>NC_062559.1:20676116-21997281 GCF_016906955.1 Phacochoerus africanus | reverse complement strand
CGGAACGTAATGCAGATACCCTCAGAAAGGGACTAGAACAATATAAGGAGGACCAAGAAAAACTAGAACATTCATTGCAGAGATGCAACGGAACTAAGGGCAGTAAAAAACCAGAATGAATAATGCAGAAGAACGAATCAGTGATGGAAGATAGAATAATGGAAACACTCAACGGTCAACAGACAGAAAACCGAATCAAAAACTGGAAAGCAACATAGAGACCTATGGGAAATATAAAGCGGGCCCATCATACGATAATAGGAATCCAGAAGGAGTAGAAAAGATGAGGGGATGGAAAATAATGAAGAAAGAATCGCTGGGAACTTCCAAATCTAAAGGTATACTGGGTTCAAGATACAAGAAGCACGAGGGCCCACAAACAAACTCAACCCAATAGACCCACAGCAAGACACATCAAAATAAAATGGCAAAAGTTAGTGATAAAGAGAGGATCCTAAAGGCCAGCAGAGAAAAACAGAATGTTACCTACAAGGGAACCCCCATAAGAAATCAGCTGGACTCTCTACAGAAACACTACAGGCCAGGAGGGAATGTGCAAGATGATATTTAAAGTACTAAAAGGAAAAAAATTGAACTAGAATACTCTCTCCAGCAAGATATCATTTTAAAAGAGAGGGGAAATAAAAATTTTTCCAACAAACAAAAACTTTAAAGAATACTGCAAACACAAACCCAGGTTGAAAAGGAAATATTGAAAGGGCTTCTCTAAACCAAAAAGAAAAGGAAGGAAAGGGAAGAAAAAGAAAAGAAAAAAAAAAAGAAGAAGAAGAGGAAGAGACTAGGACGAGGAAACCGCAATCAGAAAGCAGTTCACTCAAATAGATCTTCTCTAATTCCTTCAGTATTTTCACTATTTCTCTTTTGAACTCCAGGTCTGTCAGACTGCAGAGATCTGTTTCATTGTTGACTGTTTTAGGTGAGTTCTCCTGCTGGTTTGACTGGGGGTGGTTTCTCAGCTTCTTCATCTTGCTTGTTGTTTTCTTTCTCCTGAGGGAGTTGTACTCTCTGTTATCGGGCAGTGTTTGCCTTGTCACTGCTGTGGAATATTCCTGAGGGCTGGCGTTGTTGGTCAATCTTTTTTGAGGCAGTGTGGCTTTTCTGGAGTGTTGATGGGGGCTAAACAGTGTTTCTTTGAAGCAAAGGAGGACTTCCTGAGGGCAGACAGGACTGGGAGGTCCACACCACGATGGTAGCAGATTTCACTTGGTCATGCAGAGCTTGCTCTGGTGTTTTTAGGCTGTGGGGTTCTTGCAGGGGGTTGGCGGTGTCGGGCAGCTATTCCTCAGGAGTGCAGCACCCCCTGGGGGCGGGAGCAGCTATCTGGGTCACTGAGAACCTAAGGGGCTCTTCCCTAGGGCAGCCCAACTCAGAAGGACAGCCTGAGAATGTAGGCAGATCTTTTCACAGTCTAGCCAATCTTGTTGCAGCTTTTCTGGGCTGCAGGGGCTCTTCCAGGGGTCTGGTGGTGCTAAGCAGCTATTCCGCAGGAGTGGGGCACCCCCTGGGGGCTTGGGCGGGTAGCAGGGCCGTTGGAGACCCAAGAGGCTCCTCCCTGGGGCAGCCTAACTCAGAAAAAGCGTCTGAGATCTTTTCCCAGCTCGGCCAGGCTTGTTGTAGCTTTTCTGGGCTGTAGGGGGTCCTGCCTGGAGCTGGCAGTCCTATGCAGCTGATCCTCTAGAGCTTGGCACCCCCTGGGGGCTTGAGCGGGTAGCAGGGCCACTGGAAATCCAAGAGTCTCCTCCCTGGGGCAGCCCGACTCAGAAAAACTGTCCAAGAATTAGGCAGATCTATTCCTAGCTAGGCTTGTTCTAGCTTTTCTGGGCTGCAGGCCTTTTCTCGGGGGCTGGTGGTGTTTGGTGCTACTCTGCGGAAGTGTAGCCCCTCCAAAGGGCAAGCAGGACTGTGCAGGGACAGCCCCTGTGGTGGTAGGCTTCAGGCAATTGTTGAGGCCAGCCCTCCTGGATGGCAGGCAGCCCCAGATTCGGTGAGAGTGTAGGGGGTGGCGGGGGAAGGGGGAGGGGATGCACTGGGAAGCACAGCTTTCAGCTAGCTAGCGGGCCTGTAAGCTTGCTGTGGTGTGGGGGGTATTCTATGGGGACCCACCCCTTCTTCTCTCCCCTCCCCAGCACGGGCACAGACCAGGGTCTTCTCCCAGGTTCCCTCTGATGTGGGTTTCCACTTCCCACCCCTAGAGTATTGCTCCCTTCCTCTGCGACAGCTTTGTTTTCTAGTCTCCCAGGCAGTCTCTGCCCCGTCAAATGGTTTCTAGACCTCCCAAGCAGTTTCCGCTCCGCCCTGCCCCCCCAGCCCAGGGACTAACCTCTGGAGCCGAGGTCTCGGTGTCCAGCCCCCACCCAGGCGTCCCCCGGCCCTTTCCCGGGGACTAACCTCTGGAGCTGAGGATTTGGTGCCCAGCCCCCACCCAGGCGTCTCAATTTTTGGTGACTGTGCCTGTAGTTCAGATGGTCCGTTGGGTTCTTGATCGGCTTTTCCGTACTCGAACTTACTGCTACACTCTTCTCTGCATCTGGAGATTCCTCTGGTTCGTTTGATCTTTCCCCCGTGTAGGTGACTTTCCAGGGTGCGGGATCCCTTTCTCCTCCGCAGTTCCCTTTCGGGAGCGCCCGTCCCACTCGGATTCACCTTCTCTCACTCTCCTCCTTTCTCCCGTTCTGCCCAGTAATGTCACGAACTTCTTGCCGTTATGGGAGTTTAGGTTCCTCTGCCAGAGATTGGTTGCTGTTCTGTGTGAGTCATTTTTTCTGTAGATGTGCTTTTTTTGTTGTGTTTGTGGGAGAGGGTGAGCGTGTCCCCCTACTCCTCCACCATCTTGTCCTCCAACAAAAACATTTCTGAGCCTGAGAAGAGTTATGTTTCATTGAAGAAAGGATAATTTATTTATATGAACATTAATTATATTTTGTTTTTACTACTTTTAGATTTTGCAAGGAAAGGTGGTCTTATAAAGACAAAAGAAAACCTTTAAGATAACAAACAAGTACATGAAGAAAACCTTCAAATGACAACAATAAAAAAAAAATGCTAGCTGACTAGCATTGTTGTTAGTATTGACTTCAGAAAAAATCTAATCAATGATTCATTTTACTCTCAGCAACGAACTTTTCTTACATAGCATGTGTTTAATGATTTTAGACTCATTTCTTGTTCAGTTTCACTCCATAATTATATAGCAAAGTCAGAAGTGCTATGAGGAATTGAACTCTGCCTACTCACATCCGTCTGCAGTACATTTTCTGTTCACTCACCCTGCTGCTTCTGACTCTGTCACATACAGGGGAAAATCATATCTGTTTAGAACTTCTAGGATAAAAGGTCTTCTCTAAAATTCAAAAACCCCATAATAATAAGACAAATGCCAACATGAAATGGATAAACATTTTACTGACAAATCATAAAAGAGGGAATGAATTAACACTCAACTCATTCCATTGCTAAACACTCATGATGACAGAACTTAACATCTGGACTAAAGAAGCCAGACGGTTACAGTGAGAGAAAAAGGCAACTTAAAATCTTTAGAAAACTAAGAGCTCCCCAGGAGAGGGAAAATGATAAAGGTCCATAGAGCTCAAGTTCATCTAAGACTATACATAGCCATGATTTTATTTTATAGGCACAGCTGGAATTATGGGTAACATCAAGAGGCATATGAAGCACATTGTATGGAGAGAGTTGGGTCATTGTAATCCTTCCCTCTTTTTATACTTTCAATATTAATGGTGGATTACTAAACTGTAAACTCCAGGATGTTTGCAACCTTGCCACCCTAGTTCCCGGAGGAGTGTTTAACAAAAAGCAACCTTTCAGTACATATTTGACGAATGTAAGAATGAATGAATGCATTGATGGAAATACCTGCATCTAAAGATTTTTGAGAGTACATATTGTTCATATAATTGTTAATGTTACAAGGGAAGCAAACTATTAAATCATCTCTTTGCCAGATATTATGGAAAATGTTGCTCACTCCATGTTTAAGTAGAAATTTTAGATTATTTTTTGTTCTTCTATATATTTAACCTTCTTTTCAAAGTCTATACATGTTCAAAAATTGTTGTCTGCCTTTCAAGTTGTTCAAAGAATTTGCTCCTCAGGTTGCCTATTTATTCTAGCCAGGCTTCAAAAATAAAATGTGAGACCTGCATTTATGCCAGTAAAATATTGTTCAGTGTAGAACAAAGAGTAGAAGTGGTGGCATGACATTCATTATTGGACTATAACAAAAGAACTTATTAACCAATAAGCATCACTTGTTTAGAGACACTGCATGCATGCACGTGAATGTACACACATGTACACACCTCTCAACTGAAATCCTCAGAACAATCACCCCAGGAGTTTTGCTGCATGCAGCCTCATTGCCAAATATTAAATGATCTATTAACAGATATTTAATTTTAATCACAAACTGGCTACCTAATGAGATTTTCATTAAAAAGCAAGTCATTTTTGTATGTAAAAAGTCTTTCTTCCATAGGTTTAAACTATGAATCCTATAATAATGGATTTAGAGTAATGCTTGCACTAAGAGTATGATGACAGAAAGTTTGGCAATCGTAGGGGAAATATACAAGTAGTCTTTTTGGCTTTATTAGAAGATTTAAAGGATTTTGATTTTGTTTTCCTCAGTTATTTCTTTGTTTAGGACCCTCAGCTCTCGTTCAGTTTTCAGATACACATTTCAGTCAATTAAAACACAGTATTTTAAAATATGTGCATAAATTATTTGCCCCAATAAGCATTTTTTTCCCATCTTTTTAGAGCCGCACCTATGGCATATGAAAGTTTCCAGGCTAGGAGTCGAATCGCAGTTGCCGGCCTACACAACAGCTACAGAACTTGGTATCCTAACAAGGTCTGAGATCTACACCACAGCTCACGGCAGCAACTCTAGATCCTTAACACACTGAGCGAGGCCAGGGATTGAACCTGTGTCCTCATGGATACTAGTTGGGTTCGTTGCCACTGAGCCACAAAAGGAACTCCCAAGAAGCATTTTTATAGTTCATATTATCCATAAGTGTTATATAAATCACATAATTTAATTTTGCTTATTTTCAATATTTCAAAAAGTAAAAAAAAAAAAAAAATCCTGTTTTCTTTGCTTGCCAAGTAAGGAGCAAGAGCCTTTTGAAATGTTAAGAGTACTGGTTAAACCACAGTGATTCTAACAAAACTTAGAATCTTAGAATCTAGCATTCATGTACTAGAGTACCCATGGAGTATCTTAGAAAAATTTCTAAATAAGATATGATGTCCAAGTCTATGTTTAGCTGTGATCCCACCTCTTCCTCTTGTGATTTATACCAGATGTAGGCTAATATAAATGACTGTTGAAGTCTTGTTTCATATCTGCTTTAAATGAGTTGAACATGCTTACCAATGTTGAGAGAATTATTAAAAAAAAATCAGGTGTGGCATGTTCAGTAATTAGATTTAATGAGCAACTTTTCAGTGGCTATCTTAATAATTATCAATTCTTTCCATGTATAAAAAACTATTGTTCAAGCATTTCAGAGCTCAAAACCACATGAGTGTACATGATTCACCTTTCTATGTAAACATCCCATTAAGATGTCTGATATTATTGCTGATCCTATTGCTATCATAATTCTATTTTCTCACCATAATATGTATACCAAAATCTTAATCTTGCAAGAACAAGATTCAATTGCAACGCTTAACTGTGGTTAGCAAAACCAGTTTTATACTATTAACATGTAATGAAAATTCTTGTAATGATTCTTCTGTTAGTTTGCGGGATCTGTCACATCAAATAATTGCAGACTAGCTGCCTTAAACAACAAAAATAGGTTGTCACACAGTTCTGGAGGCCCTTCCAACACCTCAGTTTTTGGACAGCGAAGCACCTTTTTCAGGCCTCTCTTCTTGGTTCATTGATGGTCATCCTCCTATGTTTGTTCCATTTTCTTCTCTCTATGTGTTTCTGTGTCTAAATTACCTTTTTGTATGGATATCAGTTATATCAGATTAGGGTCTGTGATAGTAACTTCAGTTTAACTTGACTACCTCCATAAAGATCCTGTCTCAGAATAAGGTTAGGACTCTAACATATGAATGCGGGGTAAACACATTTAACCCGTAACAGTCCTTCATACGAAAAAGACAGTACTTTACCATCAAATGATTAGCTAAATGATCAAGAACAAGCCTCTGGATTCAGATATTATGTGTATTAGGGCCAGAAATTCTGGCCGTAACTGGTGTTCCACTTTGGGTGTGTGTATAAGCTCTTTGTGCTCTGATTTTTTATCTATAGAATAGAGATAATGTTAATAACTATTTAACATTGAGTTGGTCATAGAATTATGATTGTGTGTACAGACATGATATGTATTCTTGGCAAATAAAAAGCTATTTTAAAGTGTTAAAAAAAAAAAAAGGTGTTTGTTATATGGAGTGCCTATTGTAGCTCAGCCATAATGAACCTGACTAGCATCCATGAGGATGTGGGTTTGAGTCCTGGCCTCTCTCAGTAGCTTAAGGATCCAGCATTGCCATGAGCTGTGGTGTACATCGCAGATGTGGCTCGGATCTGGCATTACTGTGGCATAGGCTGGCAGGTGCAGCTCCAGTTTGACCCCTAGCCTGGGAACTTCCACATGCTATGGGTGTGGCCCTTAAACAAAAACAAAAACAAAAGACCAATAAAAAAGTGTTTGGTGTAAATATTATCAAGTTTGTGTTAATCCTGTTTTCTCAAAGAGATTAAGAGCAAATTCTTACCCTTAAGTTTTTAACCTCTGTTGATTCTTGAAACCTTCGTTACATATAAAAGAAATATTGCCCACTTATTTTCACAAAGTACATAATTTTCTAAAAATGATGATGTAAAATAGGGTTTAATGCTCAAGGTAGATATTCAGGAGGATGAGATTTTCAAACTCAGTGATTTAAATTACTATTTAAATAAAACTCATGTATCTTCAACTCCTGGTAGAGTGCATGAAAAGACATTGATGTAGCTGTAACATGAAGAAGACAGTATAACTTACTCATTTCAGAACTTGGGCTTTGACTAAAACAATGTTCTTTCCATCCTCTCTTGTTTGATCTTAGGTCAGTTGCTTTACCTTTGAAGTCTCGGTTTTCTCAGGCATAAAGTGAATAAAGCTAATTAAATCATTAAGTGCTGGTGAGCATTAAATAAGAATACATATAAGGCCTCTCTCAAATATCCTGTCACATTGTAAATTCTCAGTAAATTACCATACTTATATAAACTTGGGCAAAATGATAAATTTTTGACCTAGAAATTCCTAATGTATAAAATTTATATCCATCATCTCAAATTTTCACTACACTAAAATTTTATAATTTTTTAATTTATAGAACAGTCTCAGGCAATATGAAACAAGTGAAAATGTAGTTTCTCATTCAAATAGTATTATTGACATAATACTTAGTTTAAAAATACAGTATATGTCTTTTGGTGACTGATATTTCACTTATAATGTCCTCGAGGTTCATCCATGCTGAAGCATGTACAGAATTTTCTTCCATTTTCACTGAAGAATATCCCACAGTATGAATATAACAGATTTTGTTTATTCATCCATCCATCAATGAATATTTGAATTGCTTCTAACTCTTAGCTATTGTGAATAATGCTGTAATGATCATAGATGTACAGATAGCTCTTTGAGGTTTTGTCACTCTTAAAAATGGCTAAGATGGTAAATTTCATGTTACTTTTTTTAACCACAATTTGAAATAAAAAGATATATAGTCCACATCAAAATGTGTATATCTTGTTCAAAATATTCAAAAGTCTGTTCATCAGAAAATAAATTTATGGGGTTCTCGTTTTGCCTCAGCAGAAACGAATCTGACTAGCATCTATGAGGATACAGGTTTGATCCCAGACCTCCCTCAGTGGGTTAAGGATGCGGTGTTGCCATGAGCTTGGTATAGGTTATAGGAACAGCTCAAATCTGGCATTGCTGTGGCTATGGCATAGGCCAGTAGCTACAGCTCTGATCAGACCCCTGGGAACCTCCATATGCTGCTAGTGCAACCCTAAAAAGAAAGAAAAAAAATTTATGACAATAGAAATTTATAAACATAAGTCAAACTCACCAATGAATTTTGCATACATTTAAAATATTTAAAAATTGAAATTTCAAAAATAGCATTTTATACCTATTCTCAACATTTAATTCCAGAAACTCAATGTTCTAGGACTATTCATTACATTTAAAATACAAATCAAAATCTGAAAACTGCATTAAAATATAATGCAATAGTAAAAAAAAAAAAAGCTATTTCTTGATAGGCACTATGAAATGTTTGAGATAAGGACTTGAGAGAAATATTGCTACTTTCTTATTTTTGTTTAGATATTTATAGGAACACAAGTTTTAAATGACAGATGTATCTAAAATTAAATCCTGTTGTCCAAAGTGTTATTTATGAAGAGTAAAATACCCACAAGTGGATATAAGTTTTTTTTTTTCTTTAAGGTTTTTTAGTGAAGATTTTTTTCCTTGATACCATAGTAAGGTTGAACCTGTATGTAAGAATCAAGATCAATTATTAATATTATAAAACAGCAAAACCCATGGGACATTAAAGACATTTTATTAGAAAGGTGATTTATTTCCCTAAGAAATCATCTGTCTGTGGAATAAATGTGAAAAATTCATTGGATTAAGGCCTATGGAATCTGAGTTTTTATTTCTGTTTAGCTATTAATGTCTGTTATGACAGATAGAAAATCACATAAAGCTCTGAGCCTTAATTTCACCTTTTGTTATCTTACCTCACAGAAAGGATAGGCAATCAGAATATGAAATAAAAAATAATTTGAAAACTTAAAGTATTAAAATTATCATTAGGGAAAATAGGACACTTATGTCTTATTTCATGATTCATTTGATAATATTGTCCATGTTGCATAAGATACTGTTAAGTAATGAGTCACTAAATTATATAAGAGGGTGGTGAAATAGTTTTCCAAAATGTCTTATGATTTTGGCACTTCTACGGGTAAAGTGGTCATTAGTAAATTCTAAATTAGTTAAAAGCATGAAGCAGAACTGCTGTAATTTGCATAATGCCTGAACATTGTGGACTTTCAGTAAGTGTTCGGGCCAATATTAATCATAAATATGAAGCATTTTTACATGTATAGCATGCAAGTAACTATCCTTTTGAGAGCATAATTATCCAGTTGTTTTGCTTTTTACATATTAGTGATGCGAAGCAGTGTCCTGGAAAAAGCACAGGATTCAGTGTTATACAGACTTGTTTGAATCCATTTTTTTCCCCAAACATGTGACATGAGCAAGTTCTTTACTTCTGTAAGTCTCACTCATCTATTAAAAGAGTAAATAATATTATATTTAGAAAAACAGGTGTATAGATGTAGTGTTATCAAAACTACAAACACACCAGCCATCAGTTTTTTAATGTCTACTGAAGAAAAAATTTCATGAAGGTAAAGGGAAACTGATGTATTAATTTGATGTATATCTTATCAGAATGTATATCTTGATAGAAATATCTTATCACCTGACAAGATATTCTCTAAAGGAATTTTTTGGTATTAATGTACCACCTACGTAGATAGGCCAATTAATTAATTAATGACAGTGGACCCACGAATAGACAATTGAGGAAGGACAGTTTCTTAAGCCATGTTGGGAAAACTAGACACCTACATGGAAAAGAATGAAACTGAACCACTTGCTTACATCACACACAAAAATTAACTTGTTAGGATTGCAGTGTTTCCCGTCCCTGCCCCGCGCAAGCAAAGACTTGAGATGGTAGGCACGTTAGAGCAAGTTTATTAAAGTGAAAGTATGCTCTCGGAGAGGGGGCTGCTTCATGAGCAGGGTCTGGTTCTGGCTTTACAATTGGGTTTTCCTTATATTCCCCCCATGCTGCAGACCTGAGTGGGACCTGATTTTTCTCTCACTGGCCCACCAATTCTTCCCACCCTGGCCCACTGCGCATTCCTAAGGGCTGAATGTTGATTGGTCTCTGTACTTCTGATGGGTCTCAGGCAGGATACCTTATTTGATGTGGGATAGCTATAGTTAAGTTCCCATGAGAATCCCCTGATGTTGTGTCTGGGGTCTTCTTCTTGTCCCTATAGAGGCAGGGTGAGGAGTGGGCCGGGCCATATGCCTTGCCTAGTAAGGTGAGGGAAGGGGCATTAGGATGAGACTTGTGGAGGATGATAAAGGTCTGGTAGTTCTTGTCTTGGCCAGAGGCTTTGAGTTCTATCTCCTTGAAGGGGGCTTGAAGCCTAACAAACTCAATGAATTAAAGACTTGAAAGGAAGACCTGAAACCATACATCTAAAATCTGTTTCTTCTGTCATCATGTTTGTGTTTTCCTCTCTCCATTTGAATCTAAGTAGTATATTGATAATAGCAGATTAAAAAGAACTAACTCCATTAAATCTGTAACTTTTACTGTCTTTTCCGCTCCTAATTATTCATCATATTTTCCTGTGCATTTGCATGCGTAGGTGAGGGAGAGACTCTTGAGGAGGCTCTCACAGTCACCACCTCCCAATGTTCATGCTTTTGTGTGGTCTTCTTCTCGTAAGTGTGGATGGGTCCTGCAGTTTGCTTCTAACCAATAGAATACAGCAGAGGTAACAGGATCTTGCATGACTACTACGTGGACTTAATTTTGTTACATAAAAGTGTAGCTCGCTCTCGCTGGGTTCTCTCTTTCTGTCTTTGAGGAAGCATGGCAGCCATATTAGGAAACCCCACATGATGAGAAACTACAGGCAGCCTGTAGGGGTTGCTCATAACTTCCAGCTGACAGCCGAGAAGATAGGAAAAAAAAAAAAACAAAAACCTGAAGCTAACAATTTGAACAACTGTAAGGAATGGAATGTCCCCAGCCTCCACACAAGGGGGGCAGTGACTCCTCCTCTAGTTGAGCCTCCTCTGGATAAGAACCTAGCTCTCATTGATCCTGTGATTGCATCTTTGCAGGGGATCCAGATAAGTCAAATCAGGACTCCTCACCCAGAAAAACAGTAGGAGATATATGTGCTGTTTTAAGCCAGCAAATTTCTGGTGATACTGTTATGCAGCAGTAAATACTGTGGATTTTGGAGTTGGAGGGGTGGTGAAAAGGATGCCACAGCCATTTGGTGGCACACTCATGTTGTTGATGATCTCCTGACTCACTCTGTTGGTAGAAAGCAGCTGCTGGGTCTAGTTACTTTTCTTTACCCCTAGATATTCCTTCAGTTTCTCTGACTCCTGGCCAAGTATGTGTGCATTCAGCTCTGGAGTAAGTGATCCTGGCTTATACAAGGTGCCCTTTTCCTTGTCTGCAAGGTCAGAGACAACAAGAATGGGTGCAGGTGTCACTCTGACCTCATGAGATGCCAGCTTGTGTTCCTGAGGTTCCAGACTTCTTGTGAGTTTCCCTTTTGGCCTTCCTGCCTATCGAATTTGGGGCTTCAACATTACATGCGGAGACAAGCATGCAGAAACTGCTTAGCAAGATCCCCAAGTTATACAATCTAATCCTCTATAAAATATACTTATTTTATGTATAAATATGTAAAACTTTGGGTATGAAGATGTAACTATATAAATTTATATGTAAATAGGTTGATTTCCTACTGCTTCTGCTCCTTTGGTGGAACATTGACTCACTTAACTGATATACCTGGTAAATTGGTGATTAAGTACTGAACACTGTGAATTTGGGTGATGGATTTTGTTGTATTCCTTTAAGTAGTGTTAGATTTTGTCTGAAATACAATTAAGTTATTTGGATCAATTAAATCCTTTCAAGGCTTGCTTTAAGATTTCTTAAAGCTAGTACAGACTAGCTGTTTACTATGAACATAATTAAGCCTCATTATTATTAATTCAGTAACCTTCTCAGACCATGCTTAATCTATGGGTTAAGACATCTTTCTATCTGGCTGATAGGAAAATAAATTATTCCCAGCCCTGCATGTGCTCCAGGAGTTGATAGTCCTGCTAATTCATATAGTTTTCTTCCTACCCTTGTTTAATTTATTTTTCTATATAGCCTATCATTACTCAGCTGAAACTAGAGTAGGCCACTTTGAATATCTGCATAACTCCCTTTTTTTCCAATGTTCTCTGCTCACCCCAGCAAATTCTATCTGCATTAACCTACCTGATTTCTGATACTGATCCCTCAAAACAATGAAATAGGTGGATTTTATTTGCATGCCCCCTCCCTGCACAAGGCTCACCTTCTTTGTTTCCCTTCACTCAGAGATCTCAGATCTGTCCTACCTGCATCAAATGTAGGAAAATTGTTATTTCATACCTTGTTTAGTTTCTTGGTGTTTTAAGGCATTTGGGAGCCCATCATGGTGGGAAGCAAAAGTCCTACTGTTGAATCTGTTAGGAGTATCCTCTTATCTTCTTTTGTACAACAAAATATTATTACTTTTTATTTTTTAATGCAAAATTGGGTAATTTAATGCCTGAAGGAAGAATTCTTACAGTGAATGCAATTCATGTTTTTAATATTTTTTAAGTTTTACTGAAGTATAGTTAATTTACTCAGATTCTTTTCCCACATAGATTACCACAGAACACTGGGTAGAGTGCTCTGTGCTACATACCAGGTCCCCATTGGCCAGTTGTTCCATATAATTGAGTGTGTGTATGCTAATCCCAAACTCCAGTCCAACGCTCCCACCCCGCCACCTTCTCCTCTCAGTAACCGTAAGTTTTTCAAAGTCTGTGAGTCTGTTTCTCTTCTGCAGGTCACTTCATTTCTATCCTTTTTATTTTTATATTCCACATAGAAGTGATATCATGGTATTTGTCTTTCATGTCTTTCACTCTCTAACTTCACTTAGTATGACAGTTCCTAGGTCCATCCATGTTGCTGTAAATGGCATTATTTCATTCTTTTTCATAGGTAATATTCCATTGTATATATGTGCTACTGCTTTATTCATTCTTCTGTTGATGGAAATTAAGGCTGCTTCATGTCTTGGCTATTGTAAACAGTGCTGCAGTGAACATTGGGGTGCATATATCTTTTTGAATTATGTTTTTTTTTTTTTTCTGACTAGATGCCTGGGAGTGGGATTGCTGGATTGTATGATAGTTCTACTTTCGGTGTCTTGAGGAACCTCCGTACTGTTTTCCATGGGGTTGCACAAATGTACACTCCCACTAACAGTGCAAAAGGGTTCCCTTTTCTCCATACCCTCTCCAGCATTTATTATTTGTAGACTTTTTGATGATGGCCATTCCAGCTAGTGTAAGTTGGTATTTCATAGTAATTTTGATTTGCATTTGTATAATAATCAATGATGCTGAGTATATTTTCATGTGTTTTTTGGCCATCCATGTATCTTCTTTGGAGAAATGTCAATTTAGATCTTCTGCCCATTTTTCGATTTGGTTGGTTGGTTGTTTTTTTATCTAGAGCTGCAGGAGGTGTTTGTATACACTGTTGATTAATCCCGTGTCAGCTGCTTCACTTGCAAATATTTTCTCCCATTCTGTGAGTTGTAGTTTTGTTTATGAGTTTCTTTGTGTGCAAAAACTTTGAAGTTTAATTAGGCCCCATTTATTTTTGTTTTTATTTTCATTACTCTAGGAGGTGGCACGGAGAAGATATTTCTGTGGTTTACATTAGAGAGTGTTGAGCCTATGTTTTTGTCTGAGAATTTTATAGTATCTGATCTTAACATTTACTTCATTAATCCATTTTGACTTTATTTTTGTGTATGGTGTTACAGAATGTTCTAATTTCATTGTTTTGCATGTAGCTGTCCAGTTTTCCCAGCACCACTTATTGAAGAGACTATCTTTTCTCCATTGTATATTTTTGCCTCATTTGTCATAGTTTAGTTCATCATAGGTACTTGGGTTTATTTCTGGAATTTCTATCCTGTTTGATTTATCTACTTTTTGTTTTTGTGTCTGTTCCATACTGATTTGATGACTGCAGCTTTGTCCTATAGTCTGAAGTCAGGGAGCCTGATTCCCCCAGCTTCATTTTTCTTTCTCAGGATTATTTTGGCTAATTGGGGTCTTTTGTGTTTCCAAACAAACTTTAAAATATTTTGTTCTAGTTCTGTGAAAAATGCCATTGCTAATTTGATAGGGATTGCATTGAATCTTTAGATTGCCTTGGGTCATTCTGACAATATCGATTCTTCCAATCCAAGAGCATGGTATATCTTTCCATATGTTTGTGTCATTGGTTTCTTTTCATCAACGTGTTATAGTTTTCAGAGTAGAGATCTTTTGTCTCTTTAGGTAGATGTATTCCTAGATATTTTATTCTTTTTGATGCAATGATAAAGGGATTATTTCCCTAATTTCTCTTTCTCATCTTTCACCATTAGTTTGTAGAAATGCAGTCAATTTCTGTGTATTAATTTTGTATCCTTCAGGTTTACCAAATTCATTGATGAGCTCTAACAGTTTCCTGGTAGTGTCTTTAGGATTTTCTAGGTACAGTATCTTGTCACCTGCAAATAGTGATAGTTTTACTTCTTCCTTTCCAATTTGAATTCCCTTTATTTCTTCTCTAATTGCCATGGCTAGGACTTCAGAAACTATGTTGGATAGAAGTGGTGAGAGTGGACATATTTGTCTTGTTCCAAATGTATTGCTGTATTCAGCATGCTAGTATTTTGTTGAGGATTTTTGCATCTGTGTTCATCAGTGATATTGGCTTACAATTTTCTTTTGTGGTATCTTTGTCTGGTTTTGATATCAGAGTGATAGTGGCCTCATAGAATGAGTTTGGGAGTGTTCCTTCCTCTTCAACATTTTGAAATAGTTTCAGAAGGATAGGAGTTAACTCTTCTCTAAATTTTTGATATAACTTGCTTGTGAAGCCATCTGGTCCTGGACTTTTGTTTGTTAGAATTCTTTTAGGGACAGTTTCAATTTCAGTACTTGCGATTAGTTCGTTCATCTCTTCCTTTTCTTCCTTTCTAGTCTTGGAAGACTGTACCTTTTTAAGAATTTTTCTATTTCTTCTAGGTTGGCCTATAGTTGCTTGCAGTAATCTTTTATGATCCTTTGTATAACTGTGATGTCTGTTGTAATATCTCCTTTTTCATTTCTAACTTTATTGATTTGAGTCCTCTTTCTTTTTTTCTTGGTGAGTCTAGCTAAGGGTTTATCACTTTTGTTGATCCTTTCAAAGAACCAGCTTTTAGTTTCATTGATCTTTTCTATTATTTTCTTCATTTCCATTTCATTTATTTCTTCTCTGATCTCTATAGTTTCTTTCTGCTAAATTTGAGTTTTGTTTATTCTTTTCTCTCTAGTTTCTTTGGGTACAATGTTAAGTGGTTTATTGGGTATTTTTTCCTGTTTCCTGAGGTAGGTTTGTATTGCTATTAACTTCCCTCTTAGAACTGCCTTTGCTATATCCCATAGGATTTGGATTGTGCGTCTTTGTTATCATTTGCTTCCAGGTATTTTTTAATTTTCTCTTTGATTTCTTCAGTGATCCATTGGTTGTTTAGTAGCATGTTTACACTCCATGTGTTTGTGTTTTTGCAGGTTTTTTTTTCCCTTGTTGATTTCCAATCTTATAGCGTTGTAGTCAGAAAAGATGCTTAATATGGTTTCAGTTTTTTAAAATTTACTGAGCCTTGATTTGTGCCCCAGCATGTGAACAATCCTAGAGAGTGTTCTGTGTGCACTTGAGAAGAATGTGTATTCTGCTGCTTTTGGATGGGATATTCTATATCTCTTACGTCCATTTGGTCTGATGTATCATTTAAGGCCTATATTTCTTTGTTGATTTTCTGTCTGGATGATCTGTCCATTGCTGTAAATGGGATTTAAAGTCCCCCACTATTGTTGTTTTATTGTTAATTTTTCCTTTTAGGCTGTTAGAAATTGCCTTATATGTTGAGATGATCTATACTGGGTGTGTATATGTATATATATATATTTACAATTGTTGTATCTTCTTGGATTGATCCTCTGATCATTATGTAATGCCTTTCTTTATCTCTTATAATATTCTTTATTTTAAGGTCTAGTTGGTCTGATATGAGTATTGCTACTCTGGCTTTCTTTTGATTTCCATTTGCATGGAATATTTTCTTTCATTCTATCACTTTCTGTTTGTATGTCTCCTTAGAGTTGAAGTGGGTGTCTTGTAGACATCATATATATGGGCCTTGTTTTTGTATCCATTCGGCCAGTCTATGTCTTTTTGTAGGAGCATTTAGGCCATTTATTTTTAAGATAATTATTATTATTGTTTTATTATTATTAGCTTTTTTAGGGCTCACCTATGTACCTGGGCATATGGAAGTTCCAAGGCCAGGAGACAAATTGGAGCTGAAGCTGCCAGCCTATGTCACAGCCAGAGCAATGCTGCATCTGAGCTGTGTCTGCAACCTATACCATAACTTATAGCAACACCAGCTCCTTAAACCACTAATCAAGACCGGGGATCAACGCACATCCTCATGGACACTAGTCATGTTCGTTTCCACTGAGCCACAACGGAACTCCAATATAGGAGTCTGTCTTTCTGTCTATCTATGTTATTGTTTTATGATACTGGTCTCTTAATTGCAAATGCTTCTCCAGTGTCATGCATTTGTACCAACCCTTCTCATGATTGCCTCTCATTTGTAATTTTCTTGCTTCTTATTGTGGCCTTTTCTTTTCCATCCAGAGAAGTTCCCTTAATATTTGTCATAAAGCAGGTTTAGTGGTGCTGAATTCTCTTATCTTTTGCTTGTCTGTAAAGCTTTTGATTTCTCCTTTAAATCTGAATGACAGCCTTGCTGGGTAGAGTATTCTTTGTTGAAGCTTTTTTCCTTTTATTACTTTAAGTGTATATGGTCACTCCCTTCTGGCCTGCTCGATTTCTTTGAAAAATCAGCTTACAACCTTATTGGGGTTCCCTTGTATGTTATTTGTTGATTTTCCCTAGCTGCTTTCAGTATTTTATTTTTGTCTTTAATTTTTGTTAGTTGATTAATGTGTGGCTTGGTGTGTCCCTCCTTGGGTTTATTTTATATGGTGCCTATTGTACTTCCTGCACTTGAGTGAGTAATTGATTTCCTTACCCATATTAGGGAAGTTTTTGGATATGATCTTTTTAAATATTTTCTCTGGCTCTTTCTCTCTTTTAGTTCTGGTAACCCTATGATGTGAATGTTTGTGCATTTAAGTTTGTCCCAGAGTTCTCTTTGACTTTCTCATTTCTTTTCATTTATTTCTTTACGTTTTTTTGGGGGGGCACACTCTTGGCATATGGAGGTTCCCAGGCTAGGAGTGCAATCAGAGCTGCAGCTGCTGGCCTACACAATCTTTATTCTTTTCCACATCAGTGATTTCCACCAGTCTGTCTTCCACCTAGGTTATTCGTTCTTCTGTCTCCTGTAACCTGCTACTGGTTGATTCTAGTGAATTTTGGATCATCTTTACTGTCACTATTATAAAGTCTTTTTCATAGGGGCTGCTAACCTCCAGTTCACTTAGTTTTTTGTTTTTTTTTTTGTTTTTGTCTACTTCCCACATCCCATTAATTTTCCTCTGCCTTTTCATTTTTGAATAGCTTTTCATTTGGTCTTTTTGCAGGCTAGAGGGTTGTAGCCTCTCTTGCTTCTGATATCTTCCCCCTTGTGGGGGAAGTTGGTACAGGACTTTGTTACAGGCTTCCTGATGGGGGGGATTGGTGCCTGCCCACTGGTAGGTGGAGTTGAATCTTGTCCCTCTGGTGGGTGGGGCTTTGTCTCTGGGTATTATTAGGGGTAGATATGTGCCTAGAAGGACTTTAGGTACTCTGTTTTCTGATAAGTGGAGCTGTATTCCCATCTTATTTGTTGTTTGGTTTG
Source organism: Phacochoerus africanus (assembly GCF_016906955.1). Taxonomy (NCBI): domain Eukaryota; kingdom Metazoa; phylum Chordata; class Mammalia; order Artiodactyla; family Suidae; genus Phacochoerus; species Phacochoerus africanus. The sequence continues at coordinate 21,979,406 of NC_062559.1, read as the reverse complement.
GGGCTTCTCAGCCCTGATGGGTGGTGCCAGATTTTTCCAAAATGGCAGCCTCCAGGGGAACTCATGCTGATTAATATTCCTAGAACCTCTATCTCCAAAGTCTTGCCCCCAAAACAAGCCACAGCCACCCTTGATTTCCCTAGATACCCTTCAAGACCTGCAGGTAGGTTTGGCCCAGATTCTTATGGCATCCCTGCTTTACCCTGGGGCCCAGTGCATAGGGCATCCTGTGCGTGCCCTCCAAGAGTGGAATCTGTTTTCCCCAGTTCTGAAGAGCTCCTACACACACACCCTGCTTGCTTTCAATTCCAAATGCTCTGAGGGTTCCTCCTCCCAATGCCAGACCCCCCTGGCTGGGGAACCTGACATGGGGTTTAGAACTCTCACTCCTATGGGAGAGCCTATGTGATATAGTTATTTTTCAGTCTTTGAGTCACCCACCCAGTGGGTATGGGCTTGCTTATATCATGAAACCACTGCTCCTACCTTTGTAATGTGACTTCTTGTCTTTGGGTATAGGATATCTTTTTTGGTAGTTTATAATTTTGTCCACTTTCATTGAGGTATGATTGACATACAAACATATACATTTAAGGTGTAAAAAACAAAAACAAAAACTATGCTGCTTCTTTCTTTTTCTCCTCTCTTTCTTGATTTCCCATTTCATGTATGTTGGTATACTTGAAACTTTTATAACTGCATAGAGTCTCTGTTTCTCTTTCTTCATTCTTCTCAAAAGTTTTGAAACTTCAGTTTCCTTGTGGCTCAGCAGGATGAAAATCTGGTGTTGTCACTGCTGCGGCTTGGGTCACAGCTGTAGTGTGGGCTTCATCCCTGGCCCAGCAGCTTCTGCATGCTGCAGATGCAGCCAGCACCCACCCCACGCCCCCCAAAAAATAAGTTTGGAAATTGCCTCAGGTAGTAAGCTGAAGCACATAAGAGACTCTTCTCTCTTGCTCTTTTCTTCAGAATTCACTACCTGCTGCCCAAATGGAAAACTGTCATTTCATCATTTTGCATATATTGCCCTGTTTTCTCTGTGTGGACAGTAAGAGTATAATTCTCACAGCATTTAGTATTACTTAGGCCCATTTTTTCTTATGTGAATATTCTATATTTATATCCCTGTTTCTCTATTCCAAGACACAGTAGCTATCTTATTTTACTATAAATAAACAATTGTGGTTCAGCTATTTCTCAAAATAAGAAAAAAATAATGTCTGCATTTAAAACAAACATATAACAAAACAGTTACAGAAATAAGGATTTCATATGTAATTTAAATGAATTTTTAACCTCGTTCCTTATGAAAAATTAAGGGTGTAAATATTATATAAACACAAAATTAGTGCCTGTGAAATACTGATTTTTAAATTTCATTCCAGTTCTTCAAGTGAAAAATACACAGAAAGAATAACAGATGCAAATGATATGTTTTTTCTTAATGATTTGTGATACTGTGGCTTCACTGACTTTCCTACCATCTGATGTCACCACTCTCTCACATAACCCATCTACCATAATGTTAGTAATAATTATATCTACTGGCTTTTCTTACAGTGCTTTCATGTGACTAGTCTTTTATTGTTATTTCTTGCTGAGCTTTTTTCCCCAGCATTTTAAATTCCCCACTGCCTTAATTTAAAGTTATTGAAGCATATAAGCAAAAATATCACTTTCTTTGAAAAGAACTTTTTGAGGTTAGTAAAAACTCCAAATCTCTAACTCATTTTGGGGGAGAAAAAACCCAAACTAATTCAGTATTATTAGCATAAATCTTCTAATAAAAGGCATCTTTATAGAATATACAGCAGTTTGGAGGACTACCCAGGACTTTGGGAAACCAAGCTCTAGATAAGTATTATCTTACATCGTGGATAAAATAATACTGTATAGAACACACTATAATGGCTTAAGATAACTCCACAGCAAAAAGAAAAATTGTGTAGGTTTTACCATTATCCAATTTCAAATCCATCTTTGGGGATTTATAGACTTACTTTCTTCTTAAAACAAATAAAATATTTTATGTAAGGACAAATCGTAAGAGGCCATAAGTCCTCTTGAAGGCATTCCTTTGGAAGGGACAACTTACAAAAGAATTCAAGATTCAGAAATTTTTTTCTAAAGAGTTATTTGTTCATAATACTGGAAAATCAGCAGACATGTAATGATTACACTTGTCCCACATATAATATTCAAAGAGTAGCAATTATTAAATTGTAGAGAGCTGATATGTGGGAGCTGAGAAAGTTGAGAATTAATATTTTTGCCTTGCTATGTATTGACAAATACAGATTATAGAAATTTCCAACAAAGGTTGGGCAAAGCATGGCCACAGAGTTTTCTAAGAAAATGGTACTTACCGACTTCATATATTTGAAAATGCCTTTCTGATGCAAGAAGTATTAATAGTTTTAGATGCATATTTAAACATTATTGTCCCTATCTTACACTCAAGGAAATTGAGGCTTTGAGATGTTAAATAACTTGTTCAATTTGGTACAGATAAAAGGAGATAATACCAGAGTTGCTAAATTCCTCTATCCGTCTGGACCCAGAATAAAGCAGCAGCCACTGTGTTGAACTTCAATGGCCTCTATAACACAAAGAAAAGTGAGATGTCTGGAGACTCTTACACCAACAGCTAAATGCTTTGCCTGGGAAATAACTCTGTTACTTCCACAAACAGCTTACTAACTGGAATAAATTCCATGCATATATTGTTTGTAATTGTTATATTTTCCTGAAGATGTGTTTATCATTATGAGCTCTCCTTCATCTCTAGTAAAATTTTTTGTCATGAAGTCTATGCTATTGGTAAAGTCTGATATTCATATTGCCATACCAGATTTCTTTTGGTTACTGTATGCATGGTGTGTCTTTATCCATTTTATTATTCTCAATCTATATGCCTTTGAATCTAAAGTGTGTTTCTGGAAGACAGCATAGAGTTGTATAATTTTTTTAATCGTTCTTCCATTCCAGCCTTTAATTGGTATGTTTTCTCCCATTTACATTTAATTACTGAAAAGGTTATATTTGTGTCATCCGCTTGCTATGTTTTCTATGTGACTTGTATCATTTTTTCTTTTCCTCTCTTACTGCCTTCCTTAGTGTTAAATAAATGTTTTATAGTACATCTGTGTGAAAAATAATTAATTTTACTCAGTGATATGGCCTCTGCCCTTATTAGTTCCTGGGGTATAATATCTAAGACTTTGGAACATCTAGACTCATAAGAGTATATTTGTTTATGTGGGGACTTTGAGCCACAGCAGATAGTAACAATGTGATTTATTGTGAAGATTCGAGGTTATGAAGTATTAGCTTGACCTTTGGAGGGACTGGAGGCAAAAGATCAGCCACATATGTGGTCATCCATATCTACATGACAACACACTAGTAAAAACTTTGGGCACCAGGGCTTCTGTGAGCTTCTGTCATTGGCAGTGATCCATTTGTCTTCTCTGAACATATTGTTGCCAGGAGGAGACAACATTCTCCATAACTCTGCTGGGAGAGGAAAAGTGGAAGCTCTGTATTTGGAACTCTTCCAGAAACTTCCCAATGTGTCTCTTCCCTTGCCTTATTTTAATCTATATCCTTTTACTGTAATAAACTGCAACAGTGTAACAGTTTTTGGTAAGTTCTGTGAGGGCTTCTAGTAAATTACCAAGCTAGAGTGGCCTTGTGGATCTCTGAATTGGCAATTGGTGTTAGAGGTAAAGTAGTCTTACAGCCTATTTCCTAACTTTCCAATGCCATTTTAATTCTCATGTTGTTTACTATATTTTTAAAGTTAATTACCTAAATGTAATTGTTATAGGGATTAATTTATTAATTTAACATTTTAATTTAAAGCAATGTATATTGATTTAACATCAACTTAATTTTTGTAGTATAAAAAATTTTGCCCCACTATAGCTCCACTCCCCCTTTTTATGCTATTGTTTCCATACAAGTTACATCTTTATACAATATAAAGCCAATACAGTTTTACACTTGTTACTTTATATAATTGTCTTTTGTATCAGAGATGAGAATTATAAACATACTTTTTATATTCTTTTTAATAGTTCCCTATGTATTTACCTTTTCTAGTACTCTTTTGGTATAGGTTTTAATTATAGTCCAGTGTTCCTTTTTTTTTTTTAATTCAGGCTGAAGGACTCTTATTCATTACAGAAAATTTCTGCTAGTGACCCTTTTTCTCATTGGTTGTTGATTTGAGAATAGCTTAACTTCTCACTCATACATGAAGAATAGTTTTGCTCGATATAGAATTCTTGATTGACAGCCTCTTTTTCTTTAGCACTTTGACTGCCATTCTATGCCTCTGGTCTTCATCATTTCTGAAAATAATTCAACTCTTTATCTTTTGAAGTTCGCTTTTATTTGATGTATCACTATCTCCTGCTGCTTTCAAGATTTTGTTTTTAGTTTTTGACAGTTCAAATATGATGCAGCAAGGTGTATATTTATTTTATTCCAGTTGTAATTTATTAAGACTTGTGGATAGGAAAATTAATTATATTCACTAAATTCTTGACTCTATTAGCCATAATTTCTTCAAATAAACATTCTCCCTCTTTCTCTCCTTTAAGATTCTCATTGTATGTACGTTGTCATGCTTGATGGAATTTCTCAGGTTTCTGAAACTTTGTTCATTTGCCTATAACTTTTTAAGATTTTTTTCTGTGTTCAGATAGATAATCTTAATAAATCTATCTTCATGTTAGCTGATTCTTTCTTCTGCCATTCAAATCTGCTGTTGAATTCCTCTAGTGATTTTTTTTTAGTTATTATAAATTTCAACTCCAGAATTACTGTATTGTTCTTTTAAAAAAAATTTGTTTTCATTGCTGTTCCCTATTTGAAGAAGCATTATTCACATACTCCTTTAATTTCCTTGATATGTTTCTTTTAGTTATTTGAGCATATTTATAATAGTTCATTAAAAATCTTTCTAGGTTCTAAATCTTGGACTCCTTTTTTCTTGTATATAGGTAACAATTTGTTTCTTTATGCATTTCATAATTTTTTGTTGAACACTGGGCATTTACAATAGTAGATTGTGACATCTAAGCATATAAAATTTTATTTTATTTGGATTTGTGATTAATTGCTAGTGGTTGTTGTCATTGCAGTAGTTAATGATAATTATTTGTTCAGCACTTTTCCTGGACTAATTCTATATAGCTTCTATTCTCTGTTAAGCATAACCACTGAAGTCACTGCTTAATTGGCGTAGTGGTCAGATAATGATCAGACAGGGACATCCTTAAATACATTGAAACAGTAAGTCTCCTAGTCTTTGCCTGAGATCTCTGCATTCTGTGGGGAATGCATTTTTTCCAATAGGAAGTTTACAAATCCAATTTAGCTGTCATTTTCTGCTTGTGCAGACCCTCAAGTTCAGCCACAGGTGAGAATTTAGGCCCCTTTCAGTGCTTTCTGTTACATACACACAACCCTGTACCTCTGTGTGACCTTTATATCTCCATGGTTATGTCAGAGCTTTAACAAGCTACCTGTGGAAACCTCTTTTTCACTTAGTCCTTTTAAGACTTTTCATCAGACTGCTAGCCGCAGTGGGTGACATACCAGTGAAGAGTGATATTAAACCACTGCTGATTGTTTTCAACAAGTGTCCCAGAGAAAAGGCAGTTGAGAAATCAAACAGATCAGTTCTAAGATCAAATAAAAACAAATTCTGATAATGGAATTTCTTAAGGAACCATCAGAAATGTCAAATACTCACCAAACCTAGCTTGCATTTTTGACTGCTAGGTTTCTGGTTTTCATAGCTACATTACTTGCAAAGCTGTTGATATCCAAGGGTACAGCTGACCTGAGAAGAAAAATATGGGAATAGGATAAGTTAAAATGCCACCAAGTTCACCTTTTTTATTGAGATTTTGCCATCATCTGGATTGTTACAAGCTTTTGATTAATTTTCATAGTTCTGAGAAGTGTTGATTTTGACAGTTGTTGCCAGTGTTGTCATTATGTTTGTGGAGGAATAGACTTTCAGAGATCCTATCTCCACCATTTAACTAACTTTTCTTATAAAAAAAATTGAGCAAAATATTGAACCTGAGATTATATCAAGCACTATAATGAAGACTGAAAAAAATTTAAATGATGGGGAAAAATAAGAAAAAAGTCAGATTCTAATGGCTCATTTTTATGTTTACTGCTAACTTCGAAATGAGTGAAATAAAAAAAAATGCATGAGTGAATATGTGTATGTGGGTGTTTGATTCAGCAGGCTTTGGACTTTGTAAAACAAATCCTGAAAGAAAATAAAATTAATATTTTTCATGATTTCATTATCCTAAACCTTTTGAAGTTAATGGGATATATTTTATAAGGACCCATTTTATGTCATGTTCATATGGACCTGTATACTGTACTTGCTAGTTGAATAAATACACAATGGCAGTTTCCCTTGTACTCTTTCAACAGCCAGCAATGCAGTGAATTTCAGTTAGTCAAGTGACAGTCACCTGCAACCCCGGAGGAATGAGATCAGATAATGTGCAGGACAATGTCCTTATGTTATGAAAAACTTAATTATGAACACCATTGAGGTTTATTTTGTTGTTGTTGTTATTGTATTACTTGTGTACATGCTGTTTTTTTGGTGAATTCTAGAAATATCCTTTTCTTCCCTTGGATATTTTAGTGATCTTTCATCTCAGTGTTATTAAAAACAGCTCAGGATTCTATAGGAAATGAGAGAGAGTAACAGGCAGTCTCAAGCCAGCAGTCCTCTCTTCAGGGAAAGATGTCTCCTTTCATTTCCTGTGTAATAACTGTGACTTTCATTTTGTTACATGTGGTATTTAATTCATCTGGTGGTTCCTACTCTAATCCAACTGGTGGCTAAACTATCAACTTGATAGGCAGAGATATAAGAAGTCAGGAATACACCTTGGATTGCTCTAATTTATGAATGTTTAAGAAATCTCAAAGAGAAACTTATTTTTCATTTTCTCTAAGGAAAAGCATAGTTTATTGTGACTTTGATATTCTTAAAAATAACATGTGCTTCCCCTGTGTTTGACATTAAATGAAGATAAATGTTATATCTATGTCTAATTATATTCTCTCTAGTACGCCCCAAGTAATTTTGATGAATTTACATTTATCATTATATTATCTTAAGCTAGAAATACATATGTGAAAAATGTAACCAAATAATTTAGATTTTACAGAGATTCATTTTCAAGGGCTCTGCTTTAAGAATTCTAATAGTCCTCAGACGCCTAAATTAAATCAGACATACTTTTTAGATGCTGTGCATAACAGCAATGGTGATAGAAATCTCAAAGTGGAAATCCGCAAGTCCTTTATTTCAAGATGGCTTGTTTTAGCCAATTACACGTAAAGTGATGTTGAAACAAGTAATCCATCTCACCTGCTGGTAATCATATTTGTGAGCTTTATCTCTAGCAGTGTTATCATTCACCAGATTGTTGCCAATGGTCTCCTCCTATTTTTTTACCTGAACTCATGGGCTGACTAAAATGAACCTAAAAATATTAACCTAATAACAGCTTTGAAGAATAACTTGCATTATTAAATTCATTGCTTGAATTAACTGAGAAAATAATTTATTTCAATAAAAAACCTGTAATGATAGCTCAGTTCACTCTTTTAGAATCCATTTAATGATATTCTTGTGATTTTTTTTTTTTACAAACACAAGTCAGTTCGAGCCACATTCTTCTGATGTCAGCTAAAGAAGTTTGATTTTGAGTCAACACGATGTGCCCTTGCCTTAAGAGTACTTACTAATAATCCTTAAATTTGAGCTCTAAATTCCTCTTGTAACCAGAATTAATATTTTCATAAATACAGAAAGTGCAACATCTTTCTCCATGGTTAGAACTGTCAGCAACTTGATTATATTTTATCAACTATGGTCAGGAACTTAAACAGGAAATTCAATAAACCTGTGTCTTTACATTGGAAAATAATTTACTATTGATGTTACTGAATACCAAAGCATGCTTTTTTCACGATGTTGCTTGTGCAGTGTATGTATGTATGTTTATACTTGTGTGTGTGTGTGTGTATCTGCTAATGTACAATTAGATTTGGTATTAAGTAATTTACCAGGCATTCTGTGATTTTCTCTAGATCAATTAGTAAATAGAGACATTTTAAAACCACTTATTTAAAATTGGCTTATAATTGAGGAGTGATTTAATCAGTTATTATTTCATGTTAGTTCCAAATATCACAACTATAGTTGATTTTACATATAAATACACATACATATATATGTATAAATGCATAATCTCCAAAATATATATTTCCCTAATTATCTACAACTAAGCTAAATATTTGGAGGTTATCAATTGCTAATAATTACTAAACTCTGAGAATAAATTTTATCTTAGTCTGAAATGAAAAATTACTTTAAATGTTTTTCTGCAACTGGAAGTGCTATCTAGGTCAGTTCTGTAATATAGTAATGCAATTGTAAATATGTTCTTATTTGCTGCAATAACAATGGGTACATTAGACATCTCTAACATTTTGTTGCAGGGCAAAGTTTTTGTATGTTTAAGATAATGGATTAGGTCCTATATCATACAGAGTTCTCCAGAGAAACAGAATCAATAGGATATTATGGTGGGTGTGTATATATCTATCTATTCATAAAGTGTGTGTGTATATATATATCTGTGAAATATATCTGTATATATATATGCACATAGCTGTTATTATGTGGATATATATAATCATGTGCCTATTTGTTCATGTTGTACAGATATAGACATGGATATGGGTTTTGATGTAGGGTTATTTCAAAGTCTTGGCTCAGGCAAAGCAGGACCTGGCATGTCTGAAATTTTTAAGACAGGCTACAGGCTATAAACTCATGCAGGATTTGATGTTACAATTGTGTGGCTCAATTTCTTGCTCCTATAATCTTCAGTTTTTTCTCTTGAGGCCCTCAACTGATTGGAGGAGGGCCACCCACATTATCAAGGGTAAAATTTTTACTCAAAATCAACTGATTTCATTAGCACAAAACCACATGTTCACCCTATCAACAAACAACCTTCACACCAATACCTAGATCAGGGTTTGATTAAATCACTGGATATTTTAGTATAGCTAAGTTGACACATAAAACTATCACATGCACATAGCAAATCAAGACCTAATTACCTGAAGCAAATGTATATGTTTCTAATATCATTGAGTTATATCCATTAGATGTTAAATATTTTCTACAAGGACAGCAATTAAGTATATAGGAAAAAACATTACAACTTCACACTAGTGGTTAATGAGTGGTTACCTGATTTTTCAAATATCAGAATATACATATAAACATATAAAGCATTATTATGTTAAAAAGCTTCAGATCAGATATGAATTCAAAGGTCAGCTGTGGCACATACTAGCAATATAACTTTGAACAACTTGTGTATGTGTCTGAACTCAGTATCTTCAACAGGAAAATAGAGATGACAATATGCCTGGCACATAATGTGTCCAGCATATCATAAGCACTCCCTAGCCAATGTTTTCTATGCAGCAGCAAAATGTTTTGTTCTTTGAATTGCATTTAGAGTCAACAAAAAGATGTTTTTGTTATTTATGACTCATGGTCCTTTCACTAATCAACTATCACCCTCTACTCTATCTTTTCTAAATCAGTGGGTTTTGATAATTGGAACATCTGTTTTCTAAGCACAAATTCATTCTCACTGTAAAGAATTATCACACTCTTAGAGGATATTAATTGTTGGCTTTGAAAGAGCTGGGGCAGAACTAAATAAGTTTACATGCAGAATGAAGGACCAAGAATAAATTGTTTGAAGAAGCTAACGGCTGGAGCCCAATGTCTGAGGCCAGGAAAAATTGACAGAATCCAGAGAGAAAACTGTAAGAAAGCAATTTTGGTAGAAGAGAAACATTCAGTATCAATTATTAACTATCATTGCCCATACCATCCCTTCCTCTAAAACACATTCTCAGGAAAATTCACATTTTACTTTGTCTTCTGGAAAATATATTTTATTTTAGAGGAATAGAGATTTGTTATGAGGTAATAATAAGAGTAATAATGATGACAGCTTTTAGAGAAGAGCGACGCTAGCATTTTAATGATAATCAGAGATGAGAAGGATAAGAGAAACCAATGAAATAAATGAAACAGTATCTAGAAATAAACCTGATTATGTACATGGAAGTTATATGTGTGAAATGAGGCATTTCAATTAAGTGAGGAAAAGCTAGGTTTGTTCAGTAATGTCAGATGAAATGATAAACTCTTTGGGGAGGGGGGAAATTACACAAATAATTTTAGAATGGATTATAATTTTTAATATTTCTTAAAAGCCTGAGTTGTACTAGGAGAAAATTGAAGCTCTATAAAGGCAGGGAATTTTTTTCTGTCATGTTTATGATGTACCCATTATCCTAGAAAATTATCAGACACATGGTTGGCGTTTTGAAAATATTTGTTAAATTAATGAATGAACACTGTGATAAACATCTTAAAATTATACTTTTTTTAGTTTTTCAGAGTATTTATTCTTAAACAGATTATTAAGGCAAACCAAAATTTTCTTCTATTAGTTCTAGATATAAAGAGGCTTTTGACTATGACTACTACCACAGAATCCACCACTACCCTATATTATTACCCCACCCCCCCAAAATGCTTCTCTACTTTCAAAGTCATTATCTCTAAATAATCCTTAAAATTCTTAGGTTCATCAAGTAAAACCTAAAGAAATTTTCCAAAATTTGTGGGGTACGGAGGGAAATTTTTTTGACCCATAGACAACTTAGAAATTTAATGAATATTATTCTCTATTACCAGACAACTAGTCTAGCCTGCAGTGATAATGTAATAAATGTATTCAAAATAAAAAAAAAGATCATTCAGAATGGATGCAGTTTATATATTTCATGGAGGGAGTAAATTGAAGGTTTCAAGACAATGAGACAATTGGTGGAGAGAGGAGACTAGAGCTTTCAACCAGTGGCGATGAAATGAGAAATGGATAGTTAAGGATTAAGTTAGAGTTAGAATTTCGAGCCATCACTGGGGACTTGAGTGGAGGAAGTAACGTTGAGCCGTCAAGGCTGATATCACTTATAGGAGCCTCAGAGAACCCAGCCAGCCTACCAGCAGCAGTGGTGGCAGCACATGCCACTCTGAGATGGAACAGTTGCAGGTGTGCCCAGAACCAGGGTTGTGAAGGTTTCAGCAGAGGTGCTGAAACTGCTGGCCAGCCAATACCTTAGCTTAATCAAGAAGTTCAAGTTGAAGAAATGGAAAATCATCTCACATGACCAATTAATTTGGCATAAAAATATAATTTATAGTGAAAGTTTTAATGTGTAAAACTACCAGTTAAACCTCTTAATCATTCAGAGTTTCCTTCAGAATTGCAATGGAAAAGAGTATTCTTACTGTCTAGTTCACGGAGTTGGTATAGAGTTTGGGGCTGGGCAGATGTTTACAGGGCCTCCATAAACAAGCTCTTCTGATGTTATTGTTCATCAGTTAATTAGAATAAAATGTTTTTCTTCACACAAAACCAAAAAACCCTAGAGAATTTGTTTGCTTGTCTCAGTGTATCTATATAAAGGCTTATTTTTATTGACTATATGAGATATCTACATCATTCATAAATGATTTTTATTTATATTTTATAAATTATTTATATTCATAAGTATATGTAATTGTGACTTAATTTATAGAAAATTTTGATCCTTAAGATATTTATTTTGAAATGTGACTAATACATCAATGGATAATAACTATGTAAGACCAAAACAACTGAAGTTCCCCAGATAATAATTTATGACAGTGTTCTGCTGGTGATGTGTTCCTCTCCACCCCACTCCAGAGCAAGAGAAATTGCTGGCACACTGCAACAAATAATCAAAATAGTTCACATGACTTTTAAGAAATACTAATTAACTGTTAATATATTTATATAATTTTCATATTTCTAATATTATGATATAAAACACCATTTTAAAAATCACTTAAATAATTATAAAACATACTGAATTTCAGTTTGAATGATTTTCTAGAACCAGTAGAAAGATGGTCATATTTTTTGTAGCTTTCTCAGTTTATGTATACATATTTTTTGACCAAATTTCTTTGACTACTCCTTTAAGAAGCTGTAATTAAGCTTTAATGTTCTCTTGGTTCATAAGACTATGATCCTATATGAATTTATTTTTGTCTCTTAATATCAGTTGGTTTTCTCTTTTATTAATTAAACCAAACATTTCCTCCAGAGCAGCATGCTTATTAGTGATTTTGTTTTCACTTTGCATTATCTTATTAAATCCCATATTTCTAAAGAACAGGCAATTTTCAAAACCAAATAACTCTTCTCTTATTCCCAAGAAATTGCACTTCAACCATGGATATCTTGCCAAGACGACACAAATTTTAGTGGCTAGTTAGCTATTTAAAATGTTTGATTATAGAAAAGTTTATGAATGCAAAAGAAAAAACTACATATGTGTGCATGTGTGTGTGTGTGTGTGTGTGTATACACACACACACACACACTCTAATTATAACTATTAACAAAGATACAAACATTCAATCACCAAACAGCATGCTTGGGAAATACAACATCTCTCATATTTTAAAAGGTTAAGGAATCATTCCAGGAAACTATCAACCTTCCCAGAGATAAATGGTACATCTAATCTTGAATTTATTGTCTCATTACTTATATATCTATCCACGATATGGTATTAGCTTTGTCTGTGTTTGAATTTTAAATGCAGGACCCTACTATGTTTGGGTATGGGAGTGCATGAAGTTAGTGCTTATCTTGATATTTAACAAATTTTTATTTTTTATGGAAAACAACCTCTGACAACTTGAGTATTGATCTAAATTCATGCCAATATTTGGAGAAAAAATTCTCATTCATCCCCATAAATATTTGCTAAAGTAGCACTTAACACTTGGTGGCATAGAAGTATACCAAGTTTGTAATCTAAAGACATTGTGAGTCTTGCAGAATTAAAGTCTTTGAAGTTATACATTTAGAAAATCATTAGAAAATCTTGAGTTAACTTAGGTATAAATTGGAACCAAGGCTGAGGGAAAGTAAAAAGTAGTGAGAAATATTTTGAGTCCTGTTTTGAAAGAATTGGATGGTGATTCTACATTTTCTGTAATATAAATGAATTAGGTAAAATGAGTTAAATTCTATGACAGAGTTCCCATTGTGGCTCAGAAGGGTAAGAACCTGACTAGCTACCACAAGGATGAGCATTCGATCCCTAGCCTTGTTCAGTGTGTTAAGGATCTGGCGTTGCCGCAAGATGCGGCATAGGTCACAAATGCATCTGGGATCTGGCATTGCTGTTAGTGTGACATAGGCCAGGAGATGCAGCTCTAGTTCGACCCCTAGCCTAGAACTTCCATATGCCACAGGTATGTCCCTAAAATATAAATATATAAAGACATACATACATACATTCTGTGACAATTATTTAACCTAACCTGAGGGGTTTTATTATCATTGATCTTATTTCAGCATTTAATTTAATTTGAATTATTTACTTATTTAGAAAGTAGTATAATATTTTTGAGTTCCTGTTACCTACTAGGTCTGTGCTAGGCATGGGGCCATCACACCAGAGCTGAGCCGTGTAAGAGTTCATCAGAAATCTTGCAACCCCTAGTCTGGGAACTTAGATATGCTGTGGGTACAGCCCTAAAAAGACAATAAAGAAATGAAAGAAAGAAAAAAAGCTTGCAACCTATTATCAGAGAAATAAATTAATCAAGCAAATATGTAAATACTTACATACATATAAACCATTATTGGTTCTGAATGAAATCTGTTTTGAGGTAGTGATGGAGAGCACAAAACCATAATTTATCTTCCTTCACTTGTAACATAAGGTATAGAAAAGTAAGGTTAACCTTGATTCTAAGCAGCAGTTTTTCTTGGTCACAAAAGAAGTCAACCCCCTCCCTGCTCCCCCCAAATAAAAAACAAACCTCTGACTAGCTATATAATAATCTCAGTTATTTCCTTTAGACATCCAAATTACAATAACAGTAACTAGCTAAATAATCCATCTGAAAGGAAGAAGAAAAGAAAGAAGGAAGGAAAAGCTCTTGGGTCCTGGTCAAACAGTTAAAGGGAATTTTTAATTAATTGCTGTTATTACACTACTCAAGATATATTTATATACAGAGCCTCAATTCTAATGAACTTGCGTCTAATATATTTCTATAGGTCTAAGCATTATGTAGGGTGCGAAATCAAGTAGGAATCTTTAATCTGGGGATAATGATGATAATGAATAAATTATATTTAGTAAGACAATACTAATTGCAGACTTACCAGGTACAACATTTTCCTAATGGCAGTTAAAAGCTTGACTATACTTACATAAACTGAAAACATCATTTATGAACTTCTCATTCTATGATCAACAATCCAGGAATTATATTTTTCTATTTTCCCATTATTTTCTTTTCCCTTATTGTTCAAGAAGATCATATAAGAATTCAACTATAAAGGCATTTTTTTTAATTACTGCAGAATGATTTATACATGTACCATTTCTTTTTTGTATTACAGTGGTTATGAAATCAATACAATCAGATTGTCCTCTTGCAGATTCTAATAATTGGTCAAATGACTTCAGTATAAGAATAGTACATTTCATCTACTTTCAGAAGGATAAATATAAGACTCCATCTATTTTAGCATTCACTTATTAGATTCATGGTCAATTCTCAATTTTCTGTGTCATGAAGTAGCATAATGTTGCAGACAACCAGGATTCAAGCTTCTGGGGATTTTTAAGTGTATACTTCTGAATATATTGAGCACTGAGAAAATTATACATTAATTCTAGGGTACAAATTATCTAAGTACACTGATGATAATCAGAACAAGAAAGTAATCTATGTACTTAATCCTCTCTCTGCAAATCAAAAAGATTTTTCAAGTTCTATCAGTTTATAATATTCTAGAAACTCCACAATAGTAGTAATAATAATGGTAAACTGGAGAGGATAAGTGCAATCAGATACCATTTTTGAATGCCTTTCCCAGATTGCCCACAGGATTGCTCTGTGAGTGATAAAAAGTACATAAAAAAGCTTGGCCTCACCTGTGGTACACTGTAATAGGTAGTTAGTTTCTGTCAATGAAAATAAATGGAATAGACTGCAATTAGACATACTAATAGCAATACAGACCTGTAATTTGAATTAACATCCTTAAGAAATATAGAAATTTTACACATGCAAATTCACAACCTAGGAAAAATTGTTTTAGTGTAAATCCAGTAGCAAAGTGGCTCTGGGAACTCTGCATCTTTCAAATAAGAATTTAGTTGACAAATATTTATCTACTATCTGCATGTGAAAGATTCTAAGTCATGGACTGTAAAAAGAAAAAAAATAACATTCAAGTATTTTTCAACGAATGACCTATAACCTGACACATTATACATGGATAAATGAAATTTCCATCTTTGGGTTAAATAGGGATGGAAATATCAGAATACATGAATAAAAATTTGTCACGGCTCAAGATTTTATTCTATAAATTCAGGTAAAGTTGTCATAATACATTGTATTTTCATTTCATAAGCATTAACTGTGTGCTATATAAAAATAAAAATTAGGGAAGTAAAAGTATTACAATCATTCCATCTAAGGATAAAAATCAAAAGCTTTGGAATAAAAATAATTATTTACTTCTTTTCATTAATACAAATATTTTTGAATTATTCAACAGAATTTTAAGAAAAAGAGAGTATAAATAATACAGCATATGTCTGATAAATCATTCTATATATAAACAGTTGAGAACAGAATCTATAGGAGATGTAGGAAAAGATGAATAGAAATGAGGATAATTAAATTGCTAACATTAGTTGTGCTATATTCAACAAAATTATTCCTAACAGTAAATGAATTATGGAATGGAGAAAAAAGTCAGAGGTGAAAAGAGAATGAAGAGATGAATAAATTTAACTAGATAATTTTTTTTTGTCTTTTTGCCATTTCTTGGGCTGCTCCCGCGGCATATGGCGGTTCCCAGGCTAAGGGTCTAATCGGAGCTGTAGCTGCCAGCCTACGCCAAAGCCACAGCAACACGGGATCCGAGCCACATCTGTGACCTACACCACAGCTCATGGCAACACCAGATCGTTAACCCACTGAGCAAGGGCAGGGATCGAACCCGCAACCTCATGGTTCCTAGTCGGATTCGTTAACCACTGCGCCACGATGGGAACTCCTAGATAAGTTTTTTTAAAATGTTTGTTCTACATTTAGAAGCTCCGTATTTGAGTTGTGACCTATAAAGAGATTAGAACCCATCAACCACATTCTTATAATAAAAATCTGAACAAACTGAAAGTCAGTGATTTTTCTTGGATCTGTCAGTGCACTAAGGTCACAAGGCAGACTACCACACAACAATCTGAAGAGACCAGGGCCACCAGAGAGACCTGTGTACATGGAGCAGACTCCCCTAGAGCCATATACTAGTAGGAACACTGGACTAATCATTTTGATGAACTGCTGGAAACTGAGGACGCTCATGAATGAGAAGCCTGTGGGGACCTGGAGCCTAAGGAGAATTCCCATAATGTCATGGGTTTCCCTTCCAGGAATTCCATGAGTTCCCACACTGAAGGACCTGGAAATTTTTCTTCATAGTTCTTACAGGAACAGGGAGAAAACTAAAACATTGTTAATAGGGCCTAAGGCTTCAAGGGAATTCACTGGGAATGCTGCAGCCACGGAAGGGAGTAGGGGTGAGCGTGAAGGTATGCACTAAAGAAACACTCATGAAAGTTACAGCCTTGAGAGACAGGCCCCAAAACTGCATTTATCATAAAGTTATTGAATGCTTCTCCCCACACTTGAGTACCACATCAGCAAGGATTTAGTGTAATAACAATGGATTATACATAAAGGGCTTACAAAACACTGTCTCTGATGAGTAGTGTTTATGGAAACAGACTCAAAAAAGAATACAAAAATAAGGACACTAGATACCTGTAGCTACAGAAAACATTAACCTCAAGTCCTGGCCAGATGTAAAAAAGGCTTATACCAATGCTCTCTTTACCATGTCCAATAAAACATGTCTTGCTTTCAACAAAAATTTACAAGGTAGGCCAAAAGACAAGACAAAAAACACAGTCTAAAGAGACAAAGCAAACATCAGAATCAGACTCAGATATGACACAGGTGTTAGAGTTATCAAAAAATTAAACTATAATTTTAAGGGCTCTAGTAGGAAAAAGTATACGGCGTGCAAGAATGGATAGATGATGTAAGCAGAGAGATGGAAACTCTAAGAAAGACTAAAAAGAAAATGCTAGATATCAAACACACTGTTATAGAAAGGAAACCTGCCTTTGATGGATTTCCTTTGACTACAGCCAAAGAAAGAATCTATGACCTTAGTGATGGATCAATAGTAACTCCCCAAATTGAAATTCAAATAGAAAAAGAATGGAAAAACAAAAACCAGAAAACCAAAGCCAAATAGAAAATCTTGGGCAAACAGGAGTTCCTGTCATGGCTCAGTGGTTGACGAATCTGACTAGGAACCATGAGGTTGCGAGTTTGATCCCTGCCCTTGCTCAGTGAGTTAGGGATCGAGTGTTGCCATGAGCTGTGGTATAGGTCACAAATGTGGCTGGGATCCTGTAGGCCAGCAGCTACAGCTCTGATTTGACCCCTAGCCTGGGAACCTCCATGTGCCATGGGAGTGGCCCTAGAAAAGGCAAAAAAAAAATCATGGACAAACAAAATTAGCCATGCTAATTTCATAAAAAATAGACTTCAGAACAAAACATTTGCAAGGAATAGAGGTCATAGCAGAATGATAAAGAACTCAACTCTCCAAAAAACTTAGCAATCTTAAAGGTGTGTGTACCTAACAAAAGACTGTTAAAATATGTAAGGCAAAATCTGATAGAGCCACAAAGAAAACTAGACAAATCTGCCACTATTGTTGGAGATGTCAGCACTTTTCTATTGGTAACTAAACTGATAGATTGAACAGGCAGACAGTTCATAAGGGCATAGATGACTTGAACAGCACCATCAATCAACTTAATCTAGTTGACACCAAAACAGTACACCATACAACAAAAGAATACCAACACTCAATCTCACAAGAAACATTCCCTAAGATAGACCACATTTTAGGCTATAAAGTAAACCATAACACACTTAAAATAGTAGAAATAATACATCATATGTTCTTAGGCAACATTGGAATTAAACTAGAAATCCTTAACAGATAAATTGAAAATCCCCAAATATTTGAAAATTTAATATCAATTAATGCAGAAAAATATTTCAAATACAACAAACACCCATTCATGGTAAAAATCTTGGCAAACTAAGAACAGATGGGAACTTCCTCAGCATGAGGAAAAAAACCTACAAAAACCCCTATAGCTAAAATCATACTAAATGGTGAAAAACTGGACATTTTCCCTCTTAGATTATGCATGTATATTTAGAAAGTAGAACTAACAAAGATTTCCTTATGGACAGTTAATAGGATATGAGAAGAGTTAAAAAAGAATTCAGTATTTTTAATTTGGGCAACTGGAAGACAGAGTTACTCTGTATTCAAGGAAAACTCTATCACTGAACCCATCAGATGGGGTAACTGGAGCCTTCTCTTCTTGCTTGATCTCTCAACAGGCTCTCTCATCTGTACATGACCATGTCTTATTATTTTCTTTTCTTTTTTGTTTTTTTGTTTTTGAGTTATCTCTTACTCTTGGGGATTGTAAAGAAATGCCAAGTAAATGTTCATAGTCACTTGTCATTTTGAACTGGAAGCCCAGTTGTTATTCTTTAAAATGTAGTTGATTTTATTTTAATATGGAAATATTAAAACTTGTCCAAGCTCATAAAGTTAAAGACTTGAAGGGGATGCAAGTACGTACATATTATGTAAGTTATGTTTCAATAAATTTTATTAAAGTAATCGGATAAAATAGATGGCAAGGTTAGGACAATTACTATTAGGCTCTTATGAGCATCAATTCACCATATGAATAAATTAATTTGTAAATAAGTTTGATAAAGTAGTTACTTTTTTCTAACACCTCAAAAAGACCACAGTGATGTGTAAAACAGTTGTCTGCTTCTCTCAGAATTATTAATTTTCCTTTTGAGATCAGCACAAGAGTAGTAACTGATAGTTTGGATGATGCATGGTCACTCATCTATCACAGAACTCTACTTTCAAGGCTTTGCCAACATAATTCACCAAGGAAACAGCAAAAGAAGTAAACTAGTTTGTTTTATTAAAGAAATATAATCGAAAGAAATATACTCTAACCTGATGTGTAACTGAAATGTTTACGAAGAAGCATGCTTTATTAAAGTTAGTTTTTCAACAACATATCAAAAGAAAAATGTTCATCCTTTGAAAATATCATCTTTTCACAAAAATTGTAAAATCTTCTCCAAGTTATTTTATAACAGAAACCCCTTCTGTTTTCATCTGATTATAGGACCTTCTTTCTAATACATAACTTGTTGAGTTTTGTTTGATGGGCATGGATGGAACCATGAAAAGTAGATGAGTCAGACCTGGCAAGGGCCATTGTCACAGAGAAAAAGATGGAAAAGAGAACAGTTTATGATATCATTTGAATGCCTCAATTATCAGTGCCTGAAAGCTCTTGAAACTTCCTGGTTAAATGGGTTAATACATGCTTACCTCTTTAATTTACATTGAGTTGGGTTTCGTCAATCACCAGCAAAAACTAGTGTGATAGATACAAGTGATTCCTTTGTCAAATAACATTATAGATGCTATATGTAACATGAAGTATTTGAAACATTCAGGGAAGCACAGTAGAACCTATCTGAGCAACCTAGCTTCATTTCGTTTTATCCAAATACATTTGATGAAAAATTACTCCTTTTTTTTTTTTCCTCCTCAAAAACCCTGTTTATATTTTACAGGGCTAGTTTTAGACATGGCATTCTTTCATAAATGACAGATTTTAGGTGCTATTCTTTAACTTAGCCAGTGATGTGAAAAGTTACATAATGTAAAAGAAAATACTGCTTTATTCTAATAGGCCTTAGTTGATAAGAATGGAATGAAAGTGAGGTACTCTATCTCATATATGAAAGCTATGGAAATATTTATACTTAGAAAATTTACTGGAGACTACCTATCAGAGAGAAAATTAATTATCCTTAGTAGCAACCCGGAAGACTACCTGTAAATGTGAGGCTAAAGAATTTGTGGACTATCTAAACCTCCCTTTGAGAAAACCTGGGCATCCTTATGAAAGTAGGACTAAAATAGGATTGAATTCAGTATGATACTATTTTACTTACGATTTCTTTAACCGTATACATGAAGGATGCTGGTCTATAGTTTCCTTTTCTTGTGGTGCCTTTGTCTGGTTTTAATGATGGCTTCATATTCCCTCCTCTTCTGTATTCTGAGACAGACTAAATAGAGACATTTATTTTTTATAAATTTTCATCTTGTTAAATCATATAAGGACTGGAAATTTCATTTTCTGAATTAGGAATTCAATTTCTGTAATAGGTATAACCTTTTCCAGGTTATCTACTTCTTCATGAGTAGATTTTGATAATTTTTCTTAAGGAATTGGTCAATTTCAGCTAACTTATCAAAGTTTCTGACCGTAGAGTTGTTGATATTATTCTTTTATTTTCCTTTTGATGGCTGTGGGGGCTGAAGAGATGTCCCCTTTCAGTATTGCTTTTAGCTCCTTTTGTCTAATCCTTTTTTCTGAGTCATCGCTCTAGAAGTTTATCAATGTCTATGATCTTTTTAAGAAACTAGCATTTGGGCTCATTGGTTTTCTATATTATTTTCCTATTAATTTTATTGATATCTTCCCTTTGGTATTTCCTTTCTCTTATTTTACTTTGAGTTAAATTTGCTCTTAATACTCTAGGCTCTTAAGGTGAAGCTTGGATTGTTGATTTGAGCATTTTGTTCTAATGTAAGATTTTAATGCTATAAATGTATGTATCTAAAAGCAGTTCTTAATTATATTGTTGTTATTACATTTTCATTCAGTTCAGAATATGTTTTGATTTCTTATGAGAATTCCTCTTTGACTCATTTGCTATTTAGAAGTGTATGATTTTAACTTTCAAATAGATAATTTTTCAGTTAATTTTTCCTTGTTATTGATATTTTAGTTTAATTCTATTATGACATTAGAACATGTTTTATTAAACTTTTAAAGGATTATTTTATGGCCTCAAATATGATCTTGGTAAGCGTTCCATGTGCACTTATGAATAATAAGTATTCTGTTGTGTAGAGGAACTTTCTAGAAATGCTAATTAGGTCAGATTGGATGATAATGCTGCTCAGATCATCTCTTTACTTACTGATTTCATGATTACTTCTATCAATTACTAAGAGATGGGTGTCAAAGTCTCCAAATATAATAGTAAATTTGTGCTAAAATATTTTTTGTCTTATGTATTTGAAGGTTCTGTCATAAAATACATACATATTTGATTGCAGTACCTAGAGACAAATTACAACAAAAACACGATGATCCAAAACCTAGGGGACATAGCAAAAGCCATTCTAAAAGGGAAGTTTATAGCAGTACAGTCTCATTTCAGAAAATAAGAAAAATCCTAAACTACCTAACCTTATACCTAAAACAAATAGAGAAAGAAGAACAAACTCCATTATCTTCTGGCTTGCCTGGTTTCTGTCAGGAAGTCAGCTCTCACCACACTGGCTTTTGAGACTGATGGGGATGGAGTAGACACAGGTAGTTGTAGAAGTCCCAGTAAGGGACCACGGATAGAGAGGGAAACCTAGGGGACCTTTGGAAGATCACCCAGTAAGTTAATAATTGCTCAAGAAAGCCATCAGAACAAGTCAGGCTTGCTTTGCTAGCGGAGGTGTGAGAATTGCCTCAGGTTGTTGGATGAGGGATGGGGTAAGGCCTGCATTCAGATTCAGACCAAGGGCAGGAGTTTGAGGTCCACCTTAATTTGAATACATACCTTACCAGGTAACAAGGAGGAGCTACTACTCCGGGAAAGGAAGAGGTGGTCTTTTCCGACCCTGACTCCCCTTGGATGATAAAACTGTAGCCCACCTGATCCTAGGAGCTATGAAGGATCCTTGCCTGCCCACTTGCATCTCTCACAAGTTGGAAGAGTTTCTAAGTCCTGCTGTATCTTTGGCTTTAGGTCTTGCTTTCTCTTTTACCAGTGTACAGTTGCCTCTGCTAATTTGTGGGGCTGAATTCTTCTCACCAGTATGCAGTGATGTCTCCCCAGTTAAGTGCCCACATCCTGCTTTTCCTGGCAGGCAATTGTCCCCTTATATATTTCTTTAAATTTTATTTTTATTGGAGTATAGTTGATTTACAGTGTTATATCAATTTCTGCTGTACAGCATAGTGACCAGTCATACATATATACATCTTTTTCTCATTCTCTCTTATATTTTGATCCAGTGAGTTGCCCTGTATCTTTCACTCTCAGAAAATAAACACAAATTTGTATGTATTGGGAAAGTCTATATAAATATAATGTGAGTCACCAAGCCATAAAATGGTTTACTAATGGAATTCACTAGCCCCTTGTATGAATCATTGGAATTTCTCACTTAGTAGTCAATTTTTTTTTTCCAGCAAACAAGTCATTAGTTTGATAGGCACTTTTGGAAGAATGGGGCAAGGTGTTCTTTACTAGCCCAATATAAAAGTCTGATTTTTTACTTTTATGGATTTTTTTGTGTTGTTTTGTTTTGTTTGTTTTTTGTTTTTTGTTTTTGTTTTTGCATTCTTGTACATCCTAACTGGAAGTAAAAGTCCAAATTCCTGCCAAAAGGAGTACAGAGATGACTCAGTTAACCTAGATGTTTGCTCATTAGGTACTGAATTTACTTCTGATTCCTGGAAAAGTACCTTTCCAATCAATACTACTGATGAATTTAAAATAAAACTAAACAACTTCACGAATCCCAGCCACACACATAGTCAAAGCAACAATGTGATCAATTAGGGCTAAGGAAAAATATCTCAGTGCTGTGTTTTTCAAAATTGTACTTCTTACCCGTTGTATAGAGAATTTAACATATCAAAGGAGGACTCTAAACTGCCCTCAATTATCTAAGAACTCCTTGACATGCGTACCTGGTTGTCACCTCAGTTTCACGATGAATAATGTTTTCAGTCAAAACAGAGACTGCTTTTTAAATTGTCTCTTCAGACATTGCTCATAAAAAAAGGAATTGTAGAAAAGCAGCCCTAGATAACAGATATCTTTATTCTTTTCTGAAAGAAAGAAATCTTTCTAAATACCTTTCAAAAGGAACCTGAGGTAAATCTTTGATATATAGCTCATCATAGTCTACTTGACAATTCAAGAAGGGTGAACACAATACTCCATGGAGATGAATTCTTTTAGCATTGCTTAGTTGGAGCACAATTAGACTATCCTATTACTGACACAGCTAATTGATCTTTCACTTGAAAGGACAAAATAAATGTACAACTTACAGCATTAATGTTCTCAATCGCGTTTAGACAATGGTTTGCATCCACGTACTGAATTCACAGATAAAATGGAAATATATTCTGTACTGAATGTTACATAAAGAGATTCAGATCTGATTACAAGAGTAAAATATAGGTTGTTTTAGAAATGGATTTCTTTCTTACTTTCTCAAATAAAAGAATTATAGCCTTAAAAGTGTAATTTATTTAGGTTAAATATACTGGGGGTAGAGAATTAGAACAATAAACTAGGCAGAATTATTGTTATTATTTATTATCATTATTAATTTACTCTAATTTTTTCTAAGAAAAAATAATTGGCTATCCTGGACACTATTCTGGACTTTAGTGTTTTGGAAAATAAATTAAGCAATAAGGTTATGGGTAGAATGAAATAATTTTTATAATTTATTAGTTTTTACTATGTACCAGTCATTGTAGTATTTTAGATGCATTATCTCATCTATGTAGAAGATGCAATGATATCATTTAATTACTTCTGAGAGTGGCTAGTGTCTTGGTAAAGGAAAAGCTGTTATGGTAATAGTGAGATAACGTAGATAATAAGTAGGGTTTGCAGATAGATTTTGAGAAGGTCAGCATTAAGATGCTTAAAATTTTTTGCTTTTTTTTTCGTATAAAAATGTGAATGGTAGATAAGCAGTGAGGTCCTGCTGTAGAGTGCAAGGAACTATAGCCAATCACTTGTGATGGAACAAGATGGAAAATAATATGAGAAAAAGAATATATGTGTGTGTGTGTATATATATATATCTGTATATAACTGGGTCATTTTGCTGTACAGCAGACATTGACAGAACATTGTAAATCAACTGTAATAAAAAATGTGGATTGTTAGGGAAAATTGTCACCATATAAAAGGAAAGATACTTCAAAACAATTACATAAAGGTAAAACAAATTCTCAAGCATTTTGGAAAAAAAAAAAGATTGTAGCCATCTTTTACACAAATGCTGTCTTACACATTTAACCGCTTAACTTCAAATCTTGCATCTTTTTTTCCTTTTAATAAAACAAATCAGGCAGAGAAAACATTATTTTGTGGTATGGGAAGGTACTATGAAAGTGCTAGCTCTTTTAACAGACTGATCATCTCGTTACCTCTTTGAGAGGAATTTTGATGAGTTCTGAGGGGTTACAAAATAGTGGTCTCAAGAACTTTGTGTTACAGTTTGGAGAACGGAGTTTAACATGGTGAATTATTTATGAAACATCCTATAACCACTCAAGATACGTCATAAGTGATAATGCAAGAGACTACTGAGTACAAATGGCTGAGCAGAGAATGCTGTGGGATCTGGGCCAGCCAGTAGGTACTTCTCTGTGTGAGAGAGTTGAAGTAACTTTCAAGAGTAGGTAAGAGGAGAAAGAAAAAGAGATTGTTCTGTTGCAGGGGACCTGTCAGGGATCTATATAGTATTGTATTTTATTTTTCTCAAAGTTCTCAATTGTGGTAAACATACCTGAAAATTTGTAAGCTACTATTTAAAAATTAAATTGACCTATGTAAATTTACGGTGCCTATCATTTGATTTTAAGAAATGTTTTGTATGTACCATTATCATATCTGATAGATTGTTTTATAAAACAAAATTAGGGGAGAGCTCAATTTAAATTACACTAGTTTTCTTATTTAAAAGAAAGGTTTATTTACAAGGTACAGAGTTTGGCAGTTACCTTCAGCCTTTAGTATTTATAATAGTGCACAAGACTCCACCCACTATTTTTATTCTATGACTGAATTTGTAAGATTTCAGCTCTTCCTTGCTTTTGCTGCTTACATTAATATTCTAGAACTGCATAGAGACCAAAATTTGAAATAATATCTACACTAAAGTAGGAAAATTCCTTTAGCTACAGTCTTCATACTAGCTGAATAAGAGAACAAAAGACCTTCTTAAGAAATATTCAGATTGATTTATGGACACAGTCGGCTCGAGTTGTATTATCATTTGATACATTCTTAATAATGTCTTTGCATATATTAAATAAGACAATGTAAGTAAAGTTAAAGTAAAAAAGCTTCTTTAAGGCCTTCGTATAGGTAAGTGAACATCATCTCTTTTGAACTTCACCTATT
Source organism: Phacochoerus africanus (assembly GCF_016906955.1). Classification (NCBI taxonomy): domain Eukaryota; kingdom Metazoa; phylum Chordata; class Mammalia; order Artiodactyla; family Suidae; genus Phacochoerus; species Phacochoerus africanus. The sequence goes on along the minus strand of NC_062559.1, from coordinate 21,953,734 downwards.
ATTAGAATTCATTTTTGATTTCCAAATTCATCCTTATCTCAAGCCTTCAGCATTCAAATTACAATATTTTGTTGTATTTATCTTTTTTTCTTAATTCGTATGACTTTTATTTATTACCTTGCTTTCCTCTCAGAATATTTACAGACTCAGTTGGTGAAAAGTATAATGCAGTAATACATCTATAACAATTTTTTTACTGCACTGATAGAAAGATGTGACTTACTTTTATGGAAGATGACTATTTAGTACCTCACACTTCTTCTGTATTAATTATGACTATACTCAGCAAAGGAAATAAAAGTAGCAATTTTTTTTAAGTTTTAATCTTGGAATGAGTCTGAGGATGAGAAGACATGAAATAAGCATGTGTTGCTTTAAATTGTAAGGTTTTTCTCTGTTTTCCTAAATAGCTTTTAATCTGCATCTGTTACTTTGGCAAAAATAAAATTTTTAAGTGATATAAAAGGGGGAGAAAGTATCTTTCCTGTTAGAAAACATGATACCACTGATCAAGTGGCATAGACCCAGCACTTGAGTTATTGTGATATGAAAGAGTCAATATTCCAAGATACTTTGTATGTAGGGGAGAAATGTTTAGGTCATTTATTTACACAAGGACAAAAACTGTTGTAGAGCTTCACTGATTGGTCTTATCTCTTTTTATCCTAAATTTATTCAGAAATAGATGAAGGCAGAAGGATATATACAGATATTTAACTCAATTAAACAAATCAATCAAATATCACCTACTGTATGTTATATGTTGTACTGTACTGGGTATTAGAGATAGAACAGGGAGTGTCATGGGCCATATGTCCTCTGAGAGCTTGATAAGAAAAAAATACGTAGAACTGTACAGGTTGCCACTTTATCATCTGAACTTCATGTTATCTTCAGACTCCCACAGGCAATTCTCACAGCTGTGTGATAGGAAGAGCAGGGCAGAGGAAAACTGCAATAGATGAGGTGGTTATGGAAAGGAGAGACCTGATACTAGGGAAATGAGTAATACTTTAAGAATGAGAAACTGACCACCATGTAAAGAAGCAAGAGAAGGCTGAGAACAGGAATGTAAGAGATACTTGTTAAGTAATTAATATATTTAACATATCCAGGGAGAAAAGGAAAACTGGCTTTGCCAGTGGAGAATGAGAGTAGTGTGAGAGGAAGTCTGAGGAACAGGCAGGGGGCAGCCTCTGCAGACCCATGTGGCCCAGGAAGAGGAGTTTCAGTGCTATTCTAGGGGAAATTAAAAGTCAATGGGGAAGGAAGAGTTAAAGCTTAATGTTCTTTCAAGAGAGGGCAGGAACTGAAGTCAGGGGAATGGAGATAGGAGACAGATGAGAGCAGGGCTTTAGGCTGGAGGCATCTTGCTTCAGTCTGCTATCCCAGGCAGGACAGCAAAGACAATCTGGTGATAACAAACACCTCCAATATATCAGTGACTTCCAGTAAAAACGTTTATTTGTCACTCACACAGCATTCTTATGGTAGGTTGTTGAGGGTTCTGCCGTACATTGTCTCCATCCTCGGGCTGACATGCAAGTTGATAAAGCATCCTTTCTCTGGAGTATTGTCTGTGACTGTTTCACAAGGGAAAAAAAGACTGGGTGAAACATAATTACCTCTTAAAATGTCTGCTAGGAAGTGGCAAATTTCACTTTCACTCATATTTCATTTGCTTAAGCAACCACATGGTCAGATCTGACTTCAGTGGGGCAGGGATACATAATGCCCTTCCTCCAACCAGGTTAGGTAAATGCATACTAATGAAAAGTAGTACTGTCTGCTGCACCAGACAAGTCATGGTGCTGGCCTTGCTAAAGGTAATGACCTTGTGACTGTAATAAGTAGAAGTATTCAGGATGTATATTTGGGACTTGAGCTAACAGGACTTGATAATGAATATGAGAGTGAAGGAATATTCTAACTCAGGAATTAATCTTTGGCTTGAAAAGTTGTGTAGATAATAGGTCCATGAAATTGGGAAAAGTGGGGGCCAAGATTAGGGAATTAGATTCTAGCATGTCTATAAGATATATTAACTGGAAAGAGCATTCCCTCTCTCTTCCTCTCTCTCTGTTTCTGTCTTTCCAGTTCTGATCTCTTCCCTAGTTCCACACTTAATATTTTACTTTAGACTATCATTCGAATTGAAGATTTAAGGCTATGAGATGGAATGAGAACAATGAAGAAGACAATTAATACCAACAAGAGAAGAGCATGCAGAAAAAAAAAATGCCCAAAGCATTCACAAATACAGGGTACAGAAGAGCAGCTAGAAAAGAAAACTAAGTACAGAAGAGCAGCTAGAAAAGAAAATTAACTTGTAGCCATCTGTTAAAAAGGATGAAAGCCAAAAGAAAGCCAAGAGAAAAGTGTTTCAGATATAAAGGATGAGTCCAATGGGTAAAAATGCTGTTGTCAGACCCAGAAAGATGAGAACAGGAAAAAGGTGCTTCATTTGGCAACGTAGAAGGTGTCAGCAGTCATGACAAGAGCAATTTCAGGGGTTGGGCAGGGAGGATTTGATCTAGATAACATGGATACACAAGACATTAGGAGACAAATCTGCATGTGATGTTTGAATCCATGAGTTTGGATTAACTCACCCATAAAAAAAAATGTTTAGGGAATGAGGGCAAACGGAACAGGGTTTAGAAAGTTAGGAAGCACCAATATTTAAGAGGAAAGAAGAGGAAGATAAGGAGACAAAGAACATATAGATAGAAGTTAGAGAAGAATGAAGAAAATTAAAATAATGCACTGTCAGAAACCAAAAGAATAGAAAGTGTCAGCAGAAAGAGAATAAATGAAAGTGTCAGAAGAGAAGCACAATCAGATAATCAGTGGAACATTTTTAGCAAGAGTAGTTGCAGTTATGAGACAGAGCTCCACTTTGGCTGTGTCAGAGTAGGATTAGAGGAGTCCGTAAGTGTAGACAAAATGTAAAGAAGAGGCCAGCAATGCCTAGCTTAATATTATAGGAATGTAGAGTAGGGTGAAGTGTGGTACTGGCATCAGATGCCAACATAAATTTTAAAACAGTTAAAAAGCTACAATCTGGGTAGCAACATTAAGACACCAAACCATGAGTCAGTTTTGTGAGGACAGATGAGTTTGCAAAGATGCAAGGTTAGGACAAGGTAATTACTAGTTCAAAGTACTTCATAGATACTGAATTTTCCTAAATTTTTTCTCCTCCTATTGCTCACAAGGGGTTCTTCTCATAGTACTCCATTCCCCGCCTCCATCTGCTCATTTTGTAGTGCATGAATCTTAGGAGTGGAGCTGGGTCCCGGGCCCTCTGGTGGACAGGTCTGGTGCTCAGCAGGTCTTGGGGCAGCCTGACTGCTGCTGTGACTGTGTCCTATCCAGTTTGTTGATTGGCATGAGGCTTCCCAACACTGGTACATACAGGCTATTGGAACAGAAAAGGGCTCGGACCTGGACCTGATAAGCTAGAGTGAGGATTCCCCAGTGGTAGGCTGCCCGCACCTGCATTCAAAGAGGCTGCCACCAGCATCTACAGCCCCAGGGTGAGCTGCAGTTTCCTCCTGCCTCTTGGGAGACTCTCCAAGACCAGCAGCCTGATTGGGCCACAACTTGGGCAATTTTGAAAGCTCTGTGTTGAAGCACTGCCATCAGGCAACCTGGAACCAGGATAAACACACCTGGAAGTGCCTGTTAGGTGAACAAGATCTGAAGACACTGAGCTAAGTGCAGAGACCCCCCTTTTCCCCTTCTAAATATGTTGCTTCTCAGTCTCTCTAGATAGCCCCTTCTAAGACCCCTGACTGAGGTTGAGACCTCCTCATTTTTGCATCCAGACTCTAGTTAGGGGCTCCAGTGTGGTCCTACCTCTTTAGGGCACCTTTCATCAATCCAACCCTCTGCCCAGCAGCTGAAAGAACTCCCAAAAGGACAGTTGGATGTAGTCTCTTCCACTCTGAGGATGCCAGCATTTGCTGAGCCTGTCACTGTGCCCTCTCCCCTCCAGCCTGTCCTCCGAGGAAGCTTTTCTAGCCTCTGCTCCACTGGAGTCATTACATAAAAATATGAGTTGAGATGGGATTAAGATGGTGGAATAGAAGGACTGGAGCTCAACTGCTGTCCTGAAAACAACAAAATTTACAACCAAATACTGAGCAATCTTCAACCAATTGGACCGGAAACTTTCAAAAAGATATCCTACTCCAGAAGACAAAGAGGAGGCCACATCAAGAGGTAGGAGGGGCAATTACATGATATAAGCAACCCCATGCCTCCCGGGTGGGAGTCCCCACAGACTGGAAAGTAACTCACAGAGACTCACCCACAGGAGTTCTGAGCTTCATATGATACTCCCACATGTGGGGATTTGGCCCCTGGATTATCTGGCCTTAAAGGCCAGTGGGGATTGTGCACAGGAGCTCCACGGGACTGGGGGAAACAGAGAACCCATTCTTAAATGGCTCACCCAGACTTTCACGTGCACTGGGTCCCAGGGCAAAGCAAAGTCTCCATAGGATTCTGGGTCAAACATGACTGCAGATGGGATTAAGATGGTGGAATAGTAGGACTGGAGCTCAACTTCTCTCCTAAAAACAGCAAAATTTACAACAAAATGCTGAGAAATCTTCAACCAAATGGACGGGAAACTTTCAAAAAGATAACCTACACCAGAAGACAAAGAGGAGGCCACATCAAGATGTCAGAGGGGAAATTACATGATATAAGCAACCCCATACCTCTGGATCAAACCTGACTTCAGTTCTTGGATGACATCCTGGGAAAACAGGGGTGAATGTGCCTTGTTGTGGGGGAAGGAATTGGAAGCAAAGCTCTCTGGAATATTCATCAGTGTGCCTTTCTCTGGTGGTGGCTATTTTGGGAAAATCTGGCCCCACCCATCAGTGCTGAGAAGCCCCAGGCAAAACAACAATCCAGGTGGGATCACAGCCTTGCCCCCCACCACACAGCTGCCTCAAATCTCACCCAGAGACAAAGCCCCACCACCCAGAGGGATAGGAATCACCTCCACCTACCAGTGGGCACGCATCAGTTCCTCCCATCAGGAAGCCTACAGCAAGCCCCCATACCAACTTCACCCATTAGGGGGGCAGCCACCAGAAGTAAGAGAGGCTACAACTCTATTATCTGTAAAAAGGGCACCACACCAAAAACCTATAAAAACAAAAACTCATATGAGGGAGAAAGAGACAACCCTGGAAAATCAGCTAAGTGATCAGGAGATTCTCAGCTTCCAGGACAAAGACTTTAGATTTTTGATGCTGAAGATGATGCAAGACATTGGAAATTAACTGGAGGCAAAGTTGAAATTAACTGAGCAAAGATATACAAGATATAAAACTTAAACAAGAAGAGATGCAAAATACAATAACTGAAATAAATTCATTAGAAGCAGCTAACAGCAGAATAAGGAGGCAGAAGAAGGAATAAGTGAGGTGGAGGACAGATTAGTGGAAATCACGGATGCAGAAGAGAAAAGAGAAAAAAGATTGAAAACAAATGAAGAGAGTCTCAGAGAACTCTGGGACAACATTAAACGCACCAACATCCATATTCTTAAAAAGTACAATCTTCCAAAACTAAACCAAGGTGCAATACAACAGATGAATGGACCAATAACAAGAACTGAAATTGAAAATGTGATTAAAAAACTTCCAACAAACAAAAGTCCAGGACCAGATGGCTTCACAGGCGAATTCTATCAAACATTTAGAGAAGAGCTAATACCTATCCTTCTGAAACTATTCCAAAAAGTTGCAGAGGAAGGGATACTCCCAAACTAATTCTATGAGGCCACCATCACCCTGATACCAAAACCAGACAAAGATACCACAAAAAAAGAAAACTACAGGCCAATTTCACTGAGGAACATAGATGCAAAAATCCTCAACAAAATACTAGCAAACTGCATCCAACAATACATTAAAAGGATTGTACACCATGATCAAGTGGGAATTAAATTATCACAGGGATTCAATGGTTTTTCATTATCCACCAATCAACCAGTGTGATACACCACAGTAACAAACTGAAGAATAAAAACCATATGATCCTCTCAATAGAGGCAGAAAAAGCCTTTGACAAAATCCAACACCCATTTCTGATTAAAACACTTCAGAATGTGGGCAGAGAGGGAACCTACTTCAACATAATAAAGGCCATATATGACAAATCCACAGCTAACATCATTCTCAATGGTGAAAAGCTGAAAGAATTCCCGCTGAGATCAGGAATATGACAAGGATGTCCGCTCTCGCCACTACTCTTCAACATAGTTTTGGAAGTCCTAGCCACAGCAATCAGAGAAGTAAAAGAAATAAAAGGAATCCAAATTGGAAAGGAAAAAGTAAAACTATCCCTATTTGCAGATGACATGATACTATACCTAGAGAATCCTAAAGACTCTACCAGAAAGCTGTTAGAGCTCATCCATGAATTTGGCAAAGTCTCAGGATACAAAATTAATACACAGAAATTTACGGCATTTTTTATACTAACAATTAAAGACCAGAAAGAGAAATTAAGGAAGCAGTCCCGTTTACCATTGCATCCAAAATAATAAAATACCTAAGAGTAAACCTACCTAAAGAGACAAAAGACCTGTACTCTGAAAACTATGAGACACTGATGAAAGAAATAAAAAATGATACAAACAGTTGGAAAGACATACCATGTTCTTTGATTGGAAGAGTTAATATTATCAAAGTGACTATACTACCCAAGGCAATCTACAGTTTCAATGCAATCCCTGTCAAATTACCAAGGACATCTTTTTCACAGAACTACAACAAAATATTTTAAAGTTTGTTTGGAAGCATGAAAGTCCTAGAATAGCCAAAGACATCCTGAAAAAGAAAAATCGAGCTGGAGGCATCAGGCTCCCTGACTTCAGGCTCTACTACAAAGCAACAGTCATCAAAAACCTTATGGTACTGGCACAAAAACAGAAATACAGATCAGTGGAACAGGATAGAAAGCCCAGAATTAAACCCACGCACCTACAGCCAACTCATCTATGACAAAGGAGGCAAGAATACACAATGGAGAAAGGACAGCTTGTTCAATAAGTGGTGCTGGGAAAACTGGACAGCCACATGGAAAAGAATGAAATGAGAATACTCCCTAATACCATACATAAAAATAAACTCCAAATGGATTAAAGACCTAGATATAAGACCAGACACTATCAAAATCCTAGAGGAAAACATAGGCCAAACACTCCATGACATAAATGACAGCAACATCTTCTCAGATCTACCTCTTAAATTAATGACAGTAAAAACAAACAACAACAAAAAAAAGTGGGACTCAATCAAACTTCAAAGTTTCTGCACAGTGAAGGAAACCCTAAACAAAACGAAAAGACAACCTACAGAATGGGAGAAAATATTTGCAAATAAATCAACTGACAAGGAACCAATCTCCAAAATCTGTAAACACCTCCTACCGCTTCATACCAAAAAACAAACAACCCCATAAAAAAATGGGTAGAAGATCTAAACACAATTCTCCAAAGAAGACATATGGATGGCCAAAAAACACATGAAAAGATGTTCAACATCACTCATTATTAGAGAAATGCAAATCAAAACCCCTATGAAGTACCACCTTACACCAGCCGGAATGGCCATCATCCAAAAGTCTACAAACAATAAGCACTGGAGAGGGTATGGAGAAAAAGGAACCTTAGTACACTGTTGGTGGGATTGTAAATTGGTGAAACCACTGTGGAAAACAGTATGGAGGTTCCTCAGAAAACTAAAAATAGAACTACCATTTGACCCAGCAATCCCACTCCTGGGCATCTATCCAGAGAACGCCATGACTCGCAAAGATAGAGGTACTCCAATGTTCATTGCAGCACTATTTACAATAGCCAAGACATGCAAACAACCTAAATGCCCATCGACAGAGGAGTAGATCAAGAAGAGGTGGTACATATACACAATGGAATATCACTCAGCCATTAAAAAGAACGAAATACTGGCATTTTTAGCAACATGGATGGACCTAGAAATTCTCATGCTAAGTGAAGTCAGTCAGTCAATGAGACACCAACATCAAATGCTATCAGTGACATGTGGAATCTGAAAAAAGGACACAGTGAACTTTTTTGCAGAACAGATACTGACTCACAGACTTTGAAAAGCTTTTGGTTTCTGAAGGAGGCAGGTTGTGGCTGAGGGGATGCACTGGGGGTGTGGGATGGAATCCTATAAAATGGGATTGTGATGAGCATTGTACAACTATAAATGTAATAAATTCATTGAGTAATAAAAAACAAAAAGATGAATCTTATATTTCTGGTAGTTCACTGAATTCCACCTATGGTATAAGATTGTAGTGGATTGGATTGTAATGGAAAATAGTAAATTTAGGCCATATTGCAAAGCTCATTGAAGAAGTGAACAAATTTATTAATTTAATATATTGAGTATGCCATAGGTGGGTATTAGATAGCCTTGGCATCTCAGAAAACATTTAAAAGTAGTGGTAACATAGAAGGAATTAAATGAAGAGGAATTATAATGAGAGATAAAGGTAAGACATGGAAAGAAGTTAAACATTAAAATTAGGTTAAATTTTCATTCCATTGCAATTGAGTGCAAATATTAAGGGAGAGACCTTGAGACGTGTGTGTATGATTAGATGTGGAAAATACATGAAGAAAAAGTAGGAGAGTATAAATACATAAATCTGACAATTCTAATGAAAAGATTATTATACATAATGGTATAGTTTATACCCAATATAAAATGTTTTAGAATTTAACTTAAGTAGAATGATAACAAAAATAACAGAAAACCAAATCCCTCCGATTGGTTAAAACCCAGTGCAATCTGTTTGCTTTATTCAAATTCACCAAATAGTTTTCTAATAGGAACTGTATACATGTCCTTAAAATAAAATATAAATAATCTAATATTTTAAACTTCTAATCAAATTCTAACCTTAAATTTCAGAGAAAGTAGACTTTACTGGCAAGGAATATTTTTCTCATGATAAAACATACTTTAAAGACCAAATCTTATAGTGTGTTTTGTTACTTCTGTCCCCACTGGGTTCTTTCTTGATGCTAACTAAATCCCCTATACTATAATTCCTTGATTCAATAAAATTAAACTTGTACCCAAACAATTTTAAAGTATTCAGCAGACTTCATTGAGGTATATGTTGCTTTTTGTTGCTGAGGTTATTGATATTGGCAGTAGCATATGTTTCACGTTTCCTTTCCAATAGAAGGGGTAAGAGTTGCACTATATAACCAATTCTCTCATTTCAACTGTACATTATGAAAATAATTACTTAAGATGGTTCGTTTGTGAAAAGTCAAAGACAAGGGAATAGAGCCAAACAAATTAGTGTTCATGGAGATGAAACGCATCCTTCTGTTTCTCTCAGAATATTCTAACTAACTGAGCCACATAATGTACAAACAGTCAGAAACTATATCATTGAGGTAGTCTAGGTTCAAAAAGATGAAGCGTAATTATGGAAGAATGATTGATTCAGAACAATCTTTGATCAATTTACATAAAATATCATAGAAATAATAACGGCCTCATGAGTCATTGGAATATACTGTTTGAACACACTAGAAAGATAATAAATAAGTTATTGTATTCTGTAACTTGGGGAACTAAAATCTATTAGAATAAAGTGTCCTATAGTTCCTCAGAATGACAAATCAAGCCATTGTCATTACTTAGCTACTCCAGTATTTTGCTTAACATGAGAAAAAGAATGTATGTGTATATTATAACTGGGTAATTTGCTCTACAGGAGAACTTGACAGAAGATTATAAATCAACTATAATAAAAAATTTTTTTAAATAAATACAATTAAACCAATTCAAATTTCTTTTATTTAAAATCTGAGAAAAATGGAATGAGGAAGAATAATCATTTGTTAAATAATAGGAGTTCTTGTCATGGCTCAGCAGTTAGCAAACCCAACTAGCATCCATGAGGATGTGGGTTCGATCCCTGGCTTCACTCAGTGGCTTAAGGATTCAGCATTGCCCCAAGCTGTGGTGTAGGTCACAGAGGCGGCTCAGATTCCACGTTGCTGTGGCTGTGGTGTAGGCTGGTGGCTACAGCTCTGATTTGACCCCTAGCCTGGGAACCTCCCTATGCCATGGGTATACCCTAAAAAGACAAAAAGACCAAATAATAATAATAATAATAATAGAATGTTGACTTTCAATTTGATATTTGTATTGCCATTTTAGTAGTCAAGAAACATTAGTATTTTGGGTCATGTGCCATATTTCAGCGCATGGAGGTTAACTTTTTTCCCCCCAACACCATCAAACAATGCTTGGGATAGCTGAGTATCCTACAACTCAACTCAATTCTGACACTGTTAACCAGGAGATGGCATCAGATTCTACAGGTAAAGGGCTCAGTCCCATAATACTACCCTCCATTTCAGAGATTAATTGCAAGCCAAGGTGTTAGCTGTGCTTCTAACCACCAGGCTACAGATTGGAGGTTCCCATAAGCCCCTCCTTGAGTTGGGATAATTTACTAGAGAGGCTCATAGAACTCAGGGAACCCATCTACTCACTGTATGACCAGTTTATTATAAAGGGTATTAAAGGATAAGAATCAGTAGCCAAATGAAGAGATCGATGGAGTGAGATTTCTAACAAATGAGATTTTGTCCTCATGGACTTTGGGGCCCAGGACTGTAGCACATGGAAGTGTTCTGGTTCCCCCACCTGGAACCTCTTCAAACCTGTCCTTTTGGAGTTTTATAGAGGCTTTATTACATAGCATAATTAACTCATATCTCACTGGTGATTGATTCAACCTCTAATGTCTGGTCCTTCGCAGAAATCAGGGGATGGGACCTTTGAAAGACTGGTTCTCTTGGCAACCAGCCCGCATCCTTAGGTGCTCTCCAAAAATCACCCTGTTAACATAAACCCAGTTGTGGAAAAAGGCTTATTGTGAATAATAAGACACTCATTTCACCTTCTTGGGGTCCAAAGTGCTGTTAGGAACTGAGAACAAGAGACCAAATATTATAACAAAAGCCGATCCCATTGCTCTTATGGCTCAGGAAATTCCAGAATTTGGGGAACTTTGAGTCAGGAACTGTGGATAAAGACAAATATATATGAGAAATATATATTTGAGTAACCAGAATGACCCACTATTATATTTCATATAAATCGCAGTATTGCAATTAGTAATTAGTTATTTGTTGAATTAAATTTTATTATGACTGTACAATATATAAAATATATGATATATAAATATATTTCTATTTATATAGACTCAGAAGTTAGATGAAATACTTGTTAAAGCTCAACTATGTATAAGTGTTACTTAGAACTATTAAGTTCTTGATGAATATGACTTCCTTTGTACTGCTTTGGTTTTGCCTAAAGTCTGAGCTTATCTGATGCAACTAGGAAAAAGAAAACAGGTCAGCTATATGGAAGGTGATACCTGAGGATTTGTTTCAGCTCTTGTATTTAAAGTAGACCCTCAGCCTTTATTACTTTTGCATAAATACCTACAGTGCATAAATAGCTCATCAGTATAAACCATGGCACTAGTAAATAAGCAAAGCTTAAAATGCTATTTTGGTGAGACTGTGGCTTGGACTAATGGTTTCTAAGTTTCAAAAAGAATTGATTTCCATATAATACAATACTTGTGTTATCTTTATCTTCAAGTGTATTTCCAGTATTTCAGTTGCTGCTATTTCAGTGAAAAACGAGTATAGTATCTGCCCAAGAATTCTCATTTTCAGAGCAAGCAAACCTCAACTAGCTAAAACTGATCCCTTCATTTACCAGAAACTGCCAGAGAATAAAAATAAAAAAGGAAGGAAAGGATGATTTGATATTTTGACATCCTACTTTACTCAAGATTCAAGATGACTAAAGATCTGACAGGAAATAAAATAGTTTTGAAAAGTTGGGTAAGGTGACAAAATTGAATCAGATGATAACATTTATAGAAAGTAGCAACTTCTGTGAATGACCATTTATCAGAATGGATTGACTAAGTTTAGTGAGCATGTCCAGAATATAAAACATTGACATAGTAGCGAATTCACAGAAAAATAATTCTTACAAAGAAAATATGAGTTTTAGAAATATTTTTCAATGCATATTTCTTTCAACATTTAGGGAAAAAGCTTATCAAGAACAAACAAGGGTTGTCACTACTTCAAAAACAGTGATTATAGATTTTTTTCACTTGCCAGAATCTGTAGCTCTTAGAAATTATATTTCATTTTACATTTTACCTGCAACTGCTGGAAGTATAGCCATCTGTTTCAAAGGTATAAAACTAAATCTTCAGTCAATAAGTTCTTATTACACGTGTACTATGTTCCTAACACTAAGAGAACACGCACACACACATACACATAAACACATGCCACACACAAATAGTAAAACCTTACTTAACCAGAATTTTTTATATTTTTTGCATTATAAAATGTCCAAAAAATATTTTAAATTTTCTTTAGTAAACGAGATTTTTTTTTTTATCACTAAAGGGTGATTTCTCTAAATATCAACTTATATAATTTTAGGCATATAAATATGTAACTTAATTAAATGGAACTGATCACATTGTTTGTACATTATTTCTTTCTTTCTTAGAGTCAGTAAAAAGAATACAATAAAATTTACTAATCCCTATCCAAACCAGGTTAAGAAAATCAAGGTAGTTCTTCAAAAAAATTGTAATTTGCCCAAGTCAGAAATAAAACAAAACACAGACAATAGAAAAATTATATAGAGGCAGAAATGGTTTCACAGAAAAATGTGAAGTTGAAAAGTATTCTTAGCTTTCTAGAACCCACTGTGGTAAGGCCCATTTCCTTTTTCTTGCTATGCTTCCTTTTTAATTAATAGAATTTGGGTCATTCTTACTTTATTCTAAAACTGCTTTCAGTTGACTATGATATAATGATAACAGAATGTAAGACTCCTTCTGAGTGTGTCTGCATTAAATAAAAATGACTTAAAAGGATTGAAAAGCTTCTGTAACCATCAGAATAAGACAACAGAATTGATGGAATGAAAGGATATGATAGAAATTCAGGTATGGGGAATCTTGCCTACGGTCTCTTAAAATCACACTTGAATTGCATTTGCTGTTAGGATAGATTCTGTTAGGAAATCATCTTTTAGCAAGCTAGAAAGAATGTGATGAAGTTGTCAAATGGAAGGAGAACTTAGAGAATAAATAAATCATATATCTACAGGGTATAGGAAAAACTTCGTAAATACTTGAGATAGAAAGAATGTTAGGTGTATCTTCACCTCAAACATCAAAATGTTGCCATCCTTGGGCATCTGAGACAGGAGCATTCTGAGCCCTGAGAGAAATAACTCTGAAATCAATCTGCCATGGTGGAGAGTTTGACCTCAGGCAAAGGCTACATGTGCTGCCTCTTCAGAAATTTTTGAGAAACTGCACGAGACGTTCTATAGCTTTTAGAAGGATCTTGAAGAAATGTTTAAGTGGCCTTAAAAGACTACAGAGATTGAAAAGTATCAAGAACTTTAGCAAAAAATCAAGAGAAAGCAATTGAAACACCGACAACGACAAAGCAGGAATTTTTTCAGTAATCCTGTGAATACCCGAATTTCAGACCCATTAGAGGGATCTAAGTGTGCAAACAGCCTGCACATCCTTGGTGTCAGTGACAGGAGGCAGAGCCAGCCCACTGTAGGGTAAGCACATAAATGACCTTCAGTTCCACAGGTTCTGTTCGCCTGAGTCTGTGCCCCCACATAATTCTGCAGTCGAATCAGCAGACCGTAGAAAAAGACATGGCTCAGGTTTCACAAAGGATTGGTAAGCAGGTTGATAACTTCCATTGTCATATTTTGAAGCTGGGGCCTTAAATTACAAATTATTTTTCTAGCATTGAGCTCTATGTCCCTAGATGAAGTCAGGTCTCCATATGTCATCCCTGTCTTGGCCAGGATGGCATTAGGGAATTAAAGCAATAATAATAATAATTAATAATAATAATAATAATAATGTGGGTTTACAACCTGAAGGCTCATTGTAGAACAAGAGGCCCAGGACCATGAACAAGCAAAAGAACACCACCTATAAAATACTGGCCAACAAAGTAACAAAGGCTATGTTTATACATTTTAAGAATAAGAAGGTGAAAAGAAGGAGAAGATAAACATTAGAAAGAGGAGGTGGGGAGAGAGGGAAAGGCTGAAGTGGGGAAGGGAAAAGGAGGAGGAGGTAAGATTTGATCTTTCAGAGGAAATGAGTTGCAAGCAGGAACTAAGCAGAAATACTGGACTGTATATGTGGGGAGGGCATAACGATTTCTTTAACGGTGAAAAGCAATGCAAAGTGGGGAGGAAGGCAAAAGTTTTGGTCTCTGTGCCATTAATAAAGCTATTCATTACGATTTCCTGATGATGAAGTTGTATGATAAGTGCATGGAAAAGTCATAGGATAATAGCTACTCAGTGTGAATTGGGAGTTTAGAGATCAACAAGTTTAACCTCCTGTTAGATGCTTTGTACCCTATCAGGTACCCTTTTGTACCCTAATCTTGAAAGCTTAGTTATCGAATGAATAAAATTCTGTGATTTATTAATATTAATTTATCAATGATTAAATCAATGAAATGATTAATTCAAACAGAGAAGCCTGCCTTATGAAGGCCTCAAGTTATATAAATTAGGAATATAGTAAAATGAGAAATATTTTATCAAGTTCTACATCTGTCTAAATAATCAAGGAGTTCCCTTGTGGTGCAGTGGGTTAAGGATCTGGCATTGTACTGCAGTGTCTAGGGTCACTGCTATGGCGTGGATTCAGTGCCTGGCCCAGGAACTTCCACATGCTGTGGGGATGGCCAAAAATAAAAATAAAAGTAAAAACAAATAATCAAGGAGTTCCCATTGTGGCTCAGTGGTAACAAACCTGACTAGTATCCATGAGGATGCAGGTTCAATCCCTGGCCTCACTCATTGAGTTAAAGATCCAGTGTTGCCATGAGCTTCAGTGTAGGTCACAGACACAGATAGGTTTTGGCATTGCTTTGTGTAGACTGGCAGCTGTAAGGTCGGCCAAAAGAATGAGACCCAGCTCAGGCATAAAAGACTTTATTAGTGGGGTATTCTGCTGGGCTGACTCACAAAGGGAAGTCAGCACCCAGCCGTTCAAAGAGGGAGATTATATGTGAGTGCCAAGAAAGGGGATTTCCATATGGTAACTGATTGGCCATTTCTCATGTAAAATAGGGTGAAAAGGAGCAGACCAATCTGTGTACTTCCAACAAACTATGTAAATAGGATGAAAAAGGAACAGGCCAATCAGCTTGGGAGAATTGTTAGTGGGATACGAGCAGAGGTTTAGACATGCTCCTGGGTAAGGTAATCTTTAAGATTGAGTTGCATGATTTTGGGGAAGATTTAGTCATGTCTTACGTTATGTTTCTCTAGGAGTTAGTCTTGTTTTTCCCAGGACGAGCCTAACAGCAGCTACAGTTCTGATTCGACGCCTAGACTGGGAACTCCCATATGCCATGCATGCAGCCCTAAAAGACCAAAAAAAAAAAAAAAAAAATTCAAGACCTCATTCACTACTCATTATGTTGATTTTTGAATGAATTATCTTCACAGAAAATTCACATATCATAACTGCAGTCTAAGTAGTAATTCAGAGAAACCCCAACTCAAGGTAACACAGGAATTAATGGTGCCTTAGAAAGGATACATTGCTCAGTAGGCTGGAGATGTGCTTCAGCAGCATAGACTAATTGAGGGAGAATACTGAGGCTGAACAGGTCATGCAGCAATGACACAAAAGGTCGAACATCAGACTTAATTGCTAATATTGCTTAGAATACCATGGGAATTTAAGTTCTAATCTCAGAATTTATTTGTTTTTTATTTTTTGTCCTTTGAGGGCCACACCCATGGCATATGGAGGTTCCCAGGCTTGGGGTCCAATTGGAGCTGTAGCCGCCCGCCTACACCAGAGCCATAGCAACATGGGATCCGAGCTGTATCTGCAACCTACACCACAGCTCAAGACAACACTGGAGCAAGGCCAGGGATTGAACCTGCGTCCTCATGGATGCTAGTCGGGTTCGTTAACTACTGAGCCATGACGGGAACTCCTGCTCTCAGAATTTAAACTTCACAAGAGAACATAATTTTGAACTGAATACCACTAAGTGTCTATTTTAAGCTAATCTATTATATTGCAGGAATAGTACTCACCAATACAATGTATGGACCTAAAGGGTATTATTCTAAGTAACATAAGTCAGAGAAAGACAAATATTTGATGTAATTTATATATGAAGTCTAAAAACAAAAATGAAACAAACAACAAAATAGGAACTGAATTATAAGTACAGAGAATAATCTGGTGGTTGCCAGAAGGGAGGGTAGTGTAGCAATAGGCGAAAAAAGGAAAGGGGGTTAAGAAATAAAATCTTTCAAGTTATAAAATAAATAAGTCACAGGGATACAATGTTCGGTGTAGGGAATACAGTCCAAAATAGTCTAACAACTTTGTGTGGTGACAGATGGTAACTAAACTTAAACTAGTGATCATTTCATAATGCATAAAATATCAAATTTTCATGCAATACACTCGAAATTAATATGATAAGTAATTGTGCTTTAATTTAAAAATTTAATAAGAAATAAAATAGCAAGTGAGCAACAAAAATTAATTTCAGAAGATTATAAAGACAAAAGCTAAATCTAAATGTATAAAGCTTCTACCAAAAAACAGAATATCTTTGAGATTTTATGTCAGGCAAACATTTTTTTTTCTTTAGATGCATTAAGAATATACCCATAAAATAGTTGAAAAAATGGACTTCATCAGAATTAAAAACTTCTCATCGAAAGTCACTATTTAGAAAACAAATAGGAGAACCATAGATGGAGAGAAGATTTTGAATACATGAATCTGACACAGGACTTGTACTCCTCATATATAAGGAACTCTTTCAAGCTAGTCTTATAAAGAAAGCAATTACATTTAAAACTGGGCACAATACTTGAACAGACATGTCACAGAAATGTCTAACATGTACATGAAAAGGTGTTCAGCATATCATCAGGTAAATGCAAATTAAAATTACAGTGAGATACCTTTATATGTCACTAGAATATTTTTAACACTTAAAAATTAGACAATACAGAGTTCCCGTCATGGCGCAGTGGTTAACGAATCCGACTAGGAACCATGAGGTTGTGGGTTAGATCCCTGCCCTTGCTCAGTGGGTTAAGGATCCGGCGTTGCCGTGAGCTGTGGTGCAGGTTGCAGACGCGGCTCGGATCCCCCGTTGCTGTGGCTCTGGCGTAGGCTGGCAGCTACAGCTCCTATTGAACCCCTAGCCTGGGAACCTCCATATGCCTCAGGAGCAGCCCAAGAAATGGCAAAAAGACAAAAAAAATTTAGACGATACCAAATATCAGCATGGATGTGGAACAACTAGAGTTATGATATAGTAGTGATAGGAGTGTAAAACACTTCAGCCATTCTGGAAAAATCTGGCACTTTCTTACCAAGTTAAATACACATTGACTATATGATGCTACAGTTTCCCTCATAAGTATGTACCCAAGAGAACTGAAATCATATGCCCAGAAATAATCTTGTCCGAGAATGTTCATAGCAGCCTTATTCGTACTGAAAACAACTGAATATCAACAGGAGAATAATGTATCCTTAAAATGAGTAGGACTCGTCAGTATGTAAAGGAACACACTACCAGTAAGTGCAGCCACAGGAATGAATCTCATAAAGTATACTGAGTAAAAGAAACTACGCAAAAACTGTATAATTCTATTTGTATGAATTTCAGTAAAAAATAAAACTATGTTGATAGAAATCAGAAAAAAATATTTCCCTGAGGAAGGAGGAACTGTGGATTGTCAAAGAAACACAGGGAATCTTCTGGAGGTAAAGTAATATTTTAAATCATATGGATTGTGCTTACATGAATACATGTTTTTGTCAAAATTCACAAAGCTGTATTTTTAATGTTTGTGTATTTCATTGTCATCTCTCTCTCTTTCCCCTTTCTTCTCTTCCCTTTCTCCCTACCTTCTTCCCTTTCTCTCTCTTTTTAAATAAGGTTAATAACTTAAGGTTAATAACTTTTAAGAATTAGGTCCTTTAGTTTGGGTGATTCCTGGGAACCAACAGTAGTATGGAATTTAGTGTATGAAATAAAACCGGAAGGGGAGCAAGAGCAGCGTCACTGCATGTGATGATACTGTAACAAGGAAACACTGAATAACTACTTGGAAGTCCTGCATGGCTCAGGACAGCTGGGAAATAGCATCTGTAGGCAGGGTGCCCTGAAGAATACTAATTGGAGGCAAGATGGTTCATTTCAAACACAGACCTGAAAAGAAACCCTCAATAAATTTTTGCTCAACTGAAATAGCATTTTAATATACTGGAAAGAGGATGAGTAAAGCTGTTATCAGTGAAGACTTTCTAAAAGCCACAGCTGTGCATTAAACAAAAACTTTTTTTTTTCCAGAAGACATAAACCTTTTCAGTTTTCAACTAATTTATGATTAGTAATAATGAACTTCACATATTGTTGATCTTATTATTTTAACAAATATCTGTTAACTGACCCCAGTAAATACTTATCTAGTTAATTTACATAGATAAAATTATGCAATGAATAATGAAAAATTACAGTTACAAGATGGCTTAATTAAGGGAAGAAGTAGTACTCTATTGTATTTTGTTTGGGGCTATTTTTTTGAAATTTTATTTTTATTTTTTTTGACAGAATAAAATACATATATTTAAACACAATTACATTCACAGATTATTATATCATGGATCTTAAAAAACAGATTAAGTGACTCCCTCTGGAGAAGTGGAATGGAAAATATGCTGAGACAAATAGGAAATCTACACTTCATCCCATTTCATATGGCTTTCATCTTTACTATTTAGTATTATCTGTTACATTCAATTTTTCTTTAAAAATCAGCATTATATTAAAATTGTGTATATTATGCAACTAAAATTTATAAAGAAGAAAGCTTTATATACCATTAAATATTTTATATAGCATAATAAAAAGAATAACTGGTAAGAATAACAAAAATAGTATACCCTCTCAAAATAAGTAAAATGTAAAATGCATAAATTGGTTAAAAAACAGTGTAACTATATAAATATGTCCTCACAATTTGTTACATCTTATTGATTCTTCAATAAAGGCATTACACCATTCTAGGTGATGTGATAAACAAGACATTATAGACCTTACATTGTACCATAGAGAGAAATGGTTATTAGTAATACAGTTGTTGAACTGTATTATTTAATTGTACATTTGCATTATTTAATTATAATTATCATAAATTCTTTGATGGAGAGGAAATCAGAATCAGATCTAAGAAGACTTCAGCATTCTAAGAATGATGTCAAATGACCCACTTCATGGTGGATTATGCACTTATTTACTATGAGATATATTTCTTATCCAGGAATTCCTTGTTTGTGTATCAATTGTAGATTTTTGGTTTGCAGTTATTCCGAAGTTTTGATATGAGTCTATATGTATATGAGATTGCTTTAAGTTGTTCTCTTAACTGCAAATTCATCTCCAGTGTCCTGCATTTGTACCCACCTCTTCTCATGATCTCTGATTTTGGTGGTATAATTGTGCATGGATGATTTCGTATCTTTACTGTATACATACCTTTACTGGTGAGCCTTGTCATTTGTGGTATTTTTGTTTCCTGTTGCTGTCTTGTCTTTTCTGCCTAGAGAAGTTCCTTTAGTATTTGTTGGAAGGCTGGTTTAGTGTTGCTGAATTCTCTCAGCTTTTGCGTATCTGTGAAGCTTTTCATTTCTCCTTTAAATCTGAATGAGAGCCTTGCTGAGTAAAGTAATCTTGGTTGGAGGTTTTTTCCTTTTTTCCTTTCATCACTCTGGCCTGCAGAGTTTCTGCTGAAAAATCTGCCGATAACCTTATTGGGGTTCCCTTGTATGTTACTTGTTTCTTTTCCCTAGCTGCTTTCAATATTTTCTCTTTGTCTTTAATTTTGGTCAGTTTGATTACTATGTGTCTCGGTGTATTCCTCCTTGGGTTTATTTTCTATTGGTACTTGTTGTGCTTGCTGGATTTGAGTGAGTGGTTCCTTTCCCATGTTAGGGAAGTTTTTTGCTCTTATCTCTTGGAATATATTTTGTTTCCTTCTCTCTCTCTTCTCCTTCTGGTACCCATATAATATGGATGTTTGTGCATTTAACGTTGTCCCAGAGTTCTCTGAGACTCTATTCATTTGTTTTCAATCATTTTTCTCTTCTGTTCTGCATCCGTAATTTCCACTAGTCTGTCCTCCACCTTACTTATTCCTTCTTCTGACTCCTGTATTCTGCTGTTAGCTGCCTCTAGTGAATTTTTTATTTCAGTTATTGTATTTTGCATCTCTTCTTGTTCAAGTTTTATATCTTGTATCTCTTTGCTCAGTGTTTCCTGTGAGTTATCCATCTTTGCCTCCAGTTTATTTCCAATGTATTGCATCATCTTCAGCATCAAAAATCTGAAGTCTTTTTCCTGGAGGCTGAGAATCTCCTCATCGCTTAGCTATTTTTCTGGGGTTTTTCCTTTCTCCCTCACCTGAGTTATAGTTCTCTGTCTTTTCATTTTTATAGGTTTTTGGTGTGGTGCCCTTTTTACAGATAATAGAGTTGTAGCCTCTCTTACTTCTGGTGGCTGCCCCCCTTGTGGCTGAAGTCAGTATGGGGGCTTGCTATAGGCTTCCTGATGGGTGGGGCTGATGCCTGCCCACTGGTAGGTGGAGCTGATTCTAATCCCTCTTGAGGGTGAAGCTTAGTAACTGGATGGGATTAGAGGCAGCTGTGTGCCTGAGGGGTCTTTAGGTAGGGGGGCTGTGATCCCACCTGGATTGTTGTTTGCCCTGGGGCTTCTCAGCAGCTGACTGACGGGTGGGGCCAGATTTTCCCATAATGGCCACCTCCAGAGAAAGGCAGCTGCTGAATATTCCTGATACTTTGCCTTCAATGTCCCTCCCTCACAACAAGCCACATTCACCCCTGTTTTCCCAGGATGTTCTCCAAGAACTGCAGTCAGGTTTGACGCAGATTCCTATGGAGACCTCGCTCTGCCCTGGGATCCAGTGCATGTGAAAGTCCGTGTGTGCCTTTTAAGAATGGGGTCTCCATTTCCCCCAGTCCCGTGGAGCTCCTGCACACAAGCCCCACTGGCCTTCAATGCCAGATGCTCCAGAGGCTCTTTCTCCCAGTGCTGGATCCCTGCACATGAGGGTTTGATGTGAGGCTCAGAACTCTCACTCCTGTAAGTGAGTCTCTGTGAACCAGTTAGTTTTCAGTCTGTGGAGCTTCCCACCTGGGGGGTATGGGATTGTTTATATCATGAAATCGCCCCTCCTACCTCTTGATGTGGCCTCCTCTTTTTCTTCTGGAGTAGGGTATCTTTTTTAAGGTTTCCAGTCCATTTGGGTGGGGATTGCTCAGTCTTTAGTTGCAAGTTTTGTTGTTTTTAGGAGAGAAGTTGAGTTCCAGTCGTTCTATTCAGCCATCTTAATCCTGTCTCCTGTTTGGGGCTATTTTGATCCTATTTATCAACTTCTGAAAGTGTATGAACTTTGTAGAGTGCCCAGACTTTGTTTCTTTACAATATTGTGTTTAGACCCCCACTGCCTTTTTATAAATGGAGTAAAATTCGTTGGAGCTGAGATTTCTTAAGGGTCAAAAATTATTTCTGATACTTGAGGTCTGCACATATTACTTCCCTGTTTAGTCTCTTATGTTTTCCTGTTAATTGCTTTTCTTCCTTTACTCTTAGGGGGAAAAAAAAAACTCATTTGCTAACTGTAATTTCCTTTAGCAATTTTCATTTCATACATAAAGTAATAATCAAGTTCTCTAAGAACATGCTATTTATCCCATGTCTGTCCTCCCAGCAAAAAGCATACTCTTTAGTTAGTGCATTAGTGATAATTTTAAAAGATTACTAAAGGTGTACATGTATGAATGACTTCAGATGGACAGATTAATAAATAAAAATTTAAATTATATACAGTCATTTCTTTTTTTGTAGAATAGCTTTTTTTTTTTATTTGAGAAAATAAAAACAAATTTTTGGTCTTTTTTTTTTTTTTTGTAGTGCCACACCCACAGCATATGGAAGTTCCCAGGCTAGGGGTTGAATCAGAGCTGGAGCTGCCAGCCAATGCCACAGCAAGGTCAGATCTGAGCCACATCTGCAACCTACACCACAGCTCATGGCAACACGGGATCCTTAACCCACTAAGTGAGGCCAGGGATTGAACTCCAGTCCTCATGGATATTAGTCAGGCTCCTTACTGCTGAGCCACAACAAGAACTCCCAATATAATTTTTTACACTCTAAATTAACTATTTTTTCTTATTTTTAGGAAAAGTGGAGACAAAACCGTTAATAATTTTGAATGAAACAATTCTAGGTCATTTGCTTTTTTAATTCAGAAATACTTATTGAGAGCTTAATATGTGTAAAGTACTATTCTGTATGCCTAGAATATATTGAAAAACAATATTGATAAATATTTCTACCATTATGGAATGTATATGAGGAAACCAACAAAAGATTAGCTCCATCTTCTGTGCCTTCAATTTATCTATGTGTAAAAGTAAGATACACCTAAAACTGAAAGTGAAAATGCTTCTGAATTGATACCAGATATTTTGCAAAATATATTTAAATAGTGTGCTTACAAGAGAGGGAAGTAAATAAATGCCTGCAGAAATGTATAAAGAGTAAGGATTAAAATAAGTAGGAATTTTAACTTAACCAGCAATTATCCTTAACAAAAAATATATTATCACATTTTAATTCATATGTACTGAGGCTGTCCTCTTCTGAAGAAGTAAAACTGTTGTTGACTAAGTGTGAGAATAAAAGGAAAAAAAAAAACTACAGAAA
Source organism: Phacochoerus africanus (assembly GCF_016906955.1). Classification (NCBI taxonomy): domain Eukaryota; kingdom Metazoa; phylum Chordata; class Mammalia; order Artiodactyla; family Suidae; genus Phacochoerus; species Phacochoerus africanus. The sequence continues at coordinate 21,930,756 of NC_062559.1, read as the reverse complement.
TTTGTTATCAGGTCTTAGATTTGACTGCTAAAAATTAAATCACCGTCTAATTTATATTAGTTATGATCTGAAAAAATTAGTATACATATTTAAAATGGTATTATTATTTAATATATAGTAATATTTCAGTTGTCTTTAAATGTGGCTAATGTATTTAGATTTCTAATTTTAAATTAATTTGTCTAGAGTCAAAATATCTAGGAAAAAATAGAGGTATCTCTTCCTGGGGAAACTGTCAAATAACTGAATTTACATAATACTAATAAATGATTATGGACTTATGCATGTGTCAAATGAAATGGGTATCTATTTGTTTAATACAGATTATCCTATATCCCCAATTTCTTATCCCTCCCTGAGAATTTGGCCTGATTTTTTTTCCCTTATGTCAGCGTGCCTTACTGGGCCCTCTCAGCCATTGTAATGCCTGAAAAAGTCTATGTTCCGGGACCTGTTATAGGAACTCACATTCATTACTGGTAGAAACACAAGACTGAGCACCTACTTTGGAAGACAGTTTTGCAATTTCTTATAAAGTTAAACATAGATTTATCATACAGTACAGCAGTTGTATGCCTAGGTATTTACCCAGTTGATTTGAAAACCTATGTCCAAACAAAAACGTGTATGAGAATGTTTATAGCAGCTTTACTCATAATCACCAAAAAATGAAAGGAACCAAGATGTCTACAATAGATTCCTAAACAAACCGTGGTGTATCCACAGGATAACATATTATGAAATCATAAGATATTAATTCATGCAAAATTATGGAAGAATGTAAAAATGCATTGTACTAAGTTAAAGAAACCAGACCCCAAATGCTACATACTGTATAATTTTATTCATATAACATTTGTAAAATGTAAAAATATCAGGATAGAAGACCGATCAGTGTTTCCTAAGTGTTGGGATAGGGGAAAGTGTTTGACAAGGGGAAGCACAGGGAACATTTTAGGGTGATGGAACTAATTTGTATTGTACCATTGTGGTAGGTAAGTGCACAAAATTCTGCATTTATCAAAATCCATTGAATTTTGCAGCACAAAGATTGAACCTTAATATGTACATTAAAGAGGTGAGACAATCCCAGGGTGATAAGAGAATATTGCTGTATTACATCTGAAGGACATAACCTCACTGAAGGGGAAGGGAGAAAACTGTGCTGACACAAATGACAGAGGGCAGGAGCCAGGTTCCCTATTGTTGGACCAGGAGATGACAGATAAGCAAAGGAAATGGCCCATGTGGTAATGGATTAGAGTTGGAAACAGCAATATGAACTCATATTTCTGCTTTATATAGATATAGATGTTACATATAGAAATATATATGAATGTGTATGTACTAGTATACACATATATAGTTGCTACTCGGTCAGCTAAAAGGGTCTAGAAGTAACAGTACTCCGGTAACAATGAACACTCTTAGGATCCAGATCTAATATCATTCTAAAAAAAAAAAAAAAAAGAGAAAGACAGGAGAAAGAAAAAAGAAGCAATGCTCCTTGGAGAAAGGATGATTGTAGAAATGGGGCAGAAAATAATATGAACTTGAAGCATCTTCTAGTGCCAGTATATAACTAATTCCTAAAACAAAATGAAACAAAGTCCAATGATGGGAACTTGTCAAAGGGACACAGGAGCCAACTCAAAGAGCTGCCAGTGGCCAAAACTAGAACAGCTTAAGCAACAAAATGAAAACACAGTGTGGGATTATAACCCAAAGTATAAAATAAATATCTACGAGTGCATGCTGATATAAATTATTGAATAAATGAGGAAAAGAGACAACTCTAAGGAGAACTCCAAATATTATGTAGGTACTCTGACCTGAAGAAGTAGGAGTATGATCCCCCTCCTTAAGTGTACGCTGCACATAGAGACTTCCTTCCAAAGGGCATAGTGGGGAAAGAGGGTGAAGAAGGTAACTTTACAGTGAAGAAAGATGACAGTCACCCCTTCCAGCAGGGGATCAAGTTTAACATCAACAGGGAGTCAGGGTGACGTATATATCCTTGATATAATGAAAATGGCCCTTTACCTCTGTGGTCTTCCTCCCAAGAAAACATAACCTCAGTTTAATAATAAAAAAAAGTCCACTGGGAACTCTGTCTAGTCACTTATGATGGAGCATTTAATGTGAGAAAAAAGAATGTGTATGTGTAACTGGGTCACCCTGCTGTACAGTAGAAAAAAATACATAAAAAATAAAATTTTAAAAAGTTCAACCAATCCCAATTAAGGAACATTCTACAATGTACTTGACAGTACTCTTCAAAACTGTCAAGGTCAGCAGAAAAAAGTCTGAAAACCTGACACAGCTAAGGGAAGCCTAAGGACGCATGACAACTAAGTGTAATGTGGAATCCTGGAACATAAAAAGAGCATTAGGTGAAAACGAAGAAAAATCTGAATAAAGCATGGACTTTAATAATAATGTATCAGGAGTTCCCGTTGTGGCTCAGTGGTTAACGAATCTGACTAGGAACCATGAGGTTGTGGGTTCGATCCCTGGCCTTGCTCAGTGGGTTAAGGATCCAGTGTTGCTGTGAGCTGTGGTGTAGGTCGCGGATGTAGCTCAGATCCCACGTTGCTGTGGCTCTGGTGTAGACTGGCAGCTACAGTTCCGATTGGACCCCTAGCCTGGGAACCTCCATGTGCCGTGGGAGTGGCCCAAGAAATGGCAAAAAGACAAAAAATAAAATAAAATAAAAATAATAATGTATCAATAATGTGCAATATTAGTTGTAACAAATGTGTCTTATTAATGTAAGATGAAAATAATAGGATGAAGAGTATATGAGTATAACTGTCCTAACTTTGCCATTTTTCTGCAAATCTAAAACTTTGAAAAGTTTACTTCAGAAAAAAAGTACTAGGGAAACTTCCTCATGAAACTTGTCTTTTTCAACATTCCTTTTTTGGTTTCACAGTGGTTTGCTGGTTTGGGACAGCTGTAGTTCAATGGTAATTGATCAAGATCAGGTTTTACAGAAATTTGTTACCACATATGTGCTTTTCTCAATTCCTGAAGCTGCCTTTAAGTAGAGATTGGATTCAGAGTTCATGAATGGTAAAATATAGTTTTTTACAGTGCCCAAACTGAAAATATATTGGCCGTTCATGCAGCAAGAATTCAGATCATACACGTTAAACACTCCCAGGCATTTTGCTAAGTATCACTGTATGTCCAATGTTTGAAAGTGAAAAAATACACCTATCATATGTCAGAGGTAAATTTATTATAGATACTGAACAAATTGTGCAGTCCACGAGGGCACATGGGATAAGAACTTATTAACCTGTTTCATCCTGGAGAGAGGTCTGGCACCATGGAAATTCTTCTAAGTGGTGGGTCCCTGGTGAGGAGGCTCTGCCAGCTAGCTAAGCTTTGCTGAGAACAACAGGTGTCATGCGGGGGGGTGGTATGTGAACAAGGAGGATAGGTTACCAGGAGAAATTCCTAAATACTTAAGATGCAACTCACGTGTTCTGCCCACAGAATTCCTTCTAGGACTATTTTCAGGGTGAGTTCTCAGTTCTGACATTAGCAGGCAAATTTCTCTCAATCTCCTCTCTTGACCTAAATCTCCACAAAACCAGAACAACTTATTGAGAATAAGCAGAGATCGCTTCCATCCTGCTTCATATTAGAATTCTCTTTGGAGCTTCCATATTGCCATGCCTGGACCCCATCCATGACCAATTAGAATTTCTAGTGGGAGTGGTACACAAGCATCAGGAGATGTTTAAACCCCCCAGGTGATTCTAAAGTCCATGCAGTATTGAGAGCTCTGGTGGTAGCTGAAGCTTTAAACCCCTATGAACTTTAACCTTCTAAAAGTAAAGCAGCTTGCATGGGAAATGGATGTAGGGTTTCTCCAGATTCCAGTGTTTAGCTTTTGCAACTTTCAGTTCAAAAAATAAAATGAAAAAGAAAAAATTTCACAACAAGCCTATGGGAGAATCAGAGAAAATGCTCTGGGGTCATTCTCTCTCTCTCTGCCCTCCCTCTTCCCCTCTCTCCCTCCTTTTTGCATTTCTTGACATAATTAGGCAGAGGAATATTTATGACTTGTAAAAGTAAAACATCAACAGGGCTGGAGCTACTGAGCCAAGAAGAAAACCTGGGGAAGTGAAAGGGACAATGGACCTACTTCTTTACATCGTTCAGACTAGAGCATCTCCTCTCTCTCAGGATCTCTGTGTGCTCAATAACTCCAGCATCCCTGACACTATTGTGTTCCTAAATGTGAAAATTATAGGTCAATTGTGAAGATAATAAAGAAGCCTCAGGCACAGGATGCCAGGAATCACCAAGCAGTACTGAGGTATTGGATCTCAGTAGAAAGGAATCCTTAACTCTCTGAGAAAATGTGCATTAAAGAAGAAAAAGAGGTGATTTATGACATTCAACTTTAAGCAGAATGAGAATTTGAAACTTTTTATAAATGTTTACAAGTGTGACGCCATCGATTCTACACATTTTTTTTTCACTCTTTTAATCCAGAGATGACTTGTTTTTGGGGATCTTTTCTTAGAGAAGTATCAGTAATTTAGTAGTGATTTGAGGCACTGAGTGAACCTGTATTCTTAAAAGCTTCTTATAGATGAGAAAGAGCTTATAAGTATGTACATCTTGATATGCAACCTGCTTTTTAAATTAAGATAAATAGAATTAGGATCACAACCTGTGTCTGAAATTTATTAACTTCATAATTTCCAGAAATAACTAAACGGAGTAGTAAATGGAATATTTGATCAAACCAGTGGCTCTTCCAATGCTGTGGTAGATTCACTAGGTCTTTAAATGCAGCCTAAGAGAGTATGTTCGGCCAAGAAAAGAATCACTAATTGTCTGTGAACTCACAGTGATCTTCAAACTTTCAAAGTAAATGATTCTCAGGGGGACACTTGCCCTTCTAGCTCCAGATGCTCTAAAAACTGTGACAAACTACAAGTAGCCAGGTGACTCCTGAGAGATATGTTAAATTTGTGTTAATATCATTTTAGGATAAATCTCACTAGGAATAGCTTCACTCTCCTCCACTAGGTACAGTTCATATTGAATCAGTTATAAAATCTAGAAAAATAAGGCACCTTCTCTCTCTCCTTGGAACATTAGATTGATTTTTCCACCCAGGAATATCCCAAACCCTTTCTCCACTCACCACCCAGTTTCCAGCTCTCAAATATTTTATGCATTAAGCAAGGACTGCAAAAATGAATGTACTGCTATTCTTGCTATTCCTATCTCAAATAATCTTAATCCAAACTTTGCAGTTGAACCATAAACAGTTATAAAGCATCTACTTCATGCCAGGCACTGTGCTAATTTCCTATGGACATGGAATTGAGTAAGAGTTTTATTAACCTATTTCAGAAAAGAAACTATTTTCCATAAGAAATCCATCACATTTCATGATGGCTAATAGCTGATGGCAAATTAATATTTCATATGCCTAATTTCCATGGAATCTCGATTTATTTCTACCTACCTCAGAAAAGGACAATTGAGAAAATATTAGAACTGCTTGTGACTGATCTATTGCCAGTGTATAATGTGCTGGTTAAAAGTAAGCCTCTGAGGAAGTTCCCGTTGTGGCTGGGTAGGTCATGAACCCTGCTAGTATCCATGAGGCTGCACGTTTGATCCCTGTCCTTGCTCAGTGGGTTGAGGATCTGGTGTTGCTGTGAGCGGTCGTGTAGGTCGCAGACGCGGCTCGGATCCTGCGCTGCTATGGCTATAGTGAAGGCCAGCAGCTGCAGCTCTGATTCAACCCCTAGCCTAGGAACTTCCATATGCTGCAGGTATGGCCCAAAAAAACAAATGAAAAATAAGCCTCTGAGTTCAAATTCTGACTGGCTGTATGGTTTTGATCAAGTGTCTTAGTATTTGAATTGGAGTTTCCTAATTTGTAATGTGGAGAAATAGTTCCTGTCTAATAGAGTCATTCTGATAGGGAAATGAGATCCTGTAAATCTGAAACAGATTAAACAGTAAAAGCTGGAGTTCCTGACATGGCTCAGTGGTTAGCGTATCCGACTAGGAACCATGAGGTTGAGGGTTCAATCCCTGGCCTTGCTCAGTGGGTTAAGGATTCGGCGTTGCGGTGAGCTGTGGTGTAGGTCACAGACGTGGCTCGGATCCTGTGTTGCTGTGGCTCTGGTGTAGGCTGGCAGCTACAGCTCCGATTGGACCCCTAGCCTGGGAACCTCCGAATGCTGCGGAGCGGCCCAAGAAATGGCAAAAAGACAATAATAAACAGTAAAAGCTACTACTATGAGATTCAATAGTGGGGCAGGCTTTTCAAAACAAGGAGACTCAAAGGTGGTGTTTCTTAGAGGTTTATGTTTGAGGCTGTGTTTGCAAAGCACTTTACATAAGACTCAGAAAATATCTACAGTCTTTGTGTTGCAAAGAATTGGGGGGTGGGGACTGATGCATCTTTTGGGGTATCTCACGTGCCACTAGACTCTTGGTTGTTGTCACCATTAGTATTTATTATTTTCATGTTACGGACTTCATGAAGAATAAGGAAAATATGTCAAGCGAAACCCGGTTAGTGGTCAAATTTTCCATTTTTTTAGTGTTGTGGAAAGAGAACTGAAGTTGAACATAAAATTACTCCCTTCACACTCAGAATTTAAATGAAAATTCTGAGGACTGCCTCAGTAGGAAATCTGCCTTCTAGCCTTTATTCAATCATTCATTCACTCTGTCACCCATTTATTATTTTATATATAAAAGAGTTGTACTGTCTATGAAGAACATTTTTTTAAGAGGCACACATTTCTATCTCACACTATGCGATTTTAATGATCAAATTAAAACTGGATTTATGGAAAATCAAATTCTTTTTAAACCTCCTGCTAGGACAAGAAAGAAAAGCAGACTGCTGAGTAACATATTTCCTGAAAAATATAAAAAGACAGTGATAAGTCTGTGTCAGTCATTCAGCAGGTGATTCATTCCATCAGTGACCTTGTGTGATTGCATGCAGTGGGGGGCATAACAGTATAGAATTTTCAATTAAATGTAGGTTGTTTTTCTTGAACATTTTTAGAACATTCTTCCTAATTAAATATAAATGATGAGGGTGGGAAGTGCGAAAACGATCAGAAACTACAAATTGCCATTTAAAATTATTAACTATATTCCAGGCTTCATTGTGGTCCATATGAATGTCGTGCAGCATAGGAAGGGTCTGTCATGAGGTCACAGTGCTGTCTTTTCACTCTGTGGTGATATAATTATCATTTTGCTAATGTCCAAAATACATACACTGATTTCATTTTAACCTGTCAGCATCGTCATTTCTGAGCCCCGGCACTCAGGCAATGAATTACTAAGAATTGCCAGCTTAGCCTTGTCACCAACCACTAGTGTGCCCTGAATTTCCAAACCATTTTAAAGTCAGTGTACTCTTCTGGGGATACACTTGCACTGTGGATCCCCACTTTGAAATGACAACATCTGAGCACAATCGGAGCAGCACTGGTAAACCTCTGCGTTCTCCTGTGACTACTTTCCTCCATTGCCTGTGCATCTTGTTAGTGCTATGCTTGAATCCACACCATTAGAGCAGCTGCCCAGGTGCTGTCATTCTCAGTTACTTAGGGCTCCTAGGAAGACAGACCAACTCTGAGAAAATGTCTCTGCCCCTCATTTTATCACCCAGAGACAAAACCTTGAAAACATGCAACCAATTATTTGAAATCTCCCCAAGGCTCATAGGATAGAGCTGACTGCCCTTCCAAACTCAGAAAAAGAGCTGAACTAAGGCAGATAGGACAGATCAGGACTGATCAAAACCAGCATTCAGACAGGAAGGACCAATTAAGATGACTGCTAGAAGGGAATGCAAGATACCAAAGAAGGAAGTGTTTTCAGTCACTTTTTTTTTCTTTTTAATTTGAGAGAATTGTAAGTTTTCCATTATAATCCATAATTTGGTGATTTTTTTGTTAGAGTTTTAAACATATGGCCCCTATATCATTTCAGGCAACAAAAGAGAGATTGTGTTCAATGTGTGTGCAGTGAATGAAAGTGCGATAAAAATGTCTAAACTAGCAAATAAAAGATGGAAATATCTTGCATGGATTTAAATATACATGGGATTATAAGAGTTTTTAACTAATTTGGAGCCTTGTTTCTTTTATTAGATGAGTATTGAAATTAAAGATAATTTGAATGTTTAAATTTGGGTAGACAAACTTTTGTCAGGTGAAGGTACTCTAATCAGGACTTCACAAGCATGACTGAACTTTGGAGTCATTGGGGAGCTTTAGGAGTTTTATGCCAGGTTAAGAGTAAAAAATGCTAACAATTCAATTATCTGTCATCAAAAATTGTAAGAAGCACCCTCATATCCGAGAGATTAAATATGGAAAATACAGCAAGGCATAGAACTGATAATAATTGTAAAGTTGGCTTTAGAACTTATCATCCAGGGGAATGATCTAATTAAACTTTTCCTAGCACTGGGAAAATAGGTACAGGAATAGTGGACATAGAGCCAAAGTAATTCTGAGAACTTAATTTATCTCTCAGACTGTAAAGTTCTAAAGAAAAATACCGATGGCCAGCTAAAGTTCAAGGGATTTTATGACAGTAGTTGGAGAAATAACAGTCATATAAACAATGTGATTATGTTTATTTCTCTGACTTTCCTTCGAGGGAGTATATAAATGACAATATTTTCTTTTAAAAGCTTTACATAAATGATTTGAACTCTATAGACTAATACATTCTCACATATTGTGGGGCAATATATCTTCTACAAATAAGTTCATTTGTATCCTTTTTTTTTAGATTACATATGTAAGTGGTATCATATGATGTTTGTCGTTCACTAACTTCACTTAGTAGGATAATCTCTAGGTCTCTCCATGTTGCTGCAAATGATATTATTTCATTCTTTTTTATGGCTTAGTAACATTCCATTGTATATATGTACCACATCTTCTTTATCCGTTCCTCTGTTGATGGACATTTAGGTTGCTTCCATGCCTTGGCTATTGTAAATAGTGCTGCAGTGAACATTGGAGTGCGTGTATCTTTTCAAATTATGGTCTTCTCCAGATAGACGCTGCTATAGAGGTTCCTCTAAAAACTAAAAATAGAACTACCATATGGAAATCTCTAAACTTTTAATAAATATATCTGCAGGGTATCCTCAGTGGAATTTTTTTTTTTTTTGGCTTTTGGCTTTTTGTCATTTCAAGGCTGCACCTGTGGCATATGGAGGTTCCCAGGCTGGGGGTCTAATCAGAACTATAGACGCCAGCCTACACCCCAGCCACAGCAATGTGGTATCCAAGCTGCATCTGCAACCTATACTGCAGCTCACAGCAACACCAGATCCTTAACCCACTGAGCGAGGCCAGGGATTGAACCCGCAACCTCGTGGTTCCTAGTTGGATTCATTTCTGCTGCACCACAACGGGAACTCTAGAACTTTTTTTTTTTTTTTTTTTAATGGCCACAACCACAGCATATGGAAGTTCCCGGGCCAGGGATTGAATGTAAGCCACAGCTGTTGACTACTGCGCAGCTGCAGCAACAACCACTGTGTCAGGCTGAGGATTGAGTCATTTCCTCCACAGTGACCTGAGCTCCTGCAATTGGATTCTTAGCCCATTGTACCAGAGCAGAAACTCCCATCAGTGGAACTTTTATTTTCAGCATATATATTTCTATTTTGAGTGTTTTATTTTTAACATTGATTGCATCTCTAATGAGGGAAATTAAATGAAGGAGAAGCAGAGTAGACTTTGGTTTTAGAAAGTGAAGATTAAGTTCTTCTTGCCGAACTTATTAGAGTATATTCACACTGGAGCAATCATCCAATTAAGATTGAGAGTAAGGTTAAATCCCATTAGGGCAATTATTCAGTTAATTACTCTGGTGTGAGCATGGCCTTAGTTTAAGAAACATGGAACATGTGCCTGTATCTAAACGAGAAAGAGGTCAGGGCCATCTCTCCAGCAAACCAATTTAGAAGATTTAAGTGAGCTGTTCGATAAGCCAAAAAAGAATCACTTTTTGAAAAATTTACATTTAAAAGGAGAGCATGCTTAATTAATAATGGACATGAACCCCTCACCAGAAAGAGATGTCAAAAGTGGAGTATTTTTACAGTTGGATGGCCATTGGAGCAGTTCAGCATCTTTTTCATGCCAAGCACAAATTATATATAAAGTCATTCATCCGTTTACTCTTTTTTAATTCACTATGTAAATATTTATTGGGTGTCTAATAATGTAGATAAAAACTCTGCAGTTTTAATGTGCTCGTCAGGCATGAGGGAAGTTCAGAGAAGCCTAGAGCTGAAATAAATATTTTCTGCAGCAGTATGAGTTGCAAGGATCCAAAATGCTATGTTGATTCACAAGCAATCTTGAGTAATGACCCATGATCATTTCCTTTATTCCAAGGACTTGTATTTCACTGTGTTTGTATCTTCTTAGCTATTAAGGCATCTTGTGATGCCCACCTCTGGGCCTTAATATGCAAATACCAAGCCACTACTCAGCTGTAATGCAAAAATCCAGATATTTCCTCTAATATACCACATGTAGGATTATACAGCTAAGCTCTAGAAATTTTTGCTTGTCCCTATAAGGTCATTAAAATCCAGAATAAACCAAAAATGCTAGTGATGAAATCCTTCCATCCCCACCTTGTTAGTCTGGCATTGGATTGGCAAGGAAAAGCAAGTGAGGTCTTTTTTTTCATCTTTATGCATCACTGAAGATTTCATGGAATGAAATGGATCTGTTTCCCAAAAGGGGAAAATCAGACCTCTGTTTTCCTGCTCTTGCAAAACTGCTCAAGCATGAGGCTCTTCTTATTGACTGTACATCTTCCATTTAAAAAGAGACTCTGGGTTTATTCTAGGTTCTTGAGATACAAAACAAGGCAGGAAACTTGCTATGTGTTAACTAAACTATGGGGGTGATATATTTTTTAGCCACTGTAATCATTGTCCCTATAGAATGAAATTGTTTATTTCCAAATTTTATATAATTTATAGGAATATAGGTTTGTTGTGGTATTCATTACAAATTTTAATCTCATGGTTTTAACTAAGGTATTATTTTGCTGAAATTTTGCTATATTACTTACTACAGGACTGAATGCAGTTTAAGTCTTTCCTCAAATCCCCCCAAAAAGAAAATTATCTGTGAATTGGCAGGCTCTGTACTGATCTACTTAGTTCCATGCTTCTGAACCTCATGGAGTAATTAATCTCTCCCAGAATTTTGGCCCTGCCCCAAATGCTGTAAGCTATCCTGTTCCCAGATAGAAAGAAGAGTAAGACCCTTTTATCACTAATCCAGGAGATCAGAATTAAGTCAGAATTGCTTCTCTTACTCTGATGTCTTAACTTCTTCCTAGTGTGTAATCTCCTGCCTCATTCACCTGATTCAAAGGGAGTATTTAGACCACATTTCCAATAATACTTTTGTCTGTCTTTTATCCTTTTATCTAAGTAGAGTGGAACATCGCATATGCAATTAGTTCTTGTAATTTTTATTTTGTACGTGATTTTTAAAAGTAACCTAACTTTTTTGCATATGTACTTTTATGTGTATGTTACATACAATATATATTCTCTGCATTGTTTTACATACTATATGTTTATAGATTAAGTTTAATTTATAGGATCATATAAGTCAGATTATGTGCAGCATACTTTATAGGCTATACAGATGCTGTCAAAGTCAACATGGACTAATTGACTTTTGCCTTGTGTGCTGAATTTAGAACTTAATTTCTAACATGTATCTTCTCCATTAAGTTTCTACTGTTGCTGTAATGAATATCACAGTGTTGTTTTACCACTTTTACAATGTTGTTCCTAATGGCTTAAAACACCGAATTTCCATCTTACAATTCTGTAGGTCAAAGGTATGACAAGGGTCTCATCAAGCTAAAATAAAAAAGTGTTGGCAGGGCTGCTTTCTTTTGAGTATGTTCTGGGTGGGATCCCTTTTTTTCCTTGCCTGTTCCAGCTTCTAGAAGTCGCCTGTATACCGGCTGATAGTCTCCTTATATTTTCAAAGCCAGCAATGGCAGTTCCAATCTCTCGTATCACATTACTGACCTTCTTTTCTGTACCCCTCCTCTACTTTCAAGAATTACTCTGGGCTTACCCATATAATAAATGATCACCTCCGTATCTCGAGGTCCATACCTTAGTCATGACTACAAAGTCCCTTTGCCATCTATGGTCGCTTTAGGAGTCATTACTCTGCCTACCACACCTCCGTTGTATGTTTCTTGCAGTATAGTTGCTGTGGAAATTAGATTGTTTTGCATCGCACAAGAGCTAATAGGGGTCATTGCCCTCCAGCTGAAGGTACATTTGTATTTTCTCTAATTTCTGCTGAATTTCTTTCTTTACCAGCCTGAACCACTTCCCAAGATCTGCTGCTTAGAACTCCTCAGATTACTGGTGCTGTCCCAGAAGGTTAACTTGACACCTCCAACATAGTAATCAACCTCTGTTGCACCCTCAGTTTTCCCAGATATTCTGTAATATGTATTTCATTAAAATTCTTTCATTATTCATATTCCAAACCTACTCCAATCATGTCACCTCTGTGACGGTCACTGTGATTTGCCCCGGTTCCTCTTCAGTGTAGGACTGACTTGTAGCTCTGCTACTGGGAGTGATGTAGGCAGATACCTTTTAGTGTCAGTCCTGATTCAGTTGCTTCTCCTAGTGGGGCTTCCCCCTCCTGGGGTGGCACTAATGTAATGACCAGAACAACTCTAGAAGTCTCTTCTGGATTCAGAGCTCCCCATGGAACAGGCCACAGCTATAATTGAACCTCCACTGCACTTGGAGTTTACCTTCTGTTCCGTTCTGCTACATTCCTTTGTGGCCATAGGGTTTAATCCCAAGAGTACCCCATTAATAAATACTGTTAATTAATAGTTTTAGAGTTGGCTTTACAGAGAACCCATATTGCAACACCCTCTAAAAAAGTGAGTTACCTTTCATGCTAATCTGTATTTCTCTTGTCCTCATAAGTTTCAACCCAAATATTCCTTTGTCTTAAAATCTTTTTAATTCTTCTAGGCAACCTAAGTTATTCTTCCCATGCTCCCTCATATCCTGGAACATAAGATCTTTGTCTTAAGAGGTTAAATAATAAATTATTAAAATTACTGTTCCTCTCTACCTACCACAGTGTGTGTTTTCTGAGATCAGGCATTGTGTTTCTTTCTTGCTATCTCTGGAATGTATAATAAGGATGATTGATAAATATTTTTAATGATTATATGATTAACCAGTTTCCTCTACATCCACTGAAATCCCAATTCAGTTTAGGGTTCATCACATTACTATTCATCCTGAATTGTCACAGCACATCCAATCTTCTTTGCACTAAATAATGTACCCCACGTGTGCTGCACCTCCACACAATCATACTTTCCTACATAACTTAGCAAAATAGAGTTTATAGACTATTTAGGTAGATTAAATTTCTACCATTTAAAATGCTTTTTGTAATTCTTCTACTCAACTGTTTGCTTATAGGTTGCTCTCTAGTTCTCAATCACATTTTTTTTCCTGCCTATCTAGATCGGTCATACCTAGCCAGGGTCCAGTTATCAGGAGATGGTCAAAACATGTAATACAAACTTGATCTTAGAAAAACTGCATGAGTATTGCCTACCTATCAATAGAGTTGGAGTTCCTTATATTCTTAATGGGCCTGCTTCCTTGGAGAGGAGTTTATATTCAATCAGAAAGAGTAGAATACCGGTGAAGAGTTCATCTTGCCCTCTTAAGAAAATTCTCAATCCTCTGGTATACTACAATTGCTTAAAAATAATTACCTTCTTATATATATATGTGTGTGTATATATAATCTTATATATGTATATATGTGTATATACACACACACACAATTATATATATATATATATATATATATATATAATTTCTTGGCAAAGTTATATTATTCTCTGACTTTTACAGCACTGTTGACACTTTAATACATTTATCTATTTGTGATGTTTACCTGTTTATTTGTGATTATGCTGGGATCAGGATGACACAGCAACAGGTTTAGATCTCAGTGCCTGATTTTTTAAAAATTCTTGATGTCCAGACTGATTTTCTTCATTCGTAATTCCAGGTCGTGACTACTTCTCTTCATTGAGCTTTGATCATGCTTAACCATTTTTACATATTTAATCCAGAACATCTAAAAACATGTCCATACCAGACCCAGAAATATGTCTGGGAGGTATACGATGTGTCCTGGGGTCTCATGTCAATGGTCTCATGGTAGAACTGCCCTTGCGTTGGTAACTTGATATTTCCCTAGATCATAGTTGAGTATACTGTAAGTAAAGTTCAGTTCCAGCAAAAGTGATAGCATTTTTCAGTTCACATTATCCCCAAAGTTCAAGAATATTGCTTTTAAATTTATCTTTGTATGGGCATATTTTGAAATGTAAAATGTCAAACTAAGTAAAACCATATAAAAATATGTGTTGGTTACTTCATATAACATAAAAATAAGAAATCATCCACAAATACTATGGAACTGTCTTATTTGTATATAACTTATTTATTAAATTGAAATATTACCCTATAAGGTAACAACTGAGGTCAGAACTAGAGGGAGATTAACAAATATAAAACTTGAGAAACAGACTTCCAAGGAATGGAATTAATTTAGACGGAAAACACTAAATTATTAAGAGAAATGGCAATTGAAGTAATATACTAGATTGAGAATCCCTCCAGTTGGAGAGGAAGTTATTGCTGTAACATTCACAGAGTTTGGACAGAGGAATAATCTGTTGTGAAATGAGCTAGAGATAGTGATGAGACTGGTGATGAATGATGTGGAGAAATTATATTTTTCCTCTTTAAGGATGGAGCTGCAGATGCTATTACTAACTTCCGAATATAGTAAGCATGGTGGAAAATAAGAGTTGGTGACCTAAAGTTCTTTCCATGATAAGTACAAATCTGTCTTACAAATTCAGCCTGTTCATAAGACCTTGCTATTGGTAGCTGTCTCTTTTGGACTCAGAAACAACATGATGCCTTACCAAAGCATGATCCTTATTTATGAATTGTGCTTTTCAGAGTCACCCAATCATAGCTATTCCTGAATTACTGCATCAAGGACATCCAAGGATGTCCTCCTAACTGTACTAAAAGAATTTTTCAGGATAAATACATTTAAAAAATAGAAATATAGCCTCATATCTGTTTGGATTCCTTATATCATCTTCGAGCTGAATTAAGTTTACTAGCACACATCATCTGACTACTGGTTTAAAATAAATTAACACAACCAGTCTGAATTGGCAATGCCCTAGTCAAGTATATCTGTCTCATGGTCAAGAACAACATCTTGGGAAATAATATTACTGTATGCTGTCTTTGGATATCACAGCATTTAGAGACTTTTGCAAACAAATTTAGGATTCACTTCAAAAGATTTGCATCTTTTTATTATATCCTCTTAGAATAGAATCATAGCAGTGGAGGTTTAACGTCAGATGAAATGTGAAATTTGGGGCATAGAGTAGGTGCTAAAAATAACAGTTATTTTCCCTGTAGATCCCAAAGCAAGTAACGTTTGTAATTGAAGAGGTGCAAGTTGGATCATACTCAACAGCATTATAACATACATGGATCACTGTAGTTTAATTGGAAAGTGTAGTCCAGAATCAAGACATGAAATTGTCCTACACAGCTGCTGGCCTATGTCAAAGCCACAGGGGGAAGAGGAGAAACCTCAAATCTGGTCTAGGACAGAAGCACGAAATAAAGAGCCAAGGATGATAGTCATTTGGGTAAAGAGTAATTTCTGAATGTTAGTTCTTTAAACAAAACTCTCTAGAAATTTCCAATAAATACACTAACCATAGAAACTGTTGTTGACTCAATAAAGAAAAAGATATAGATACATAAGTGGTTGTACCCATGGCATATGGACGTTCTCAAGCCAGGGATCAAACCCAGCCACAGCTGCAGTCTACACTATGGCTGTGGACACGTGGGATCCTTAACCCACTGTGCTGGGCCAGAGATTGAACATAGGCCTTAGCAGTGACCTGAGCTGCTGCAAAGACAAGACCCAATCCTTAACCCATGGTGCCATAGTGGGAACTCCTGAGGATGTATACGTTAGCATAGGTTTATCCAAATTTTGAAATCAAAGGGCAACACAAGATTTAAACTTTATCATGTGTTTCCCAAATTTTGATCAAGCATTGCTTAGATCTCTGTTTTTCTGATTCACCTCTTATTTCCTATATCTCTAATCAAATATTATTATGGGAGTTCCCGTCCTGGTACAGCAGAAGTGAATCTGACTGGGAACCACGAGGTCACAGGTTTGATCCCTGTCCTTGCTCAGGTGGGTTAAGGATCCTGTGTTGCTGTGAGCTCTGGTGTAGGTCGCAGACGCAGCTCAGATCTGGCTTTGCTGTGGCTTTGACATAGGCCAGCAGCTGTAGCTCCAATTAGACCCCTGGCCTGGGAAAATCCATATGCATATGCCACAGGTACGGCCCTAAAAAGACAAAAAGCCAAAAAAAAAATGTATTATGTAGTTATTTCTCACAGACTCCTAAGCACCTCTTAACCTTGTGAAATTTTAACAAAAGTTATCTGCTTTTTTTTGTTTTCTTTTTTTTCTTTTGGCCATTTCTAGGGCCGCTCCCGCAGCATATGTAGGTTCCCAGGCTAGGGGTCGAATCAGAACTATAGCTGCTGACCTACAACAGAGCCACAGCAACGTGGGATCCGAGCCGCGTCTGCAACCTACACCACAGGTCATGGGTAACGCTGGATCCTTAACCCACTGAGCAAGGCCAGGGATTGAACCCGCAACCTCATGGTTCCTAGTCGGATTTGTTAACCACTGAGCCACGACGGGAACTCCAAAGTTATCTGCTCTTTAAATGTTTTCTGTTTCAATAAAAATCATTGGAAATAATTTTGAGCTTATATCTCTCTGAAGTTCTCTTTACTTATTCAGTGAACTTACCTGAAGAAGTGTTAGCCAGGATCTAGGACTGCTCTCACAGACAGGATATAAAATAATGGACAGGGTTGTTCCATTTAAGTAATAGGATTATTGATTCCTGTTGGTGATGGTTTAGTTGTTAGAAATATATTTGTTTTAAAAAATAATGAATAAGCATAATGTGTTATATTTTTAAAATGAATACTTAACACATCAATCCATGTGACTGTGTGCTTTAGAGACGTTTAGCCATAATTATTAAACCTTTGCCAGGTTTTGGGTACTTGACTTATCTCTCTTATTCATTATAACAATATTATGAGTTTGGCATTATTATCCTTATTTCTCACATTAAAAAAGTGGAATCCCTGAGAGTTTTGGCAGTATATCCAAGGGTAGGCTGCTAATATGCAGGAGCACTGACTTTCTCACATGTAGCATTTACTGTACTTTGCATTGAAACCATCAATACACTTGATACTTTGACTACGTAGGTGCTTTAACTGTAATATTGTAGTATTTTTTCACCTCACCTAATCCCTATACAGAATGTCCTTAACGAATACCAGATAGTAATTACACTTAGGATCTTAGAGCCTTTCTTGAACAATGAAACATTTCCACTAAAGCTCAGAGGTGGAGGCTACCAACACAAACAATCTTGGGGTAAGGTAAATGGATATAATGTGTACGAAATTATAACACTGGAAATCCCACAATAAAATTAAGACTAGTTCATTTTATGACTTCAATGGAAAATACTAATGAGGTTCTAACATCACCAAGGGTCAAAAGATAGAGAGGGGGAAAAACAAAAGAATGTCATGATAGAAGTTAGCACTTTTGCCTGGCCAGGATAGTGTGGACAGCTCTGTGATAATACCAAAGGATGTGATAGAACTCTACTTTGCAACATTATTTTAAATGAATTATTAGAATTTTATTTTATAATGCAATTATTATTAAGAAACATAGGACGCTCCCATTGTGGCTCAGTGGTAATAAGCCCGACCAGTATCCATGAAGACACAGGTTTGATCCCTGGCCTTGCTCAGTGGGTTAAGGATCCGGCACTGCTGTGAGCTGTGGTGTAGATTGTGGATGTGGCTCAGATCCAGTGTTGCTGTGGCTGTGGTATAGGCCAGCAGCTGTAATTCTGAATCAGCTGTAGCCTGGGAACTTGCATGTGCCACAGGTATGGCCCTAAAAAGCAAAAAAAAAAAAAAAAAGAAAGAAATATAAAGGATATATACTTGCTAAAAGATGTCTGAAGACATCTTTTAGCTTCATGCTTTTATTGAATCTTACTACACTTTTAAGAGATGTTCCATTACAACCCCATTTTGATGTGGAAATTCATTATGTTTTCAATACTATATTTTATTAACCTCCTCATCAACTATGTAGTGAAAATTACCAGGAAAAAAGATTGGGCATGATAATATAGACACCCTCCTAAAGAAGCTTACAGTCTAGTATGTGAGATGGCATGGACACCATGATAAAGAAAGAGATACAAAAGGACACAAGACAGGATAGAAAGGATAAGCAGAGTTAAAGAAGAGGTACTCACGAATGCCTCATGGCCTTTGAACATATCCTTGGACAATATGTGTTATCTTAACATATAAGGAAAAAAGGTCATGTCAACCAGAGGACACAACACAAAGCATTTAGCATGTTTAGGGAAAACCAAGTACTATACTTTTGGTACAGAATACAAGAAATATAGTCTTATAAGATGGTCCATTAACATCAGATTTTTCAACAACCTGGAATGAGACTGGATTTTTTTTATTAAACAGAGTTATTGACAATTTATAAAATAAGATTGAGTACAGAATCAAAATGGTAATTTAAAAAAGAATATTGTGATAATTTCCTGAAGGTTGAACCAATCAGTGGAATGGACAGTAGACAAGAGACCAGTTAATAATAATCTAGGTGTTGGGAAATGAGAGACTAGAGTAAGAACAATAGGAATCACAAGGAGATTTCTGGCATAAATATTAAAAATTAACAAAATAAAACTTACAGCTCACTGGATTTATGGGTTAGTGCTAAGGGTGAAGAAGTAACCAATGAATAATTTGAGCTTTCAAGAGGAATAATAATCACAAAATATAGAAACCACAGGAGGAGTTATTTTACACCTGAAGTCTAGGTTGGAAATGTATGGCTTGAGCTTGGGAGGGGGGTTAGGAATGAAAGTACTGTTTTAGGAATTTAAAGAGAGACAGTAACTAAACCCGTCTCATTATAACAATAGCAATAAAATGTCCCCAAAGAATAGGAAAACAACCTCAGTGGAGATAAGAAATAGTGGCTTGGGAGGTAAGGAGATGGAGAGGTCGGACAAGTACAGAGAGAACTTGAGCACTGCCTCCAGCAAGAAGAGTGGTCTTCAAGAGAACTCGGTGAATCATAGGAAATCCTGCAGAGATACAGAAGGGTGCAGCCTGAGCAAAGGGCATCAGCTCTGCAACTTTGATGTGCCTGTGTGCACTCAGCTGTGACTCCAGGAATGCTGCCCTCTGTAGACTTTGAGCCTGTGCAGTCCTCTGGCATCAGCATTTCCCTTGAGTCTTCTCCCAATCCCAGCCTCCATTACCAGAGCAAAAATTTAGAGATTATGAGACGAGGTTTTAAACCAGGCAAGAATATACAGGTGTACAATTTTTTTTAATATGGGAATATCATCACCCTATTCAAAACATAAAAGGAATTGTTTCCTTTTTTGACTTTTTAAAGGCACACCCATGGGCATATAAAAATTCTCAGGCTAGGGGTCAAATCATAGCTGTAGCCATCAGCCTACACCACAGCCACATCAACACCAGATCTGAGCCGTGTCCGCAACCTACACCACAGCTCACAGCAAAGCCGGATCCTTAACCCACTGAACGAGGCCAGGGATCGAACCCAAGTTCTCATGGTTACTAGTCAGGTTTGTTACCACTGAGCCACAATGGGAACTCGTTGTTATCTATTTTTTATGTAGATGGTCTATGCAAGTTTTTTTACTCCTCTCTCCCAGTGCTGCTATGATATTATAAGCTCATCGTAGATTTGTCTACTAAATAACAGGACACACTGTGAAGGGCTACTCTGGTAATTTAAAGAGAGATTATCAGGATATAAAAGAAAGATACAGATTTCTCAGTAGATAGTAAACTTAGGTTTTTTTGTTGGTGGTGGTGGTGGGTTTGTTTTTTTTTTTTTTTTTGCAAGAGGTAATTTTACAAGGTACTTAACTATAGTCAGATTCACCATAAGCAATAGTAGATATTTTAAAGGACTCTGGCACTTTTAAGCATTTAAGTGTGCTTTTCACTTGTAAGTGCCAGAGTCAGTTTGTCAATTTCTACTGTTAATGCAGTGCTAGTTGTGTCTATGTGCATGCTTGAGAGGGTAGGGTGTGAGTGAAAGAGAGTGAGAAAGAGGGAAGGAAACACAGAGAAGCAGAGACACAAAGAAGGAGCAAGAAGAGGAAGTAGAGGAAAAGAGAGAATAAGAGAAGAAAATGAGAAGAATGAGGTACTCTGTAATTACCTCAATGTGCTTATCTCACAGTAGTATAATTCTAATAATTAGACTGTGATATCTTAAATTATCCTTATTTTTACAAATTCTCTGTGCGTGAATGAGAAAGAAAACATTTCTAATAGGGGCTGGTTGCCCCAGTACTCTCAGAAAGGAGACTATTCATTTTCAGTCATTTCTTTCCTGCAACACATTTTGTAATGAAATAAAGCAAAGGAAGTGGCTGGTCTCTAACCCTCAATTTGCTCTCCTGGGTGTTCTTGCCCATCTCCTGTCTCACTTTTATTCCAGATCCTCTGCTCTGAGCCACTGCTCTGCCTCCTCCCCTGTCTCCTTAGCCTTCACTGAGCAGTGATCACTGATCAAATAGTAAGCTACATTTCTTCTGGCTTGTGA
This sequence comes from Phacochoerus africanus, assembly GCF_016906955.1. Classification (NCBI taxonomy): domain Eukaryota; kingdom Metazoa; phylum Chordata; class Mammalia; order Artiodactyla; family Suidae; genus Phacochoerus; species Phacochoerus africanus. Next base: position 21,909,796 of record NC_062559.1, on the reverse strand, counting down.
CTAGAGCATTTATTCATTCTTTAATCACTACTTTTGTAAGGCATATAATGGGATGAACACAAAAGTCTGAACGAGCTTCTTAGACTAGGCCTCTGGATGTAATTATTTATGATTTCTTGATTATGGCTGTTCTTTTCCTGTCTGTATCCCTTCTCTTCTATTGGCCTGACACACAAAAGAAACTAAATTACATTTCAGATAATTGATACCTTTTCTTTTGGCAGAAGAAGGAGGACATTTGATCTCATTACAATGTGAAAAAAATGTAATGTGATTGAAGTAGAAACTATCTCTACTCAGCTTTCTGTAACTATTCTCATGATCTGAAAGCCTGTTATTAAAAGCACTCACTCATTCACAATATGCACACAAACATTCATACTTTCAGCAATTTTATATTCTGTACAGTCTACCCTGTCATCATATGTACAGAAAGTTAAAGTACATTGTTATTGTTATTTATCAGAATAATTCAGTTTCTGGAGTTCCCGTCATGGCGCAGTGGTTAATGAATCCCACTAGGAACCATGAGGTTGTGGGTTCGATCCCTGGCCTTGCTCAGTGGGTTAAGAATCTGGCATTGCCATGAGCTGTGGAATGGGTCGAAGATGTGGCTTGGATCCTGAGTTGCTGTGGCTCTGGTATAGGCTGGTGGCTGCAGCTCCAGTTGGACCCCTAGCCTGGGAACCTCCATATGCTGAAAGAGTGGCCCAAGAAATCGTAAAAAGACAAAACAATTAAAAAATAAAAAAGAAATTTAAAAAATGGAATAATTCAGTTTCTAATGGAAAAACTAAGACCTCAATGTGAGATTAAATGATGCCACATGGTACTCATGGGACATAGTTGGGGGCCTCATAAAGTACAAATCCTGGAATAATATATCTATGCTACAGTGAGGATGAGACCTGAATTCCTTTGTTGCCATCATGTGCCTTCTCTGCATCTATCAAGTCAGATGTCTTCCAGTCTCATCGAAGTTTATATGCAGGAAGCAAATGGATGGTTATTGTGCATGTTTTAAACAGTGATTTTTAAATGGAGATTTAAAAATTTAAAAATTAAAAAATCTCCCTATATTACCCGGAAATTCTGCCATTTAGATTATTTCCTTAGGAATACAGTTTTCTATAAATATAGAGCTAGAGGCATGTTTAAAATAATGGACTGGTGCAGAGGGGAAATGGATTCAAATTTCATCTTTAGCAGAGCAACTCTCTATATGTCTTTAGACATAGACATACTTACACAGTCATTCTCAAATGCCACATATCTTTTGAACACACTTTTGATATTTCATTGATTTCTATTTTGTCTATCCCACCTCACCAACATAGAAGCCTCAATTTGCTTCTCCAGCCTTGTTTAGAGATACAGTATAGGTCTGTGACTTAGAATCCTTTGAAGGATCACTCAGATCAAAATAACAGGAGGAGGGTGGCCTTGAGCAGATTCAGTGTTGCTGGAGAGGATGGTGGTGTGTTACTGAAAAATTAAGAGCTGTCTGTAGTATGAAGCCCAGCAGCACCATTGCAGGCCTCGTGATGAGGTAGGAGATAGATGGGCTCCAGGATAGACATTTGCAACTAGCCTTTTATTTACACTTCTTGAAGCAGGAGGTACGTGGGCTCTGGACAAACATTTACAACCAGCCACGTACCTGTACTTCAAGATAGAAGTAACAACAGGCACGAGGCAAATAACTGTTACCTATCCTCTGTGAACAATGGTAATCAATGGTAATGACAGGATCAAAAGAGGGGCTGAGCCCTGCTTGGACAAAAGACCAAGAGGTCACGTACTCCCCATCTTCAGGGTCAGGGAGACCCCCTCTGGGTCAGAAGGAGGGGGTGCCAGGCCATACCAAGTCTAGATTACTTTCCCACCACAGTTTGCTTTGGAATCCAACTTGGCCTAAAGATGTGCACACAGATCAGGGGAGGGTCCTGGATCTGATCAGGTGTAAAAGATAAAACAAGATAACTGGTCAAAGGAAGACAAAACCTGGAAGAACTGTCCTATATAAATGGTTTAAATCACCTCTCTGGGGAGTTCCTGTTGTGGCTCAGTGGTCACAAACCTCACTGGTATTCATGAGGACATGGGTTCGATCCCTGGCCTCACTCAGTGGGTCAAGGATCCAGCATTGCTGTGAGCTGTTGTGTAGGTCACAGAAGTGGGTTAGATCCCAAGTTGCTGGGGCTGTGGTGTAGGCCGGCAGCTGCAGCTTTGATTCGACCCCTAGCCTGGGAATCTCCATATGCCACAGATGTGGCCCTAAAAAAATCAGTCACCTACCTCTTGGTGCACTCCTCATTGAGGGGGACGCCCACACCCAGGCTCCTTTGGGTGTCTATTACTGCCTAACTTCTGCCTTAGATAAATAGACTAATTCTTTGTGTGCTCTCCCACACTTTGTACTATGTTTCTAATAATAAAATTTATACCTGTTTTTACAGTCTTTGCCACCTTGAAACATTCTTGCTTTCAATAGGGGGCAAGAATCTGGGAAGTTTTGCCTTCAGCCTCTAGCTGGTCTATGCGCTAGGATTCCTGGTTTTCACTCAGGCTGCAGAGGTTCAATTCCGGAGCAGAGAATTTAAGATCTCCCTCCAAGCCATCACTCACTGCTACTTCTCCGAAATCAGTGACAAGGTGTTGGCCATGGCGCCTGTGCAGAAGCAGCACACCGCTTCCGTGATCAGCATGGCTGTGATTTGGTGGTTGTTCTTGGTGGCATAGCTTCCAAGCCAGATTTTCTGTTCCTCCTATAGTTTATGAAAACTATGCACTCCTTGGTCAAACTGTCTTTGCTAAATTTGTTAGACTAGGTTCTGACGCTTATAAATAAGATCCCTAACTAAATTGAGCCCTAGCATATTAAAGAACTTGTAGTTTCTCAGACCTGTAGGCTAGCATTCAAATCTCAAATGCCAGTAAGAGAAAGATCTTTTAAGCAAAGTGGACCTGATTTAAGCCATTAGTGAAAGTTAAGGACCAGGGCTTTGCTCTCCTTCTTCGAGTGTACGCAGCTCTAGCTGTTAGGTCATTCTGTTACACTAGCTCATTCTGTTACACTAATTTATAGAAGAAACTGGAAATCTATTTTATTACTTAAATTCTTCTAACTTTATAAATACTGTCTATTAATAAAAGTGTTTTAAAGCATGGTGGGATCAGAGAAGACATATCTGTATTCTGGATGGAGCCTAAGATGATTTTTTCATGCTGCTACCTTTCTCTGGGATATTGAGCTGAAATGACTCCTTCAAGAAGCATTTCCTAACCACCACCCCTCTTTTGGCAGCAGGCAGTGAGAAAGAATCAGACGCAGGGCTGGAGGAAAATGTGGGCAGGATAAGCATTAAATTGGAAGAGAAACTGTAACTTTGATTTATGTAACATTAGACTTTTCAACATGGAAATGAAAAGTCTGGGTCATACTAAACTTTTTTATGAACATGAAAGCATAAAAGAAAAAATACCTAGAAGACACACACACACACACACACGCCAGGGGTAGGAAGCCAAATTTATTATTCTAGGGTTAAAGATAGAAATTGGGGAAAAAATAAATTTGCTACCTTCCTATACCTCAAAGAGTACCCTAATAAAGAAATAGAGCCCATATTTCTGGTTGACCACAGCATCCCTGGTGCCCCAGCTGAGTGGAAACTCAATATTTGTTAATCAATTATCATGTATTTATGACTGCACACTTCAGAATAAAAAGTGCACATTCTACTGGAAGAAATATTTGTTTAGTAGAATTATTGAACAATAGCTATTTAAAACCAGAGAAAATTTTTGACATAATCCAGTACAGCTATATCAGTTTACCTGTATGAAACAGAGACACCATGAAATAAATCCACTTGCCAAAGTCATAAACATTCCTGCAGCAGAGCAGGGACAAAGCCCTGCAGACTCTAGATCCCGACATGGCTATATAGCGCTGGAGTTGGTGATATACCATATAAAAATAGGTTATTATTTTTTTTTGTCTTTTTGTCTTTTCTAGGGCCCCACCCAAGGCATATGGAGATTCCCAGGCTAGGGGTCTAATCAGAGTTGTGGCTGCCAGCCTACACTACAGGCACAGCAATGCAGGATCCTTAAGCCACTGAGCGAGGCCCAGGATGGAACCCACAACCTCACGGATCCTAGTTGGATTCATTAACCACTGATCCACAACAGAAACTCCAAAAATAAGTTCTTTTTTAAACAAGCATTTATTTGTATCTTGACCTTAATGACTTCTACGGGAGACTATACAAACCCAGGCACTTTACATCAATGCAGAAATTTAAATATAGACATGCATAACCATATGTCTTATATTTGATTTGGCTTCATTTTAATAAGCTGTTGTTCTGCTGTTATTCTATGTATGATTTTTAAAATGTTATAATTTGTCTCAGAAAATTTGGAAGTATTTTTCAGCAGAAAATATCTTTTGATAAGAATGTTTCAGAGATTTTCTGGAGTGTTCTTTAATGATGCCTCTGTGTCACCATTTGCAGGTTTTGCCATGTGCTCTCATGTTGATTGCTTCCCTTCCAGATAATGGGAAGCAATTTCCAGCCATGCACTTGCTACACACTTATATGTGAGATGCTAGCATACATAGCCAAAGGCTATGGCTGCTGTGAGGTGACTTTATTATCCGGAGTCCCCATATTCATATGCCTCAGTCTCTCTCTGGACCTCATACTGCTTCCCATACCCATTCTTTTCACATAAACTTTACAATTTCATTTTCAATTATATATTTCCTATCTCTTTCCACATTGTAAAAGTCTAGAAAAATACCTTAATTTAAAAATAAGACACACTATTTTTAAACTTTGTTAAAAAGAAATCACACTTGGAGTTCCCTAGTGGTTCAGCAGGTTAAGGATCCAGTGTTGTCACTGCTATGGCTCAAGTTGCTGCTGTGGCGCAACTGGCTGCTGTGGCACGGTTCAGTTCCTGGCCTGGGATCCTTCCACATGCCACGAGTATAGCCAGAGGGAAAAAAGGGATCCACATTGTGACTACTTGCTGCCAACAACAAGGAAGTAACATGAGTCACAAAATGAGCACAGGATTTACCGTTAAAACTGGTTTAAATGCCAATGACTGTAGCCTTGAGCAAATGAATGAATTATGCTCTGTAAGCCTCAGTGTTCCCATTTGATAGATGTTGATAAAGGTATCAGTTTTGTCAGGTTGCTAATAATATGAAAAATGGATTCTCTTAGAAATATTCATAAATGCCGTTGTGTTTTTTTTCCTTTTTGTTTTAAGATCTGCTACATGACAATTACACTCCTGAATGAGGCCTGTTCTCTCTCTTATTTTTGGCTTTTTGTCTTTTTAGGGCCACACCCGCAGCATATGGAGGTTCCCGGGCTAGGGGTCCAATCGGAACTGTACCTGCCGGCTTATGCCAGAGCCACAGCAACTCAGGATCTGAGCCATGTCTGTGACCTTCACCACAGCTCATGCCAATGCCAGATCCTTAACCCACTGAGCAAGGCCAGGGATCGAACCCGTGTCCTCATGGATGCTAGTCCGGTTCATTAACCACTGAGCCATGATGGAAACTCCAGACACCTGTTCTCTTTTAAAATCATAGCTGCTTGTATCCTCAGCATTCGTTATACTCTGTCCCCATACACAGCAGCCTATAGCGTGGAGGTATCAATCTGTCATGAACTCCTGGGATTGAGACCTTGAGACTTCACCCCTCCTAACCACAGTAGACTAGTTCAGGAAGAAACAAGCTGAGTTGTTCTAATTAAAGCCCTAAACTTTCTTTTTTGTTGTTGTTTGTTTTTTATTTTTATTTTTTATTGATCCATTATTATTATTATTATTATTATTATTATTATTATTATTATTATTATTATTTTAATAGTTATTTCCCCAATACAATTTTTTGTCTACAGCATGGTGACCGAGTTACACATACATGTACACATTCTATTTTCACACATTATCATGCTCCATCATAAGTGACTAGACATACTTCCCAGGGCTACACAGCAGGATCTCATTGCTAATCCATTCCAAAAGCAATAATTTGTATCTATTAACCCCAAGCTCCCCAACCACCCAACTCCCTCCCCCTCCCCCTTCTTGTAACAATTAGAGGAAGCCAGAGTCTCTCAACTGGATGTTTTTAACATGAACCAAATCAAGGACAAAGCAAAAGTATGGAAAAAGCCTGTGCAGCAGAAGCACAGAGAAATAATTTTAATACATTGTTGGTGAGTGTTTTAAATCAGTACATACCACTGAATGGAGGCAACAGACTGCAAGCTGCTTAATCATATTTATGTTATTTAGCATTTATACCATTTCTTAATTTTTATGTTTAAGAAAAGATTCTGGAATTTACTGGGATAAATAATATGAGTGTGTTTACAGTCGTGCAACATATTTCCACAGCGCTTTCCCAAACTGTTGTGACTCTTTATTCTTCTCTTTATTGATGTGTAAGAAACTTGTTTCTCTACATTTTGTCCACAGTTAGAATTATCTTTAAAAGTTGTTTTATAGAATCGACTGGCCAGAAATGTCCCAAATCATATATTAGTTTGAGATTCTTTGTGTTGATTAGTTGAAAAAAAAATTTTTTTAAATATGCTCAAGAATCATGGCAGTCTTTCTTAAAAGGGTCTTTTCCATATTTTAGAGCAGGATTTTTAAATAATGATAATTTAAAAGGCAGAATAAAAAATGTGTATATCATATAATTGCGACTACCCAAAAATCAGATAGTCATAGAAAAAAATAAGAGAAGCAAATAGAATTGGGTCCTGGGTTTTGTCCTTAAGTTACTGTACATTAGACTTCCTTAAAGTGACCATATTCCATTCATATATCATTTTCAATGAGGTGAAATTAAGTGAAACCTTAAAAAATAAATGTTAATATTGATTTTACATTTTTTCACAGGGCAATTGTGAATTTGTTTGTAACCACCAAATATGCTAACAGTGCTAGTTTTTATATCACTATTACTTCTAATATTAATATGACGATGATGCTAAAATATTTGCTGAACAATTTTGACAAAAAAAACTAAGATTGAAAATTACCAGTCAGATATCTCACTCAATTTAAAAGAAAAAAAAAATATATGACCTGAACTCTATGAATATATAAATATACCGATTAGTTAGGAGATGCTCTTATCTGAATAATCTCTTACTCTACTCCTGTATAAGAAGCATACTTTAAGATGCTTGAAAAAAGTAGCCAAAAAATAAATTTCAAGATATCTGAGAACATTTTAATATTGAAGAATTATATCGTTAGTCTCTCTAAAAATGTGCATGGTAATCATAAAATCATATTTAATCTCTACACAATCCCAGCTATTGCCACATAATGCCCACTCCCATCTACAACCAAAGGTAACAAAAAATTACATTTTATCTTCATCTTTAGGAGTGTCATGTGAACAAAGAGTCAAACCCTCGAAATAAATTTAATTGAATATAAGTGAAATTCTAAAATTTATATTTCTTGGATTTTATAAGGAAGGTCTCTCTCTCTCTCTGGCACTTATGTTTGCCCTTTCTCTTCTCTTTTTTGTCTTTTCAGGGCCACAATCACCAGGCTAGGGGTCGAATAGGAGCTGTAGCTGCTGGCGTTGCTGGATCCTTAACCCATTGAGGGAGGCCAGGGGTTGAACCCATAACCTCATGGTTCCTAGTCGGATTTGTTTCCACTGTACCACGACAGGAACTCCCCTTTCTCTTCTTAAGAAGACTGTTTATGAAAGTATTTAGGAGTTCTCTTGGGGTGCAGTGGGTTAAGGCATTGTCACTGCAGTGGCTTGGTCACTGCTATGGCACACGTTTGATCTCCTGACCTGGGAACTTTCACATCTCAGGAGTGGCAAAATAAATAAATAAGTAAATTTCCTGAATTTATAGCCACCAAAATTCCCACAGCTGGGAAATGGGGAGGTTTCTTGAAGGACAGAGAGTAGAGAATCTGAGAAGGAACTTCAAAAGTGAACTCAGAAATGCTTGCACTTTGTGGAATGTAAGAGAAAAAATTGATTCATACTGAATCTATGATTGTTAAAATAAATATCAGGGATACATTTACTGTAATTAACTATAGTGCAGAGTAGCATAAATTAAAATGGATAAACTTAAACACAGAAAAATAGAAGTGAAACATTCTCAGACATAATTAACCCCAAACACTCTGGGATAGGTAATGCTATGTCTGGTCTATATAGTGATGAGAAAAAAGTAGCCTCTAACATCTGGAAGCGGACTTAACACTCAGAGACAGACTTTCATGAACTCCTAATGAGCATAAACAACTTTATAAAACATCAACATCAGACAAGGCCACTCCATGCTCATGGGATTAGGCAAAATAAGCAAAACCCCTCAGAAATCACATCTAAATAGAGAAACAAACAAAAAACAAACATAAGCAGCGTTCATATGACAAAAAAAAGAACACTATCTCCCATTTTGGGAAATATGAATGACTTCTGCTTCTTTATTAATTACAGCTTTAGTCTCACTCTATTCTTTCCTCCTCCTCAAAAAGATTTGTTAAAATAATCAATTATGGAATTACCCCTGCTTCCTGACATCATTCAATTCAGAGCAAAACTCCACTTCCTTATACCCTCCCCGAAAATGACCAACACAGGACCAAATCCTACAGTAATGCCTCTTTAATACTCTCTTACTAAGACATCCAATGGTTCCCCAAGGAGTGTGTGCTCCCTTAATGCAGTGATTAATAGATAATACCTGTTCAACTGGAGGACATTGACAGAGAAAAATCATCAGGTAGGTATTTACAGGCATTTATACCTGACAGTAATTGTATCATTTATTAAGGTTCTTGCCATTTAGTTTTACAGTATATCTTAGAATGCTAAAAATATGAAAGTAGCCTCAAGCGTATCCTCAAACCTTTATATTCACCTTGCCATTTTCAGTTAGAAGTTCTTACATCATATTTATTTACATATATTTTTTGATCTGTATGCATGACAGGTTTAGGATGTAAATATATAAAGCCACACATAACAACTAAAGTCATCTAACTACAGTTTGAAAAAGCTAATTATTATAGTTTGTATATGACATGTCAACCTCAATAGTTAGCATTATGAACAAATGTTTGGCAACTTAATAGATTAACTAGAAGCTATTAGAACTAATGAGGTAATTCAAAGAATTAGCAGGAGAAAAAGCAAACATTCAAAAATCAACCTTTTCTTATGTCATCTAGGAGACTGGATAATAGAACAGTATTCCCATATGCAACAGTAACATCAATAGCAATAAATAAGTAGGAATAAGCTCAGCAAGAAATATTTGGAACATATTTGATGGAAATTTTTAAATTTTATAGCATTTTTATAAAGATTGAATGGAGGAGTTCCTGTCGTGGCAAAGTGGTTAACGAATCCGACTAGGAACGATGAGGTTAAGGGTTCAATCCCTGCCCTTGCTCAGTGGGTTAAGGATCCAGCGTTGCCGTGAGCTGTGGTGTAGGTTGCAGACGCGGCTCGGATCCTGCGTTGCTGTGGCTGTGGCGTAGGCCAGTGGCTGCAGCTCCAATTTGACCCCTAGCCTGGGAACCTCCATATGCCGCTGGAGCGGCCCAAAGAAATAGCAAAAAAAAAAAAAAAAAATGGAGATGTGTTTGGGAGGGATGTTAGTTTCCCTTGTACTAATTTATAGGATGTATGCAACTCAAATTAATTATCTGAAGAATATTTCTTGAACTTAATTGTAAAGCAGTTTCTAAAATAAATATGTGATAACAACGTAAGGGTTTGAGGATACACTAAGTTCTGCCACAAATTAAACCAACAAAATCCAGCATGTTATAGCAGTAGGCATACCAGACCAGTATTTTAGAATGAAAGCCTCAGTGATAGATCATGGTGTGAAAAACAAAACAAAACAAAACAAAAAAACAAAAAAACAAAATCAGAATTTAGTAGGCAAAATAATACCCCCCCTGAAAAAAAAAAAAAGTCTATGTACTTCACCCTAGAATAGATGATCACGTTACCTTGTGTTGCAGAAGAGACTTTTTGAATGTGATTAATTATGAACATTGATGAGGAGATTATCCTGGATTATCCAGGTGGATCTAATCTAATTACATGAGTTCTTAAAAGCACATAAACTATCCTGGTTGTGGAGAGAAAGGGAATCAATGGCAGAGGGTCAGCTCAATGTGACATGGGGATAGAAGAAAGGAGCCATGAATCAGGAAGTGTGGGCATCCTCTAGAAGCTGGAAAAGGCAAAAAAAAACTCTAGAGAATCCTGATACCCTTTCAGATACTTTAATGTTAGGCCAATGAGACCTATACTGGACTCCTAATTCACAGAATTGTAAGATAATAAGAGTGTAGTGTGTTAATAATCCACTAAATTTGTGGTAATTTTCTATAGCAGCCAAAGGAAACAATTGCACAGAAGATACTATAGCTTCATAAATCCATATGGCAAAAGTATTACCCAGTAAATGGCACAGAGACAATAGGTTAAATTATTTTAAAAGAAGCAAAAACATAGATTTACGTCTCATACTTCACAATGACAAAATCCATATAAATTATAGAATCAAAAAAAAAACCATATGAATTAGAAGACCGTGTAAGTGCCCATTTATTTACTCTTAGGTGGATAGGAAATTTTAAAACACAACTGCAACTGAAATAGTGATAAAAGAGTAGAATAATAGTCCATGAAAGTTGTAATGGCTGGGTATCAAGAAACACTGAGAAATTACTGAAAGGCCAAGAAAACACGAGGAGAAAATACTTTTGAATAAATATAACAAAAGATTAGCTTTTTTTTAATTGGCAAGAGCTTATATCAATGAATGATATCAGTACAGTCCATCCTCCATGTCAGTGGATGTGGGACCTGAGGACAGGGACAGCTGACTGACCATAAGGGGCTTGAGCATTTGAGGGCTTTGGTTTCCTCCCGTTCCTGTAGTTTTCTGCTGTAAATAAAGAGGGATGCCTGTATTGCCAATTTAACACGGTCAGACCCATAAATAATTAACTTGAAAAAGAAGAAAAATATATGAAAACCAGTTAATGCTTAATTACTTATCAATTCCATGTTTGCAAATTCATCTACTTGTGAAAATTTATTTGTAACCCTTGGAGTTCCCGTCGTGGCTCAGTGGAAGAGAATCTGACTAGCATTCATGAGGATTCAGGTTTGATTCCTAGCCTCGCTCAGTGGGTTAAGGATCTGGTGTTGCTGTGAGCTGCTGCGTAGGTTGCAGACATGGCTCGGATCTGGCGTTGCTGTAGCTCTGGTATAGGCCAGTGGCTACAGTTCTGATTCAACCCCCTAGCCTGGGAATATCCATATGTCTCGGGTATAGCCCTAAAAAGACAAAAATTTTAAAAAATGGTTTGTAACCCTAAAATCAGCATTTGTGACACTTCTGCCATCATTTATAGAATGCACAGAGCAGTGAAAAATGTGAGGGACTGAATGTACACATTCCTAGCTGAGGTCAAACAAGCTGACCTTCTTATTGCATCTCTCATTTTTTAAAGTGTCCTTTCCATGGTCTATTCAGCACCACAATTTTTTTCACATTTTAATGCTTTTTGTCAGTGATTCCACTATTTAAAATGGCCCTCAAGTGCTGATGTGCTACCTATTGTCCCTAAGTGCAGAAGGACTTCATGTGCCTTATCCAGAAAAAAATATATGTGTGTTAAATAAGCTTCTTTCATTCATGAGTTGCAGTACTGTTGGCCATTTTAAATACAGTGTTAGTAAACCAACAATATATGTTTTAAAAGGAGAAGCATACATTACAAATATTATGTAATGATCAGCTGCTGAAAATGTTCTGAACTCAGGCTGGCAGGAACCTGATTCTGTATTCCCCCTAAGGAGCAATTGTTTCAGTGTTTGCAGCAACTCTGTGGAATTAACTACCAAGAATAATAAGAATCAGTTCTAATTAACACTTTGGAAAATATTCACTCTCACTAGTAAAGAAAAAAATGCAGCTAATACAAATAAGATATATTTAAAAATTCAAAATAAATGAACTTATCTCTTTTTTAAACATTACATAAGCTTCGGTGTACAGCATTGTAATTTGACATCTGTACATACTTCAAAATGATCACCATTATGTTTAATTACCTTGTAGTTGACCCCCTTCACCCATTTCGTCCATTTCTGGAATTATCTCTTCGTAAATATCTAAAATTAATGTTAAAAAATATTAGATTAACATATGCAAATATATGCTGTGTGTGACAGTGGAAATTAGTAACCTTATTCCATCAAAAAAAGATGACCTTAAAGTCCCTATGCACCTTGATATACAAATCCTATTTCTAGTAATTTATTCTAAAGATGTAATCAAAGATGTACATTTAGGTAGGCTCCTCTTTATTCCAACAGTATTTGTAAGAGGAAAAATTACAACTTAAATATTTTACAGTGGGGCAGTATGCTAAATCTATAAAATGTACATAAGCTTTTATGTATATATGTGTTTTATAATTACCAAAATTATTATGAATAATATTTTAAAACTAACATTTGTTTATAGAGTGACAATGATTCTGTTATTCTTTCCAAATGTCTGTATTTTCTAAATTTTCTTCGATATGCATATCTTTTGGAAGCCATTCCATAAGACCTATTCAGTCCTTGAAAGGTGTCATAACATAAATCTGAAGATTTATTAAACTCTTGTGGCTGTTTTTTTTTTTATTATTACTCAAATGAATTTATCACATCTGTAGTTGTATAATGATCATCACAATCTTATTTCACAGGATTTCTATCCCACAGCCCAAGCACATCCCCAAGACTGTCTCCTCCGGAGACGATAAGTTTTTCAATGTCTGTGAGTCAGCATCTCTTCTGCAAAGAAGTTCTGTCTGTCCTTTTTTCAGATTCCACATGTCAGAGAAAGCATTTGATGTTGGTGTCTCATTGTATGGCTGACTTCACTTAGCATGATAATTTCTAGGTCCATCCATGTTGCTACAAATGCTGGTATTTCGTTCTTTTTAATGGCTGAGTAATATTCCATTGTGTATATGTACCACCTCTTCTTGATCCACTCCTCTGTCGATGGACATTTAGGTTGTTTGCATGTCTTGGCTATTGTAAATAGTGCTGCAATGAACATTGGAGTACCTCTGTCTTTGCGAGTCATGGTTTTCTCTAGGTAGATGCCCAGGAGTGGGATTGCTGGATCAAATAGTAGTTCTATTTTTAGTTTTCTGAGGAACCTCCATACTGTTTTCCACAGTGGTTTCACCAATTGACAATCCCACCAACAGTGTAATAGCGTTCCTTTTTCTCCACACCCTCTCCAGCATTTGTTGTTTGTAGACTTTTGGATGATGGTCATTCTGGCTGGTGTAAGGTGATACCTCATAGTGGTTTTGATTTGCATTTCTCTAATAATGAGTGATGTTGAACAAACTCTTGTGGCTCTTGAAGAGTGAGACATCACTCTGAATCTTGTAAATGTTACAAGAGCTGAAAAAGCAGGAGTGATAGTGTCTACACTATTTTTACCATTTGAGTATTTGGGGTAAAAATAATGCTTATAGATTGTCATTGTTGTTGTTTTATTTGTTGCCTTTTTCCACCTTTCCCTTTTCAGTTTGAGAATCACTTTGATTTCGGTGTACATGCCATGGAGAATTGGTTTTGCTTTGTGATCAACTTTGAAAAGTATTTTTCTCTTAACAGGCAAGTTTAACACATAAATGTCTTTAAATTATTGGCAATTTTCTTATCACTTGAAACTGTGTTTCCCTTTTAAGTTTTGGTTTTGCATAAATCATAACAAGAAATTCTGTATTTTTGGTTTCAGTGGCTATTTTAATGTAATATATTTGAGCCCTTTCTTTTTAAACAATATCTATGTCTTGCCTATTCCAGCAGTAATTATTATTGATTTTGCCTCTTTCCTCCCTTTCCCCTATTTTTACATCTAGTTGAGTCAATGGTATTATTTTTCTTCTTCTTTACCTTTAAATGTTAATGTGATTATACCTCTATAGTGAGGTTTGTGAATTGTCATCTTTAAGACAATCAGCTGGATTATTCTCCTGACCACCTTATTTTCCTGACTCTATAGGCCAACTCCCATTATTATTACATAGGCTGTTTCTCTACTTGCTGGATTTATAACATGTACATTATATTCAGTTACCCTTACCCGCAACTTTATTTTAGACTTGGAGGGAAATATATTTGGACCTTTTGCTGAGATTTCCTTCACTGACTTCTTGTTTGAAGTTAATCATCTAACTGTTTTCTTAGAAGAACTCATGTGAATAATATCCCATGAGTTCTCACATGTTCAAAACTCTTTGACCATAGCTTTCATTCTGTAAGCACTCCTTAATATAAAATGCGTGGCTCACATATTCTTTCTTTGAGCATACCATAAGTGTTCTCTTCTGTTTTGATTGTTTATTCGTAAGTGTAAGGGAGGGATTCTGATCTCTGTTGCCTGCAGGTTCAATAAAAGCTCTGTGAAGAAATATTTAATTTAATACATTTTATTTTCAAAATAAGGAACTACATCTGATAGGGGAAAAATCACAAAGAAAACTATGCCTTTGATAAGACAATTGCCCTAAAGCCTATTCTTCTCTGATGAGTGGCTTCAGACTGTGCTCACAAAAAATATACAACAGACACATTCGCAAGCTGTTAACTAAAATCATGTTTGATTTTCCCATATTTAGATATTTAGCGTGAAGGAGCATTATCAAAAGATCTCAGTTGTAAAATTTTACCAGAAAGTGAAAATTCTGGCTGTATCACCATATGAAATGTCTTTAAATATAGTACACTGACAACACCCATTTTCTCTCTAGCAAATAAGCTGTTAAATTATTTCTGTGGCATCATGCATTCCAATAAAAAAATTAAAGGTTCCTGTTAGGAATATCTGTTTATGTAGATTAATTGACAGGGCAATTGACATCTTACCTAAGAGTTTTGAAAGAACTCAAAGGTAAATTAGGAAATCACTAGCCAAAATCCATAAACTATAGTTATAAACAACTGTATCATTGAGGAAATAGCGAATTTCTTTTTTTTTTCTTTTTAGGGCCACACCTGCAGCATAGGGAAGTTCCCATTCTAGGGGTCAAATCGGAGCTGCAGCTGACAGCCTCTACCACAGCCACAGCAACATAGGGTCCAAGTGGTGTCTAAGACCTATGTCACAGCTCAGGGCAAAGCCGGACCCTTAAAGTACTGAGCAAGGCCAGGGATGGAACCTATATCCTCATGAATACTAGTGGGATCATAACTTACTGAGACACAACAGAAACTCCAGGAAATAGATAACTTTTTAATTAGCTTTTCCATACACAGCAAAGATGTAAAAATCACCCTTAGAGGATTGCCATGACTTTCTTTTAATCTACTGTCTTTAATGATGTTGTTACAGTTCAGCCCATACACAGTCACAGGAGTTCTAGTCCTCAAGTATCATTTTGTCTATCAATCCTTAGCTCAGAAACCACTTACTGTATAAAAGGCAGACGCCTCAGTATTTAACCCCCTACTCGATACGATATCAATCTCTTCTTTCAATTGTATCTCACATCATTTTCCTCTTTGATTAGACCTCTTTGAAAGGGCTAACCATTGCTCGTGGAACATATAAAACAGAGTTTTGTCTTTGCTTATATCCTTTCCTATTTTTTTAGCCCTATTTTTTTTTTTAGGATTTTTTAGGATTCCCCCCTTTTTCTGTGAATATCCATCATTTCATTGAACAGCCAGTACAAGTCCCACAACTTCTGTGAAACTTTGCCCAAGTGTTGTCTCTTTTCCTTGAAATTATATAACTCCTGTTGAAATGGAAACAAAGAAACACTAGATTTGGATGAGAAATACTAAAATTCCAAGGCTCTACACTTTTACTTAGCACCACATTAATCAGATAATGACTGGATAGGGTTTAAGACCCAAAGGATGTTTAAATTAAGAAATCCATTATTATATTTTACCACTTCAATAGGTCAAAGGACGAATTGCTTCTATCCAGAGATACCAAAATAGTTGATAAACACATAATTTCTGATAATAGCTCTTAATAAACTAGGAATAGAAGGGTACTTTATCAGCATGAATGTCACAAAAGTTACTGGTGATTTCCTGAAAGTATATCTGTTAGTTGAGAGACAAGATAAGAATGCTGCTAGCACAACTTTTAAAATATTTTTCCTGGAAGACCTAGGCAATAATATAACAAGAATAAATATAAGAAACCAATGTATCCTAAAAGATGATGAACACAACTATTTGCAAGTGATAGAATTTTATGCCCAGGAATCTCAAGAATATTATTAAAAATATCACATGTAATAAAAATAAGCAAAATAAATAAGCAAAATAAAAATAGCTCTCCTTTGTATCAGTTAAAAAATAGTCCCAAATATAGGTTGCATTTATAATATATTAATTTAATGCAATTGAAATAAAAATCAGTGAGGAAACAGTAAATATTAAATAGAAAAGGGTATAATTGCATGAAAAATACTCATTCACTCAAATTAAAAATGTCACTTTAACCAAATTAATGTCATTGTATTGTTTTGTTTAGAGAATAAACAAGAAAGTAATTATACCCAGTGTGGAAATAAACATGAGAGAATTACAAGGTTTTTTTTTAATGCCTTTAAGTAAACTATGGGCATTTTACAAAGAAAATATGACTTTAGTAATTATAGAAACACCTGTGAAACTGGTTAATAAAAAATTAATTCAGAGAAACCTCTAAATCTACACCAAAAAAAAAAGGACTATGGTGTTAAACTATTAGACAATAGAGAGGTATTCAGAAATATGGCTTTATATGTACTTTAGATTTTTATTTTTTAGCTTTTTTAAAAATGGTTTTTAGTATGGGCAAAACAACCCAACAGAAATTCAATTAAGGAGGCTCTTAGGATTGCCAGAAGTGTGGCTTTTTGTTTTGTCTCCTTCAAACTACTCATACCCTCAAGGCAGTTTACTGTTCTTCGATATGGTTTAAGTATAATGTGTAATTCATTGAGAAAAGGAAGGGGAGAAAGAAAGAGAAAGAGAGAAAAAGAGAAGAGGGAGGAAGGAAAAAGAAAGAGGGAAG
Source organism: Phacochoerus africanus (assembly GCF_016906955.1). Lineage (NCBI taxonomy): Eukaryota > Metazoa > Chordata > Mammalia > Artiodactyla > Suidae > Phacochoerus > Phacochoerus africanus. Next base: position 21,892,637 of record NC_062559.1, on the reverse strand, counting down.
GAGGAAGGGAGTCAGCCACTGTCACTTGAATTTGGCAGAGACTCAAAGGCAGGCAGAAGAGCTGGAAAGCTTTATAGTGGAAAAAGGGATGACCTCTGATACTCCCTGTTGGGAGACTGTTAGCATGGGGAAGCTGTTGGCGGGCTAACTAGAGGTGGGTCTTCCTCTGTGGTTGGTCAGGAGTGCGTATTTGGCTTTCTCTGGTTGGCCCTAAATTGGAAGCAGGGACAAAAGTTAGAGAAGCTGTCAGATATTGGTTAAGTCCTGGTCATTTGGGCCAGTTGTTACAGGGCAATTGTTTGGCTTCTTAAACTGGTTTTCAGAGACAGAGGTTTTACTTTCTACATGTTTGACTTGATAGTAGATTGGCTTCCTAGGATGATGCCTGCAGATTGTGGGTCTAAGTTCTGTTTTTAAGTATGGTTTGGCCATTGTCTGATTGTATATTCAGTTTCTCACCAGTGTTACAATGTTTGACTAGGAGTAGGACATATGTACACTGTCAGCAGATGTGCAAATCAGTAACACTCCAGGAAGACAATTTGGTATTTTACATTGAAAAACTCCAAGTTCAAATTACATTTGAAATGGTAATTCCACATCAGGAATATGCTACTCAATTACTGATGATGTATATACAGGGACACTTACTGCAGCATTATTTAGAGTAATTAAAAAGTAAAAGGGAAAGCTAATGTCCAACAATGGGACAATGAGGAGGAGAAATTGAATGAATTAAGTTAACCTATAATTAAAATTTACTAAAAATGAAAATCATGTAAAAATTTTTATTGGAAAGAGGGTTTTTTAAAGAATGTACATAAGCTTTATAAGCAATCTTAAAATCAAACTACAATATGTCATTATAGATAAAAGATGAAAAGAGAGAGAAACCGAGCAGGAAAGAAGTTAGAGAAAAGGGAGGGAGGAGAGACAAAAATGAAGTTATATCCTAGGAGGAAAGTAATCATCTTTGGATTCTAGCAACTAAAATAGAATTTTACTATTTACCAAGTAAACTTCTAAGCGTTTTACCTGTATTTAATTTTCATCACAACCTTAGAAGGAAAATTCTTATTATACTAAAGAGGAATCTTGGGCCCAGAAAGATTAAAAAAAAAAAAATTGTGAGCATTACAGAGTCATTAAGCAGCTGGTTGGAATTTGAACTTTTGTTGCCTGATTCTGAAGTATCTACTAATCTGTAACAGTAACTAATAAATGGATGCCTATGGGATGCCTGTCACTTTATGATAGCATATAATTGATATTTATAGCTTATGGTAGTATTTTAAAGTGTAAATTACTATACTATACACATCTTCGTGGTCTATAGTTTTAAAATTTTTAAAAAGAAAAGCACAGTAGCCCCTTGTCCTTGCACTTTTTTGCCAACACATTCAGCACCTGGGGGATGGTTAGGACTGATTTTTTTCTTTATGCTAATTTTATTTAAACATAGATATGGTATGCCATTTTCTATAGGTAGAGAATTATCTCTAAGTTTGTTTTTAATCAAAGATAGCATTCTGAAGAAATATTACTGCATACTCTGCAGATTGTATACAGGTTAGAAAAATATAACATGTGAACAAATAATTACTCCCCCCAAATTATAGCATTTTGGAAAGAAGGGAAAACATGTATATTTGTGATATCAATAGTTTAGATTAGCATACCACTTTTAATATATTAATGCCTTTATGAAATGATAAAATTTCTGTAATTCAAAATATCTTTATTTCTTACATTACCTAAAAAATACTTGAGGGGATGAAGTATTTAAGAGTGTTTATACCAGATAAATTACTTAATTAAAAAATGGAGCACTCTAACAGAACTGAAAGAGTTCTAATAGAAAACAATGTTAAGAAAAATCCAATGAAAATGAGTCTAAATAAAAATAAGCACTGCTAATTCCCAATCATAATTCTGTCTTGCATGCACAGGATATCGGGACAAAAATTATACACATATTGTGTCTTTAAATTAATCTTGGAACAAATAAGGCAGTGATGCTAGAAATAAGGAACTGCTTATTGTTTCAATTCACATAAAAATGACTACAGTAAGTGATATGAATCTTAGCCCATAAATACACATTTACAAAATAATCTAACTCCTAGTCCCATTCCATTCAGGTGGAATGAGATTCCCTCTTCCACTTTTTAGTGTTCTCTTCAATTATGAGGATAACATGATCCCAGAAAAGAGTGAAGAAATGCAGTATTTTCCAAACTTTTGAACAAAAAGTAAAATAAATTTTGACGAAATATTTATCTCATCAGAGCTGTTGGTCTACTAATTTACTTAATTTTTTTGAATTCAATTTAAAAGGATTCTGCGTACAATCCCCAAATGCAATGCATATGACCTACTAAAGATTCGTGACACACCATTAATAATCACTGCTGACGTGAGTCAGATTTGCCCCCCTGATATCTCTAGCATGCCAGACCACAATGGTCCCTTGATATCCTATGGCACTATAGCCAGATAAAGGAATGTTTAATGAGGCAGGAAACCCCAGTGCTTAAGATTCAATCACTTGAGATACATCATGTAACTAATATAACTGACTTCCTACTGCCTAATTTCTCAGAAGTGTAATAAGATGTTTTATTACATTTCTCTCAGCAGACCAGGGGAAGTGCCTTTCGCTTTCATTCTAATCCTCACAAACCACCCTCCACCATAGTATACAGAGCCTGTAACAAACTTTCTTCTTGGGGTTTGGCTTTTTCAAAACACGTGACACATGTGAGTGTTACACATGCACAATTCCTGACACAAGGTATGTTTTAAAGTCACCTTCTGAAGAGGGGTTACGGGAAAATATGCGAATGATTATTTTGAAGATAGTGACCAGAATTTGAGCAATTCAGTCATTTGAATTTTCTAGGACTTAGTCTCCATTTTCATTAATGAGGTTTGTGAACTCAATCCAATTTAGCATTTTTGCATGAATCCATCATTCTAAATAGCTTAAGACTACAGGTATGCTCATTTTATTACTTTGCTTTTATGAAAGACCTATATTAGTAACTGTTTTTGCTAATTAAAAGAAATCCAGAGTATTTTTGCCTTTACAAAAAAAAAGCAAAAATAGTATTTAGTGTTTGTTTTTGCAGGATGCCTTATAGGGGCAGCATGCAACCAAGCAGAGAGAATGGCCCCGCAAAGTTCCTTCCTCAGGAACTACACTTCAGCATCTCAGCATCAAGCCACCATAGTTTTGGACTGTATCTGTGAGGGTCTGTGCTTTATCTCAGTTACCTCTCTCCATCTTTATTACCATGTATACCAAGCTAATTGCTTCTTCTCTTTAAGTGAAGCCATTCAGTTTACAAAAAGGATTTATGGAACTCTCTACTTTCAGATAGCGGAAAACCTCTATGCATATGTTTCTTCTATTTATTCATACTTTGAATAATGATTAAATAGCAGCTAAAAATACTGATAAATTATAGAATCAGTGATATTATACATGAAGTCTTGCTACTGTCCATGTAACTTTGAGCCACTTAAGCATATTGGTGTTTGGTTTTTGTATATGTACATTGGGAAACTATACCTACACCAAGGAGTTAGTGATTTAGAAGATTAAATGACATATATGTAAGAGTCCTACTGCAGTATTTATGAACTAAATGAAAGATAACCTCATCCTCCTGCTTATCACCATAATTATTATTCTTATCATCATAAACATTACTATATATTTACATAATCAACCTACATTTATTCTTTTTGCTAATACATGTAAGGAACGATACTGGGTTAATACTAGTGGGTAAGATGTGACTAAACTTATACCAAAGCCAAATCTACAATCACAAGTCAAAATATTGGTCTATCCAGGAAAGATAAACTATATTTCAGAATGCCTGAACAACACACCAACACTTAATTCAATTATTTAAATAATTCATTCTCAGAATCTAACCTGTCCTTGAAGATCTTGCCAGAGGCCTGCATCGCAATTTTCCAAACTGTGTTTATAGGGACTGTAGTCACATCAGATGCTCCTGGGGAAAAAGAGCAGGCTTCATGATAAAGTAAGTGGGGAGAACACTGTATTATGTCTCCTTTGGAAATTCACAATGCATAGTAGCATATGAAATCCTCTGAGAAATTTTTCAGTGATAAACTGTTGTATTTTTCCCCAGAGCAATAAAAAACATTTGACTGTGGAAACCTCTATAAATTATGACTTTTGAAATCCTTTGGAGCTAGTGTTATGTAAAGGTACCTAATTGTTATGCAATAAATTATTAAGAAAACACACATCTATATAAAAACTTGAAATGTCAAGTCACTAAAAAAATTTTACGAATATAAATAATATCTGTGTGCATGTGTGTATTTTAAACATTTTAAACTAGTAAATCAATTGTTTTTAAGAGGTAGGATTACTGGTGACTTTATTTTTAAATACTTTTTCTAGATTTTCTATATTAAATAAACATTTTTTAAAATAATCACAAAAGTAAATAAAGCATGGATTTATAATATATCTGAATATTAAAAATTAAAAGAATATCTTAGTAATTATTGTACATGTCTTTGTATGAGAGTTGTTAGATCACATAAAATGTCTTCCATTATTTATTACTCATATAAAGAGGTTAGTAATTTTCTAAATTTCTAATGATCCCCATATTCTAGATGCTATACAATTCGAAGTCAACTTAAAAGTACTGGTCCATGGATCTCAGATAGTACTTTTTAAGTATAACACTGCCTTAATAACATAGAATAGTTGCCAACTTAAACATGACACAACCATGAGGTACACATATGACATTAAAACAAACACATTGATTTCATTGATTACTGCAATTTAAGCATATGTAAATTTTCCATTTGCAAAAAAAAATAGGAAATTATTCACTTTTATATTACCTAAAAGTTAACTCATCAAAACATATTTTTAAAAATTAACTTTGTGGTTTTATTTATCTTTAGTAAAAATTAGAGGTGGCTATTTTACCCTGGAATAACTCATAGCAACTTTGTGGTGCTTAAACATAAAAATAACAAAACACTACTGTATAGCACAGGGAATTATGTCTAGTCACTTGTGATGGAACATGATGGAGGATAATGTTAGAAAAAGAATGTGTATATATATATATATGTGTGTGTGTGTGTGACTTTGCCATACAGTAGAAATTGATGGAACACTGTAAACCAACTAAAATGGAAAAAATAAAAATCATTTAAAAATAGCAAAACATTAACTATAATGAAAAAAAGTTAAATGAATCTACCCTTTTATATAGCTCAGTAAATCAAATGTTATGGACTACATTTCCAAGCCATTGAAAGAAATTCACTCTCTAGTCAGTTGTCAATATTTATGAAGTACCCCCAAATTTTGCAGTACCCAGAGTAAATAGGCCTATAGCAATGTTTATATTTATTTTTCTGTAATCCCTTCACATGTTTTCTTTAAGGCATGCAGTCACTCTAGGATTCAATTCATACACCCCCCCCCAAGTATCTAGAGGTAAAATTCACTTCTTCTACATACACATAAAAAAAATATGTCTTACATATTTCAGGTCATTAATATCTTTCTCTGAAATTCTTAATCTGTATTTCTTACCTCAGCAGTCTGTTAGCTCTTCTTACCAGTGCCTTACAACTGAAGGAAAATTAAGGGAAAACTGGCACTCTGCTCCTCTGGTCATTTTTAGAATTCCATTAATGAGGGACCATATTTGAGAAAGGTGTCTCACCATGTAAAGGGGGAGAGGGAGAGAGGGAGAGAGTGTGTGTGTGTGTGTGTGTGTGTATCACAGTCATGAAAAGAAGTCAAGATGCGTCATTTCTACAACAGAAAAATTAGAATCATTCTTCTCTTTGAAGGACTTGAACTGTGAACTAAAGTGTTTATCAACATTGATCAAAAATAACTGAAATCCAAAAAAGTGGAAGAAATTTTGCAAGACCACTTCCTTACTCTAAATGAGTTTAACTTCCACTGCCAAAACAAATTGACTCCAGGGAATTGTGGTATATAGATGAAGAGATATCAGTTACACTTAAGAAATCACAAACTTTCTCAAGAATGGAGCCAGAGAAAAATTTCTTCTACAGGAAAAATAAAAAGATGGGGTGAAAAAGCTAATGAAATTTGGTGCTAATTTTAGAGTTTTTAATTTTTTTAATCTTCCTATTTTGGTACAAAACACTTACCAAAAGATCTCCTCTCTTGAAAAAATTTAAAGTGCACAATACAATACTATTAACTCTTCACACTGCTGTACAGCAGATCTCTAGAGAGTATCTTGTATAATTGAAACTAAGATTTTAAAATCATAAAATGATAGGTTGTGAGCACATTGAAAGCAGTAAAATCCATGAAGACCAAAGAATATATTCACTGGGAACAAGGAACAAGAGGTATATTACCTTTTTTGCCAGGGTTTCTAGATTGATAGATCAAAGAAATATGGTAGAAAACAATTTGTGTGAATCTCAGCAAAAGATTTCATATGTTTCTTTAAGAAAGGGAGAAGGCTTGGTTGAATAACCCATTTCAGAGAGCTGAATTAATAGACTGATTTACTTAGAAAAAGAGGCATCTTTTGGCATTATGTAAGAGCCCAGTCTCAGCCCTTGATTTATTATCAAGCAGACATTTATCACATGACTTCTATATGCCTGTCAATATGCTAATCACCTAAATGAAAGGGCTATACTATTAACCAGGGGAGATTTGCATGTACTCAGGAAATGACATTGTTGGGGTTATGTGGAAGGAATTCAAGGAAAGTCTACAGAAAGTCAGTTATCTTGCTGAGTTGTTGAGTAGAAGCAAAGTTAAGAAGAGTGTCATTGGAAGAACAAATTTGCTTCTACTCAAAGTTGTTGAGTAGAAGCAAACTAAGAAGAGTGTCATTGGAAGAACAAATTAGCAAGTATAAATAAAATATAGCAAAAAGATGTACAGTTCACATGGGAAATTTCAAGTAAAACATAAAGCAAGGAAGAAAGTGGTAAAGATGTAAGCCTCGTTTTATAATCAGAATCCAGAAGTGAAAGTGCAAAATAAGTCATGCTAAAGAGTTTAGCACTTCATCTTGAAAGCTATAATAAAATATTTAAAAGATATAAATAGTACCTGTCAATTTGGAACTTTACTCTGATGAAAGGGGACTTGAAGATGGCAAGCAGGAAAAAACAGTAGAGAAGTTATTGCAGGCATTCCAGTATGAGACATGATGGTCTAAGACAAAGTCCTCGCATTGAGAATGGAGGGACAGAGGCATCTTTTAAAAATAGTGGTTGATTGGGAGTTCCCGCTGTGGTGCAGTGGGTTAAGAATCTGACTGCAGTAACTCAGGTCACTGCAGAGGTGCAGGTTTTTGATCCCCAGCCTGGCATAATGGGTTAAAGCATCCAGTGTTGTGGCTGAGGTTCAATCCCTGGCCTAGGAATTTCCATATGCTGCAGATGCAGCCATTAAAAAATAATAAAAAAATAAAATAAAAATAGTTGATGATTCATTGAACAAATATTTACTGAGTATTTGTTATGTGTATCCAGCTAGGTAGTAGGACTTTAGAGCTAAATATTACTGATTCCATTTTTGCCTTCAAGAAGAAATAGTGAGTGTTTGCCAGTTGCCAGATACCAAGTCAAAATCATATTCTCAATGACTGAGCCTAGCCAGAAGCAGAAAGGAGCTATAAGAGAAGCAGGGGAAAGGAGCATGCGGGATTGCCCCTCTACCCACCCAAGATGGAAACTTGTTCGCATTTTCATGGAGTTCACCTTTTATCCATAGAAGTTTGAGAATGTAGTGATTTTCCTAAGATAGTAAACAGTAGGTTAAGATTTGTGTTTTAGATAGATTAAATTCTAATTGAAGTATGGGTGTAAGGAGTGAAATGATTCAAGATAAACCAGAGAAGGCAGCTGCAAGACTTTTGCATTAGTTCAGAAAAGAGAAAGGGTTCAAGGGCAGCAGGATACCATTAACCCACAAAGGGAGCATGAGAGCAGAAATAGATTAGGCTGAGGAGAGAAGGTCGTGGATTTAGTAAATGCTAGTTTAAGGTGTTCCAGAGAAGAACTTCAGAATAGAAGCTGTAGCTTAAGCACTGGCAGAAAGGAACATTTATTGTTGAAAGCCCTTGGTTAATATAGATAGTAGTTGAAACCATGGGTGTGGTTGAGACAATTTAGAGTGAACCAAGAAATATAATGTCAAGATGTCCCCAGAATGGTATCATCAATTCTAACTAGTGTAAAGAAAATCAAGTAATAAAACGCCTCCGTAACATTTTGTAAAAATACAGCCTATATGGATCAGTGGGCATAGAGCAGTGGAGGTGAGCTAAGTGGTCTGTGAAGGGCCCTCTTTTGTCCATTTAGTGCCACTAATGTGCAGTGAGCTAAGTGAAGGCAGGAAGCAGAAGAAAGTAGATAAAGTCTCAACATTTTTAAACAGATAGAAGGTGGCTATCAAGTGTGAAGTGTGTGTGAAATAGTTATCCTGAAAAATGAATTCCCTTCTGCAAATTTTAGATGTTAGTGTGATTCAACAGATTTGTATTTCTGTAAGCTAGATTATGCCTTTACTTTTCCTTGGATAATGACTATATTCATAGATATAAAGACATTTTAATTCATATCTTAATAAAATTGGTTAATACAAATCAAAAATTTTATCTATCAAAGATACTAAATAGATAGAATACTTGCGTTAATGAATGTGCATATGAATATACACCATTAAAGAAGTTTAATAGAACAATAGTAGGTGCTGATTTGAAAAGCCCCACAATAATCTGGAGCATATACATGATATATGCAAAAAGTTATAAAGGAAATAGTTCTCAGTTCAAAATGTTTAAAATATCTCATACAAGTAACACCTGAAAATTAGTGGAAAAATGTAGAAGACCGTATTTATAATCACAATAGTGAAAACTAGAAATTTATCTGATTACTTGATGAATCATGGAGTATTTTAAAAATACAAGTCAGGCTTCTGAAAACACCCTTCCCATCAGAGAAGTTTTTAAAAGACACTAATATGCAAGTTATTTATACACACTCACCCATACATATATTTTAAGAACTACTCAATATCTTAAAAGCAATCACAAAATCAGTCTTCAGCTTAATCTTCATCTGCATTTTAATGATTTTAAAATATAGCCACATTATAGGGCTTGAGGTTGCATATTGCTACATTACTAGTTTCATAGCATTGTGGCTTTCCATCTTGATAGCAATAAATTCTAGTAAACAGAGCCATTAACAGCATTTTTATAGGGTCAAATGGAGCTATGGCACTAGAAGTGTGGTGCTAAGTAAAATTTGAAGGCTACTATGTTATACTCAACTATTTATTAAGGCACTAAAAAAAGGTCTTCCCAGGGATGTTTGAAAGTTTTTCATGATCTTTTCTCCCCTTGACAGTTCTAGCTTTTATGTGGCAATTTGGAAAAAAATGATTGCCTAAGATTTCGCAAAGTTTGAAGTTCTCGTTAAAAATATGAGCTGTACAAAAGAATCTGGCATTCTGAACAAAAATAATTAAAGTTAGATGGTAAGTAAAAATGCTCATGATCTTATTTAGAAATATGTATGCTATATTAAAAATTTGAATACACATAATAATAATTTTGAATATGCATAATGCATGGAACATCTTTAATTAATAAAATTCAACAAAACTGGATTCCCTGGAATATATCAAAGATGTTTCACCTTAATAAAATCAAATACCAACATAATGTTACCCTATAAAATCATCTTTCAGTTTGGAAAATCGTCATTTACTCACCTACATATCTTTTCAGGCTGTGAAAAACTTGTTATAAGTTTTATTACACACATGTAATTTCATAAAAGATGAAAAACTTCTATGAACTTCAATTTTCTATTTTGACTCATTTAGAGCACATAAAAATAGCTTAATCCTTGAAATAATTTACTGTGTAATTATATCTTGAATATCTTATATCAATTAGATTTTACCATAATTTGGTAAGATACCGTTGGAAACAAATTTCGTGCTGTCATACTACTGATATTGGAGATTATTTTAGTTTGTTCATTGGCAAACACATTTTCTATAAGCAAAAATATGTTTATTTTAATGCAAATTAGAAAAAATATGTCAAATTTCATATTCATGATTTCATAGCCACTATTTATGATGTGGATAAAGTTAGACTGTAAGTTTTAGAAACTAAATTGACAAAAAGTATTCATTAAATAATAGGAAAAATGGCACATAGATATGATGAAAATCTTGAAGGTGATGTGTGGATAATTAATATCAGAGAAGCACAGACATCGTCCATTCTCTGCATGATTACGAAAGAAACCGGGGTGCAGGGAGATGAGATGATCACACAATTTGACAAAAGTCTTAAGTCCAAAAGCAAGTCAGAGTACCTGCCTCCCAGTACACGTCCTTGGGTTACACAAGGGCAGCCACCTCCCATCTGCCATCCTCTTCACAGTTGCATTGAAACAGAGCTGAGTGTGAAAATTAGGAAAATCAAGCCATCAACTCAAAACTACCCATAAATACATAGATACATACCTTGGCACTTTCTAGAAACAAGTCATGACACATGGTCTAAAATCACCTATGCAGTTTTTTGTTATGGGTGGGTGGTCATTTTGTTTTTTACTAAATTTTGATAAAATTGTTTTGGTATTTTCTTACTGAATTGAAATATAAAATAAGCATTTATTAAGAATCTGACTTTCCATCTCTTTGTTTTATTCTGGTAACTTTGTATGCCACTGCATACGTAAATATTCAAAAAATGGTCAACTAGAATATAATTTACATACATTTATTCTTTAAATGTATTACTTAAGCATAGTGATGAGGGCTGTCCTTACATTATTGATGTATAATCTCTTCAAAACCAATGCAAGACTAAAAATTCAATTGGTGGCTGATAGCATTTGTAGTGCATTTTCTATAACAATTTTCCCCATGGATTCTAGAGAAATTCTCCATAATTTTAAAAGGGTATTCTCTTCTGGGGGATTTATAATCATCTAGGCTTTCATTAAGATATCTTGTAAGGTATACAAGCCTTTAACACAACCATAAATTCATCCCCATATAGTGGAACTTAGTAGATTTTAATGTAAATTAAAATGTTCTTTTTTAAAGTTCATAAAAGAGAAACTTTTTATGAGTGTTCTTTTTCTCCCTATGAACTCTATGTTAAGATCTGTTCACTTAGTCTGTTCCCTCATTGTCAGAGAAGAATACTTACTTGAATAAGTTATATTTACATGTGTCAAGTATATAAAGAAAATCTACAACCTATTTGACAATTGCCCAAATATTCAAAATCCAATTATATAAATTGTTTACAATGAAAACCCTACTCTTTTTCGTTTACTTTATACCATTTTATGTATGAAACACCCATGGCAATGGAGAAGGAAAAGAGAGATGGAGTATAAACTTTATCATATTATTTGATTACTGATTAACATGGCATTTAATCAGATTTTCCAAAACTAAAATGAAAAATTTCAATGTAAGATTTCCGTATGTGGGCCATTCGCAGACTCTTTCAGGAAGCCAATTAAAATTTTACTCTAACTAATTAAATTTACAAGATACTACCACACATCATTTAGAATGTCTTTAAAAATAAGGTGACTATACCATGCACTGGTACAGATGCATAGGAAGTGGGACTCACATACATCATTGATGGAAAGATAAAGTGGTATAGTCACTTTGAGGAACAGTTTCTCAGTCTCTTGTGAAGTTAATCATACACTTATTATCTGACCCAGAAATTCCATTCCTAGACCTTTGCCCAAGTGAGAAGAAAAATTTCTTTACACAAAACATTATGTGAATGTTCATAGCATAATAACTCAAAATAGGAGTAAATAAGCATATCAGTAAACATTCAATGATGGAATACCACTCATCAATGCACTAATGTACCAGTAGCATCACTGAATATCAGAGGTACCCATGGTAAGTGAAAGAAGCTGACCTCAAAAGCCCATGTACTATACAGTTAGTATATTTTCACACAAGGACGTGCACATGAATGCTTATAGAAACAATAGTCTTAAGAGCCAAAAAAACAAGAAAGAACAGAAATGTTCATCATCTGGTATGTGTATTACGTTATATCTAAACAATAGAACATTATCTAGCAAGAAAAAGAATAAACTACAGATAGATGCAGCAACATGCATGAATTTCAAAAACATTTTAAGTGAAAGGAGCCAGATGCAAAGACCACAAGCTATATAATTCCATTTATATGAAGTTCTAGGAAATGCATGTTAACATGTTGACATAACTCTATAATGTTACAGAGCAGACTATGTTTGCTAGGGTGGATGGCAAAAGACATGACTGCAAAGTGATGAGGAAACTTCTGGGGGTGATGAAAGTGTTCTGTGGCATGATTGTGGTGATAGTACAGTAGTACACATTTGGCAAAATTATCAAATTATATAGCCAAATTTAATAAACTTGAATTTTGTAAATTATATCTTAATAAAAGTGACAAAAACAAAATATGATTGAAGACCCCAAGGAGCTGTTGTTTTCATGGGTCATATTTATGACATTTAAGTTAATATTGTGAAAAAATTATAAATATGTATTTATCAATTTATTAGAAGATTTTCTATAAGCTTAAAACTGTTCTAAAATAGTCTTATTAATTAAAAATATATGTGATGTCCAAAATCATGAACATAAATAAAATATATTTCACTCTTTCAAAAAATAAGTTTACTACACTTTAACATATATTTTATGAAAAACCTATATCTTTCAAGACAAAATTAATTCCATGAGAAGAATAGCATTGTTTTACATTTTTGTAAACCTTTTTAATGTCTCACTTAATAGACAGCTAGATTCTCATATCTACTTCTGTATTTAATTTGTTGTGACATGCTTATGAATAAAATCTAGTCTTATGTAAGTATTTTAAATTGGGAGAATATTTTATAGCTTTTGAAAGTGATAGTTTCTTAAAAATGAGTTACATTGTGCAATATGAAACCCTGTAAATAAACCTGTATTATTGCATTGCACTTTAAATGGATCTAGTATTACCCATGCATGCAATAAAAAACATTGGCTGAGATATATAGCAGTAAGACCTAGTAAGCATTCCTGGTGAGGGGAAAAAAAGCTATACACGGTGAAAACAACTTGCCATTACCTCTTAAAGCTGAACAGGTATGGACCTTAGAAAAATGTCCACACCTGTGCCCAGACAGTATGAAGATATATATTGTGGTATTGTTCGTAATACCAAAAAACAGAAATCTCCCAAATGACCATTAAAGAATAATGTATAAATAAAGTATAGCAGAGTCACACAATGGAATATAATTATATAGCACTGATGAAGATTGTCAAAAATATATACAGATTTTAGAAAAAATATTGTTGGCTGAACAAAAATAATTGCTTAAGAACATGTATTATAAAATGCCATGTTAAAATCAGGTTTTATAATAGGTAGAACTGAAAAAAATATTATTTAGGGATATATGCCTTGTGACAATGATAATCACAGCAGTAAATAAGAAATAAGTTCAAAATCATGAAGTATATCTGAGAGGAAAGCATAAGGACAGAATCAGGGAAGAAAACAGTTATCTTCATCAAAGAGTAACATTTCTAAATTCAGTGCTTATCATTAATCATGATTATGATTCATAACTTACATTTAATTTGCACATGTGCTTGAATTTTATCTATGTACATGCTACAGTATTATTTTAATGGAATCATTAATCCTGAGGTAGGCCTAAGACACTGCCTTGCCCACTTCCCTGATGATACACTTTCTGAAGATTTTTGAGAAAAGGACTTTGGATCTTCTTTATAGTCTGCTGGGATCTCATATAGTCACTTATTTAAAGTAGGATGTCACATAAAGTAGTACCGTATATGATAAGATTTTCCTAATAGCATGATCAAAGAAAAAACATATTGCAACCATGTAGATTTTTTTAAAAAATCCACATAATATGCACACATGTAGACATATATCACATAATTAACGGTCTTATGACTCAACACAATTCCATTGTTCCATTAATTTCTGTTCTACACAAACACATGCAGTGCTTTACATGAAATATGCCTAGAAACTGTACCACAAACACCCATTCTTGTGAAAATAAATAAAAAGAAGGAAAGGAAGGAAACTAAATAGAATTTCTCATTCTATTCATGGCACTTCATTTTGCGTTCTAAGGGGTTCTTTTTAAACCCGTGCAAATTCATTTAAGCTCTGGTGATGCGATACAGCATTTATTTTCATGACTGTGCTATCAAATTTAACAATCAGGCAATAACAAGAGCCTATATATTTTCACAGCATTCTTTCAGGATATTAAAATATAATAACTTTGAATTCTGACCTTATTTTCAAGGTCAGATATATAGTTCTGAAAACAGCATATTTATGGTTCTGTAATTGAATATTCAGTGTTATGCAGAAAAAATTCTCTGTAGAATTTTATAGGGAACTATCACAAATATATTTTACTTAGTAAGGCTCATTGTTGAATGTGAAGTGATATAAAGAATAGAGTGTTATTTGATATTCAGCCTCACTGGAATGGTCACAGTTGCAACATTAGTAATGTTCTTTTTTTCTGATTATCTAACCCTTAAGTTTATTTTGTAGTGACTTTAATGTCTTTCAGGTTTAAGCTTTGTCAAAGAGTTAATGTACTCTAGTTATAAAGTTGCCTTTAGGAGTTGTATGTTTTGATTGTAGTAAGTAGGCTGTGTTATGTTAAGGCTAATTATCATTGACAAGTAACACGTTTGGAAACCAATAAAGAACCAGTATTTTTATATAATTATAAATGTCCTGAAAGGAAAAGAATATGTGTTTTGTTTTGTTTTTAATGGGCACACCCATGGCATATGGAAATTCCCTGCCCATGGGATGAATCCAAGCCTCAGCTGCAACCTACACTGTAGCTGCGGTAATGTCAGGTCCTTTAACCCACTGTGCCTGGCCAAGGATCAAATCCACACCTCCTCAGAGACCCCAGCTGCTGCAGTCATATTATTAGCCCACGGCACCACAGTGGGAATTCCAAGAATATGTGTCCTTTTTTTAATAGTCCAACTTGTATTTCTTGAGTCTCAAAAAACAAATGAATTATAAATAATGTGTTGATTTTCATTTTAAGAGACTTCCTTTTTTACATGCTGTCAATAGGATAAACCTCTTATAATAAATCTACTGGGGGTTTTTTGTTGTTTGCTTTTTAAGGCCATGCCTGCCACATATGGAAGTTCCCAGGCTAGAGGCCAAATAGGAGCCGCGGCTGCTGATCTGCACCAAGCCACAACACCACCAAATCCGAGCCACATCCACAACCTACACTACAGCTTGCAGCAATGCTAGATCCTTAACCCACTGAGCGAGGCCAGGGATTAAACCCATATCCGCGTGGATACTATTTCTGGTTCTTAACCCCGCAAGCCGCGATGGGAACTCTTAAGTCTGCTGTTATTGATATTTTATGCTTTTATAATCAAAAAATATATACATAATGCCAATTTTGTTATCAAAACACTATAATACCATGTCATTAAAAATACAGTTCTTAATTAGAAAATATCCATATATTTTATTTTGCATGGATATATAAATAGTAATAACAAATGATGAATTACCCTTATGTTCCCCATACTCAAAATTATCACTCAAATATATAAAGTATCTCTAATACTGATTATCTAAGAGTTGTTAAACTCTGGCCCCTTTGGACTTAATACTCATAAGCCATAACCTACAAGGCTGGGGTCTCTATAGGTCAGGGATGCCTGATTACATTATATAATTCTGTAAGCCATCCACATGTATTAGTTACATTGAATAGAGAAAGATAAACACAACCACACTTAGGTGCCAAGAACCGTAAAATGATAAATAATACTGGATCTTCTTACTAGTACAATCAGTACTACCAGTACTTTCAAGTTAAAGATGCTTGAAATATATTCCCTAGTTCCTCCATGATTCTCTACAGTTCTTTATTGGCAATCCCTAAGCTTGTCGGAATGTTGCATTTAATCCCATCGCTAGCGTTGATGAGTCATATAGATGACGATTCGGAAATAAGACTGTGAAAGCTATGTCCTGAACTCCCATAAACTAAAATGAAATTGATGAAGGCTAGCAACATCAAGGTTGAAGAAGGTAACATAGCACCAGAAGTTTGGAGTGTCTGCCGGTTAAAATGACTCTATTGTGCATCTGAAACAGTAGCTTTCTTCTTCACTGATACCTAAAAAAACGTTATCCAAAAAAATATCATTTCATCTACTAACAAATATGCACATCATTAAAAGTGAACAGTTTGGCTGTGCACTTTTCTAACTGGTATTTCTAATTTGAATACAATAAGAGATTGGTGCATATAATACCAAGTACAAAGGTTTTATCTGAATTCATTTGAAAAATAATGATGTCTCAGAATAAAGACAATAGTAAGACATTTTCCTGGATCGTTAGCTTCTGAATTATATCCTTTATTCCTCACTTTCCCCTGCATACCCTAACTCTTCACACTTGCCAAGAGACGGAAGTAAACAACCATAAACTCCAAGATTTTCCTATGAGTATATGATGGGGCCCAAAAGTGACATCAGGCTGGAGAAAGAATAGTCATCTTTGGCTTGAAATATTTCTTATGGGCCAGTAAAACAGCCTCAACATCAGGCATGCAGTCCGAATGCACATAGAAAAAGTGGCTTAGACTTATTCCTAAATAAACTTTTAGAGGCTTGATTCCTATAGAATTAAACTCTCTGAAAGGCACATTATGAAAAGTCCTAAATAAAAGTATAGCACAGGGAGAGTAAAACAACGCTTATGTCTCATTTCTCTATTTTTATTTTCTATTTAAAAAAGTAAATATATTTCAAAAATTCTACAAAAAAAAATAATTTTAAAGAATATGAAAGTTCCTGTTTTGTTAGGAATTCCCTAAATTTGAAGACTTGTATGATTTTGTTTCATCCACCCATTTTTGTACAACTTGTGTAAGAATACAGACTTGGAAGAGTCAAGTGCATTTTGTGAAAAAGTAAATAAGGTACATTCAGATTTTATAATAAACATAGAATTATGAATGAAAGAGTAAAGCCACAGGCTGAATAACCATATATCTAAAAGTCTTGTTAGAAAAGTCATAATTACTAAAAATTAAAAAACAAAATGAAACTGCATCTACTGGTCTTTTTTCACATGAATTAATTGAATTCACCTTATAATTTACCGTACTCCAGTAAGTTTTCTGGAAACGTGTATATAAAATTCAGCACAGAAAGGTTTTCTTTATCTCAAGACACATTAGAATAAAATTTAATACATCAATAGAACTTATTTTCCATTGTACTTACTGTATCTCCCTTAAGATAAAGAACATTTTGGTAGC
The DNA here is from genome assembly GCF_016906955.1 of Phacochoerus africanus. Taxonomy (NCBI): domain Eukaryota; kingdom Metazoa; phylum Chordata; class Mammalia; order Artiodactyla; family Suidae; genus Phacochoerus; species Phacochoerus africanus. The sequence goes on along the minus strand of NC_062559.1, from coordinate 21,875,174 downwards.
TTCAATCCAAAGGCTGGGATCAGATCCAGGATGGGAGTGTATAGGAAGGCAGGATGTAGGACAAATGTCTTTGTAGGTTAGCATCATGCCAAAATCCTGCAGAACTGTCTCATGGGTTTTATTGCATCAGAGCCAGCTCTCCTAAAGCTGACAGAAATCTCTGTATCTCTAATTGTTATATAATTGTAGAGGAATAATATCAGCCTGCTTTGATTTAGCAAATGGAAATTTTTTCCAGCAAACTCTATATCAAGGTTCAATTGAAACAGCTGCGCAGCTCTTGCATGAACCAAACAAAGGGAGACCTTTAAAGCATAGACAAAATTCCATGCTCTTCTAAGCTCCTTTGAAATGGAAAAGAAGCATTTTCTTCCTAATGTGAATAAAGTGATATCCTCCCAAGGTCATTTTCAATAGAATGAAAAATCAAGTTACAGGGAGATTCTTCCACTTTTATGATGATCGGAATATATGACTAAAACTGAGCAGAGAGCACCAGTGATATCCTGTGTTTACACCCCACCCACTTTGTCACAGTGCCCCCTGTATTATCAGTTTATAAAGCCCTTGGTCATGCAATTCAGACCATGTGGAGAAGCGGCCCTTAGTAAATCCATGTTGAATTATTCTTGGACTTCTTTTTTTTTTTTTTTTAAATCCCATTTGCTGAACTCATTTTTAACATATGTGAAAATTATTTGTGACTACATTAAAAACTTTTGGGCAATATTGAATGATTTCTGATATAAAAGACGGAAAAAATTAGCACTCATCTGCCCTACCTACCCTCCAAGCTTCTTGATTTTTTAAATTATATTTTAAATATTAAAATGTCTCAGTTAAATAATAACTTAATTAAGCCATACGTTTATACAGTTCTCAGGGTTGCAAAAATGGATGTAAAGCAGCCCTTCAGCTCACAGGGCCTCATGTGGATGGGAACAGGTAGGTCACAACCTAAGATGAGAGGGACTGGATGAGGTGGTGCGGGGTTGGCCAGCTTTTGGAACGTGTGGGACTCTCCACCAGGAGATACAGAATGCCATGCTATCATGGCAAGTAGGACCCCATGATCTGAATTGTTGGTAGATATGAGAATATGTTCAGTATCAACCTATACTCCTTTTGAGCTTAACTCTGAACCTAAGCATTTCTATCCTGTCTATGAATTTTAAAATTTCCAAAGAACTTGGAAACTAATAGAGTAGGATTCAACTGGAGACTAAACTTTGAATCAGTCATGTCTGTTGATGTGGAATTTATCCTCACACATGTCGATTTGCATGGGATTCTTCATCCATAAGGGCACCTGGGAGGAGGAAGTTCTTTCCTAGGTAGGTGGGAGATGGGGCATTAGAGCACACTATGTGATTGGCTAATTATTCTATAAATCTGTATAGAACAGACAGCTCTCTAGGGATTAATGTGTCAGTGGAATCCCAGGAATCACAGCTATGGTGAGCCTGGAGAGAAGGAATCCCCAATGAAAGGTGGCAGTTCTCTTTTGTTGAAATCAGATGTTTCTATTAAAAGGTGACCATGCTCAAAAGAATGTGTGAAAATACTTAGACATGCTTGTGAGTGGGCATGGGAAAACTTGTTTAGGAGCCAGTGTTCTAGAATTGAACTGGTTAGGAAGATGAGCCAGGAAGATAATAGTCTAAAGGTAAATATAATCTTATTTGTAACCACAGGCTAGTGATAGCTGGAGAAAGTCAAGTTACCTTAACTTACCTAACATCAGTTTACCCAGGGACTTAATTAAGTGACTAAAAATTAAAGTTGCCCAAAATGATATCTGAATAACAATGGGAGCCCAAGTAGTCTCATTTCTCTAATTCCAGGGAGCTGCCGATAGAATGCTTTCCAGAAATAATTGTGTATGAAAATATCAGCCAAAGAACCAGTAACATACCTTTAAAATTAATTTTGTAGTATGTAAATAACTATTTAAGTACAAATTTGAGTGAAAGTCATGAAAAATGGCAATGGAATCATTGAAAAAGTGAAATATAGCATCCTCACACCCAAACTCATCAAACAGTACACATTTTCTTTGTATATTGGTTATACCTCAGTTAAGCTGTTAAATGAAAGAATAAAATATTTTTTATATAAAACAAAAGAACAAGAATGTTTAAACTAGGTAATTCCTAAAGTCCCTCAAATATTCTTTGGCATCATGATTTTTTATGCATTATTTTTTAAAAATTGAAGTATAGTTGATTTTCAATGTTGTGTTAGTTTCTGGTGCACAGCAAAGTGGTTCAGTTATACATATACTTTTTCATATTCTTTTCCATGATAGGCTATTATAAGATATTGAATATAGTTCCCTGCACAATACAGTAGTACCTCATTGTTTATCCAACCTTTATATAATAGCTTTTATCTGTTAACCCAACTTCCCTCTCCATGCCTCCCCTAGCCCCCTCCTTCTTGGCAACTACAAGTGTGTTCTCTGTTCTGTGAATCTGTTTCTGTTTTGTAAATGGGTCATTTGTTGGCTATTTTAGATTCTACATATAAGGATATCATACGGTATTTGTCTTTTTCTGACTTAGTGTGATAACGTCTAGTTGCATCTATGTTGCTGCAAGTGGCATTATTTCATTTTTTATGACTGACTAGTATTCTATTTTTCATATGTGCCACATCTCAGTCCATTCATCTGCCAGTGGACATTTGGGATGTATCCATGTCTTGGTTATTGTGACTAGTGCTGCTGTGAACATAAGGGTGCATGTATCTTTTTGAATTATAGTTGTTTTTTTCTGGATGTATGCCCAGGAGTGGGATCATATGGTAAGTCTATTTTTAGTTTGCTGAGGAACCTCCTTACTCTTTTCCACAGTGGCTATACCAACTTACATTCCCACCAATAGAGCAGGATGGTTCCCTTTTCTCCACACCCTCTCTGGCATTTATTATTTTTAGACTTTTTAATGATGGCCTTGAAAATTAATTTTTGCCATTTTTGCTACAAGGGTTAACTTCCATGATTCTTTCAATTGGTGAATCTAGACTTTGCAGTTAAAAGAACTTTTATATATTTATCTCTCTTCAAATTAAGACAACATACCATAGGTATCATATTTTCATACTACTGCTTTCTTTTGTTATTTTGTTAAAAGAGACTTCATAGTCATAAAGAATACTAGGCAAAACAGGACAACCTGGAATGTTGTTTATTTTACCCAAGTTTTGCAGCTAATAAGAAAGCACAAAGTTAAAATGCCTATGGAACTCAAATTATTATATAGGAATATAAGGGTAGATATATTCCTGATCACAAATACAAAACCCAGTTATCATCCTCAAAACTGGAACAGTTTCTGGTGTGGCACCAACAAATGCTAGCAATCACACTGAGTAACAGGCACAGAAGTATTTGTAAGGAATCCAATCAAGGCCACACCTCTGAGATCCTGACATTTGAACATCTCTTTGATAGCTTGACTATGTGAGCAGATGATTAAAACAGCTGAGGAAATAATGTCAGTTCAGATATACTCTCCTCTACCTTCTATAGCCTGAAAATACCTTTTTTATAAGTCTTCCCAATGGCTGCAGAGACCACCAGAGATAACATGCTGCCACCAAAAAAAAAAAAAAAAAAAAAAAAATTCTCAGAACATTTAGCTTTGTTAGCTATAAGGTCTTGACTTTATGGCTGTACCCAAGGGGTGTTGCTTGAGAAAAAAAATAGTAAAACATATAAAATCTATGCCATTCTCACTCATTCCCTTATAATCATAGAAAAGTTATACTGAGAAAGAAATAGAATGTTTGGAAGCTTAAAAAGACAAATAAAAACAAACATTTCTCAAAAGGAGAAAATTCTTTTTTATTCAAAATAAGTGATCAAGATGTCATACATGTCCCTTTTGAGAGGCAAGATGGAAAATGTACAACAAAAACCTTGCATATCACTGGTGTTGAAGATTCTTTAATATCTTTTCTATTCCTCTCTGCTCATTTTTTTGTCATGAAAGGAATTTCAAATGTATTTTCCTCATATCAGTGGCTACCTAAGATCACCTTTGGAGAATTAAAGGATATTTTTTAAAAGTACAAAAAAATAAAAGCATTATTGGAAAATCAGTGTGTTATTTTTGATACCAATTACTCTTCCCTGAGGAAAGAAAGAGTTCAGCATTTACTTAAGACAATTGGAAACTATACCTGGAAAAACATTGTAATGCTTTTAGTAACAAAGCTGCCAAGAGAAAATACTTTAGTATAGTTAAAAGCCAATAAAATCAATGCAATTTGCCTTTAGGAAAAATAAATCACAAGTAAAACCTCCCTTTTTCTACTGTCCCTTGAGGATTTTTTATGAGCATTTCATTGAATTTAAACAAGAGGACTTGTGCAAATGGAAGAAGACATTGTTTAACAACTGTCTTAGTATACTTACAAAAGAGAAATTGGTAACAGTCTTGGAATACCTTTAATATTGTGGGGCTAATTAAAGATGAGAAAGAACATTTGCTTATGTTGCTTTTGTAATAATGAATTGGGAGGAGTTCCCGTTGTGGTGCAGTGGAAAGGAGTCCAACTAGTAACCATGAGGTTGGGGGTTCAATCTCTGACCTCGCTCAGCAGGTGCTTAAGGATCTGGCATTGCTGTGGCTATGGTTTAGGTCAGCAGTTACAGTTCTGTTTTGACCCCTAGCCTGGGAACTTCCATATGCCATGGGTGCGGCCCTCAAAAACAAAACAAAAAAAAAGATGGAGAAGTTTTGAAGGGACATTCTATTAATTCATGAATATGGTCTAGTGATATTATTGGAGATATTTATGCATTGATACTGAAAATGTCTAAGCAACAAGATTCTGGATGAGAGTTTTTAGGACGAGATGCATATAAAAGAAATTTAGATGAGCATTGGGTGGTGATGGCATTCTGTCATAGAAGGCAATAATCATTCACTGGCTTCGTTACATCTATCAAAATGGTCCTGCAAATGAGCTCAGAATCATAGGCATATCTCTTTCCAGAAATGGAAACATCATGTGTTAAATAATAGAGATTATTATCATCATCATTCTCCTCTCTTCCTCCTCTTCTTCATCATAATGGCTGCCATTTATTGACTTTCAAATAAGCCAGCGCTGTACTAAAGAGTTATCATATTTTTCCAATACGATGACCTTCAGAGTTTCTTTTCCTTAACTGCCTCCAAAGATAATAGTGGTGGACACTGAAAAATACACACAGCTTCTCTGAAGGTAAACTTAGAGTAACAGATGGAGATCCTAAGTTGTATCACCAGGTAAAATTTGACTAAACACCAGAGTTCAATATACTTAAAGTTAGCCAAACAAGACATGTTTAATAGGTATAGAATTTCACTTTGAACAAGTTGAACAAGTTTTGGAGATTGGTTGCACAACAGTGTGAATATACTTAGCACTACTGAACTGTACCTTTAAAATGGTTAAGATGGTCAGTTTTATGTTATGCAGTTTTTAACAACAATAAAAATAATTTTTAAAATAGTATCTACTTCATGGAGCTAATGCAAATGTTAAATCATACACGCAAAGTGCTATATTAAAAACAATACCTGAAACATTGCAAGTACTCAATAATTGTCAACTATTATTACTACTTTAGGACTGAATTTCTGCTATGCCCACCATTTCTCTTTTGCCGCTGTTGTGGCTTGCTAAACACTGCCGAAGCAATGGATGAATTTTATACAAATTTGCCATTATAATGGAGAGTACTTCCAAGCTATCTCTATCCAGGAAGTATACCCATCAGAGGCATAATTCATGGCTTAATTCTCACTATCAGGAACTTCTGGCTTTTCACACTCGGACTTTTGCTATATCACCATTTCACTTATGTAGAGACTACCGAAATCCACTGAAATTAGATAAAAATATAGCTGATATTTTCTGCATGATATTTTCCAAAATTACACTGTTCAGAATGGGACTAAAATAAGTCACTTCCATAAAATTATGTATTATTACTTATGGCAGCATGTGGACAAGAGGTGTTTTCTTTGATTTTTATCTCCACTGGGATATATCATTTATGACCATCCTCTGCCGCTTCACTTAACATTGACCAACAAATGAATAAGATCAAATTTAAGGTATTTTTCATGTTTATCTAGATTTAAGATTAAATTGCAACCATCAAACATAGCTGTGATTTCTGTCATGAGTCATTATTTTTCTATATGATGGCAGAATTTGTAGGTTTGTCTTGTTTGCAGGCTTACGAAGATTGATTTTTGCATATCATTGAGAAGTGCTTTGCAATCCATTCCTGTGCAAACTATTTCCATAAAAGTGTATACTAGCCTGCTGTCACTCTTCAGTCTATTGCCACAAAAGATATACATTTTTCTGAGACATAAATCTCCATCTTCAGTGGTGTAATGGGTTATAGATGAGTAATCTAAATTGTTAAGATGAGAAAGCAAGCAAAACCTATTTCACAAAATGTCATAACATGCTGTATACCTGAAAAAGAACTCTTATGGAACCCCTTCATCATTGTAGCAGCTGTGATTGTAATCAGTTTTAAATGATGTGTTCCACTGAAAGGGTTGATCGCATACTATGTAAAGTTAGAATACCCAAATATATCTCCTTGTCTTGTTTTGTCATCAGATGAATGAAAGCTTATCTACTGCTCTTCATAAAATCTAAAAATATTCTATACACCCCATCAGTGTAAAACAGTGTCTGTCTTTGAATCCTGGTTCTCAATTACTCAGCTGTGATCCATATGTTTGATGTGTCCCTTAAAAACAAGCTATAAATACACATAAATGACATGTAGCTTTTAAAAAAGAATAGTAATTCTAGATCTTCCTCATTAATTATAGCAGTATTCCATAGTTAATAAATCTGAGTCAATATGAGAATGTAGTGCTCTTTTCTTTTAAAATGTTTCTAGAGAACTGTTAGAATTTGTTTCAGAATGATAGAATGGTAGTTTGCTTGGTCCCCGCCCTGCTATAGCAAAGCACTGAAATGGCAGGTGTTCTACAAATTTATTAAAATGAAAGTACATTTTCAGAGAGAGAGATTGCACTTGCGTGCACAGGTGAAAAAGAGGGCCTGCTTTTATTTACAGTTGTTTTTATACCCCATGCCTGAACCTGAGCAGGGACCCAATTCTCCTGTCCCAGCCTCCTATACCATGCATAAGGGCTGAGTGTTGTTTGATTTCTATGTGGAGCGTATTTGATCTTCTGATCAGTTTTGGGCAAGATGCCCTATTTGCATGGGGAACAGATTATATAGAGGTGGGTGAGGAATGGGTGACATTCCTTCCCTAGTAGGGAGTGAGCAGCCCAGGTTGTTCAAGTTGGGGGAAGGGGCATTGCACTGAGAAATGACCGGAGGCTTTGGGTTTAATCTCCTTGAAGGGGACTTGAAGTCTATAACAGATCTTTGAGATTTTCTCTCTTTATCCATAAATGGAAATGTATTGAATTTTTTCCATTGGGTTGAGGACACTACTGTCTAGTCATTTTGAAAAATATAATTGGACAATAAAGGTGATGTGTCTACTACATGTCTATTTTGCAGAACTGGAGTGTATAACTTCAACAGAGAATGTTCCTTCAGCATCCATAAAATCCTAACTTTCTTCTGAAAGTGATCACACATGTAACCATGAACTAGATCCGCCCCTTTGAATGGTCCCCACCTTTGCCTAGAGAAAGTTAAGTGTGCCTGTTCCTGCACTCAATCTTCTTTTGACCCCAATCACACAGGTTATCAGGAATCTATCTTTAACCACATGTCACAGGATGTCTAATTCTCCTAGAAATGCCACAATACCTCCCTTAGGGATCTGTGCCTTTCCTTTCTATCATCCACCATAGCCTGTTGGGTTAGAACCCAGAATCACCACTAAATTCTATCATTTCCATTCTCCATGATTTGAATTCTGATTTAAATTTGCTATTTATACACCTCTGACCTTAGACTTACCATTGGCAGAGAAATCCTCATGGGAAACTTTGTGTGAGATAATTATCGTCCACAAAACTCTCCAACTTTCAACTGTCACCCAGATTGCCCACTAAACCTTGCTTACCTGCTCGGCATGTGGCAGATCCCTGTGTGCAGAAATGCCTTCTTTGACTATACTTCTGAATTTGGGTTGGTTATTCCATATCTGTTTCTAGAGGTGGATTTCTGTGATAGGGAAGAACAAATCTGACTCCATATTTGATCTGTTTCTTTTCCTTTAACCTTACTGTAAGCTTTGTCCTCTGTCACTTGTGCTTAGTCATCCTGGCTCTGCACCTTTTGCAAAAGGATACTGCCTATAGCTTGAAATATACAAGCTAGTCTATTCTTAAGGCTGTGACCTTTAAGATTATTACATTTCTAGATAAAAAGTTGCAGAACAGAGAATAGCATCTGTTTTGTTGGAGGTTTACAGGAATATCATGACCTGACCTAGGTGGACAGCTACAGAAACAAAGGATTTTTGTACCAAGAAATTTATGACAATTAACCACTCCCTCCCCTTTCTTGTATATTAGGAGACACAATTCTGACTGATGGGAAATGGCTCTTTGAGACATTAGGCTGCCATCTTCTTGGTTTGCTGGCTTTCCAAGTAAAGTCGCTTTTCCTTGTCCCAGCACCTCCTGATTTATTGGCCTGTCATGCAGTGAGCAGAATGAGCTTAGACCTGGTAACATTTCCACCCTGATTTCTGATCATCCCTTCTCCTGGGTGGAGTTCATTAAATTACCTTATGATCTTTACCTTGTGTTTACACCTGTGTTGTGGCATGAACAATGGAATAACACATTGGGATTGAACACAAAGTGAATGATTTTAACATAGATTTTATTCACAGAGACTGTGGGATGTTGGTAAGCATAATTCACGTGTATATATTACATTTTACTATATTATTTTAGAAAATAACTACTTCAAAGGCATGTTAATAAGACAATGAAAAGCAAAATTCCAAAATAATATGGATGCTTACTGTTTTTGCATAGATAATCACATAATAAAATTATTATGGTTGTTCTTATATTATTATTAATGAAATCCTTGAGTCTTTCATACACTGTCTGCGCTTTTAGCAAAACCTACATCTAACTAGCCTAATTTAGATGCAAATCCCATTTTGTTCTCTTTGAAATTATCTTTTTATCATCTCTACTTTCTCTTTATATATTTCATTGTTTTCTTGTAATCTTAGATTGCCTATTATTACAGTCATAAAATAGCTATAATTTATTAAATATCAAATTTATAATTATATAATTTATTTCATTTTCATACCTTTAAGAAATACATATTTTAAATGTTATTATGTAACATGAAGAAGCTATAAAATTGAAATGATAAATACCTTGTCCTGAGTCTTTAGGTCAGGCTGTAAAGACGATGCTCTTTCTTCTCTTCTGTTCCCTTTTTAAATAAGCCTGGGCACTTTATCCCTTTTTAGCTTATTCTACACCTATTGCATTTATTCACAGAGTGACAGTTGTTTAAAATTGAGTTAAGAACTTATCTAGTTATTTATATATGAGAGACTCCGGTGATGATACAACTAAAACCAGGCAATACAAACATAAAGGCTTAATCTTGTGCTTCCCAGAGTGTCATTCAGCTTTATTGGACGACTGCATTCAAACATTTATATATCTGGGGACCTTGACATTGTTCCAGTGTCTCCAGGATATACAGAATGGGGAAAAATATAGCTAAAATTAAATTATGTATTTCATTACACATTTTCATGTTTTTATTGTATTAATCTACGTGGGATACACATACTCTAAAGATTTTTATATATTAATATTTGAATTATGTATATTATAAACACTATGATTATTTAGAAATGTATATCAAATACATTATTATGGTTATACACATTACGCATATGTACGTATAAGTACATATTACAAATTACATATAATTAGTAGACATAGTGTATATTAACATCCTTGTGTACATTAAAATGCTTTTTAAAATTCTGTTGCCAGTTTTCATGACACTTAAAATGATACTGTCCTTTCCTTTCTCCCAAAAACCCACTTTCTCAACATGCACACCTACAGGTACACACACATGCATACACATACATAAAAAGCAACAGTGAGTCAAAAAGTATGTTTTCTCTAAGGATTTACCAACTTGGTTAAGTTGTAGATGCATTTTCCTTAATGATTCAAATATATCTCTCTACTAGAATCCACATTATGTATGCCCATTCCTTTATATTAAATGCATAATAGCTAAAATCTATCATGTCTAAATAAATAAAACTGCTATTTAAACTTGCTTACAGAAATATTAAACTTATTTTCTCAAATACAATGACACATTATTTAGGGAAAAATAACACAATTTAGAATCTCTACAATTTAACATCAACAAACTAGATATAGAAGAAGTCATCCTCATTCTTATTTAAGATCAATAATTTAAGCCTAAAACTAGAGTCATATTTAACCAAATGCTTTCTACCTACGATCAGGAACAAGGCAACAATATCTATTCTTATTTACTCTATTTAACATCATAGCTAATTCAATAAGGCAAGAAAATGAAATAAAATTCAAATTTACTGGAAAAAAAGAATTTAAATAGTCATTTTTAGGTGACATGATCATGTATAGAAAACCCAAGAGAATCTGCAAAACAAAGCAAAAACAAATTATTGAAATAAGTGAATTTAACAAGGTTGTAGGATATAAGGTCAGTATAAAAATTAATTATATTTATATATTAGCAATGGACAATTAAAAGATGAAATGTTAAAATATCCATTTATAATATCAAAGTATTGATGAATACATTTAATGATATAAATGATTGTGATAGATATTCACAAAAGATTATGAAGAGAAATTAAAATCTAAATAAGTAATGAGATGTGTTCTTTTTATACATGAGAAGACTCAATATTGTTAAGGTAGTGATGCTGTTGGATTTCCTTGGTGGCTCCCTGGGTTGTTGTCACTGCTGTGGCTCATATTGCTGCTGTGGCATGGTTTTGATCTCTGGCCCTGAAAGAAAGTGCAGCCAGAAAGAGAAAGAGAGAGAAAGAAAGACAGGGAGGGAAAGAGAGAAAGAAAGCAAAGATGTCGATGTTGTTAAATCAAAGAAGCCAAATGCAAAAGAGTACATATTGCGTGATTCTGTTTGTGTGAAATTCTAGAAAAGGCAAAGATAATAGTGACATAAAAGCACTGAAAAAAAGCATATCAATTCTGAAGAGTTAGAGAAAATGTCATACTTGGAGATGGAAAGAAAGCTCCCTACCCCGTTCTACATTCCTTGTTGTATGCATCGCTTCCATTTGATTATTGATTAGTATCCTTTAATATCCTTTGTAATAAGCTAGTAATCTAATGAGTAAACTGATTTTCTGAGTCCTGTAAGTTGCTCTAACAAATTGCTAGAACCCAAGGAAGAGGTTGTGGAAACCTCCAGTTTATATAGCTAGTTGTTTAGAAGCACAGTTAACACCCTGAACTAGGATTTGGTATCTGAAGTGGAGGGCAGTTTATTGGACTGAGCCCTTAAACTGTGGGATCTGATGTTATCTCTGGACAAATAGCGTCAGAATTGTGTTGAAAACACATTTACACGCAGCCACACACTGGAAATAACATCAGTTTATTAATAGCTGTATTGTACTATATTGCATACAAGAGAAATCGTTTAATCAATCTTTTTTAATGTCTAGGTCTTTAGGTTATTTCCAATATTTTGTAATTGCAAAAAATAATGCCACAATGAATAGCACTGTGTATATGTGTGGTTATATTTTGTATGATTATAGGTGTCAATTATGGAAAATTCTTATAAGTAAGATTGGTGGTGTCTTAGTCTCCTCAGGCTAACAAAATACCATACAAAATACCAACCATGGGGGGCTTAAACAACAGCAGTTTATTTCTCACAGTTCTGCAGGCTTAAGTTCAAGATCAAGGTGCCAACCAGATTGCTTTCATTCTGAGTCCTCTTCTCTCTCAATTATTATAGATAATAAACACTCAGAATATAGGATATTTTCATTGCTTTAGAGACTTCACTCATGCCCCTTTCTGGGAAATTTACCCCCTTCCAGAGGCAACCACTTTCTTATTTCACTTGGCTTCATGTTTTTGAACTATACATCTTGGTGTGCATATTCACATTCCATTCATTTTCATTCAACATAATATTATTGAGGTTTATCCATGCTGCTATGTGCATCCATAATACATTCCTTTCCACTGCTAAGTATCATTCCATTGTATGAATATAACACAGTGTACTGATTTATTTTCTAAATCGATGGATATTTATGTCCAACTTGTGGCTGCTATAAATAAGGCTAGTATGACCATTCTTATGCAAGACTTTGTGAAAACCTATGCTATCATATCTCTTGAATAAAGACATAGAAGTGGATATGTAAATGCTCTGTCATAGAAATGTATTTCATTTATAAGAAATTGCCAGGTTTCCATAATGGTATATATATTGTGTGCTCCTTCTACCAACGTATGAGTATTCTAGCCACTATTTTTTTAATCAACATTTGTTCATGGCAATCTTTGTGTATTACATATTTGTGTATTTTAAATTGCTTTCCCTAATTATTCATGATTAATATTTTTTCATGTACTTCTTGATGTTTGTGTATTTTCTTTTTTGAAACGTCTATACGAATCTTGTGCCTGTTTTTGAGGGTATTGCCAGAATTCAGCCTCTGTCTGCCAGTGCCGAATTGAAACACAGAGACAGAGTTTTGTGTTAAGGAGAAAAAAAATAGCTTTATTGCTTTGCCAGGCAAACAAGGGTCCCAGCCGGGGAATGCCCTAAGGACTGTGCCCCCCTCCCCTGCCATTAGAAAGAATTGCAAGGTGTTTTATAGTAAAAAGGAGAAAAATGGGTTTTCATATAGGAATCAGGATTGGGACAAACATGCATTCCTCTTCTTTCTTTGGGAGAATCTTAGTCATCAAACCTGGAGTCAGGAGATCTTGGTATGATCATGATGGGGGTCTTCTGGGTCATTGCCTAGAATAACAGTACTTGCAAAAAGGGCATATTGATCAGAGATTAAAACAAACTAGGAAAGTTCCTGAAAAACATCATGTGCTAATAATCATTAACCCATAGGCAGTTGTGCTCAGGCACCTAACCTTTAGTTTATGGGTGATTGTGTTTAGGGTGTAGTTAAGCCAGGGAGGAGGACAAGGAAGGACTCTTAGCTGTCCTTGACTGTTCCTCCCTTGTCTTTGCATCCCCTTCCTTCCCTGGTCAGCAACTGTCTGAACCCACACCTAGGAGCTCAGGGAAGTCATGGTGGCTGAATGAGACCCATTTCCTAAGACGAGAAATGGGGGACACAGAAGGGCTTTTGCACCCAGGAGCCCCGCAGGCTGATGTTTGGTTTCAAGGGGAATTTTGCTTTTTAATGTTGATCTGTAAGAATTCATTATATAGACTAGACACCAATCCTTTGTCAGATAAATGTAGTGTGAATCTTTGTTCCAGTCTGTGGCTTGACTTATTTGTTTTCTTAATGGTGTATTTTAATCCAGTTCCTTGTTTTATCTCTGAAAACCTGATTTAGATTTCTCCTGTGGCATATAACATAGGGCAAGATCCTGGCAGTTTCTCAGAACAAAGAAGGGCAGTGAGGGCAGCCTGAGCATGGTTCACTTCTGATTGATCCCAGGGGCGTAGAGTCACTTCCATTCAAGATGCCGTGACCTTAAAGTAAGCGCTAACCTCCTAGAACTGCCCAGGAGACCCTCAGCGTGACAGACAGACCCTCAGCATGCCTTTTTTTTCACTGTTGAATCAATAAAATAAACTTGTTTGAAAGCATTGCTTCTGCAAGTATAATATTTAGAATCAGTTGATTGTTGTAACTATAGACTATATATTATCAAAATGAATAAAATGATGTGAAGGTTTGTTTTTCAGTAAGCTGTTCCTTCTTTTCTTTCAGGTAACCAGAAAGAATAAAGGAATGTGTGAGGTGTGTACTAGTAAATCACTGGGTTTCTGTGGGATTAGGTTTAGGCATAGGAGTGACTTTTTTTTTTATCACTAAACTTTTTCTTATATGTAGCCCTGGTCACAGGGGAATTTGCCCTTTGTGTCCTCCAAGTTGGACTACCATGAGGAATTTTAATCAAGAGTTTCTTGAAGCGCGTCTCATAAGCTTGCCTAGTTGCAACCAGGGGAGAACACAGCTTAGAACCTGTTAACTGCCTCTGATTGCTGGTGGTGTGTGCCCTGAGGGAACAGTGAGGAGTGCTGTCTGCGAATAATGCCTCCAGCTATGTCAACCTCCCAAAGTGCTTCATTTGATATTAATGGCTGAATCAAAACTCTTATTTACTGAAAATCCTCTTTTAGTCACTTGAAAATGGAGAATTTAAAAACTTTTTAAAAAAAATTCCTTACCTTATCTCCAGCTTTTCCATTTTCTGTCTTTATCCATTTCAATTTGAAAGTCAGGGTCAGGTCAGCCTGAAAAGAAAAGGTAAGCCTACATATTTCTCTCTCTCTCGCTCTTTGTTTTTTAAGCTACAGAGACTGCTAAGTATCTATGTTACTCTTAAGACCAAAAAAAAAAAAAAGAAAGAAAAACCAAACCAAAAAATAAAATAAAACAAATATAAAATAAAACAAAAGTCAAAACTTAAAAAGGCAAAGATAAAAATTAAAACAAAAAAAGCACCATTACTCTTAGGACACTTAACCTTAAAAATCCATTTCTTTGAAGTATATACATATGAAGAATATACATACTTATGTTTATGCATAATGTATAAACATATATTACCTTATGTAGGTGTAAATGGCAAAGATTTAAACAGAAAATTGTAGCCCCAAGTGGCAGAAATTAATGGTGCTAGTTATAACACATTTTGGCATAGCTATCCCTTTGAAGCCATTGATATCATAGTACACAGACCATAAAGTTAAGTATTTATGGCCTGTGCCATGCTTAGCCTTCCCCTGAATGACGAGAAGATAAATGCAAAAGTAGAGCCTTTTCCCTAACAAATATTTTATAGGCTGCTAACAAGAAGTCACATGCAGAATGGAGTTTTGTGTCAGCTCACGTCCCTTCTTCTGGCTCACACTCTGATGCTAATGAGTATGACAATGGCCAAAGGTCAGTACCAAGAGCTAGGAGAATAAGGAGCTGGGGTCCTAGATGATAATAACAGGTTTGACCAGATGGTTCCTGAATGCTCAGTTGTTCCTTTAAGCTATGAACATACCCATATTGTGTGTGCAGCAAAGAATGTAGCTAAAGTTATCTAGGTAGTTTATTAATCCAAATGCAAAAGTTTATTAATTTTGTTTGTGCTTTTGTAGTAAACAAAGCCTTCTGGCAACTGGTAGACTAATATCTAGATAGTACATCTTTTATACTTCATATTTGCAAAATACTATTTTACAGTATTGTTTTCATTTTAATTGAGGAAACTGAGGATTGAAGAAGTTCTGTAGTTCTTGTTTTTAATTTTTTTTTTGTCTTTTTTGCTATTTCTTGGGCCGCTCCCGCGGCATATGGAGATTCCCAGGCTAGGGGTCCAATCAGAGCTGTAGCCACCGGCCTACGCCAGAGCCACAGCAACGCGGGATCTGAGCCGTGTCTGCAACCTACACCACAGCTCACGGCAACGCCGGATCGTTAACCCACTGAGCAAGGGCAGGGATCGAACCCGCAACCTCATGGTTCCTAGTTGGATTCATTAACCACTGCACCACGACGGGAACTCCTGTTTTTAATTTTTAATTATAGCTGATTTGCAGTGTTCTGTCCATTTCTTCTGTACAGCAAAATGACCCAGTTATACATTTATATAATTCTTTTTTCACATTATCATCCATCATGTTCCATCACAAGTGATTAGATATAGTTCCCTGTACTATACAGCAGGATCTCATTGCTTGTCCATTCCAAATACAATAGTTTGCATCTACTAACCCCAAATTCCCAGTCCATCCCACTCCCTCCCCCTCCCTCCCCCTCCTTCCCCCTTCCCCTTGTCAACCACAAGTCTGTTCTCTATGTCCATCAGTTTGTTTCTTTTCTGTAGATAGGTTCATTTGTGCCATATATTAGATTCCAGATATAAGTGACATCATATGGTATTTTATTTGTCTTTCTCTTTCTGACTTACCTTATTTAGTTTGAGAGTCTCTAGTTCTATCCATGTTGCTGCAAATGGTATTATTTTGTTCTTTTTTATGTCTGAATAGTATTCCATTGTGTATATGCACCACCTCGTCTTAATCCATTCATCTGTCTTTGGACATTTAGGTTGTTTCCATGTCTTGGCTATTATGAAAACTGCTGCAGTGAACATAGGGGTGCATGTATCTTTTTCAATGAAAGTTTTGTCTGGGTATATGCCCAGGAGTAGGATTGCTGGATCATTATAGTTCTTTATTTTACAAAACTAGTGGGTATCAGGTTATTGATTCAAATATGCCTTTTATTTTATTTATTTTTTTTTAATTTTTTTGTCTTTTTGCTATTTCTTTGGGCCGCTACCACAGCATATGGAGGTTCCCAGGCTAGGGGTCTAATCAGAGCTGTAGCCACTGGCCTACGTCAGAGCCACAGCAACGCGGGATCTGAGCCGCGTCTGCAACCTGCACCACAGCTCACGGAAACGCCGGATCCTTAACCCACTGAGCAACGGCAGGGACCAAACCCGCAACCTCATGGTTCCTAGTCGGATTCGTTAACCACTGTGCCACGACGGGAACTCCTCAAATATGCCTTTTAATCTGTATAATATCTCTTTTTATAACATCCATAAAATATAGAATGTTGAAAGTTAAACCTTCCGTAATTAAAATTTTGGCAAAGCAAAACATCTGAGATCAGTAGGTTGGTAGTTAAGAACACTGTACATACAGTTGCACTGGAAAGGTGTGATGAATGGGCTTAAATTCTTGGATCTGGTCTGGCAGATAGAGTCCCTTACTGAATTTCTAAGAAAGGTGCATCATTGAGGTATAGTGGATAGCAGCGTTGAAACTGACAGCACTAACGGCCTGAACCCAGCCAAAACCCAGACTGGGACTTGAACCCACGGTTTAAAATTAGAATCACTCACCCTGTGTCTGGACTCAATGAGGTTCAGGTTCTTCATGTCTCTCCGCAGAAGGAATTCAGCAAGAGACAAAGTGATAGGCAAGAAATAGACTTATTAGGATAGGATGCTTGTGAGAGATGCAAGTGGGCAGGCATGGAAATTCTGCCCAGAGGATCTGGTAGGCTACAGTTTTACCATCCAAGGGGTGTGGGTGTTAGAAAAGCCTACCTCTTCCTGAGAGAAGTAGCTCCTCCCTAGTATCCAGTGAGCTGTGTATTCAAATCAGGAGGAGGGTGGTCCTCAAACTCCTGCCCTTGGTCAGAATCTGAATGCAGGCCTCATCCCATTCCCCAACCAATGACCTGAAACAGTTCTCATACCTCCACTGGTCAAGGAAGCTTTCCTTGTTCTGATGTCTTTTTTAAGCAATTTATTAACATGCAGTGATCTCCCAATATCCCCTAGATGTCCCTCTCTATCTGTGATCCTTTATTGGAACGTCTGCAACTACCTGTGCCTACTCCATCCCTATCAATGTCATGAAGAGAGCTAAACTCATCAGAGGGCGTGTGAAGGAGTGGAGAAGTACAGCCGGGAGTCGAGGCCTCATCAGACTGTTTTGGGTCTTGGAGCAGGTTTCAGCCTAAATTGGTGTTAATTGATTAAAAAAAATCAGAAGCCAGTGTGAATGAAAGTTTACCATGGAGAGTTAGGAGAAGGTATACTTCATACTTAGGTCCAGATAGCTGGGAAATACGTTAGAATTCAGATATACTGATGTGGTCAAGACACTTTATGGAGACATTTGGTTCTCAATTGTTGACCCTGCTAAAACGCCACCAGAAAAACATGTTGATCAAAGTTAATTTTATTAGATTTACTATAATAAAGGGGAAAACAACCTTGACAGAGTCTTAATTTACTCTCAGAATAGAAAATTAAGGCAGAGGATTTGTAGAGGGCTAAGGACAGAATTGGCTGATTTTAAGGGGGTCTTGACCAGACATCAGAGAAGATTCTTCCTGCTCCTGGGCCTTGGCCTCCCTTTCCTTAGAGCATTTATTTTAGAAAACTGTACCTGTCCATTCTGCCCCTTTAGGATATACATTTTTTAAAGACTCCTGACAATGTTATAACACAGGACTATTTTTCTCAAGGACGTAGGATCAGTCCTTTTGAAATCTAATCATCAAGGATGATGGTGTCCCATCTCCTTGTCTTTGTGGGAGGATAAGAGGAACTTAACTCCAATAGCAGCCTAACTTCAGCAGGCACCTTGGTCCAACTCGTAAAACTCTTACAAGTGGTGTAGTGTAACCAAAACAAGATATCTTTAAGGAAAATAAAACCAGAACACTATTTTGATCTAGTTCTTAGAGGTCTTGTTCACCAAGCCAAGGATTTGGGGTTTTAGCCTATGAATAATGAGAGGCCGTTGAAGTACATTAAACTAAAGAGAAAAGTGGTCCCATTTGCATGCTAGGAAGTGCACTTGGCAATGATGCAGTGGTTTTGAAACATCTTTGCATATATATCCCCTACAATATTTTGGAAAAAAAACTATCTCATAAAAATGTTTTCCCAAAACCAATATTTTGAATTGACATCTTGTGAAAACATGGGAAAAGAAAAACAAAAACAAAAACATAAAACAGAATGATGCCTTGATCACAGCAGCATTCTCGGGCAGGTGAGTTTGAGGAAGAGGCACCCATGGGCCTGGAGGATGTGGGAGAGGATTCCCTTTAAATTATCTAGTTCCATGTATTTCTTGGCAAATCTTTACCTCTCGCATTGACATGGATAGAGCATTTTGAAGACAGCTGAGGGGCAATGAAGCGGAGACTACGAAGACCAAAGACAGAGATCAGTAGAATCTTTTTATATTAGCTCAAAGTTGTTTGGTATAGGAAATTAGACAGTGGAAGTGGGTTTTAGATGTTTTTGCATAACAAATCACTCCAAACTGGTTAGCATAAGATGATAGCCTTTCGTAGTTACTCATGAATCAGGTAAAGAGGATAGTATTGGCTGATAATGGCTTGACTTATTCTTGCACTATAATGTGCTAACAGGTAGGCTGGGGCCTCCCTGGTCTAGGAAGGCCTCATTCATGTCAACTGGCTGCCTGGAGAGATGAAGGTTGGGGAGATGAAGGTAACTAGGCTGCGTGTGTCTTATTATCCATCAGGCTGGTCCAGGTTTGATCATATGTTGGTGGCAGAGTTCCGAGAGAGCAGAAACAAACAAGACATCTGAGAAGCCTAGGCTTGAAACTGGTACAACAATCACATCTGCTACATTCTACAAACACAAGCATGACCTAACACCAGGCCAGAATCGAGTCAGAATATAGATGCTAACCTCTTGGTGAGAATTATAGCAAAGTCGTATTTCAATAAGCATGTTCACAGGGAAGGATTACTTTTGTGGATGCTTTTACAATCAGCTGAAGTGATGGTATAGAAAGCTTCTCTAAGATTTTAGAATGAGACCATTTTAAAAAGAATGTACTTGCAAGAGGAGGTAAGTTTCATCAATGGGAAGACGGTTTAGCACGTGGAGATGAGTGAAATTACTGAAGTTTGGTTAATCTAATGTGGTAAAATAGACTGAGGAAAGAAAGAGTAGAGGTGAAAGAAGAAAATACACAGGATTGTGTGAATCCTTGGCTATAGGAAAGTTCTCACTAAAATTCACTGTAGTTGAATTTTACTTAAATATGGATTTAATTAAAACATTTAAATGAAAACTATCTTGGTCAATTAAGCTATATTTAAATCTGGCAAACTTTATTATGGATGCAGAAACATTGAATATTAGTCTTTGAAAAGGCCTTTGAAGCCATCTAATCTAGTTTCCTCACTTAATAAATGAGAAAATAGAATATATTATTCAATAATACATAGACATGATATTATTTTAACCCATAAGTAAAGAGCATTTGATTACACAACTGTGTCCAGAACTAGTGGTGACAGAGATCAAGTATTTTCAGTTGTGTGTTCTGAGAAGTATTGTCAGGTATGACTAAAAGAAATCTACAATGGATGTAAAATTCAATTTTCATCATTTCTTCAACCACTTTCCTTTTCAAGTCTTTAATAACTGATTTTCATGTTATCCTAAATCACAACATTTAAGAATGAAGGAAAGCTTGGAAAAAAATCTAGTCTGGTTGTTCTAAAACCATGTTTTTAGGACTTCACAAATGTATCCTATGTGCTGCTGAGAGGGCAAGGCTCTAGACTTAGTCTAGAACCCAGAGCTATTTTTCTATTACTTGCCTTCCATTTCAGGGTTTGGTGTAAGTTTTTTTTTTTTTTTTAAGATAAAGTTTTTTAAAGATACAACTGCATTTCAAAAAATTAAACCCCTCAATGATCTAGTCTCACACCCTATTTTATGATTTTTATTTTTTCCATTATGGTGATTTACTGTGTTCTGTCAGTTTCTCCTGTACAACAAAGTGGCCCAGTCACACATACATTTTTCTCACATTATCCTCCATTATGTTCCATCACGAGTGACTAGGTATATTTCCCTGTGCTATATAGTAGGCTCTCATTGCTTACCACTCCAAATGCAATAGTTTGCATCTATTAACCCCAGACTCCCATAGTCTGACACACTTTTAGATGAGAAGTGTGAAGTATAAGTAAACTCACTTGATGAGGGTAATAGAGCTAGTTGTTGACAAAGCCGGGGCAAGGACTTGCTTTCCCAACCCCCCCAACTCACTACCTGCTTCTAGTTTGAGACAGGCAGAGGAACAATAGCAGCGAAAGGAGAAAAATAATAAATGGTATTCAAAGGCAGAACATGAATCCTAGATGATTGCCTAAGAAATATAGAAATATAGATAGGACTGCAACCAGAACATATATCTATTATGTAAATAGAGTGATAGATGCAGTTATAAACACATATGTATGTAGGAATGTCACTGATCACTGTGTGTGCTCTCTCTCTCATAAGACGTAGCTCTTTGGATTCACAGATACATGAAAAGAATCCATTTGCAAGTCTTTTATTATCCCTACTTTTGCCTTATTCTCTTCATCAGATAATCAGTGTTCTGTTTAATCAAGTCTCCTGATTAATAGTAGCTGTACATATTTTGCAGATAATTAAATTTCCAAACATTAGAATTCAAGTAAATACCTTTGACATTAAGTCTATACCAAACAAAATATAATTTTTCTTTGTTGAATCAACAACCCTAATAGTTCAGGGTTATTACGATAAGCTTCATTATCATCTTTCTGCTGAATTGCAAAAGGGTCTAGCCAGTGAGTTCCTGGAACTCCAGAATACCAGACAGTACACACATTGTATGTAAAAGAAGACAAGAGGAAGAAATTTCCTTTTATGTGCATCCTACATAGTTTCCTGTTTCTTTTTTTTTAAACTCATTTACAAACATTAATTTTGGATAGTAAATAAAGGCTGAGGAAGAAGCAACCCATTAGCATCATGGTAGTTACAGATGGAGTTAATCATGTGGGAATGTTTGGAATACCGAAAAATAAATTGTTACACAGCGAGGCCTCTGTCTTACACAAATGTTTGGTATAATAGAAGTCAATTAGTTCTTATGGTATTTTAAAACAACATCTAGTGAAAAAAAAAATAGTTATGGAGGATTGAGGGATAGTGTAACCACATTAATAAGCACGTAACTTAAATATTCATTCCACATGTAAACAAAATAATAGAATTTGGTAATTCTCAGTCTTTCAGTATTTTCTGAAGCTGAATTTGGAAAGGCAATGTGATCTCTGAAGCAGACAAGTTTTATTAAAACAATAATTCTATTCGAAGAAGAATTTTCCTATGCCTAGAATGTAAGCTATTAGAAAAACCTCAAGGCGAAACTTTTATTCAAAACCAGTTTCTCCTACAAGGTAGGAAAATAATAAGTTTTCGAGTTGCAAAAAGTCATATGTATGTGTGTGTGTGTGTGTGTGTACATACATATATACACATATATAATTTTTGACATGTTTGAAAATGAAAGTCAAATTTCTGATGGCGTCTTTGTAGTTATACCCAAAGGATATGTGTGTGCGTATGCGCACGCGCTCATGCGTTAAGTTCCTGTGTGTATGTCTTATGATGGAGGAAAAAATTATCAAATTTTTTATCCACAGTCCAGGATTCTTTATTCATTCAAAAAAGCATTTGCCGTGGGTCCACACTGTGCCAGTGCTGTACTAAGCACTGTTTCATAACAGGGGTTTCCGTTAATCGGTCAGCGTCGTGAGTCATATATCAGAGAGGGCTGAATTGCCCTTGTGATTCTGGAGACCTTTGTGTTTCTACATGTTCTTTTTTATTCACCAGTCATTGCTACAGTTAAATGTTTTAAATCAATATGAAATTTTAATGATTTTAGGAACAGGTTACCAAGATCAGACACTTTGTTAGTCATTCTCCAGGTAAGGTGCCAATAGAAATACCAGATCTTCCCTACATATAAACTCAGCTTGAAAATTCCATAAATGGGGCCTGAGAACTTGTCTTTTTGGTCTAGCCCATTGGTCTTCAAAAATTTTGCTCATACCTTGTTGAAAAGATTTTAATTTTTAATTAAATGAATTTCAATTTTGAATCTCAGGTTTTATCACATTTATCATAGTTGCCAAGATTTGATTTCTTTAGAATCAGGAGTTCCCATCGTGGTGCAGCAGAAATGAATCCGACTAGGAACTGTGAGGTTGTGGGTTTAATCCCTGCCCTCGCTCATTGGGTTAAGGATACAGTGTTGCCGTGAGCCGTGGTGTAGGTCACAGACGTGGCTTGGATCTGGTGTTGCTCTGGCTGTGGCACAGGCTGGCAGCTATAGCTCTAATTCGACCCCTAGCCTGGGAACCTCCATATGCTGCAGGTTCAGCCCTCAAAAGACAAAAAAAAAAAGAATCATAAGTAAGGATGACCCCTACCTACTACAGAGAACTGACACCCACCATGAAACATCTTAAAATACACATGATCAAATTTCCTCTAAATGGTCAGAAATTTCACATCCTTTCTTTTCCTCCTTTAACTTATATTTCCATTCCACTTCTTTTATAGAAATAATATAATAGTAATGTAATACATGATTATCTTAGGTATTTTTGGTTTTATCACCTTTTCATACCACTGCATTGCCTAACTCCGGGGGATGTTATTCACATAATACATATTCCTCCTTAATTCTCTGAAAATAAAGTATGTTAATTGAAATTTTTTTTCTTTTCCCAATTTTTCATAACTATAAGGGCTTGATTTTTTATAATTTCTTTGGAGGTTGAGTCATAGCAATAATTAATAATACACAATACAAACATAATTATATTACATACTATGTAAATTTAAAACAAAATTTTATTCAAAATTAAAGATAACTGGACTTTCTTTTACAATTAATTAATGTACCATCAATTATTGGCATTAATTGCTAGAATATGAAAGAGTTAAGTAGTTATTCTGCCCCTTCTTAATTTTCACCTTCAGATGTGAGATCTGAGAAATTTTGTTCACATAAAAGAGTAGATGGGTCTGGAAAGATTTTTGCAGCTAAAGTCTCTGAACTACCAAGGTGTATGCCAAATATCACCTAGATATCTTTTTTTCACACTTCATTTTAATTATCTGTTAGTGGATAACTTGATTGGTTCTCCTTTTAATTTTGTAGGAAGAATGAAGCAAAAATACTTGGTTTAAAATCTAATTGTTACCCATCATTAGACTCATTTATTTCTTTCAAAACCAACACTTACTGGAGTTCCCATCGTGGTTCAGGGTTAATGAACCTGACTAGTATCCATGAGGACATGGGCTTGATATCTGGCCTTGCTCAGTGGGTTAAGAATCCAGCGTTGCCATGAGCTGTGGTGTAGGCAGAAGCAGCTTGGATCCTGTGTTTCTGTGACTGTAGTGTAGGCCAGCAGCTGCATCTCTGATTTGACCCCTAGCCTGAGATCTTCCATATGCTGTGGGTGCAGCCCTAAAAACACAAAACCAGCACTTACTTTAGTGCCTCCTATATATATGTGTGTGTGTGTGATATATATGTATATATGTATGTGTATGTATGTGTGTATATGTGATATATGTATATATGCATATATATGTGTGTATGTGTGCATATATATATATATAATGCCTCAAGAGGCTTACTTGTCTTTTGTACAGCATGAGATGAATACACCAGTTTGGAAGCTAGCAGGCTTTATCTGTTTATTTTCTGCCCTCTCTATTATGAATGTACTGAGAATGTATTGCTATATAGGCACTATTAGTTAACCTCATCCTGTCCAATATGTGCAAAGGTAGTGAGATATGATTATAATGGAAATGAAGAATAAACAACAGAACATTCCACATTAATAAAACATTACAAAATTGAAACTATTCTAAAAGTCAAAGTAAAAATCACTCAAGGAAATGACAATGTCTCAATTTAGAATATTAAGGGATAAAATGTTTAAATTCATCTTTAGTGACTTTGCAATTAAAAACAGTCTTTCAGAACCCAAACTACTATCAGGTAGAAAAGCTACTATATTACCAGAAAGGCAATGGAAATAAGCAACTACTTATTAATATTCGGTGCCCATAATCCCAAAGATTGGGTTCTTTAGTAAATCTGAACTAGAATAAATGGCTTAGCCACTACCTATTGGACTTCTACCATTTCTCAAAGTTAAAGCTTACTACTAACCCTTACCATACCAATAATTTCCAAGCACCTAACAATTAGTGTGATAGAAGAGAGAAATAAGCTGGCTCAAACTATGCCCCAAGAGACTGAATTGGACTTGGCTTTCTCCATCTGCCCCATGAGTGTGGAGAAAGACTCTGAAGTCACCATACGCATCTGTGACATCATTTAATGTGAAATAACCCTGCTAGTGTAGAGTTAATCTAACAAATGCTCAGAATATGACTAAATCATGTATTTCAGCCTATTAAGTGGGAGTGAGAATGTGTAGACAGAATCCCACTTTAATGCAAGATAGATTGAATATGTGCAAAGAATAGCCAACTTCATCCATTCCAGGTATTAGATTGGGCTGTCCAATATGGTGACTAATAGCTACATGTGGCTATTTAAATTCAAATTGATGGAAAGTAAATAAAAATAAAATTTAAGTTCTTCAGTCATGCTAGCATTTCAAGTCCTTAATAGTTCCATGTGGCTAGTGGGAATCTATTAGTACAGAGATAGAACATGCAGGAATTGTGGCAGGAATGTTGCATTAGGCAATCATCAAACAGGTGGAAAACTAGTTTTGAAATTTTATAATAGATACATGGGTTCTTTGTAATAAATATCATAATATTAAATATTTAAATATTACAATGTATTGGAGTTCCCATTTTGGCACAGTGAGTTCAGAATCCAACTACTGTAGCTCTGGTCACTGCAGAGGTGCAGGTTCAATCCCAGGCCTGGTGCAGTGGGTTGTTTTAACAGATGTTAGCATCTTTAAAATCACATAAATATCATTTGATGTGTGAAAAGATGAGATTTTGTACTCGCCTGAAGTTTAATAAATTTCCAGAATTGAGCAATTTATAGGAAAAGGTCAGGTCTCTAGTGTTTAAACCAATCTCTCTATGTAAAAATATTTTGTGCCAAGTCACTTATCTAATATGGATATGCAGACAATTAAAGTGGGTAATTGACTAGTCATTTTAATTTTGACTTTAAAAGAAGTGCATCATGATTATTATATTGTGATTATAAATGTATATGTGTATATGCACATGTGTGTATTCGTGTGTGCGTACCTGTGTATGTTAGGAGTTTTTTTTTTTAATCAAACTCTAATTTACATATCCATTTTAAGCATATAGTTTGATGAATTTTGATAAATATATGACTAGGTAGCTGTACAACAATCAGGCTGTAAAATATTTCCATCATCCCAAAAGTTCCAGGGGTCACATTTGCAGCCATTCTCTATCCCAACCCCAGCCCTTGGAGACCATCATCTGCCTTATATCACTGTGGGTTAAGTTTGTCTTCCCTGGTTTCATATAAATGGAATCATGCAGTATGTATGCTTTAATGTTTGGCTGCCTTCATTCAGCATAATATTTTAAAGAATTGTCCACATTGTTTTGTGTATTACTAAGCAGTACCTTTTGATACTGAGTAGTTATTACATTGCATACTTCAATTTGTTTAATCATTGACAAGATGATTGACAGAAGGTTCTTTCCAGTTTCTGGCTCTTATGAATAAAGCTGTTATGAACATTTGCACACAAGTTTTTAATTAGAAATATGTTTTCATAACTTGTGTAAATAATTAAGAATGGAACTTCAGGATTATGTGATGTTTAACTTCAAAGACTTTTTCAAGCTTTTTAAAAAATGAGTTATATTCATGAGTGTCATTTTCAACAGCAATATATAAGACTTCTGTGTCTCTTCTATTTTTAATTTCCATTTCTCTGATAACAATAGAAGCATCCTTTCAAGTGCTTATTGGTCATTTGTATACCTTCTCTGAAGTATATGTTGAAATTTTTATTGCATTTTTTTGTCTTATTTAGTCATACATATTCTTTATATATTCTTTACAAATTCTGGATACAGGTAAGCTACATTCAGTGCATAAATAGTTTCTCCCAGGTTGTGGTCTGTTTGTTCATTTTGTTAATAGTGCCTTTCAAAGAAGAGAACTGCCGAGTGTGGTGTACTCAGCCTGGCACCACCTTGCTCCTGTCCATGCTGAGTTGGGGTGGAGGCTCAGCTCCTGCTCCAACCCACTAAGGCCACAGTGGGGAAGTGGAGAGTATTGCCTGATTCTGGCAGGAAGGAATGGAAGATCAGCTCCTTGTTCAACCTTGGAGATACCATCCCATAGGGGAATCTAAGTGTGACTATGCCACTCACTTCCCTAAGGACTTGGGGAGATGGGCTGGAATATCAGTTTTTCATTGGAACCCTGTTGGGAGTGGGGGTTGCAAATATTTTCTTAGTGTTTAGCTGAATTAAGGTGGGTTTTGCCAAAAAAGGATTTCTGTTTTTAGGTGACGTTTTCCCCCATTCTTTGGCTAGAGAAAACAGGTTTTTCTTAAAGATATATCTGTGCCTATTGACAGTTCTGAGTTAGAGGCTTCTGGACTGCACTATTTAGAACAAATGGGAAAACCAAGGAACTTACTGCCTTGTATTTCTCAAGTCCCTGGGTTCCTAAGGAGCATGTCTTCTGCTTTCCACAGACTTCCTATGCCCACTGGTTATGTTTCTAAGGGTTTTAGTTGTAAGGAAGAGGCATGGAGGTAATATTTCTATTTGTCAGGAAAAATGTATTAATTTTAAACTCTCACTTACAATAGAATCAAAATATCAAATGTGTAAGAACTCTTTCATCTAATGACTAACTTTCATATAATAAAAAGGATGTCAGGTTTTACCGCCCAAATACAAAATTTACTGAGAGAAATTAAAGGGGCTATTGCTCAGAAGAAAAGCAAATACTTTGCTTGTGGATTTGAAAACTCACATTGAAAAATATTTTTTCCATGATGTATACATAGATTAAATGCAATCCCAATCAAGTCCCTAGATGCATTTTCTGGACATGAGTGAAGTTTTTTTTTTTTTTTTTTAATTACATGAGAATTTAAATAACCTGGAAAAATCAAGACAACATTGAAGAAGAGAATAAAGTTGGAGGACTTACACTGAAAGATTTCAAGACTTACCAGTAATTAAGGCAGCACAGCATGTTCCCAAGGATAGACATACATTCTAGCGAAATAGAAATCCCAGAACAGACCTGCCTATATTTGTGACAAAGCTAACATATAGTGCAGTAAGAATTTTTTATTAGTAAACAGTGCTTGGATAATTGTCCATTTGTATGGGAAAAATAATAATCTCTACTCTACCTCACATAATTAAAAAGCCAAATATGTTATAGATAATAATATGAAAATTATAATACTGAATGATGCAAAAGAGAAAAATTTCTTTGAAATAGGCAAATATTTATCAAACACAATGCCCCTAACCATAGAACTATATTAGTATTAAGAACTTCTTGCCATCAAAATACTCCGTTGAGAAAGTGAATAAAGAAGCCACTGAATGGGAAAGATATTTGCAACACATATGTGTGATAAAGGAATTGTAACCAAAATAGAATAAATCAGTAAAAAGGCAGACAACCTGATAAACATATGCAAAATATCTGAACATATACTTAAAAAATATTGAAATGGCCCCACAATACACCCGCCAGAAAGACTAAGCTGGAAAAAAAAAAGAAAGAAAGAAAGAAAAAAAGAATAGCCAACTATTGAGGGAGGTATTTGACGACTGTAACTCTCATGCATTTCTGGTAGGAGTTTATCTTATCACTTTGGAAAACTGTTTATCATTATCCATGAACATATTCACATATTCATAGTCTATGATATGATAATTACATCCTATGGTGTATACCCCCAAAATATGCACATATTTTTTTCAAAACACATAAAAATAAAGTTCCTAGCAGCACTATTTTTAATAGCCTAAAATTGGAAACAAGCCACCACATATATACTCCAGTATTCATACAATTAAATTCTATGCAGAAATGAATTTACAAACTGTAACCACCCAAGACGACATGAATTAATCTCACAATTATACTGAGTAAAAGAAACATACACCAAAAGTACACATTGTAGATTCCATTTATACAATATTATAAAACGAGCCATCTATGGTGGTAGACTTTAGAATGATGGTTTATGCTGTGCTGGAGAGGTTATGACTGAAAGAGAACGGAAGGGGGGCTTCTGTCATGCTGGTAACGTTTTATTTCTTTGTTACAGGGGCTGGCTACATGCGCTTGTCTACTTCTGACTTATGTGTGTTTCTGTGTGTATGTTATACTTTGGTACGTTTATTTTTGAGTGCATGAGTATGTGTTTAATCACTTCCCACAGTCTACACTGTTAGCACTCTGATTCAGGTAGTCATTATCCATTGCCTAAACCTTAGCCCCCCCCCCCCCACTGTTATCACTCTTTCTATCCTAGCATCTCTTTATTCTCTGATTCTTTACAGAGCATCAGACTTAACCTTTTGAAATGTAATTAGATCATATAGCTCCTAAGCTCAAAGCTCTTCAACAGCTGGCTCCCCTTTCCGATAAGAGAGAGAACTTGTAGAGCCTCCATGCTCTACAAGGTTAAATATTTTTTACCTACCTCTCTAAGCTAATTTCCTTCCAAATTCTTCATTCAGTCTCCAGCTATATAGGCTCTCTTGCTGTTTCTCAGCCACACTTACTGTGCTCCAGCTTCAAGGCATTTACGCTAGCTGACCTCTTCCTGCTGTGTGTGTGTGTGTGTGTGTGAGCGTGTGTGTACACTTTGTTACTTCCTGTGGGTTTGTTCTTAACTATCACCTTCTGTAGTCAGAAGGGAGGTTGGGCCTGTTATTTTCCCAGACATTGAAAAAAAGTACCATCAGTAAGATAAGGAAGAAAAAGATTTGTATTTTTGAGATCTATCTCATAGTAGGAGAACTTGTGGACATTGCTGGAGGAGTTAAGAGATGCTCCTTGGTAAGTGGGTAATCCTTCTTCCCCAAACACTGTTGTTTTGACCGGAAA
Source organism: Phacochoerus africanus (assembly GCF_016906955.1). Taxonomy (NCBI): domain Eukaryota; kingdom Metazoa; phylum Chordata; class Mammalia; order Artiodactyla; family Suidae; genus Phacochoerus; species Phacochoerus africanus. Next base: position 21,845,468 of record NC_062559.1, on the reverse strand, counting down.
TTTCACCCCAGATGGGTAATTGCCAGTGGTCATGTTTGATCTTTGTTCCTGACTAGAAGATCTGAAATGAGAGAATCCTGGACTCTCAACCCTTAGCTTGGTTGCTAGAGATATATTAAACAGATCACATACCTTTTCCTCTCAACAGAATCTTTTAAAATATAAAACAAAGATAGACACATCTCAACCCTGCCATCTACCAGTATACCTTATTTCTCCAAGATGCATGTTAGTCTGTAAAACTAAATAGCAAAGAGTCTTTAGGAGCATTTGGTTGGGAGAAATATAAAAAGCACATTATAGGGAAGCCTGGGCAAGCCCCAAAGCTGAGATACACCCCTGTACACTTGAGCAGGCCTTATCTTTTCAGGTCCTCATTTGTCTTCTTACAACATTCCCACTGAAGTGTTCATACTCTTCCTCAGCTGCTATCATTCCGATGCTCCTGCAATTTGACAAGGAGAGGGCGTCTTCAGTGTGTGTCAACATGAGCAAAGTGGGCCGTGTTTGGGAATGTCAAAACACCTCATGCCATGAGCATGACACCATTCAGAAAAATGCCCCTGGGAAGCCTCGGGACCTCAGTGAGTATAGTTTCCGCAAATCTCATAGTTCAGTTGATATTTAGCCTATGAATTATTTACAACCAGTAAGAAATGGGTTTGCCATCTTAGCCAGGTGGCAGGTTTGGGGAGCAGGGTTGTATAAAGATCTCCTAGCTTTGATTATTTTCAAGGATTTTGTCTTGAACCATCTCAGCTTTACTGCAGCCACTGCCTATAGTTGAAGATGATGATTTAAATATTGAGATAGCAATGGCACTAAAGACTGCATCTTTTTGATACCCCAGGGAGTTAAAGTGTCTGGATGCTATATCTAACGCTCATACGTATTAGGTTCTCATCCTGTACTTTTCATATTGTACACTGCATGAGCCCTCCCAGGGTCTGTTTATGATCTTCTTACTAACTAAGACCTCGGCTTACTTGGGTTGATAACCAACCTCAGTATCAGTTCTTGTAAATATCAGCTTCCCTAATGCCCACCGATACAACTGGCACCAGATATCAGGTCTGTACTTTAGTAACACACCTATTTCTGGACCCAACCTTCCAGGATTCTTTTGATGTTTATGAGTAGCGACCTTGCATTCCATTCTAGGTGAGAATGAAATCCCCAAACCATTCACATGTGTATATGACCTAATTAAAATGTGTTTTCAGTTGTTTTCATAATATATGATCAAACTAGCCTGCTTAGTGTATTTCTTGAGAGATATTTGATATAATCAGAAAATTTATAAGAGCAAGCAAAATGGACTTAATTCCATTAACATTAGCTGGGAAGTAGGACAAAATTAGCAAGATCGTTGCCCTTGCTAGTAATTATTGGGATCGATTCTGAGTAAATCATACCTTAGTCTAAATAAATGTTCTTTATAGCTATTAAGAAGGAATTATAACAGATATTTAATTAATTTTCTCTGAAAAAAAATAGTTCTGTAAAATGTTGTTCCCTATCCAGCTTCCTGAAATTTGGTACTTTATAGAACTCCATATATACTTATAAACCATTATATCCTCATAACTGAACCAATTTCATCATTCATCACAGAAGAATTATGAGTAACTTATACTCATAAATTGACCATTATGGATAATTACACATTACAGTGTTTATGAAGATCATTGGATTTTTCAATAAGACATTACAGACACTAGATTTGAAACACCCTTTAATGCACATCATGTTAAAGTACAATAACAACTTACAAAAATATAGTTGTGATTAAAGTTTGCTAAAATTCAAGCCTTACTAAAACTAATCTTATAAATATTTGTAGAGCATCAGCTTGTAAATATGGCCGTAGTCTACAACTGTTCAACTTCAGCAAGAGCATATTAAGGTCTCTTTTGTAGAAGAAATTAAATTCAGTCCCACTTGAATACACTTCTTTGGCATAACTGATTAAGATTTGATAACAAAAATGCATTTTGGATGGGTTTAACCAACTGTAAATGATCACCCAGGGACAAGGCCCTGAACACATCTGAGCAAAATCAGTATCTTCCCATCTTGTACAATCTGAAATACTCTGAGAAACCAGAACATACAAACCTCTATCTCAGAGACTTTACCAGGAGAGTTGAAATTCACTTGCTACTCACATATTCAGTTAAAGAATGGAGGTCCTTTATTTGAGATATAAATGTTGTCTGAGAGGCTATTATTTATCATTTTTCAACCATCTAATTATTATACGGATTATTTAAACATTTGCTAAGACCTCAGATGCTTACTCTTGGGATGATACATTTTGATCAGGATAGAAGATGTCCAAAGTACCATACAACAAGCATCTTTGAGCCTGGTAACCATGAGCATTTAGGGGCAACTTCAAAAGACCTCTCAGGCAGAAAGAGTAGGGAGCAGAAAAGAGGATAGAAAAGGATAGAAATAGAGACTTAAAAATGTAATTCACATGTTTCAAAGCTGGAACATATTTTGTCATTGTACAGATGTTCAGAATCTATTTAGAGATGTTTATGGAGTCACTTCTTCAGTCCATATATATATATATATATATGCAGGTCAATGATTGCTGAGTAGTTTGAGTTAGCATTTACATGCTTCCAGCATATTAAATATGTCATTTATTCCACCTTTGAATCTAGGAAATTGCCACATGACAGGAGAGATGCCAGTTTGCTATTTTATATAACAGGCTGACTGCCCAAACTCTGCAGTATGGGAGAACCTCTGATTCATCTCTCTGTATCACACAGATATTCTTATTGCCTCATGTCTATTATCATAGATGTTTAAGACTGTATGAAAGTTACCATTTATCAATGACAGTATCTGGATGAAGAAAAATGAGACATTTGAGTCTAAAGTTTGTTTTTAATATTGCTTTTATTTCTTCAACCAAATAATTTTTTTTCCCTTCATGCTCTGCATATAGTTAGAAATACGGTCTTTCGGGCAAAGGAAAAGCGTATCTGTCTCATCTCCGGTTGTATTATCTGCTGCCAGGACTGCCTTGGGAAAAATAATTTCATTAAAACATTAACATAGACAGCCTGACTGCTCAAGACTCATTCCTGGCTATGTCCTTCTCTATGCATAGTAAAACCAAAGCAATTAAAGTCATCATGTCACATTCAAAGTATGTGTAAGTACTGAGGTGGGAGAGGACCAATATGTCCCTGCCTAGCATCACAGGAAATTGATAAATCCATGAAAATTTGGGAAGGGAGAGTATGATTCACTGAAGTTGTTGATCATGCTTATAATCCCACATGAGTTATGAAGCTTTTTATGACTTTAATTGTATCATGTAGTCAGAAGATAAAAGAAGAATGTTTTCCATCTTCTAAAGGCAGACACTTAATCTCTGCAAAACCAGCAATGGAGAGTAGGATGCTCTAAATCACTAGGAAAGAATGGATCACTCTGAGAGACATTTGTAAATCCATGGACACCTTCTAAAATACCCATGCAATTTACTGTTGTTTATAAAAGTAAAATGAAACCAAAAAGTAAAGCCTCAAATGTACTACACTCAGCCTGGGTGTGCGGTTCTCAGAATCAGTGGGAGTTTTCTTTTGTGGTGAGGCCCTAAATTAACAGAGACAATGTTATTCATAGAACAAGGACAACAAAAAGCTGTCAGCTGTACAAGCAAAATGCCAGGCCAATAAACTGCCAGCTATCTGCCAATGAATATTTATTTAGAAAATACCTTCTGGGAATCCTTAATTTTCAAGATGCTATAGCCTCATAGCCACTGCCACTTGTACTTAATACCCAATCCCATAAACTCTCCTACTCCAATCTGACATGAAGTTTTCAGCCCAGTTGGATTAGTCCCACCATAAATAAAGGTTTCCTATCAGTTTATTTGCCTTCCTTTTTTTTTTTTTTTGGTCTTTTGTCTTTTTTGTTGTTGTTGTTGTTGCTATTTCTTGGGCCGCTCCCGCGGCATATGGAGGTTCCCAGGCTAGGGGTTGAATCGGAGCTGTAGCCACCGGCCTACGCCAGAGCCAAAGCAACGTGGGATCCGAGCCGAGTCTGCAACCTACACCACAGCTCACGGCAACGCCGGATCGTTAACCCACTGAGCAAGGGCAGGGACCGAACCCGCAACCTCATGGTTCCTAGTCAGATTCGTTAACCAATGCGCCACGACGGGAACTCCTGCCTTCCTTTCTAAGGCACTCTTCTGGCTGCTTAACAGAGTTGTACTGAACTTTATTGTTAATATTTTTATTTTGTATTTACTTTGCTATGTTTTGCTCTAAAGAGTTTACATTCCATACTCAGTTGTTTAACAATCTTATTAGATAGATATGATTGTTAAACTCATTTTATGTTGGAAGAGAATAAACAACAGACTGAATTATTTCCCCAAATCCACACAGTTTATAAATGCGAATTTAGGTATAGAACCAAGGATTGTTTGGTATAAACTACTGTGCGTTGCTGCCTCATACTGGCCCATGATGGCTTAAAGATGAGCAAATAATGGAAGTAAATATTGTGGTTCTTAGGAATAAAGATGTTGCAAGGTATTGTCCCAATAAGAACACCAATTAATAGATTCTCAAAAATTATTTGGAATGAAAAAAACAAATGATTGGGTTTCTAGTCAGGCATTTAAAGAAGCTTGAAAGTCACTACTCTATCCTAACAACAAGTAAAATCTGAATAAACTGAAAAATGAACAATTCTTCTTAGCTGCATAAGAGAAGTGAAGTCACAGGGCAAATGCTGTCTCCCAAACTTGAGCAATGAACAGGTGAACACAGAGTCACTACTTACTCACAGAAACCTAAGGAGCAGGAACCTGTGCCGGGTCAGGGAACCCAAATTCTAGCTAATGAATTGCCTGGAGGTTCGGTGAAGACATCTCTGAATTTTAAATCTCCAGCAGGACCTGTCATAGGAGTCCCAAGTTGGACATTAGTTTTATCTCCAAGATCTCTCTCAGGTCTTTACAGGGAATATGGAGGAAAAAATCCCCTTCTACTTCTGGCAGGAGGGGAGGGGAAAAGAAACATCTTTTTAAAAACTATTATTGTTTTTATTTTTAGGGCCACACCTGTGACATATGGAAGTTTCCAGGCTAGGGGTCTAATCAGAGCTGGAGCTGCTGCGCTAAGTCCCAGACACAGCAACACAGGTTCTGAGCCATGTCTGCTCATGGCAGACCGGATCTTTAACCCACTGAGAGAGGCCGGGGATTGACCCTGCAATCCCCATGGATGCCAGGGTTCTTAACCCGCTGAGCCACAATGGTAACTCCAAGAAGCCACAACGTTTTGTTCTTCTTAACAAGATCTGCTCTCAGGAGGAGGTATTTAACCAGAGCCTAACCTGCTGGGGTAATATCAGAGCACGCCTAACACAGGAAAAGGTAAATACCCAACTCCAGCTGGCTCTAGCATTCCTAAGGGCTGGGGAACTGATATATGCCTTTCAAGTTTACAGTTCAGAAACAGAGACTCACTAAAAGACTCACAACACTAGAGCCTATTTACAGCAGCTCCTTTTACCCAGTACATCGCGACTGGCTATCAAGAAAAAATTCCAAGACATACTTAATGGCAAAAAATACCTTTGAAGAGACCAAGCAAACAGCTGAACCACACCCACATTATGGCAAGAATGTAGAATTATCAGACCAAGAATTTAAGACAACTGTGATTAACATGCTAAGGACTCTAATGGATAAACTCAACAGCGTACAAGAACAAATGGGCAATATAAGCCCAGAGATGGAAATTTTAAGAAAGGACTGAAAAGCTAGAGTCAAAAACACTGTTAACAGAAATGAAAAAGTGACTTTAATAAGCTTGCCAGACTGCAAATGGCTGAGGAAAGGACATCCGAGCTTGAGTATAACTGAATAGGTACCTACCTCCTGAATAGGTATCTTCCTAAACTGAAGAGCAAACTGGGGCGGGGGCGGCGGGGCGGCGGGGGCGGGGCGGGGGGGGGGGGAGGAACAGAATATCCAAGAACCGTGGGACAACTACAAGATGTGTAACTTACACGCAATGAGAATTCCAGTCAGAGAAGAAAAAGAAATACTGAAAAATTAATGACTGAGTTCAGGTACTCCTGCTTTTGCTTTATGCCACTTACTTATGCAGAAAACCTTCATGAGGACCTGTTTCAGCTAACTGAAAAGAAACCCAAAGAGGATCTTCACTTTTACGAATGAACGTGAAAAGCAAAAACAGCCTTCAGCGTTCTGCAGCAAACCATTGTGCAGCACACACCCGAGCAGAGCGGCATGGAAAAGTTCCCTCTCCAGGAACTATACTCAGCTACAGCATCAAGCCACCGTAGCTCTAAACAGTCTCTATGAACATCTGCCTGTACTTTATCCCGATTTATTTTGTGCTTCCGTTAGCAGGATCTGTCCTAAGGTATTTGCTTCTTCATTTTATACCATTTCGACTAACAAAAGGTTTCATGGGGATGCTCCACTTTCAGATAGTAGGGAAACCTAAATTTTCCCAAATTAATGTCAGATACCAAACCAAAGATCGAGGAAGCCCAGAGAAAACTAAGAAAGATAAGTTTTAAAAAACAAAAACAAAACCCCACTATACCTAGGTGTAGCTTTTTAGAATGACAGAAAATAAAAGATAAATCTAAGAATCCTGAAAGAAATCAGAGGGAAAAACACTTTACCTCTAGGAGAGCAAAGAAGATAAGAATTACATCCAACTTCTCAGAAACCATGCAAGTAAGAAGACAGTGGAGTGAAATATTTAAAGTGTTGAGAGAGAAAAAAAAAAAAAAAACTACCCACGTAGAATTCTCTATCCCACGGAATTATCTTTCAAAAATGAAGAATTTCCCAGACAAGCAAAATATGAGGGAATTTGCTGTCAATACAGCTATATTGCAAGAAATGTTAGAGATCTTAGCAGACAGAAAATGATATTGTCCAGAAACATAAATAAATCTTCACAAAGAAAGGAAGAACATGTTGATGAAAATGGCATTACTTTGTTCTTTTTTATAGATGAATTACAACCAACTTCTCAGAAACCATACAAGTAAGAAGACAAACGGAGTGAAATATTTAAAGTTGTTGAGAGAGAGGAAAAAAAAAAAGAAGAGTTCAACTTATCTCTGAGAACTGTTCTGTAGATAAACTCAGATCTCCAATTTGCACTATTCCACCATTACCCTGCCTTCTTTTTGCCCCATTTCTTCTTCTGAGGGAAAAGTCAGTACTATTCCATTGTGTATATGGACCAGATCTTCTTAATCCATCCATCTGCTGGTGGACATTCAGGTTGCGTCCATGTCTTGGCCACTGTGAGTTGTGCTGCTGTGAACATAGGGGTGCATGTATCTTTTTGAATTACAGTTTTGATCAAATATATGCCCAGGAGTGGGACAGATGCATCATATGGTGGCTCTATATTTAGTTTTCTGAGCAGCCTCCTTAGTGTTTTCCATAGTGGTTGTACCAGTTTACATTCCCACCAACAGTGTAGGAGGGTTCCCTTTTCTCCATACCCTCTCCAGCATTTGTTATTTGTAGATTTATTAATGATGGCCACTCTGACTGGTATGAGGTGGCACCTCATTGTAGTTTTGATTTTATTTCTCTAACGATAAGTGATTTTGATAATTTTTTCAGGTGCCTACTGGCTATCCATATGTCTTCTTGGAAAAATATCTGTTTAGTTCTTCTGACCATTTTTTTTGTGTTTTTTTTTTTTTTTGATTGGTGAATTGTATAAATTGTTTGTATATTTTGGAGATCAATCCCTTCTCTGTTGTGCTATTTGCAACTATTTTCTCCCATTCTGTAGGTTGTCTTTTTCATAAACAAAGTGTGTAGAGTAAAAAGGATGTCCCTGTGGATATGGACTAATGAAACTTGACAATGGACCAACTAATGTGAGGGCAGTTCAAACTATCTCTGAGAAATGTTTTGAGGATAAACTCAGATCTCCAACTTGTGCTATTACCCTGCATTCTTTTTGCCCCATTTCTTATCCCAAATCAGTATGTGCTTTTATCTCATTGCTAAAAATTTATGTAAAAAACCATAATATCTATTTTTATGAAAGAAAACTAAAGCTTGTGCCTGAGAAAGCAAATGAAGTACTAAAATAATACCTCCAAAAAATAAAACACAGATTAGTCCTACTATTCCATCTAATAATGAGCTCTGAACTTCTCCTCTTGTAAATTGTGGCTTTCTATTCCTCCCACGTGTGTTTGGTTCTCTGAACACATAAGTGTAATTTGTTATTGCAGCAAAATTCCTGGCATACATCCGCAAACTATGTTTACTAAACTCAGTGTGCAGTCCATGAAACATCACTGGAACTATTATAAAATGGTCAGGATACTTTGTGTTTATCCTGTTTATTTTCCACAGCTCCCACTGAACTCTTTTGAGTCCCCAGAAAATATATTTTTCACAGTAGAGCCTTAATAAAATCCAAGAAAGGATAGGTCTCCACTGAGGTGACCTAGGACACCTCCTCTCAGGGTACCTGTCAGCTTACCTGACAGGTTACCTATAAAATATCATCTTAGAAAATCTTGAGAATGAGTTATAATTTTTCTATTTGCATTTTCCTAAAGAAAAATGAATAACATGCTCCCTAGTTGCTTAAATCTATTATTAATACTCTTTAACAATGCATTGAGGCATAGTCCTTCTCATGATAGGTCTCAAAGCAATGCACTAGAGACCTTTTTTATTTAGTAGACACTCCAAGAAAATTTTTTACATTGATGTTTAAAGTAACAAAGCCCATAGCTAAGCTGCCAGGCTTTTAATGCTTATATGTGGAAGTAGAAAAACTATAGCAAAACCAGTGTTTGAAAAGAGAGGTTATGTATGGCATGAAGTGATGTTATCAGGAAGTGATTGGCCATAATGCCATTGTGCCTGTTACATTTTACTAGTGTCTGACAGTTCACTATTAAACCTCTAATATATACGTGTGTGTGTGTATGTATGTATATACATATATATAAGTATAGGTAAAATATACTTTTTTGTCCTACTACTATTCCTCTCAATGCACACATGATGTAGTGAGCAGATTGCTTAACATTTGTCCCATTAGAGATGCCCAGTGAATAAATAGATGTAAACACTGTGCATTTAGAATTGTAAGTCATATATCTCAGAGTATTGATAAATTTATCTGATCTCTCTGAGATAATATTTTAATGAAGAGAAAGAAAATAAATGTGGGTATTGGTTGCCTTGCAGAAAAAAAGGAAAAGGAGCATCATTTTAAAATGGAAGAGTTCAGTAAAACATGCACAGTGAAAGGACTGCCTTCTTCACAGTTTCACAAAGGTCCATCCCCAACTGAGGCTAATAGTTAGGTTCCAGAAGTTGGTTTAGTCTTAGAATGAAGTGTTTTGTTTTAATTGAATGGATTGAATGAGCCTAGTACTCATTTTGTATTTAGAACAGATTTCTAAATTAATTTTTTCATTCCCTCCTCTCATCTGAAAGCATCTAAGGTAACGCAATTTCGAACAATTTAAGAACGAATGGCTTCAATTCAACTGCCCTATATTTTATGCCTTTTAAAAAATTAACTGTTATCACAGCTCAGTGTGCCAAGTGTCAACCTTATCAAATTTCTCAGCGCCCAAGAAAATGAATGTAATTGCTTCCTCTCTATGATATATTGTATATAATTGGCTTCCTATCACAAAGCAGCTGGAAAATATTCACAAATTCTGAAAGAAGCCTGTATTTGCATTTAGATCATAGGCTCGAATGTGTTTTTCACTGTAATGTAAGTTGTGACAAAAACAAAAATAAAGTTTTGGTTGATATAAGGAAACTAACAAAAACAAATAGAAAATTCATCAATACTTTTGAAACTTTTTTTTTTTCTAAATAAGTAAAGCTACTGAAGTCAACTCTATAATGTATTCCTATTAATGTAATTGCAATTGCATATCACTTCCAATGCCTTAACCTTAGTAGGAGTATTGTATTGAGATTTAGATATTCTCCGTACCACTTAGAAACCTATGTGGGACATAATTTATGGAGCATTTGTAATTTGTCTGGCCTCCTAAATGAGAGCTCATCCCCTTATTTACTTGATTGTACCCTTTCATATTGACTATTAGCATGCTCCAGGTATCTTGGATAGTGACACAGGGGAACCAGATGGACTCACCTGTGTGAAATGTAGTGCTTATCTGCTAAGGGAACTTAGTTGACTAATGCTCCTGGATACTCTGTTCTGGACCCATCATTGCATTTATTCCCAGGTCATGTTTCCCATGGGCTGCTTCCAGTCAGTGTAAAAACATAGCAGAGGTACCAAAGAGGTTCATTCTTGCCCAACCTAGAACTCCTCTTGTGGAGGACATTAACTCAAGGACTCGCCATTGACGTGGCTGAATTTTCTTAGAATTCTGCTGCAGGCTGAAATTGTACACAATCCTCCATTCTTCTCTCTCTTCTTCATGGGCGTCAGGCCTGCATCACTAAGCTCTCTCCACCTTCTAGTTCCTCTCTGTTTTCTTTTACCAGCACTTCCCCTAGTAAATATCCTAAATGTCTAATTCCTTCTTGACATCTGTTCTCTAAAGCTCCTGAAAACACACTGTTTACTCCTGACTGGAGGATTTATAGCTCATTTTCTATCTGGTTTGGAGCCCTCCTGAGTGGAACAGAACCAGGTATAAAACGTGAAAACCATGCAAATCTGTTTACCTAGATCCCCACAGGTTTGGCAAGTATAGGCTATGTACTCCTACCCCTGGGCCCCATACTACTTCCAGTTACCTCCCAGTTCAGTGGTCAATAAGCTTTTTTGAGGTTAATGGCCTTCTGAGGGTCTAATGAAATATATAGACCCTTCCCCAGAGAGAAGGACACATGCACACAAACACAAAATATAGCATACATTTTCAGAGGTTTTATGTATTAGAGACCCACAACTAAAAGCTACTCTTTAAAAAAAAAGAAAAAGCAGTCATAATAATACTTAACTATAAATTGACAAGACATTGTTGAGATATTGGTGAAATCTTACAAAGTATATAGATTATAGTATTAAATTAATGTTAATTTCCTAATTTTATAATTTTACTGCAGTTATATGAAAGAATATGTTAATTTATAGGAAGATATAGTAAAATATATAAAGATCAGTGGGCATCATGTCTGCGACTTTCAAACAGTTCAGAAAAAAATTGATTTATATAATATACAATAACAGAAAAGGATATGGCAAATATTGTAAAATGTTAACATTTGGGACATAGGAGTGAAGGGAATTCCTAGTAATCTTGCAACTTTTTATGAATATGACACCTCAAAATAAAATGTTTTGAAAAAAATTAATACCAAGTGATAGACAAAAGCATTATTTTTAGTGTTTTATTTGTGGCATATGGGATCAATCACCTTTATTTATTGTCCTAGCCAAAAATACACATTGTAACATGGTTGCTGTTGTATTCTATGTCATCATCAATAAATAACTAATAACTCCAGATAAATAATTATAAGCTAAAAATTATAAACTAAAAATAATTAAATTTTTAAAAATCACAAATAAAAATCTTCTATTGGTAGTTATGTTTAAAGAGGAGTTCCCATCATGGCGCAGCAGAAGTGAATCCAACTAGGAACCATAAGATTGTGGGTTCGATCCCTGGCCTCACTCAGTGGGTTAAGGATCTGGCATTGCTGTGAACTGTGGTGTAGGTCACAGACGTGGCTCAGATCCCACGTTGCTGGGGCTGTGATGTAGGCTGGCAGCTGTATCTCTGATTGGACCCCTAGCCTGGGAATCTCCATATGCTGCAGGTGCGGCCCTAAAAAGAAAAAAAAAATAATAATGTTTAAAGAAATCAAGATTCTAACTAACAAGCTAATCTTTGATCAATGAGCATAAATGGGTGAGAATGATCATGTGTGTTTATGTATTGAATGTATTGGAGGCAGAGACTTTCTGATGGAGCCACCATGTGTATCTATGTCTTCTCTTTCTGAGCTTTTGTCCTTTAAGCTCTCAACAATATCTCTTGATACCATGTAGCTATCCCTGAGATCTTTTCCCATATCCAGCATCCACAAAATAGGTGACTATCAAAATTACATAAATTAAAATCAGAATAGAAAAACAGAGAAGCCTAAACTGTGGGTAAGAAATAGAAAGATTACAAATTTTTATCAGCACACATTTGCTAAATAACATCACTGAATATAGAACAATGCAGAAGAATTACACACAGCAAAAGACCTGACTCCAGATTTCTGCCTGTTAGTTGGGACAAAAGGACTCCTCTAGTTCTGAGGCCATTCTCAAGGAGCCAGAATGTGTCTATAGTTAGTGAAAATTGTATAACTTACATACCGTTGCGTGATCCAAATACACCATCTGTTCGCAAGACATATGCTCATACAGATGTGAGTCTTCTCTGAAGTTATGCATCGGCTTCCAGGATGACTAAGGAAGGGGACAATTCTTTTTTTTTTTTTTTGATTGTCCTCAATTCAGAGAATATGTCAGTGTATGAAGATAATACATAGTTTGTGATATGGGATAAAAAGAGAGTCTTTATAGAAGCAATAATCCAAATTAGAGAAGTTGCTTGTAGATTTCCCACAGAAGCAGTATGGATCTGATTCCTAGTAGATCCTGTGCACTGCCACCAGATCCTCCTTCAAGACTGAAAGACTTACTCCCCTGATGCTGGATAATAGAGCTCAGATGTCTGTCCTCTCAGCTGATTGTCCTCGACTGAGCAGTTACCTTCCCCCAAAAAACATACTTTTCCAGGAGGCATGACTGGTTGACGTGGGAATCTAAAGGCCCAGCCTCCTTGTCCTATCATGGGACAACTCAAATGGGTCCATATAGCTTCAAGGTTCCCTTGAGTCAGCTGAGGTGTTGTTGTGACTGCCCTATGGCCCAGTTTCAACTCCATTCATTTCCCTGGTCTTCCATTTCTACACACATATTATTTCCAACAGCACTTATCAGTTAATTCCTTGCACATGTCTGTGTGTTTAGAATCTGTTTTCCTGGAAACCCAACCTACTGCAGTTGCTACTGAAAATGGTTAAGGAAAGAGATTCTAAGATGAAATTTTGGATCTATATCACACACTGCTTGCCTAGCAATGAGGACCCCTTCCTGGCAGCAAATGGAATATTGATATTCGAGGTAGTGGTGTAGTCTTAACATTATCATTAATGGTAAACTTGAATGATATCCTGATGGAAGGAAACACACTGGTCAGTGAAATATAACAGGTGGTTGAAAAAGGTATAAGATGGGCAAAGATGAGCTGATTCTGCAAAGGGAGGAATATGACTATATGTTGAAGGAACTGCAGGACCCAGCCACCTCGTAAGGACAAGAATCATGAGAATGTACATGGAACTGGATTCTGGAGGTGCTGGTGCAAGAGGGTGGGAAGAAGATGAAGGAGAGTTTATTGAAATGGAAACACACTCCTGAGATCTGGAGTTAACATCCTCACCTGGACCCTGGAAGACTTTGAAAATTTGCTGTGAGAATGGCTTCTGAAAGCTTGAAAAAACTAATGGCCACACCAAGTGAAGGATTAATGCCAGAACTACCATGACAGGCAATGCAAAAAAAGAAAAACTAGACATTTTTCTTTTAGTTGTTTAAGTACACAAGGATGGCATTAATTATGAAAATATAACTGAAAGACAATTTAGTCTAATCTCCCCAATGTAGATGTTGCATATACGTTACAAATAGTTGTTACTGAGAATCTACTTGACAGTAAAGTTAAAAAGTGCTATTTATACCTAAATACTTAAGTTGTAGTGAAAAAGAATGGCCTGTCTTAAAAATACTATTTCTTTTGTAATTATAGTATATATTAAGAATCCTTTGGTAAATCACAAAACTAACACCAATTTTCTATTTAAATCAAGATTTACCATTAACACATACACACAAAGAGAGTGCTTGTCAAAAGCACCAATAATAAACCAATTATTTCTCTGGAAATAAAGGATACAGTTCCTGTGGCAAATTGCATTTTTCTTGTAGTTTGCCAGCCAGAAAGTAACATGTCACTCTCTTCTTAATGGCAAGGTTAAGGTGAATCCAAATAGAGGTGAGGATTCTCTATTTCCTCCAAACATTCATATATCTTATTTTTGTGACATTTTGGAACCCTTCAGTAAGAACTTTGAATGTGAAAGTGGAGGTGATGATTGAAGGGCCAAAGTACAATGACAGTGCCAGACATGAAGATAAGCTGGATTGTAGGATGATGAGGGATTCAGGGAGACTCCTATCTCTCATCTCTAGCAGTTTACTGGACAGAAATATAATCCATCATCAGAATCATCAGTCTTAGTGCAGAGAGAAATCTATTCAGACCACAGGCTGGAGAAATCTCATGAGAATCACCATAAATGATTGGGCTTAAAGAGTTTCACAACAAGCCTGTTTTATATCCAACAATCTCTCTCCTCTCTCTCACACACACACACACCACATCTCATCTCTCCAATGATAGGAAGATGGCTAGTTACTACTCAGAATGAGTAATTGTCTCTTCTCCATTGCCAAAGACCTGATCTGTTAGAATCTTCATCGTCCTTTATTTTCTTCAATATATTTGAATTTCTTATTTTAAGAAGTGTGTCTCTCTACCTAAAAGAAGATATCTTTGAACTCTTAATGAGATAGATATGTGCTTAGCATCTTTCTTTATAAAATCCCTCATTTATTTATATAAAAATAACTTGTAAATATTGAGATTAACTTCCAGACATGCAGGGAATTAGGGAGGAGTAGATCACAGATTTTGCTGACATTTGTTAGTCTCTTGATCAACTCAATTTGAGGATGCTGTGTCATCTGAATTCAGAATTTTTCATTTATCTCTTGAATTAACAATTCTCCTATAGCCCATCAACTATAGTCCATTTAAACAATGTCTGGGATAGGATTTTTTAATTGACTGCATTAATATTTTTGATGGAAAACTTTCCCTAAAATTTTATATAATGATAATTTGAAAGGAAATGTTTGGATATGATGCTTTAATGTAGAGATTTTTGGACTAGTGGATAACGACATAGATGAGATGGGAAAGCCACATTCTAATTGTCTAGTTTACAACTTGAGGCAAATTATTGCAACTCTACCTGCCTCATTTTTCTGACTAACAGAGAGATGATAATAGTTCCTATTTTATAAATTTGTTATAAGAATGAAACAGATTAAGGTTTAAAAACACTGAGCCTAGAACCTGGAACACAGTAAGTTTTCAATAGGTGTGATATTTTAATCTTTAGTTTAAATATTGTGGAAATTATAGATCATGTTCAATAGGAAGGAAGAATAATTATTGACAAGTTTTTGTGTATTCAGATTCTTTCACTCCCTCTTCTAAATTCAAGATTCATTCGCTCAATACATAAAAAGAAACTGATAACTATAGAGGCTCAGAAATGTGCCAATGTCACAGAGTATAGTGAGAACAAAGAGGATTCAAAGGCAGGTCTTTCCTACAGCAAAATTCTTATCACCATTTCACTTTGTCTTTCAAGTTATGTTTCAGATACACAAAAATTAGCATGGACTGAGAATATTTATGTGCCATATTTTCATAAACATTGTTCTTTATGTCCTCTAATGGCATACAGTTTTACCCCAAGGGTCAATTAAGATATAACAAAGACCCAAGGCAAAAGTTTTGTGACCTCTTTAATAGGTCATTTTCATGTTTTCCCCTCTCTCACCCTCTGCTGGTGCTGGAGAAAGACAGCCTTCAGTAAGAGTGCCTGGGCATAACATGATACCAGATTAGTGGAGGGAGGAGTGGATGCTAGAATCCTCAGGGAATTTCATGACGAAATGGTTTCTGACACTGCTCCATCCTCTGGAGGCTTAGTAAAGCCGTAGGCTCAAATGGCTTAGTCATTTGCTCCTTGGTGGAAATCACTAGCTTGTCTGATCCTTCACGCCCTTGGGATACACCAACCATCTTCTCAGAAACCTGGCTATCCCACACGTCCTCACATCCATCTGCCAGGAGAAAACACTTTATACAGAGCAGTT
Source organism: Phacochoerus africanus (assembly GCF_016906955.1). Classification (NCBI taxonomy): domain Eukaryota; kingdom Metazoa; phylum Chordata; class Mammalia; order Artiodactyla; family Suidae; genus Phacochoerus; species Phacochoerus africanus. Next base: position 21,829,371 of record NC_062559.1, on the reverse strand, counting down.
GAATATATAAACAGTGAGTAATATAATTGATGTATTTTGTGAATGTACACACACGCACAAATGCACTGAGAGCATAAAGTAAGGTGTGTTTGTGTGTTTGTAAAAGATCATATCAGTATGTCATCCTGAGCTCTTTCTCTGAACATTACCAACAGGAATAATATTCTGAAAAATTCTTTGTACATGGCTTGCATTTCAGGTATAATGAAATGCAACCCAAATGTAAAAACCAAGGTAAAATTAAATTCCCCTCCTTGCTTTAGGTTGTTGAACCAACTTGAAACATTTGGATGGATAATCACAAATTTGCATGGTGTGTTGAGAGAATGGGACATGTAGGGTACTCATGATTCTGGTTCAGGTTATCTTGGGCACCTCAGAGAAATAAGCAGTCATTTTTCAGAAGATGAAAAATATGCTACCAAGGAATGCCTTCTGACCCAGAGTGAGGCCCATATAAATCATGACATCATGAACAGAAAACCAACATTGGTTTCATCTATACACTTCAAAATTCAGAGCCTTGATGGCTTATCCAGTTCGGTTGCTGATTTGTAATCGAGCCTCCCCTCACACAGACAGCACCATAATTTTTCTCCACAGGTTGTGGAGACACAGACATTTATTTAATTATAGTTAATATTCTCAAGGAAAAAAAAACAGGCATTTCAGTTTAAGTGGATGATAAAATTAAGCTTTAAATAAAATAGATCATGTTATTTATATCTGCGAGTTTTTGTATCTTCCTCATCATATAAGATATTGGGGTTTTTTTTCTGATACTTCCTTAAGTCATTGATTAACTCCCTCCTTTTCTTTTTTTTTTAGGGCCACACCGGTAGCATATGAAAATTCCTAGGATAGGGGTCAAATCAGAGCTGTATCTACTAGTGTACATCACAGCCACAGCAAACTCAGATCTGAGCAGCACCTGCAACCTGCACCACAGCTCCATGCCAGATCCTTAACCCACTGAGCTGGGCCAGGGATTGAACCCACATCCTCGTGGTTACTAGTCGGGTTCGTTATCCCTGAGCCACAACCTGAGCTCCTAACTCCCTCCTTCTCTCTCTTCTTAACATTCATGTCTGGCTTGCCCATTTCATAGAAGATGCTATTGGGAAAATGTTGTTCAGGGAGAAGGAGGCAGGAAAGCTCTGCATATAGCAGGTTTTGTGATTCTATGACCATAAACAAAATTTAAAATCTATCCAACTCTCTTTCTGACCTAGGACTTTACAGTTTGGCATCAGTGAAACAAGAGTTATTGACTCCTCCAGAATCTTAGAAAATTTGTGCCAATGTCACAGCCCAAAGCAACATTTCCCTTGACACCTCTTCAGCTGGCTTTTTAAAAAGATATTTTTGGAGTACCTAGCTTACTCTTCCTCCTTTCCTTCCTTTTCTTGTCTTTTAAATTTTTAATTTTATTATGGTAAAAACGCTTAGCATAAGACCTACCATCTTAACAGATTTTTAAGTGTGCAATGCAGTATTGTTAACTCTAGGCACAAAGGTATGCAGCAGATCCGTAAAACTTCATTTTGCAGTACTGAAACTTTATACCTGTTGATTAGCAGTTCTGAATTCATCCCATCTTGGGGCAACCATGATTCTATTTTCTGATCCTATTAGTTTGCCTCTTTTAGATACGGCATATAAATGGAGTCATGCAGTATTTGTCTTTCTGCAACTGGCTTATTTCACTAAGGAAAATGTCCTTAAGTTTCATCCATCTTGACATATTACAAGATTTCCTTTTTCAGACTCAGTAATATTCCCTTAAATGTATGTACTTCATTTTCCTTATTCATTCAAACAATACTTAGGTTGTCTCCACATCTTGGCTGTTGTGAATAGTGCTATAATGAACATGATAGTGCTAATATCTCTTCAAGATCCCGATTTCATTTCTTTTGGATAAATACACAGAAATGGAATTGCTGGAACAAATGGTAGTTTTGTTTTTAATTTTGAGAAACCTTCATATTCTTTTCCATAGCACCTTACACAGCATTCTTTCTATATCTCCTACATTTTTTTAAGAAAAAGATGCCATGTAACAAATTTATCAGTAAGCATCTAACAGCAAAATAGAAAGGAATTAATATGCATTGTAGGGGCATCATATATTTCCGTTCATGATTCTCTTATTCAGCAAATGTTTATTGAGTGTCAGTTATGTGTCTGGCACTGCTTAAGGCTCTGGATATTCATGAGCAAAAATAACAACAAAAATCCACCTCTGTGGAATTCCCATTCTGTTGGGAAGGGTAGGGGAAAGAGTGGTAATAAATTTTTTTAATTTATAATTTGTTAGAAGGTGATGAGTGCTTTGAGGGGCAAAGTAGAGTATGGCAGGGATGTAAGTGTGGGATTTTAATTGGGGTAGTTATGGCAGGTTAAGATAATACAACTTTAGCAACAATTCAAAGGTGATGAGATACCTGGGGGGATTTTATTAGAAGTAAACAACGAGTGTGAATTCTTAAAGCAGGACATATTTCGAGGACGAAGGCTAATGTAACTGGTGCAGGAAAGTGACAAGAGGGGAGTAAGGAATATGATCAGGGAAGGAAGATTGCAGTGATGGAGGTGGAGGGTGGGGAGTGCACATTATTTAGGACACTGTAGGTCCTTGGACAGACTTTGGCTTTTAGTCTGTCTGTCTGTCTGTCTGTCTTCTTTCTTTCTTTCTTTCTTTCTTTCTTTCTTTCTTTCTTTCTTCTTTCTTTCTTTCTTCTTTCTTCCTTCCTTCCTTCCTTCCTTCCTTCCTTCCTTCTTCCTTCCTTCCTTCCCTTTCCTTTCCTTTCCTTTCCTTTCCTTTCCTCTTTCCTTTTCTTTTCTTTTCTTTTCTTTTCCTTTCTTTTCTTTTCTTTTCTTCCTTCCTTCCACTGCACCTGCAGCATATGGAAGTTCCAAGGCTGGGGATTGAGCCAGGCTGCCAGGCTACACCACAGCAACACAAGATCCAAGCCACCTGCACGACTTAAGCTGCTTGTGGCAACACGAGATCCTTAAACCACTGAGGGAGGCCAGGGATCGATGGATACTAGTTGGGTTCTTAACCTTCTGAGCCCTTTCCTTCTTTTTTTAATTGAAGTATAGTTGCTGTGCCATATTATGTCAGTTACAGGTATACAATACAGTGGCTTATAAATTTTAAAGGTTATACTCCACTTAAAGTTATTTTAAAACATTGGCTATATTCCCTATGATAAAATGTATCCTTATACCTTATTTTATACATAGTAATTTGTACCTCTTACTCCCATACCCCTATATTGCCCTTCATACTTCTCTCTCTCCACTGGTAACCACAGTTTGTTCTCTTTATCTGTGAGTCTGTTTCACTTTTGTTGTATTCACTAGTTTGTTGTATTTTTTAGATTCCACCTATAAGCAATATTATATGATGTTTGTCTTTCTCTGTCTGACTTATTTCACTTAGCATAACGCCCTCCAAGTCCATCCATATTGCTAGAAATGGCAAAATTTCATTCTTACGGCTAAATAGTATTCCACTGTATATACCACATCTTCTTAATCCATTCATCAGTTTATGGACATTTAGGTTGCTTCCTTATCTTGGCGATTGTAAATAATATTGCTGTGAACATTGGGCTGCATGTGTCTTTTCAAATTAGTGGGGTTTGTTTTGTTTTATTTTGTTTTGTTTTCAAAAATATACCCAGGAGCGGAATTGTTGTCATCATATGGCTTTTACTCTTAAGTGGAACAGAGAGAGCTACTGATTGGTTCTTAGAAAGGCTGACAGGGTCTGATTTACATTTCAGCTAAGTCACACTGGTTGCTGGTTTGAGAAGTGTCTGTGAGGGTCAGTAGAAAGAGTGCAAGCTGTGAGCCGAGTGGAGACTCTATTACAATAATTAATGTTAGAGATGGAGATGATCATGACTGGACCAGGATGGTAGTATTAAGGAAATGAAAAGAGACCTCATTCTGCATCCATTCTGCTGGCAGAGCCAACAGGAATTGCTGACATGATGAATTCAACATAGAAAAGGAGAGGTCCCAAGGATGATGCCAAGGATTTTGATTTAAGCAGCAGGAAGGATGCATTTGCCATGAATAAGATTGGAATCATTGCAAGCAGAACAAGTTTTCAGGAGAGAATCATAAGCTTAGTTTTGGAAACATCATATAGGCAGTCCACTTTTCATATGTTAATCTGGGAACATAAAATATCATGCAAGCTGAAACCAGGCAAAATAATTTTAAGAACCAACCGGAAAATTACGATTGTGTCCTGACTTGTAAAAGTTTTTACAAAAACATTAAAAAAAAAAAACCTTTCCTGTTGGTTATAAGTGTATAGGGAAGTGAAAAAAATAATAAAAATAATATTCTGTATAGTGTAACTTAAAAACAGTAAAAACACTGAAAATTAAAAAGTCCGTTTCCTACAAGAAAAAAAACAACATATTGACTATGTTCAACGGAGTTTGCTTTCTTCTTGTTGTTGTGTAACTTATAGTATGGAGCAGACATCTTTTCTCTGTCCTGGCAAATTGTCGTATTCCTCTCCAAGTCTGGTTCCTTTGTGCTCTTACTGTTGTGAGTTTTATTTGTGAGAATTTCTTTAATGTGAATTTCTTTGGCATAATCTCCTCCGGGGCATTGTCATAGTTTCCATTGCAACCACTTTCCTCATTTATGTTAGTACATGTGTCTTCATTAAGCCACTCTATCTTCATATCTAGAGTTTTCAAAGGGAGATAATGTTCACATTTACAAGATCAGCTATTTCTTCTTTAACTTCATTTATCCTCTATTCTAATTTTACTTCTAGTATTATCAGCTATCACTTTTTCTTTCTTTTCTGCACTTCCTTTTTTGTTGGCCAGTTTTCCTTCTCAGGCATCACTTTTGTAAAATATAATGTAGGTTTATTATTGCAAGACAAGGAGGTAACACAACTGTGTGCCTTGCTGTCTGTGCATGAACTGAGTAATAAATGTACAGTGACCGGTGATCAACAGACTTTGAAATAAGTGACATGATTGATCACTGATGTTGAAAATATCTGTTATTTATGTACCAACTTGTGGACTGAAGAGCTAGCAGTTAAGTCTGTAATTCATGCAGCCACTGAGTTAATATACCATAGTAATTGGAATTAGAAGTGTGATATTAGAAGACTGATTAAATTAAAGTTTGGTTACTGAAATATGTGTATTCTGAGACCAATAAAAATGAGGACCACCTTATTTAAGATGTATTTTATCTCCACAAAGATGTCAAAATAAACAATACTGAAATTCAGGGAGGAAGTCTTGGAGGGGAAGAATACCAAATCAAAAACTGAAGTCTGAAAGCAGGAGGCAGACAGAAGTTCTGGAGCAACTTTATATATTCTATAGAACACTTAATGATTTCCAGCCAGTTTGTTAGTGGTGAACCTCCCAGTACCTGGGTTTATACATTCTAAATTAATTAGACCATAGAGCACCCTATGATTGTCTAGAGTGATACAAGTATGAAATAAGTAACATATTATATTGGGGCACTTTATTCTTTGGTATAATGCTTCATTTTAAGAAATTACTTTGTGTATTAAAAGACAATTCAAGAACTTACTGAAATGCTCCAAAAGCATTTGCCCGAGTGTATCACAGAGAGGAAAAACCTTCAAATCTCCATAGCATATTAGTTTTAGGAAACATGAATCCAAGAATCATGCCTGAGCTACCTGAGAATGTGTAGTAAGTTTTTAGACACATTTCATGTAGCTTTAGGAAAAAGGAAAACCAGATAAAACAAACTGTTTTGCCTTAAACATGGCTACTTAGAACTCTCCATTTTTATTCTCATCAAAAATTATAAATAAAACTCTTTTAGGCATGATTTTAACTTCTGATGGTTTCTTAGTAAAATAAATGTTGAAATGGAGCCTTATTCTTACACTAAGAAACTTTCTGTGTCTTGATTTCAGAAACTCAGTGTTAAGGATCAGAGTATCTAGAACATGGTCTCTAAGACCTTGAATTAGTGGGAAAAATATTCTGGGGTTTCAGACAATGAACTTTGTTATTCTTCCTACCTGCCCACCCCACTTATGGGGCACGTTGATTCAACAAGTGTTCCTCAATATCCTCCTACTTCTGCTTTCATCATGTCTCTTTCCTCATCAAGTTGCTTCTATCCCTTCAATTCCCTAAGGTCTGTATATAAACTCATGTTAACTGTCTTAGATTCCTTCCTGTGAACCTACGGCTTCTCTCTCTCTCTCAGGCAGATCTTCTCTCCTTCAAAATGCTTCCTCCCTTCAAAAGGTACCTGGCTTGTCCCAGTGCTTAAAATTTGATGTAATAAATTATCAATAGCTAACAATAGATTAATACCTCTATGGAGATTTGCATTTTAATCAGAAACCACTATATCAAAAGGAATTTTTCTCAAATGGTGGTATTTCAGGCACCATGGCTGACTACTTGGGAAGTTATTACTGATTAATAACCTGAATCACTGTGCATCCAGTTTCCCTAGCAACCACTGTCAAGGTTCCTCCTTGACTTTTTTTCCCCCCAGTCTAAACTCTGAGAGAGATCTTGAAAAAAAATTTGCTTTTATAAGGACATTGGTGGGACTTTTCCCTGAATTTGAAATAAAAAATCTCAGAGCTTAAAGGCAACTTTAAGGTCACCTAGCCCCATCCTTTAACTTTATAGTTTTACAACTTGAGACCTAGGTGGGTAGATGAGTTTCAGGGGCCCTACACTTTCCTAATAGAATTACTTCTTAAACTCCTAGTCTCTCTGTCATGCCTTTCTCAAATGTTGAAAAGATATAAAACACGTGGTTTATATCCAGAGCTTTAAGCAGTGCCTCTGTAGTTGCCAATGGAGTATTGAAGGCATTAAGCTCTCTGTAGATGGATGCTGAGCTGTGATCTGTGGACTACAGCTTCAGGAGTGGCTTGGGTTGGAATGCCATTGTGGTAGTGAGCTGCCGTCACTCAGCATTGCTTTATGCTTCAAAGTGAGGCAGACACTTCAATCAGAGTTTGAATTTTGAATAGCCAAGAGCCTGAGCTCTCTATGTGACACAGACATCTAGGGGATGAATAAACCAAGGTTATGATCCTGAAGAGTGATAAAGACACCAAAGGCGTGGTAGTATTAGAACCAGGGGTCCATGACTTCCTTCCACACAATGAATGGCAGTGAACACCTAAACCAGGACTATTTATTTTTTCTGATGTGCAAGAAAGACTCACAGTATTTGTAGCATATGAATATATTTCTGAAATGTTTAGGTTATAACTCAAGTCAGAGTACACCTCACAATTAATGAGGCCAAGGTCAGAAGTTTACTCGAGAACAGGTTTAATATCATTCTCTTCATGCCCTCTAACTGCAAACTGTCATAGCTCTCAGGGAGTGAGAAGAGCCTTCTACTACTGGACAAATAGCTGGAGACCATGTTTCCCTGTCAGAAAAATCACGGATTTTTTTTTTTTGTCTTTTTGAGGGCCGCACCCATGACATATGGAGGTTCCCAGGCTAGAGGTCTAATTGAAGCTGCAGCTGCCAACCTATGCCAGAGCCACAGCAACACCAGATCCGTGACCTACACCACAGCTCACGGCAACGCTGGATCCTTAACTCACTGAGCAAGGCCAGGGATTAAACCCAAAACCTCATGGTTCCTAGTTGGATTCCTTTCCGCTGTGCCACGACGGGAACTCCAGGATCACTTTTTATTCTTGAATAAATCACTTAATTTATACCTCAACTCAAGTAAATAGGATGGCTTTGTTTCACTTTAATTTAGACCATCAACCTAGTTGTATAATGAGAACTATATGCAATTTGAAAAAAGAACAAATCAAATTTTAGTTTTTAAGACTAAACAAATATATATATATATGTATATGCATACACACACAGACATATATATATATATTTGTGTATATATATACATATATATACATATATATACATATATACATATACATATATATATGTGTATATATATATACATATATACACATATATATACATATATACATATACATATATACATACATATATATACATATATATATATTTGTGTATATATATGTATATACATTGCTTCTGACTCCATCCTCATCTCAACATAGGTATTTTTCTTATCAAAAATGCAGTCACAGTTGACATTATAAATGGATTGAGCACGTGCTTTTGTTCTCCTTTTAAATGACCTAAGTTAATTGACAAAGGAGAAAGAGGAAGAAAATCACAATGAGAAGGAGAAAGGAGGGAATTCCAAGCATGGCTCAATGGTACCCAACTGACATCCATGATGATGGGTTCAATCCCTGGACTTGTTCAGTGGGTTAAAGATCCTGCGTTGCTGTGAGCTGTGGTGTAGGTTGCAGACATGGCTCCAATCCTACATTGCCGTGGCTGTGGCGTAGGCCAGCAGCTACAGCTCTTAATTCAACCCCTAGCCTGGGAACTTGCGTATGTTGTGGGTGAGGCCCTAAAAAGACAAAAAAAAAAAAAGAAAGAAAAAAAAAGAAAGGAGAGATGAGAATCTTAAAGAGATTTTTTTTTTAATTTCTTCTCTTAACTTTGTAGTTTTACCTTAGGTCTACCTGCAGTCTATCTTAAAGTCTATTCAATCTAGTGTCTCTTTATTCTACAGTGTTAGGGGGGAAACCAGTGATATTGAGGGAACCAGTTCCCCATCAATATCTAGTAAACTCTCCTGCTAAACTTTTAGTTAGCTGTGTGTCTTTATTCCTCCATGTATATTTTAGATAAGTTGATCACATTTCACTGAAAAATTTACAAATTAGTTTTATGAAAATTGACATTGTTATAAAATCAAATTTTACCATCCAAAATGTGACATATCTCTGCACTTATTCAGACCATCTCCTGTGTCCTTTAATTTTGAAGTTTTCTCCATTCTCTATTAAGGTAATTTCTGTGGTTTGCTCTGTACAAATAGTGAGGCTTTAATATTTTAATAGGGAAATATATTTTCTGTCACCCTTAAATAACTTCCCAAACTCCTGTACTCTGTTGGTATAATTATTAAGCCAAACATACTTCAAACATTCTTTGAATAATTATTTTAAGGCCTTACTACATTGATGGAGCCCAAAAGTTGATATACTCTACTTAAGTACAACAGCAGAGACATAAACCTAGTACAAAATCTTGAAGCCTTCACTGAGATTGCCAATTTGTATTGCATTTGAGAGTTGCAACAAATCTCTGGTTTGGGCAGATAGTTTATTCCCAAATGAAGAGCAAATATAGTTCCTGATAAAATTAGCATAATGGAAGCCTCCCTTCATCTGTACAACTGATGTGATGGTTGAGTAATTATAGGTCTGGATTGAGGAAAACATATGCATCTAAATGTATTAGAATATATACAAATAGAAATAACCAAAGTATTAATCCAAACAGAAGATTGAAAAGTAGCTATTTGATTTAAGACGTGTATTTCATATTTTAATGTATTTAAAAGTAAAATGAAAGTTCCCTTGTGGCAGTTGGTTAAGGAACTGTGGCTCTGGTCACTGCTGTGGTGCAGCTTTGATCTCTGTTCCCAAAATCTGTTCCCAAACTTCTGCATGCTGTAAGGGTGTGGCCAAAAAATTTTTTTAAAAGAAAAAATAATAGTGAACTGACAAAAATCAACTGTTATTTGTAATTGGAAGTAAAAAAGGATACTCTATAAAAAGAAATGCTACTAAATCTCTGAGGCAATAAATCTCAAATGAGAAGGCTATGTGTTTCAGTATCTTATAAAATGCTTGGCATTATAAAATAAGCAAAATAAGTGGCTATTGAATGTCTTGAAATAAAGTAAAATGGTAAATTAAAAACACTAAAGATACGCTTTGTAAGGCAAATAAAGTAATTATAGAGATGTTAACCTCAAAATCTCCAGAATCCTAAGATGCTTTCTCTTTACCAGCAATTTTCTTTTTTTTTTTTTTGCCCCAGTTCTCCTTCATTTAGCTTTCTCATTAACTCCTACTCCTTTATCAGATATCAGTTTATATTTAACTCTAACTGGGAATCCTTCTTAAAAAATCTTGCTTAATAGCCAAGCTTGTCAAGAAAGGGAAACCCAGGAATTGACACACATTTTCCTTCTTTGTCTCCCCTTTCTATTAATTCCCCCTTATCAATCTCCAAGTCAGATTCTCTGGTACTATGATTGATCTGGTCCATGTTATGTCCAGACTATTTTATAGAAAAAATTAACTACACTAGTATCATTTTAAAATCCCTTTTGAAGCATAGAAAAATTATGGGTGTAATATACCCTTCACCTTTTAAAGGCACTTCAGAGCTCAGAAGAAAGTAATAAATATATCAAAATAAATAAATGGATAGGAAGCAAAAAGTAAGCATGATAAACTGGGAATGATATGTCAGTTCATTATTTGTATATCCCAGTAAAGAGAGCTTTGGTTCTAATATGCATTTAGGAATGAGACAAGTTTTGGGCTGATTCATGTTGGGAAGTGGATTAGCTGCTAACATAAAGCCTAGATTCTCAAATAATAACAATCTCTATAATGAGGCTGACTGGAAATAAACAGTTTTAAAAATCTGTTTGTGGAACAGGGGAAATGGGGAGATGTTTGTCAAAGTGGATAATGTTTCAGTTATACGGGATAAATAAGGTGTAGAGATCTAATGAACAGCATGATGACCGTGTATCCTATCTTTGAAATTTGCTAGAAGCATAGATTTTAAATCCATTTAAATGTCAGTCGTCACCACACACACAGACACATGCACACACACACACAGTATCTGTGTGAGATGGCATACATATTAACGTGGCTGTTTTAATTATTTAAGAGTGTATAAGTATACCAAAACATCATGTTATAGACCTTAAATATGTACAATTTTTATTTGTCAATTATACATCCATAAAGCTAGGGAAGAAATGAGAAACACTGAGACTTCTAGAACAAAGATCTCCCCTTTCAAGTTTAGGTTTCTAGGATTCTGTTATTCTTAGCAAGGTGTGAATGTGCAGTTTGCTACCCATGTCTTGGTTTTCAAAAGGGAGTTATTAATTCTAATTTAAAAAAAGTGATTTTTTAAAAAAATTTCTATTCGACAAAGAGAAACTTTTCTCTTTTGACATGAAATGTTGGAGGGAAAAAAAGTTTACCCCGAAAAGTCCTAATCATCTGTCCTTAATTTAGGTTCAATATTTACATTTGTAATAATATTCATAATAACAGCACAGTCCCACAAACTAACATAAAAAAAAACAACAGCAAAGCAAAACAAACAAAAACCTTAAAACATTTCAAACAGAAACAGCTTCCTAAGGCTGATGAAGAATATCTATAAAAACCCAATAGTAAACATCACACTTACAGGCTAAACATTAGAACTGAGTATTCTAGAGGAGTATAAGGCTGTCCACCATCATCATTTATAATATTGTACCAGTTGCTCTAGGCCCATATCGTGTGACAAGAAAAAGCAAAGAACTGTTTTGTTTTATTTTACTTTTTATTGAAGTATAGTTGATTTACAATATTGTGTTAAGTTTCGGGTTATATAGCAAAGTAATTCGGTTATACACACATATATATATCTATTTTTTTCAGATTCCAAAATATTGAGCATAATTCCTTACGCTATACAATATGTCGTTGTTGGTTATCTATTTTATGTAAGTAGTATTTATGCATTAATCCCAAACTCCTAATTTGTCCCTCCCCCCCTTCCCTTTTGGAAACCATAAATTTGTTTTCTATGTTTGTGGGTCTAAATTTTTATTTTGTATATAAGTTCACTTTTTACCTTTTTATTAGATTCCAGTAGTATAAGCGATATCATAATATTTGTCTTTCTCTGTCTGGCTTACTCACTACGATAATCTCCAGGTCCATCTATGTTATGGCAAATGGCATTATTTCATTCTTATTTGTGGCTGAATAATACATATAGTAACTTTTTTATTCATTCGTCTGTCAATGAACATTTAGGTTGATTCCATATCTTGGCTATTGTAAACGGTTCTGCTATAAACACTGGGTGCATATATCTTTTCGAATTATGGTTTTCTCCAGATATGTGCCCAGGAGTGGGATTGCAGGATCATATGATGGCTCTATTTTTAGTTTTTTAAGGAATCACCATGCTGTTCAACACAGTGGTTGTACCAGTTTGCATTTTTCTACTCCTCTCTAGCATTTATTATTTGTAAACATTTTGATGATGAACATTCTGACCAGTGTGAGGTGATACCTCATTGTACTTTCGATTTTCATTTCTCTAGTAACTAGTGACATTGAGCATCTTTTCATGTGGTTTTGGCCATCTGTCTGTCTTCTTTGGAGAAATGTCTATTTAGGTCTTCTGCCCATTTTTGATTAGGTTGTTTTTTGGTATTGAACTGTATGACCTGTTTGTATATTTTAGATATTAATCGTTTGTCAGTAACACTATTTGCAAATATTTTCTCCTATTCTATAGGTTGTCTTTTAATTTTGTTTTTGTTTTCCTTTGCTGTGCAACATTTTTAAAGTTTAATTAGGTCCCATTTGGTTTCTATTTCCACTGCTCTAGGTAGTGTATCCAAAAAAGGTATCTCTGTGATTTATGTCAGAGAGTGTTCTGCCTATGTTTTCCTCTAGGAGTTTTATAGTACCCAGTCTTACCTTTAGGTCTTTAATTGATTTTGAGTTTCTTTTTTGAGAGTGGTATTAGAAAATGTTCTAACTTCATTCTTTTACATGTAGCTTTCCAGTTTTCCCAGCATCACTTAATGACTAGACTGTCTTTTCTTCATCATGTATTTTTATCTCCTTTGTTGCAGATTAACTGACCATACATATGTGGGTTTATCTCTTGGCTTTCTATCCTGTTCCATTGATCCATATTTCTGATTTTACACTTGTACCATACAGTTTTGATGACTATAGCTTTGTAATATAGTCTGAGGCTAAGAAGCATGATTCCTCCAGCTCTTTGTTTGTTTGTTTTCCTCAAGATTGATTTGGTGTCTTTTTCCTTTCCATACAAATTTAAAATTTTTTTTGTTCTAGTTCTATGAAAAATGCCATTGGTAATTTGATAGGGACTGCATTGAGTCTGTAGATTGTCTTGGGTAGCAGAAAGACAGGAAAGAACTGCCAGTGTTGAAAAACTATATTATCATCTATGTAGGAAATCCAGGAGACTCTACAAATGAATTAATGGAGTTGGTAAGAGTGTCAACAGTCTCTCTGGATTTATGGTTGATATTAAGAAATCAAGATTTTTTTTTTTATGTATCAGTAACAAATGTTAGAAAGTAACCTAAACCAGAACATAAGTAATATTAGCAACAACATATATAAGATACCCAAGAATAATTACAACAAAAGATATTTAAGTTCTTATCAGAACAATTTAAATAAAATTGACGTTATCCAAAATGTTATTAAATAAATATGAATTTATGCTATTATTGATAAGCGGACTCAATGTAAAGAAACTAATTTTATTGAAATTACTCTGCAAATCCTATTGAATTGTAATAAAAATTTGAATGTTCTGTGGAATTTAACAAAGTGATTTTAATTTTGTGTGGGTGCAACAGATGTTCAAGAATCACCAAAATAATTTTGATGAGTGGAACAAAATAGGAATACTTGCACAACCAGATATCAAAACCTGTTATGTAACTGTTGTGAAGACAATGTGATGGAAACCTCATTGATTGAAACAAAGTACAAAATCCAGTGGATAAAGATCTGTGATCAAGAAAACATTATATTAATAGAGAGGAGAAAATTATTAAATAATTGCTTCTAGTTGAGTATGTTCATATGTAAACTTTTGAAATTAAATCTCTGTCTTATAAAATGTGTAAAAGTCAGTTCCAAGTAGATTAAAACATAGTTCTCATTTAGTAATAGTAAATAATAAATATTAAAAGGCAATAATACTATTGTAAATTATATACTCAAGGAGAAAATCTTATACACATTTATACACAGTTTTATAAGAATGCTTATATTTTTGTCATAATCAAAAGGAATATCCACCAAAAGAAAACTAGATACATAAAATTGTGATTTAGAAAATGAAATAATTTGCAACAGTAAGAATGAACAAGTCCAAGCTACATGTAACAATTTGTATACTATAAATATGACCAAAAATAAAAAGAAATTTCATGAAGAAAATATGGCAAAACACAACTTATATAATGTTTTAAAAATTTATGGAGTTCCCACCGTGGCGCAGTGGTTAACAAATCCAACTAGGAACCATGGGGTTGCAGGTTCGATCCCTGGCCTTGCTCAGTGGGTTGAGGATCTGGTGTTGCCGTGAGCTGTGGTGTAGGTTGCAGACACGGCTTGGATCCCGCGTTGCTGTGGCTCTGGCGTAGGCAGGCAGCTACAGCTCTGATTAGACCCCTATCCTGGGAACTCCATATGCCACGAGAGCGGCCCAATAAATGGCAAAAAGACAAAAAAAATTATGAACCATGTAATAGATCTGGGGAAGGTATAAATACACATGTGGATAATTTTTGGATAATGTCATGTATATACATACATATGTACATATATATACACACACACACATATATATATATGCATCAGAAAGATAAATAGCAATATCGGGATAAAATAGTCATTATTGCTGTTCACATATCTCTGATTCTTATGCTTTCCAAGCTCATTACAGTCTGTACTTTCTCATGCCTTTTGAGCAATTGAGGTGACATGATTTGTTTCAGCCAATGAATTGTAGGCGGAAGTATCAATATCTTTACAGACAAAACATTTGTTTTCGGTGTAAGTCTCTATAAATCTCACTTTTATTACTAGCATGGAGGCTATCCAAGTTCAAAATAGTGGCTACTCTTGTTCTGGGCCCCTGAGTGCCTACCCACAGGGATTTTTATGATGAGTAAGAAATAAATTGTTGTTTTATAAGACCATGATTTGGGGGATAGTTGTTATCTAGTCTGTCCTGACTGATGCACAGGTAGTTATCTTGGATGTGACTATAGAGAGATTTGAGACTCAGTTGTCATTTTAATGTTCTATTCCTTAATGGAATTAGGAACATGGTTTTCATTATTTTTTCTTGGTTATATTTGATTTGAGCATCTTTTGGCAAAGGAGAAAAATGAAATATTTGATAGATTTAGCCTTTAAAAAAATATTGATTAAATGTGGGTTCTGTTATGAAGTAGATAATGCCCAGAATGGTTTTGGAATTTGCATTTCTGACATACCTTAGAATAAAAGCAAATACTTTAATTCTACTTTTAACTTCTCATTTTCCTTTATCTCTCATTCAATTCCTTCCCTTTCCTCCCTAGACTATCTCCTTGAATTAAAAAAAAAAAAGAGTAAGCATTGTTCTGCATTAAGACACAGCATATTCTACCCACAGCTCCTTGTACAGAAACAGGTGTAGGTATCTTTCTTTTTCTATTTTTAAGGTTTTTTTTTTTTTTTGCATGCCTGTGGCATTAGGAAATTCCTGGGCCAGGAATCAAACCCAAGCCACAGTGATGACAACGCTGAATCCTCAGCCATTAGGCCACCAGGGAACTCCCTCCTTCCAATTTGAATAAATTACAAGGTATATGATGATGATTCACAAATAGTACCTCATTAAAAGTAATTGCAAATGATAAAAACTTAGTGCAACTCAGAGAGACCCTCAGGCAGTATTAGTCCTTTCCTTGAATAACATTCTGTAATTCTTTCCCCCATTGTGGATAGAAAAATAACCAGTTAAAAGTGCTACAAGAAAAAACATGTGTCAATAGCACAACTGCATTTCAGAAGATGAATAGTTTTTGGAAACCAAAAGAGTTTTTGAGTCATGAAACACATTCCTTCATTCTGCAGAACACAGCTGAAATAATGTTAATTACTTGCTTTCTACTCTGAATACTTCGATTTATTTTTATAGTGTTACATTATTGTAGTATATGAACTGAATAAATAATAGAATGTTAATTCCCATGGTAAATTAAGAAAGAAATCTCTGTAATAGCCCTCTTCAAGGAGAAGTGATAGAAGCAGTTATACAGTCCATTAATGAATCATATTTATTAGCTTCTCAGGAGGGACTTCTATTTAAAAATCAATATTTTCTCCCCAATATGAGCAATTACCTAGAAATTAGGTATGTTAAGCATTTAAGGTTTTTTCATGAGAAGTCAATGTAATGCAGTAGTTAAGTGAATACTTTGGGATCTGCCTAACCTGTGTTCTAATCCTATCACTTACTTGATATAAAATCTTAACAGAGTTCCTATCGTGGTTCAGTGGTAACAAACCCTGCTGGGATCCATGAGGATGAGGGTTGGATCCCTGGCCTGGTTCAGTAGATTAAGGACCCGGTGTTGCACTTGAGCTTGGTGTAGGTCACAGATACAGCTTAGATCTTGCATTACTGTGGCTGTGGCATAGGCCAGCAGCTGTAGCTCCAATTTGATCCCTAGCTTGGGAACTTCCATATGCCATGGGTGCAGCACCCCCCCCCCAAAAAAAAAACTTAAGTGATTATCTTTTTACACCACATAAGAATAAAATAATTCATTCAGGTGTTTGTGAGATTAAATAGGTTACACCAGGTATTTATCCTAGACGATGACATGTAATAAGTACTAAATAAATGATGTAAACATCATCATCTGTGTCACTGACTTTGTAAATTAGGTTTTATCATCACTAGTAGACACTCAAGGAAGCTGAAGATCTGAGAAGTTAATGAACTACTCCAATTTCATACAGCTATAAAGAAAAAACACTAATGTTGCCAAATTCTTTCACATCCTTATAGGGCAGATTATTCATTTGTAGTATAAATATACATCTAAAACCGTCATCAATAGTACCTTTTGAATAAAAACATACATATTGAAATATATGCAAGTAAGCACAATAAGTACCATTTTCTGAAGAAAGTTCTATGGCTCTGTTATCCCAAAACTTGATTAGAAATATCTGTCATCCTTATTTCAAGCATCTTCTCTGACAAGAATAGCATGAAAGTAGAAATCAACCCCAGGAAAACAAATGAGAAAAAGCTGACTACATAAAGACTAAACCACATGCTACTAAAAAGTCAGTTTATCAACAAGAAAATCAAAAGGTTAATTAAAAAATACCTAGAAACAAAGGATAGTGAAAACAGAATCGTTCAAAATCTATGGGATGCCACAAAAGCAGTTCTTAGAGGGAACTTCATAAAGGGAGAAAAATCTTCTTTCTCAAAAAAGAAGAAAAAAATCTCAAATCAGCAACTTAACCTACCACCTAAAAGAACTGGAAAAAGAAGAAAACCTAAAGTCAGCAGAAGCAAAGAAATCATAAAGATCAGGGAGGAAATCAATAAAATAGATTCAAAAGACAGAAAAAAAGCAATGCAACCAAGAGCTGGTTCTTTGAAAGGGTAAACAAATTTACAAACCTCTTGCCAGACTCACCAAAAAGAGAATGAACTCAAACAAAATAAGAAATGAAAAAGGAGAAAGCTCAACAGATACTGAAGAAATACAGAAAACCGTAAGAGAATACTATGAGCAATTATATGCGAATAAATTTGACAACCTGGAAGAAAAGGACAAATTTCTAGAGACATACAGCCTTCCAAAACCGAAAACAGTAAGAAATAGATCAATTGAATAGACTGATCACTAGAAATGAAATTGAATATGTAATAAAAGCGCTCCCTACAAAGAGAAGCCCAGGACCAGATGGCTTCACAGGCAAATTCTACAAAATGTACAAAGAGGAACTTATACCCATCCTGCTTAAACTTTTCCAAAAGTTTGAAGAAGAACGAACACTCCAAAAGACATTCTATGAAGCCACTATCACCCTAATATCAAAATCGGACAAAGATACTACCACAAAAGAACATTAGATGTCAATGTTTTTGATGACTATAGATGCAGAAATTCTCAACAAAATTTTAGCCAGCAGAATTCAACAACATATAAAAAAGATCATACACCACAACCATGTGGGATTCATCCAAGTTCACAAGGATTGTTCAGTGTGCACAAATCAATGTCATATACCACAATAACAAAAGTAAAGTCAAAAACCACATGACTGTCTCAATAGCTGTGGAAAAAAACATTTGAAAAAATCCAATACATATTCATGATAAAAACTCTTACCAAAGTGGGTGTAGAGGGAACATTGCTTAACATAATAATAACACTATTTAAGACAAACTCACAGCCAATATAATACTCCATGGAGAAAAGCTGAAAGTCTGGGAGATTTACGCCTCCTGCTTGGAATTTGTATGGAACCATGAAAGACCCAGAATTGCCAAAGCAATCCTGAGGAACAAAAACCAAGCAGGAGGCATAAATCTCCCAGACTTCAATACTACAGAGTTGCAATAATGAAGACAGTATGGTACCAAAACAGACATACAGACCAATGGAATAGAATAGAGAACCCAGAAATAAACTCAGACACCTATGGTCAATTAGTTTTTGATAAAGGAAGCAAGAATATAAAATGGGAAAAAAGTCTTTTCAGCAAGTGGTGCTGGGAAAACTGGACAGCTGCATGTAAAGCAATGATACTGGAATATACCCTCGCCCCATGCACAAAATTAAACTCAAAATGGCTTAAAGACTTAAACATAAGACAAGACACCTTCGATCTGACCCCTGGCCCAGGAACTTCCATATGCCATGAGTGCAGTCCTAAAAACAAAAAAGATACATGCACCCCATTCATTCACAATAGCCAAGACATGGAAACAACCTAAATGTCCATCAACAGATGAGTGGATTAAGAAAATGTGGTTACATATATACAATGGAATACTACTCAGCCATAACAAAGAACAAAATAATGTCATTTGCATCAACATGGATGGAACTAGAGATTCTCATACTAAATTAGCAAGATAAGGACAAATACCATATGATATCTCCTATACGTGGGATCTAAAATACAGCACTATAGAACAGAAACAAACTCATGGACGTTGAGAACAGACTTGTGGTGGCCAAGGGGGAGGAGGATGGAGTGGAACGGACTGGGAGTGGTTAAGCAATGAGGTCCTGCTGTGTGTGTGTGTGTGTGTGTGTGTGTGTGTGTATAAAACTGGGTCACTGCTGTACAGCAGAAATTGACAGAACATTGTACATCAACTAAAATATTTTTAAAGTGTCTATCATTTTTATTTATCAGTCTAAATTAATGTCTAAATATATAATAGCTCAACTTCCTCAAGCCTCAGCTATCAGCTTCTTTAGTTTAAAACTACCACTTAAGTAACTGGGTAACTGATAAGAAAAAAAAAGAACACTTTCATTCCAGTGATAGATGTCAACCCCCAAATTAAACAAGTGCCTGAAGTCACCAGTGCACCTTTTATAGTGTGTATCATGGTTCATTCATTTTTTTTTTCATTCAGTTAATATACCTTAGATGTATACTAAGAGCAGGGAAGATTTTAAATCTCTGGGCACACAGAAACTATTCCTTACTTTGGAAAGACTCACTTTCCAAAGTGGGAGGACAGTAATGAACTAAATTTACAATAGACTCAAAGGCCCTATGAAAAAAGTAAGCACTGTGCTCAACTTACTTCCTGAAGTAAATAGCTGAAGAAGTGCTATCAATGTACTGGAAAATAATATTATGCATTTATAGATGAAGGTGAGAAGCAAAATAGTGTTTTCAGGGAAGGGCAAAAAATCAAATGGTTGAAAGTTGGATAGGCACTAGTTATGTGAAAGAATAGTGAAAACTGACATAAAAGATTTTCTTAAATTCTACATCAGGTAGACTTCATATGTATGGGCACAGAGTAAAAAAAAAAAGTCACTGATAAGAGTGATACATTTAGATTTACATTTCAAAGAGTCACTATGACTACAGCCTACAGAATGGTGAGCTGCATATGTCTTTCTAGTCATGCATGCAACCCTTTAATCATTTATTCACATGAGTAGTGTTCAAACATATGTTTTGCTCACCTAATATGTGTCAAGTGATGTAACACATGCTGGAGATTCAGTGAGGAACAGAGCAGAAATTTGTTCTTTTTCTCCCCCTCCTCCTCTTTGTCTCCCTCCATCCTTCTCTCTCACAAAGCCTATTAAGAAGTGTTAAAAGACTGATAGTAAACAAAGATGGATACTAAACAGAAAAATCTGGTAGATGAATATAGTAAATAATGTAAGAATTGATGAGTGTTTGAAATAAATCTCTAGTAGCAGGATTATAGAGGTATGAGTACATTGGAGAAGCATTTTGGAGGTAGAATTTATGGGGATTGATTGAAAGTAAGAGGCGGAAGAGAGCAGTGTTTAAAAGGACTCTAAGGTCTCAATTCCAACATGTTGATGAAGCCAAGCCACTGGCCTATTTTATTCCTTTACTGAATATGCTAAGTCACATTGTTTGATACAACTTTAGGCAGCCATTCTGAATTTCAGGCATCTCTTAACAGGTAGCCTTTCACTCATTTGGCAGGATTCGAACCACTAACTCATGCTATATACCTATGCTTTACACAGGACTATTTAGAGAAGAAATGGACAAATTTGAGTTTTCTGTACCTACTCTCTTTGGCTCATAGTCATCCAAGAAATAACGGATGTAGCACATAGTGTGCAAGCCTGACACCACAGCCACCCCTGCCCAAAGTGAGACAATCAGACGGTTATGTCAGAATCAAATCTGCTTGGAGAGGTGGGCAGGGAGAGTAGAATTTATAGAACATTTTAGAACATCAAGTAGGTGAAGGAATCAATCTCTGCAAAGCCCGTAGCCTGGTTTGTAAGTACAACCATGCCTACTGGAGTGGGTCTAAATGGAAGAGATATATTTTAAATGGGACAGCCAAGAAGACAGGAATCTTCAGAGTCACTCATATCCTCATTCATCTAAGTTAGTAAATATTTTAGATACCAATGGCAGACTCTTAAACATGGTGTCTTTGTGCAGTATACACACCCTAGAACCAGATACGACTTCTTACTTTCTAATTTCCTTTATATCTTGAACTGTAATTTTTTTTCTTCTTTTTAGGGCCTCACCCTTGGCATATGGAAGTTCCCAGGCTAGCAATTGAATCGGAGCTGCAGCTGTCGGCCTACACTGAAGCCACAGCAATGCAGTATCTAAACCACTTCTGCAACCTATGCCACAGCTCATGGTGATGCTGGATCCTTAACCCACTGAGAAAGGCCAGGGATCAAACCCAAATCCTCATGGATACTAGTTGGGTTCATTAGTGCTGATCCACAATTAAGAATTCCCTTGGACTCTAATTTTTTTCCTTAGGAAAAATCATCTGTACTCAGCCAAAAATAAAACTTCAAAAATCTCAAATTTGTGGCAGTTCCTTCATCCTTTTAATAACTTTGTGGGTTTTACATTAGCCACTTAACCCAAAACCAGAGAATCGGGGATATACTATTTTGCAACTTTCCTTTCCCTTCCTAGTCACTTCTCCCCTCATACTTCTACTTCCTTAGATAAAATCCACTCAGTCCCCCACTCTGTTAGGGACAGAAGAAAGAGAGCAGTGAGAAGGTGTCTGAGTTCCTGTCTTGAGTCATTCACTCCACTTGGAATGGCACACACTGCTCTAGAATATCTGGTCTATCACAGTCTTGTCTTACTGCTTCTCTCCCCCATCCCTTCCTTATCCACTCTCACCTTCCACAAAGCCCTTTGTAGCAGACTGCTATTAGGGAGTAAAGGGGATACCACTACACTGATACCCTACGTGTTGTGAGATTCATTCATTCAACCCTCCTCTCTAAAGAAGATCTGCATCTCACTCTTTGCCAGGATGACAGTCAAGAGGAGAAGTTACTTATAGCAGTAGCCAGAAAAGTACATTCAGAGTTTAGCCATCGTTTCTGAATGATCAGGAAAGGTCCTTAAAGACAGTGAAATAATAGTGACAAAAATGTCTCAGAATAAGATAGGACAGTACCCAGTTTTTGAACTTGAGCAATAAAGAAATCTTTATGGAGAAATGAATTGACTTTGTAGCCTAAATTAGGGGTAGAAACACATAGAAATCACATATGCAAATGTAAACAAGAAACGTCACTTTTTTAGATCCATTCTAGCTCTGATAATTAATACCTTCAAGGTAAGTGGCAATGAAACTAATTTCCAACATAGAATTTTAGAAGTAACTGACCTACACTTACCATAAAAATGCTTTCTTGATTCAGGTTCAGCGCATCCTGTTTATGTGTCTATAACCTGTTTAATATGTGGTCAGAGATAGACAAGCAAGGTGACCAAACACCAATAAAGTGAGAACACTGCCAGATAGAGTCTACAGGGAGTATTATTTCCATAAGGCATTCCCTACTGTATTCTAGACCTGACTAATGTTTCAAGCAAGCCCAGGTTGCTTTAGGTCACAGTAATTAAGTTAATTAACAACAGCTAAAGCAGCATTTAAAATATGTAAAAAGAATATACCAACTCACAGAACATTCTTCTTCACTTTGGAAGCAGACAGGGAGCAAAATTATTATAAAACAATTATTGCACAGCTGGTGGGTTGAATGACTCTTCACTTATCATCTACTTAGTACCACTTTTTAGAGTGAACTTGACCTCAAACAAGGCTTGGATTTTTCTGTTTTACTTCAAAGCTTTTCTAAGGATATTTGTCTAAAAATTACTAATTCATAAAACTTCTATTAGGAGCTTCTATAATTTCTTGTAGGTATCTGATCATTTAACACCCATATGGAGGAGGTCTACTTTATTCAAAGCACTACATATTGTAGTTAAGGAGAGTAACACATGTAAATTCAATCAGTAAGGATTTCTTTCACATGTACAATAAATGTGTATAAACTAAAAGAAATTGTTTCTTAAAGTTAATAATATAAAGTAAGAAAGAAAGTAGTAAAGAAAGGTAATAGTGATATAGGAAATACATTCAGAGGATAGATTACAGGAAAAGGCAAATAAGAAATCTTAAATATATACTAAACTCTAACCTTAGTGTGTATAAGGGATTTATGCCAGATAACAGTGACTGCAGAAAAATATACCAATAGTTTAATTTTGTATAGGATGTACTCAGTGTCAACAAACAAAAATACAACGTGTTCCAAGTGCCTAAATACAAGGGAAGTAATTTCTACAAAGGTTTGGAAGAGGTGAGTAACCTATTATGATGATGGAAGTTTTTATGTAGGAAGTAAGGTTTGGATCAAGGTTTGAATAATAGTTATAAATTGATAGATATGAGGTGTTTTAGTTAGAAGGGCTGTTTTTTTCTTTATTTTTTATTTTATTTTATTTTTTAATTTATTTTTTTCCCACTGTACAGCAAGGGGATCAAGTTATCCTTACATGTATACGTTTTTTTCCCCCACCCTTTGTTCTGTTACAATATGAGTATCTAGACAAAGTTCTCAATGCTATTTAGCAGGATCTCCTTGTAAATCTATTCTAAGTTGTGTCTGATAAGCCCAAGCTCCCTATCCCTCCCACTCCCTCCCCCTCCCCCTCCCATCAGGCAGCCACAAGTCTCTTCTCCAAGTCCATGATTTTATTTTCTGAGATGTTCATTTGTGCTGGATATTAGATTCCAGTTATAAGTGATATCATATGGTATTTGTCTTTGTCTTTCTGGCTCATTTCACTCAGGATGAGATTCTCTAGCTCCATCCATGTTGCTGCAAATGGCATTATGTCATTCTTTTTTATGGCTGAGTAGGATTCCATTGTGTATATATACCACTTCTTCCAAAACCAATCCTCTGTCGATGGACATTTGGGTTGTTTCCATGTCCTGGCTATTGTGAATAGTGCTACAATGAACATGCGGGTGCATGTGTCTCTTTTAAGTAGAGTTTTGTCTGGATAGATGCCCAAGAGTGGGATTGCGGGGTCACATGGAAGTTCTATGTATAGACTTCTGAGGTATCTCCAAACTGTTCTCCATAGTGGCTATACCAGTTTACATTCCCACCAACAGTGTAGGAGGATTCCCTTTTCTCCACAGCCCCTACAGCACTTGTTATTTGTGGACTTCTTAATGATGGCCATTCTGACTTGTGTGAGGTGGTATCTCATGGTAGTTTTGATTTGCATTTCTCATATAACCAGCGATGTTGAGCATTTTTTCATGTGTTTGTTGGCCATCTGTATATCTTCCTTGGAGAAATGTCTATTCAGGTCTTTTGCCCATTTTTCCATTGGTTGATTGGCTTTTTTGCTGTTGAGTTGTATAAGTTGCTTGTATGGTCTAGAGATTAAGCCCTTGTCCATTGCATCATTTGAAACTATTTTCTCCCATTCTGTAAGAAGGCTGTTTTTAACAAAAGTCTGTTTCATTTAAATGAAAGGTTTCTGAAGTTAGCATTGGCTTTGGAGATGACACCAAGAGTCAAGAGCCTAGGAGTGATTCCAGATGCTCAGAATTTTGACTTGGTGAGCATTCCCAGAATGGGTCAGTTGCTAAGGATGAGACTCACATTAATCAAGTTTGCAGAGCGTGAAGTATAAATGAGAATATCAATTCATTAATTTATTACACAAGCAGAAGTGCTTGGGGAGTTAACATCTAATAAAAAAAGTTTGCCTGCTGAGCAAGAAACCATAGCAAGATTGTAAGAGGATGTGGTTGCAAATATTTGACATTGGGTTATGTTAATCAGTTACCTCCATCGCTAGAAGAAATAAATTCCTGATGAAATTAACTGAGTCCTTGAGTCTGCAGGTTAGTCTTATGGAGGAGTTGCTTGTGCAGTGATATGGATGGGTTATTGATCTTACTTGGTCCCATTTATCTATGCCTCCACAACAGGTCTGCCAAACAGTGTACTAAAATACATTCTTCATTGGAGAGGAAATGTATCTAATTTTATTCCAAATTCGATATTACTAGGAAATCCAGTTAGAACAATAAAATATTACAACATTTAATTCACTAGTATATAGTAGGTAGTCTTTAGATCCTTTGCCTAAGAAAATTTCAGAAAATACTAAAACATGCAAAATAAAAAATGAAAATTTCCCTCTACCAACTGCTACCTTAATTCCTCTCCTCAGCTGTGGTTATTGTCATCAGTTTTGGAGGTGTTTTTCTAGCATGTCTTTGTGTGCATATGCAAATAAAAAAGCATGTGCATATGTTATTTTAATGTAGCCAAACTACGTATACTGATCTCCACTTGCTTATTGCACTTAAAAATAAAATTATGCATAATGTGTCTAGGGCAAAACTCATAGTTATTACTCACTTTTCATTAATGGCTCCATAATATTGCATCTTAGGTATATAGTCCAATTTATGCATTCAACCCAGTAACATTCCTATTGCAAACAAAAATCCTTGTACACTTAATAAGCAATTAGGTTTGTCACCCTTTATCAAAATGAAAATCCTTGTACATTAATGAGCACTTGTTTGAGTAAATCTTATCATAGACTAAATTCCAAGTGACATATATATATTTTATATTTTGAAAATTTGCAAAGTTTCCCTCCAAAAATTGGTATGAAGCATCTGTACACTTCTGGCAAAGGGGGATGGTAATACTGACTTTCCCATGCTTTAAATAACATGAAATTTTATAAATGTTTATGGTATTTACCAGCCCAGTCAGTTAAAAAGCAGTTACGTTTTGTTTTAATTGGTATAGACAAGTGAAGTGAGCTTTAATGTATGTTATTAATCATCTATATGATATATGTGTGTGGGTAGATGTATATGTATGTGAGAGAGAGAGAAAGAAACTGGCTTTCCAGATCCTTTGCCTATTTTAGGCAATCATCCATTTAAAAAAATAAATAAATTATTAGTACTTATATAGAGATTACATTATGGCATGTGTATTTTTCAGTAAGAATTTTTCAGATTTTATTGTTTTTAAAATTTTATTGACAGTGAATCATTTAGAGTTTATTTGTTAAGAAAGGTAGGATTCCAGCTCTTTTTTTCTTAAAACATAGCTAGTTATCCTAATCCAATCTGTTAAGTAATCTGTTTTTTCATCACTGAGTTTTGAAATCCTGTGTTTATCATGTTGTAAATATCCCATATAAAAGGTTCTGTTTTTTGTCCTCTATTCTGTTCCATTGATTTGTCAGCCACCAAGCTATTATTGCATGGTTTTAGTACAGCTTAGTAGACAGGAGTAGTTCTCTACCATTAAAAGCCCTTCCTGGCTTTTTTTTTCCCCTCTATTCTTACTCATTTATTTAAACACATAACTTTTAGGAAATTTTTTTCAAGATTGAAATCAAGAAGTAGAATGAGGAGGAAAGGGAAGAGGATAAAGTATGATACTAATTGATTTAGATGTATTCAATTTATATTTGCATTTACAATAAATTGAAGTGACTATTTCTATGTAAGCACAAGCTATCACCCTCTAGTTGCTAATACTTTATTTCATGTCTCAGTAAACATTTAAATTGCAGATATATATACATATGTATATAAAATATACACATATATATCCTGAAGATTTCTTGTTGGGTCTCTTCCTAGGTGTTTTGTGTTATTCGTTTGATTGATGTGTAATTTGACATGATCACAGTACTGATTGCTTTTAGCTAACGGTCATCATTCACTCCACTCTTTCCCCTTATTTCCCAAATCCATGCATTTGCCAGTTCTCTCATTAATGCCTCCTAAGTACCAATAGTGTTCAGATCTATTCTGTTTTTTCTATTGCTGTGAACCATGCCCAAATTCAAACTTGTTATTCTCTGGACTATGCCATGCTCGATTTCATTCTTTACTAAAGTATGAACCTGTATATTTCACTTCCATACTTAAAATTCTTCAGTGGTTTCCATACATAACAGGAAAAAAAAAAAATCCAGGTTCTTAAACTTGTGCCAGTGTCTCTGAATCCCCATCGTTGCCTCTCAGTAATTCACATTTTATTCCATGAGCACCCAATCAGGCTCTGTAAAGTTTCTGTCTCTTGACTTTGAACTTCTGAGAGCACACCCTCAGTTATCTCCCCTTCACTAGAATAGCTCTAACAACCCTCTTTTAGAGTAAACATGGTATCTTCCTAAAAGTTGCTCCAGCCCCAGGCTAAGTGCTATGTATTTTCTCAGTGCTCCCATAAAAACACTGTGTTCAAACCTATTCCATATTATACTTTGAATTACAATTATTTTTTTAAACAGTTTTCAGCCAAACATGTGGAATTTTTAAAACAAATTTTGTTTCTCATTTGTCCCAGAATTCTTCCCATATGAACTTGTTTAAGTGAATGGATGAATGAAAGATCAAATATTATTGGTCTGTTATAAGCCAAGCACTCAGTTCTAGGTGCTGCATACATAACAGTGAACAAAACAAAACAAAACAAAATCTGCCTTCATTGATGTTATATTGCAATGGATAACGAGAGTCAATCAAAAAATAATTAAGTAAATATGTAGTATATTGGAAATGAGTAAAGCTTAAATATATGGAGAATACAGCATGGTATGAATAGGAAGTGTCGATTTTGGAATGATAGAATTATCTGAAAAATGATCAATAGATGAATTTAAATTAAAAATCCAACAGTTTTGTTTGCAAAATTAAGAACTTGGTTCTCTATCTTTCATAATAAAAATAAAATTTAGTGAAAATTTCAAAAGGTGATAAAACTAATGGATCGTAGATCCTTGTTAGGTTGAAAAATTATTTTAGTAAAGATACTAGAGGGAACAATGTGGAAAAGGGCATAAACATAAGTTCATTCTTTAATTATTATTAGATAGTTAATAATAATGGATATTAAAAACAAACCTGTCAGATTGCTATAAAAGTGTGTGAATGGCTACTCCCTACTTCTGCTCTGATCTCACTGTGAATGAGCAACACATATGTGGCAATGAGGAAGGATTGTCATATTATCCTGGTTTGTCTGGGACTTTCCTGGAGGTCAAGAATAGGCTAATTACAGATATTGGTAATGACAATTTTTAGAGTACATCCACAGACTTGGAAGTCTCAGGAAGAGTCAAGACAAGATTATTAGAGATCAAATATCTAAGAGTCCAGGTTATTGGGAAAAGCACCTACATGGATATTAAAATCACCAGGAATCATGGCAAGAGCAATTTTGGAGAAAATAACAGAGAACAAGAGGTAAAATCCTTAAAGGATGAGGAAGACTGGGCTTATGTGAAAAAGTGTCCTCAAAATGTGGTCCACTTTTTTTTTTTTTTTGCTTTTTAGGGCCACACCCGCAACATATGCAGGTTCCCAGGCTAGGGATCCAATTGGAGCTACAGCTGCCGGCCTACACCACAGCCAGAACAACACAGGATTTGAGCCGTGTCTGCGACCTACACTACAACTCATCGCAATGCCAGATCCTCAACCCACCGAGCGAGGCCAAGGGTCGAATCTGCAACCTCATGGTTCCTAGTTGGTTTCGTTTCCGCTGCACCATAATGGAAAATCTTTTTTTTCCCCCCGATTTTTGTAACTCATCCACAGTGAGGATTATTAAATCTAATAATAATTTTTAAACGAATTTATGCTTTATGCCTATTTTACTTCATTGTCTGTAACTTTTTTATTGTATATATTAATCCGAAATAGATTGCGAAGGAAAAAAAAGACTGATCCTTCCCCACAGATAGTTTGACAAGCACTAATATCATTGCCTGTAACATAAAGGAATTATGGGTAGTGTCTGACAAGGACAGGAGCAAGCTGGTGGTCTATATGAAGAATAGAGAATAGTCCAAAAGTGGCAGTGAGGTAGGATGATCTCTTTGTACCCATCTTGGTTTCCTGGGTCTTTCCTGATTTTAGCACTGAGAACCTCAGGTCCCAGGAAATTCCTGGGTTCCAGGACCTGGATGCAAAGAGAACATATACTTCAGTGGTGCTAGTTATCAGAGAGAAAGCACAGCCATCCTTTCAACCTTCTACTGGTAGTGTGAAAGCCAGTGGTGGGGATGGTCTCATCTGGAGACCCAGGAATTATGTGACTCCTTTAATCTCAGAGCACCAGAACTTTGCTACTGCACCATAGAAACAGTAGGGGGCTGGCATCCCCTACCACCTTCGTGGTGCCCAGCTCCCAGCTGTTGTTGAGGGTGAGGTGGAAGCTGAGGAGCCACAGTTTTACTAGGAGCAGCGAACACAACATATGTTCTCTCCTAACAAAGGTTCAGATCAAGAGCATTAGTTAGCAATTCAAAGTCTATACTATTATTGACCAAAAATAGTTGAACTTGGTTAAACGATGTTGCTAGACTCTTTTCTGTCAGCCTTTTCAGAATGTTGAACTTGATCACCTCTTTTCCTCATCTAAGGTCTAGCAACTTACTTTAG
Organism: Phacochoerus africanus; assembly: GCF_016906955.1. Taxonomy (NCBI): domain Eukaryota; kingdom Metazoa; phylum Chordata; class Mammalia; order Artiodactyla; family Suidae; genus Phacochoerus; species Phacochoerus africanus. The sequence goes on along the minus strand of NC_062559.1, from coordinate 21,800,068 downwards.
CAATTTCTTAGCCTTTCATTCACTGTGATAGAGATTAATACCACCCAAAGTTGGCCAATGATATCTGCAACAGGTAGCCATTTAAATAAATATAACCAGAACTGGATTTATATACCATCTGATAAATACATCTTCTTACCTGTTGGGAAACTGACCCAAGAAGGTGAATTAAAATAAGAAAAGTTTGCTTGGTGAGTTTGGGATCAGAACAAAGGTAGTTGAGTGGCCTTAACCAAGATATCCATCGAGCCATTCATCAAGCAGTAGAGGTTTGGAGAGACATTTTTTGTTCTGAATAGATGTATTTGTGCAACAGAGGGAATGTTTTTGGTGACTGGTAATGAGACCTTCTCCTCTAGATGGTGCTAAAAAAAACAATGACAGATTCTACCTTCTAACTTTTCATTTCTCTAGGTTCTGTGGGGACTATCAGCCTTCAGTTTGCATTCATTATTGTAGCCTTCTTCATTCCACATTACATTCCAATTACATTTTAGCATGGATGCTCCATGATGACATGTAGAGATATATCTTAAGCTTAACTAAATTGCCTTAAAACAGCACTGTGATATTATCTGCCTCTGAGAAGCTTTTCAACAAGCAGAATTGAACCTCATGAATTAGCAGCTAGCCCGTCACGTGTGGTATACAAGCAATCTTAAAACTCCCGTCACAGAGAGTAGCACTGTCTGCCTTGTCCCTAAATTGAATGTCCTATCTTAATACCAAAATAATTACCTTTCTATGAATAGTAAATTCCCATATATTCAATTCCCACTTCCAGTTCATCTTGTTAAATTGAAAATAAAGCTGTAACATTCCAGCTTAGGAGATGCCCTCCAATACTCTATGAGTGATATTGGCAGTGGTTCTCAAACTTTAATTTGTATGTGAATTATCTAGAGATCTTATGCAGAGTCATAAGATCTGTTATCATGCAGATTTAGCAGAACTGGGGTGGGCTCTGAAAGTCCAGATTTATAACAAGCATTGGAGGTGCTGGTCTGAAGAGCACACTTGTTTAGGGGCTTTATAATTAGCATTATCTCAAGAGTAATGCTTTTTGCAGACTTCATAGTAGCAGTTGCTCCCACCAAAGAACTACTATTCATGGTTCTTAGCCGTGAGGTCTTTCTGCATAAGACCATAGGCTTTTGCAGTCAGATTGATATATTTTGCCTCTAAGAGAAGTTCCTCTGAACAGTTGGATAGGTCAGGGAAGCATAGTTGCTAAGAGCCTGGGCACTGGCATTTAAATGAAAAGTGACTTTAAGCAGTTTTCTTAATCTGTGTAAAGTCTCAGCTTCCTCAGAAATAAAATAGATGAAATATTGATGATAATTAAAATATCATATGCCCAGGAATGTTATCCGGATCAGTGAGATGATGCATATGAAATTACAAGTATGTGGCACTTAATACACATATATTATTAGTATTATTATTGATCCTATTACTATTATCTGTTTTGTATTATCTCATGGAATCAATATCAAATCTACCCCTTGATTCTTTTCTAAATGCTGGATCATTTTGTCCAACTTATCTCAGCTTAAGGTGGGGTCTCATCCACTCCCAAATCTGTACAAGAAGCTTATACTGTAGTATCTGTCAGTACCTCTTAGCAATATCTGATTTCAGACCTCCGTGCAACTTGGAACAAGCTCCAGAATCTTGACCCACTCAAAGCTTAGGGGGTCCATACATATGAATTTTAGAAATTCCCTAATTTTCCAAGTTATGGCTAATATACGTCACGTTACTTAGGAGAAATACAATTCTTTGATTAGAGCAGAATCCGCCATTCAAAGCAGTTTGGGGGCTGCTAGGTGGTAGCTGAATGTTAAGTGAGAATGGTGAGTTAGCATGAAATAATTCTATTTCTTAAACTGTTTGCCTGTGATTAGGTTGATCTTTTTTTTCTGTTATTTAGCCACTAAAAAAGCACGTCAGGAATGGATTAATCCTTGAATCATGTCAATTTTACCCTCCACTGGATAACTAAGAATTTGTATTAAGTAAAACTTTTTCTTTTAGATAACCTACTGATTTCTGCAGGAGATCTAGCTAACCTGGTAATTTGTATTCCTATTTAACCTTATGAATAACCAACATTTAGATGACTCTTATTAATAGACATCTCCAGGTGCAGGAACAAAGAGTGTCTTCCTACTTAGCCCCAATGCACACTTTTGCTCCCACCATTGGCAATTTGAAGTTCACAAATTCGCTTGTCTGTTTACTTCCTTAAGAGCTTTCCCATTATTCTAGGAGTGGGATATCATTTCTGACCCACAGTGTTTTAGGTAGCAGAGTAATATATATATTTTTAATTCCATCATGAAGTTCCCATTGTGGCTCAGCAGTTAAGGACCCAACATTGTCTCTGTTCAGTCCCTGACTTCACTCCATGGGTTAAGGATCCAGCATTTCCATAAGCTGTGGCATAGATTGTAGACATGGCTCAGATCTGGTGTTGCCGTGACTGTGGCATAGACCCCAGCTGCAGATCCAAATCACCCCCTAGTCTGGGAACTTCCATGTGCTGCAAGTGGGGCCATAAAAAGAAAAAAAAAATGGTCACAGGTATTCCTGCTAAGAACAGTGGACATTTTTCCTAACTAAGCAATAAATTATCAGAAGTTCTGAGACATCCCACACCATCTAAAGTAGTTACTCATATCACAGTTCTTTATTTTTTAAGCCAAACAGAAGAAATGATACTAGGAAATAAGAGACTTTAGATTTTTTGCTAGGAGAGGTACAGTTGGCTTGATTCATAGAGAAATCTGGCAATCTTAAAGCAAGTGGCTTACCTGTCATAAGTCCTGTCTCAGACTTTCTGGGCAACTGATGAAATACAGAGAGCTGTCAACTCAAACATGGGTAAGAAGTCCAGCAAATCACTCATATGTCAGATTAAGTGCCTTTTATTCTGTCCTCACCTCCTAGCCAGATTTATACTGAAATTAGACCAGCAAATGAACCCATAGAGAGGAATTTTACAGAGGTGAGACTGTGGTCTGACAGCCTGAAGAAGGTCTCACCATTCTTAATATGCAAATGTGAACTTTGTTTTTGGTACTTACCAAGAGTCCAGCATCCCATCAGTCACTGGGAAGACCAGAGGCTAATGCTGGTCCAAAACTGCTGTCGTTGTATTTTCTCAAGTGTATGTCCATAAGCTCTAGCCGTCTGACTTCCTCAACACTACTTGGAACATTTCATTTACTAAGGAAATTTGGGGATCATTTTAGACCAACATGCAAGAGTAGTACCACATTTACCACAATTAGGTACCCAAATATAAAACAAAGTGTTTTTAGAAACAAAATTGTCTTAACTGAAATAGCCACTAGATTTTTCAGTAATTTGACTGCATGTTTTTATAGAAATATTCCTGGGTTTTAGGATGTTTTCACTAGCATTTTCATGCCTACTATAAATATCAGTATTCTCTCCCAGAAACGACTGCAAAAATGTCAGTCACTCCTTTGACTGTGTAGGTACATACAGAGACTAGGTGACTTTTTTTGATTTGTCTACTGTAAGGCTTCAAAATGATCCACCTGGTGCAACTGCCAACATGGCCTATGTATCAAGTGTTGTCAGGCTCAGTTGAAAATGAGTGTACTTTCTTACCATCACTAACAGGTATCTTAATAAAGCTGCCAACAGGAGTTCGCATCGTGGCGCAGTGGTTAACAAATCCAACTAGGAACCATGAGGTGGCAGGTTCGATCCCTTGGCTTTGCTCAGTTGGTTAAGGATCCAGCATTGCAGTGAGCTGTGGTGTAAGTCACAGACAAGGCTCGGATCCCACGTTGCTGTGTCTCTGGCATAGGCCGGCAGCTACAACTCTGATTTCACCCCTAGCCTGGGAACCTTCATATGCCGAGAAGTGGCCCGAGAAATGGCAAAATAAATAAATAAATAAATAAATAAATAAATAAATAAATAAATAAAGCAAGCAAGCAAGCTGCCAACATGGTCAAAGATAGCTTGCTGGTGTCTGAGAAGTCGAAGTCATATAAGGACTTAAGGTATACATATAGACGCAATTAGAGAAAAACCACATATGTATTATTTGGATTTGCTGTTTTTTCATTTGATACTTGATAAGTGAGTCATATTTTCAGTGCTTTTTCTACCTTTAATAAGCTAAAATTATGAGAAAGAAGTCTATGATATCCCTGTAAAGGGTGAATGTGTGTGTGTGTGTGTATTTTCTGTGTTTAGCACTTGGGAATTAAAGTTACCTTACTGAGTTCTTCCTGTGCGAGTTGCATGATTCATATATTTTCTTTTCTTCAAAGTACACACACACACACACACACACACACACACACACTTGCCTTCAGTGAGAATATTTTGTTTGATAGAGGAGTCTCTTCCAAATGTGATAACACACTCTTCAGCACTTATTATGCAGTTTTTACCATTTCACCTTGCACTTGTTCATATTTTGTATTTTAAATTTTCTCTGATTATTTCAGATATCTGTTATTGACAAAAAAGGAAATGAAAACACTAATTTGAAAAGATGCATGCATTTCAATGTTCACTGCAGCATTATTTACAATAACCAAGATTGTAACCTAAGTGTCTATTAACAGATGAATGAATAAAGATTTGGTATATATACACATTGGAATATTACTTGGCCATAAAAAAGAATGAAGTCTTGCCTTTAGTGACCACATGGATAGACCTGTATTCTACTTAGTGAAATAAGTCAGACAGATAAAGACAAATACCATATATTTCTCTTCTTTTTGATATATAGTTAATGAAACAAATGAACACATATAACAGAATAGAAAAAGACTTACAGACAGAAAAAACTAGTGGTTGACAGAGGGAGAAGACTGGGAGAAGGATGAAATAGGTAAAGGAGATTAAAAGTACAAACTACCAGTTATAGAATAAATAAGTCACATGGATGTAGTGTACAACACAGGGAATGTAGTCAATATTTTATGTAACATTGGTGTATCATCTGTAAAAATATTAACTCACAATGTTGTACACCTGTGAGTCAACTATATTTTTATAATTTTTAAAAAAGTTAGTGGTAATGATTGTGTTCCATTCTTTTGTATTCCCAATGCATTGAACAATGTGTTGAGCATAGAGGAATTGTGAGCATAGTAGATAATAAAAAAACACAAATATATTTATTGAATGCTCCCATGTGTCATATATTGGCATATGCTTCACCAAAGGTAATTACTTTTAATTGTGTCCTAGATACTCTTTTACAATATACACATGCACACACATTCTTGTAAAACATTATGTAACAACACCATTTAATACACACAGTTATTTTTCTTGATTTAAATAAATGGATTATCTTCCCATGTCACTACATACTTATCAATTTCATTTTATTTAATGGCTGCAGAATATTGTATTAATGTACTATAACTTATTTAACCATTTTGCTGTAAATGGTCATTATTTGCAGGCATTTTTACTATCACAAAGAAAGTTATATATCATATATAAATATGAAAGTTAAAAAGTTAAAAGATATCTAAAAAGTTAAAGATATATAAATGAAAGTTATATATCAGTTATATATCATATATATATATCTTGGATATATATCACAGCATAATTTTGCAAGTGTATCTATAGATGTAATGCCTCTTCATAGAATTGCTGACTCAAAGAGTGTGACCATTTTTCAACTTGATGAATATTGACTATTTTCTCTCCACAACATTTATACTAATTTAAGTGTTTATGGTGCATCTATGCTCAAACTGTTATTAACTGAAGCCCAACTGATAAAATTGTTAGGGAATTACTTTCAAGATATTTCTCAAGAGTTCAAATCAGGATTTGATAGAGAAACCTGCAACATAATTCTAGTTCCAGATTCTAGGAAACTCTGTGTTTGTCAGCAAATTCATTTTTCCCTATGCAAAAAATCCAGTTTTTTAACAGATTTGCAAAGGAGTTTGTGACCCACTCCCAGGCACACTCACAAAAGTCTACCTATTTCCAGAAAAAGTTTAAGAAATCACTTGATTCCTTTCTTTTACTGAGTTAATATAGTTGTGGAAGTATTTTTTTTTTAATTTTTGGCTATTTAATCTTGCATATAGGAAAAAACAAATGAAAGAACGAAGTATCATTTTGGCCATTATTTAAGGCTTTTTTATTTATTTATTTTTTTATTTTTATAACTTTTTTTATTTTCCCACTGTACAGCAAGGGGGTCAGGTTATCCTTACATGTATACATTACAATTACATTTTTCCCCCAGCCTTTCTTCTGTTGCAACATGAGTATCTAGACAGTTCTCAATGCTATTCAGCAGGATCTCCTTGCAAATCTATTCTAAGTTGCGTCTGATAAGCCCAAGCTCCCGATCCCTCCCACTCCCTCCCCCTCCCCCTCCCATTAGGCAGCCACAAGTCTCTTCTCCAAGTCCATGATTTTATTTTCTAAGAAGATGTTCATTTGTGCTGGATATTAGATTCCAGTTATAAGTGATATCATATGGTATTTGTCTTTGTCTTTCTGGCTCATTTCACTCAGGATAAGATTCCCTAGCTCCATCCATGTTGCTGCAAATGGCATTATGTCATTCTTTTTTATGGCTGAGTAGGATTCCATTGTGTATATATACCACCTCTTCCGAATCCAATCATCTGTCGATGGACATGTGGGTTGTTTCCATGTCCTGGCTATTGTGAATAGTGCTTCAATGAACATGCGGGTGCATGTGTCTCTTTTAAGTAGAGTTTTGTCCAGATAGATGCCCAAGAGTGGGATTGCGGGGCACATGGAAGTTCTATGTATAGACTTCTGAGGTATCTCCTAACTGTTCTCCATAGTGGCTGTACCAGTTGACATTCCCACCAACAGTGCAGGAGGGTTCCCTTTTCTCCACAGCCCCTCCAGCACTTGTTATTTGTGGACTTCTTAATGATGGCCATTCTGACTGGTGTGAGGTGGTATCTCATGGTAGTTTTGATTTGCATTTCTCTTATAACCAGCGATGTTGAGCATTTTTTCATGTGTTTGTTGGCCATCTGTATATCTTCCTTGGAGAAATGTTTATTCAGATCTTTTGCCCATTTTTCCATTGATTGATTGGCTTTTTTGCTGTTGGGTTGTATAAGTTCTTTATATATTCTAGAGATTAAGCCCTTGTCGGTTGCATCATTTGAAACTGTTTTCTCCCATTCTATAAGTTGTCTTTTTGTTTTCTTTTGGGTTTCCTTTGCTGTGCAAAAGCTTTTCAGTTTGATGAGGTCCCATGGGTTTATTTTTGCTCTAATTTCTATTGCTTTGGGAGACTGAACTCAGAAAATATTCACGATGTTGATGACAGAGAGTGTTTTGCCTATGTTTTCTTCTAGGAGTTTGATGGTGTCCTGTCGTATATTGAAGTCTTTCAGCCATTTTGAGTTTATTTTTGTGCATGGTGTGAGGGTGTGTTCTAGTTTCATTGCTTTGCATGCAGCTGTCCAGGTTTCCCAGCAATGCTTGCTGAAGAGACTTTCTTTTTCCCATTTGATGTTCTTGCCTCCCTTGTCAAAGATTAATTGACCATAGGTGTCAGGGTTTATTTCCGGGTTCTCTATTCTGTTCCATTGGTCTGTCTGTCTGTTCTGATACCAGTACCACACTGTTTTGATGATGGTGGCTTTGTAGTATTTCTTGAAGTCTGGGAGAGTGATGCCTCCTGCTTGGTTTTTGTTTCTCAGGATTGCTTTGGCGATTCTGGGTCTTTTGTGGGTCCATATAAGTGTTTGGATTGTTTGTTCTAGTTCTGTGAAAAATGTCCGGGGTAATCTGATAGGGATTGCATTGAATCTGTAGATTGCTTTGGGTAGTATGGCCATTTTTACAATATTGATTTTCCCAATCCAGGAACATGGAATATCTTTCCATTTCTTTACATCTTCCTTGATTTCTTTGATTAAAGTTTTATAGTTCTCGGCATATAGGTCCTTTACCTCCTTGGTCAGGTGTATTCCGAGGTATTTGATTTTGTGAGGTGCAATTTTAAAAGGTATTATATTTTTGTATTCCTTTTCTAATAGTTCATTGCTGGTATACAGAAATGCAACTGACTTCTGAATGTTAATCTTATATCCTGCTACTTTGCTGAATTTATTAATCAGTTCAAGTCGTTTTGGGGTTGAGTCCTTAGGGTTTTCTATGTATAGTATCATGTCATCTGCATACAGTGACAGTTTTATCTCTTCTCTTCCTATATGGAGGCCTTTTATTTCTTTGGTTTGTCTAATTGCAGTGGCTAGGACTTCCAAATCTGTGTTGAATAACAGTGGTGAGAGTGGGCATCCCTGTCTTGTTCCAGATTTGAGTGAGAAGGCTTTCAGTTTTTCCCCATTGAGTATTGTATTTGCTGTGGGTTTATCATAAATGGCTTTGATTATCTTCAGGAATGTTCCCTCTATACCCACTTTGGCGAGGGTCTTGATCATGAATGGATGTTGGACTTTGTCCAATGCTTTTTCTGCGTCTATTGAGATGATCATATGATTTTTGACTTTTCTTTGGTTAATGTAGTGTATGATGCTAATTGATTTGCGTATGTTGAACCATCCTTGTGAACCTGGGATGAACCCAACCTGGTCATGGTGTATAATTTTTTTGGTATGTTGTTGGATTCAGTTGGCTAAGATTTTGTTGAGAATTTTTGCATCCTATATTCATCAATGATATTGGGCGATAGTTCTCTTTTTTGGTGGTATCTCTGTCTGGTTTTGGAATGAGGGTGATGGTGGCATCATAGAATGTCTTTGGGAGTATTCCTTCTTCTTCAACCTTTTGAAAGAGTTGAAGGAGGATGGGCACCAATTCCTCTTTATATGTTTGATAGAATTCGCCTGTGAAGCCATCTGGTCCTGAACTTTTATTTGCAGGGAGTGTTTTTATGACCTCTTCAATTTCCTTTCTAGTGATGGGTCTGTTCAGTTGGTCTGTTTCTACTTGATTCAGTTTTGGCAGGCTGTAAGATTCTAGAAAATTGTCCATTTCTTCCATATTGTCAAACTTGTTGCCATATAGTTGTTGATAGTATTTTCTTATGGTTTTTTTTGTATTTCTGCTGTATCCATTGTGATTTCTCCTTTTTCACTTATAATTTTGGTTATTTGGGTTCTTTCTCTCCTCTTTTTAGTGAGTCTGGCCAGGGGTTTGTCAATTTTGTTCACCTCTTCAAAGAACCAGCTCTTGGTTTTATTAATTTTCTCTATTGTTTTTTGAGTCTCTATTTTATGGATTTCTTCTTTGATCTTTATAATTTCCTTCCTTCTGCTGACTTGAGGACTTTTTTGTTCTTCTTTTTCTAATTCATTTAGGTGGAGGCTTAAGTTGTCCATTTGGGATCTTTCTTCTTTTTTGAGAAAGGCCTGTATTGCTATAAATTTCCCTCTGAGCACTGCTTTCGCAGCATCCCATAGATTTTGACAGGTTGTGTCTTCATTATCATTTGTTTCAAGGTAGTTTTTAATTTCCTTCTTGATTTCCTCATTGACCCATTGGTTTTTTAGTAGCATGTTGTTTAGTCTCCATGCAGTAGGTTTTTTCTCTTTCCTCTTCCCATGGTTGGTTTCTAATTTCATGGCCTTGTGGTCAGAGAAGATACTTGAGATAATTTCTGTGCTCCTAAATTTATTGAGATTAGCTTTGTGTCCCAATATGTGGTCGATTCTTGAGAATGTTCCATAAGCATTTGAGAAGAATGTGTATTCTGCTTTTTTTGGATGTAGTGTCCTGAAGATATCAATGAAGTCTAACTTTTCTATTGTTTCCTTTAGGATCTCTGTTGCTTTATTGGTTTTCTGTCTAGAGGATCTGTCCATTGATGTGAGGGGGGTATTAAGGTCTCCTACTATGATTGTATTCTCATCAATATCTCCCTTTATGTCTGTTAATATTTGTTGTATGTATCTGGGTGCTCCTGTATTTGGGGCATATATGTTGACGATAGGAACATCCTCTCCTTGGATGGATCCCTTAATCATTAAGTAATGTCCTTCTTTGTCTTTCTTTATGTCTTTTGTTTTAAAGTCTATTTTGTCTGATATGAGTGTTGCGACTCCTGTTTTTCCGTCTTGTCTATTGGCGTGAAATATTTTTCCCCACCCTTTCACGTTCAATCTATATGTATCTTTTGTCCTAAGGTGAGTTTCTTGTAGGCAGCATATTGAAGGTTTTTGCCTTTTTATCCACTCAGCCACTCTGTGTCTTTTGATTGGGGTGTTCAGTGCATTGACATTTAAGGTGATAATTGATAGATGATTATTTATTGCCATTTGAACCTCGTGTTCCAGTTGACTCTATGGTTCTCCATTCTTCCTTTCTTTTTTTTTTTTTTTTGGTTGGATGGTGTCCTGTTATTATCTGCTTGAGTGTATTTTTTTCCATTTTTTGCAAATGCAATATTTGGTTTTGGTTTGTGGTTGCCCTGTTTTTTAAGTATGCTAACCCCTTCCCATAATTGTGTGTTTTAGCCTGATGGTCCTGTAAGTTCAAACACTTCATTACTATATTAAAATTAAGAAGAGAAACATACAAACAACAAAAAGGGTTATTTACTTCCTAACATCCCTTGCCCACATGTTATGGTTTTGATGACTCTTTTTTATTTTTTTCTTTTTAATTTTATTTTGTTTGAGGCCTGTTCATGATTAAATCTGTATGCTGGCTTATTTGAGTGACTGCTCTCTGATTGCAGTTTCCTCAGTCCTAGTTCTTCCTCTTCTTCTTTCTTTTTTTTTTTTTCTTTTCTTTTTTCTTCCCTTTCCTTCCTTTCTTTTTGGTTTAGAGAAGCCCTTTCAATATTTCCTTTAACCTGGGTTTTGTGTTGCAGTGTTCTTTAAGTTTTTGTTTGTTGGAAAAAAATTTTATTTCCGCTTCTATTTTAAATGATATTCTTGCTGGATAGAGTATTCTAGGTTGCATATTTTTTTCCTTTTAGCACTTTAAATATCTCTTGCCATTCCCTCCTGGCCTGTAGTGTTTCTGTAGAGAAGTCAGCTGATGTTCTTATGGGGGTTCCCTTGTAGGTAACATTCTGTTTTTCTCTTGCTGCCTTTAGGATCCTCTCTTTATCACTAACTTTTGCCATTTTTATTATGATGTGTCTTGCTGTGGGTCTGTTTGGGTTCAGTTTGTTTGGGGCCCTCTGTGCTTCTTGTATCTTGAACCCAGTATCCTTTAGATTTGGGAAGTTTCCAGCGATAATTTCTTCAAATATATTTTCCATCCCCTTATCTTTTTCTACTCCTTCTGGAATTCCTATTATGCGTAGATTGGCCTGCTTTATATTATCCCATAGGTCTCTTATATTGCTTTCCAGTTTTTTGATTCGGTTTTCTGTCTGTTGACCAGATTGAGTGATTTCCATTATTCTGTCTTCCATATCACTGATTCGTTCTTCTGCATTATTCATTCTGGTTTTTACTGCCCTTAGTTCCGTTTGCATCTCTGCAAATGAATGTTCTAGTTTTTCTTGGCTCCTCCTTATATTTTCTAGTTCCTTTCTGAGGGTATCTGCATTACTGTTCCTATCTTCTCTTAATTCCTTCAGTATTTTCACTATTTCTCTTTTGAACTCCAGGTCTGTCAGACTGCCGAGATCTGTTTCATTGTTGACTGTTTTAGGTGAGTTCTCCTGTTGGTTTGACTGGGGGTGGTTTCTCAGCTTCTTCATCTTGCTTGTTGTTTTCTTTCTCCTGAGGGAGTTGTACTCTCCGTGATTGGGCGGTGTTTGCCTTGTCACTGCCGTGGAATATTTCCTGAGGGCTGGTGTTGTTGGTCAATCTTTTTTGAGGCAGTGTGGCTTTTCTGGAGTGTTGATGGGGCTAACAGTGTTTCTTTGGAGCAAAGGAGGACTTCCTGAGGGCAGGCAGGACTGGGAGGTCCACACCATGATGGTAGCAGATTTCACTTGGTCATGCAGATCTTGCTCTGGTATTTTTAGGCTGTGGGGTTCTTGCAGGGGGTTGGCGGTGTTGGGCAGCTGTTCCTCAGGAGTGCAGCACCCCCTGGGGGCGGGAGCAGCTATCTGGGTCACTGAGAACCTAAGGGGCTCTTCCCTAGGGCAGCCCAACTCAGAAGGACAGCCTGAGAATGTAGGCAGATCTTTTCACAGTCTGGCCAAGCTTGTTGCAGGTTTTCTGGGCTGCAGGGGCTCTTCCAGGGGTCTGGTGGTGCTAAGCAGCTATTCTGAGGGAGTGGGGCACCCCCTGGGGGCTTGGGCGGGTAGCAGGGCACTGGAAACCCAAGAGGCTCCTCCCCAGGGCAGCCCGACTCAGAAAGACCGTCTGAGATCTTTTCCCAGCTTGGCCAGGCTTGTTGCAGCTTTTCTGGGCTGCAGGCCTTTTCTCGGGGGTTGGTGGTGTTTGGTGCTGCTCTGTGGAAGTGTAGCCCCTCCAAAGGGCAAGCAGGCCTGTGCAGGAACAGCCCCTGCGGTGGTAGGCTTCAGGCAATTGTTGAGGCCAGCCCTCCTGGATGGCAGGCAGCCCCAGGTTTAGGTGAGAGCGTAGGGGGTGTTGGGGGTGAGGGGAGGGGATGCACTGGGAAGCACAGCTTTCAGCTAGCTAGCGGGCCTGTAAGCTTGCTGTGGGTAGGGGGTATTCTATGGGGACCCACCCCTTCTTTTCTCCCCTCCCCAGCACGGGCGCAGACCAGGCTCTTTTCCCAGGTTCCCTCTGATGTGGCTTTCCACTTCCGCGCCCCTAGAGTATTGCTCCCTTCCTCTGCGACAGCTTTGTTTTCTAGTCTCCCAGGCAGTCTCTGCCCTGTCAAATGGTTTCTAGACCTCCCAAGCAGTTTTCACTCCGCCCCGCCCCCCAGCCCGTTCTCAGGGACTAACCTTCGGAGGCGAGGTCTTGGTGCCCAGCCCCCACCCAGGCGTCTCAATTTTTGGTGACTGTGCCCATAGTTCAGATGGTCCGTTCGGTTGTTGATCGACTTTTCCGTACTCCAACTTACTGCTGCACTCTTCTCTGCATCTGGAGATTCCACCCGTTCGCTTGATCTTTCCCCCGTGTAGGTGACTTTCCAGGGTGCGGGATCCCTTTCTCCTCCGCAGTTCCCTTTTGGGAGCGCCTGTCCCGCTCGGATTCATCTTCTCTCACTCTCCTCTTTTCTCCCGTTCTGCCCAGTAATGTCACGAACTTCTTGCCATTATGGGAGTTTAGGTTTCTCTGCCAGTGATTGGTTGCTGTTCTGTGCGAGTCATTTATTCTATAGATGTGCTTTTTTTTGTTGTGATTGTGGGAGAGGGCGAGCGTGTCCCCCTACTCCTCCGCCATCTTGTCCTCTCTCCCCAAGGCTTTTTTAAATCTTAGAAAATGCCTTACTGATTCCACCAATACCTGAATCAGCATTCAGTCACCGGTGTTCTTCCATGTCTTCCCTCTTTTCCTCGATTCTTAACGTAACCACTCTTCGAAATCACAATTTTATCCCTCCAGCCTTTGTAGACAAGGCCAAGTTGCTCTTTCCACCTACTCACTTGTTTTCATTAAAGGCTATGGAAGTGTATAGACCAGTCATCTCTGTGGTATGACTTTAGAGTAATCCTGAATTAGTCAAGATCGGTCAGTTTATGCTACAGCAACAATAACCCTAAAGTCTCAAAACGCAAAGTTCCTTCAGGCTGCTTGGGTTTCGTGGGTATTCCATCTTTTTTTTTTTTTTGGTCTTTTTGTCTTTTTTGTTGTTGTTGTTGTTGTTGTTGCTATTTCTTGGGCCGCTCCCGTGGCATATGGAGGTTCCCAGGCTAGGGGTTGAATCGGAGCTATAGCCACCGGCCTATGCCAGAGCCACAGCAATGCGGGATCCGAGCCGCGTCTGCAACCTACACCACAGCTCACGGCAATGCTGGATCGTTAACCCACTGAGCAAGGGCAGGGACCGAATCCGCAACCTCATGGTTCCTAGTCGGATTCGTTAACCACTGCGCCACGATGGGAACTCCCCATATTTTTTTTTGTAAGCTTTATTGAACTATAGTTGATTTATGAGGTTGTGGTAATTTACTTATACAACAAAGTAATTCAGTTATACCTATACACACATCCATTCTCATTCTGATTCTTCTCCCACATAGATTATCACAGACTATTGGGTAGAGTTCTCTGTCCTGAAAAGCAGGTCCCTGTTGGCTAATCATTCCATATACCTCAGTGTTCATATGCCAATCCCAAACCCCAATCCATCTTAACATATGCCTTGGGATCTCTGTGACAAGACAACAGCGAGCATCACAGCCTGTTGGTTAGAACTCAGCCTATGTCCCTGCCTAACCATAAGGGTGCTGGAAATTCAAGCAGCAAATGAATGTTTAAGAATAATTACTGCCTCTGCCACAAATATCCATCCAAGAGTTTTTTTGGTTACAAATACCCAATTATGATCAGCATGTGTTGGATGCTGTTCTAAAAGACTTTCATGTATGATTTCATTTAATCCTCATGGGTATCTTATAAATTTGAAAATGGAGTCACAGAGTGGTTATATAACTTGCTTGATATCATCCAGAGATTAAGTAGAAGCTATAGGAATCAAAACATGGCAGGGCACCTCCAGAGCTCCTGTTCTCACTGAGTTTCCACATGGCTTTTTCCATCTCTTCATGCATTCTACAAATACTTACCTAGAAACCATGGTGTATATGATACCACAGTGTGTTCTGATGAAATACCTGTTCCTGGTCCTGGGGAGCTCTTAGCTCATAGATCAGTGGGTGTATGAAGGCCTTCAAGGTTAAGAGACTCACATATGCAAAGGTAAAAGGATGCAAGTGTGTGGTGGGTTAGGAGAGGTGACAGTGAAGAGCATGAGGGGAAGAGTGACAGAGATATGACTGGACAGATGAGTAGGAACTAAAACTGTAAGAGCTGCTATGCCTGAAATGGGTCATTTGATAATGATGAAATAGTAAGCCTTGCCCTCTTTTTGCATCGCAGTGTTAAAGTCCAATTCCCCTCAAGGAGTGACCTCCTCTAGGAAAATCATGTTGACTGCTTCTGCTGTGCTGGGTCCCCCTCCCGAGTTAGAGAGTTAGTCTCCAGGCACCTTCCCTTAGGGAAACCTCTTCGTAGTACTTCTCGTGGTTTTGGAAACTCATTACTCTCTCCCACTAGACTGTAATGACTGAAGCACCCATGTGGTCATGTTCATCTTTGGATCCCCAGCAGGAAGGTCAAAGTGCCAGGAAAGCATTTAGCACTTTATTTTTATTCTCTCTATTCTCTTGAAGAGCAGGATATTTCCCAAAGGCTTGGTTGTTTGCCTTAGTCCAGCCATAAAATATGCTTTTCTTAAAAAAAGCTTATTTTTTCTTACTGCTAAAATTTGATATCACACAACATATTAATGAGTAAAAATATGCAGTGTGTTAGCTGTTCTCCAATCACATGGTAAATAGAGGCCAAGAAAATGTGCACTGCCCGGAATACCTTTCTCTCTGAATTTTGTCAGATTTCTTAGTCTTTGTGTATAAAGGAGAGCAGTCTTGTCAAGTTATAAGTCAAAGAAGCACTTTGTGAGAAAACTGAAATGGTAGGTGCTTCTCTAAAAGATCATGGCCTGGAACATCATTAACCCGTTTGTTTTTGCACTCCACTCATAAATTCCTAAACTGCATACCTTGCCCCAAATAACTGGTGTAAGGAGAATAAGATTCTTTCCCAGACTGTCAGCATCTATCATGCTGGGAAATATAAGTAAGATCTGAAATAAATTTAAGGTTACATTTTGAATAACTTAACTTGCCTATTGACTGGAATGAGTGATTACATTCTCAGGTATGATAAACACATACAATTTTAAGCCATCTTCTTCTGCCTTTCAGGTTTAAATTAATTTACTTCTCCCATGTATTTAAATCATCAAAGACCTAAAAATAATTCTATTGCATTGTCTTCTTCTACTTTCCTAACACTTGTTTTTAAAAACATTCTAGACATCTAAACTTTTAGCGTTCCTCAGTGGCCTTTGAGGATAATGTCACAAAGATGAGTCTACATTATTTGTAGTCTCTACACATCTTCAGTGAACTTCTGGACTCTGGAGATATCTCTGCGGAATAGAAATCTGAATTGTATTTAGCCTGTTACCTCCAGCTGATTTTTTTGTGTTGTCTTGATATATCCTACCTTTTATATTGTGTCATTTTCCCCATTTCTATTGAACTGTTCGTTAAGAGGGAAATCTAGTTCCCCTGGACATTTTTTCTTCTCTTTCAGGAGCATAAACATAACCACAATATTAGCACTGTTTGTTTCAGTCTCATGTCAGTTCATCTGACCAATGTATATATATATGACCTTTACTATTTATCATCTGTATTCTTCTATCTTCGTAATACCTAGTGAAGATATTCTGATCTATGTTACCCTCTGTGGGTTCTAAGACAAGTCATAAGTGATAAAATGCTGTAAACCAGTATGACTTGGTTTACTGATGTATTTCTTCAGCTCCAAGATGCTACCTGGAGAATCTTGGCACTGGAAACAGCTAGCAAACATGTGAAAACAGCAGCCACACTTAACAGATAAGTCAAGAGTATGGAGAGTATGGCTGATTTAGACAAAGTCACATAGTGGTTCAAGTTGGAGGTATGAACTCAAGCCCCTGGGAGCCACAGTCATGTCCACCTCCATACCATGAAGCATAGTCCCTTGCACCTTCACACCATGCAACTTCACTCTTTTGGAATTGCCTCCTGTGAATATTTGACTTTGGGGATGACCAAGGTTCATACTCAGGTGTGTGGTAATCCAAAGGAAGGCAAGAGGCAGATATGCTGCCATACATCAAAGCTGAAAAGAGGATAGGTGTTCCTTTCCCTGAGATTCTCCCAGGCCTGAGCATCACCAGTCAGATGGCCTTGTCTTAATTCTTGAGGGAGTGAAGCAAAAGGAAGACTCAATGAAGTGGAGCGGAGAGTCCAATGGTGTGGTGACAAGAGTATAGAGTCTTGGAGTCCAGTCACCAAAGGAGAACCAGAGGTGATGCCAGCTGCACAAGTGGGAACCAGTCATTGATGTTGGTGCTTGGCTCTGCCTTGCTTTGCTTATACCATAGCTTATACCTGGCCTTCCTCTCAGATCCTGTGAGATACCCTTCACAATCTTAGTGCATTCATTTTCTTTGTAAGTCCAGAGTCCATTTAGTTTTTTGTGACTAATAAAGTAGCTGTAATAAACCCATTAGCAATGGTGCTGCTAAATTTTCTTGGCACAAAGGCATTTCTCTTCCCTCTTGTTGATTGTCACATCTCATTTTTTGTTTTTATTTGAATTAAATCTCCCATCTATTTCACAGTTCCTGATATGCTAGAAGTGCTAAATCAGCAATTATAGAAAGAGAGGAAGGAACGAGGAGGTGGGAGGGAAATGGAAGGAAGGAAGTGGGAAAGAAGAGAGGAAGAAAGATAGAATCTTCCACATTTTCCTGTTTCTGAGGCTAATCCTTCGATAAGAATCAGCAGTTCTGATCCAGTAGTTCCTGATTATTTTAGGATCATGTTTCATTCTTTACTTTTTATTATCTTTAATCTCTTGCTTCATTGGTACCTTCCCTATAAACTTCCCATGCATTCAGTTCTTCCTCATTTTAAAAAACCAACAAAGCTTTCCTTAGCTTGTCTCCTTAAATTTTCACTTTATTGTTTTCTTTTCTCCTTTTCAAATACAAGGTCTTGAAATATTAATATTTCTGACATAGCCATTAATCCTTTGCAAACTGCCTTTTTCTCTTACTATTTATCCATCTTTCACTTACTCAACATATGTTTATTGGGTATTTACTGTGTTTCAGACATTGTTCTACAGTGGGGACATAATATAACTGTTTTTTTAATCAGTTATCCTGAGTGGAGAGAATAAACAAGGAAAAGAAAAAATTCTAATGATAAAAAAATGCAATGACTATACAGAGAAAAAAATAGATGGCCACTCCTGAGTGGTCAGAAAAGTTCTGTGTGATGTGATGATTCATAAGCTGTGTGTGTTGTACAGTGAGTGATGGGAAAATGCTTTGTGGAGAATTACTTGTGGAAGGTGTGAAAGTGTGTATGAGACTATTGAAGTCATCCATGCAAGATACTATGGGGTTTTTGGACAAGGAAGATAGTATTCAGGATTGTGAATCATAGAGGAATTTATGATATATTTCAAATATAAAAGCCTCAGAGCTCAAAGTGGGATCTGTTGGATGAAATGAAGTGGGAAAGAGTGTAATCGAAATTACGCCTTGATTTTTAGTTTGAGGAACTGGGTGAATATGGGGTGAATTTTAAAGCAAGTTAGGGGAGACTCAGGAGAAAAAGATTGTGGATGGCAGATGGAGCACAAACAAATCAAAATTACTTTTTGGGATATGCTAATTGTGAGATGCCTATTAGCCATCCAGCTAGCTCTGTCAAGTTAGTAATTGTGTAACTACATTATAGATACAATTTAGAAGTCGTTAGCACATGAATGGCATTCTAATCCAAGGTACTAGGCAATATCTAAGGATAAAGAGAAAATAGAAATGGAAAAGCAGCCAAAACTAAATCCTGGATACATTCCTACATTTATATTTCAAGGAGGGGAGGTAGGTCTGATAAAGAAGCCTGGAGAGAAGCAGCCAGTGAGGTAGGAGAAATAAACAGCAAGGCGTGAGATCACAGAAGCCAAGAAAGGAGATCAGTAGTCAGCCGTGTCGAAGTTCAAATACAAGAGGACAGAAAAGTAACCACTGGATTTGGCGACACCTGTGTTATCAGTCGTCTTCATCAGCACACACCTTAATGGCCTTCATTAGGAGCCTCTCAGTGGACTGATGCAGAGGAAAGTCTGATCAGAGTGGGTTGAGGAGAGATGAATAGATAAATTAGTAGGAGTAGCAACTATAGGCAGCTCTTCCAGGATATGTTTGTGTGTGAAAAGAGAAAAAGTAGGGCAGTGACCATGGGGGGCTGTGTCATTGTTAATGTGCCCTCAGAGTTGGGCCTTTGTTGTCCTCCTGCCTCCTTCTGTCATCGTTTCATTGCCGGTGCTCTGTGGAATTTTATTCACAGGCTCTCCATGAATGGTTTCATTCATTTCAATTGCTTTGATGAATTCATACACTTAATTCACACACTTAGTTCCAGCTGCCTCCTTTATTCCAAAAGCACAAGTTTTACAAACCCCTCAAATAGAACAGTTTGTTTCAGGGCAGCCTCACACTGGCTTTCTCTATTGTGTGGTCCATATCCTGCCCACAGGAGACACTCACATCCTTTGTCCTGACAAATCTCAGGAATGGAATGATGACTAATTCTCAACTCAGCAAGTTGTCCTGTGCCCTGCTGGTTACAGTTAGCTCACTTAGCTCTTAGCTCTTCACTCTTCTATAGGATGGAGATATATATATATATATATATATATATATCTTATTTATACATCTTTATTTTGTTATATTTGTATTTATTTTGTTACATTTATATTTATTTAATAGGGATCAGAAAACAATCCATTAGATCTACTGCTTCCACCTTCAGGAGGCATCTGTCAGGTTCTCCAAGTGGTCCCTGTGGAGCTCCTCTTGAAGTTAAGGAGCTGGAACTCTCTCCATACAACAGATTGCCCTTTTGAGTGGTAGTGATAGGGGTGTGGGGTTGGGAATTATAATCCATTTCAAAAATTGTCCTCAAAAATACACTTTAAATTTCAACAATCTATGGAGCCTGGGGAATGTGTTCAAAAGCCATGAACCTTTTTTTAACTTAAGCTTTTGAAGCTGTGTGACTCTGGCACCTATTTTGGATGGTTCTCTTTATTATAGTTTGGTACCTCAAGAAAAACATGCCTCAAATTCCTTCCATGTCCTATTTTCTGAAGCCAAATTTCTCATTTCTTTGGTGTTCTGGGACTTCTTGCTTACTGAGTGACAAGCAGCAGAAGTGAAGATAGGGCTGGACAGCTCATCACCCAAAAGAGGACGCCCAATTCAATTAGGACTTGCCCTCCTAGCTTAGTCCCCATTACTCACCAGTTACCAAGTCGATCATTTTTTTCTGGAATACGTTTTCTAAATCTGCCTTCTTCTCTTTTTTCCAATCACCATTGGTCCTCTTTATCACTTTGTCCAGTCTCAACCCTCCAAGCCATTGTAATTAGCTTTTTAAATCATGTACCTGGACCTATCACTCCCTTGCCTAAAAATCTTTCAGAAACATCCCATTGCCTACTGAATAAACACTAAACTCCTTCACAAATTAGTCTCTTATTCCTTCCCCAGAATTATCTCCTGCCAGCTTTTTCTCACACATAAACCTCTCCAGTGATACTGAACTGTAGTCAGCACATAAGGGTAACAGCAGGGCTCTTCTCAAATAGCTAGAAATAAAGGAAAGGAAATTTTCTTCTCGTAGTTAAATTATAAAATCAAATCACAATGGAAAAGAACAGAGAAATGCAAATTCACTTCAAAGAGAGAGCATGATTTCTATTGTGGATTTATTATGCCAGCAGACCAGAAGAGGAAGAACAGAATTGCCAGGAGTCGTAATTGGCCTTGATTTTCACAAGGTGGCAGATTTGCTGCTACATAATGGAGACTGTGTGAAGGATGGAACTCAGGAATTGATTCCCTAGGGAGTTTCTTGGTGCTTTTATAACTGGTGGTACCCAGAACTACCTAACTGCAGCAACAGCTCCCCAAGGGCATGCTAATCAAGGCCTCAGACTCCTCAGGGATGAAGAGCTGAGGACTGGTGGAAATGAAGGGAATTTAAGATAACTGGCAGACAAGGAAGATGATAAATATCAATTCCTGAGGAATAACAGCTGCAGATATAATATTTACCCTACGTTTCCTTTTGTAAGCCTTTCATTTTTCCTTCCAAAAATTGTGGGTGAGCACCACGGATAGGAAAGATAGAATCTAATATGGTTCAGAATTGGATATGAAATGGTATAGGGATTTATCTTCTCTGCCCTCAGTGCACTCAGTGCCCAGGGCTCCGAGAGTCTGATTAATGGCATTTGACCTTGTATAGTGTTGCCTTGGACCAAGGAACCCACTTTATGTTCAAGGTTGGGTACATCATTGGGTAAATGACCAGAGACTCCACTGGGAGGGCAACACAAGCACTGCTCTTAGTCAAGGTCTAAAAATTTTGAAGTTTTCAAGGTATTTCTGCTTGTTAGTGAGCTTAGTTTAGATTGCTTCTCTTCTCAAAAACATTGCCCGGTCACCTCTGTTATCTGTGAATCACTCCTACCTTTCTACTTTTTTTTTTTCTGCTGTACAGCATTGGAACCAAGTTACATATATATGCATACATACTTTTTCCTCCCATTGTTGTGTTGCAGTGTAAGTATCTAGACATAGTTCTCAATGCTACACAGCAGGATCTCGTTGTAAATCCATTCCAAAAGCAATAGTTTGCATCCATTAACCCTAAGCTCCCGATCCCTCCCACTCCCTTCCTCTTCCCTTGGGGAGCCACAGGTCTGTTCTCCAAGTCTATAATTTTCTTTTCTGTGGAAAGGTTCATTTGTGCTGTGCATTAGATTCCAGTCATAAGTGATATCATATGGTATTTATCTTTCTCTTTCTGACTTACTTCATTCAATATGAGAGTCTCTGGTTCTATCCATGTTGCTGCAAATGTCATTATTTTGTTCTTTTTTATGGCTGAGTAGTATTCCATTGTGTATATGTACCACATCTTCCGAATCCAATCATCTGTTGATGAACATATGGGTTGTTTCCAGCTCTTGGCTATTGTGAATGGAGCTGCAATGAACATGCAGGTGCATGTGTCATTTTTAAGGAAGGTTTTGTCCAGATATATGCCCAAGAGTGGGACTGCTGGGTCATATGGTAGTTCTATGTGTAGATTTCTAAGGTATCTCCAAACTGTTCTCCATAGTGGCTGTACCAGTTGACATTCCCACCAACAGTGTAGGAGGATTCCCTTTTCTCCACACCCCCTCCAGCACTTGTTATTTGTGGACTTCTTAATGATGGCCATTCTGACTGGTGTGAGGTGGTATCTCATGGTAGTTTTGATTTGCATTTCTCTTATAATCAATGATGTTGAGCATTTTTTCATGTGTTTGTTGGCCATCTGTATATCTTCCTTGGAGAAATGTCTATTCAGGTCTTTTGCCCATTTTTCCATTGGTTGATTGGCTTTTTTGCTGTTGAGTTGTATAAGTTGCTTGTATATTCTAGGGATTAAGCCCTTGTCCATTGCATCATTTGAAACTGTTTTCTCCCATTCTGTAAGTTGTCGTTTTGTTTTGTTTTCTTTTTGGTTTCCTTTGCTGTGCAAAAGCTCGTCAGTTTCATTAGGTCCCGTTGATTTATTTTTGCTCTAATTTCTATTGCTTTGGGAGACTGACCAAAAAAAAAATATTCATGAGGTTGATGTCAGAGAATGTTTTGCCTATGTTCTGTTCCAGGAGTTTGATGGTGTCTTATCTTATATTTAAGTCTTTCAGTCATTTTGAGTTTATTTTTGTGCATGGTGTGAGGGTGTGTTCTAGTTTCATTGACTTGCATGCAGCTGTCCAGGTTTCCCAGAAATGCTTGCTAAAAAGACTGTCTTTTTCCCATTTTATGTTCTTGCCTCCTTTGTCAAAGATTAATTGACCATAGGTGTCTGGGTTTATTTCTGGGTCTCTATTATGTTCCATTGGTCCATATGTCTGTTTTGGTACCAGTACCACACTGTGTTGATGACTGTGGCTTTGTAATATTGCCTGAATCTGGGAGAGTTATGCCTCCTGCTTGGTTTTTGTTCCTCAGAATTGCTTTGGCAATTCTTGGCTTTTATGATTCCATATCAACTTTTGGATTGTTTCTTCTAGTTCCATAAAAAATGTTATGAGTAATTTGATAAGGATTTCACTGAATCTGTAGATTGCTTTGGGTAGCATGGCCATTTTTAAAATACTAATTTTTCCAATCCATGAGCATGGAATATCTTTCCATTTCTTTACATCTTCTTTAATTTCCTTGATTAATGTTTTATAGTTCTTGGCATAGTAGTCTTTTACCTCCTGGGTCAGGTGTATTCCCAGGTATTTGACTTTTTTGGGGTGCAATTTTAAAAGGTATTATATTTTTGTATTCCTTTTCTAATATTTAATTGTTAGTATACAGAAATGTGACTGATTTCTGAATGTTAATCTTGTATCCTGCTACTTTGCTGAATTTATTAATCAGTTCAAGTAGTTTTGGGGTTGAGTCCTCAGGGTTTTCTATGTATAGTATCATGTCACCTGCATAGAGTGACAATTTTACCTCTCTTCCTATTTGGATGCCTTTTATTTCTTTTGTTTGTCTGACTGCTGTGGCTAGGACGTCCAAAACTATATTGAATAACAGTGGTGAGAGTGCATCTCTGTCTTGTTCCAGATTTGAGTGAGAAGGCTTTCAGTTTTTCTGCATTGAGTATCATATTTGCTGTGGGTTTGTCATAAATGGCTTTGATTATGTTCAGGAATGTTCCCTCTATACCAATTTTGGTGAGAGTTTTTATCGTAAATGGATGTTGGATTTTGTCAAATGCTTTTTCTGCGTCTATTGAGATGATCATGTGGTTTTTGACTTTTGTTAATGTGGTGTATGACATTGATTGATTTGCATATGTCAAACCATCCTAGATACCACCAAAAAACCAAACTATCAGCCAGTATCTTTTATATATATAGATGCAAAGATTCTCAACAAAATTTTAACCAACCAAATCCAACAATACATCAAAAAGATGGTACACCATGACCAGGTAGGGTTCATCCCAGATTCACAAGGATGCTGCCTTTCTACTTTGATGGAACTTCATGTTTCTCTTTATTATGGCTCTCATCATACTCCATTGCCACCCATTGCACATTTCCAGCTATGCCAGGAGGTTCTTCTTGGCCTTATTTATCATAGCTTACCCTATTGTCTGGTGTATACTGGACAGTTAACCTATGAATTAAAGAAATTCAAGAAATCCATTATGCTTGAGAAGTATTTTCTCCTTTCATAGGTATCTCAATGAAAAGATAAGAAGATAGGTATGATCCAAAATCAAGCAAAAGTTAATTTCATTAGAAGCCAACTACCAAGTCATCATCATATATTATAGACACATTTTTAGAAAGGGTATATTAAATTACAACAAAACATGCAAGTGAACGGAGCTCAAGAACACATACTTGAGGGCTTGCTCTTTTAAATAAAGACTTAATTAAATTACTAGATAGTTACTGTTACTATATTTCTTCCCTCCTCCCATGGTCTATAGTACAGTCCTATCTTCCTCTTTCATTTTTCTCTTTAGATCTTATAACTGTGGTGTCTAAGCCCCAACTAGAATATAAGCTTCTTCAAGGCAAGGGTTTTTATGTTTTTGCTTTTTATTGAGTTTCTCAGTGCCTAGAAAAATCACCTGACTCACAGTAGAAATTCAAGTACTTATTTAAAGAATGAATGAATTTAACCCTTTAAGAAATATCATGTGATATATTGCTTTGATTAAACATTTTTGAAAAGAGAAGGGACATAAAAATTGAAAGGTTGAAAAATGGTGTTGTTATAACAACATGTAATTTGTGTCTCCAAAGTGGTAATTTAAGTTATATTAAAATGGAAATATATATAAATTCATTTTTTAAAATATAGGTACTTGGAGAAGTTATTTTTGGGGAGGGGGACTTTCTAAAACAACAAGAAAATTTAACTGGGGATATCTATATGGAATGTGATAGAGAATTATACACACATGTATGCACATAATAAAATTAGAATTATTCTGTAGCATTTATTTAACTCCTCATTATTACAGAATTGTTGACATTTGTAACCAAAAGTGACTGCAGGAAAATGCATGTTCTCACTTCAATGAGAACAGCTATGCACTGTGTATATATATAATATATATATATATATATATATATATATATATATACACACACCATTTAATCTATAGCAATGTAGCTTCACTGAGTTAGAAATTCTCATTTATTCATGTAAGTACTAGCCTCTTGTCTACCATTGCTCAGAGTATATTTAAATTATAATCTTGATCAAATATATATGTATATATATATATTTGTCACTCTATCTCTGTTTCTAATTTGTTATCAATAATTGATAGGACACCTAAAAAAATCATGAGTCTTCAAAAAGAGAAGAGAGATTTGGTGCAGGCACCTGTTCATAGTGGAAAAAGAATCTCTCTTTCTAGTCTGCAGCTATTGTCGGTGATTGCCATCCCTGACCAGCTTACTTCTCTTCTGAGCTGCAGCAGTGGGATGGGGAATATAGGCTTCCTTGACTTGTGATACCAAGTAATTCCTAAGTGTGAATCCCTCTAAAGTTATTGCTCCTATAATGTTTCCAGTGTCACACCATGAAATGCAGCCCTCTTGTGTTACAGCCTAAGAATTTGCAATTTACCCCCAGCCATAGATTCTATTATTGTTGCTTCATGTCTTAGGTGGAAAATCGTGAAGCAAGTTTTTCTTCCAGCCTTATATCCATTTTATGAATGAAGGGGCTTGAATCTACTTCTTGGTAATTTGATGGGTTTTGAAGTAAATTTCCCGAACCGAAGCAAGAGTAGGAAATCTGGAAGGGGCTTCTGAATTCATCTTTTAGAAAAGACAGGAACTATTAGACTCTGTAGGGGGGAAAAAAGCAGCTACAGATGGTATAGAGGTTGGATTAGAGATGTCAGAAATAACTAAGGTGTTCATTTAAGGGTGACTAAAGGCAAATAAAAGGATTTGAGTTGTTTATCTTAGGTGAAAGCACTTTAAATGGAGAAAGGCAGCTTCAGCACTTATTTATAAGCTTAGGTAAAGAATTAAATTGCATTTCATTGGGTTCTTTGATAGCTCTTTCCATGGACTTAGCCTATATTTTATTTGAATTTCATTCTAAGACTGTCTTTGCACCAAATAAGCTTTTGCAGAATAAAGTATTTCAAAGTAGCATCAGCCCTACCTTTCTTTAAAAGATGGTTATTCCTATTCACTACCAAAATGAATAGATGTACTTTTCATCTGCTCCTTTGGAACAGAGACACGCTTAGTTATAGAATAATAATACTTTTATTTGTTGAATGTCCTTGTGCTATGCATTATATTATTTGATCATCACAGACATTTGGGTAAGAGATGATATTGTCTGAAGTTTATTAATGAAAGTCAGAAAGGTTAAAGGCCTTATGGATGGAAAACTCTTCATGGATGGCAAAGCTAATACTTGAAGTCAGCAGTGGTCAGTGAGTGGTAATTAACACTCTGGAGCAAGACCTCACCAGGCATGTACATCAGAATCGAATGAGAGGCTTGCCAAATGCATAGTTCAGGCTCCACCACAGACATGGAACCAGGACTTTGGAAAAACTACCGGTGTGAGTAAAATCCATGGCTCTAGAGGAGAAACCCAAGTCTCATCCCACCAGTGCTCT
Source organism: Phacochoerus africanus (assembly GCF_016906955.1). Lineage (NCBI taxonomy): Eukaryota > Metazoa > Chordata > Mammalia > Artiodactyla > Suidae > Phacochoerus > Phacochoerus africanus. The sequence goes on along the minus strand of NC_062559.1, from coordinate 21,773,607 downwards.
TGTTTGCAAATAATTCTGAAGGCAGCACTCACAGCTGTGCATACTGACATAGGATGGTGACAGGGTTCTGGCAAGAGTTCTACTTGCCTTCTCACTGTTTAGCTCCCAGTGAGTCTAAACTGAGGAACTGTTCCCCTTACCATGAAGGACTGGGCAAGGCCAAAGGGTTAGGGCCCAGTATGACCCACTCTATCTAGGAAGGGAGACAACAGGTCTTGGAAAAAAAGAGTCCCAAAAGGGACTGGAAAAGTCATTTTCTTGAATGAATTTCTGGAAAATTAGAAAATGGTATTCTAGCTTGTCTTCCTGCAATCATGGCTTCTTATTAAAGGGACCCAGGGTGGCTTGAATAGCATGGTCCAGGATGGCCACCAGTGCCCTGAGCATTGAAGAGAGGGCATGACTAAAAGAAGGTACTGAATCATCATGTAGTTGAAATCTCCTAGGGGGATACTGCCAGGAGCAGAGAAGTGTATGAAAAACTACCGAAGCGAAAGGCAGTGAGTCATCTCTGGTAGTTTCTCCCAGAGGAGACAGTTCCAAAAAGGGGCTGTTTATGCACTTATTCATTTATTAAACAAACATTCACCAAGTAACTTTTCTGTATGTGTACTATGTCCCTAAGATGCAGAGTTGATTAATCAGCCTAGTTTTCAGGGAGGAGAAAAAAAGGTTTTCAACCAAAGGGTATGGCCAACTTTTGGATTACTGATAACTCAACTTATATTTTGTTCTCTCTTATTTTAGAAGGAAACTCTTCTGCCTATTCCTGTAAATGAGATATGTAATCAAGAAGTAAAAAAAAAATAATGCCTGCCCTCTACCAGGATGGGAGGAAATCTTTCTGCTTCTCAAAACTGAATGATTTCAGTTTTTGTGCTTTAGGAGCTGAGGTCTCTTTATGATGGCTGATCAAGCATTTTTGGATGAATTATCAAGCCCAATTAAGGGACGGGAAGGAATAAAACTATGGAAGAAAGGTACTTTTATTTTCTTCCTTGCCCTAATAATATACTACTAATGATGCATAACAAAGAAATGACAGGGGAAATAAATTTGGGTCCTAGAGCTTAAATTCTTGGTTCTATTCTTATGATAGCTCCGTTTGGGAGTGAGAACAGGAAGAGCTTGTCAGGAGGATGAATTATTCTCAATTATTGAATGAGGGTGAGTCATATTTTCAGCTCTGTATCTCGAGTGGTAAGATACAAGACCATGACCAGAACAGGGCAAAAGGAATCATTTCCCAAAGAAAAAATCTATAGATATGAACACTGGATAAATTGATGTTAGCTAGACAATCAACCTAATTAGGGTCTACTTCATCTCTTACCAAGACATACTAAACTATCTGTCCATTCATTAAAATACAGAAAATGTTTTAGTCCTTTACTAGAGCTTAATAAATATGAATACAATTAATATATATTGAGGCTAAAGTCTTTCAGATATAAAATGTCCATTCTTAAACTTGCAAATTTTGGTTTTAAGAGAAGTTATTTTTCCAGCGCATTTTAAAGGCAGATGTGGAGTATTCAGTAAATGGTTTTGGAGCAACTAAATAGCCTTCTAGAAAAAGTAAAAGTAAATTTGTTTTCATAACTTGTAGCATAAGAAATTAGAATAAATATATAACTCTTGAAATCATAAAAATACCAAATAATCCATGGAAGGGTAAAAATGGTATTGGTGAATGTTTATTACTAAACATGAAATAAAACCCTAAATCCAAAATGAACATTTTGGTAAATTTTACGTTGGAAAAAAGAAAACCTGCATTAACAAAGCTTCCGTAAACAAAGCAAAAAGGGGGGGGGGGGTCTTTAAAGGATACAAAACTCTGATGTATCAATGAGAAGTTGTCCATCAACTCAGCAGAAAAAACATGAGCAAACAATTGGAAGGGAAGGAAGAAAGGAAGGGAGGAAGAGAGGGAAGAACAAAGGAAGGAGATAAGGATGGAGAACCCATTGTAGCCGAGCAAAAACAAGTCTGACTGGTAACCATGAGGTTGCAGGTTTGATCCCTGGCCTTGCTCATGGGTTAAGGATCTGCCGAAGCTGTGAGCTGTGGTAGGTCACAGACGTGGATTGGATCCCTAAATTTCTGTGGCTGTGCCTTAGGCGGCAGCTGTAGCTCTAATTCGACCCCTAGCCTGGGAACCTCCATATGCTGAGGGTGAGGCCCTAAAAAGAAAAAAAAAAGGAAGGAAATAAGCAAGGAAAAACAGAGAAGAAAAAGTCACAGAATGAGAAATACAAATAACTTTTAAACATAAGAAAAGATTCTCAACTTCACTTATGCAAGAGATTTGTGAATTCAACTAGAATTCCACTATCCACTATGAAAAATAAAAAGCAGTGCTAGATTTTTATGTATAATCATTCACAATGGTTGCCTGAGGGGAAGGGGAATGACACTGATGTGAGAGGGAGACACTGCTTTGTGTTCTCATCTGTTCATTTGAATTTTGAACCCTGTAAATTATTATCATACAAAAACTACATGCTTTTTAAAGGATGAAATCAAGCCTTTTTACAAACTGTAAAATGAAGATATGTGCTGATTGATTTCATTCCAGTCTGGGACTATGAGCTTTAGTATTTTAAGAAGAATAATGTGTTTTAGAAAGACCCTGGGGTCCATGTGAAGTGAACCAGTGGTGAGGGAGCTCAGGGAAAGCCCCAGAGTGTGGTCAACCCAACACGGCCAGAGTGGCAGGGGCTGCTTCCCTGACCTGTTCCTTCCTCGAAGGTCTCCCTGTGTTTTTATGTCAGCAATTCCACAAGAGCCTGAAGCAAAACCTGCATTACAACCAGCCACATGGGAGAAGTAAAAAGGGGCAGGGAGATTCTGCTCCTTTTATTAGCATCATCCCCTTCAGACTCAGTCGAGGAAGATGCTCTGATTATAAGACAGACTACAGAGAGCAGAATGAGAAAAGTTGGTTGGTTTCACTCTCGAGTTTTTAATGCTTGAAACTGTGGCATGGTGACACAAGTTTTTATATAGTTAGTTAAGTGCCTCTGCTTTGCTTTTTTAATAGCAAAAGATCTTCTTAGGGAGATTTAGTTTGTTAAAATTGACTAGAGATTTTTTCAAGTGAAGAATGCAATTGCATCCAACCAGTCATTAAGAAAATGACAAATAATTGAATAGAATGTTAAGGCAAAGATGCCAGTGGGAAATTTAAAGATGTGAAAACCTTAAATAGCTTTAAAAAAAAAGGTTTAGCTACCATGTTAGTAAAAATTAAATGCATATCAAAATAAAAAGAAATACCATTTTACTTTTAATAGATTGGCAGTTTTTAAAATTTGGCAATGTTAGATGTTGCAATGGTTGCAGAGAACTTTTAACTTTTCAGTGCAATTTGGCAAAAACTAGTAAAGGTAAATGCACACATCCACTGTAACATAGAAATTCCACCAGAAGCCATAAACTAAAAATGATGTTTGTCCACAAAAAGATGTGACATCTTAAATCTGTTTATAAAAATACTAAAATTAATGTAAATAACCATCAAAGTGAAGATAGATAAGGGAATGTAACATAGTTCCTAATGAAATACTGGATCAGAGTGAAGTTAAATGAACAAAATGAAAGAATATCATCATGGATTTATCTTTCAAACAGTGATAATTAGAGAAAAGCGATCTGCAGAAGACTACATGCAGTCTGGGTGCTGTTTTCGTCTACCTGGGCTGTTTGAACACCATAGATCGAGTGGCTTAAACAACATTTATTTCTCACAGTTCTGGAGGCAGGGAAGTCCAGAATCAAGGTGCTGATATATCAGTTCCTGATGAGAGCCCTTTTCCTGGCTTGCGTACATTGCCTTCTCATTTATCCTCACATGGAAAAGACTTAATTATCTCCTAAAGACCCCATCTCCAGATATTTGGATTAGAACTTCAACATATGAATTTGGAGGGGACAGACCCAATTCAGGCCCTATATATTAACTTTGAAAATCTTAAAAAAATTTCAGTATTATCAATCTTTGTAGTAAAAGTATGAACACTTACATGGAAATAATGAACACCAAAGTGGGAGTGGTTATTCCCCCTAGAAAGTGGGATACGGCAAAGGGAGAAGAGAAAGAGATTGGTAAGAGATGCATGGGGAAATCCAGAAATATTTAAAATGTCTTATTCTCTAAGTTTGGTGTTTTTTTGAGTACTTGTAACATTCTTAACACCTTTTTTATATATAAAATATTTTAAGGAGTTCCCATTGTGACTCAGTGATAATGAACCCAACTATGAACAGCCTGTTACATTTTTAAAACGTAAATATTTCCGTAGCCCATGCAATTGGTTGCATTCCTCTCACATAACTTTATTTATTGCTATTTCATTTGTTTTCTCTCTTTTGCTGTATTAATTATGCCTTGGTTCCACAGTTATTTGGAATTCATGCCCTCATAATTCTTCAAATGATTTCTTATAATTTTCTTAAAAACATTATTCAGTGTGTATTTCCTCAACTTAATAAATCAATAGTAAGTCATACTTTATCTGTTCTTTACAAAACTGTAAATCTAGAACACTTTGTTTTTATTCACTTTTCAGCTCCCTGTTTTTCTTCTTCTGACAACACTTACTCTTTCTCATAATAGCATGATCACTTATACAAAAATAATTTTTATTAAATTACATTAAATTTACCTTTTAATTATCCCAGTTCTATAACTATAATTAAAACAATTATTATAACCTTATTTTTAATGTTTCAGTATCCTCTATCTGCCTTTATCTCACTGTATTTGTGTTCTTGTGCTTTTAATCTTGGTTCATCTTTTGCTTGGCTGAAGTAAGTTTTTCCAATGTCACCAAAGGCATATATTTCTGAAATATTTTGTCTAGAATTATATTCTATTTCTATCTTACATGAAAACAATCCTCAAAAATATAAAATTCTTTGCTGATAATATTTTTGTCTTAAATTTGTACTGATCCATGGTTCTGAGAACATTTTTGGGATTCAAACATCTTTAAGAATTTGATGAGAGGTAAAGGCCTCTGCATAGAAAACAAGCATTCCTCTCTTCAAAATACTGACACAATTTTACAAAAGCTTTTATAATTTGAGAGCTTTGTGAAGCTCATACATTAATCTTTGAGTTGAGAACTTCTGAAAAGATGTTTCTAAGGGATGTATGAAAGTAATCTTTCAGTCCTTTGTAGGTAACATGTTTTACCTAAATGTTTATTTGCAAGATTTTATCTTCATCCTAAAAATCTATACTTTTCCATTGCTTATGTTGGATCGAAGTTCTAATTTGGGTTGTTTGTTTTTAATTCCTCCTGCCCTGGGTCCTAGGAGGCTGACCTACTTTATAGAACTACATCAACGCTTTCTTGCCCTCTGGCTTTAGCTGGATTCTATCTAAAGGAGCATCAATAGATTGGAGAGCAGGGAGGGGAATGACTCCAGGAACCTATTTCCCCAGCTACCTCCCTCTCTTCTCTGTTGCTTGCTGTAGGTTGGGTGGCTTCCTCCATTACAGCCCTCAACTCTGAACAGCCCCTCTCCAGACAGCTGTTTGGGTTCAGCCACTCACTCCCTTCCCTTCAGACCTAAAATAACTATACCCATGTTATCAACCAGTTTTCTATCTGTCTCTCTATCTCCTGACTCCTGATGCTCTTCATCCTCTGTTGATGCAGGCTTTCTACTTTCTGCCTTTTCTCTATGTCTTTTAGCTTCTGTGCTTCCTTTTTGTTGGCCTCCTTCTCTATGTGTTTCATAAGGAAGAACAAAAACTGCCAGTCAATATCCACCCGAAGCAACCTCCTTTCCCCTACCAGCCAATGGCCGATGTGGGACACAGGCAGCAATTGCTGTCCTAGTCTCATAAAAACAGGTAAGTGGAGTTATATGGTAGAGTGAAACCTTAAAAGGAACCTTTCAGAGGTAGCCTAAAAGCAAGGTAGAAACATGGCAGATGAAGAGATTAGAGTCTGTGACTGTTGTATAACATTCTTACTTTTCTAATATGTCACTTAAATTACTCTTTTCATGTCCAATATTGATCCAGAAACTCCTGCATTGGAGTTCTGGTGGAGGACCCAATGTAACTTCTTGTTATCCTTCCAAGACTCTGACCAGTCCTCCAATCAGGCTCCCTACTGCACCCACGCACAAAGGAGTACACGAAAGCACAGGCATTACCCTCAAGCTCTTAATTTATTTCTGTGCCCTAAATTTACAATTTTTCGTTTAACCTGCTTTTTCCTGTTTCAGGGAACATATCATTTGGGGTGGGATCAGGGGGATGTCCCATTGACTTTATGTGGAAACCAGAGAAGAGTTTTTGAGGTATTTGAGTGATTTTTGTTCTCGTCCTTTAGTGATTTACATTAGGACTTTTCTAACTATAATTTGATTACTGCTTCCGTTCCAAATCTTTGGCTTTCTTCCTCCAGAAAAGGTATTATTCTTAGTTTTTATCCCTATTGTCTTTCTTCCAAAGTAAAAGTTGTCTTATTTTTTTTTCTTTCCACCCCTGATGAGTATCTTTGAGAATCAATTCTGCTTTCAGCTGCTAATGAGGACTTTGCTTCCATCATCATGATTTCAGTTCTTTTCAGACTTTCCTTCTTTTCTCACTTTATTCCCTCTTTTGTCTCAGTGTTGTTTACATTGCATTTTATTTTGTGGATTTGTTTTAAAGTTTCTCCAATTGTATTTTACAACTATTTTTCTATGACTCTCTGCTCTAGCTTCATAGATAATTCATTTTCATAACTTACAGGTACCAGCTTTTGAAGCTTTTTCTAATAATCAACTTACTAATATTTTTTAGAATCATGCTATTCCTTCTTACTGTGAAAAGTTGCTATGTAACTTTCTTCTGACACTTCACACATTTTCTTGTTATTTGTGTTGCTTTCTGTTTTCTTTTCTCCATAAGGCAGGTGATCTGACCATACTCAGAACTTGCCAACTGGGAGAAAATTTCGATTGCTTGTGTCCTAGGGATTCCTTTCTTTTTTGCATGCTGATCAAGCCCTCTTCTTAGACTTACAGCTGGAGCAGTGGTATCATTCCTTTAGCCCAGTACAACTAAGCAGAACTACTTAACTCTTGCAAATCTGTTGGAACATAATGAAATCTTTCTGAGAGCTTACTGTCTCCACCACGACAGGCAACTGGGGAAACTAGGTTTGGCAATCTTTGGCAGCAGAATGTTGAGAGGCAGTGGCATCAAAGTGGAAAGAAGAAAGGCAACACAGAAATATTTCCCATGTAATAGAGGGAGGACTACCCAGCCTTCTAACTGGTACAGATCAATTCCTAGGAATTAGTGGACAGAAAGTAGGAGACAGCTAAATTGTCTCTTCTATATTATGGTAGATGGTGGTTGCTCTTTTCATGAGGTAAATTATAGGCAGGGCACACTCTGTTTTTCTCCAGCAACTTTTATCATTTAGAGGTAGTGAAATTCCTCTGAGATTTGGGAATTTGGTTGGTTTTGAGAGTTAGTTGATATTTGATTTTTTGTTCTATTCATCTTGAGTTTCAAATGAAAATTTGATGGTTTTCAAATATAAATTGAAGTATGTTAATGACACAATTTTAAAAGGAATTGAACTGAAATTCAATATACATATTTACATAAAATAATTTACATAAAAATTTGCATAGAAACAATGTGCTGGACAAGTTAGATGATAGGTAGATAGATAGATAAATAGGTATTCTTCTTGCTACCACCTACTTTTATTTAAACTGCATTTGCTTCATAAAACTTTCATTATGTTCATAAAAGTAGACTTTGAATTTGTCCTTGGACATGTTATCATGTAGGAAGAGGTAGTGGTTTGTAGAGAACCATGGTGTACATGTAGACAATAGCGCACAAAAGTTGCTGAAGTGGGTTTTATATGTAAAGGTAATTTAAACAATTATCATAAAAATTGCATGAAACTTGTACTGAGTAACATAATGATATATGTGTTCACTCGGATTTTGTTGGCATCTGTGTAAGCTTGAGAAGATTATATAATCTACAAATGTATCAATTTGTCCTTTCTGAGAAGTAGAAGTATCTCCCCAAATTATTTTCCAGAAATGTGATCACACAAAACATAGACAAAGTGGTTAACAACTACAAACTACACTAATTGGTTCAATCATCATTTATTTCAGATAGCTCTAAGTGACATTATGGACCAGTTTGTTTATTTGTTTGGCGTTTATCTCTCCTGATTAGAATCTAAACTCTATAAAGACAGCCTTTTGCTGGTTTGATCTCTTCTGTATCTCAAGACCTAATGACACTTCCTATCCCATAATGGGCACTGAGTAATTGTTGAATAAACAAACGAAAGCACTAGTGGGGTATTGGTGATAAAAAAAATAAGTAGTTTAGAGTCTTTGACCTGCTGATTCTCACATTAGCCTTAATTATAAGTTTAGAGCATTCTCTGTAAATGTGTCCAAATGAAAGTTCATAAACATAAATATGAGCACAAATGTGCTCATTAAGAACAAATTCAAATTCTGAGAAATTATAGCCCATGGTACATAGACCTACTCAGTTTGTTACTTAAAAGTTCGCTCATGGGAGTTCCTGTTGTGGCTCAGTGGGTTGCAAATCTGATTAGTATCCATGAGGATGTGGGTTCAATCCCTGGCTTCACTCAGTGGGTTAAGGATCCAACATTGCCACGAGCTGTGCTATAGGTCCCAGATGCGGTTCGGATCCTGTGTGACTATGGCTGTGGCATAGGCTGGTGGCTGAAGCTCTGATTCAGCCCTTAGCCTGGGAACTTCCATATGCCACAAAGCAAAAAAAGAGTCTGCTCAACCATTCTTTACCTAAAAGAAAAACATTATCTGGTTTTTGCAAAATTTATTCATCATATATAAGATACTGGCTTCTAATATGCATGATCCTTTTATACTATAAACCCAAGAAAGATTTGACTTAATCATAATATTTCACTAAATCCATATTTAAGGAAATATTTTTGATCTGAATCTAACTCTTTAAGTGTACACAGCTCAGAGTCATTATTATGCAGGAAAGTTAGCAACTGTCTTTCCTTCTCCAAAATTGTCAGTTGTTTAAGACATCTGTTACATATAGTTTAGAAAATTTGATATGGGAAAGTAGTCTCAAATTTTTTTTAAATTCTGAATTAATTAAATAAAAATAATATGTCATCCAAATAAGCAATGTTAACCAACATGTCCTGCAGACACATTGCTGCATTTCCAAATCCTAACCCTTGCTTCACACAATTATATTTTCTCCAAACCTCAATTTCCTTACCTGCAATTGAGATTAATGTTGATACATAACTCACAGAGTTTTGCAAAACTCAAATGAGAAAATGCAAGAATTATAGCTCATAGTGTTATAGACTTCAGGTCCCCTTCAGGGAAATTAAATCCAAAAGCCTCTGGCCATGTCTCATTGTAATGCCCTTCCCCCATCTTAAGTACCTGCGCTGCTCACTCCCTACTAGGGATAGAATGTTGTGCATGCCTCACCTTGTCTCTGCATAACCTGTTCCCCATGCAGATAAGGTATCCTGCCAAGACCAATCCCTAGTTTACCCATGAAGAACCTTAAATACAAATGGTTAAAGAGTATGCCCATGGACAGATAGTTTGGGTTGTGAGCATCTTTAATGGAACATTATTCTTCCACCACACATACCTACTAAAGATAAAATGCAGAGAACTAGGTGACTGGGTGAGAAAGGAGGAAGTAAAATCAGTAGAGGATAATTTGTGGATTTGTAGCTGGTGGGTCTAGTTAAGTAGAATATTGCAGATGCCCAAAATGCTATACATAGAGCTAGGAGCAAAGGGTTGTGTTATCTCAGAGTAATAAACACCTAACTGCCTGTAAAAATTGGATCCATTTTCCCAGAGGAAATAGAAATTGTCCTGGATCTTCAAGGGTTACAGGAAGCTTACTAGGCCTAGAAGTGTAGGAAGGGTGCGTTAGAAACCAACTGGGCAATGCCAAGGAACCTAATGCAAGCTACCAATTCCCTGTGCAACTCTTAACTTTCTGTTTAATCTAGTTATTCAAGAGCAATGTTAATATGGAGTTTAGCTGGATCTTGAATTCAGACCCAAAGCAAATCGCTAGCTATTCCAGGGACACCAAGACCAATGTTACATATTCCATATGCTCCATTTCACTTCAAATGAGAAGCTTTACAACCTGACTCCCTTGAGAGTCTTCAAATAGAGAATTAATTAGAAAGCATTAAAGAAACTCATCCTGAGATAACAAAGGCAGTGATAGCCATAGAAAGACATTACACTGGTGAAATATTGATGTACTCACTGCAGATACTATTACAAAAATGGCCAAATGAGAAGATTATCTCTGAGGACAGATTGTGTAATATCACAAGAGGCATTGTTATATGTAAACTTACCTTAGGATGATAAATAATTTCTAAAACTTAGCTTATTAATTTCTACATTAGCTATTCAAATATATCAGAAAAGAAGATTGTAGATGGAGTAAAACAGAAGAGAGCTCTCTGAAAATGATGATTACTCTTTCTGTAATTATGACTAATTTATTATAATTAAAAATTTATGTTGAGTTACCAGTGTTTATAATAAATATTTGTAAACAATCTAAAATTTTGATTGATAAGTGACTGATAGAGCTATTGATGCTTCAATCTTTATTTAATAGTCTTGTTATAATTTTCTGTGTTTATAGGATTTCTTTGGAGCCAAGTATTCATTATGCAAACCATGCTAAAATACATATATACATGAGGTTGCAATTGCTATATATTCCAGAATCATAGATAAGTTCTATTTTAGGAAAAGTGATTTTTGTCTAACAGAAGAACTAAGGGCTACTTAGATATTGTAAATCACCTTTTCTTATTTGTAAGTTGGAACTAGCTATGGGCCATATCACTTTGTAATCTTTAGTCCACCCAGTTCTTGTCAAGAGTTTTTAACTACCTAAGCTTTTTGTTTGTTTGTTTCCTTTTTGTAAATGTCTCAGCTGATAAAGCCCATATTTGATGTGAAAATGTTTTTTACCTACTGACCCATCAATGAAAATTAGGGTTTGGTGGGAGAGCTACTGGTTGCTTGGTAAGAATTAAGGTAGGGAGAAATGGTTCTTAAGGTTGATGTTCATATTAAAAAGTAAAGGGAAAAGAAGAAAAAGGAGGAACAGAGGGAGAAAAGGAGCAGTAGCACACACACAGGCATACACACAGGACCTGTTAATAGTTAGGAACTATAAATGAGCTTTCATATTAAATATCTGAGCATCTACTACGTGCCAGGCATTGAGGACACAACAGGGAACATGTGTTTCTGCATTCATAGTCTTATTTTTGAGAGTGGAGAGACAAATGATAACAAGAGGAAATTAATAGTAAGAGAAAAATTAAGCCAGATAAGGGTCATAGAGAAGTCATGGAAGCTCTGCCTGGACCAGTAAAGATGTGACGTAATAATAGCAGCCGTAAGGGTATTTGATGGAAGAGCATTCTAAACAGAAAGAAGTACCGCAAAGGTCCTGAGGTGCCTGCAGTGTTCCATAAAGAGTGGGAAGGCTAGAGGGCTGGGGTGGGGTAAGTGAGGAGGGAGACTGTAAGAAATCAAGGCACAGGGTTATGGGAAGCTGGCTCATGTGTGTCTTGTCCTTGGTATTAAGGACTTGGGACCTGTGCCATGTAGTATTGTTGTCACTGACTACATGTAGCTCTTGAGCACTTGAAATCGGCTAGTATGATTGAATATTAATATAAATTAATTTAATTCAAAATATTTAAATTGACACTTGATTCAGTTATTGGGAAGCTTTTAAATATGTTCTCAGACAGCTTGGATATGTGAATTTTTTGTGATTGTAAATTTCATCACATCTAAACATGAATCAAGTATTTACAATTATAATTCAGTGTATTAATTGAGACATGGTGGACATATAAAGTACACACTGATCCAAATATTTAATATACAAAAAAGCTTTAAAATATCTCAATTTTGATAACTATATTCAGTAATCATATTGATATGTTGAAATGACTATATATGTGATTGATCTGATTGTAAACCATTCTAATAGGCAGAAGAGTATTATTACTTGTGTGAAAAGTGAATAAATTTCTATTGGGATTATATAGTAGAGCACTTTCTAGGAAATATATTTGAGAAAATACAGCAAAATCTAAAACATGAGCTCATTTATTAAACAATTCGCATGTAGAAATATATCATACAGAAGTAAATATCACAAAAATAAATCTATAAACATGTTCCTTGCCATTTATTTAAAAAGGAACCAAACTAAATAACCCCAAGGGTATTAAATTAACCATGATAGAGTCATACATTGAAACCCCAGGAAGCTGTTTAAATTGTAAATGTATGTGTATTAATATATAAGGGTAGTCATAAATTATTAAGTTGGAGAAACTGATTACCAGTCTGTACATATACATTTTATAACATCAAACTATAAAATTTCATAAAATATAAATAATAAAGGTAAATAATTTCATATTTAGTTCAATTTTTCATATTTTATCTTAATTACTCAATATTTTAGCTGAATTTCTATCTTTCTGAAGGGTACATGCTAAAATTTCACCTTTTTTATGAATTATGATAATATAGGTAATTTTTATTTTCCAGTTTCTTCTACTCTAATCTTGCATACATTTTTGTAATGTAAAGGTGGTAAGACTACAAAGATAGTTAATAATGTGAAAAACTAAGAATTTATTCTTATCTTTACCTGGGGGTACTTTCAGAGTACAGTGTGAAAAAAAAAAAAGCATCTATGTTTCAGAATCATAGATCATTGTTGAAGTTTAATGGTCTTTCTGTCATGGAGATGAAATTTTAATAGGTGCCTTCACTGGTAATGATCCCATTTTTTATAGTTGAATGAGTTTTAAAACACATCTTGTTAAATAACTTTTGCACTGATGTCGGTGAAGTACTAAGGGACTCTTCTAACACAATACTATGTGAGCTATTATACAATAATTAGGATAGGTTGTACACAAAAGTAAATCAAAATAGAAAAAAATCAATTTCTAGTTCAGAAGAATTCCCCGGTGCCATGAGCTCCACCATGAGTTCTGCTGGGCTTAAATAGACTGGTTTATTTTTGTTTTGTTTACTGTTACTGGCTGTGCAAAGTCCAATTTTTTTTACTGTTACTGGCTGTGCAAAGTCCAATTTTTAGATGAGTAACATATCCTTAGGACTTTTTTAGTGGGAAAGAAAAGGGAAAGTCCATTCAAGGTGTAGAAGACACAATGAAAGATTATAAGCAGCATGAATGAGTGGAGTACAAGAAAAGGACTTGTACTTAACAGTACTTGTAAAGTAATGTGGCCTTGCTGATAATTTAGAGAGAAAAAGCCTGTGCGGGTAAAAAGTGGAAAGGCTGATGGAGATCCTTGAGGATCAACACACTTAGGGCTTATGAAACCACTGTAAGTTGACAATCTCTTTGGAGACTGAAGCCATCACTACTGGAGTCATTGAAATTCATAAAATGGAAAGACCACTTTTAGACCTCGGAGTCCACATTTCTTTATGCATCAATATATGTGCACAGTACCTGTGCCCTATTCACCTTCACAGACCCAACAATTTTACAAGAGGATAAGCCAGGGCTTAAATAGAATGCTACTTTTTATTCGCAATAAAGACTTTTTTATTGTGTTGTGATATAGGTCAAGGATCATAAATGCAATCATAGGCCTCCCCTAAAAGAAATGTGTATTTTATATATTCAAAGCTTATGCAGTTGACCTTCAGCTTGACACAGACAGTAGGATGGTGAGTTATTTATACTAGGATGTATCTTTCTGATTTTTGTTAGGTAAACGCTAATGTCCCTCTTCTAGAGAAAAATCCTTTTAAGATTTTGCTTAAGCCCTCTTGATCTCCTTTACCTTAGTGATCTTTTAAGAAAAAATCACTCTTTGAACCATACTCAGTGAGTTATGTAAACCACACTTACAGTGTAGGGACCAGACGCAAAAAGTATAAATGGCCCCAAGAATACATCTTAATCTCTCAATTTACTCCATTACTTTGAAGGTGAATAAATGTGATAGCATAGGGTCCACTTAAATCAGCAAAAGTATTTAATGAAGGGAGCACATAGTTTAAATTTTAGTCTTATTCCATGAAATAGTTCTACATTTTTCTCTGAGACAGAAGAAAGAAAAACAGGACATGGGGCCATTCAGTTTGGAATATGTTTATGTCATTTGCATGTAAAATGCAGAATAAACTTGGGATTTAAAAAGTGAAAGAAATAGCATTTGCTATAGTTTTTGTTATGACATGAGGCAATAAAATAAATGACTTTGCTTAAAGACCGAATGAGCCATAACACGATCCTTGCAAAAGAAAACATACTAAATTGCTCAAATAATCAAGACTCGAGCACCAAAGATCACTGAAAGACAACTCAAGAGTTTTCAGAAAGGCCAAGGAAATGCTTGTTTTCAATCTCTAATATTAAAAATAATCTTTGTCCTTGTAAGCTCCAAAAAAGCCATGGCTCCAATTCTATGGCTGAATAACCTTGTTAGCTGCTTGAGAGAGTCAGGTCAAAATTCTCACCCAATCCACCATTAACTTTTGCCATCACCATGACAACTTAGCACTGGTTAAAAGGGCTCAAAAGGCCTGTTAGCAGAAAATTAAGGTAATTAGTTCTTCATTTTCCTTGTTGAAGTAGTTCCTAATCAGTTCTCTCAGCTATGACCACTCAATCATAATATAGTTTTAAATAGATTGGATGTCTCACTCAGGAGCAAATGAAAGTTCAAATGAATTCTATTTCTGTTTGGACCATTAATAACAATAAATCCACAGCAATATCAGAGACTTTATATAGTTCCTTCTTGTGGAGAAACACAATGTGTTTCTTGAAAAATATATTGGCAACAAATTTGCTCAGCAGTAGCTAAGAGCTAAGATTGAGCATTGCACTGCTCAATATAGTAATTTCATATAGGCATCCTCTCTAGCTATTACTCATCTTATTTAGTGCTTTAATTTCTAAGTATGTCAAATATATTCTTAATATCAACTTTACTCAACCGTTTCTCACGTGAAATTTTATTGAGTATTATTTATCAATGACTGGAGAATATGTTATTCAGTCTTCCTCCCTTCCTGAGAAATACTGATACAGGCTATTAGAAGATGGTGCATCTTATGTAAAAATCAGTTGTATGTGGAATCTGGAAGAGCTAAATGTAGTAATAGAGTAGAAGAGTGATTACTAGAGGGTGGGGGATTGGGGAACTAAGGAGATGTTGGCCAAAGGGTATAGACATCAAATTAGAAGATGAGTAAGTTCTGGGGATCTCATGCACCGTATTGTGACCAGAGTTAGCAGTAATGTGGTGTATGCTTGAAAATTGCTAAGAGAGTAGATTTTAACTGTTCTTGCCACACACAAAAAGAAATGGTAATTATGTGATATGATGGAGATAATCATATTACAACATGTCAGCATGCAGATCAATATATTGTACACCTTAAACTTACACAATGTCATTGTCAATTATACTTCAATAAAACTGGAAGGGGAAAAAAATCACTCTAATGTATTAACTGTCTCCCCCATTCTTTTCTCTAATGCCGTTTCTTTAAGTCTACCAAAGTTATTATCTCTTCAAACTTCAAACTAATTGTCTCGAACTAAATTCTTCACTCTCATCTCTAACCATCCTTTGTTAGATTTCCCTCCCAGTAGATTTTATAAAGGCATCTCCTTTACTTCGTAAACGTTTTGGTCCTTAGCATCACTTTTATCCTGCACTCAGTTCCCCCTATGGGTTCAGTTCTGCACTTCTACCCCCGCGGAGAGCTGAGTGCCTGCTGCAGTTCTCTTGTGGTTGGAGCAGTACACGACCCTGCTTACAATATTCCATTGTATGTAGTCATTTCAATAGTTTTATACTTGAAGTCTTCTGACTGTCAGGCAATAGTTTCTCCGAATAAAGTTTTAGACACATATTTCTGTGGAATAATAATTGAAATCCCCTAAACTGCTTTACTAGTTACAGATAAGTGGAAATGTAATACGACCTCTAATTTCAAGGAACTAAATATCTAAGTATTAATCTAGAAAGTCATTCATCAATATAAAATACCTTTCATAGCTATTTATTTTTGATAAACTGGGATACGTAGAACTAAAAATATCAAATATATTTAAAGGCAGCTACATTCAACCAGTGATATGAAGGAAATCTGCAGTGGTCACTCCAGGAAAGTACTGTGCTTCCCTCAAAAGAACTTCAAGCTCTGAAAATATATATCTGGGGAGAGAAGAGGTAGATAATGGATAATACAGTTGTTATATGTATTATATGTGAATTGAAGATAAAGGCTCTAAGCAAAAAAAAAAAAAAAAAAAAGAGGTAGACAAAGAGGAGAGATCTGAAGTCAAACCATTTTGACCCAAACTGCTGCTTTTCACTGGTTAAGAATTTTAAAGTTTATGCTTTAAGAATGTTACACTCAAGTTACTGGAAATGCCTTTCTTTTGCTTATGTTTCTAAATGTATCTCTTTTATTAAGTATTTACCTTAAGAAATTTTATGGCCTTAGCTTTACTCCTCCACATTTAATTAGGATATTTTGATTGATTTTAAACAGATATGTTTGCTACTGCTTGTGTTAAGGACAAAAAAAAAGTACATCTACGTGGTTTTACATCTCACCCAGTTTTGGAAATATGCGTATATGAACACACATAGCTGTGATCTATGATAAAGGAGATAAAGCAACTTGCTTTTGCTGCTCAAAGAGTTTTTGAAATATTTAATCTTACTTAAAAATCCATAGATGGTACTAAAAATTGACCTCCTATCCAAACAGGAAGCAAAATTTCTGAATAATGATACAGTGTTTGGATATTTATAAAGAAATGTGGCCTGAATTGTCATTTAATCAATCAATTTAATCAATCATTGAATAAAATCAACCAGTGGTAAATACAAAGTTTAATGCTATAGTGGTGCAGTGTGAGGACAACCTAAAGGGGTCTGGCTTACATACATTCTTTTCACATGTTTTTTTTCCCAATACTGGATCAAAAGTTGCATCAAAAAAGTTGGATGAGAATCAATTGTTTTGTATTATCTCTTACAGGATAGTGAAGTCTTAGTGATCTAGGTTGCAGCCGCTGAAAAATAAGTGCTCTAGTTCATGTAGTACGGAACAGCCATGTCTGATTGAACATACCTATTTTAGTGCCTATGTCCTTTAACACAATAAAAATCCCAGGAATGGTCTGTAACAGCAAAACGTCAAATGACGCTGATGAAGCAAAACTGAAATGACTGGGGAAGTCCAGAAATTGCAAGTGAAATTCAAAAGGATTTGCATTTGCTGTGTAAGTTGGCTGATGTGGAAAATCACGTTTAATGCTGACAACTGTTAAAAATAATGATAAATGGAGGCCAAAAATAAGCAGGTAAATGAAGCAAGCAAACTGGAGTCGCTGAGCTCCTAATAGATGACAAAAAGTTCTGACCTGGGTTGAAATCCTCTGTAATGGTAAGAAACGTGGGAGGGAGGCTGGAGGGAACCACTTTATTAATCTCAAGAGTTTGAGTCCTTAGTGTGTATATAGTTTCCACATTAACACTCTATCCTTCCAACCTGCCTCAACTTATGACTGACGTGGTATTAAAAGACAGATTATATACTTTTTACATAAAGTATATTTAAATTTATAAACTCCTAGTTGAAAACTGGTTTGAAAGGGAAACCATTGTCTTATTTTTAAAAGCAGATTTTATAGCAAAGGTTCCAAAATAATTGGCACGTCTTAATGTTTCCCACTCCATGCTGAAACTACAAATACTAATATTAGAAATCTTATCTTATAGGTCTTGAGATTAAAAGGGTGTTCCAAGCCTGATTAATATTGAGGTGACTGCCATACCAGGTCCAAACACTGTCTTTCATATACATGGCAAAAATAAAGATATTTGAGGTTGTAGATGGATGGTTTTATGAATCATTCAGTATTGTAATAAGAATTAACTATAAGCTTTTTCAGTCATTTCTAAGTAGGCCATGTTGCCAGAGAGAAGATCAGATAACAGGTATATATGTACATGATAATCACTTTAATCATGTCTCTTCATAAATAACTCATTGAGGGGAGTTCCCATTGTGGCTCAGCAGTAACAAACCCAACTAATACCTGCCACAAGGATGCAGGTTCAATCCCTGGCCTCACTCAGTGGGCTAAGTATCCAGCATTGCCCTGAGCTGTGGTGTAGGTCACAGACACAGCTTGGATCCTGTGTTGCTGTGGCTGTGGTGCAGGCTGGCAGCTGTAGCTTTGATTTGACCCCTAGCCTGGGAACTTCCATATGCTCACATGCACCCCTCCCAAAAAAAGGGCAAAAAATAAATAAATAAAAATAACTCATTGGGGATGATTGAATATTTCTGCCTGCTAGATAAAATATCTGTAGGGAATTTGGCAACTTCTCTTTGTGGTTTTATCAACCTTGACTTTACATATTTTGATTTTATTACATGTGTTCAACTTGAGAATTTTTATGTCACTCGGAGGAGTCAAACATTTTATCATTATGTGGTTTAACTCATCTAAAGTTCATTGTGAATTAGGCTTCATGCTTGGGTGTATGGTGACTTGGAGATTCAGATTGCTACAATATGGTAGCAACAACCCAATGCGTGGTTTCATTATCATTTCTTCAAGGAGTATTAGATAGGGAAAGAGGAGGCTCTTTGGTTTCAGCCAGGGAGGGATTCATGCCATTTCTGCTAATGTTTCATTGGGCAGAATGAGTCACAGAGCCATTGAGGGTCTAGAGCTCTGCCCCATGTCATTCTCCCTGAACCTGGCAGAGGGAAGCTGCATCTCAGAGCTTTCTTAACTGTGAAGCTAGAAAAGGGAAGATAGAACCTTACATGTTGTCTGTTAAAACTTTCACCTGGAAGTAGTAGTGCACAGTATTTCCACTCACATTTTATGAACTAAAGAAGATCATTTGGCTATGCCTAACTTCAGATGGAGTGGGTGAATACATTGTTCAAATGCCCCAGGATGCAGACATCTCAAAATACTTAGTGAACATATCTACTGGTAGGCATATGTGTTAATAAGTTATGATTATATGGACTGAGGAAGTGACAGAGATGGACATATATGAATTCCTTTTAATTGAGTGCACAAATGACAAAATTTGCTGCGTGATCAAATAATGAAATAAGTGACTTTTCTAGCATGCCACCTGAGTGGGTGGTAGTGTCAGAGCTATGCAGAAGAATGTGGGGAAACAGGTTTTATTCTCATTGAGGCAGCAGAGAGAATCAGCTTTATCTTATTTTTTGCCTTTTTTCTTAGGGCTGCACCTGTAGCATATGGACATTCCCAGGCTAGGGGTTGAATCAGAGTTGCAGCTGCCAGCCTACACCACAGCTCATAGCAATGCTGGCTCCTTCATCCACTGAGCAAGACCAGGGATTGAACGCATGTCCTCATGGATACTAGTTGGATTCGTTTCTGCTGAGCCGCAACAGGAACTCCCTCCTCTTTCATTATAGAAAATAAAGCCAAAATTTTGGGTTGTATAACTCTATACATGTTTTTAGGTCATTGCATCTGCTTTTAATAGTTTGGATGTGCAAAATTCTCTAAGAAACTGTAAATAGGAGGAAAAACCCTAGTTTTTAAGTAGACATATGAGAAAGAAGATGTTTGAAAAAGGAAAAATTTCCCCCATTATGTCCAAGGCCACATCAGTGGTCTAGTGTTTGCACAACTAGTTCAAAGTCCAGTCTTTCTGTGACTCTTTTAAGAGGTTATTGTCAGTTTAAATTTCTTGGCTGTCAGGTACAATGGTTATGTGTTTCATCTGGTTGTGTCAAGCACATCACTTTATTCCTACTCACAATGAAAAGAGTTCAGCTGGAAAGTCATGCTTTGGGGAAGATTTCAAACCAACCAAAAACCATTCTTACCTTTTAAAAAGGTTCAAATTAAGTTTGACATGAAGTGCAGCATCCTGGACCATTCAGATTGCAATTAACTTTGACAATGTTCAATTGATTACACCTTTCATTGTGATTATACAGAGACTGTGTTGCATATTAAAACTTTCAGGATGCTAGATAGTCAAAATTTAGGTTTTCTTTATCTCTGACTGCAGAGGTATATAATTTGACATTTGTCATAAAAATACTTATTCTTCACATAAAAAATCATCAATGTCTCCACAATGCTTAAAAGAAAACTTTTAGTTAATTCAGGATTATTCATTTTTTAGCTCAAACCTTACTTTCTAGCTTTATTTTCTCCCCAACTACCAAATACTTTTGCATATATCAATAGACACATGCTCTTAATTTCATTTTATCTAAGTTTAAACAAACAAATAAGTTGATAGTGTTGAGAGAGCTCCAGTTGTCTTTTTTGTTGTTGTCTTTTTGGCCACATCTTCCTCCAGGGCCCTCTTTCCAGGCTATCTCTACTTAGGTTGTCTCAGCTACTTTTCATCCCAAATGAAAGCATTTCTTCTAGTAGCTCTCCAGAGAAATAAAGCTCATGTAAGTCAAAACCCAGGAAATATCTTCTTTAATCTCTTTTACCCATACTATGTCATATGTTTATGTATGAACCATTCTCTGTGATTGGAGTAAACTATGAGGGTTTAGCTTAATCCAATTAAAGTTGCTGTCAGGGACAGAGAGCAGGGGGAGTGAGGTCAGATCCAGCCTAACATCATGGCTGAGAAAGGAGAACAGGAATTCCATCAAAGATGCAACACGTATAGGAGTTCCTTTCATGGCTCAGCGGTTAACTGTCCTTTCCAACTAGGATCCATGAGGATGTGGGTTCGATCCCTGGCCTTGCTTAGTGGGTTAAGGATCCAGTGTTGCTATGAGCTGTGGCATAGGTTACAAATGCAGCTTGGATCCTGCGTTGCTCTGGCTGTGGCATAGGCCAGCAGCTCCGATTGGACCCCTAGCGTGGGAACTTCCATATGCCGCGGGTACAGCCCTAAAAAGCAAAAAAAAAAAAAAAAAAAGGCACGTGCAAGAACTATATATTTATATATTACTCATTCATTATCTGGTATTTATATAGCTTTCATAGCATCCCTATCCCCACACAAAGAAAGCCTTCTCTCAGCTCCATGTTTACAAGAAGTGATTTCCTTTGAGGTAGAAAGGTTCCCTTTCATCCAGGGGAATCCAGCCCTCCTCTACAAAGATTCTGGCATACATGGCTCAATTACTAGAGCAGATGCCAGATTTCAGTGCCCTCTTTGTCTCTTCCAGTGGTCATTGTACACAGTCATCATGGTTAGGAAAAATAACTGGCTTTGACTTTTTTATAATCTTATCCCTGACATAATGATTTCATTTCAAAAGAGAAGATAAAGTCAGACCTGTGCCCAGTGTGTATATCTATATCTGTATGTATATCTAGGTCTTTACACATATTATATGCATTATATATAATAATATACATACACATAGGTATGTATTATTATACACATTATATGAGTTATAGTACAGGATTATAGACATTATATATATTATTAACTATATTATAAACTATTATATAAAAAGTATATAATTTATCATATTAATATATTGTATGATTGTTATATATTCATATTAGATATATTTAGATAGATACAGATATATGCATTTATTTTATTAGAATTATTTATTACAATTACATACATTATGCCTTATGTATATTATGTATGCAATTATACACACTATATGCTATTATCAAACATTATATGTTTGCATATAGATGGAAAAGAAATAAAATGCATTTATTCACAGAAAATAATAATCCCAAAGATTCTACCAATAAGTTACTAGAAATTTTATAAGCAATTTAGCAAGTTTGTAGAACATTAGATAAATATACAAAAGTCCATTGTGTCTTTATAAACTAGCAACAAATAATTGGAAAATTAAGTACAAATAAACCATTTGCAATACCATCAACAACAAAGTTATTAAGACAAAATTTAGTGGAGATACCCAAGACCTCTACCCTGAGACCACAAAACATTGTTGAAAGAAATGTTAAAAATTGTAAAAAGTTATGTAAATAGAAAGCCTATCACATTCATGGAAAAGAATAATTAATATTGGTAAGATGTTCATTCTTCTAAAATTGTCCTGTATTTTCATTGCAATCCTAACAGTTTATATTTGGCAAGGGGAGAATTAGAAAGTTGATTCTAAAATGTGCATGGAAATCTGGAAGATACAGAATAACCACAAAAGAAAATCTTGAAGAACAAAGTTTGAGGACTTAGATCAGCTCAATTCAGGACTTCCTCTACAACTATGATGGTCATGATAGTGTGGTATTGGGTGGTAAAGACAGACAAACAAATCAGTTAAAGAAGACAGAAAGTTCAGAAATAGAGTCACATTTACACTGTCAATTAATTTTAATCAAAGGTGCCCAGCCAATTAAACGGAGTAAAATCTTTTCAACAAAAAATACTATAACTAGTTAACCACAGGGGGGGTAAGTTTTCCTTGACCCCTATTTTACACCATTCAAAACTTTGAATCCTATATGGATAGTAGCTCTAATCATAAATGAAAATATTTTAAGTTTCCAGAATGATACATTGAGGGAAATATCAGAGAATGTCTCCATAACATTGCAGTAGCACTAGTTTTCTTAAAGGGTAAATAAAAGTACTAAATATAAAAGAAACAATGAATAAATTGAACTTGATTAAAATGTAAACTGCTGATGATCAAAAACCATGATCATCTTGCCTGTGTAAGGATGAGGTTGTCTTACAGCTGGACTGGGGCAGCTCCACGCTTATATCTGGGATGCCTTATCTTGGCCAAGATAAGGATGAGATGTGCTGGTAGGTGAATTACATATTGTGCTATTCAAAGTTTAAAAAATCCCTGGAGACACTCAATAGTGTGTCTATGTTGTATACCAGTGTATAGATTGATGATTTTTAAGTGACTTAAGCAGTTATGTCCCAGCTTTCGCTATATGACAAGAGCAGTGTAAAAGACTGCGGCAAACTCAGGTCAGAGTTCCTATGAAACTGAGATGCTTCACACATACCTTGGGGGTTCCTAATCCAAAGAAGGAAAAGAGCTGGGGGCCTGCACCTGACAATTTTTGGATCTCTCTGTGGTTATCTAAGCTTTCTTTTTTCTCTTTTGCTTTATGGATGGTATAAAATAGTATTCAAAATTCAGTTTTACCAGTTGTTAACCAGCACTTAACATACTTAACCTGTTGTTACAGTATCTTTTGTTGAAAATGCATTCCTTTACCATCCTTGAGTTTTATTTAAGCCTTATGCAAGTACACCTTGTCTTGTAAGGCCTTTTATTTAAGATATACCTCGTTTTATTGCACTTCACAGATACTGCATTTTTTTTTTTAACAAATCGAAGGTTTATGACAACTCTGCCTTATCAGATGGTGCTTAGTATTTTTTTGGCAATGAAGTATTTTTAAGTTACATACATTGTTCTTGGGTTTTTTTTTTTTAGGCGTAATGTTCTTACACATTTAAAAGGCTATAGGATAGTGTTAACAAAACTGCTATATGCATTAGGAAACCAAAATTCTGTGTGACTCGCTTTATTGTAATATTTGCTTTATCAAACCGTAACATCTCTGAGTTATACCTGGATGTTATCTTGAGTGATAAATACTCTGCTGCTGCTGTACCACTGAGTATAGGACTGTGATTAAGAGCATGAACTTGACCTACAATTTCTTATATGAATCTTTATTATTCCAGTTACTAGATGTGAATTGGGACACCAATTGTGTACATTTCTAAATTATGTTTTCTTATCTGTGTGAGTTTAATTGTAGCAACAACCTTTTGGGATTGCTGTGAGAATTAGATGAATAATTATATGTAAGGTGTTTAAAATTGTGTTCAAGTAGCTACTATTATTATTTGTTATAACCACCACTGTCAACACTGCTACTGATACTACTACAACTATGACTTACTACAATCATTATTTTATTATGGATTTGGGAAATGTTCACAGTAGCTTTTGTTGAATTTGATGCCATGCTGCCGGTTCTAGTCAGACTCCAAACTGTATTTATGGAATATTCTGCCCCTGACTTTTGAAATTCAGATAAAGTTGCCTATTAAAAAGAAATGACTGTTCAAGCTCAATTACCCTAGCAAAATGTGTCTTGGGCTTTCGTCTTCTTAACTGTGGTACACAGATGCCTCTATCTGGTACATAGATGTCTCTATCAGATATGCATGCAAGTCATTCTAGGTTGTTTTACCTGTATTTTACATAGTTTACAACTCAGTTGCATTTTCAGAGGAACAAATAAATTCAGGATAGCTTAAAATGAAAAAGTGGGACCAGATGTGAATTCATTTGGGAGGATATGAGAAAACTTTCAATATCCTAACCCAGATAAAGGGTAGGAAAGTATCAAAAACAAACATGGTCTAATTAAAAATAATATAATGTTCCAGTGCTTTTCTAGAAATGGATGATTTAAAATAGATAAGATAAAAATATTCTTCATAACAGCTTTAATGTAGTTTAAAGTTTAAATTAAGAGCAGAAAACTTAGTATTTCAGTATTAATACCTAAAACAAAAGTTAAATCAATGGTTAGTGTATAGATTTGGAAATATCATCAAGAAGCCACATCAAAAAATTTTTCTCTATAGCATATATTTCTTTCAAAAACTCAATAACTACCCATTCATTGTTAAAATTCTACTGTACTTTGAAGAGTCACATTTTTCCTTTAATTTGCTTGAAATCATACGAGAAAATTTCCACATATTTGGAAAACATTTTCCTCTAAAATAAAAAATATATAGCTCATATCTAAGTTCAACTCTTTAAGTTTTTGTGACAAAGCAGTCAGCACATTACAGAATAATACATGTGAACTTCAAGGTCACATCTCTTCTCATTATATTTTAAAGCTTTTACTATGTATAAAGATTTTTATTTTTTAAATTAATAATACTGACATAGTAAAGCATTTTGTGTACTCCTGACTTTATTTTCCTTGCTTTAATAGCCTGGCTACAAATAATGCAATAAATGCATTTTATGTATGATGTAATTTCCTCAACTTTACCTTCTACTCTTTCAAGAAAATGCAGTCAAGACACTCTACTGTGATTACATTTCTGTACTTTTTTCTTAAAGCTTTTTAAAAATTAAAATAATAATTTACTATTGAAATTTTATCCAGTGAATATTCTTTTGAGAGGTTCACAGAAAACAATAATTTGAGTATATCATCTATAAAATTCCCTAAGGTAAGACTTGTAAGAAATATATTTTTCCATTCAACTACATGGCAAACTCCCACACTAAGTAATTTGATCTATCACTTTCTTTTCTAAATCTTTAGAGTATTTTCCTTGTATCTTTTAGCAGTATTTTCTGATAAAAGAACAAAATTTAGTTTAAGATTGTATTTTTTTCATGTATTACTTTAGCAATTTTTACTGGGAAAAAAGTAACAAATGTTTCTCCAATGACATCTGATTATTCTTTTTCAATACTAAGAATTCTCAAAAAAGCTTCTAAATATTTACCATTATGTTGACATTCAGAGATATTTTATGAAGTATGTTGTACTGAGCATTAATGTTTTTTTAAAAAATCACTGAAACTATTATAGATGTCTTTTATTCCTGTTTCATATGCTAAATTTTAAAATGAATTTTGTTATTCATGATAACTTCATATAATAATTAATATCTAAAAGTTAAATATTAAGGTGTTGCACATGTTAAGAATAATGTTCTAAATCCATGTTACAAATGTTATCCTTAAATGTGAATGTTGAGGACAGACTTCTCTTCCGATCTCATTAGTTTACCATTGTTTCTACTCATGTGTTATGACTAATGAAATGTGCAGGCTAGGATCCAAAATGTCAGCTCTGCCAATCTGAATACGGACGGAGTGAGAAGGCTCGTCATAATCTGTATCAACTATTCATAAAGAGAAAAGGATACAGTTATTTGAAGAAATTGTCAAAAACCTCTCCAAATTGATGAAAAACGTGAATATACACATTTAAGAAGCTCAAAAAATTCTAAGTAAAATAAATTCAAAGAGATACACGTGTATCATTATCAAATTGGTAGAAGTTAATACAAAGAGTCTTAAAATTGGCAGTATTAAAGCAACTCCTATACAGGGATCCTTGATAGGATTCACAGCTGGCTCCTCCTTAGAATGCCATAGCCTGGGTGGCTTAGAAACAACAGAAAATTATTTTTCAGTTTGCCAACTTGGAAAGTCCACAATCGAGATACCAGTACGTTCAGTGTCTACAGGCTCCACTTCCTGTTTCATAGGTGGCCGTCTTCTCATTGTGTCCTCATGTGGTGGAAGGAGGGAGAGAGTTTGCTGAGGTCTCTGTTACACGTGCACTAATCCCTTTCACGAGGGCTCCATCCTCATCAGCTCATCACCTCCAAAAGGCCTCTGTCAACATCATCATAATGGGGGTTAGAAGCTCAACATAGGAATTTAAGGGCAACATAAATATTCAGCCCATAACAGTTGTGATGTGAAGATGAAATGGGAGATTTAAGGGGTTTTTTTTTGTGGGGGGGGGGTTGAAATTAGACAGTGGTTTGACAACTTTGTGAATATACTAAAAATCACTGAATTGGGTGTTTTTAAATGGCTTAAAAAATAAAACTATCCTCATGATTACTATCCAAAATCCCTTGAAATGCATTTTTACAGTCTCACCTTTGGAAGGTACCCCTGCCCAGAAGACTCCTATTGCAATGAAAGATACTCCTAGGTATGCCAGCGCCTTAAGTCTCACCATTGCAAATACACTTCATCATCTGCCTGGAGTGAGGTAACTGGACAACAGCAACTGTGAGGATAGAGAAATGACGATGTCGTTAGCTCCCAGACACATTATCAATTAACCTCTGCACAAAGAAAACAGAATAAATACAGGAATTGAAGCAATGTCAAAGTGCTACAGAAAGAAGGTTTTACACTAGAAGCATAATTTTACAGGAACCTTGAAATTTAAGGGAAATATAATTAGGAACTCAGGAGTGAATACTGAAAGTAGACTCAACAGCATGAGCAAAGGTAGGAGAATTAAACAGTAAAAGATAAGCTACAAAAAATAAGGGTTTCCCCTGCTATCTGTAAGTAGAGTGTTCCTGTGAAAACTTTTCTAAGCTGAAATGGCTTAAGGTGAAGAAGCAATTACTTCATTTTACATCTTGATAACGGATGCACAAAATAAATCAAGATAAAGCACAGATGCTCATAGACCCAGTTCAAAGCTATGGCAGCCTGATGCTGAGATGAGTGTAGTTCCTGGGGAAGGAGTGTGGAAGGACCTCTTTCACTGCTTTGGTTATGCACTGCCTCTAGGACAGCTCACTGCAAAGTGAATGCATAAAAGCAAAAATCCTCTTCAGATTTCTTTCAGTTAGTGAAAGCAGGTACTAAAGTAAATTTTTCATAAAAGCAAAGTGGGATAAAGAGAACTTTTGAAAAGCAGGGAATACCTATATATACCAATGCAAGATAAACTGAATTTATGGAAGCATAGCAAACTCATACCATAAGTTTAGGTTTTTCCTGATTACTATTATTATTATTACTATCATTGTTATTATTTTAAGCAAAGAATACAAAATTATTTTACAGTAGCTCCATTTCTTTTGCAAAATGTCACTTGTGGGGCTGGCAGTCTGTCCTCAATGATGCTATACCAGAAAACTAGGAATTTTTTAGATCTGAGAATCTTAAATTTTTGCTGTACCCCAGTATTTTTGTAATTTGGATGATTTTTATCATTTTTCAGGAAAAAAAATGCATTCAATCCTTTTATGCTTTCAATAGAAAAAATTACAGACAGCTGGGCTTTCTTACCTTATGCTCACATTGACAAGATCATATTCTATTTTAGGGAAAAAGCAATTTCAGTGACTGGCATCCCTTGTTTCCTTTCTCTCCTCCTCAGCTGTCCAACCTTCCAGAAGATTATTTACCTTCAAAATCAGAATGAAACCAAATGACTGAATACCTCAGAAGTTACCCTAAGGGGTTAAATTCCTTACATAATGATATTCAAGAAAAATAAAGAGGAAGGGGGTGGTAGGATTCTACAGGTGGATGATAAGAAAAATTTAACAATGTGAAAGGCTAGATTGTGAGGCAATATGAGACCTGGGAGGAGGGCATTGAATGGTCAGCGTGACCGCTGATGAGGGTGTGAATTAGGAACTGACAGTACAAATGGAAAGGGGAAGTGGAAGTAGGAAACGCTGCACAGGTAGTGTGGCAAATGATTGGCTGTAAGACAATGAAGACAAGGAAGTCAAGCGTATAAGCCAGAGTATTAAGAAAAATGGAGAAACTCTTACATGAAGGAGCTATGAAAGGACAAAGGCATGTTTCGGAAAGGCAATGATTTTGATGTTTTAGGTTTGAATTCTCAGAATTATAGTGGCTGATAGCCAGCAAATAATTGTTCCTTGGAGTCTGTCATTCTGAAAAAGAACTCGAAAGGTGGTTTTGAATTTGAGGCATATCAGCTTGGAAACAATATTTAAGTCTATTACCATGGAATAGAATATTTAGGAAAAGAGTTGGATAAGGAAAGTATCTTCCTGACTCTTTCTAAAACCTGGTGATATGCTATGTACCATAAACCCCTCAGATCGTAAAAGTGAATCCCCAGAGTGCTCGAAGTCTTTGCTTTTATGGTAGTTCCTATGGGAAGATTTCCTGCAGGGAGAGGCACCATCAACAAAAAGGTCATTTCAGAAGGGCCTCTTTGGCTGTTATGGAGAGTCAGTTGTGTGTGTGTGTGTGTGTGTGGTGAAATAAGCATGGCAAGATTATTTGTTGAAGAAATGCATGAACAAGAGAATTATCAATAGTGTGCATTAATATAAAAGAAGTATT
Source organism: Phacochoerus africanus (assembly GCF_016906955.1). Taxonomy (NCBI): domain Eukaryota; kingdom Metazoa; phylum Chordata; class Mammalia; order Artiodactyla; family Suidae; genus Phacochoerus; species Phacochoerus africanus. The sequence continues at coordinate 21,744,624 of NC_062559.1, read as the reverse complement.
GAAAAGTATCCACTTCATTTGACTGATGAGAGGACTTTGATGACTTCGGAGAGGGCAGTGGTATAAATTAGAAGAAATTGAATGTATTTTTATGGAGTACTTGGTGGAGGAAGCTAATTTTAAGGCTGCTAAGTAAGCTATTTTAGATAGGATAAAAGATAATTTTAGGGAAAAAATGCTTTCAGTAATTTTTAAAATTTATTTAAATTTATAATTCCTGTGTTTCTTGTCATGCTGGATTATTACATCTGTAACAAAATACATTAAAACTTGAGGTAAACAAACATTATTCTGAGTATTTAACATACAAGGCAATCCATGGGACAGTTTTTCAAAGGGAGAATATCATTATATGTCTTTCTTCAGTGTAATTTTGGACACGAATCCAAAATATAGAACTTAAAGTGTTAGATTTTTAACAAGTAGGAATCCTTGTTCTTAGAATACAATAGAGATTTAACTTATTATTTTAATCAAAGAGAAAGAATAGTCAGTGATGAGAATGACTTCATGTCTTAGCTCAGAGTAGCAGAATAAGTCATAAAATTTGGTAAATTAGCTGCACAAGAAATTTCTCATGCATGGGAAGAGTACAAATTACTGGAAACATATAAACTGCTGTAATGTAAATAAGTAAATGTACTATGACTTCAACCTACTCCTTTCAGCATTGTTTTCTGGTCACTGTTTTTTGTTTGTTTGTTTAGTCTTGTTTTGGGTTTTGTTTTGTTTTATTTTTGGCCAGACCTACAGCATGCAAAAGTTCCCAGGGCAGGGATAGAATCCACACCACAGGAGTTCCCATCGTGACTCGGTGGTTAACGAATCCGACTAGGAACCATGAGGTGGCGGGTTCAACCCCTGGCCTTGTTCAGTGGGTTAAGGATCCAGCATTGCCATGAGCTGTGGTGTAGGTTGCAGGGCAGGCCAGGTACAGCTCCGGCCTACGCCAGGGAACCTCCATATGCCATGGGAGTGGCCCTAGAAAAGGCAAAAAAAAAAAAAGAATCCACACCACAGCTGCAAACTGCACCACAGCTGCTGCCACGCCAGATCCTTAACCTGCTGTGCCACACAGGAACTTCCCCGGTCAGTGCGTTTTGACATTATAGGGAATCACGAACTCTTCCTACTGTCACTCACAATGAGCTTTTTCATAATCTGCAGTTCCTGACATTTTGGAACTTTTGCTGCTGCTACAGGGAGTGGTCATTGAGTTTATCACGATCTTGGGAGCAAAATGACAGTGTTATGAGGGGAAGGGCTAGTTAATTGTTATAGCAATGTAACTCCCCATCTGTACATCCTCCTTCGCATAAACACACACACACACACAGACACACACACACTCATTAATATTAGCAAGAAAAATCCAAAGTACAGTCATTACACTGAGGTAAACAAATATTGACTTCCAGAACAACTTTATTAGCATTCCTGTTACGGCTCAGGAGGTTAAGAACCTGAAATAGTGCCCATGAGGATGTGGGTCCAATCCCTGACCTCCCTCAGGGGGTTAAGGATCCAGGGGTACTGCAGTCTTTGGTGCAAGTCACAGATGTGCCTCGGATCCAGTATTGCTACGGCTGTGGCAAAGGCCAACAGCTGTGACTCTGATTTGACCCCTAGCCAAGGACATTCCACATGCCACAGGTGTGGCCATAAAAAGAAAAGAAGAAAAAAGCAACTTTATCAACGCATGTTTAAAGTGGTGTACAAAACCATGTGATATTTGACTTTATCCTAGTTTTGCTCCTCAGAGTAAAATCATTCTGATTAGGTACTTGTTCTTTGGGTTTTGATTCTCACTACCATTAACTGCTTGGATGCTGGGACACAGGAAATGTAGGTATTTATAATTATGGCAACTTCATCAGCCAAAAGACCTTTTAATTCTCTTTCCAAGACGAAAATATTACTGCACTATTTTTGCATCTACTCATCAAACAAATCAAATTTTGTTTCATCAGTTACTTCAGATCACATTGTTAAAAGATCATGTTACATCAGAAACTGGCCATTTTGGGACAGAGGAAGCAAATTAGATTGTAATTCAATGCAGGCTGACAGGTTTTAGATCAAAGACTGGTTCCTGGCAATTTTCGTAATTAAGAAACTATCTATAAACATGAGGCTTGTGATATTTAATTTGAATTCAGCTTGGACCCCTTTCTCCTGGTGTATATAGAAATGTGTCACTTACTTTTAAATGAATAAACATGACTTCAGTAACTAGTTCTTGCATAAAAGATAACAGGCTGATTATTCTTTTAAAAATTACTTGTATTTCAGTAAGTTTGGTTTGTTAGGTCACGGTGTTCTTGAAAGTCGAGCACCTCGTATGGACCAGTTAGATTCCCTTCGCTCCGTGGTTTCGTATCACATGCCTGGCTCATTATCACAGATCATTATGACGGGTCTCGAGGAAGATCAGGCTAAAATGTTATAACCTTTAGGGCAAAATCAGCCCTTTGAAAGGAAAATAAGAGCAAATTTCACAATGGCAAATCAATTTATGTTCCTAATCCAGATAAATTCCTCTATTGTCATGGCATGTTTTACATGCTTAGTCTTTATGTTTTATTGGAATGGGACTGTGACTAAGAGAACATTGTGATGGGGTTCCCTAGGAAAGGAGTTTTCTTTCTTTCTTTCTTATATATTCTTTAATCAGAACAAATACTTTGGGGCTAGGATAGAGAAAGGCATTTTGTCCATCTGGGAAATATAGCATCAACACTTCCCTGAGATGCTGGTATTCAGACCAATTTTTATCCTCTGTTATAACACTTCTAAATGCCAAAGAGACAAAAACGGTACCAGTAAACATCCAAAGTAATTCTTATTGGACATCTAGTACGTAATGTTGTAGGTTTATAGGAAGAAAGCATCTGTAATTGATCAATTTGTGTTTATTTTTTTAAAAAATCAAGATAATAGACTAGGACCACAAATGAACAGTCTGTGATGCTGGGTTAAAGAATTAGCTTTTGAGGGGGGGGGGGAATAGCAGCTTTAGATGATTTGGGGTTTAGCAAAGAAGAAGAAAGAAAATAAAAAGCAGTTGGAAAAATAAAAACATGAGGGAGGTGAGGGAATCTGGAAGGAGAGTGGCTGCAATGCTACGCAGCTTATATTAGTCTCCCTAATGCTCTTCGTAAAAACAGAGTAAACAGAGAGCAAAACCCAAAGACCAAGGTACACCATTTACAGTTACCTAGGTGACAGGATACCCTCCACAAACCCCAGAATTCAGGTGGGAGGGAAAACCACCTACAGACTCAAGACGCACATTGTGTTAGCATATGTGTGGGAAGACGCGGAAAGAGGCTGAGATACAGGACAGATCTAAGAACAGAAGTCCATGACAGCCAACCGGCCTGCACTGAAAGGCACATCAGGCCAAACTAAGCACAGCAGCTTAAACAAGGAGGGCTTTGGTTAAATCCAACTAGCTAGTATGCAAGGGGCTCACTGTAGAATGTGAAAGCTGGAGCAGTCTAAATCCTATGAACTCTCTGACTTACTTCACTTAGTATGAGTTTCTACTTCCATCCATGATGCTGCAAATGGCATTATTTTGTTCTTTTTCATGGCTGAGTAGTGGACATTGACAGAACACTGTAAATCAACTATAATGGAAAAAACAAAAATCATAAATAAATCCTATGAACCCTCAAAATGACCAGCCAAAGCTGCCTTCTTGGACAGAGCTGGACAATGGGAAAAGATTTCTGAAATAAGATTAAAATTAAACATAATGGGGACAACAGAAAGGACAGAAGAAAAGATTCACATAAAAATAGAAACAGGAAAGTATTTACTAACACCAAGCTATAACTAGCAACATTACTGAGTTTTAGAGAAAAGAAAAAACAAAACACTTCAGCAATCTAGGTTAAAAGAGTGTGTGATGTATAAGAGAAAGACAGATATGTGGCAGGCCAGACACATGAGTGAGATTTCTGCAGGTCAGATATGGGATGATTTGAACTTCAGCGAGGATAACAATAGCAGTGAGTTGAAATCTATTGTTATTGCCTGAATGTGTCCTCCCCAAATTCATATGTTAAAATCCTAACTCCTCCCACTGTGATGGTATTAGGAGATGGGGTCCTTGGGAGGTGATTAGGTCGTGAAGATGGAGCCCTCGGGAATGGGATTATTGCCCTTAGAGACTGCAGAGAGCTGTCTTACCCTTCCCACCATGGGAGGACTCAATGAGAAGTCCCAAGTGCATGAGCCAGAAGAGAGGTCTCACCAGAACCTGGCCATGCTGCCCCCCTCATCTGGGACTTCCAGCATCTAGAACTGTGAGAAATAATTTTTTATAAAGCCATCTGGTCCATGGTATTTTGTTACAGCAGCCCAGTTGGATGAAGACACTCAAAACACGTTGAAATCCATGAGTTGATAATGGTTCCAAAAAAAAAAAGGATAAAATAACTAATTGGTTCCTTTTTCAGAATGTGTTTGGGGACCGATTCATTATTGTGGTAAATGAGAAATAAAAGAAAAAATAAATCACTTATGCTGCCTTACCAATATGATTGGGTAATAAAATAACAGTGGAGGAATATTCCCTGTGTATAGAATTTTCCATCCAGGAAATGAAAAATAAATGATAGCAGTGGAATCTCACCATTTTATAACTTCCATCAAATGAATGGATCTAGCCATAGCATTCATAGATGCTGTTATCACAAAAACAAGGACAACCAAATAGCCTGTGCCTGCTAATAACACAATACAGCTTGCAGTGTGGCCAAAGGGACTGAACTTGAGTCTAAACAAACCTCTGCATCAGCTGCCAAGTTGTGGGGCAGAGGCATATTCAAAACTCCGTGTGCAATGGACCTAGCTTTTCAAAAGATAAATTGTAAGAAAAAATAAAGATAGGAGGGAAAAAGTGAACAATAATAGTGACTTCAGAGACATATCCAAAAAATCATCCCAAACCCTCCCCAAAACTAAAAACAGGAAAGATTAAATACAGTTTTCAGAGATGAATTCTTGAGGAATGCCTCTTCAGGGACTTGACTTGTTTAGGAATTGATTGAGCACCTGCAATTTGCAAAGCTCTGATCTAGTCTCTCAAAGACCTAGGTGATAAAACTAAAAAGAAATGTAATGAGGCGATTACTATAAATGTAAAAAAGTGTCTACCTTTGAGGGGAGGGAAGTTAGCGTAATGAGATGGAACACGTGGAAGATCTTCTGGGAATCTGGGAGTAGTTCAGTTTCTTGACATGAATGGTATGGACTAAGGTGTTGATCTTAGAATTCACTAAACTTTGTTTGTACTGTATATTCTGTATTTGTATCTTATTTACATTTTAAATGTGAAAAAAAAATTGTATAGTTTAGGAAAAGTAACTCCATGGTTAGTACTTAGAAATAAAGCAGGAAATTGCCGTTTTTATTTTCCTGAGCTTTTCTGTCCTGGGTAACATGGTCCCAGTGCAAGTACCCAGAACTGAACTCTTATTTCTGGATTGATTACCTGCTTTAGTTTTCCTTCTGTTATCTCTAGCGATCAAAACAGAGACTAGCACGTATTAGATACTCCATGAATATTTGTTGAATGATTTAGTATCTAGGTTGAAAGTTTTCAACACCTCTTAAAATCTTTAAATCTAAAAAGAAAAGCTCTTTTAATGCCAGCTGAGGAAAAACTGTTCTTTGCAAGATTTAAGAGGAGCTGGCCTCGTAATTTGAGCTCTTCATCATCATAAGATATCCATTAAAATGCTTTCATGAATGTTCAGTTCCTATTTTCCTGATAAGTTTCCAGATCATCCTTATTATATTACCTTTTGTTTACATAAGTAAAAAAGACCAAATCATTGCTTTTATAAAATTTAGGTACATCAAATGATTCATGGTAAAAAATGTCCCTCATTCAAATCTAAACAAATCACAGCTGAAATTCTGGTGAGTATATGTATCAGAGGATCAGAAAACAATATTAAGCCAATCATCAATGATCTATAATTACTTAATTTAAAATTTTTAAATGTCTTATTTAGTTTCAGTTTTATGTTGGGACGATTCACAGTAAATCATTATTTTTGTTATCAATTTCCAATATTTCATATATAAAATTTATATATAAATATAACTTTTATTATCTACATGCATTAGGATTATAGCCACTATTCCTAGGCTATTAAAAGTAAATAAAGGAGTTCCCGGGATGGCTCAGCAGAAACAAATCTGGCTAGCATCCATGAGGACACAGGTTCAATCCCTGGCCTCCCTCAGTGGATTAAGGATCTGCCATTGCCAGGAGCTGTGGTGAAGGTCACAGACAGGGCTCAGATCCTGCATTGCTTTGGCTGTGGTGTAGGCTGACAGCTTTAGCTCTGATTCGACCGCTAGCCTGGCAACCTCCATATGCCATGGGTGCAGCCCTCAAAAGCCAAAAAAATAGTGAATAAACAGAGGACTTCCCCTGTGGCTCAGCAGGTTAAGTCAACAGGTTTAATATCTGGCATTTTTGCTGCAGTAGCTTAGGTTGCTGTTGTGGCATGGCTTCAATCTCTGGCCCAGGAATTTCTGCATGCTGTGGGTGCAACCAAAAAAAAAAAAAAGTGAATAAAAGCAAAGGGCCATATACACTGGTAAACTTCAGCTTTTTCCCCTTTTTATTCCCACACTGAGGCCTGTAATACTCAAGAAAAAATGGTAAGAGGTTTCGGCGAAAGTACATACTTTTAATAGCCCTGATCATATCCAAAGTTTCCATTTCTCAGTTTCTAGAAATCATGGAACAAGGGCATAAATGGAAATTAAATGATAAAAAAAAATCAAAGCAAATGTCAGAAGCCTCTTCTCATAAAATATTAGAAACACTTTAAAAAATCTTAAAAAAAAACCTACAAGCAAAGTTGTTAAAATCACTAGAGCTATTCAAAAAAGCAGTTACACTAGGTGGCATCTGGAGGGGACCAGGGAACCCAAACACAGAGGGACGAACCTCCACAAGTTGAGTGATGCTCACATATTAAGCCTTTCCTTGTTCTCCCAAAGGTTCATTTGTATTTAGATATTGGTTACTGCATGTCAGTCCACAGATTAGGTAAATATATTTTGCTTTTACCAGGAGAGTTACATAGCATAAGGAAATAATGAAAGCATACATAAAAAGCCTTAAAATGGCTTTGATTACTTGTAGTTGCTTAAAGGCCAGAAAGGGGTGAAGCCAAGCCTTTGACATCTTTGAGTAGTTGTTAGCCTTTGATTTTTTTTTTTTTTTCATTCTAACTGAACTTTCTCTTGTAATTTGTCTCTACCATAAGTGTCGTAAAAATGAGAGGCTCACAGAATGACAGGACCTAGGAAAGTCATTCAAGTTCCCTTTGGATGGCTGATCTATTTAGGAGGTTTCTGCTCTCTGTAAAGTTTATGCAATTTCTGAGGTAGAAAAACACCTCTCAGTTTTCCCAGATACCCAACCTGTGTTTCAAATCTATTAGAATCCCAATTTTTTTCTGATGTGTCATAAGCTAACTCCAGTAGCAATGTTATCTGTGTTCAAATATATCTTCTGTGAGGACACTGTTACTTCTGATGGATGGCATTTAGAGATTCTACTAAGTTTTTGACATGGTTTAGTAACTACCAGAGATATCGTATTAGCTATAGGCCTCTCCCTAGGGATTTCTTCCAGATTATTTGTTTTCTTACAAACTGAATGTGATCAGAACTCTACTTTGAAAATTATTTATGTGTTTTCTTTACTATATTCCTTTCTCTTTGACATTCGCCTAGGGCATCCATCTTTCCAAGCTTTCATTAGATTTCCTTAGGAATACTTGGTAATGTTTCACTTCCGGCATTCAAAATAAGATTTTGGGGAGTTCCCTTCGTGGTGCATTGGAAACGAATCCTACTAGGAACCATGAGGTTGGGGGTTCGATCCCTGGCCTCGCTCAGTGGGTTAAGGATCTGGCATTGCCATGAGCTGTGGTGTAGACCACAGACACAGCTCAGATCCCACATTGCTGTAGCTGTGGTGTACGCATCTGTAGTTGCAGATTGGACCCCTAGCCTGGGAACCTCCATATGCCACGGGTGTGGCCCTAAAAAAACAAAACAAAACACAAAATTGGACTTTATAGTGAAACAATGGCCCTCCAAGCAAGGACATTTTCTTGAGAGATTTTCCAGTTTCTTTTATAATATTCATCACATTAAGGGTTAAATCTGGAGGACTCACTTCACAGAGGTCTCAGCAATGGATGAAGTGGTGGTCTGGGACCATGAGGTCACCAGGCCTCCTGATCAAAGGGAAGAAGAGGCTAAGGTGTTGGTGAAAGGCTGAGGGGAAAAAAAAAAAGATAAAAACTATTCTATTTATCCCTGGCCCCAAGGCATAGTACAGAGGGTGGTGAGAGAGGCAGATGTGAGGGGATAGGCTTATCACACATGCCTGATATTGGCTGAGATGGAGAAAAGGAGGAGTCTTGACCCCACTCCCAGTTTGGAACCTTAAAAGGAGACTGTCCTTATTAGCGGAGGCTCGGGTTGAAGTTTAACAGTAAGTTCTATCTCTGGCTCTCTCACCCTTCCAGGGCTAAGCTCCAGGTCAGGCAAAAGCCTTACAGCTAATTGTACTGGATCCAACAGCTTGGGGCAAGCATTTTAAGACCTTTGAGCTTCAACTTCAACATTTGTAAAAATAAAGAAAAATCTGTGGCTTTAGTGTGTTATTGAAAAAAGAATTTCTGCTAAACCTGTATATTTCTTTTCTCTTGTATCCCCCATTATACTTTTAATAAATGGTAAGAGTTAGCTGGATATATTAAACTACAGTTTTATGCTATAAGAAAGAAAAAAAATTATGAAAAGTTATAGAATCACACTTTATAGTAATAAAGCAAATGTTTCTTCAAGAACCTTATAAAATACAAAAGTAGAGATGGGTCAACAAATCACATAGATAGCAGAGAAAATAAAATGGGATCTGAGCAGAAATTATCTAGATTAAGAGAAGTTATAAATGTGGACGTCTAAACATATTTCTGTTTTACCATCAGAAATCGTTTTTCTCCATAAACTATATATTCTTTCTGTTTGGGGAGAAAATTTCTCCTGTAAGAGTTTTACGATCGTGGGAAATGGGGTGGGGTAGGAATTCCTACCTTTTCTTAATAGTATTCTTATCATTTCCATCAAACAAGAGGAAAAGAAAAATTGAATACTATCAAGTGTTGAATTATTTAGACCCTCAGGCTAAAACATTTTCTTTATTGTAGCAGTGACTCTTTTTTTCCTTAAATGTCTGCAGGATTGGGTTGTCATAAGTCTACCTTGTTATCTACTCAAAATAAGTGATACAGGTCAATGAAATCTCAATGATTCCTTTTTAAATACCTTCTGTTCATTTTATTAAAAAATTTTATTGGAAGATAGTTGACTTACAAATTTGTTAATTTGAGGTATGCAGTAAAGTAAATCAGTTATACATATAGGTATATCTATTCCTTTTCAGATTCTTTTTCCATATAGGTTATTACATAGTTAAGCATAGTATAAACATTTGCCTGTTAGGTACTTGGGTTAGCTTATTATCATTGCAGCAACAAAAGACTTTCCTAATAACCACATAAATGAGCTTGAGGAACATCTCTGGACCCTAACTGTACCATGAAGGTGCCATTCTCATTCTCGTGGCATCATTTGTCCTTCTCTTGGTCCTTCAACTTTCAAGGAGGAGAAAGAGACACATCCTTCCTGGAGCCGCAGTTCTCTGACTCATGCTTACTTAAAATAGCACTTTTATCCACCACTTGTCCTGGTCACAGCAAACATTGATAGAGATATACTTAATTGAAGAAACTGAAGGCTCATTAAGATAAATGTGTAGACAAAGTAAATGAAAATTTTATGGAGGAGATAGAGTGGGATTTAAGACAGGAAAATCAAGGTCACAATCTATGGTTGGTTATCATCAAAGAAGGGAAAAAACATCAGATAATTGAAATGATACATATTTTATGGAAAAAGAATAATTTTTGGATGACCACCAACAAAGACAGGACATATGGTAGAAAACCTTCAGAAGTTAAATACCTAACCTACAGAGAAAAAATGAAATAATTTAAGGAAAGTCATTCACACAGAGTAAAATAGCTAATGCAATCATTTGAATGATTAAGAACAAATACAGACAAAAATACTTACTGTTTAGAAAAATAAAAAAGATTTTCCTCATAATATCCAGGTTGACTGGCTGCATTAATCTAATTCATGGGATTGATTAATCACTTAGCTTTGTTTTTATCAGCACAGCCTTGGCGTCCTAAAGCCTTAAGCTCTGTGGTATACTTTAGTCTCATTCTCTTCAAATTGAATCTTTGAGTCAATTAATCACAGAATGCTTACTTACTGTGCTCCATGTATTTGTGTCTCACAAGCAATAGCATTTGTGATTAAAATGTATTTTTCACATAAGTCAGTATACCAAAATTCAACATGATCATTTATTTTTTAAAAAATTTTAGCTCATAAATAATTATTAAACATCAACTCTCTATACACTAGCTTTTTTCACTTAAGTAATGACCTTATCTGGGAAACAAACAGTGCAGTTCATTTTAAATAATTTATCCCTTTAGCCAGATATTCCTACCTAACCTGTCTTCAACTTCTTCAGCCTTCAGAGATAATCTGTTAATACCCAAATTGCCTCTGTCCTATTTGGTCAGAGGAAGCCAAGTTTTGCCCCTTTGTATTTTTGAGAAATCCCAATAAGCATGTTTATGTTCTCTGTAGCTTGAAGGCCCTTTTTTTTCCCTCTTGCTATAGTCTTCTCTTCTGTCAAGTTTAGATACTGACTCTCTCCCATCCTGTATCATCCTAATGGGCAACACAAACCCTTCTCTTAGTTCTCCAAATAAATGATCATACCTGGTGATCACCTTTACAAAAATTTACCAAAATCTTGGGCATAATAGAAAGGTCAAGAAATGCAAAATGGGGAGTTCCCATCATGGCTCAGCAGAAATGAATCTGAGTAGCATCCATGAGGACACAGGTTCGATCCCTGGCCTCGATCAGTGGGTTGGGGGATCTGGCATTGCCGTGAGGTGTGGTATAAGTGGCAGATGCAGCTCCAATCCGACCTCTAGCCTGGGAGCCTCCATATGCCATGGGTGCGGCCCTAAAAAGACAAAAAAGAAAGAAAGGAAAAAAAAAAAAACACAAAACGTAGATTAAGGAAAAAAAAAAAGTGGAGATCCTGGTCTTGGACCTTTACAGAATCTCCTACCAGATGGATGTGACTCTCAACCCAGGCCTACTGTCGTTTCAAGAGAGGAGCAATCGGGAAACAATAGTGCAGTGCAGCCTTGGGGCAGGGTCCTGGTTTCTCCTCGAGGACTACATAGCAATATATTTGAGTTTTCCTGTAGAACTAAAACCCCCAACAAATAGATGTTAACTACTTGATGAAGCATTCTTCATTTCTGTCCTGGAGCCACTAAATACCAGCTTTGAAGGAGAATGAAACTCTGTATCTACCTGATTCTTAGCAGTGGCCCCATTTTCCACTCCCAAACTATAAACCACCTCCTATTCTCTCCCAAAGGAAGGCACAGTCTTTAGGGCACTAGCCTGCTGTGATTTCCTTTTCCTAAAGCAATAAAGCTTTTTTTTTCTCCTTTGCCTAAAACTCTGTCTCCACATTTCTGTTCAGCACCAGTGTGGACAGAGGCCTAATTCAGCAACCATAGTAAGCAAACAAGAGCTTTCCTCTGTTGATTTAGGTTTTCACTGTTACTCATATTTTAGCAACATTTAGCTTATCTTTACCTCTAAATGTTCCCTTCCAGAGGTATTATGACTTTACATTAGAAAATCAAAAAAAAATATATATATATATACACATACATATATATATACACATACATATATATACATACATACATACATATATACATATATATATATATATATCTTCCCCAAAGTTAAGGTACAATCTGTTCTCAAAATCGATTCCAAAATGTCATATTCTAGAGAATGCGAAAAAAAAATTTACAACTCTAAAGTTCTGTTGTTTGTTTATTTGACAACTAACTATTTAGACTTGAGTACAATAAATACTTGGATCTCATCCCAGCTATACTACTCTTACTACATTTGAAATTAGTTACCAGCTAGTTAGTATCCAGTTATTCTTAAATTAATCATTGTGCAAATGAAATTAGCAGAATTTCTGAACCAATTTGCATGTGTAGTTCAGTAATATGCCTGAGTTTATGGATGTTTTGACAGTGTCCTTCCTTAGCCCCATATGTTGGAAACTTGAAAAACATAAGATGCATAAACTGACTTTAGTTGAATATTGCTGGAATATATGGAACTATTTGTCATAACACTTATTATCTAACTGAACCTAACCTTTAAAAACATCATGTGGGAGACAAGGAAACAACCCAGATGTCCATCGACAGATGACTGGATTAGGAAGATGTGGTATATATACACAATGGAATACTACTCAACCATAAAAAAGAATGAATATTGCCATTTGCGGCAACATGCATGGAACTAGAGACTGTCATACTGAGTGAAGTAAGTCAGAAAGAGAAAGACAAATACCATATAATATCACTTATACCTGGAATCTAATATAAGGCACAGATGAACCTTTCCAAAAAAAGAATATCAAGGACTTGCAGAATACACTTGTGACTGCCAAGGGGTAGGGGGAGGAAATGGGTTGGCTGGGAGGCTTGGGGTTAATAGAGACAAACTATTGCCTTTGAAATGGATTAGCAATGAGATCCTGCTGTGTAGCACTAGGAAATATGTCTAGTCACTTATGATGGGGTGTGATAATGTGTGAAAATAGAATGTGTATGTGTGTATAACTGGGCCACCATGCTGTATGGTAGAAAAAAATTGTATTGAAATAACTATTTAAAAATAATAATAAATAAAAATAAATGAAACATCATATGGGAATTATGCAGAGCACCTTAATTGTTTTAAAGAATAGAAAAAAGTTCTATATACATAAGATATAGAATAGTTCACTTAATCTCCTTTTTCCCAAAAAAGGAAACAGAGAAACCGTCCACAACTTTACCATAAAGCGTAATTACTTTAAAATCTTAGATATTTTTGAAAAAGAGCCAAATAGGTAGTCTTGTTCCCTGGAAATGGTGACCACCCCACACAATATTACATTTTCCAATTTACATGAAAATGAAGTATGGATTTATTCCGTGGTCAGAAGGCAGAATCTAATTGGGTTATAATCCAAAATTTGGAAATAAATTTTGGTTGGAAATTCTTTTACAATTAGCACAGAATATGATGGCCGAGTCCTCAAAACTCTTGAATGAGATATCCATAACTTGTGAGAGCCTTAAATAGATCAGGTGCAAAGATATTAGGACATCTATTAATATGATCTGTTAATGCTCTGTGGAGCATTTGTTTTCTGTATAATGATTATTAGAAATTTCTTATGAACCAGATTAGGAAAATGAATAGACTATGATTTTAATAACAATAAAGAAAATCGTACAAAATATAATTTATTTTAACAAGGAAGAGTTTACAGTGTTTATTTACTAAATGCAAGTATATTTCCCAAATACCCAGTTATCTGTTCTGATTTTCTCAAACTAGTTTATAGTTAAACATGGCCCAATTCAAGCTTTTCTTTTCCAGCAATCTCTTGTAGATTTATGATGAATTCATCATTTTTCTCTCTGCGGCTAGTCCTTTTATCTCCTCATCCCCAAGTTTCCTTGGAAAATAATTATCCAATCTTGCCCAATCCCTATACCATCTTTAGGAGTTCATTATTCTATGTAAGACATGCTGGGATTATAGCTAGCTTGTTAACAGGCAACCTACTTCTGCCACTACCACTTATTTTCTTCATTCATACATGTATTTATTCACTTAACGAAAGCTTAATGAATGTGAATGATGGTTCCACTGGGTTTATTTTCCACACTCAGAAAATAAACATGAAGAGAAGAAACCATATCTGCTAGCTGAAACTCAGCATTAACCAAGGGATTATTACTGGTTCAAGTACTGAATTTTTTATGTATTAGGCGGAGAATGTGGACATTGTATTATTAAAAGTGCTAATAATGTAACTAGTTAATGGGACACATTAAATCATTTTTCTTTGTTCTTTCTAGAAAGTATTATGATTCATCATAGCTGAAATAGGTTTAGAAAAGTAGGTAGACAGACATGACTATTTGGTAACTGTATTCTGTTATGGTAGTTGAAGAACTGAGTACTTAATTGCGGTAGTCAAACTGTCCTGTGCTGTGAACACATCATATCAACCCATTCCTTGGAATGGTTTACATTTTCTATGATCTTTAGGTTTTCTAAAGAAAATTCTCTATTAGGTAGGCAAGACATCTAGAATTCAGCAGGAAATGAGGGAGATGTGTAATATCTGTTACTAAGGACTATGTAACATACACTTAAAAGATATTTAAGATAAAAATGTAGAAGCCTTCGTTTGGGAGTCATATCTCATTCTAATAAAACGATGAAATGGGAGATAGAAGAATGGAATCTGCTTGGGGCAAAATGATGAGAATCACAAACCAGGGTCATTAAGCATGAAGATGGTGTTTCAAGTGTCAGGAGAGATGAGGATGCTGTGGGGTAGCTTTCCAGGGACCTGCAGTGCCCACTGATGTTGAAAAGTAGACACTGTATTGAAAAGTAGACACCAAGGGTTCTCCCTCACAGGCCACCACATTGAGCAGAGTCTTTTGAATGAGCTCAGTTTTTTATTTTAATTTTTTTGTCTTTTTGCCTTTTCTAGGGCCCCTTCCACGGCATATGGAGGTACCCAGGCTAGGGGTCTAATCAGAGCTATAGCCACCGGCTTGCGCCAGAGCCACAGCAACGCGGGATCCAGGCAGAGTCTGCGACCTACACCACAGCTCACGGCAACGCCGCCGGATCCCTACGCCGCCGGATCCTTAACCCACTGAGCGAGGCCAGGGATCGAACCCGCAACCTCATGGTTCCTAGTCGGATTCATTAACCACTGAGCCACGACGGGAACTCCCTGAGCTCAGTTTTTTAAATCATACTCTAATAAAGAAAAAAGGATGAGGTACCAGTTATAAAGTAATAAAATATTAAGAGTATTAAGTTAAATGTATGAATGAGGATGCCTTGAGATCCGGGTGCAGTATTGAATCTGAGTCATTTAGCTGCCTAAAACATTGTTTTAGTCAAAGCCAGATATATTCAGCCTGGAGAGTTGAGTTTACATGACTTGGGTAAGAATCTGTGGGCTACTGAAATTAAATCTCCTTCCATATTACACTCTTGTGTTAAAGGGAGAGTGAGGAAAACATAGTATATGTACTAGTATTACAAATATTTGTACAATAATGGAATTCATTTAATTGTGCGTTCCATTTTTTTCTGATTCATTTGCAAACCTCATGACTATGAGTGTTTTATGTAAACTTTGTTTTAAATTTGGAAGTAGTTATAGACTAAGACTTAACACAAGAAGTTGCAAAACTAGTACAGAGAGGTTTTGTATACCCATCACCCAGATCCTTGCAATGGTGCCACCTTACAAAGTTATAGAGAATTAGAAATAATTAGAACAGCACAATAAATTGTACAATAGACCTTAGTTCTCATCCGTTTTTGTGTGCACTCATTTTTGTATGTCTTTGAGATTAACTCTTTGACAGGATTAGTAGAACCTTCTTTCTAATGAAAATACAGAATGGTTCCATGCTACAGAGGCTTCCTTCATGCTAATCCTTTCTATTCACACCCTACCTCCTCTTCCCAGTCCCCTGGCAACAGTAGTGTCCTCCATCTTTATAACTTGCCGTTTCAGGAGGGTTCAATAAATGGCATCATAGGATGTCTGCACTTTCAAGACTGGCTTTGTTTCTGGCAGCAGAATGCTCTTAAGACTGAACAAATTTGTCTCACATATCAATAGTTCATTCCTTTTAATTTCCAAATAGTATTCCACTGTCTTGAAGCAGCACAGTTTGTTTAACAGTTCACAGTGAAGGACATCTGAGTCATTTCCAGTTTGGGCTACTACAAATAAAGCTGCCATGAATATTCATGTACCTATTTTTGTATAAACATGGGTTTTCATTTTCTAGGATAAGTGCCCAGAAGTAAAAGTAATGGCTCATATGATAAGTATATGTTTAAGTTACAAAGAAACTGCCAGACTAACTTCCTGAGTGGCTCTATCACTTATATTTCCACCATGAATATATGGGAGATCCAGTTTTTTCATGACCTCTCTGGCATTTGATGTTATGTACACATACATATATTTTTAATTTTAACCATTCTAATAGATATGTAGTGGTGTCCATGATGGTTTTAATTTGCATTTACCAATGGCTAATGTTGTTGAATATCTTTCCCTATGTTTATTTGCCATTGGTGTATATTCTAGATGGCATATCTGTTGAAATCTTTTGCTCACTTTCTTATTGGATTATTTAGTTTTTCACTGTTGAATTTAGAGTGGTCGTTATATCTTCTGGATGTGAGTCCTGTCTGATCTGTGATTTGCAAATGTCTTCTCTAAATCAGTGACTTGTCTTTTCATTTTCTTAACATAGTTTTTCACAGAGCAATGCATTTAATTTTGAAGGAATCCAATATTTGAGTTTCTTTTAAGGATCATGCCTTTGGTGTCATATCTAAAAATGTATTGCCTAATGCCAGGTCATGAAGGTTTTCCTCCTATCTTCTTTTCAAGAAAAGTTATACAGGTTTACACTTTATATTTATGGCCCACTTCACGTGAAATTTTGTATAAAGTGTGAGCTTTAGGTTAAGGTTCTTTTTGGGGAGAAATTGAATCAGATGTTCCAACACCATTCGTTAAGAAGACTCTTTCATTGAATTTTTTTGTTTTCCTTTGCCAGGAGTCAGTTGGGCATCTTTTTTTTTTTTTTAGGGCCACACTTGAGGCATACCGAAGTTCCCAGACTAGGGTTCAAACTGGAGCTGCAGCTGCCAGCCTACACCACAGCCACAGCAACACCAGATCCGAGCCATGTCAGCAACCTACACCACAGCTCATGGTAACGCCAGATTCTTAACCCACTGAGCAAGGCCAGGGATCAAACCCTTGTCCTTGTGGATACTAGTCAGGTTTGTTACTGCTGAGCCACAAAGAGGAATTCTGGCATGTTTTTTCACATCTATAGTTTAGCCAGCAAAAAGGAAAAAAGAGAAAAGAAAGTTCATGCTCATACCAACTATACATGGAGATAGGAAATATGGCCTTTATTACAGGTGGGTGTGTGTCCAGCTGGAAACTGGGGTGTATATAACTATATAAGAAGAGCATAATGGATATTCAGGGACAATTAGAAGTTGCTACCAGAGAAGTCATCATTAAAAAACAAAAACATGATTCAGTAGATTGGTAGGTTTTCCTTCCCATCAAAGTCTGGCAGAGAAATGACACTGCTGACATCTTTGGGTGCTAAAGGTCCCCAAGTCCTTTCTGCCTTCTTCACTATGCAGGCTTTAGTATTTCATTCCAACCCTTTTTTCCCTCTCCCTCTAACTATATAGCAATGGCAATATTCTAGACTTGAGCCTGGTCAACCACCATTAATTTCTTCCAGGTGACTGTTTCACTCATGGTTCACGAACTCTATATTTCTGACTCAATTCTGGTGAGGTTAAGGTGATATATTAGCTAATGACTTGTCCCTAAAGTCCAGTATTTGGGGATCTCGAGATTACCTTGATTTAGACAAAACATGATAAGACTGCTCAAATGGAACAGCCACCGTCTCTGTCCCTGTCCCTGAATATTGAAAGTTATAAGGGAGAAATGAGCAACACCATTGGAAGGTAGAGCTGGATTGAATCGCAAGGCAAGCACAGATTTATACTTGTTTTTATGCAAGTGACAGGAAATCTTAGGCTGAAGCTGCAGGAAGGTTGAGAAAGCAGAGATGTGCCCCTTCTCATCTTTATTGGTACTGACTGTATATCACCTGATATTTAAACGGTACCCAAGATATACCTGATGTGTTTCACTCATGTGAGAAACAACCAAACCTTATTAGAAACTCTTCCGCATTTAATCATCTGCTGAGTCCTTTGTGAGTCTAGGACAGGGCTAGACTGGTCAGCATAGAGTTGATTCGTCACCAAGGTGCAGCTGGAATAGAAGTTTGGCTAGAAGAAGGAATGGATGTTGTCAAAAGACGGATCTGATTGCCTTCTACTTCTTGTGTGAAAAGTGGACATTCCTGTTACTTTATTATGTGTTTCCTTTTTAAAGTGTTAAGATTTTTAAATGTGCATTAGGCTTTCACAAGTAATAAATAGACAGGCAGATTGACATTTAGAATTCTCAGAGGTTCCCTGGAAAGATTACAGCTTTTTTTTTAAATATTATAAATAAGAATATTTATGGTCCCAAGTCCTTTTTAAATTGCAGAAAACCGAGAATTTAGACCAACTGGTTATAACTATCAGCTTTAATGCTGGTTTATGCGAATATGTCAAAAAAAAAAAAAAAAACCCTCACATACTTACCAGCATCAAGTATGAAATCTTATCATTAATGGCAGGTGCATTTTGACACATTTATCATTGAGCTTTGACATAAACCCAGAGAGGGTGTTTAACATTCAACTGACTTTCATTCCACTGTACTGAAAATATATGTTAGGTAAAGGAAAGCAGCATAAGCACTACAGTTGCGGGAGGTAAGTAGTTAAGAGTGTGGGCTTTGAAGTCAGGCAGGCTGAGTTCTAATTTTGACACCACTATTTAATAGATGGTAAACTTAAGTGAACTGCTTAACTGTCTTTGCCTCAGTTTTTCATATGTAAATGAGGGTACTATTATCACTTACCAAATACCAGTAGTTATAGTAAAAGAGACAATCTGTATAAATTGTTTGAATAATTGTAGAATATTTTATTCTTACCACATACCTCAATATTTTATAAATATTTATTCCTTCATTTATTCACTCAATGAATATTTAAGTACCTAAGTACTTATTGTTCTAGTAGATTAGAGTTTTACAATAAGTAAAACAGAAGAAAATCTTTGCCCTTGGGAAGTTTTTTTTGTTTTTTTTTGTTGTTGTTGTTGTTTTACAAAATAAAATACATATATTTAAACACAATTACATTCACACAGATTATTATATCATGGATCTTAAAAAACAGATTAAGTGACTCCCTCTGGAGAAGTGGAATGGAAAATATGCTGAGACAAATAGGAAATTTATTCTATACTTTATCCCATTTTGTATGGCTTTCATCTTTGCTATTTAATATTATCTTTTACATTTCAATTCTTCTTTAAAAATTAGAATTATATTAAAATTGTGTCTATTATGCAACTAAAATTTATAAAGAAAGCCTTATATACCATTAAATATTTTATATAGCATAATAAAAAGAATAACTTAACTGGTAAGAATAACAAAAATAATATACCCTCTGAAAATAAGTAAAACATAAAATGCGTAAATTGGTTAAAAAATAGTGTAACTATATAAATATGTCCTCACAATTTGTTACATCTTATTGATTCTTCAATATAGGCATTACACCATTCTAGGTGATATGATAAACAAGACATTATAGACCTTACATTGTACCATGGAGAGAAATGGTTATTAATAATACAGTTGTTGAACTGTATTATTTAATTGTACATTTGCATTATTTAATTATAATTATCATAAATTCTCTGATGGAGAGGAAATCACAATCAGTTCTAAGACTTCAGCATTCCAAGAATGATGTCAAATGACCCCCTTCATGGTGGATTATGCACTTATTTGCTATGAGGTATATTTCTTCAGAGATTCCTTGTTTGTGTATCAATTGTAGGTTTTTGGTTTGCAGTTATTCTGAAGTTTTGATATGAGTCTATATGTATATGAGATTGCTTTAAGTTGTTGTTCTCTTAACTGCAAGTTCATCTCCAGTGTCCTGCATTTGTACCCACCTCTTCTCATGATCTCTGATTTTGGTGGTATAATTGTGCATGGATGATTTTGTATCTTTACTGTATACATACCTTTACTGGTGAGCCTTGTCATTTGTGGTATTTTTGTTTCCTGTTGCTGTCTTGTCTTTTCTGCCTAGAGAAGTTCCTTTAGTATTTGTTGGAAGGCTGGTTTAGTGTTGCTGAATTCTCTCAGCTTTTGCGTATCTGTGAAGCTTTTGATTTCTCCTTCAAATCTGAATGAGAGCCTTGCTGAGTAAAGTAATCTTGGTTGGAGGTTTTTTCCTTTTTTCCTTTCATCACTCTGGCCTGCAGAGTTTCTGCCAGAAAATCTGCCAATAACCTTATTAGGGTTCCCTTGAAGGTTATTTGTTTCTTTTCCCTAGCTGCTTTCAATAATTTCTCTTTGTCTTTAATTTTGGTCAGTTTGATTACTATGTGTCTTGGGGTGTTCCTCCTTGGGTTTATTTTCTATGGTACTCGTTGTGCTTGCTGGATTTGAGTGAGTGGTTCCTTTCCCATGTTAGGGAAGTTTTTGGCTATTATCTCTTGAAATATTTTTTCTGTCTCCTTTTCTCTCTCTTCTCCTTTTGGCACCCCTATAATACAGATGTTGGTGCATTTAACGTTGTCCCAGAGTTCTCTGAGACTCTATTCATTTGTTTTCAATCATTTTTCTCTTTTCTGTTCTGCATCCGTAATATCCACTAGTCTGTCTTCCACCTCGCTTATTCATTCTTCTGCCTCCTGTATTCTGCTTTTGGCTACTTCTAGTGAATTTTTTATTTCAGTTATTGTATTTTGCATCTCTTCTCGTTCCAATTTTATATCTTGTATCTCTTTGCTCAGTGTTTCCTGTAAGTTATCCATCTTTGCTTTCAGTTTATTTCCAATGCCTTGCATCATCTTCAGCATCAACAATCTAAAGTCTTTTTCCTGGAGGCTAAGAATATCCTCCTTGCTTAGCTGATTTTCTGGGGTTTTTCCTTTCTCCCTCACCTGAGTTATAGTTCTCTGTCTTTTCATTTTTATAGGTTTTTGGTGTGGTGCCCTTTTTACAGATAATAGAGTTGTAGCCTCTCTTACTTCTGGTGGCTGCCCCCCTTGTGGCTGAAGTCAGTATGGGGGCTTGCTGTAGGCTTCTTGATGGGCGGGGCTGATGCCTGCCCACTGGTAGGTGGAGCCGATTCTAATCCCTCTGGTGGGTGGGGCTTAGTCTCTGGATGGGATTAGAGGCAGCTGTGTGCCTGAGGGGTCTTTAGGTAGGGGGGCTGTGATCCCACCTGGGTTGTTGTTTGCCCTGGGGCTTCTCAGCAGCTGACTGATAGGTGGGGCCAGATTTTCCCAAAATGGCCACCTCCAGAGAAAGGCAGCTGCTGAATATTCCTGATACTTTGCCTTCAATGTCCCTCCCTCACAACAAGCCACATTCACCCCTGTTTTCCCAGGATGTCCTCCAAGAACTGCAGTCAGGTTTGACCCAGATTCCTATGGAGACCTCGCTCTGCCCTGGGATCCAGTGCACATAAAAGTCCATGTGCACCTTTTAAGAATGGGGTCCCCGTTTCCCCCAGTCCTGTGGAGCTCCTGCACACAGGCCCCACTGGCCTTCAATGCCAGATACTCCGGGGCTCTTTCTCCCAGTGTCGGATCCCCACACGTGAGGGTTTGATGTGGGGCTCAGAACTCTCACTCCTATAGGTGAGTCTCTCTCTGTGAACCAGTTAGTTTTCAGTCTGTGGAGCTTCCCACCTGGGGGGTATGGGATTGTTTATATCGCGAAATCACCCCTCGTACCTCTTGATGTGGCCTCCTCTTTTTCTTCTGGAGCAGGGTATCTTTTTTAAGGTTTCCAGTCCATTTGGGTGGGGATTGCTCAGCTTTTAGTTGTGAATTTTGTTGTTTTTAGGAGAGAAGTTGAGCTCCAGTCCTTCTATTCTGCCATTTTAATCCTGGAAATTTTTTTTTTTTTAATACTTGAAGTTACACTGAGCACTCAAAGTTTTGTTTAGTTGATTTTATTGCATCTGAAACAATTGTACTTCAACCTGCACATTATCACTAATTCTAACCCCAGTGTCACCTCTTCAGGGATGATCCAGAGAAGCTAGTCACAATTCCAATGCTGATAACTTGATTTAATAGGAGACACACCTCTTACAAAAGAAGACCTCTAGAATGGTGCTTGTCTGTGGATTTTGGACAAACACAAGGGGTAACACCAACTTCATTCTTTAGCCCTTGGCTGTACAATAAGCGTTTTATCCATTCAACATGTTTCTAAAGAGAATGGGGCAATATGTCACTAGCCGCTTTCTGAGCTGTTACTTATCTCATGATGGATGAAATAAGTGAACTTGCAACTTTTCTTAAAGTATTTAAGAACAAAAGTAATTTAAGGGAGAATAAGATTAAAGGCCCCCAAATGCACAACGTTAACTACATAGAAGTTTTTTTCTTCAAAACACCTGTTTTTAGAGAAAACCGTATGTTTTATTTTTTATAGAAATGAGTCTTTTCTAGAGCTGTTTAATTGTGCTGGCAAAACTTGGCAACTTCATAGGACTTTGATTTCTAGATGTTTCTAGTAGCATCTTAGTTTCCTATTTAATATCTATAAATAATCATTTTTATAAAGAATAAAAGCTCACTTTATCACCATAGCTTTCATGTATTAATAAGACTTGGCACAAATCTAGACATTGTTCCTTTTTATGAAAAATTTCAATGGCTCATTGAAATGATCAAAATATTGTCAGGATATCCCTCTCTAGCTACTGTTCTCGAACTGTGCATGCATGTATTTTGAAATGGGTAAAAAGCAGAAGTTATTTCTAGGGTATTATCTAATGTTTCAATTTTTCCAATAGAATAAAATCATTCAACTTTAAAATTGATTGATGGCCAGGTGTACATCAACTTTCAGGGCCTGAGATAGGAGAATGAAGCTTTCTCCTCGGATTCCTACCTAAATTAGGTGTGCCTGGATCTCTATTTCCCATTATGTTTTTAACGGATGCAACAGAGACAAGGGAAGGAGAACAGAGAACACAAATTAGAAGATGTAGCAAGAGGAAAGTGCAAGAAACAGGTGTCTTATTTGTTCGATCCATTGGCTGGACCTCACTGTGTTAGCATCTATCACGTAGCTCTTCTCTGTGAACACATCAATACTTAATATTGTAATGAGCCTTCAGTTAGGAGTTGATGATACGCACATTTTGAGTTTATCAGATTTATGCAATAGTGTTTGAATTTATATCATCTGAACAGCTAAAGCAAAAATAGTTTTTAAAAATATCTTTCCTTTTAGGAAGTTCCCATCATGGCTCAGTGGTTAATGAATCCAACTAGGAACAGTGGGGTTGTGGGTTTGATCCCTATGCATGCTCAGTGGGTTAAGGATCTGGCTTTGCCATGAGCTGTGGTGTAGGTTGCAGATGCAGCTCGGATACCGTGTTGCTGTGGCTCTGGTGTAGGCCCGGGGCTATAGCTCCGATTAGACCCCTAGCCTGGGAACCTCCATGTGCCACAGGAGCCGCCGTAGAAAAGACAAAAAAAAAAAAAATCTTTCCTTTTAGAAAACAAAGGAGCATAGCTTAAAGAAGTACTATTGGTAAGAACTACTAATGTGAGGGGAACTATGTAGTAGTCTATTTTACTGGAGTTTATTTTGACCTTGCTATTTTGTGTTTTTTTTTTTTTTTTTGGTCTTATGCCATTTTCAAGAAACAGTTCATTTTCTTGAATAAAAAAAGAGATTGTGAGAGGCAGTCATTCTAAACAATCTCCAGAACACAATTTCAAGCTACTGGTCCAAAGTATTTGGCACTTTAGGCAATAATTTATAATCCTCCATTAGATCCTGCCATTTGAAATCATCATAGTTTTGTTATTTTATCTCAAAAATTGTATTCTTAGGGACTGCCATTCAAAGAAAAATATACCAAAATGTAGATAAAACCAATCATTCTGTCATTCCCTGTTCTGCATCTTAATGGCGATGATGGTGACAGATGAAAATTCTTTGAAAGAAGGATTGCCTGTGTGTATCAACCCAAACGTAACTTGTTTTGCATTGTCAGATAACAATGCTGACTGGAGCAATGAGAAAATAAACATGGACAGGGGCATCAGTGGAAAAGTCCATCACTCAATTTCTACCAATAATAAATAAATGGAGAAAAAATATATATTCATTACATGGTTGAAAGACCCAAAGCCCATAACACTTAGAAATGCAATTTCCAAACATCCTGTGAGCACTTTCAGAAGCTGTAGCTGAATATCAATAGGGTATTCGTTCATCCCCAAAGTTATGTTGGTGTTATTTTTTTCTTCCTCATGTTTCAGTGTGTGTACTTCCTTTACTGATCCAGTGAAACATAAATGTTGGCAAGGTGTGAGTTAGAACTACTGTAACATTGACAAGCCTACTGGGGAAGAGATGAATTGATGAAACAAAGTATCTGTCACAGAAGGACCACACATATTGAGCTTAAAGCATTTTTCACACCTTCCAAATTAAAGCAGTTTTGCTGTTAATCAACTGTCATTGTTATTAAGATTTGCAAAGTCTTCACCTATCTTAATATGTACTGAAGTGACCTGGAGTTATGAATGTCCAATAAAAGGTCATAAAATCACTGGGAAAAAAAAAAAAAAAAAAAAAGTCGGGAGTTCCCGTCGTGGCGCAGTGGTTAACGAATCCGACTAGGAACCATGAGGTTGCGGGTTCGGTCCCTGCCCTTGCTCAGTGGGTTAACGATCCGGCGTTGCCGTGAGCTGTGGTGTAGGTTGCAACGCGGCTCGGATCCCGCGTTGCTGTGGCTCTGGCGTAGGCCGGTGGCTACAGCTCCGATTTGACCCCTAGCCTGGGAACCTCCATATGCCACAGGAGCGGCCCAAGAAATAGCAACAACAACAACAACAACAAAAAAGACAAAAAAAAAAATCACTGGAAATACAGTTTTGCATTTTGAAGACTGTATTCTGGATCTCACCATATAAATTAACTGCATTTTTTTGGTTTATCTGACTGGGCTAACCTACTGAAATGGAGCAGCCAGCCTTTGTGAACTGAGTCCAGTCCCTCTTAAATCTGGCAGTTGAGCGACACATGAAAGCAGAATAGTTAATAGGCAGTGGGTAACTTTCAGTTTTTACTTAAAATGAATTTATTTTCCCCTACCTACTATTTCATTTTCCTCAAAATGAAAATAGTCACCTGACTTTAGGATGTACATTGAGTATATAACTGTTTCAGTATTAATGTTTACGGTATTATTCTCAGATTTTCTTCCTACTTCTTGCCTGTTTTTTAATGTGGGGCAAAAGAAAAATTGTCTTAAGGTATAGAGGCTCCAGAGAACTCAGTTGCATCTGGAAATTAATCAAGATGCTTCTTTTCTGCTTTTGCGTTTTTATTTGTATCCCATTGGACAACGTAAGGACTGACTCTGCCTCCCACCTGATCACTTGTCATTATGATTTTTCACATGAAATACATGCTTAGGAATATTCAATCTCACCAATATGATGACTAAAAGGTCCTTGGCTTCTCATCTTGTTCTTGCCACAAACTATCTCTTGGTCAATAAGCAAGATAATTGGGTTTAAGAGATTTGCAGAGTTTTCGTGTGTCATTTTCTTGAGTTATGAAAAGAAATATGAACATTTTCATGTTAGATATGAAAATAATCATTATCAAGGAAATTTTCAGTCTGTTCCATGATAGAAAGCAAAACACAAGAATTTTGCTCTTGGAGGCATTCCCGTCATGATGCAGCAGAAATGAATTTGACTAGGAACATGAGGTTGCAGGTTCGATCCCGGCCTCGCTCAATGGGTTAAGGATCCAGCATTGCTGTGAGCTGTGGTGTAGGTCGCAGATGTGGCTCGGATCTAGCGTTGCTGTGGCTATGGTGTAGGCCAGCAGCTATAGCTCTGATTCGACCCCTAGCCTGAGAACCTCCATATGCTGCCAGTGCAGCCCTAAAAAAGAAAAAAAAATTCCTCTCTGTTTACATTTGAGGGAATAACTCAATCTACTGAGAAAAGGTCTCTAATATCTTAATTCCTTTAGATTAATGTCACATGTTTGGTATCAGTTACAAGGAAACTAAAACTGTGCATATAACTGTAGAGGTTAGAGAAGGAAGGGATGCTCAGAGACGATGGGATTGAAACTCCTTACTGGAGATCAGAGAGGTTGTAAAATAGTCACTAGAAGCAGAACTGGAACTCAGTAACCTGTTTTTCTCTCAAGTATTCCTACTGAAGGTATTCACTCAAGAAGAGTGGTTATCAATTCAGATTCCATTAACTTGAAATATGTTATCATCTGACCTGGTCTTTATGTAGTTCAGTTTTATGCTCTCTCTTAAAAAATAAAAAATAAGGAATATTATAGAAAATATGGTCAGCCCATTTGGAAGAACTATATTTAATGACTTTATCACACGAATTAGATTTGTGTAGCTAGATGCTGCTACTGACAAATCATGAAATCACATGTTTCTATCTGGAACAATCCTGAAAGAGATCATCTGGTTTAGCCCTCTGTCTCCTACCCAGTGAAACCCTCATCTATTCATTTTTCAGTAAAATTTGCTGATTAAAAGAAGCCAGCCAGTACCTGGAAATACCTGGAAGGCAATAGTCTTACTGTCATTTTTGGTATTTCTCTGGGTATAAGACGACTGCATTCCAAAAGTATTCTGTAATTCATATTTTCTCCCAGATTTGATTATATTGTCTCCCAATTAGTACTGTTTGGGGAAGTTTACTATGTCTCTGTCTGCTTTTCCTCAGTTTTATTTACAGAATCAGTCCTAACTTGTCTAAGTCATTGTTGCAGCATTTTGGCCTATTACATTTAAAAACCGTAGTTGATTTTGTGTGTGTGTGAGTTTATTTGTTTTCATTTTTATCTGATAAATTCCTGGACCATGCTGTTAAATTATGTTGTACTCTATGTGAATGACAAGTAACATAAATCCTCCAACATGGAAAATACTTGTGTATTTACAAGGTATAGCTAAAAGTTAATGAGATTGATTGGATGGGTGACTTGGGAATACAGTTTTATAATAGCATAACCATTCCTTATATGATTATAGATTGATTTTCCCCCAAACAGTTAATATTTACAGGGGAAAACTGCCCTTCAGTCTTTTTGGAAACAGAGTTGCTGATAAGTAAATTCAGAAATGTAGCACTGAATAATGCTTTGCAGTCGTCCTATTCCAGGAACGGATCACGTAAATTGGACTGGACTGGTAGAGCTCATAAAAGGCCTTCAAGGCAAAGAGGCAAAGAAAAAAAGCTGCCAGGGCAGCTACTTATATTTGCTAAATGATTTTCACTTACTAGTCTACATATATAGAATTAACCCCCCTCCTCAGTCACCTGTCTTTTCTCCTGTGCTCCTCTGAAAGAAGGGTTAGTGGAGATTTGGAAGGTAGGCTGACCTTCCGCATCTAATAGGAGAATGGCCCCTGCTTTACAAAGTGAATTGGTACAATGACCCTTAAAAGAGAGAGAGGGTGGAATGAATACTATAAGCTCGAAGTAAATATGAATTGAAGGCTGTTAGTTATGTTGGTTTGTTTAATAGTGATTACCCGTGATCAAGGGCTTGGATTACACGGTAAAGGAAGGAACTATGTAGAGAGTAGTGTCAGGAATAGGGTTGGTGGTGAGAGTCAATGGCTCTCTTGAGTGATGATGAGGCAGAACCTGCAGCACAGAGAAGTTGATTATGGAGGATTCTGTGATGAGAAAGCTGTGTCCCTGAAACACCTGAAGGCCTCGGGTGCAGGATGCCTTTTCCCCTCTAAATGATCTCTTAACTCAGAAGATTTTGCTCTGTGTCTGAATACACTACTTGGCATCTATAGGTTACTTTGTCACTTCCCTAAGATGGGACTTACTCTTGATAATATTAGATGACCTCCACATCCTTCCCCTAACTGTCCCTTGGACACCTCCAGCTGTGCAATGATCTCCATCTTCACTGTCCAACACTGAGGCCACTGGCCGCAAGTGGCTCCTGAGCACTTTAAACGTGGCTGTTGTGACCAAGGAACTGACTTTTTAATTTTAATTAACTCAAAATTGAATAACTACCTGTGGCGATGGCCCAGAAATGGCATTGCTTTGGCAATGTCGCAAGCTGCGTTGCTTTTGAGGCCCTGCATGCATACGAGGTTCCTACCTCTAGGGGGAGCTCCAGACCTTCGCTGGTACCTCTCACTTCGCACCAAGGCTAAAAGCAGTTCCTAGTGAGGCTCTCCCTACCCAATGAAATCAAGTGCTACTCAGGGTTTAGACACAGATTAGAGCCCTGAGCAGTGAATGTGGAGCAAAAAGATAATGGTGACAGCTTATACCTTTGTTCATATCCTCAGAACCTGAACAGTCAGGAGACAATCAATGCCTGAGGCTCCAGAAGGAGAAAAACCTCCTGACTAGCTCCAAGTTCCCTGAGGAAATGCTAGCTTTTCTTCCCTCTCACGGCTGTTCCAGCAAGAGATTAAGATAGGTAGAACCCTACACACTTACGGTGTTTCATTCATATATGGCTATAGAGAAAAACATTAGCGAATAAACAACACGCAAAGAGAGGCAGCAAAGTTTTTTTCAAAAATGCCATTGCACCAAGGACAACAGCAAATCTGCCCTTTAAGTAATCATGGACTTCCATATCTCCATCCCAAGCATTTTCTGTCAATCCAACATCTGTTGCCCTGTTTTGGCAAGACCTCTTGGTGTTTGGGGCAGGCAGCCCAAACTAACCCTCTAGGGTCAGTGAAGTAAATGCTTTCTCTTATTCTGTCTCTCACTCCTTTTCCTCTAAGTTTGCATTTGCCTCTCCCCTCATTCTACATTAAAAGCCAAAGATCTGGATAGACTTTGGAGAAGGTAGAGAAGGAAGACCCAGCCGTGGCATGTTACTTGAAGTCAGTGGTTCTTAAACTTGAGCAGCACATCAGAATCACCTGGAGGGCTTATTAAAATACAGGTAGTTGGGCCCCATTCCAGAACATCAGACTTAGCAGATCTGGGATAGGGCCTGAGAATTTGCATTTCTAACAACTTTCCAGGTGATGCTTAGGATGCTGGTCAAGGAACCATACTTTGAAAACAACTGTTTTAAGTCTTGCTTTTGAATTTAGGGTCTACACTCTGGTTGGTAATGATATGTCATCTGGATTTCAATGCCAGCTCTGTTGTGTTTGTGAGTATGTATATATGTATGTTTATATTCCCAGAGAACTCTTAGAGCAACAGTCGTGGCTGAGGGCAAGGTTCAGCATTTCTGAGTCCCCTGATCAAAGGCAGCTTTCAAAATAATATGTTAATAGCACCTAAGGACAGGTTAATAGCACCAACTACTGCTTCTATTTTGTATTCTCTTTTTTTCTTTCCATGCGCCAGCTTTCATTAATTCTACTCTACATTGGTGATCCTCTGACCTTTCATTTCCTGAGCTGTATATTTCAGAGTCCAGGATATTGGCTAAAACAGAAACCAACCAACCAGCCACTCCTGTAAGAGATAAGAAATGAGAACTGTCCCTCATGACATTGCTATTTTTCCCTGTGCCTATGGGAGAGGCAGAGCCTGGAATAGTGGTTGCTGTGCTGATGACATGCCTACACGACCAAAGTTTCTTCTTTGGCGTGGAGGAGTTAAGGTTGAATTGGAGGTCTAACGAGGGACTGGAGAAAGGATACAAGGCTGCCTGAGACCATTTCCTAAACAGAGAAAGAATTAATGTTGGGAACGTGGTCATCACCTGCCCGAGCCGAGCACATCTCTGAATGGGCTGCTCATCGGAGCCCCCTGTAGGGCTTTCTCAAAGTACAGCAGCCTGACCCTCACTCCTAGAGGGTCTGTTTCAATGAGTCTCATTGCATAGATGACACCTGATGAGATTTATTTATTATCACGCCTACTGGCATAATTGGGTTTGAAATCCAGTTGCCTCAAACGAGTGCTGTTTCCACATCTGCTGCCCTTTTTTTGGTCTTGAGTTGCTCCCACAGCATATGGAGGTTCCCAGGCTAGGGGTCTAATTGGAGCTGTAGCCACTGGCCTTCACCAGAGCCACAGCAACGCAGGATCTGAGCCATGTCTGCAACCTACACCACAGCTCACGGCAACCCCAGATCCTTAACCCGCTGAGCAAGGCCAGGGATCGAACCCCCAACCTCATGGTTCCTAGTCGGATTCGTTAACCACTGTGCCACAACGGGAACGCCTACTGCCTCTCTTTAAATTAGGTGACGCTAATGATTCTTCCCCCAAAGAGAAAAATCTGTCTTCATCCCCTCACAACTGGAAGCATTTCTGGTGGCTGAGACTGTAGAGGAAAAGGAATTTTATCCTTTTGACCTTATCACAACAGTAAAAAGCTATAGAAACACGAGGAGTGTATCACAATTACCTCTTCTATGAGAGCCATCCACTTTTGTAAATAATAGACATATCTTAGGGCTCCAAAGACACACTTGATAAAAATCCAGATGTTCACAGATGCCCTGCAATCAGTTGCAGCCTTGGATAATTGCACTCTTCCTTTCCAAGGGCACTTTCAACAGGATGCGATATATTTTGGTTTTGGTTGCTATAAGTACCCGTAGCTCAAGAAGTGCTGTTACAGTAACCCACTTTATCCCAGCTAATGGCTGACCTCCAGGGAGTTCAAAACATTTTGTTGTTAGTTTCTTATTAGTTATCAAAATTGAGGTCTTCTGAAGGAGATAGAAAGCCATATTACTTCCATTTTACAGATCTAGCAGTCAAGGCCCAAAGGCTAAATAATTGTTTTGTTGTCTCATGGAATCTGAGCCCTTGTGTTTCTGAGGTCAGAGGTCTAAGATTTAGAAATAAAAATAAAAAGTCCTGCTGGAGGAAATAGTTGTCTTGTCATCTCTTAAACTAAAAGAGTAAAACTTTCTTTCTAGCAAATCTGTCATAATTTATACCTGATTCATGGAATAAAAAAAATTTTCCTTTCTCCTATAATTTTTTGCTTTTTTTAAAAAAGTAGATTTAAGCAGGAGATGTTAAATATTGACTTTTAAAAAGTTTTACTGTTTTTTTTGTTTGTTTGTTTGTTTTTGTATAAACAATCAGCTGTATTCAGAAAACTCTCCCTGGATTTGGAGCTTTGTGAAAGCATGGGTGAAATTTAGAAACTCCATACTACTCCAAGAATTTTTTCTTTATTCTCTCCTGTCTTTGTGACAGTGTGGCTGTGTGTCAATGCTGACAGAGCATAGGAAAAGAAAGCAGCTGTAGGTTAGGTCCTCCTACCTGTTCCCAGAGCCCTCTATGCTTGCTTCTAACGTTAATACTCATCACTCCATCACACCAGTTTGAAGTAACCTGTTTATTTATCTTAGTTCCTGAAGGGCAGAAAGCGTTCCCTTTAATATTGAACTCCCCATACTTAGAAGAGAGCCTTGTACATATTAGGTATGTGTGCCTGATCTATTCGTTTTGCCTCTCTAGAAACCCTGTCTTGATGTATTCTGTCCTGCACCTGGTAGGCACCTCTTTCCTCAGTTGCCAATGGTGGTGCTCTCCATTGTGACAAAGAAAGAAAGAAAGAGAGGAAGGGAGGAAGGGAGGAAGAAAAGCCATGCGATGATGTTCAAAAACATTTCATGACACTCTACAGAAATGCCAGCCAAGGACTTAAAGAAATGAAGAAGAGAACAAAACAAGGCAAACTCTTTAAATACTATCCTTTCCAGAAGCCTGAACTTTATACTAGGCTTAGTGCCAAAGAACAATTTCAATTGACATGGTTTGCTGTTAGAATACAGATCAATGAGATTTTTTAATAATTTCTGAATATTTATATTTGCACTTCCACAGTGTAGCCTTTTATTTATAGTGAATGGTACACACATATACCTGAATGCGACCTGCTTCAGGCTGATTATATGATTAGTCATCCTGAGCAGATAATTTTTTAATTGCTCTTTGGAAATACCTATAGTTGCCCATAGTCACCAGGACCGGTGTCTGTGGTCAGAGTATACTTACTAGACTTATAGGGGACTTCTCTGCTCTCTGAGATGATTCGTTTCCACGTTGTTTAGAGTTGACAGATTTTGAATCCTTGTTTTATCTTACTCCATGCCATGTTACAAACTGTTTGATAAATCTCAAAAGGCACTCACAAATCAGAAATTCTTAGAGATGAAATATTTCCCATCTTTGAAACCCCCTAGGGAGTTTTAGCTTTTCCTCTCACATCTGTCACTGTTGAGACCACACACAGATAGTGTCTTTATTTCTCTGAGTTCTTTGCAGCCCTTGGCAGGGTGACTGGGATGTTGCAGGTACTCAGTCCATGATTGCTGGAATAATCTAAGGGGCCATCAAGTCATACCTTATGATTTAAAGCAAGAAACTTCTGCACATAATTTCTTAGAGATGGTCATATAGCTTCAATCCGAAACCTTGTTGTATTGCAAGGCCTTGATCATTTGACCGAAGTCAACCTTTCTTCTAAGAACAGCCCATGAATCTGGAGTGAGTTATTTTGTTTTTTCTCTTTACTTAAGTCTACTCTTCTAACTTAACATACATAGTTTTTTTTTTTCTTTTTCAAAAAATCCTACAGTATTATTAAGTCATGTTCATTTAATTATACTCTACTTTGTTATTATTTCTCTTTAACTATGACCTCAGGTATAATATAAACCTATAGATTTGGTCTGATTAGTATGGGATGTGACTAATTCTCAAACATTCTCATATTTTGAATACTATTCTTCCTTTAATTCTGAATAAGATGCCCTTGCCTCCAATGAGTGAGTTATTGCATTTTAGTCACCTAGATGAAAAGACACCTGTTAGCACTTTTGAGGAAAGACAGTAGTATGCCAAACATGACACCATTATCCAACCAGTCAGCTAGAAAGAGGTCCTTCTGCAAGAGGATATTTGAGATCTGACTTCGCAATAGAGAGAGCTTCTGTTGTTTAAATAGCCTTCATCTTGTATCCTAGAGAGGGAAGGTGCGGGAAAAAACACATCATGAATATGTAAGTTTTTCTTTATTTGTATCAAATTGCATTCCATAGACCATTAAAAAAAAAAAGCAAGTTTGATAACACAAGGCAGTAATGTGGACCAATAAGAGAGAAGACATTTTTAGAATTCTTAAAGAATAATTAGTAATTTCCATTAAGTGGACTTACTATCAATTACTGTTGTAGCCAGTAGTTTAAATCGAACAAATTGCACATGCCATATTTACTCCCTAGGAACTGATGACATGGTAAATGATATCTTTTTAAATTTTTTTACTCCTTGCTTGAGACACAAGACCAAAATATTGGTGGGAGAATGATCCCTATTATTCATATGCATGCTTAAATGCAATTCTGCTGATCAAATGGGGAGTAGGGGGTAGACTAAGATGAGAGGAAAATTTTCTCCAGTGTTCCAGACTGAGAAGTACATGTTATTGGCCCTTGGATTTATTAAATAAAGAAAGGTAAATTTACTAAGGATGTGGTGAAGACTTTTCATTTATATCAAAGAAAAAGCCAAGATAGATTCTCCATAGCATATAGGAACTCTGTGTGGTCTTGGCCGTTTTAAAATCTCTGTTATAATTTCATAACCTTCATATACTTATAGGTAATTATACTATGGTACAAAGAACCTATAGAACTTGGGCTAAAAAGTAGTAACAAAGACTACCTGAAATTCATTGTGTATCACGAACCCTTTATGGAAGAAAGTTTCTCTAACTCATCCTGCCAATCCAGTGGTTTCCAAACTCATTGAGCACAAGTGCTGATTTTAAAATATAGATTTTCCTAAAGTAGGACCTAAATGAACTTATCTACAAAACAGAAACAGACTCACATAGACAACAGACTAGTGGTTGCCAAGGGGGACGGGGTGGGTGAGGGAGAGATGGAATGGGAGTTTAGGGTTAGCAGGTGCAAACTCTCATATGTAGGATGGATAAACAACAAGGTCCTGCTATATAGCAGAGAGAATTATATTCAATATCCTGTGATAAACCATAATGGAAAAGGATATGAAAATGAATGTATATATGTGTATGTGTATATATGTATAACTGGATCACTTTGGTGTAGAGTGGAATTAATACAACATTGTAAGTAAACTATACTTCAGTAAAATAAATCTTCTTTTAAAAATGTAAAAAAAGAAATGTAGTTCCTCAAACCCCATACCCTGAAATTCTAATTCTTTAGGTCTCTAGGAGGGCTTCATAAACTCCATTTTAAACCACATCCCTGTTGACCCTGCTGCAACTGGTATTTAGCCTACTCTCGGAGAAACATTGCATTGAACCCATCCTTAAATGATTTCCATTTTAGTTGGTTTCTGAAATAACTATTGTCTGCTTTATCCTCAAAGTAAATTTCAGGGGCTAGTGGGTACCAATCAAAGAAGAGAGGTGAGGCAGATTGATGGGTATTTTTAACAACTTTTATTTTAAACTAACTTTAGCCTTACAGATTTATAGGCTCTTTGTAAAGGCCTAGCTCTTAAATGGTCCTCCTCTGATGCTGAGGACAGTGAAATGGTAATAAATGAGTGTGGTAGAAATACAAGGCCTGAGCTCCCCATATGCTTCTTGCTTGTCTTGTAAAATGACTTGCCTGCGTATATTTAGATAGGCTTTACATATTTGCGTTTAGAAAATTTTCCCCATTTACTGATATACAGTGTACACTCTTTTTAGAAAATTTTTTGTGCTTCAAAATATGATGCCAGTCAGCTTAGTGGGTGGAGGGACCACACCATATTCATAGTGTTTAAATTAAGCCTTAAAACTATACGATTTTAGGACATATTCTGAATATTTACTGCTAAATTTTCCATTAAAAAACTATATGTAGTCTCTGCAATAATAAATAAATTTTCTCCAACCATTAAAAAGATCAAGAAATATTTTCATTTTTTTTTTATCAGCATGTAGCTGTGTCAGTGACCTGTGCACAACCTATCACAAAATACCTCCATTAAATATTTCACTTCCACGCTATGGTTGAATTTTGCTCTGCATGTTCAAGGGGATTTTAAATATTTATTTAGCTTAATTCAGCATGAGTCATTTCATCCTGGATTTTAATGCTAACCTCAGAACATAAAATGATTGAGAGAAGGAATCATTATTATGTATTAATGGTGAAAATTAAGTTAAAATATATTTTAACACATGTGAATTTCTAAAGCTGACAGCAATAAGGAATATACCAAGAAGACATTTTGTCTATTATTCATATTAAATATTCCATTTTTATATTCTGTAGGCAGAATAAGACCTATAAATATGGTAATTATATTTGAATACTATGCAGTCAATACACTTAGAAATTAAATATGGTGAAGCAGCCAAATCCTTTTCTTATTGGTTACTAGTAAAGAAATACCTTCTCAGTGGGGGACAGCTGTCACCATTAGTTAAAAATCCCTACTTTGTAAATTGGTATTTAAGTACTTTCTGAAAAGTGAGGGTTTTGCTACAATAGGCTGTTACAGCTTCTTCATAACAGTTAAGGCCAATCACATCAACCCTTCTATGTTCTGGCTCACTGACCTAGCTCATAAAGCCATTATGAACTCTCGGCCTGTCCAGCAGCCCCAGACAGCCATTAAAGATCTATTTCCAATCTCAGATCCCTGCTGATAAAAGACACTCGCTCTCAAACCCCAGTTACAATATATGAGTAGATACAACAATTTTTTGAATTTGAAATTTCCATTTTCCATAACACAAGTCGGGCCTAGTTGTTGTTTCTTAAAGTCATCACAAATGTTGGAGTGTGTGTGTGTGTTAGGGAGGAGGGGAGGACTAAATAGGACTCAGACTATTACAGCTTTTCAGCATCTAGAAAACCTTTTTTTTTTTTTTTTTTAAATTGCACACTCGATCCAGGACAGTGCTAATTACAGTGCTTATCAACTGACTATCCAAACATTCCCCCTCTTCCTTCTGAACCAGAAGATTGGACCTGCCAGTAGAAATGCAGTAAGGCCCCTGCCAATTCTGCCCTTTGGCTCTGCCAGGAGTTTCCACTGTGATAGACTCTGACACTGTAGACAGCTTCTGCTAATGGCAATGCTAAGGTTGTGGGCTCAGTAAATAGCCATTAGGTAATAACATTTATCAAGACAGAAGCAGGATGGCTGGGCGCATTTGGTCTAAGGGGCATTAGCCCAGCATTGTGGATTGTACCTATATATGGCTCAATTAGTGATGGGTAATTTGACACTGAATTTTAATAATCTTCAGCTTTGGCCTTCTTGTCTGTAAGACAGTATGGTAATAATGTCTTTATCTTAAGAAGGAGACCATACGCTAATTACTAAAGAAACGACTTGTGCGTGAAAGAAACAATCATGGCTTGCCTTCCTAAAAGTATAAGATTACAAACAATTTGAGTGAACTTCTGAATAAAGTTACCCTATGCATAGCAGTTATAAAACTAGGTTTATTTATGTGGACTTACCAATAATTTGTAAATAAGTCCCTCAAGCGTTTTTTTCATTTTTTAAAATTTTGTTCATAGCATCTGAAATATTTTAAATGAGATATAACAAATCATAAACTGTGAAGACAAAGGCCCTCCATTCTGTGGCTGGTCTTATGATGTACATGGATAATTTTTAAAATTGCACATTCGAGGCAACTCAGAATAAAAATTAAAACCCTCAAGCACATAAGGAAAAATTGGGACTAACTTGAATTTATCCAA
Source organism: Phacochoerus africanus (assembly GCF_016906955.1). NCBI lineage: Eukaryota > Metazoa > Chordata > Mammalia > Artiodactyla > Suidae > Phacochoerus > Phacochoerus africanus. The sequence continues at coordinate 21,707,854 of NC_062559.1, read as the reverse complement.
AGAATATCCCTGATCAAAATATATTCCCCAAAGCTAGGAAGGATGGGTGGCTCTTTTAAAGTAGATAATGACGTACCTTATCAGAAGCCAAATCAAAGGATTCCAGGCACAAGGATAGACTTGTGCCTAATATTCCTAGCAGACCTCTATAACCTTGTGACACATTCTAATACATAGCTCTGTACAAGCACCACACCCATGTGCTATATGATCTTCAGCAAGTTAGTTAATAAATCTTGGTCTTTGCTTCATCATCTGCCAACAGGAATAATAACAGTACCTATCCCACAAGGCTACTGCAAAATTTATTCCAGTACAGTGCTTATAAAGCTGTCTGACAAAATAAGCACATCTTAATCTTAGCAATTATCCTTTTTATTATAATTATTATTACCTTTAGGTGTCTGATCATCCCTCCCAGCTTGTAACCTCTCTGCATCCCCACATAAGAATTAATATATGATTTTCACATTGTTTCTATTGAAAGCATAAGTGAATAGTTGAATACATTAAATGATGAATTTTTTTAAAAAAGCAAGCTCTTGAAAAATAGGGAGCTTGTATACTGGCAGAAAACATAACTAAAGTAGTATACTCCTGCAGTCCCTTAATATTTATTATCTCAGGAGATATCCTTTTTATTTACTTATTCCATACTTGGGGCCGATAGGTATGCTTCTTAAGGCAATTGACTTACTTGGACAAAAAGAGTATTGATTGGGATAAAAGATTGGGGGTGAAATAAAAATGTTCCTGGGGTAGATTCTGAGGAGCACCAGTAACTTCAAAATAACCCAGAAACCAAGGAAATAGAGATTAAAGATGATCCAAAGACCCAAAGGCCACTCCTGGGAGAAAGGCCACCACATTATCAACGACTACAGTCATCAAAGGAAATTTCAAAAGCCGCAAAAGAACTGGGATAGGTCTCAGGAGGTAGATGAGTGCCATGGAGAGAAGCTAGGAAGGAACAAACAAACAAACAAACAAATCAGAATTTAGCCTGGAAGAGGGAGATGAGAGAAAAGAGAAAGATTTGGTGATGTCGGGGTGAGGGATGATCTGAGATCCTGCTGAAAATATCTCAGAGGGAACAAATGCTCATTCTCAAAATAGTTCCTCTCCCCAACTTTATCCCAGGATTTCCAGAGTTATTCCAGTTCCTGACCCACACATCTTTAAACATGCAAATGAAGGAGGCTGAGTGGGAAGAAATTTTGGACATTCCTACTTTGGTGTGAATTATATTTCATCATAATTTTGCAGTGTCCTCCTCTCCATACATAGCAACACCATCCTTTCAAATTACTTAAGTCAAAAGCCCTGGAATCACCCTCTTCTCTCAACCACATTGTCAAATCAGTAAGACTGTCAGATTGTAGCATTTAACCACTTGTCATCACCTCCACTGCCTTACTCAGCCCAATGCTTAATGATCATCCCAGAGTCTCTAACTGGTGTCTATGTTTCTGCCATTGCCTCCTTGAGACGAATTAATCACATTTCACTATAGCAAGCAGCGAGACTCAGGAAGACCTTCTTTGCCCCAAACCCTGTGATGGTCTCCAGCCAGTCAGTCAGGGTAAAACTCCAGTTCTGCCAGTAATCTCAAGTCCCTTCACTCCACCCTCCTCACCCTTTCCCCCTACTCTGCTCTAGATATGCATCTGCCTTAGGACCTATCCTTGCTGTTCTCTTTGTCTTAGAATTCTCTTTCCCAGGACGGTAGGTAGATTAGTCCCTCCTTCTCTTCAGGCTTTAATCTAAGGTCCTTTTCCCTAGCCATCATATCTAAAATGTCAACCCTGTCCTCTACAAATGTTACTCCTCAACCCATTTCCTATCCATTTTCTCTGATTTTTTTCCTCATCAGTATTTATTATGATCTTACACACTATGTACATTTATCTTGTTTAGTATTTATTTTTCCCTCAGAAATATAAATGCCTTGGGGACAAGGTTTTTTTGTTGTTGTTGTTGTTATTTTTGTCTGCTGTTATATTCTCACACCTACAACATCTGCTACATAGCAGGTTCTCAATAACTAGTTTCTATATAAAGTGAATGGTTAAAACTGTCTTGAATATATATTTTATAACAAAAATCCAGCTTTAGTAGCTTCCTCAGGGGCTTTTGATATGCCTATTTGATACCTTTGTGTTTGGGGGTGAGGACAACTTTGATAGAGAACAGTAATTGAGATTGAGACTTTGAAGCACAGCAAAATATTACTGGGTCCAAAATGAAAAATGGGCAAAGTAGATCTCCATGTAGAGGCAGTTGGTCAATTGGATGACATCTTCAAGATGTACAAAGAAGATCAAGAACATTATGAGAGGGGAAAAAAAGACGGAAAAACCACATTTCATCTATTTTATAATTTTGGTTCCTACAGGTTGCTTCTTTATCCTTTTCCCAGAAGATAATAAAGATTCTCACTGAGCTCCAATGCTACTAGTACTCTATTCAGAAAAGTGGTTTCCTATGGAAAGAGTATCCCACAGCCCTACAGTCATCATTAACTGGCTCTGTGGAGCCTTGAGTACAAGAGGGAAGGGAGGAGTATACAGGGGTTCATATATTCTAGCATATTTGTGGCAAAGCAGAGCTCCATTTATCATACCTCTTTCCTTGGCAGTGCCCACCCTTTCATTGGGAAAACTTTGTTCTTGCTTCTCTTGCTTCGAGATGTCAGTGGCAGGATCTGAGAGAAGACCTTGTTGGGGTGGTTCAGGTTTAATAGCCAAGGACAATGAGAAGATATGCATGGAGATGGGATATAAATTGTCCATAGTTTGTCATCTTTGGGGATGCTCTTGTGAAGCTAATTTGCCTTTTTAAGGTCATATACTCTTAAAAAGGCAAAGAAATACCCTCTAGAGATGATAATACCTAGCGGCCAAAGGGAAGAAGTCAAACTTTCACAGATTATCTGTGGAGCTGCGAGATAGGAAGCTGTTAACTAAAGGTAGCTACGCATTTATTCACATTCATCCTCCATATCGTCTTATTCAATCCAGCCTCTGAACTGCACAGACAGTACGAGTAAAGATAGGAAAGAACAATTAAAACAGAGTCAACATCCCAGAACCCTTCCCTTACTAACTTGGATTATCTTAATATGATTTTAGGAGTGTTTGTGATTCTTATTCGGATATTGCCAATGCAGTGTTTGAAATTGAGGGAAATAAAGCAATAGAACTTAGAAAGGTTGTATAAAACCTGGAAATAAGCAAAAAAGATATTTTTTTTCAGCACAGTGCTAAATTTGAATTTCTAGCAACATGGCCATATTACAGCTTGGTAGATACAAGGGTTAATTTGTCTATTTTTAGCCAGTAGATTCAAATGATGTCTGTCCGATTGAGAAATAGCTTGTATGTTTACCATTTATTACACTGCTAAGACATTAAAATAGTCTTGTATCAAATCCTTTGGTTTATTCAATATTTATTTACATATTATATATATATATGTATGTATCATTAGCTTCTCAAATGCTCTTTGTACTAGCTTTAACATATTGATTACCTCTTCAATAAATGAGTTGAATAAAATCCTTGATTTGCCCATTTTACCTGTGAATGAAATTTATATTTTTAACTCCTTCAGAATTATGCTTTAATATTCTGGTAATTTTCATTTGCTATCAAGGTTTGTTATGTTCTCGTGAACTCACCTACTAAGACTTAGTTCATTGGTAAATAATCTTATTTGCTTACTTCAAAATCTGACACATCCCACTGATGAGTTGTCTTTCCTATTTTCGATAACTACATCACCCCTACCTCCCATCCAAGTCATTACATGGCCAATTTTTATTTTTTAATAGGTCCCAATTTATGCTTGGCATTCATGACCTTGTAACAAGTTATTTGTCAAAGTTAGTTTTGCCTAAACTACTTAATTAGGCATTAGGCAATTAGAAAAATGAATATTTAATAGGTTAAATTTCTTTTTCCTATCCTTATTACTCTGAAAGTAGATTCACAAGTCAAATTATAGGCTATACATTTATAATACACTAAGTTCAACAACAGAAAAATACTCTGAATGTTCCAATGAAAGGTTAAATTAAATAAAAAATAATGGCACCCTTAGTCATAACACCATTAAAAGTTATGCTACAAAAAATTTTTGTAAGAAAGAAACTGAAATAGAACAGTCATAGACAATAGTGTTTTTTTTTTTAACCACAATTGTTCTGCTTTTTCCTACTATGACACTTTCCAAAGTGACAGCAAGTTTCTGAACATTCATAGATGTCATTTCTCCTCAAGGAAATCTTTTCTTCTAGCTATGGTCAAATGTTTCTTCATAATTTGTTGCTCCATGAAAGGAGAACCATGATAAAAGCAAACAGAAGCATTTCTAAAGATTATTTTATATGATAAGAATATAATTTCTATAATTTGGTATTATTTCTTATTCATCCTTTCATACAACCTTATTATTTTTTAACAATTCTAAAGGATGGATGAAATACTGACATTAAAGGAAATTAAATAAATAAAATGTGAAAAATTGGTAAAATTGCATAATAGAGTTTAAGAATGTCATTTCAGGAGTTCCTGTTGTGGCTTAGTGGTTAGCAAACCCGACTAGCATCCATGAGGACACAGGTTCGATCCCTGGCCTTGCTCAGTGGGTTAAGGATCCGGATCCAGCATTGCTGTGAGCTGTGGTGTAGGTCGAAGACACAGCTCACATCCTGCATTGCTGTGGCATAGGCCAGTGGCTACAGCTCAGATTGGACCCCTAGCCTCGGAACCTCCTTATGCCATGAGTGTGGCCTGAAAAAGACAAAAAGACCAAAAAAAAAAAAAAAGAATGTCATTTCATCCACTTGCTGACTGAGTAAAATATCAGTATTGGCTAACATAATTTAGAAAATTGTTAATACTCTTTCTGCACTGTCATTGGTAAATAATAGAGAATACAGAGTTAAAGGGGAAGGAAGTAAAATGGCACAAATACTTAGTGATATTCCCTGTAATATGGTATTTCATTTAAATTAACAAAAGTAAAATACTGTTCATCTGAAATGCTAAACTTTGTGTAAAAATTTGTGATAAAGACTACATACTCTTAGTCAGTTAGTCCCTAATCATGTTCCAGTAGTTATCCCTCTAGTTTAAATTTCTGATTACTTTTCCTTATAAATAAAATTAGTTTGTGTCAGAGCAACCATCATGGATTTAAACACCTTTAAATACTACCTAGCATAAGGTAAATTTTTTAAAAAATTGAGGTCGGATTTGGTTGGCCCAAGGTCATACTAATATATCATTTGTAGTCTACTAGTGACATTTGCTGCATATTACCTTAGGCTACATTTTTAGCATTCCCTCTGGCATGCTGAGATTAGATGTGACATTTCTTGGCCAGAATAAAACTCAAGGTCGATCCTAAAGAATTTAGTACTATATTTTTTCCATGCAACTTTGCATTTGCTTATCTATAGTACACAGGCAATTTGTTTTAAAGCATGGGACTTATGCACCACGACTAGCAGCACATGCTAAATCCTTCTCCTTACAGGACACCTCCCCACCTTGTCCCAGCCCTTATTACCATCTCCTGAGCCCTCAGCAAAATCCCTGAGAAAATAACCACAGTGGAGGTCAGAATGCTCCAGGTCCCACTATAAGAGGCTGAGGGAGTTTATCCTCCCATTACCTGGGGAGGGTAATATTTTCATCAAGAAGAAAACTTTCCACTGAGATAATGTTATAAAGGATGATTGGCATAAGTAAATCTAGGAGAACTATTATTCACCTCTATTATGAATTAAATAAGATGCTGTAGAACACTATATTATTATCAATTATTTATAAAATACTTAGGAAAGACAACCTGTTGGTAAGTTTGTAATAGGAAGAACAATTTTGAAACATTGTGAGTTTTGCTGAATATTTTATTTTTCTTCCTAAATCCTTAAAGGAAAAAAGTAATAATAAAAATAATACTAACCCACCTTGGGCCTGAGAGCTTTGTTCTCATAATCACCCTGTTGCATCCACTCACCCTGACTAGAGTCAATTAGTAAATGAAAATATGAATATATATATATATATATATACTTGAATTTTGCTCTCTGAATGAAATGCAAGGCTTGTAAAATTCAAGCATTTTTTTCTCAACCAAACATGGATATTTGCTAGTTTAAAAAATCTTAAAAATGATTAATACTCTCCAATACGAAGAAAGCTGTTGATTTAAAAATTAAAATATAATTACAGTTACTTTTCTTGGCATGGCTATTGTTACTGAGTGACATGGCACAATAAAACATACTAAATATGCAGTTTATTTTGTTTTAAACTAGGTCTTATCTATAAAGGCACACCCAGAGGTGGGTTTAGAATCCTAATTATAGGATTATATTCATCAGTGATTCAGATGATCTGAAAACTTGAAAATAACACTCTCTCTTGATTTAAATATTATCTGCAAACACCAAAAACTCAACAATAGGAAAAACTCAACAAGAGGCCAATAAGTACACATTTCCTTCTGTATGCAGCTCTCTGTCTGGGTTGGTATCTAGGAAACATGACTATATTTTGAAGGAGCCTGAACTATGCTACTTCAACTCTTTCTATTAAATAAAGTGACTGCCAATATCTGAGTTGAAGCTACAGAGCACAGATAGCTTTCTATATCTATATGGAGTGCAATGAGCCATCCAAGCTAGCGCAGCAGAGAGAACATGTACTAACAAAATGATTGTAGAGACCCATTAGCTTGTTGGATGTCTGGGATTGTATAGAATAGAGGTGCCCATGACAAAAATGGTAGCAGATTTGAAAGCCTTTAACAGGCTCCTTTTTAGCCATTCCAGCATGGTTTATTAGCATGACAAAGACTCCCTGCTTTCTCTCCCTTTAATGATTCTGTCCTATGAACCAATGAATGTTTTCATTTGGAAAATAAGAAAGCACTGACCTGGTATTTGAATTGGTTTCTTTAGTGAAGCTCAGGGAATAAATATGCTAATTCTGTGCTTTAAGGAATCTATTGGGTGAGGCCCAATCACTTCACTCATTTCAGTGGCTACTAGGCCCAGGTGAGAAAAAGCTACTAATTACATACCTTGGAGTATTTCATCATGCCAAAGTTTGACCTAGAAAATAGAGAATTTTAGTGACACTCAGATATACTTTTAGATAGTGATGTTCAGATTATATTCTCCCCAGTTTAACTCATCACTTGTTAATTATGATACCTGAAGCAATTGACCTCAAGCTACTGCTCGATTCTTCATAAAAGAAGCAGTTACTATTAAAAGCTACCACATAAATCTTGAAATATTCACAAAGTCTTACACAAATAATTCTTTTTCATATAGGAATAAAAGACAATCTTCTTCACATACACGCAAATGTACAAAAACACATTCCTCGAGGAAATAGAATTTTCTTGGCACACCAGGGCTTTTACAGAGGAGTTAAATAACAACAGAGGTGCCACCTGGAAAAAAGTTTTCCCTGGCTTTAAAACTGGAACGAAACAACTCTCAACATTTGCAAAACATTCCTTTATTATTAGAAATAAATTATTTGTATAAAAAATTGCATGCGTCAACCATTGCATTTATTTTTAGCACAACCCAGGGCTTCAATCCGGTCAGCCATTACAAGAAACAGACTCATTGTCTTATACAAGTTGAACAAGGTGGGACAGGAATGGGAGTTCTCACAATCACAGAAAAATACAAGAATAACATCAGACATGGTTTATTTCAACAGCATTTTTTTTTCACAAGCTAACATTAGTTTTCCTTTTGTGATTTTTTTTTTTAACTGCTCTTGAGTAAGCAATACTTTAGCTTGACACTCATTGGTTGTGTTGTATAAAATGGGTTTATTCACTCCCTGTTATTGATACTTTTGGCATGTGGCTACTGTTTGTTCCTTACAAGATTGACTATTGATTTGATTGATTGTAGTCTACAGAGATCTCCAGGAGTAAGTGTTGGCGGTGTCATGTTCATGGTTTACCATCGCATACCACGTTTCTCCATATTGTATCTTTTCCCTGTTTCAGATTGAATGATTGCTGTAGCTGATATATGTCGTCTTGGTAGAGGAAGCTGTTAAGACAAATTAAGACAAATTATAATACAGACTAATAAATTAGTTTGTTAAAATGACTTTAAAATTCAAATCTTGTGATAACTATTTTATGATATGTAGCTTTCATGTTACTTATTATTTTTAAACCGTGAAGAATCTAACCATTGTAGAATTAAGATGCAGCAGAATTTTTCATCTGTAAAACTAGTTTCATTTATAGTATATTTACCAAAAGGGGAAAAAAAAAAAAAAAACCCTGAAAATGTGAACACTCTGTTCTTTAACAAATTTTGGTAAAATTAAATTTTAATGTGTTTTTTTTTTTTTGCTTTTTCGGGCCACACCCGCAGCATATGGAAGTTGCATCAGAGCTATAGCTGCCGGCCTATGCCACAGTAATGCAGCATCCAAGCCGTGTGTCTGTGACCTACATTACAGCTCACATCGGATCTTTGACCCACTGACCAAGGCTAGGGATCAAACCCACATCCTCATGGATACTAGTTGGGCTCGTTACCACTGAGCCATAATGGGAACTTACTTAATGTGTATTATTTTGATTTACGATACAAAAAAATGAAAGAGCAGATAAATATTCTGCAAAAGACAAAAAAAAGTTTTTTACAACCCACATTAATGACTCAATTCTTCGAATCTGATTTGATGACCAAAAAAGGATTAGTCATTATAATTAGTTGTGCTTTGAGAATGAATATATCTTCCACTTAAAAAATAATACTTTTAAGGATTTCCTGTTGTGGCTCAGCGGTAATGAACCCAATTAGTATTCATGAGGATGCAGGTTCTATCCCTGGCCTCACTAGATGCGTTAAGGATCTGGTGTTGCAGTGAGCTGTGGTGTGGGTCACAGATATGCTCAGATCCTGTGTTGCTGTGTCTGTGGCAAAGGCTGGCAGCTGCAGTTCCAATTCTACCCCTAGCCTGGGAACTTCCATGTGTCACATGTGCAACCCTAAAAAGAAAATAAATTAAAAATTAAATTTTTTTTAAAAATTTGAAAAATAATACTTTTAGACTTTAGAAGTAGACAGAATAAAATATCAATGCATTTTGCCAGCACACATATATCTGGTTTCATCCAAAGGATACAAATGGAGATGTTTAGAAAATAAAGACTCAAAGAAGGAAATGAAGAGTCAATTGTTCTGGTACCAACTTCCTATAAAGTAAAACCTATTATTGTAAGAATAATCTGTACTATAAAAATGTAGATACGAAAATATTCTAGGTCAAATTTATACTCATACTTAATTTCCAGAAATACAAACCTAAATCCAAATAATTCCTTTGGATTTTTGAGAGAGATGATGGCATAAATTTCTGTTCTAAAATTTTAAATGTGACATGCTATTTTTCAGTGGGACCCTGGAATTAATAATCATCAGAAGGATGATGAAAAATTCAAAACATGTATGTATTTCACTATATAAATCCAATTCAGAGTGAATCAAATTTTTAGAGAATAATTTAGTTTTTGAAGATTGAATAAGGAAATTGTGAACGTCCTTCTCTGAAATAATTGGCAATCAGACTCATTCCATTTTAATGCACATGAACACTAGGAATTGACCAGACAAGGTCTTACCAGAGACTAAGAATATACTAAGTCCACAATCACTAAAATTATCGCAGAAAACCCGGGAAGTTCTAGTTGTAGATATTTTTGCTATTTTTGATTTCATTGAATATTATGAGCATCATGCCCCAAACAGGTGATATATCTGCTTATCTTACCTACTTTGCCCTCATTAGGTTTTTATGGGCACAAGAGAAAGGAAGTAGATCTTAGACCTGGTTTTAAATTACATTTTGTTCTCTAAAAAATGAATGGGAAAGGCCACTGAACTGGGTCACTCAGTATTATCAGTGGTCCACAGTCCACAATACTGGGTTTTTGTAAGGGTGGAGGCAGAGTAGATTTGCAAGGGAATGGCTGTTGTCCTGGAGAATCTATATGCAATGATGCTTAACACTTCTAAAATGTTGTATGTCACATTTCGTTTAGTGTGAAGTGAAATACAACAACATTTATGGTCTTCACTTTTTAAAGAAAAAAATTCCTAATTTATATAATGCTCTCATATGCCTCTAAATTTTTTTCTAAGAAAATAAAATCTGTACTTTGGCTGTATTTTTGAATGACTTTCATGTAATATTTGTGGACAAGATGAAGTAAGAGTAGGAAAAATGACCCTTAAAAAGATTGTTCCGCTTCCTGATCTATTCAATATATTTAACAATAACTAAAATGTAAGACATATTTATCAAATTTGTAGATAGCTAGAAAGAAAAATCATGGTTGAAATAGAGGAACAAGAGCCAAGAGACCTTGACAAAGATGATCTTCTGATATTAATCTTCAAGGATCTTTCCAACTTTAAAGATTCTAAAGCTATTTATTAATTTGTACTTCACTCTTGGAACTCTTAGATGTGAACTCCAAGGAAAAAAGATGGTAGAATTCTATTGAGAAAAAAGACTATAATTTACAAAAGGCAAGCAATCTTAATTTTTCTAATGGTTAGAAAAGGCACGTAAGGCTTTGGAAACTGATGATTTGGTCAACATTGAAACAGTGATTAAGAGGCAGACTTTGTTAATAGCAGCTATCTTGCAAGGAGACAGAGGGATGATAAAACAATAGCATTTTTGGAATTTTAAGTCCATTCTATTAACCACAGATCAAACTGCAGAGAAACCTTGGAGACAGGATGGGTTCAGATATAGACAACTGCAACAAAGTGATTATCACAATAAAGAGAGTGACATGAAGTTTTTGGGTTCTTAGTGCATACAAAAGTTATGCTTACACTATACTATAGTCTATTAAATGTGTAACAGCATTATGACTAAAAATACAATGTACATACCGTAACTAGACAAAAATGCCTTATTGCTAAAAAATGCTAACCAGCTCAGGATGCCACAAATGCTTATTTGGTAAAAATAGGAAAAAAAAAAAAGGAGTATCTGGGAAACACAATAGAATGAAGCACAGTAAAACAAGGTATGTTTGTAGGTTTTCATATCAGCAGTGATATTTTTACCTTTATCCCAGAAGTATTACAGACCAAAAGGGATCCGAGATGTACATATGTACAGAGAAGCTCTATAAAACTTCTGGTATTGAATATGCTTATTGAAAATCAGTTTTTGCATGCAGCAACAATGCACTTCCTGTGCACACCACACTATGTTCACAAGCTAGAGAAAGAACCTCTACCGCCAGCAGCAGCTGTTTTCATGAATTATGCATGAACATAGCCTAAGGAATGCCATGTGACAGCATTTGTTAATTGGGTGCCATTGATAAAATTCATGTATATCAACTCTGTTTCTCTCTTTCCACACTTCTATGAAATAACATTTGACCTTTTTTTAATGTGTGAAATGCAGTTCTGCAAATTTAGTCGTGAACATGGACTCATTTGGTCTCCCTCCAATTTCACATCATATTTATTCTGTGTGCCTTTAGAAGCTTTAAAATATTACATATGTGATTAGAATTTCTGGCTTTAATAAGTCACCTTTAAGATGAAATTTCTGTTTTGTGGACTTGTATTGCTTCATTGCTATGAGGAAAAAACATTGCATATATATCATAAATATACAGCTAAAATGTCAGAAAAATAAGGTTATAGAATAGAAGCCATAATTATCAAAATTCTCCCCATAATAAAAAGATGCTAAAACAACAGTTTTTGAATTTTAAGTCTTCTCTTTTCTGTTAACCACAGACCAATGAATCTATAGTTTCATGGCCGCAATGATACTTTTACCTTTATATAATGATTTATAGCTTATAAAACACTGTCCCGTATGTCATTGTCACTTCATTGTAGTAAAGGTGATTTGTCAAAAGTCTGGTAGCAGGAAGTGTGAGAATGTGGCAACATGGATATCATTCCAGTGGATCAACCAGCCCTGGATTTATTGAGAAGAGGCTTCACCAGTTTTGAGAGGAGGCAGTTTAAATCAGAGGAAGCATGGTACTAGTTATAGAGAGTTGAAGGGCAAAAGCTATTCCAGTTTTCTTTCTTTCTTTTTTTTCACTCTTTTTTTGGTAAGATTTTTATTTTTTATTTTTATTTTTTAATGGCTCCCCCCCAGCATATAAAAGTTCCCAGGCTAGGGGTCAAATCAGGGCTGCAGCTGCTGGCCTACGCCACAGCCACAGCCTTACTGGATCCAAGGTATATCTGCAACTCACTCGGCAGCATTGTGGCAATGCCAGATCATTAACCCAAAGAGCGAGGCAAGGGATTGAACCTATGTCCTCAAGTATACTAATTAGGTTCGTTATTGCTAAGCCACAACTGGAACTCCCTTATTTTTTTCTATTATACTTGATTTGCAATGTTCTGTCAGTTTCTACTGTACAGCAAAGTGACCCAGTAACACATAAATATATATACATAATTTTTCTCACATTATATTCCATCATGTTCCATCACAGGTGCCTAAATGTAGATCTCTGTGCTATATAGCAGATCTCACTGCTTATCCATTCCAAGGGCAATAGTTTGCATCAACTAACCCCAAATTCCCAGTCCATCAGACTCCTCCCCATACTGCCTTGGCAACCACACGTCTGTTCTCCAAGTCCATGAGTTTGTTTCTTTTCTGAAGAAAGGTTCATTTGTGCCATATATTAGATTCTAGATATAAGTGATATCATATAGTATTTGTCTTTCTCCTTCTGACTTAGTTCACTTAATATGAGAGTCTCTGGCTCCAAACATGTTGCTGCAAATGGCCTTATTTTGTTCTTTTTATGATTGAGTAGTAGTCTACTCTGTATATGTAACACATCTTCTTAATACATTCATCTGTCGATGGACATTTAGGTTGTTTCCATGTCTTGACTATTGTGAACAGTGCTACAGTGAACACAGGGGTGCATGTTATCTTTTTCAAAGAAAGTTTTGTCTGGATATATGTCCAGCAATTGGATTGCTGGGTCGGTCATATAGTAGTTCTGTATTTAATTTTCTGAGGTACCTCCATACTATTTTCCATGGTGTTTGAACCAATTTACGTTCCCTTTTCTCCACACCCTCTCCAGCATTTATTATTTGTTGACTTGTTAACGATGGCCATTCTGACTGCTGTGAGGTGGTATCTCATAGTAGTTTTTATTTGCATTTCTCTAATGATTAGTTATGTATGTTGAGCATTTTTTCATGTGCCTGTTGGCCATCTGTATATTTTCCTTGGAGAAATGTGTAGTCAGGTCTTTTGCCTATTTTTCAATTGAGTTGTTGGTTTTTTTGCTGTTGACTGGTATAAGGGGTTTGTATATTTTAGAGACTAAGCCCTTGTCAGTTAAATCATTTGAAACTATGTTCTCCCATTCCATAGGATGTCTTTTTTTTCTTTTTTAAGATGTCCTTTGCTATGCAAAAGCTTTCAAGTTTGATTGGGGCCCATTGGTTTATTTTTGTTTTTATTTCTGTTCCCTTGGGAGACTGACCAAGAAAGTGTTTGTATGGGTGGGTGATGTCAGGGAATGTTTTGCTTATGTTCTCTTCCAGGAGTTTGATGGTGTCTTGTCTTATGTTTAAGTGTTTAGGCCATTTTGAGTCTCTGTGCATGGTGTGAGGATGTGTTCCATTTTCATTGACTTGCATGCAGCTGTCCAGGTTTCCCAGAAATGCTTGCTAAAAAGACTGTCTTTTTCCCATTTTATGTTCTTGCCTCCTTTGTCAAAGATTAATTGACCATAGGTGTCTGGGTTTATTTCTGGGTCTCTATTATGTTCCATTGGTCTATATGTCTGTTTTGGTACCAGTACCACACTGTGTTGATGACTGTGGCTTAGTAATATTGCCTGAATCTGGGAGAGTTATGCCTCCTGCTTGGTTTTTGTTCCTCAGAATTGCTTTGGCAATTCTTGGCTTTTATGATTCCATATCAACTTTTGGATTGTTTCTTCTAGTTCTGTAAAAAATGTTATGGGTAATTGGATAGGGATTGCACTGTATCTGTAGATTGCTTTGGGTAGTCTGGCCATTTTAACAATACTGATTCTTCTAATACAGGAACATGGAATATCTTTCCATTTCTTTGAATCCTCTTTAATTTCCTTGATTAGTGTTTTATAGTTATCAGCATATAAGTCTTTCACCTCCTTGGTCAGGTTTACTCCTAATATTTAATTTTTTGCATGTGATTTTAAAAGGTATTGAATTTTTATATTCTTTTTCTAATACTTCATTGCTAGTATAGAGAAATGCAACTGATTTCTGAATGTTAATCTTGTATCCTGCTACTTTGCTAAATTCATTGATTAGTTTGAATAGGTTTTGTGTGGAGTCCTTAGGGTTTTCTATATATAGTATCATGTTATCTGCATAGAGCAACAATTTTACCTCTTTTCTTCCAATTTCAATACCTGTTATTTCTTTTGTCTGATTGCTGTGGCTAGGACGTCCAATACTATGTTGAATAAAAGTGATAAGAGTGGGCATCCTTGTCTTGTTCCAGATTTTAGTGGGACGGCTTTCAGCTCTTCTCCATTGAGTATTATATTGGCTGTGGGTTTGTCCTAAATGGCTTTGATTACCATAAGGTATGTTCCCTCCATACCCACTTTGGTAAGAGTTTTTTATGAATGGATGTTGGACTTTGTCACATGTGTTGTCTGCATTTATTGAGATGATCATGTGGTTTTTGACTTTTCTTTTGCTAATGTGGTGTATGACAATGATTGATTTGTGTATGTTGAACCATCCTGGTGACCCTGGGATGAATCCCACTTGGTCGTGCTTTATGATCTTTTTTTTGTATGCTGTTGGATTTGGTTGGCTAAAATTTTGTTGAGAATTTCTGCATCTAGTCATCAAAGATATTGGTTTCTAATGTTCTTTTTTGGTAGTATCTTTGGTTTTGGTATTAAGTTGATGGCAGCTTCATAGAATATCTTTGGGAGTGTTGCCTCTTCTTCAACCTTTTTGGAAAAGTGTAAGAAGGATGGGTATGAGTGCTTCTTTGTATGTTTGGTAGAATTCACCTGTGAAGCCATCTGGTCGTGGACATTTGTTTGTAGGGAATGTTTTTATCACATATCCAATTTCATTTCTACTGATTGGGCATGTCTATTGATCTATTTCTTCTTGATTCAGTTTTGGCAGGCTGTCTCTAGAAATTTGTCCATCTCTTCTAGGTTGTCAAATTTGTTGGCATATAATTGTCCACAGTATTCTCTTATGATTTTTTTTTTTTGTATTTCTGCACTATCTGTTGAGCTTTCTCCTTTTTTAATTCTTATTTGTTTTTTTTCTCTGCTCTTCTTGGTGAGTCTGGCCAAAGGTTTGTCAATTTTGTTTATTACCCTTTCAAAGAACCAGCTCTTAGTTTTTATTGATGTTTTTTCTATTGTTTTTTGAATCTCTATTTTATTGATTTCTGGTCTGATCTTTATGATTTCCTCCTTTCTGCTGACTTTAGGTTTTGTTTTTGTTCTTCTTTTTCTAATTCTCCTAGGTGGTGTGTTAAGTTGTCTACTTGAGATTTTTCTTCTTTTCTGAGGAAGGCCTGTATCCCTATGAACTTGCTGCTAAGCAGTGCTTTTGTGGGATCCCATAGATTTTGAATGGTTTTGTTTTCATTATCATTTGTCTCAAGGTATTCTTCTAATTTCCCTTTTGATTTCCTCATTGACCCACTGGGTTTTTAGTATAGCATGTTGTTTAGTCTCCATGTAGTCAGTTTTTTTCCCATTTCTTTTCCAGTGGTTGATTCTAATTTCATGCCATTGTGGTCAGAAAAGATACATGAAATAATTTCTATACTCTTAAATTTGTTGAGGTTTTGTGCCCCAGTATGTGGTCAATACTTGAAAATGTTTCATATGCACGTGAAAAAAATGTATATTCTGATTTTTTTGGATGTAATGTCCTGAAAATGTCAATTAAGTCTAAATTTTCCATTGTGTCATTTAGAGTCTCTGTTGCCCTATTGATTATCTGTCTAGAGTATCTGTCCATTGATGTGAGTGGGTGTTAAAGTCTCCTACTATTATTGTATTCTCATTAACTTCTCCTTTATGTCTGTTGGTATTTGTTGTATGTATCTGGGTGCTCCTATATTAGGGGCCTATATATTGATGATTGTAATACCCTCTTCTTGAATGGTTTTCCTCTCCTTTTATTATTAGTGTCCTTCTTTTTCTTTATGGCCTTTATTTTAAAGTCTATTTTTGTCTGATGCAAGTATTGTAACTCTTGCTTTCCTGTCTTTTCCACTCAATGAAATATCCTTTTCCATCCCCTCACTTTCAATTTATATGTGTCCTTTGCCCTAAGGTGAGTCTCCTGTAGACAGCATATTATAGGCTCTTGTTTATTTATCCAATCTGCCACTCTTTGTCTTGATTGGAGCATTCAGTCCATTGACATTTAAGGTGATTATTGATAAATATGTATGTATTGCCATTTTAAACCTTGTTTTCCAGTTGATTCTATGTTTTCCCTTTGTTCCTTTTTTTGGTTGGATGATTTCCTTTTATGCTTTTTGTTTCCTTTTCTTTTTAGTTTTTCTGAATGTACTAGTTGGTTTTGACTTGTAGATGCCTTGTTTTTCAAGTATATTAACCCTTTCCTATATCTGCTTGCTCTAGCCTGATAGTGGTATAGGCTTACATATATTCTTATAAAAAAAAAAAAAAGTCTAGATTTACCTACTTTCCTCCCTCACATTTTATGATTTTAAAGTCCTTTTTTTAACATCTTCAAGTTTGTCCTTTTGCTGTTCCTTGTGTTTATGGTTACTATTACAATAGTTTTTTGGTTTTGTTTTTTTGTTTTTTCCCCTTTAGGTCTGTCTACTGGCTTAATTGAGTGCTTTCCCGGTGTGGTTTTCTCCATCCTATTTCTTCTTACTTCTTTTTTATTTAGAGGAGCCCTTTCCGTTTTTCTTTTAGAATGAGTTTAATATTACTGTACTCTTTCAGTTTCTGTTTCTTGGAGAAAATTGTTATTTCTCCTTCTATTTTAAATGATATTCTTGCTTGGTAGATTATTCCAGACTGCAAAATGTTTCCCTTTTCCCAGAACTTCAAATACATCCTGTCACTCTCTTCTGGCTTGTAGTGTTTCTGTAGAGAAATCAGCTGATAGCCTTATGCAGGGTCCTTTAGAATTAACTCTGTTTCTCTCTTGCTGCCTTTAGAATCCTCTCTTTAGCTCTTGCCATTTTCATTATAATGTGTCTTGGTGTGGGCCTGTTTGGGGCCCTCTGTGCTTCCTGTATCATGGTATCTGTGTCCTTCAGATTTGGAAAGTTTTCAGCCATAAGTTCTTCAAATATATTTTCCATCCCCCCTTTTTTTGTCTTCTCTTTCTGGAATCCCCTTTATGTGTTGATTGGCCCACTTTATAGTCTCCTGTAGGTATCATATTGCTTTCTTTTTTCTTTTTCACGTGGTTTTCTGTCTGCTGTCCTGAGTGGATGATTTCCATTGTACTATCTTCCAAGTCCCTAATTCCTTCTTCTTCTAATGATCCATTTTGCTCTTCAGTGACTAAGTCAGCTTGCATCTCTGCAAAGGAATGTTCTAATTTTTCTTGGTTCCTCCTTATATTTTCCAGTTCCTTTCTAAAGTAATCTGCATTAGTGTTCATAGCTGCTCGTAATTCCTTCCTACTCGCTCTTCGTCCCTTCAGTATTTTCACTGTCTCCTTTGTGCACTCAGTGTCTCTTAGACTGCAGTGGTCTGTTTCATGATTTGCTCCTTCGGGTGACTTCTGCTTTTTTTAACCGGGAATGATTCCTGGGCTGCTTCATTTTGCTTATATTTTTCTCATTCTGTGAGTTTAGGGAAAATGACTCCTGTAGGCTTGGAGGGCTAGTTATATGCATGAGTGCCCCGGGGTATTTTGTGAGAACTTACTTTTGATTTTTAGGGTGCTTGTTGTGTGTGCTTCCAGGGAGATGGAGGCAGTGGTCAGGGCTAGTAGCTAGTGCCTGGTTGCTGGGCCCTTGACAGTGGGCAGGACCCACGGGAAGGTGGGGCAGGCTGCTCCTCGTTGCAGGGCCCTGGGAAGTGACAGTGATCAGGCGGGTGTAGGCAGTGCCCAGAGCATTTGGCAGTGGCAGTAGCAGGGCAGGTGCATTCCCAGGGGAGTGAGAGCAACAATGAGTGTGCTTGGTTGCAGTGCCATTTTTTTTTTTTTTTTGCCAACCTTTCAGGTGCCTAAGGTCTCAGTTGGTATCTGTTCACAGACCCCTAGTGGTGGTGGGCCATGTCCTCCTCGGGTATCTGAGGTAATTGCTATGAAGCTCTGCCAACTATAAATCACACAAGAGTGCTTAGCCCCCCACTGCCCTTAGGCCACACAAGAGGTACCTGGCCTTCTGTACTCTGTCTCCCATAGCCTGCACCAGAGGTGCTCTGTCATCTGAGAGTCTGTGTGTACACAGGCAAAGCTATTCCTATGTGGTCCTCCCCTCCCCAACAATGGCACCTTGCTTCTCCTGCAGATGCATACCTCCTCCTTGGTTCCCTCAGCTGTAGCGTTTGGCTCCCCAGCCCATGGCATTCAGCTCCCAGCCCTCGGCACACTGCTCTCTAGCCCCTCAGGCTGTCTCCATACATCCACCCCTAGCCCTCTCTCTGGTTCTGACTTCCGGAGCCGGAGTCTCAGCGTCCAGCCCCCACCAGAGCATCTCAGGCTGTGGCCTCTAGGGGTGTGGTGCAGATCATCTGTGCAGCTCTTCCTCTGCTTTGCCCTCCTCAATCCTGCTGCTGCACTTTTCTGCACAACTTTGTGGTTCTTCCATGTCAGCTGATCTCCCTGTCAGTTAGGTGGTTTCTCAGGGTATGGGTTTGTTCCTTTCCTCTTTAAAAGCTCCCTCTCAGGAGTGCTAGTCCCATTCTGATTGCTTTTCTCTCTTTTCTTTTTTAATTTTCCTTTTCTACCCAGTTATGTGGAGGGTGTTTTGCCCTTTTTTGGAGGTTTAAGGTCTTTTGCCAGCATTCAGTAGATGTTCTGTGCGAATCGTTCTACATGTAGTTTTTTTTTTTTTTTTTTTTTTTGGTTTGTTGGAGAAGGTGAGCACCACGTCTTACTCTTCTGCCCTCTTGATCCCCACCCCCCAATTTTCAATTATACTTCTTAAGACATAAGACCCAGTTTTAGAAGAAAAATGTTGCATTTAAGCTATTCAAGTTTTTGATATTTTGAGAGAATTTATGATTTTGAATGACTCTTGGCTCAAATCATCATTACGTGTAGTAAAGGGAACCAGGGCACAAGTCATCCATAATGGCAGGTCGTGTAAGTGAACAAATGTTAGCAGTTGTTACCTGGAGTAGGATTACAGAAGGACATGCAAAGATTTCATATACTGTTCTCCTGAATGTGTAAACTTCAATCACTTTATCTGGCCTAATGTATTCACCCAAACCACTCCTATAAAAGATGATATACACTGAAATCTCAAAAGTACAATTTAACCTTCTTTCAGGTAGTAATTGACTTTATTTTGTTTCATCTTTTTAACTTTCTTTTACTTTCCAAAAATGAGCATCTGACTCCTCCAGAATGTGAGAGGCTTTTTCCACCATACATGCTCCACATCTGTACTCTTTCATTATTATTTCTGAGAAAACAGGGAAATGTACATGCTATAAAATTTTCATTTCAACATCCACAGAAAATAATAGGAGGAAAAAAAAAAGTAGATGAGACTTATTTCTAAGACATGGGATTAGTCTCATCAATACTGGAAACTTTCCCTTCATGGAACCAATTTTTTAAATGGGTGGGAAGAGTTTATTAATTTTTTTCCTTACCACATTCCAGAGGTGAGTCTGGGGAAATTGTTGTTTCTTTCACTGTATGTTTGCTTACTTTCATTCGAAACAATATTATATAAAATTTTCTGGACTGTTGATAAAACAAGTGCAACTGTAGACTGATGAGTCATACTGAAGAGTGCCAGTGTTCAAAGTGTATCACTGGCCAACAGTAGTTTATTGGCATCCTACAGTAGGTTTTAACTTCCTGAACTGATGCTTTCAAGACAGAAAAACACAGAAAATTCTGCCCTCAAATTATAAGCATTCTACTCTGATGCCTTTAAGAGTAGTTATAGTACATCCTTTGCTAAGGGCCCAAATAAGCCCACTATTAGTCAATTGCTTACCTATAATCAGAGATGATTATAACAATTTGATGCCAAAACCCATCCTTACTGCATCTTTCTTGTACACTTTCTCAAAGTTTCATGTTTGCTGAAGGATGACTATGTGGGGAGTATCTGTGAAATTCTCTACAAGTGACTCAATTTGATATTCATGAGCTGAAGGTCATCTTCCTGAAGGATATGGCCAGTAATTACAATAAGTCTGATAGAAAATGAAGCCAGTAAGTTTTAATTAAGTTATGCATATGGGGCATTAGAGTAGACAGTTTTCATCTGGAAATCTTGATATAAGGGAAGGTTTGTCAGTCTAGTGAAGGCTCTAAGTTGTTATAATAATCAAATAAAATCAATTCAATCTAACCTGTGTTTCATGTCAAAGGTACAGAAAATAGGAGATAGAGCTTCCTGGAGGAAACTGAGATAAAGAGGTAATTTTTTCATATGGTTTTATCCTTAATGATTAAATACCTGTTCTGTATTCACAGAACACAGGAAGCAAGGACCTTAGCTTTTCTTTCTTTTTCAACCATCTATAGAAGTTTGTAAAGGTTGTATGTATTTTTCACTGTATTCAGCTTTCTGGTATTTTGCTGTTCATAACTCCAGTCTATTTGCTTAGATACCAAGATGGACTTGAACAGCGCAGTTAAACTCTGCTGGATTAATTCGGTACTGGGATGTGCTTCTTCAGGGATGATGACAGAGAAGAGGAATATAGGTGAAGAAAAGTAATGTTACAGTTTTCAGGGTCATGAGGCTTTCAGAGAAGACTTCTATTATCTTAATGCTTCCAATAAGGGAAACCAAAGATCAAGGGAAGCCAAAGAAAGGGATCAGTCTGGGGAGACAAGTAATAACTATGACTTAACCTTGATGTTGGCTAACTAGTTTTCTCAGTTCCCTAAATACCTAAGTAACATATTGTTTATTTGTGTAAGATATTTGGTCTGCATGCTCCATAAATACTAGTTAACAATGAATTCTACAAGGAGTTGCCAGTATTTGACAAACAAAGCCTGTAAGGTAGTTCCTAAGCACTAAAGCATAGTTTTATAAGTGGAGCATAGTTCCAAGCTTCAAGCTCTGTAATGCCTCAAAAGAGAGACCTGAATATCACTTGGTGAAAGAGATGCTGTATTTGTATTCCCACTCTGGAGAAGAGCCACTTGCCTTGAAATCATTTGGTTCTAACCAGGTGATTCTAACTGCTGTGATGGTCTCATGGTTTGTGAGTACCACCATGTCCCTGGAAACATGAAGCACAGTCCCCAAGACCAGTAGAAGAATGTTCAACGTACATCTATCAGGAAGTGCTCCCGCTCTTGACCATCGGAAAGTCTACGGATGACTTACTGTTGGTTTCAAGACTCTCACAGAGTTCACTTTTCACTTCGCCATTTGGTCTGTCATTTCCCTTTTGGATCAGTTTGCTTTGCATGGTGGCAGCGGTCACCACAGCCTTGAAGCTCCGCTTGCGTTTTTGAACATTCTGTTCTGGATGAAAAATTATAATATAAACCTTGGGCATATAGAGCATGCCCAGAGACACCGAAGCACTTAAACTCATGGAGACAGTAAGTGTTGTTGTCTGGATGTACATCTGAAGAAGGGGGAAAAAAAAAAAAAGAATCAATGTTGATAAACCCGATCAAAGATAAAGCAAATAACATAACCATTTTCTGAAATTATTCCAGCTTCTCTGCTAACGGTGTGTTAAAAGGTACTTGTTGAAACTGCCTTCAATTATACTCAATTCAAGCATTCCATTCCTTTAGTCCCCACCTGCAAATGTGGGTGAAGTTCTATTGTTTATGAAGGCCAGTTCCTTCAAACAAACAAACAAAGCAAGCTGATAGAGCTGAGTTTCCTTTTTAGATTTTAATTATACATATATAAGGAAGGGGGCAAAACCAGTCTAGCAAAAGACTAACATTTTATGTCACACAAATCTTCTTCAGGGAGGTGTCACAGCGTCAAATGCTATTCTTTCAACAATAAACTTAACCTAGAAGGTGAATTAAATATAGTGGAAATAGAGCAGGAGGCAAATAGTCCAGGCAAACAGTCCAGAACATCACCACTGCACACCACTGCTTGAATAATACTAGTGTTTACATCTTCACATAATTGCTTAATTCCAGCTCCCTAACCTGATATATCACAAGTATGCTATAAGGGCTTGATTTTCTTTCACAGTCCCCCTAAAGGATAATTCCAGAGGGTCTCGATGATTGCATCAGATCAAAATAAATGTGGGTGCTTTTAGAAAATACATGAAACTTCCTCCTTCCAAGATTGAAATACGGCCTTTGGGGATAGAACCCTGACATCTGGATTTTGAAAATTTCTCTGCCTGGGCTCAATCCTTATCCTTACCCCACTGAACTGACTGCTCTTGTACTTACAAAGAGACGTTTCTCTGGGAAATTTTTCTTCCTACAATCTAGTGGTTAATGACCTAAAAAAGCCAAACCTAAAAATCACTGTTTTTGTTTTTTTCATTATGTTATGAAAACAAACATGATAGTATTTTAATCTTTTTTCCTTCCCCAATATTTTGAGCTATAATCAAAAATAGAAATTGTGTATTTTAAGGTGTACAACTTGATGTTTTAATCATTGCAATCAACTTAACATATCCATCACCTCACCTAATTACCATTTTCTTTGTTTTCTTTTCCTTTGTGTGTGTGTGTGTGTGTTAAGAATGCTTAAGATCTCCCTTCTTAGGAAATGGCAAGTATACAATACAGTATTGTTACCTATAGTCACATATTCATCTTGTGTAACTGGAAGTTTGCACCTTTTGACCAGTATCTCCCTTATTTCCCCTCCCCCTGCCCCTGGCAACCACTGTTCTGCTCTCTGCTTCTAAGAGTCTCACAGTTTTAGATTTCACATATAAGTGGGATCACGCAGTTTTTGTCTTTCTGGCTACTTTTGCTTAGTACAATGTCCTCCAGATTGTCACAATGGCAGGATAAACACTCTGTACATATATCACATCTTTAAAAACAAAAATCTGATCTACTTTCATTTTTTATATCCTGAGCTCAAAATACAATTTCTCCAAACAACTTGGCATACACTGAGGCTACAAAGCAGCCATGTTTTAAGATTATGAAGAGATCCCTTTATTATATCTGTGATCTTCCTTAATATCTTTTTTTTTTTGTCTTTTTGCTCTTTCTTGGGCCACTCCCACAGCATATGGAGGTTCCCAGGCTAGGGGCTGAATCGGAGCTGTAGCCACCCGCCTACACCAGAGTCACAGCAATGTGGGATCCGAGCCGCGTCTGCAGCCTACACCACAGTTCACGGCAATGCCGGATCGTCAACCCACTGAGCAAGGGCAGGGACCGAACCTGCAACCTCATGGTTCCTAGTCGGATTCGTTAACCACTGCACCACCACAGGAACTCCTTTCCTTAATATCTTTTCACTCTGACGATACCTCTGGAAATGTAAAGTTGTCAGACTGTATCCATCAATCCCCAGAATGCAAACTAATTGGATCATTTTAATAAAGGGCTGAAATACGTTTACCTTCAAGGGTAAATATCTGAATCAGCTTTATGGTTGGCCTTTTCCTAGGGGAGACTGTTTCTCTTAACAGATGACAAAATCTTGATGTACAAAACTGTCCAAACCACGAAGCAAAACTTCAGACACCCACAAAAAGACTGTCTCTGTCTGAGCAATCATGTCATGTGAGTTACTGAGTTTACTATTCAATTCATCTACCAGGAAGGCTGTCCTTTGCTTAAGACCCTATGGTAAGTATGGGAATACCCTTCCATTAGGATTGGTTTGTTTCAAAGTTCACCTCCTCCAGGAAGTCCTCCATGATAAATCTTATTTAATTATAATGTTTTTATTTTATTTCTAAGCACTAATGCATTGAAGAGTAAACACAATGGATCACTTGCTAATATGTAACTCTGTGATTATAATCATTTATATAAACTGTAATAATTCATATAAAATGCACAGCTAGGGTATAAATTTTGAATCTGTAATCTGTATTTTTTCTTATCTACCTCTAGGAAATTATACAATAATTACTCATATACTACTCCTTGTTTTTAAGTAAATGAAGATCTTTGAGAATCCCTTGATTTACATTAAGTTTTTCAGAATATGCTTTCCATAATTTTCTACTGTGTCAAATGGACATCAGGGATGCTAACATTGTAAGTAAGAAACTCAAAGTGTTGAGGTATGAATCCAGATTTTAGGTTGGGCTCATGCATACCAACCTCAATAGAGACATAATTCAAATCCATCTGTCAGCAAAGTGACAAATTACTATGTGTCATGATCTCTTGTGCTACCTGCCAACAAGTGAAAACCCATGTTACATGTGAGTAACTAAAGGTCTACTACAATTAAGAAGGTCCTGATAAGATGTGAATATGCACCTTTAAACCACATAAATCTCCCTAAGCTTTGCCACCTACTTTTAAGCAACTTATTATAATAATACTTCTAAGCCTCTCATGTGTTGGTTAATCCTCTTTGAATTCCTGCTTATTCTCCAGCTAGCATTGCTGCAGAAAGGCTATGTAGAAAATGGGCTGCAGAGAAAGGACATAAAGATAAGGAAAGGAGAGAGCCAAATGCGAATCACACACGTAAATTTTCAAATCCACTCCCTTATAGGAACCATCAGTTTTGTCCCATTCAGACCTTGCCAAGTCAATTTAACTTATAAAAAAATAAAATAAAAACCAAAAAACTTCCAGAGGTCCAACAGCTATGAAATGATGGGAACACCCACACTTAAAACATATAATTCTAGTCCAAGGAATTCATAAATACTTTTCTAGTTTGAAAATCTTATAAAATGTGTCTGGTACCATAAATATAATTTTCTTCCCATATTCAGAATAATTTCTGTAATACATAGTAATTTTGATTTTGCTAAGTATTAAGCATGAAGAAGATTCTGGAATGCTAGTTTCCACATTAATTACTGCAGTCTGTTCTTTCAGCAAACCAACTCAATAGAAGATGTAATAAACATAGATATTAGAATTAAATAGTACCATGCTTGGTGTTCCAAGCTCTCCATTAGACACTAGGTTTGCAGATGACACCATAACGCTGATGTGACTTATGTGCTCTCTTAAAACAGCTTCTGAAAAAATTTAATGTGAGCTCAATACATAAAAAGCATCTATATAAAAATCATACCCTAAAATGCAAAATTTTACAGTGACCAAGCCTTTGCAACAGACCTCAAACTGTGAGTATGTTGAGGTTTTGAACTTCATTTTTTAATATTTAATGAAATGAAAATGCTATACATATTATAATCTCAATGAAAGCAATAAGAGCAAAATAAGAACAGAAGTAAAATGCCACCTCCTGGCATTTGAGAGAAACTAAGTCCTTAGCATCATGGATTATAGGATTCTCAATATCTCTCATATTTAAGAAGACATGGCTTTCTATGTCATATTAAAAAATTGAAATGGAGCACTTGATTCCCAAAACACATGCTTTTTTTTTTTTTGTATACCTGCTGAATATTCTAAACACTTGAGTCATGTAAGGAAGGAACATATCCAAGCAGACCTGAGCTTGAATTCCAAACCACCACTTATATATTTTTTGAAGATAAATAGTTTATAGAGGAACTGTAGCATTGCCTTGTGGGTGGTAAAAGCTCTAAGTCGACCCACCAGGTGACTGTCCAAACTCTAATAAAACTTCCCTGGCAGTTGAACAGCTGTGAGCTCTTATTTTCCCTCTGACTTTTAATTTCTTACCTATGAAATGGGAAGAAATAATCCTTTTCTCACAGAAGGGTTGTAGGTGGAATGACATAATCTTTACAAATCATCTCAAAGGCACAAAATAGTAGCAGCTCAACAAAGATTATTTGGCCTGCAACTTTGAATCTAAAAGGCTGCCTACAAAACATCCTTCCAGGTAGGTAGAATTGAGAGAGGGTCATTTAGTGAAGAGGTGATAGCACTGCAGCTCTAACTGTATGATGTCAAGGAAAATGCTATTGTAACCTTACTTCAAAGTGGGCAGAATGAAACCTTGCCCAAAAGTCAGCTGCTCTTTGCTGATGTCAGGGCCATAGTCACTGTCTCTGCTACAGGCCTAGAATAGTACACTGGCTCTCTGTATTAAATTATAGCTCAGCAGAATACAGGAGGGAACTACATGAATTCCCTATAAGCAACATAAATCCACTGAGAGATGCTGATGAGTTTTGGATTTGTTAATGCAACCTTCTTTTTTCCATCTTCCTTTTACGCCCCCACCTTCTGCCCCCTGTCACTCCAAAATATTAGTACCTGGAAGAAGGAGTGTGTCTTTTCTATTACGTCCCTTGATAGTCTGTCTCTTCCTCTGCCTCCATGGCCCCTGCACATTTTGGAGCAGTCAGATGCACTGAGGCAGCTTTATCTGATCTCAGGATAAGCCAGGGAGGAGATGACACAATGGAGCATATTAACATGACATCTTTTCTGGGACTTGTTACAACTCCTCTTCATTCTCTGCAGGAATCATTGGTGCACATCCAATGATGTGCTGAATGTCTGGGAATCACCAAAAGCTCCAGGAAGAGTGACCTCCAGAAAAAAGGTCAGTCTTTGACTTTCGACCAGCTGCTTGCACACAGAACTCCACAGACTCTCATATCAAAGCTGGTATGTTTTTAACCTCTTAGTAACTAAGGTAACATGTTCTGAAACCTAAAACCCCAAACAGATTTATGCCCTGTGATAAGAAACAGATTATTTATTCCTGAGTATTTCTGCCTTGCCCTGGATGGTTTTATCTCACTTTTTTGCTACATTCAGCCAGGTTCTCTTTTGCTGCTTCACACACAGCCTGACTAGTGAAAAAGTTCCGTTCACATTTTTTTTTTCTTTCTTGGCTGCCCCACAGCATATGGAGTTCCTGGGCCAGGGATCAGAGCCTAGCACTGTGCCAGGCCAGGGATTGAACCTGAGTCCTGGTGCTGCAGAGACACTGCAGATCCTGTTGTGCCACAGTGGGCACTCCAATAATGTCCAATTTATATATTATATATTAAGTAATGTATATATATATTAAATAATGTCCATTTCATATATATATATAAATGGCTGCACCTGCAGCATATGGAAGTTCTTGGGCCAGGGATTGAATTTGAGCCACAGCCACAATGCCAGATCTTTTAACCCACTGTTCCAGGCTAGGGCTTGAACCCATGCCTCTGCAGTGACCCAGGCTGCTGTGATAAGATTCTTAACCCACATGGCAGAAACTCCAGAAAACTATGCTTATACTTAAAGCCTGCCTTTTTTTTTTTAAGGGGCACACCCATGGCATAAGGAGGGTCCCAGGCTAGGGGTCGAATCAGAGCTGTAGCTGCTGGCCTACACCACAGCTCATGGCAATGTCAGATCCTTAACCCACTGAGCGAGGCCAGATTCACTTCTGCTGAGCCATGATGGGAACCCCAAAACCTGCCCTTTTTTTCCCTTCTTCTGTTATCTATTCCCTGATCAGTGTGTCCAGTAAAGTGCTACCTGCATCCACAAATGGATTTTCTTCTGGGCTTCAGCCAATAGACTTTAAATCTCATTCATTCCTAGAAGTGATTAACGCCACTTTTTTTAAAAGATAGAAAAATTTACAGAGAAATTCTGGAGTTGCTTTGTGAGTGGTAAAAGCCTCAAATCAACCTATCTTGTAAAAACCGAAGCTAGTAAAACTGCCCTGGCAATTGGACACAGCAAAACACCAGAGGCAATAACCCAGCTCTTCAGGCTGAGTCTGGATGCTAATGAACCATTCCCAAATCCATATCAAACATTTTACCATTGTTTCTGTTTTGTTTAGTTCAAATATCTTGCTGGCTTCTCCTTTTCAGTCAGGTTCTGAGGGATCCTTCTCATTCTAACATCTTTAACTTAAAGTTCCCCAGACCTCAGTCCCTGGATATCTACTATCTATCCATCCATCCCTCAGGGCACATGACTCTTTTATGATAATATTTAGAATTATTTAGACATTAAGCCAAGGCCAGCTGGATGGAGACAGCCTGAGGGGTTAGGGAGCAGTATACCTCGGGCTGGAGAGCTGAATGCCACAGCTAGTGGAACCCACAAGGAGGTCTAGGCCCCCTGGAGAAGCAAGATACCATTGTTAGGGAGGGTGGGAGGAGGAGGGGCAGACTGCCATAGGAATATCTTCGCCTGCTCACACTTGGGCTCTCAGAGGGTGGGGTGCCTTGGCACAGGCTTCTAGTTATGAGGTGCCACTTTCTTGTGCTACTGGTGACTGTGCAACTTTTGTGAC
Organism: Phacochoerus africanus; assembly: GCF_016906955.1. NCBI lineage: Eukaryota > Metazoa > Chordata > Mammalia > Artiodactyla > Suidae > Phacochoerus > Phacochoerus africanus. Next base: position 21,679,295 of record NC_062559.1, on the reverse strand, counting down.
AGATACAGGTGGCTGGGCAACTCTTGTGTGGCCTAAGGGCAGCGGGGGACTAAGCATGACGTGACATCTCTTGCGTGATCTACAGGCGATGGAGCAACTCACAGCAGTTATCTCAGACACCCGAGGAGGACATGGCCCACCACCACTAGGGGTCTGTGAACAGATACCAACTGAGACCCTAGGCACCTGAAAGGTTGGCCAAAAAAAAAAAAAAAATGGCACTGCAACCAAGCACCATTCATTGTTGCTCTCACTCCCCTGGGAATGCACCTGCCCTGCTACTGCCACTGCCAAATGCTCTGGGCACTGCCTACACCCGCCTGATCACTGTCACTTCCCAGGGCCCTGCAACGAGGAGCAGCCTGCCCCACCTTCCCGTGGGTCCTGCCCACTGTCAAGGGCCCAGCAACCAGGCACTAGCTACTAGCCCTGACCACTGCCTCCATCTCCCTGGAAGCACACACAACAAGCACCCTAAAAATCAAAAGTAAGTTCTCACAAAATACCCAGGGGCACTCATGCATATAACTAGCCCTCCAAGCCTACAGGAGTCATTTTCCCTAAACTCACAGAATGAGAAAAATATAAGCAAAATGAAGAAGCCCAGGAATCATTCCCGGTTAAAAAAAGCAGAAGTCACCCGAAGGAGCAAATCATGAAACAGACCACTGCAGTCTAAGAGACACTGAGTGCACAAAGGAGACAGTGAAAATACTGAAGGGACGAAGAGCGAGTAGGAAGGAATTACGAGCAGCTATGAACACTAATGCAGATTACTTTAGAAAGGAACTGGAAAATATAAGGAGGAACCAAGAAAAATTAGAACATTCCTTTGCAGAGATGCAAGCTGACTTAAAGTCACTGAAGAGCAAAATGGATCATTAGAAGAGGAAGGAATTAGGGACTTGGAAGATAGTACAATGGAAATCATCCACTCAGGACAGCAGACAGAAAACCACGTGAAAAAGAAAAAAGAAAGCAATATGATATCTACAGGAGACTATAAAGTGGGCCAATCAACACATAAAGGGGATTCCAGAAAGAGAAGACAAAAAAAGGGGGGATGGAAAATATATTTGAAGAACTTATGGCTGAAAACTTTCCAAATCTGAAGGACACAGATACCATGATACAGGAAGCACAGAGGGCCCCAAACAGGCCCACACCAAGACACATTATAATGAAAATGGCAAGAGCTAAAGAGAGGATTCTAAAGGCAGCAAGAGAGAAACAGAGTTAATTCTAAAGGACCCTGCATAAGGCTATCAGCTGATTTCTCTACAGAAACACTACAAGCCAGAAGAGAGTGACAGGATGTATTTGAAGTTCTGGGAAAAGGGAAACATTTTGCAGTCTGGAATAATCTACCAAGCAAGAATATCATTTAAAATAGAAGGAGAAATAACAATTTTCTCCAAGAAACAGAAACTGAAAGAGTACAGTAATATTAAACTCATTCTAAAAGAAAAACAGAAAGGGCTCCTCTAAATAAAAAAGAAGTAAGAAGAAATAGGATGGAGAAAACCACACCGGGAAAGCAATCAATTAAGCCAGTAGACAGACCTAAAGGGGAAAAAACAAAAAAACAAAACCAAAAAACTATTGTAATAGTAACCATAAACACAAGGAACAGCAAAAGGACAAACTTGAAGATGTTAAAAAAAGGACTTTAAAATCATAAAATGTGAGGGAGGAAAGTAGGTAAATCTAGACTCTTTTTTTGGAATGTGTTTGAGTCTATACTACTGTCAGGCTAATGCAAACAGATACAGGAAGGGGTAATGTACATGAAAAACAGGGCATCCACAAATCAAAACCAACTAGTACATTCACAAAAACCAAAAAGAATAGGACACAAGAAGCATAAAAGGAAATCATCCAACTAAAAAAAAGGGACAAAGGAGAAACAGAAAAAACAAGGTTTAAAATGACAATACATACATATTTATCAATAATTACCTTAAATGCCAATGGACTGAATGCTCCAATCAAAAGACATAGAGTGACAGATTGGATTTCTTAAAAAAAGAGCCTATAATAAATATGCCCTCTACAAGAGACTCATCTTAGGGCACAGTCACATATAAATTGAGAGTGAGGGGATTTGAACAGAGATTTCATGCAAAAGGAAGAGACAGGAAAGCAGGAGTTGTAATACTCATTTCAGACAAAATAGACATTAAAATGAAGTTCATAAATAAAGATGAAGAAGGACATTATTTAATGGTAAAAGGATCCATTCAAGAAGAGGATATTACAATCATCAATATATAGGCCCCTAAGATAGGAGCACCCAGATACATACAACAAATAATAACAGACAGAGAAGGAGAAATTGATGGGAATACAATCATAGTAGGAGACTTTAACACCCCACTCACATCAATGGACAGATTCTCTACACAGATAGTCAGTAGGGCAAAAGAGATCCTAAATGACACAATGGAAAACTTAGACTTAATTGACATTTTCCGGACATTACATCCAAAAAAATCTGAACGTCTATTCTTTTTTTTTTTTTTTTGCCTTTTCTAGGGCTGCTCCTGTGGCATATGGAGATTCCCAGGCTGGGAATCTGATCGGAGCTGCAGCCACTGGCCTATGCCAGAGCCACAGCAACACGGGATCCAAGGCACATCTGCAACCTACACCACAGCTCACGGTAATGCCAGATCCTTACTCCCCTTAGCAAAGCCAGGGATCGAACCTGCAACCTCATGGTTCCTAGTTGGATTCGTCAACCACTGCACCATGACGGGAACTCTCATTCTTCTCCAGTGCACATGGAACATTTTCAAGGATTGACCACATACTGGAGCACAAAACTAACCTCAATAATTTTCTTTCTTTTTTTTTTTTGTCTTTTTGCCATTTCTTGGGCCACTCCCACAGCATATGGAGGTTCCCAGGCTAGGGGTCCAATCAGAGCTGTAGCCACTGGCCTACGCCAGAGCCACAGCAACGTGGGACCTGAGCTGCATTTGTGACCTACACCACAGCTCATGGAAACGCCGGATCCTTAACCCACTGAGCAAGGCCAGGGATTTAACCCACAACCTCCTGGTTCCTAGTCGGGTTCGTTAACCACTGAGCCACAATGGGAACTCGTAATCTCAATAAATTTAAGAGTATAGAAATTATTTCATGTATCTTTTCTGACCACAGTGGCATAAAATTAAAATCAACGACTGGAAAAGAAATGGGAAAAAACTGACTACCTGGAGACTAAACAACATGCTACTCAAAATCCAATGGGTCAATGAGGAAGTCAAAAGGGAAATTAGAAGAATACCTTGAGACAAATGATAATGAAAACAAAACCATTCAAAAATCTATGGGATCCCACAAAAGCACTGCTTAGAGGCAAGTTCATAGTGATACAGGCCTTCCTCAGAAAAGAAGAAAAATCTCAAGTAGACAACTTAACACACCACCTAGGAGAATTAGAAAAAGAAGAATAAAAACAAAACCTAAAGTCAGCAGAAAGGAGGAAATCATAAAGATCAGACCAGAAATCAATAAAATAGAGATTCAAAAAACAATAGAAAAAAAACATCAGTAAAAACTAAGAGCTGGTTCTTTGAAAGGGTAATAAACAAAATTGACAAACCTCTGGCCAGACTCACCAAGAAGAGGAGAGAAAGAACTCACATAAAATAAGAACTGAAAAAAGGAGAAAGCTCAACAGATAGTGCAGGAATACAAAAAAAAAAAAACCATAAGAGAATACTATGGACAATTATATGCCAACAAATTTGACAATATAGATGAAATGGACAAATTTCTAGAGACATACAACCTGCCAAAACTAAATCAAGAAGAATGGGATTAACTGAACAGACCAATCAGTAGAAATGGAATTGAATATGTAATAAAAACATTCCCTACAAACAAAAGTATAGGACCAGATGGCTTCACAGGCAAATTCTACCAAACATATAAAGAAGTATTTATACCCATCCTTCTTACACTTTTCCAAAAGGTTGAAGAAGAAGCAATACTCCCAAAGACATTTCTATGAAGCCGCCGTCACCCTAATATCAAAACCAAAGATACTACCAAAAAAGAACATTAGAGGTCAATATCTCTGATGACTATAGATGCAGAAATTCTCAACAAAATTTTAGCCAACCGAATCCAACAAAGATCATAAAGCACGACCAAGTGGGATTCATCCCAGGTTCACAAGGATGGTTTAACATAGGCAAATCAATCATCATCATATACCACATTAACAAAAGAAAAGTCAAAAATCATATGATCATCTCAATAGATGACAAAGTCCAACATCCATTCATGATAAAAGTCTTACCAAGGTGGGTACAGCGAGAATACACCTTAACATAATAAAAGCTATTTACAACCAACACATAGCCAATATAATAAAATGGAGAAATGCTGAAAACCTTCCCAGTAATATCTGGAACAAGACAAGGATGCCCACTCTTACCACTTTTATTCAACATAGTACTGGAAGTCCTAGCCACAGCAATCATTCTAACAAAAGAAATACCGGGTATTGAAATTGGAAGAAAAGAGGTAAAACTGTCACTCTATGCAGATGACATGATACTATATATTGAAAACCCTAAGGACTGTGTACAAAAACTGATCAATGAATTCAGCAAAGTAGCAGGATACAAGATTAACATTCGGAAACCTGTTGCATTTCTCTATTCTAGCAATGAAGTATTAGAAAAAGAATATAAAAATTCAATACTTTTTAAAATAACATGCAAAAAATTTAAATATTTAGGAGTAAACCTGACCAAGGAGGTGAAAGACTTGTGTGCTGAGAACTATAAAACATTAATCAAGGAATTTAAAAATGATTCGTAAAATGGAAAGATATTCCATGCTCCTGGATTGGAAGCATCAATATCGTAAAGATGGCCAGCTTCCCCAAAGCAATCTACAGATTCAGTGCTATCCCTATCAAATTACCCATGACATTTTTTCATAGAACTAGAACAAACAATCCAAAAATTTATATGGAACCATAAAAGACCCAGAATTGCCAAAGCAATTCTGAAGAACAAAAACCAAGCAGGAGGCATAACTCTCCCATACTTCAGACAATGTTAGAAAGCCACAGTCATCAAGACAGTGTGGTATTGGTACCAAAACAGACAGACAGACCAATGGAACAGAATAAAGAACCCGGAAGTAAACCCAGACACCTATGGTCAAGTAATTTTTGACAAAGGAGGCAAGAACATAAAATGGGAAAAAGTCTCTTCAGCAAGTGGTACTGGGAAAACTGGACAGCTGCCTATAAATCAGTGAAACTAGAATACACCCTCACAACATCCACAAAAATAAATTCAAAATGGGTTAACGACTTAAACATAAGACAAGACACCATCAAACTCCTAGAAGAACAGAGGCAAAACATTCCCTGACATCACCCATACAAATGTTTTCTTGGGTCAGTCTACCAAGGCGATAGAAAGAAAAACAAAAATAAACCAATGGGCCCCAATCAAACTTAAAAGCTTTTTCACAGCAAATAAAACCATACAAAAGATATCCTATGGAGTGGGAGAATATAATTTCAAATGATGCAACTCACAAGGGTTTAGTCTCCAAAATATACAAACAACTTATACAAGTCAACAACAAAAAAACCAACAACTCAGTTGAAAAATGGGCAAAAGACCTGAGTACACATTTCTCCAAATATATATACATATGGCCAACAGGCACATGAAAAAAATGCTCAACATAACTAATTATTAGAGAAATTCAAATCAAAACTACTATAAGGTACCACCTCAGACCGGTCAGAATGGCCATCATTAACAAGTCAATAAATAGCAATTGCTGGAGAGGGTGTGGAGAAAAGAGGAATTCTTTCTTCACTGTTGATGGGAATGTAAATTGGTACAAACACTATTGAAAACAGTATGGAGGTACCTCAGAAAACCAAATAAGGAACTACCGTATGACCTAGCAATCTCACTCCTGGGCATATATCTAGACAATACTTTCACTGAAAAAAATACATGCACCTCTGTGTTCATTGCAGCACTGTTCACAATAGCCAAGGCATGGAAACAACCTAAATGTCTGTGAACAGATTAATGGATTAAGAAGATGTTGTAGATATACACAATGGGATACTACTCAGCCATAAAAAAGAGCAAAACAATGCCATTCACAGCAACATGGATAGAACTAGAGACTCTCATACTAAGTGAGGCAAGTCAGAAGGATAAAGATACTACATGGTATCACTTATATCTGGAATCTAATATATTGCACAAATAAACATTTCTACAGAAAAGAAAGAAACACATGGACTTAGAGAACAGACTTGTGGTTGCCAAGGGGGAGGAGTGGGATGGACTGGGAGTTTGGGGTTAGTAGATGCAAACTATTGCATTTGGAGCGGATAAGCAATGAGATCCTGCTCTATAGCACAGGGAACTATATCTAGTCACTTGTGATGGAACATGATGGAGGATAATAAAAGAAAAAGAACATATCTGTATCTCTCTCTAAATATAGATAGATGACTGGGTCACTTTTCTGTACAGCATAAATTTACAGAACAAAAAATTAATAGAAGAAAATAAAAACCTATAAAAGTAAAGAAAATAGCCCATGTAGTTTCAAGAGGTAAACCGTAAATCAGATGATAAAGCTAGAAAATATATGAAAATTTGAAGGCCCCCATATGCCTTCAAATTAACACTTGGGCTGAGACAGAGACGGTCAGATAGTCTTTTAAACGTTTATAAATGTGACAGTCTTTTAAACCGTAAATATGTAAATATGACAAAAGTCAACTTTTGTTTGCCAAGGTGGATGGTGTGTAGGGGAGGGTTGGATTATCAGATACAAACTATTATATATAGATGTATAATAAACAAGGACCTATTGTAGAGTACACAGAACTGTATTCAGTATCCTGTGATAAACCATAATGGAAAATAATGATAAAGGATATGTATATCCTAATCACTTTATACTAGAAACTAACACAACATTGTGAATCAACTGTACTTCAATTAAAAAAAACGCTAAAGATAAAAAGTCAATGGTCTTCACTTTGGGGAACATGAGAGTCCTGGTCTCTGCCCTGCATCCCTTGCTCACTTAAAGAATGTGCATCTGAGGATAATGTAATCACACTATAAACTTCCAGTGACTTAAAGAATTTAAGAAGACAATTATGTAAAATATTGGCAGATCACCTGGCACACAGTAATTGAGAGATGATAGCTTTTGTTGTCATTGTTTAACCTTGATTCTATCTCTATGAATCTTCCCCCATTTCTCACATAATAAAGACGTAACAGTATTGCTTTCTTAAAACCAGCCACACATTTTTATAGGACTTTTAATAAGGAATACACACACACACACACACACACACACACACACACACAGAAGCACAAAATACTTATAAGAAAATATACTTTATGGTTATGGGAAATACATTCAAAGTATCACAGTTTAGTGTTTCATCTGGGAATAATCACCAACCTGAGTATTGTGTCTCTCCTTTCAGATGGAAATCATAGGGTTGCTAACTCATCCATAGGTCAGGGACACTGTTGTGTTTTCATAAGTGAGATGGAAATGAGTTTGCTTTGACCCATTTGCCGTCTCCCTTTTAGCCAGGACACATGTTAGCAAAATGAAGAGTCAAACCAAAGAGTGAAGATGATGGATGCAAAAATGAGCTGGTGCACACTTGAGGTCTGAATCCTTAACCTGGGACTTATTTAGAATGGTGGAAACCAGCTACAAAGAATAACAAAGAATCCACCAACTAGTGAACTATTAGCTTCACTAAGGATAGGAAAGGAGAAGTGTAAGAAAGCTCAAGATCTTCTAAAGAAGGCAGAACAGATATCAGATATATAGTGAGTATTTATAATTAAATATCCATAATATTTAATATTTGATTTAGTAAATTATTTTCTATTAAAGCCTGATAGATGTTTCTTAGATGTTTTAAAGTAGAGCATTATTAAAGTGTAGTCTTTAGATTTTAAGTATTCTCCATGAGTATTATTTATAAAAACATAATAAAAAAATTCTCAGTGATGCAGAATTTTTAACTGTGACATTTGCAATGAGTATGAAGCATCTACTTGCTAAGTGTTTAATAATTTCTCCTTAACAGGTATTTTTCCCTCCATATTTCCCTCCGTGGACTCTTGCTTTAGTGCTGCCTTTTAGCCCCTTATCATTTTTCAACAGCATGGGCAGAACTGAGAATAAGAATGGAGATACTTTTAATTACTATGATTTTAACAGTATCTATATGATCAGATACAAAATATGGTAAACTGATATTTACATGGAAAGAGCAAATAAAAGCCTAAATTTTTGAGGACAAAGCAGAGGAGAAGAAATGATTACTGCAAGAATAAAATTTAATGGAGTTCCCGTCTTGGCTCAGTGGTTAATGAACCCTACAAGTATCCATGAGGACATGGGTTTGATCCCTGGCCTTGCTCAGTGGGTTAAGGATCTGGCATTGCCATGAGCTGTGGTGTAGGTTGCAGACGTGGCTCGGATCCTGCACTGCTGTGGCTGTGGTGTAGGTCTCAGACATGGCTTGGATCCCGCGTTGCTATGGCTCTGGTGTAGGCTGGTGGCTACAGCTCCAATTCGACCCCTAGCCTGGGAACCTCCATGTGCCATAGGTGCAGCCATAAAAAGACAAAAAGATTAAAAGAACAAAGTTTGTGTATACATTGTCTAATCACATACCACCTTCCACTGCCCCCCCCCAACAAATAGTTCCCAACTTAGGATGGTTTCATTTCAGATGTTTTGACTTCATAACGGTGTGAAAGCAATACTCATTAAGTATAAGCCATATTTCAAATTTTAAATTTTGATGTTGCCCAGGGCTAGTGATGTGTGGTAAGAACACACATTTGCGAGGCTGGGCAATGTCATTGCTACAGTTCCTGGTCATCTGTGCCATCAGGAAGGTAGACAGCCACACTTACAATCATTCTGTACCTAGACAACCACTGTGTCGACTAAGTTACGAGATATTTATCACTTTATTATAAAATAGGTTTTGTGTTAGGAGATTTTACCCAACTATAGGCAACTGTAAGTGTTTTGAGCATGCTGAAGGTGAGCCAGGCTAAGCTATGGTAGGAAGTGTATTAAATGCATTTTAAGTTACAATAGTGTCAACTTACAATGGGTTTATTGGGGTATAACCCTATTATAGGTCAAGGAAGATCTGGCTAGCCAGATAGGCAGATAACCCTATAGTTATTATTGTCTGGAGATAGAGGCTTTGCTGGAATTTAAATTTTAGGAGAAACTTATTACATAAGTTGTCTTATTGAAGAAAATTTGGTAACATTATGGAAATGCTTTCAAATATATTTTTATAAATCGTTGTTCAACTAGATACTTTCCATATAATACTTTCTAAAACCAAAAGAATGAAAGCAGTATCTCAGTGCAGGTACTTCTGTGGAGGCATAAGGTGTTATAGAAACATTATTTTTTTTCCCCCCTGGTAATATTACTTAAAGCAGAAAGAACCAGAAGGAGTGGTGTAATGGGCTGAATTGTGGCCCCCACCCCTAGTCTCAAATTCACACATCCCATTTCTATCCCTCGGTACTTCAGAATGTGACCTCTATATTAGGACATAGAGTCTTTAAAGAGGTAATTAAGTTAAAATGGGCTGAGTGGGATAGTCTATTGTCCTTATAAGAAGAGGACTTTAGGACACACAGAGTCATACCAGATATTGTCCTTATAAGAAGAGGACTTTAGGACACATAGAGTCATACCAGATATGTATGCGCACAGAGGAAAGACCCGGTAAGGACCCCACAGAGAAGGTGGACATCTAAAATTTATGAGAAAAAAAAATTGGAGTTCTCATCATGGCTCAGCAGAAATGAATCTGACTAGTATCCATGAGGATGCAGATTCCATCCCTGGCCTTTCTCAGTAGGTTAAGGATCCAGCATTGCTGTAAGCTGTGGTATAGGTTGCAAATTTAGCTTGGATCTGGCATGGCTGTGATTGTGGTGTAGGCCAGCAGATACAGCTCTGATTCAACCCCTAGCCTGGAAGCCTCCATATGCCGCAGGTATGGCCCTAAAAAGACCAAAAAATAAATAAATAAATAAAAATGCATGAGAGAGGCCTCCAAAGAAACCAATGCTGTGGAGACCTTGACCTCAGACTTCTAGTGTTCAGACCTACGAGAAAATAAATTTAAATTGTTTAAAACTCCCAGTCTATGATACTTTGTTGTGGCAGCCCTAGTAGGCCAACACAAATGGAGAATTACAATCATTCAGATTGTAAATTCTTGTAAGTTCTGAATGTTCTGTGACTGCAGTTGGTTTATAACAGAATTCCAAAAATCTCTGCTATTGACTAAAGAGGTAAATTTAGGTACAATAATTACAACCTACTAGTTATTGAGGATGAAGTATCAACATTTTTGGCAACTATTTAATGGATATTAACCCCTCATAATGATCCTGTAAGTCAGAAATGGGTCAATTCTGGTGAACGTAATGTTTTAAAAGTCACACAATTCATGATGATGAAGTGGAGGTTTAAGCTGAAGTCTGTCTGACTTAAAAGCCCATATCTTTAGCACACACCATATGGCTCCTGGAGATATACAGACATGTGAAGGAGCAGGGTTAATATGACTTGAATCCTTGTGAAATCAGAAAATCATCCTTTTCCAATGGAGTCAGGCCAAATTTCTTAAAAAATAAGAGTCTCAATTAAAGCACCTGAATTAATATTTAATTGTGAACTCACAGGAATTTTTTTAGACGGCTCTTAGCATTCAGCTACTTTCCTCATTAAAAAAAAAAAAAATCTCATTGTGGATCCCAGAGAAGCTGTGATCTTCTGAGAACCATATCTTGTTGAACTCAACTGAATCATCTAGCTAGAAATATGGACTAAAGAAGCAGACAGATTCATCTTTTTAGTTTGTTTGGTTTGTTTTTGTTTGTTTTTTTGCTTCACCCACAGTATTTTAAAGTTCCTGGGCCAGGGATTAAACCTGTGTTACAGCAGTGAGCCAGGCCACTGCAGTGACAAGGCCAGATCCTTCACCCGCTGTGCCACAAGGGAACTGCCAGACTCATCTTTTTTGATAAATTTATCATTGAGTTTTCACTGGACAGAGCAGTAGAGTACATGATAGAACCACAGGCCACCAGAAAGAACAAGGTTTCCCTATATTCAGAAGACAAATTGCTGGAACATTGTTCTTGCATAGACACCACCCCATGTCCACAGCTGTCAGCGACAGGCTATTGACAAAATAGTAGGTAAGCCTATTGGGATTCACAAATACAGATGGACTGACAGCCAGAATTAACAAATACTTACAGAAAACCTATACTATGAAAGAGAAGCATCAGATTTCACAAAAAGGATAATAAAAGTCCAAGAAAATAGATCCATTGGAGTTAGTGGAAGATGTCAAAGATAAAAAATAATTATCTTTGAAATTTTTGAAAGAAGTATAAAATACCATAGGAAAGAATCTTTTCATCATGAAAAAAATCTCAAAAGATGAAGGATTTCAGATTCCGGCTATGAAGGAGTATCTATAATCAAACCAACCCACTGAGAATAGCTACAGAAGAAGCAAAAGTTCAAAAAAAAGAATGTTTGGGAGTTCCTTCTGAGGTGCAAAAGAAGAGGCAGCATCTCTGGAGCACACAGGTTCAATCCCTGGCCTGGCACATTGGGATGAGGATCAGGCATTGCCTCAGCTGCATAACTCCATATGCTGAGGGATGGACAAAAAAGGAAAAGAATAAAAATTTAAAAACAATGTTTGGAAGCATCAGGGAAAAGTCAAGGCAGCCAGGACTTGGGAGCCAAGATCCTAGGAACACACACACGAACACACACACACACACACACATGAGCCAGGCATTTTTCACTGCTTTTATCCATTGGGAATGTGCTGATTCAATGTCTAGATGTAAGAGGGCAGAAACCTTTAGATAGGTCCTGTAATAGTTTCACAGGGCTGGGGAGACAAAAACTGGCATTTAGGGTTACCAATGCAGGGCCAGGGCCCAAGATTCCAGCATACTACAAAGAAGTGAGCCTGAGGTTTACGCTAATTTTTTTTTCTTTAGACTTTGGTGAATCTTAAGTGTGAGGAAGAAACAGGCTAAAAAAAAAAAATCAAACATAATCCAGATTCAGAGGCTCAACATTTAAGCAGTGTCATAATGCTTAGGAAATAAAATTTGGAATTTGAGTCCATTGAGGAGGATAAGTAATTATAAACATCCTGGACTTTTACTGATATACCTGTTGGACTATCCTACATGATAAAAGAAATATCAAAAATCGAAAAACCCACAGAAAGCCTGACCTAGTTTCAAATTATCCTAATCCTGGAGTAGATCAAGGTGAAATGCTTCTACTTGAACTGTGGACTAGTAAAAAACTGCAGCTTCTCTGAAGGAAAATGGCAACGTCTATAGTATCTGTATTTTTAAAAATACACAATGTCAGGTATCCAATAAAATATTACCAGCTAACAGTCAAGCATGTCAGGACATAAAAACAAATTACCAAAACCAAAGAGAAAAAAAGAAGAGAGAAAATAATGTCACAAATAATCTAGATACTGTATTCTTCAGAAAAAAGTTACAAAAACTTGAACATAAAGGTGTTGAAGAAATACAGATAAAGACAATGAATTTTACTAGGGAAATAGAACAGATATGTGAGTGGTGTGTGTGTGTGTAATACAAATTCAAACAAAAGTTAACAAATATTTGTTTTTATTTGGAAAATTAATAGCACTCCTGTAAGTAACTGGCATTAAAAAGGAAGTGGTACTCAATAGCAAAAAAAAAAAAAAAAAAAACAAACCCAACTGAAAAATGGGCAGAAGACATGAATAGACATTTCTCCAAAGAAGATATACAGATGACCCACAGGCACATGAAAAAAATGCTCAACATCATTAATTATTAGAGAAATTCAAATCAAAACTACTATGAGGTACCACCTCAAACTGGTCAGATTGGCCATCATTAACAAGTCAATAAGTAGCAAATGCTGGAGGGGGTGTGGAGAAAAGAGGACCCTCCTTCACTGTTGATGGGAATGTAAATTGGTACAAACACTATTGAAAAGAGTATGGAGGTACCTCAGAAAACTAAATGCAGAACGACCATATGACCCAGCAATCCCACTTCTGGGCATATATCCGGACAAAACTTTCATTGAAAAAAATATATGCACCTCTATGTTCATTTCAGCACTATTCACAATAGCCAAGACATGGAAACAATCTAAATGTCCATTGACAGATGAATGGGTTAAGAAAATGGGTTAATATATACACAATGGAATACTACTCAGCCATAAAAAGAACAAAACTGTGCCATTCACAGCAACATGGATGGAACTAGAGTCTCTCATAGTAAGTGAAGCAAGTCAGAAAGAGAAAGACAAAATACCATATGATATCTTTTATCTGCAATCTAATATATGGCACAGACGAACCTTTCTACAGAAAAGAAACAAATGCATGGATGGACTTGGAGATCAGACTTGTGGTTGCCAAGGTAGGAGGCGTAGGGAGTGGGATGGACTGGGAGTTTGGGGTTAGTAGATGCAAACTATTGCATTTGGAGTGGATAAGCAATGAGATTCTGCTGTATATCACAGGGAACTACATCTAATCACTTGTGATGGAACCAGATAGAGGATAGTGTAAGAAAAAAAATACATATATATATATATATATATGTACCTGGGTCACTTTGCTGTACAGCAGAAAATGACAGAATATTGTAAATCAACTGCAATAATTTTTTTTAAAGGAAGTGGTAAACTGTTTAGAATAAACAATCATGAGAACAGTACCAATGAAAACTGGTGAATGCAACTTAAATGCTTTAAGGAAAATTCAAATCTAAAATGGCAATACTAGGTAAGTCTCAATATTTAACCATGAAACTAGTCAAAGTAGAAAAATTAAAGTCAATAGAGGTAGAAGAAAGGAAATATCTGTGATAAAAGAAGAAATGAATAAGTGAGAAAACTAAAGCCAGCAGACACAACAAGCAAAGCCAAGTCACATTTGGTAATATTTGTTTTAAAAAAAGATAAGATATCAATAATTACCATAGAAATAATAAAGAGGATATAAATATAGATACAAATCATTTTGCAAATTATAAGGGCAAATTATGTGTAACTTAATGTCACTAAATATACACATCTGGATAAAAATGCATTATTGCCAAAGAAATAGATATAAGAGGTTAGAGAAAAAAAACCTGGATAGACTAGGAACCATGGGGGGAGTTCAGAAAGGTAGTTAATACATGATTGACAGAAGGATAGCCCAGCCCTGAGGGGAGAGCCAGTGCTGCTTGCACTACACTGTTGAGTGAGGTGAGCATAAGGAAAGTCCCCATCTCAGCTTCTGTCCTGTTTCCTCCTCTCACCCGGTGACACAGCTACATAACACTTTTATGGTGCCTTTGATCCTGTGTTAGGTAGGATCTAATACCTTGGCAAGTTTACAGTTCCTTTCAGAATTAGAGATTCTAGTGCTCAGGAAATATACACCAGCAAAAACAATTTTTTCTCAGGTTCCATCTCCTCTAAATTGTCCCTCATGCATCACTGCTCTTTGAAAGAAAGAGCATGGCTAAGAGCCTCCTTCTCCCAGGTGCTGTGACGTCTACAGTAGTGATGAAGGATCTCCACTTACACCTTTATCTAAGCACTATGTCTAGGGAGCATGAATATTTATTGAGTGGCCGCTTTCCTAAGTTCTGCCCTAAGATAAGGTGATTCGGGAAGCTATTGTAACTCTATCTGAAAAGGTGACAAATTCACATCCACTTCAGCCTCATAGAGTCATCACCCTCTATGTGGTCCAGGCCCTAATGAATAGCATCTTCATAGCTTAGGGCCCATGAGTTCTCTGCCCCAGCAGTATTTGTACCTATTCTTGTCATGTACCTGCCCAGTTCCTGGCAGTTCCTGGACTCATTAATCACCATTTCTGAGATAATCCACATAGGGATTTCTTTGAGCATAAGGAAGTCTTGCTCCTAGGACTAGGGCTTCTAGAAGATAGAGGTGAGGACTTCTTCTTGTGGCTCTGTGGGTTAAGAACCTAACACACTGTCCATGAGGATGTGGGTTTGATTTTTTGCCTAGCTCAATGGGTTAAGGATTCAGCATTGCTGCAAGCTGCAGTGTAGGTGGCAGATGCAGCTCAGAGTTGTTGTGGCTTGTGGTGTAGGCAGGCAACTGCAGCTCCACAGGATCCCTAGCCAGGAACTTCCATATGCCTAGGGTCCCTCTGTAAAAAGAAAAAAAAGGCGGGGTGGGGGTGGGGTGGGGAGGATACAGGTGAACATCAAAGTAGCCAGTTTTCTATGGAGGAAAACCCTGAAACCTCACATTGCTTTATACAGCTGTTCCCTACCATGTCGGATATCAACACATGGGTCTCCCTCGATGTCAGCTATGAAGCTTTGAGGAGAATGAAAACTTTACCCATACACATGTTGACTTCCCCAGGTCACCATGCCAGGCCATGGTGAAGATGCTGCCCATGTCAGACCAGGGATCTATTACAGTGTGTACTGATCACACATATTGGCACCTAGTACTTCACATCAGAGACTCAGTTCTTTGTGGTAATGACAACTTTGAGGAAAAGACAGAATTTTTTCAAATAGGTCCAAGACATTGAAACACTCAGCATTCACAACCTAAAGAAGTTGCAGGTGTCATAACCAGTGAAAGGTGGAGTGTGCTTTCAGCAGGTCAGAGCTAAAAGTCCTGTTCTGACATATAAACTCTACGATGTGAGAGAGTTTGGCTGTTCTGCCATCACACCTAACACTGAAAAACCTCATCCAGCAAGAGCAAAGCATGTACTCTGAATGAAGCATCCAGCACATCTAGCAGTGCTTTAAGAGTACCACAACCAGGCACCTGAAGAGGCTAAATGCAGAGAGGGAAAGAGAGGAGCCTCTGTACAATCTTCGATGAGGAACTAACCCAAGGTCCCTCCCACACAGTTTGATCCAGCTCCCAGGACCATTTCTCTTCTTTCACACTATCTTCCTCGTAGTCCTGCAGATGATACAAGTTCTAAGAATGAGAGACTTGTTAAGTATAGGCTAGGACCAAGAAACTTTAAAGCATATTCTAGAGCCCAGAATTGATCAGAAATCCCTGGTATCTAAATCACCTGGGATACAGAACCCATAGGCTATCTCAGATTTCTCTCTTTCCAAAGAGTCTTGAGCTATAATTGGCTTTGATGATAAGTTCAATACAAAGGACCCATTTCATCTCCACACAAGTCAGCTGGACTGCTGTTTGGATCTTAAATGGCCTGACCTGTTGGTATGTAACTGGGTTTTTCCCTACTGGAGCCCCATGTTGTTCTGTTGAACCCACAGCCATCAGATTATTCCTATAACCATCAGTCCACTTCCAAAGAGATTCAGCTCTGATATTTAATATTCTCTTGAACCAGCAAGAATACTCAGATTCGTCTCAAAACTCACTCAGCAATTTGCCCTTCCCTCACTTATAAACCAGTTTTAGAGTGCTTTATAACTCCATTTCCACATAAACTTCTCTGCATTCCCAACCTTTTCTTCCCACCTCCACCCTGTGGTATCAACTGAAATTTCTCTTTTCCTAAATGTATTTTCTCTCCATTCCTCTTAAGTGATGGTTGTTTTTAGTCTTTGAATCCGCATTCCACAGGAAAGGTGATAAAGATGAGGAATTCCCTCCGCCCTTTTGCTTCTTCTGGATAACATTACCAGCTCATCGTTTTCCTCAATGTCCTGTCTTTTCACCTATCACAGAACTATATGTAGTCACTTGTGATGGAACATGATGGAGGATAATATGAGAAAAAGAATGTATCTATATGTATGACTGGGTCACTTTGCTGTATAGCAGAAATTGACAGAACATTGTAAATCAACTATAATAAAATTTTTTAAGAAGAAAAATAATGTAAAATATCTTGTTAACAATTTTTATATTAATTATATTTTGTTAATTAGGTTAAATATATTGTTAAAATTAAAAAACAAAAACAAAAGCAAAATGATCACAGCCTTCAGCTATATACCCTTCCTCATTCTTGCTCTTTCTGCCAAAATTTGCCCTCAAGTGTCAGGTGTTCTGGCCCAGGCCCAGTCTTGCTCTCTTTTCCAAGTGATGTGGTTATGTTGGTCAAATCTGACATCGATGTACATAATTGTTCCAGTGCCCTGACCTATCATTTCCAATGTCATTTCCAATGACATCCTTTACTGCATCTTAGCCACTCACTTTCATGATTGCAGAATGGATTTTAAAAACTATTTTAATTTCTTGTGATAAGTTCTGTAAAATAATTTTGGTTTAATATGTGATTTTCAGTAAGAAATTATTTACATTATCTTGAATTTTCCTTTAAGTCACCCCACTTATAATAAATAGTCATGTTCACAGGTTTCAATGACGTGAACATTGTTGCCCATGAGTGACAAAGAGCTAATATCCAGAAGGGATGGGTATTTCTCATTTCTCATAATGCATGTTTCCATCTTGGAAATAACTTACCAGGCAGACTGTTGCTGTGTCAGTATTAATGTAAATAGATACAGGGATCTTTTGAAATAAAAGTAGTTACACTTTGTTCCAAGTATTTTAAAATTTGGGTTGTTAATTTTGACCATACTTCACAGTGATGGAATGTGGACTTTTCCAAATGTGAAAAATACAAGTACTAAATAGTACACCTAAGTAATAAAAAATAAACCCAGCTATTATCAAATAAAGTATGTGCAGTTATAACAGCTGTTTTATACATTATAATGTCAACATTTTAATTGAATATTTTATATTCAGAAAACAACTTTTCATTTCTAGGTCTTTATGTTAATTACCAACATCACAAAAATGATATTTACTATAGTTTTTATTGCAAAGGTTCTGTATCTAAATGAGATGGTGGGTTAAATAGGCTTTTAATGGATGCCACAGAGACAACTGCCATATGTAATACTGTAGGTATGCAATAATATCTCAAAGACCACAAATCAATTTATAAACAGAATTTTATAACATAAACCATTCTTAAGCTGGAGGACCATCTGGATGCTATTGTTAAAACTGGTTTCCTAGGAATAGGATTAGAGAATTGTGTGGATAAATTATTCCACTGGTAGATCAGATAGATTGAGTTCCAAGTGTGTTCAAACTATTGCTGCTTCCGTCTTAAGAATAACTGCACCCAAGCGAAACCTTTCACTCATGGGGGAAATAGTATTGAGTATGCTTTTTTTAATGTATGGAAAAAATAGTCCTGTACATTTTTTTTTCTTTTATGATTTTTACCAAGCAACTTTAAGTGTAACATTATAAATATAACAGCTTATCAAGTGGAAAATTCTGAGAAAGAAATACTTTTTTAACAGGGAAAATGGGTGTGGCAGAAGTATCAACATGGGTACCCCTTCTTCCACCATATGGAATTGTTTCTGGGGGAGTGTGTGACCAGTCAGGGGCTACTCTGCCTAGAATTAGTGTGGCCATTTCACTAGGTTTCAACCAATATAATGTGAACACAAATTACAAATGTAAAAAAAAAAAGTTTTACAAAATTTATTACAAGAATTCAAGAAATATTT
The DNA here is from genome assembly GCF_016906955.1 of Phacochoerus africanus. Classification (NCBI taxonomy): domain Eukaryota; kingdom Metazoa; phylum Chordata; class Mammalia; order Artiodactyla; family Suidae; genus Phacochoerus; species Phacochoerus africanus. The sequence goes on along the minus strand of NC_062559.1, from coordinate 21,660,612 downwards.
CCCTTTTTGCTGACTGGGTATTTATAAGAATGAAGATGGCAAAACCATAGCATAGCAGAAATAGGTATTCCTGAATCTTTACATAAAGGAGAGCAGCCAGTTGACCAGAAAGTCTCAGGCTCCTGCATGCATAGGAAATAAAATTGTATATTCAGATCACATACTTAGAATTATTTTTCTACAGGTGATAGACTGGTATTGAATAAGGGTTCTGCAGCCCCTCTGACTAATGTGTGAGGGCTGAGCAGGGTGAAGGACAATGTTCATGGCTGTGGCAGAAAAATGAAGTTATGATATCCTCAGGTGGGTTGTAATGACTGACCTCGTTCACATCATTACCATGTTCTGACAAAGTGCCTTGTCTATCAAAGATAATCCCAAGCCATTACATTTATTCCTAGGTTCAATGACCTCCATCTTTGGTTAGGAAAACCTAGGTTTTCTATTCCATTTTCAAGGAAAAATCATTTCAGGCACTTTATACAGGTTTCAGTACCTGAGGGAGTTTACAGGGAAGAAAGCCTATATAACTCATCACTTCCAAAAAGAAGCTGGGCTGTCAAATTAATACTCTAAAATTCTGAAGTCAGCAACTTAGCACTTGCGCCTGACGTACAGCTTTCTCTTTTGACCTCTTTCCCTCAGCCAGTTCATATCTCACACTGCCTCTAACCAACTGTTTGTCAATGGAAACAACCATCTCCAGTTTCTGAATACCTCAGGGGGAAAAAAAAAAATGAAGCTACAGAATTATGACTGGGAACTCCTCTCTCACCCCAGTAAACTTCTGTCAGTCTATTATTTCTTTTTTCTTTTCTTTGAATATTTCTATTTTGATTTTACTGCAAAGACCCTTCCTGTATCCTTTTCAGTTCATGCATTTCTATTGTATATTGCATTATTGTCCTCAATTATTTACTCCCCCTGCCCTATCATTTGATTACCCATGTTTGCCCATTGTTCCATGATGTATAGAACCACTCTTTTGGGAACAGCTTTCCTCTTCATCCTATCCTTGCCAAGGTTCATCATGAGATAGGCTTTAAATAATGAGTTGCCAACAGATAAAGTGTACACCACACCTAAGCAGAAGCATTAAGCATCATTGATTAATCCTTACTATTTTTCTCCAAGAGAATGGCATCTTTCAGATGGAGTCTGTCCTTTGGCAAGGCAACTGTAATCCCTGACATGGAACACCGGCAAGAAATAAAACGTTTTTCCAAGCCACTGATTTTTATGCTGCTTATTACAGCAGCACACACTCGGAAAAGCTAACTAAGATGTTATGGAGACTCAATTGTATGCAAATGAAAGGCCATTCTGTTGAGAGTCAGAAAGCCAATGCTAAATGCTTGAATTTGCCACCCCCGGATATGGGGACTGCAGGCCAATAAACTAACTTCCTCTCATATGGAAAAGAGGAAAAACGGTTGTGAATAATGTATAAAAAAGTGTTTTGAAAGTACTGTTACTGTTAATATTATTCAGTATTGATATCTTCCCTCAAGCATTTCTGCCTCCAGCTTCTCTGTCAAATATAAGGCTTTTAGAACATCTTGCTTCCATGAAGTGTTTGTAATGGGCAAGAAGAATGAAACAACACAACCAAGCCAAAGAGGTAATTACAGAAAAAGATTTGATTTTCTGGTCGAGACTATGATCCAATTAGAAACTCAGAAAACCCCAGTCAGGGTGACGAAAGTAAAACTTTTCTGCCTTAGAGACTGCAGAAAACCAAAGGGACTGAGTACTAGAAGGGAGGAGACTTCTTAAAAATCTAAGATAATCAATAAAGTATATTTTTACAATAGCATTTATTATGTACCAGGCTCTTTGTAAGCACCTTAGATGCATTCTCATTTTATGTGAAATCATAAGACTTTTAGGGGGTTACTATGCTTATTCCCACTTTGCAGATAAAGAAATGAGGCACAGAATTGGTAGCCCACTTGCCCAGGGTTATAGGGCTAGTGAGTGGCACAGATGGAGTTCCATCCCAGGTCATCTAGCTCCAGTGTCCGTGTACTTCCCTTTAACTATATTTGAGATACCATGACTCTAGAAGGGAAAGGGAGCAAAGTTCCACAAATTCTGGGAAAAAAAAATAGTGGACTCAAGGGAAGACTATACAAGAAAATGGTTCATTAATTAAACTAAATCCACTCCTTGCTAAGAAAGGGCATTGCCACCAATGCTTAAAATATGAGGCATCGTAGATGTTGGGAACAGAGTAGAACTCTGGACGAAGTTTTATTTACAAGGATGTTCATTAGGAATTACTTATTTAAAAATTAAAATTTAGCATAACCAAGTGTCCAAATAGAATAAATACATAATGGCACAGCCATAATTGGCATCTATAAAGAAATTTAATGACATAGGAAACAAAGTAATTTAAAGAATAGGAGTTCCTGTTGTGGCTCAGCAGTAACGAACCCAACTAGTAACCATTAGGATGTGGGTTTGATCCCTGGCCTCGCTCAGTGGGTTCAGGATCCAGTGTTGCCACCAGCTGTGGTGTAGGTCGCAGACATGGTTGGATCCTGCGTTATTGAGCCTGTGGCTTAGGTTGGCAGCTGTAGCTCCAATCTGACCCCTAGCCTGGGAAATTCCATATGCCCTGGGTGTGTCCCTAAAAAGCAAAAATCAATCAATCAATCAATCAAGAATAATATATGTCAAGACAGAACTACATCTCTGTTATGATCCTAAGACAAACATTTATCTCTCAGGCCAAAGTTAGAAGGAAATAAACCAAAACATCAAATCTGATTGTTCATATAAGGCAGAATCATGAGTGATATTTATTTCTCTCTGGTTTTTTGGTCTACATTTAAAATATTTTTCTAAAATGTGTACAAATTACTTTTATAAAATGAAAAAATAATGGAACTTAAAGGAGATAATGTACTCCCTTTTACAGATGTATATATGTATATGGGTGTGTTTTATTAAAGACTAGCCAACACTAACAAAAGGATAGAAATGAGATAAACTTTTAGTAGCTCCCTCTTGCCCTGGAGGAAGTGAGATGAAATCAAATAAGCAGGAGTTCCCATCATGGCTCAGTGGTTAATGAATCCGACTAGGAACCATGAAGTTGCAGGTTCAATCCCTGGCCTCGTTCAGTGGGTTGAGGATCCGGCGTTGCTGTTGCTCTGGCATAGGCCGGCAGCTACAGCTCCATTGACCCCTAGGCTGGGAACCTCTATATGCCATGGGAGCGGCCCTAGAAAAGACAAAAAAAAAAAAATCAAATAAGCAAACCATATTCACTCATTATCCCTTATTAACCAAATTTAAAGAAATACGAAGGATTTGTGTGAGTCTTTGAATATGGCAAAGAATGAAGCTAGTTGCCCTCATAGAGAATTATTCCTGTTTCTGAAATGATTAACTTAATGAATTATAAAACAAATTTTGAAAGCCATAGATTGTTAAGAATACAATAATTAAATAACTGCCAATATACACTGTAGACATATTTACTTATTTATTTTGCAATCCTTTTAAATGCCAGTTTGCATTCATCAATGTATTCCTACAAGGTCAATGAAAATTTCTTTGTAAAATGTTTCTTACTTCAAAAGAACTATACATTATAAGCATTCAGTCCATTAATATGTATGTAATCTATCTTATGTGCTTATTTACAGTTACTGCAAAACTAGGCAACATTAACTCTGAATTCAGCAGTGCCCACTTTTTGATGAACGTTGGTGTATCCAAAGACACACAATTTGTTATAATCTTTTCATGAGACTTATTTCCATTTTGGAACATTAACTTATTTTTAGCACAAACATTCAGTTGTTAAATTTTATATAATAAATTGTACTTTTTAATATTATATTTGGAATGAATACATGTTTTCTGTGATTAGGATAGGGTGAATAGTAAGTATTTGGCAACAGACATGTAAAAGTACCTCTTAGAGGAGTTCCTGTCATGGCTCAGCAGAAACGAATCTGACTAGTATTCATGAGGAAGCAAGTTCGATCCCTGGCCTCACTCAGGGGGTTAAGGATCAGGCGTTGCCGTGAGCATGGTGTAGGTTGAAGGTGTGGCTCAGATCTGGGGTGGCTGTGGTGTAGGCAGGCAGCTACAGATCTGATTCAGCCCCTAGCCTAGGAACCTCCATATGCCGAGGGTGAGGCTCTAAATAAAAGTAACTCTTAGATATTTTCCAGGTTTATTAATCTAATTTTAATAGCCACATATTTTCATTCCCATTGATAACATATATTAAAATAATATCCTAAAGTTACATGTTTAGATTTTTGTTTCTAATTAGGGGACATAGTAACTAAAATTACATCCCTCTTCACTCTCTATCCTTACTTCAAAGCCTGAACTTTGAGCCACTCATAATCTCCTGCTTACTATATACTATACGATTCCTCATGTATTTATGTTTATCTTTTTCTCAGGTATTTTCACTTCAAATATAACATTTCCTTAGAATTATCCCTAGGAATGGATTTAACTCATCAAAAATATTTATGAAGGAGTTCCCCTTGTGGCTCAGTGGAAACAAATCTGACTAGTATACATGAGGATGCAGGTTTGATCCCTGGCTTCACTCAGTGGGTTAAGGGTCTGGCATTGCCGTGAGCCGTGGTGTAAGTCGCAGACGTGGCTTAGACCTGGCATTGCTGTGGCTGCGATGTAAGCCTGCAGGTGCAGCTCTATTTGACCCCTAGCCTGGGAACCTCCTTATGCCACAGGTATGGCCCTAAAAAAAAAATATGGATTGTATGAGTCAGAATTCAACCAGAGAAACAGAACCAATTTCATATGATACAGATAAATAGATGATAACTAGATAGATGATAGCTACCTCGGTGGAGCACCTTCAGTATTCTTGGTCCTTTATAATTCTATATCAATTTTCATACAAGCACATCATATTCACCCACACAGACACACACACATACACGCACACACACACACAACCCTCCCTACTAAGATTTTGGTTGGGATTGCATTAATGTGTACATCAATTTGAAAATGTGTATTTTTACAAAATTAAGTGTAGAATCCAGGAATGATATATATATTTCCATTATTATTATTTTTTAACAGCCGCAGCTGTGGTATATAGAAGTTCCTGGGCTTGAGGTCAAAGGAATTGGAGCTGCTGAAGTCTATGCCTCAGCCATGGCAATACTGGATCCAAGCCACATCAGTGACCTATGCCTCAGCTTACAACAGCCCCAGATCTTTAACCCACTAAGCAGGGCCAAGAATTGAACCTGCAGCCTCATAAAGACAATGTTGGGTGTTTAAACCATTGAGCCACAACAGGAACTCCTATTTCCATTTATTTAGATCCTCTTTAATATATTTTTATATTATTTTGAAGTTTCAGTGTAGAGGTTATGAACTGATTTCATCAGATTTATTTCTAGGTATTTGATAGTTATGTTATCATAAATGATTTCTTTTTAAAATTTCCTTTTATATTTATTCATTGCTTCCATATAGAATGATAACTACTTTTATATTTTGATCTTGTATATAGTGACTATTGTTAAATTTACTTATTAATTCTAACAGCATATCTGTAGTTTAGGTCATCTGCAAATGATGAAAGTTTTTTTTTTCCTTTCTAAACTTTATGCCTTTTATTTGTCTTTCTTCTTATCTTGCACCAGAAAGGAACACCAGTACAATGGTGAGTAACAGTGATATTGGGTACTCTTGTTGTTTTCCCAAATTCAGAGAGATAATTTTTAATAATTTAACATTAAGTACACATTTGCTGCCTTTTCTGAACTACTCTTTACCAGATTAGTTCTTTTCTTATTTTTAGTTTGAAAAATAAGGCTTTTAAAGTGATAGACATGATTTTAATGAATTTTAGTTAATTTAAGAATTGGCATTTTTATACTCTTTCTTCCTATCTACACAATACATAGTTTATTTATTCAAATATTGTTTTCAATATTTCAATGGAGTCTTGTATTTTTCTTTTTCTTTTGGCCACACCCATATTACGTGGAAGTTTCTGGGCCAGAGATCAAGCCCATGAGCCACAGAGGAACTCCCTGAGTTTTGCATTTTTCTTGAAATAGATAGTATGTTTTCTTATAAATACTATTTTTGGAATTTAAAGTTTCCATTATAAATAAGGTATTTTTTATTCATTACATTTTCTAATTGGTTATTGGTAGGATACAAAAAAGATGTTGATATTGATTTATTTTATTGCTATTCATAGGTAGCTGGTCATCATATTGTGCTTTAAATTTTCTTAATGTAATATGCACTTATTTGATGTCTTTTGATATTCTAGGGATATGATATTGGGAGAAAAAAGATAAGTTTTCCTCTTCCCTCTAAAGAACTAGAATTCTTAACTGTGTTTAATGTCTAACTTCATATTACTCTAAATTTCTGAAAAAGTTCTATATAAAGTTGATTCAAAAAATCCTTATTTTGTTGCTAATTTTGTGAGGAATGCCTTTAGAATCTCATCATTATGAATAATTCTAATTCTTTGTTTAAGATATATACACTTCATTATAAAATGGAACACTTTCTCTATTAGTTTTCTCAAAGACATTTTTTCTTTTAAAAAAGAACAGATATTGATAGTTTCATGGGTTTTTTTTTTTTTCTTAATCCATTGATAGCATGTTAAAGCTTTTATGATTTGACCCATTAATTGAATTCTGGGATATTTACTATCTTCTCATTTTGAAAGTTTCAATGTTCTGTCGAATTGTTGATCCCAGTATTTTATTTACTCTTTTATATCTAAAATCATAAGAATAGTTAAACATCTTTAAACTACATTCTTAATAACATACAGCTTTACAGTAACTAAGGTATCTTAAGAATCACTATATATTCTTTAAAAATTAAAAAAAAAAGTGTTTAAGAACAGGAGAGGAAAAAGTAAGTACAATCTACAGCTAAACTAAAATGTGTTTCAGAATTTTAAAATAGCATATTTTCTTATCATAAATTTCCATTGCAAAAAAATGGCCATACAATGACAAGTTTTATAAAAGCATGAAAGAATAGTTTTGATACTTAATAAATGTCTTCCGATTACCATTCTCAAACATATCCATGTGGAATATGTTCCCATGAAAAAAATATTGTTATTTCCTAGCCATACCAACTTTGGCAAATGACTTAATATCATCCAACTTCAATTTCTTCATCTATAAAATCGTTATAACAATGCCATTGCTAATTGCCTCACTAGAAAACTACTAAAATAAAGTGAGATAATGCACGTGAAATTGCCTCATAAGTCATAAAGATCATAAAGTGCTGTAGGACATTTTAGATATGTAGTGTTGACCATAAAATTTCAATATCTGCCCTTGTCACTTGCCTACAATCAGAGTGACAATGGATGCAAATAAAATTAAAATGCCAAATAACAAGAGAAAGTACAATGTGTCATTTATATAGTATTGGAGATTTATCAAAATATTATTTCTTGCTCTCTTCCATGATTCTTACTGATATTACCAACTACACTGATGATCCATCAAATGCCACAGCCTCTCAATTTCTTGCACTCTTCATTCGCAGTAACTGTGCCCTGCATCCTACTTGTTTTAACAATAAGCACACACCTGCCAAAGTCTCAGTTCAAGCATCCTAAGCTCTGATAAGCCTCCTCTTTCAAGTCTGTGCCTTCCAGTACCCATGTCAATAGTTCTTCAGCCTTATAATTTCCTCCAAAACACTAGTGCTTAAGTCTTCTCTTATTCCTCTATTTCTTCATTATCTATCTTTGATTTCATTGTTTGTGCTCTTAATAGAGCATGGCTTTAAATACACCCTCTACCTCCCTGTTCCTCTCCTGTTATTGCTTGTGTCTAGAAAATATAATTCCTCCTCTTTAAATATAACTCACTGCTGCTTCCACATCTGTACCATTGGGAAGCTAAATGTGACCTTTTTGTAAATTAGCCTCATTTTCAGTTGTTAATAATAAGCCTCAACTGGTCCTCAGTTAGCCTTCAGTTCTATTAGATTGTCCTCGATTCACTATCCCATTCATCAAGAACATGACTAATTCACATCTCTTTCCTCAAAACTGGAATATTCACTCTTCTCACGTTCATGTGATAACTAGTTCTTATGTCACTGACAAAGCAGAAGACAATTTGAGAACTTCCACACGCTTCTCTGCCACTTTCAGTAACATACTGGTCTCTGCAACAAGCATTTCTGTCTTTTCTCTGGTTACTCTCTAAGGCCAGCTCACCACCTGTGCACAAGATGCCACCTCTCTCTCCTCTCTCGGCACTCTCCATGATTTCCCCTCTCTTGTCTACATTATCAATCTTCCCATTTCTGATGGATTGCTTTCCTCATAATAGAAACAGGCTATCACATCCCATTTTATGACACTCCTTCTGTGACTCCCTCGTTTCCAAGCATTAAGAAATACTTGTTTTCATCATTTTGCAGTAAAAGTCAATGAAATCGTCAACTCTAGCTGCTGAATCCCCTTGCCTTCCTCTCACTCTTTCCTGAACCCATGCCACTCGGGCTCTATGAAAATTGCTTTTGTCAAGTTCACCCCCAGGTTGCCAAATTGAAATGACTGTTTTTCGCTTTTATCTTGATTTATCTCTCAGCAACATTTGACACATATAATCAGCCCAATCAGTTTCAGCTGCTGTCCCAGACCATTTGGAATATTTGATTTTCCACATTCCAAAGTGAAATATGGACCTCCAACTAAACAGTTTGTGAAGAAGTTATTCCAAAATTGGATATTTTTTAATGCTTAGCTGGCCACCCATCTTGATCCTCAAAAAGAGTGTATAGAGGTTTAGATGTAGACCAGAGTTTGGGTAGACAGTATTCTTGGAGAATTTGTTTACACTTCTGGAGCTTTTTTCCTCCTGGCCTTTCTACCCCTCCTTTAAGACCAGTGTGAGAGATGCCACAGAAAGACTGTTATGTCTAGCTCACAATTTGGGAGAATAGACACCTATGTGTATGTCCTGACAGACCCCTAAAAGGCAAAGGGCTGACTGAATTGGCCTTTGATGCCAGAGAAGTTAGAAGAGAAACGTTATTAAACTCCCACCAGAAGAAGTCAAGAGTACGAATGTCTTGTGAGCCAGATGGCAAAGAGAGAAGAAAGATAGGAGAGAGAAGGCAAGCTGCTCCTCAGCCTCCTTAAAGGTATTTTATCCTCAAGGGATGCTTAGGGAAGAGATGGGACTCTGAGAGTACATCTCCACAGAGGACACCTGTGCCTAGGTAAGTACCCACCAAGTAGTTATGGTGGTTGGCTAAAGATATATATCTCTCATGATAGAAAGTCAGGGCAAGATGTTTCCAGGGAAGGGGAACTCTGAAGATCCCACATAAAGGCCCCCTGAGAAATGAGTCAGCTCAGAGAGTAGGAATAACAGCTCTTAGCTGCACCCATCGCCAGTCACATGAGACCTCCCCTGCCCTGCCACCTCTCTCCCTCCCATCCAATCCCTTTGGTACCTATGAGGCATCAGAAACCACGAGGCATCTAAAATAAACTGCAAGAGGGTAGGGGAGGAACTGCATTTGTTTTAAGTATTCTCAGTCATGGTATCAATTACTAAAGTACCCATTAAAAAAATCACTATTTTTCCCCTTTATCATACTCAAGCTACCATGTAGCTGTACAGTGTAGGGGAAAAATGCATAAACACTGAAGTTATAGATAGGTATCTGATTAAATAAATAAGTAGAAGAAAAAGGACAGATCTTCCTTAAAGAAGAATTTGAGCTAATGAATGGAGAAGGAAAGAGGGAAAGAGAAAATCATCTTTAGAACGTCACAGTAGTAATTGCTTCTGGCAGCATTCAGTTGTGTTTGCTAAACAGTTATTTGGGGGAGATACTTTGAGACTATGCAAATATGTGTTTTAAAAAACTAAGAAATGTATCTCTCCCAAATAAGGATTTATTGATTACAGTGGGAAAAATGAAACTTTCTGGCGGGGAAGCCTGGAAGAAAACTCCTTAATCAAATAATCAAGGTGAATTCACCGGTAATAAGACATATTACTATGTATTTCTAGATGTTACATAAGACATCATATCTCTGATATGATGCAGTGATAAAGGCACATTACCTGTATGAATTCTTTCCAATGGTGCATAAATTCAGTATAGTTAAAGGAAAAGTGAGGGATATTTTACATAATGTCTGTAAGTGCTACCAGTAACTGACAAGTACTATTCAAAATTCTCAAGGTCATGGAAGTTGAAGAAAGCCCTAGGAAATATCACAGATTGAAAGGACATACTTGTACAGAGTTGGGAATCATAAAATGGTATAGCTAATGTGGAAAACAGTATAGCAGTTCCTCAAAAAATGAAAACTAGAATTACCACACCATCCATCAATTCCACTTCTGGGTATATACCCAAAAGAACTCAAAGTGAATCTAAAAGTGCACTGGTCCACCCATGTAAATGGCATTATTCACATTATCTAAATCATGGTAGCAGCCCTTGGTGTCCATCAGTAGATGAGTGGATAAGCAAAATGTGGTTTATTCATACAACGGAATATTATCCAGCCTTAAAAAGGAAGAGAACTCTGATATATGCTACATTGACAAGAGTTAGGACATTATGCTAAGGGAAATCAGCCAGTCACAAAAGGGTAAATATTGTGATTCCACTTATATGAAGTACTTAGAAATCATAGATACAGAAAGTACAATTCTGATTGCTGGGAACTGGAGTGGGGAGGGTGGAATGATGAGCTGTTCTTTAATGGGTATAGAGTTTCAGTTTGGTAAGATGAAAAGAACTCTGGAGATGGATAGTGGTGATGGTTGCATAATAATATGAACATAATTAATATAAATGAGCTATACTCTTAAAATGGTTAAAATGATAAATTTTACATTATGAGTATTTTACCATAGTAAAAATAATTTTTTTTTAATGTTGGGGGATGGAGTTCCCATTGTGACTCAGTGGTAACAAACACAACTAGTATCCATGAGGACATAGGTTCAATCCTTGGCCTCTCTCAGTGGATTAAGGATCCAGCATTGTCATGAGCTGTGGTATAGGTTGCAGACATGGCTCTGATCTGGAGTTACTGTGGCTGTGGCGCAGGCCAGCAGCTGCAGCTCTAATTCGACCCCTAGCCTAGGAATTTCCATGTGCCGCAGGTGCACCCCTAAAAGTATGACAAATAAATAAATAAATAAAATGTTGGAGGGGGGAAGACATGGCCAAGGACATGTAAGATTGCATTGTGTTTAGGACTTAATCTCAGAATAGAGTCTTTTGGTAACTTCTGTAACAGTTTTATATGGTAATTAATCTCAGAAATTTGCTTTTCAAGTTTTTTAGACAGGAGCACACAGTAAGAAAAACATTTATACTTGATCCAGGATGTATAATATGTACCTATAACCATAATTAGAATTTTAGGAAACAGAACCTACCCTTAGCACCCACTATATACTTTTATATTCTATCCCTGCCCTCTCTTTCTCCTTCCTTCCTCCCCTTGGTTTCTCTCTCTTCATTCTTTCTTTCTCTCAGTGCTGGTCTCAACTCTTTTAATAAAGAGGTTTTGTGATCCACTGAAAGGATTACAACCACTAATGTAACAAAATTTGGTCCAGAGCATCGATAACTACAGCTCATTATCTATTTACTAAATTTTCATTTTTCCAAAATCCTTTCATCTAGACTCGAGCATCAGCCACCACAATTTCTATCTCAGGTACTTTAGAAGAATGTTCTGCCTCAACGATAATTGCCCTATCAGAAGGCCTCAATTTATAAAGCATTTAGTGACTTAGTGCTTATGACGTAAATGTCACAGTTCAAGTACTTGATGGAGAAAAATATTAAGTGAAGTGCACTTGTTTTGAAGATAATTTCATTTAACATCTCCAAAGCAGGGCATAATTAAGTTACTCTGTCATACAAAATGATGGAGGCTTTAAATAAGTAACAGGTGATTACCCCAATGATGGAGCAACGGCAGGACTGCCCTTGTCAAGAAAGCTGTGTAAACTCAACAGAGGCAGTATGCTAATAGACCTAATAGACCTATATTAGGACGAAGGAAGTAGCCTAAATGGAAGGACACCTAGAAAAGCAATCCAACAAGTCCTTGTAACTTAGAACATGCATTTCAATAGCATTCATGTGTAGAAATATTAGTAGTAAGTTCTCATCTATCATTCCTGAACTTAAATGGGTTTCTTATGTCCAGATACATTAAACATTGGTCACTGCCAAGGCAATACGCACATATTATAGAGTGCCCTCATTTTTCAATCTAACTGCTATTGAAAGATCATAGTCAATCCAAACAAGAAATTAAATATATTCATTACTTCACTATTAGCACCATTATTTTAAAGTATTATGATAACCTTATTCCAAACCAATCTGATTCTTATTTTTTGAAAACTCTTGCACAGATTTTTATGAAACCAAATTTGCAACAATGTCCTTACAGAGTTATACTTGACCTTCCTAAAACAAATGTGATTAAAAACATTAAATAATCACATCCCTTTTTTGGAAAGCTGAGCAAAGTTGCATTTGCATGGAACTACTGCTAATTTTTTTTTTCCAAAACTTATTATTGTCATTTAATCTGCCTGTCAACAAGGAGAAAAAAAAATGAGTTTGATTTATGTATTTGTTTTATGTGTTTATCAGAACACTTTGTAAGTCCTATCATTGATCCTTTTGACTTAAAATCATTTTGGAAGCAGTTACCATATTAACACTCCTAATTATTTTTGTATTATATCACTTATTAAATAACAATATTATTTATTAAGAAGCATTATTAAGCAAGCAAGTTTAACTACATAAGCATTTTTAAGTGACACCTGTGTATTAGGTACAAGGTTTCTATCTTCAAGAAGCTTACTAGTCATGAGATAACACAGATACAGAAACAAGAAATAGCTCCATAACATGCTAAATGCTCATGCTAAGATATATGAGCACAAAGAATCTGCACAGAGACCCAGACTGGAAGTTCAGTTACAGTTTCCAGTTTCCTGAGCTAGATGCGCCCAATCTAGGTCTTTTTTTTTTTTTTTTTTTTTTTCAGCTGTACTCGTGGCATATGAATCTAGGTCTTGATAGAAAAGTCAAATATAGGCAGAAAAAAGAAAAGCATGGGAGTGTTTCCAGGCAAGAGAAACAGCTGGAGCAAAGGCAGGAGTGTAACAGCACGTAACAGGGTGGGTTTGAATTCCAAAAGTAAATGGTAATACATAAAATGGTGAGTGGTGTCTGGGGAAAGAAAGCCAAAGAATTTTCATAGGGGTCTTCACAGGAAATGTTGAAGAATGTTAAAGAGTGTGGTCTTTAGGGGGATTTCAAAAGGAATTGGAAACAGAGCTTTCTGTTGGAGGGTAAAGGCTGGGAGTAAGGGAGATAAAATTGAAATCTCGAAAAAAATCTGTGATTACCCTTCTGCCAAAGTAGCAGTTCTCAACATTTTTGGACTTAAGACCTCCTAAGAATCTTAAAGATTTGTGAGGATATTGAAGTGCTTTTCTTTATATAGGCTATATCTATCAAGATCTATAATATCTGAAATTAAAATTTTTAAAATATTGATTTATGAATTCATTTTAAGCAAAGATTTAATAAGATTTAGTTCATTATGTGTTTTAAAAGTAATACATTTAAAAATATTCATTTGTAATATTTATTTAAAATATAGTATATTTTTATTTAAAACATTATTAAGTAGTGGCAGTTTTTATGTTTTTGCAAATATCTTTAATTCCGGCTTAATACAAAACAACTGGATCTTCCATTTATAGTCATATGTCGTATTGTTTCAAGCATATAAAGAAAACCTAGCCTTGTGCACATATAGTATGGGAAAATGGAGAAGTATTTTAATAACATTTTCAGATAATTATAGATATTCTTATTTGATACTATCCTATTTACTGTAGTAGTTTCTTTTTTTAAATTTTTTTGTCTTTTTGCATTTTCTAGGGCCGCTCCCGCAGCATATGGAGGTTCCCAGGCTAGGGGTCTAATCAGAGCTGCAGCCACTGGCCTACGCCACAGCCACAGCAATGCCAGGTCCTTCACCCACTAAGCAAGGCCAAGGATTGAACCTACAATCTCACGGTTCCTAGTCAGATTCGTTAACCACTGAGCCACAACGGGAACTCCTACTGTAGTAGTTTCTTAAAGACTAGTGGTAATTCAGAAACCAAAGAAATATCAGTGAAACTCCATATACTACCAACCCATTGGTCTGTTTTGCATTTTGAATGAATCATTCATCCATGCATGATCTTGTAACATCATGTATTTATCATCGGGCAAATAGTGGTTCACTAAGCTATTCAAGTCTTTCATGCTGACACATTTCATTACACAGTATCAACATTTACATTTCTTAATATCACCATTGATCTCATCTGATAAGTCTTTAAGAATTGGAAATTTATCAAGCTCATATCTGAAAAGGCAATACAATTTATAAAAGGCACTACAAAGAAAGATTTCATAAAAATATCTAGACTTCTCTCTCTCCCTTCTTTATAGTTTTACCCTCATCCTCTGCAACCCTCATCTCTCTGAAAGTGACCCTTGCCAGCATGCTAACCCAGCATGCTGGGTTAGTTCCTCTATTTAGTTCCTCTTTCTCCTCCAGTCCGGATTCTCTAACATGACCTCCTCCTTCACTTCAGCTGGGCCTCTAACAATAGAGCACTTTTCTCCCACGCTGAGTACTAGACTCTTGAAAAGAGCAGTAGTCTTCTGCTGAATAGAGTGGTCCATCTGTACATAAAATTCTGAAGCCTTGACAATGGAAAGTCAAACCTGAGAGCTCTTGCAATCAATAGTCACAGCACCTTCCCCCAAACAGGTATAATAAGCATGTGACATTTCTTCAAATGAAGTTGGAAAGAAATCCTTACAGAATAGGAACTATGACAGTGGACAGATGCTCTGGGCACCCCCTTATGCAGATGGATGAATACGGGAAGTAGTCTATGTTTTCAGAGGTTTCAGTGGGAATAGGGCCCTCATGGACTCTAGACATACCCTCTCTACGTCTACTTCTTTCCCAGTCCCATTTGCCATGTTCCCTCACTCCTATTTCCTATATTCCCTCCAAAATAAACTGGTGACACTCAAGTCTTTGTCTCAGCATTCTGCTTTCAGAAAAATCCACACTCACAAAATCATCATCTTTTATGGAAAATGCACTACATTCTACCCTCTTCATCTAGATGAGCTCTAATCCCAGGAGAAGGCTAGGAAAACAGGTAAATCTCCACTTTAAAGATGAGGGAATGGTGATTTAGCAATATTAAGTAATATGGCCAAGGCTGTCCAGCTCATGGACAACAGAACCAGGATGTGAATCTATCTTTGGACCATTTAACTCTAAAGTTATGCCATTTCTTCTATGCTATGGCAATTTTGACAGTAATTGCAAACACGATTAACTCCCCTATGCAGTTTGTTTAATTTATATTTTACCTTATCCATTGTTAAGTATGAGGTTAGAAATCTAACGAAATTGACTTATCTTGACATTCCAAAAGTAAGCACTACTTGACAAATACGATTACTATTTTATGAGTTTCATGTGATTATATACCATTTCATGGAAACAATCTCCCTCTCCATAGACTCTAGACAGTTTTCTCAATGGAGCACATCTTTTGTTTTATTTTCATGAAACAATCCAGCACTATCATCAATGTTCAAAAAGTAAGCAAGTCCTAAAATAGTTCATTTCTATTATTTTCATTTTACAGGCAAGAACAATGAAATGGATATGGCTGTTTGCCATTTAAGTTTTTTTAACTACTTTATGTGCTTCTTCAAGGAGCTTCAGTTTAAGAAGAGTATTGCTCACAGATTTAGACTGCTTGCATTTTTCTAAAATACATAAATGTAAGTGTACAGAATTTAAGAACTTTCACAAAAATTCACACTGTTGGTAGTGGGGCATCACACAAAAAACAATGAACTAGAGGGAAAGAGCATGTGGATTCTCCTTCTTAGAACAAGAAGATATTCTTGTTCCATAATATCTGTGAACTTTTGGTCAATATATTTTATTTATTCTTAGCAACAGATACATTGTTTGTAAAATAAAATTAATAATAAGAAGGATTGTTGAAAGAAAAAGATAATGATTGAAAATAACTTTAAAAATATAAGAAAGTAACAAATCAGTGGATGTGGAAAGATGCTCACTGTTTCAAGTCTAGCCCTGAATCAATTTCAGATTACTTAAATCATTCATACAGATTAGAGATGTTTCCCACAAGACCTGTCTCCTTGTTTGTTTGTCTTTCTGAATTGGTGTCTAATTAGCTAAGTTGACTTTAGAGAGAAATAATAAAACTATCTTTTCTTTCATGGCATAGTTTTAATTATGTAATTATATGATAATTATATAATTCCATGGTTAGCATTTATGAAGCACTTTTTATGTGCCAGGAACTGTGCTAGGAACTTTACATTCATTATCATATTTTGATTTAATCCTAGCACAACCAATGAGGCAGATCTTATTATTCACTTTTAATCATGAAGAAATTTGAGCTATACAGGGGATAAATGACATGCATAACAAGCACCACCCAACAAATCAGGTTGCCTGTTTCCTGAAACCTTGTTCCTACTACATCTCATGTTAGTTTTTTTTTTTTTTTAATGTGGTTGGGTATTAGCAACTATATGGTAATATTTAACAAAATAATTATTTTCATAAAAATTAGATTTTCTCATATACTGAATTTTGGTAGTTTTCTTATGTGACAATCATTGATTTTACAGATAAAGATATAGACAGTATTCCTTATACATAAATCTCAAAGTTGAGTAATTCTGTCAGGTGGAACACTTTTCCCTGACAAAGTAATAGACAAGCTAGAATTTGAAATAACTGTCAAAATATAGTAACATGCAGAGATCAGAGATCTCAAATAAATGTTTTTAATGACTAAACCATTTGAATATTGCTTAAAATGCTTCTTAACGTCCATAAACATACCTGTGCTAGAATAAATGTGAAACACATCAAAATAGTCACCAGTGTGAATGGGGTGGGAAAGAGGGCATTGGGAGGGTGTGTTCATTTGTGGGGTTTGCTGGAGAAGGTTTTTGAGGGTTTTACTGTTGTTTAAGTTATTGTTTTATTAAGTGGATAAAATTTTCATCTCATGAAATTGTTCTATTATGAAATACCCTTCCCATTTAAAAAAAGTTAATTATCTTAATATATTTAAGAAGGAAAATGGAGATTAAAAAGCATCTGACTTTAAGAAACCAGAAGCTCTGTTACAAACTGCAACTGCATTTTGACTAATAGCAGGAAAGACAGGGGGCCAGGGATCAGATCCAGAACACAGACTGTCTGCCACGTGGTTAGAAGGGACAGGAGCAGTACCGGGGTGGGGGAGCCAACAGAGGGACAGTGACCATAAGAAGAGGGAGACCCTGGCTCAGAGACATTGACAGAAAGTTTCTCCCAGATGAGGAAGAGAGCAGCAGGCACCCAAAGATTCCTAACATTATGCTAAAAGAGTAATGATCAACCTTCCCTGAGGAACAGATTTTAGCAGAAGATGGGTCTGAGCCATTGGAAAAAAAAATCCTATAGCAGCTTCCATGTGAGAAGAATACCAGTGCATGAGCACTGGTTTTTAGCAGTGCTGCTTTTGACAAAGCAGCCTCGTGAGTGGAACATCTAAAGCTTTGCTCCATCAGTTACAAACTCCGTGACATTGAATGAATCTCTAATCTCTATCAGGCTGCTTTCTCATTTTCTAGGTTGGAATACTAATGGCCACCTTAGAGTTTTCAACTATCAACTTGATATGCAGGTCTCACTAATCTATCTCTAGTCCAGACACCTCCCCTATAGTTCCCTCTGGAAGGGGGAGTGATTTATCTGTTGGATAAGATTAGGCCAAGGCACTAAGAATGCACAACTTAGCTACTTCCAGCCTCTCTTTTTGGAATCAGCTGGCTGTAGGAGGCACATTCTTCTCTCTGCAACTGCTGTCATGAGGAGCAGCTTCCCACAGCATGACTGGCAGGGGAAGTTTCAGCTCTGCAGAATTGCTCGTTCTCTCTCTCTCTCTGTTTTTTTTTTTTTTTTTTTGTCGTTTCGCCTTTTCTAGGGCCGCACCCACAGCATATGGAGGTTCCCAGGCTAGGGGTCTAATCGGAGCTGTAGCCACTGGCCTGCACCAGAGCCACAGCAACATGGGATCTGAGCTGTGTCTGCAACCTACACCAAAGCTCATGGCAACGCTGGATCCTTAACCCACTGAGCAAGGCCAGGGATCAAACCTGCAACCTCATGGTTCCTAGTCGGATTCATTGACCACTGTGCCATGACGGGAACTCCGCTTTTAGTGAGTCTCAAGAAACAGACTTGATAGCCACTGGGGAAGGGTGGGTGTTAGAAAGCTGGCGTTGAGCTCTCAGACCCAAGCTATATTTTCCAACCCAATTTACCAGGAAAAATATGATCACTTCTTCCTTACTAACTACATTGATCTTGCAATTAGTTTATAGAGAGGAGCATGATTGTGATTCTCATACACTAAGAGGTTTTTTTTTTTTTTTTTTTTTTGCCAGCCATGTGGAAGTTCCCTGGCCAGAGATGGAACCCATGCCACAGCAGTGACCCAAGCCACTGCAGTGACAATGTCAGACCGTTATTGGCTGAAACACAAAGGAACCCCAACTAGCAAGTCTTTAGATGGAACGTAGTATATGTTATCATGAGCTTTTAAAGAAGCAATCTAGCCATGACATCAGATAGGTGGGTATACTGCTTAGTATTATGTAAACAAAACATCATTTCAAACAATCTTAGAGATTATCTGCAAATCACATGCAACTTAATTGTCAGTGTCATACCTTGATGGCAATGATTTGGGGGCAGGTTAACAGGCCTACTAATCTACCACATCATAAATACTCAGGTATTTGTGTTCATAATTTATATTTCTATTTCCTTAAACAAAATCAGTAAAACATAAACTAATAATACAGGAAGCAGCATAGTAATTGTTTACAAATCCTGAGGTAACTCAAGTCCTCTAAAGGAAATGCCTGGGGAAGGCACACAAATGCATAAATCTACTTTGTTTTCCTTTACTTCAAAAAGCCTATAGTGTATCACAAAAAAAAAGGGGAAAGTGTGAGTGAAAAGAAGAATTAGTCTTCAAAAGTAGAATTTGAATGCCACTGCCACTGACTGAAAATGCAGAATTTCAAATTGCACTTTTCTTGAAAACATGCTACTCCTCTGCTAAGCTAGGTGACTAAAACCACAAAAGGCAATGTTTAAGAACATACAAGACACAGTCCCTTCAAAGAAAACGGAACACTGGTAAATACTATATGCTTGATTAAAATAGAAAAAGATGGTGAAAAAGAACTCACTTAAGTACACAACATAAAAGACTTCCTATGAGAATTTATGAATGGGCTTCTTAGGATAATAAAAACATTAAATTCAAAATCAGCTAAACAAACAAAAATGTAACCTATATATTCATTACATAACTGGATATTCTTTCAAGTGGATATGGCTCACTGATAATAAAAACATTTGCAAATTGTGCTACAGTCTGGGGACAGAGACTGTGGCCCTAACCAAAAGGTCAGAACAGAAGCAAGAATATGACAGTCCCATAGGCAGGAGATGGCTGAACACCATGGCCTTGGAAGCAGAGGTCAGTGTGGGAGGGCTTAAAACAAAAAACTTGGTGAGAGCCAGCTTAGCAAACCAAAGTTTGCTCATACCTAAAAGGCAAAGTCAGAAACCAGAAATGTAAGTAGGAATTAAGAAGACCCAGGGAGATGGGATTGAGTTGGCAGAATAGAAGGACTAGAGCTCAACTTCCCTCCTAAAAAAACAACAAAATTTACAACCAAATGCTGAGCAATCTTCAACCAAACAGACCAGAAACTTTCAAAAAGATATCCTACTCCAGAAGACAAAGAGGAGGCCACATCAAGAGGTAGGAGGGGCAATTACATGATATAAGTAACCCCATACCTCCCAGGTGGGAAGCCCCACAGACTGGAAAGTAACTGGTTCACAGAGACTCACCTATAAGAGTGAGAGTTCTGAGCCCACGTCAAACCCCCATGTGTGGAATCTGGCACTGGGAGAAAGAGCCCCCGGAGCATGTGGCATTGAAGGCCAGTGGGGCTTGTGCGCAGGAGTTCCACAGGACTGGGGGAAATGGAGACCCCATTCTTAAAAGGCACACACAGACTTTCACGTGCACTGGGTCCCAGGGCAAAGCAAAGTCTCCATAGGAATCTGGGTCAGACCTGACTGTGGTTCTTGGAGGACCTCCTGGGAAAACAGGTGTGAATGTGGCTTGTTATAAGGGAAGGACATTGAAGGCAAAGCTCTCGGGAATATTCAGTGGTTGAAGGCAAAGCTCGGGAATATTCAGCAGCCATGCCTTTCCTGGAAGTGGCCATTTGGGGAAAATCTGGCCCCACCCATCAGTGCTAAGAAGCCCCAGGCAAAACAACAACCCAGGTGGGATCACAGCCCTGCCCATCAGTAAACAGGCTGCCTAAAGACCCCCCAGGCACACAGCCACCTCTAATCTCACCCAGAGACAAAGCCCCACCCACCAGAGGGATAGAAATCAGCTCCACCTGCCAGTGGGCAGGCATCAGTCCCTCCCATCAAGAAGCCTACAGCAAACCCCCATACCAACTTTAGCCACAAGGGGGGCAGATGCCCAAAGTAAGAGAGGCTACAACTCTATTATCTGTAAAAAGATCACCAAAACAAAAACCTATAAAAATGAAAAGACAGAGAACTATTACTCAGACAAGGGAGAGAGAGAAAAACAAAACAAAACAAAACAGAAAAACAGCTGTGATGAGGAGATAATCAGCTTCCAGGAAAGACTTTAGACTGTTCATGCTGAAGATGATGCAAGACATTGGAAATAAACTGAAGGCAAAGATGGAAAACTTACAGGAAACACTGACCAAAGAGATACAAGGTATAGAACTTAAACAAGAAGAGATGCAAAATACAATAACTGAAATAAAAAAATTCACTAGAAGCAACCAACAGCAGAATACAGGAGGAAGAAGAACAAATAAGCGAGGTGGAGGACAGATTAGTAGAAATCACAGATGCAGAACAGAAAAGACAAAAAAGATTGAAAACAAATGAAGAGAGTCTCAGAGAACTCTGGGACAACATTAAACACACCAACATCCGTATTATAGGGGTACCAGAGGAGAAGAGAGAGAGAAGGAGACAGAAAAAATATTCCAAGAGATAATAGCCAAAAACTTCCCTAATATGGGAAAGGAACCACTCATTCAAATCCGGGAAGCTCAACTAATACCATATAAAATAAACCCAAGGAAGAATACACCAAGACACCATATATCAAACTGACCAAAATTAAAGACAAAGAGAATATTGAAAGCAGCTAGGGAAAAGAAACAAATAACATCCAAGGGAACCCCAATAAGGTTATTGGCAGATTTTTCAGCAGAAATTCTGCAGGCCAGAAGGGAGTGGCATGATATACTTCACGTGATGAAAGGAAAAAACCTCCAACCAAGATTACTTTACCTGGCAAGGCTCTCATTCAGATTTGAAGGAGAAATCAAAAGCTTCACAGATAAGCAAAAGCTAAGAGAATTCAGCACCACTAAATCAGCTTTACAACAAATAGTAAAGGAATTTCTCTAGGCAGAAAAGAAAAAGCTGCAACCAGAAACAAAAATACCAGAAATGTTAAGAAGACCCAAAGATTTTAGCACAAAGTAGGGTCAACAGATTAAAATCCATTAATCAGGGGATGCTACTAAATTGTAGTGATGGAAGCTCCCCTTGTGTCTCGGTAGGTTAAGGACCTGATGTTTCTGTAAGGATGCAGGTTTGATTCCTGGTTCTACTGAGAGAGTTAAGAATCCAGGGTTGCTGCAAGCTCTGGCTTAGGTTGCAGATGTGGATTGGATCTGGTGTTAGCATGGCTGTAGCATGGGCCTCAGCTGGAGCTCTGATTTGACTTCTATATGCTATAGGTGCAGCTGTAAAATCAATTAACTAATTAATTCATTAAAAAACTGCAGTGATGATAGTAACAGCCACCAAAAGAGATTTGATACATCGAAAGGTCTTGATAACTCTTCAGTCTAAGTTTGATAATTGATAGTATTTGGAGTAGAAGCCAACTCTCCAGAAACTTAAAAGTAGAATAATAATTGAGGTCCCCAAGCTGAAGAACAGAGTGTATGAATAGACAGGGCCCGAGCGTAATAAAAGTCCTAAATTATTTTGTCATTCAGTCTTCTTCATTAGGGCTTCTTAAAATACCAAGAGCTGTGTCAGCAAAGATATCAACTATCAGTTATATCATGATATGGAGAACTAACATGTGAAGATCCTCCTAGTCTGAAAGTAACAACTGTTGACAAATATCCTGGTAATGAGTATGAGCCAATGTACTCACACCTTTCTGGTTTGCAAGTTAATATTTAAGCATACATATACATGTTCCTGTGTGTGTATCAGTAAAAACTAATTCGTGAAGTGACTAGTGATTAAAATATCCCACCTTTGATTAGCCATATATGCACAGTGTCAACACTCTTTGCACAGTAACTTTTGGTCAATTCAATCATCCCTTCTGAGTGCAAGTCCAAAATCAAAGACTCCAAAACTGGAAGAGACTAAATTCGGTGGTCTTCTAACTGGGTCCCACAAGCTCAAGAGTTCTAGGGTTTTTTTTTTAAAGATTGCTGGGGTGGGGGTAGGAAGCTGGAGGGGTACTGTGGCCAGAGCCCTGCCTCTTCATCTTTGTATTTGTTTATTTCACAAGTGATTCCATTTATGAAAAGGAGTTTGGGTATCAAAAAAGGAAGGAAATAAGGGAGGGAGGGATGAAGAGGGAGAAGGGAGGTGAGAAGAGGGGAGGAGAGAGAAGGAGAGAAAGGGTGAGAGAAAGGGAAAATCTACAGATTTTATAGCTTAGGCACTTGATGTCTAGGAAGGATAAGTGACATTTTGCACAGAGCTGACACAGTCAGGACTAATCCCAGACCTTCTGATCCCTTCATGAAAAGAAGTAGGTCTGTTTGTATTTTTTTAAATTGAAATGTATTAGATTTATAATATTGTGTTATTGCCAGTTATACAGCAAAGTTAAGCAGATACGTATGTCTACGCGTTCTTTTTCAGATTCTTTTATTATTGGTTATTACAAGTTACTGGATATAGTTTCTTGTGCTAGTCCTGTTTTTCTGTGTTATATATAGTGGTGTATATCTGTTAATCCCATGCTCGTAATTTATCCCTCCCTCCTACTTTCCCCTCTAGTAGCCATAAATTTGTTTGCTATAACTGAGTCTGTTTCTGTTTTATAAATAAATTCATTTATATGATATTTTAGATTCCACATGTGATATTATATAATATTTGTCTTTTTTCTTTCTGACTTATTTCACTTATTGTGATAATCTCTAGGTTCATCCATGCTGCTACAAATGGCATTATTTTATTATTTTTATGGCTGCATAATATTCCATTGTATGTATGTATGTTTGTGTATGTATGCAACATCTTCTTTATCCATTCATCTGTTGATGGATACATTTGTATTTTTATGAGAAGAGTTCATTAGTTTTATTAGTCCCACTATTATGGTACCAAAGCACACCTGTTACTTCCATTCAGATGCTAGCAGACTTTTCTGAATCAGGAAAGGTTCAGTGGGGCCAATTTTCTTGGAATTGCTTTTTCTATAATTTCTGTATTATGTCAGCCTCTCCCTCTGGAAGTAAAATCATCCAGAGATCTATTTCACTTATGTGATGATCACTCATTAACTCTGTGGCCCTGGACAATCTATTTCGCCTCTAAGCTTTCTGTTGTAGACCTAGCAGAATGGCTGGAAGAGAAACTGGAGTATTGCAATTCAGTGCCTCTAACATTCTTTTTAATATTGTTGGCCCAAGGAGCCTTTTTAGACATTTTTTCCTAATCTCCCCATCATGAACTTATAACACCCCAGATACACTATGTATCTCTTTATGTGTTAAATGCATATTGGGGCTTTATATATAAAGAGAGTAAGTTTGTTTGTTTTTACGTGGCCGCTCCCATGGCATATGGAAGTTCCTGGGCCAGGGATAGAACCAAAGCCATTGCAAAGAAAATTCTTAGTAGTTATGTTATGAGCCACGGGGGAAGTCTAAGAGTAAGATTTTTATGCTACTGCCCCCAAAAACAATTTTCATCCCCTTGAGGCCAATATCATCTCCACTGAGAATGTATGAAATAGGGTAATATTAAATATCAGATACATAGAAGGAATTTAATAAGTAATGGCAATAGTGATTACACCAATTTCAGCATTAAGAAAGGATGAACTCAGCATGGTGTCAACATCCCTCCAAAATTAAAAAAAAAAAAAAGGAATGGAGCAGTATATGGAAAGATGTTGGAACACACAGGAAACGTTACTATTTATTACAAAAGCTTGCATTTTATGTTTGAACTTTACAATTGCTCTTTCATTCATTTCCATCTTATAAAACTATTTAAAGATGAGGAAACTATGGTGCCGCAAGCATAAATGAGCTGCTTAAGGTCAAACATGGAGGGAAGGGCCATCC
This sequence comes from Phacochoerus africanus, assembly GCF_016906955.1. NCBI lineage: Eukaryota > Metazoa > Chordata > Mammalia > Artiodactyla > Suidae > Phacochoerus > Phacochoerus africanus. Next base: position 21,635,955 of record NC_062559.1, on the reverse strand, counting down.
TTCAAACTTGGGCAAGTCTGTCTCTCAAATCCAGGCCCTTTTCACTAGTACACTGTCCTCTAACTTGGACTGGAGTTAGATACATCAGCCTGAATGTGCTCATTTATAAGGAGACAGTAAGCATGAGGCAGGCACAGTTGCAATTGCCTCACCCGGAGCATCTTCTTTATGGCCTTGCCCCATTTCAATCCTTGTCACAACTCAGGAACTGACTTAACATCTTTTTTTTTTTTTTGGTCTTTTTGCTATTTCTTTGGGCCGCTCCCACGGCATATGGAGGTTCCCAGGCCAGGGGTCAAATCGGAGCTGTAGCCACCGGCCTACGCCAGAGCCACAGCAACGCGGGATCCAAGCCGCATCTGCAACCTACACCACAGCTCACGGCAACGCTGGATCGTTAACCCACTGAGCAAGGGCAGGGACCGAACCCGCCACCTCATGGTTCCTAGTCGGATTTGTTAACCACTGCACCACGACGGGAACTCCCCTGACTTAACATCTTAAACTTCTTCTGGGTAAAATGTTTTTGATCCCATTCTGAAGAAATCAATTGCAATATTTCTGCAATTGGTATATGTGAAACTTCAGCATTCCTACTAGAATGTGGGGTTAAAGCTTCATGTTCTGAAGTAGAAATGTGAGGCTTTAAATGATAAGTGACTGTGATCTGCGATAATGCAGAGAGCTCCTCCTTGTCATAAAAGGCAGGGAGGGCTGGACAATCAGATCAGCCGTGAAGGAGAAGCATCAAGGGGGCATTTGTTGGTACAGTTTAGGTGGAGACTTCCTGCTTCACGAATGGAGCTCAGAGTTCAAGGCAATGATAAGAGTGCATTGCCATAAATTTCTAGCTAAGGACCAGGAAATCGAAGCTAAGGCAAAGAGATCCCTTGATCCTGAAATGTGTCTTAGAGAAGACAGGAGACCAATTCTGGAGATTGAAAGACGTTAGTCACAGACCCCAAGGGTTAGCAGATTTCATAATAAGAGGAGAGCTCTGAGCCCATAAACATCCTCATAATTTACTACAGGACCCGAGAGTGCTATGTACTGAGAGAGAGAGCTCTGCATACTGAAGCGGCAGCTACTTTAAGAAACTCATTTGTTTTGCTGCTCTATTTTTACTAAAATATTTTCTCTTGTATTGAGTAACAATGACAGTGACAAAACCTTGACTGTCCATGCATGCTGAATGGTGTTGGATGAAGTAAATGGAAGATGGTATCCAGGGCCACAGAGAAGCCTGTATCCTGGTCTAAACCACAAAATCGTGGTTATTAGCATTTTGACTCCTGAGCATTGGTGGGGCCTCAGGTGATCAGCTTCCAGTAGGAGTGCCTGGTTTCCCAGGCCCCACAGTAACAGACCTCATCTTGGGAACCCCTTTTGTCATACCCCCATGAACAGCTGAAAACTCTTCTACAGAAAACTCTCACCCACAGAGGAGATGCTGTGTCTTCAGAAAAGTAGGGGGAGGAGTTCCTGCTGTGGCTCAGTAGTAACTAACCTATTATCCATGAGGAATGAGGGTTCGATCCCTGGTCTTACTCAGTCCATGAGCTGTGATGTAACAGGTTGCAGACGTGACTTGGATCCTGCATTGCCATGGTTGTGGTTGTGGCTAGCAGCTATATTTCTGATTTGACCCCTAGCCTGGGAACTTCCATATGCTGCAAGAATGGCCCTAAAAAGGAAAAAAAAAAAAAAAAGTAGGTGGAAATGGCACTGGTGGCTGCTGGCTGACTCCATTATTTTTGTCTGATTAATGAGTTGACAATTAATATTAAATATTTTATAGTATAATTTACTTCTTCACCTTTTCCACCTTACTTCTGCCCTGTTCTATGCCCATGCATCTAAGCTTCACTTTGGCTGTACCTGTAAAAGATGAGCTCTAATGGCTATAAAGTAGCTATGGTGTCAAATTAGGGTTTTTATGACGTGAAATTTGATTATGGGTCATAAATTATGTATTTATCTTGTGTTAAGTGATGAAAGTAACTTGCTAATTAGAAGAAATCAAAGTTATTGACCTATGGTGAATGTCTTCTACATTCACTGTTGGCATAAAATAGGGATTCATGACATGAATATAAATGTGTATTTATTTTGTTACTAGGCATGTGTCTCTGGGAAAACAAATATAGGCCTCTCTACTTTGGGGGAATTTATAAGAGATTTATTCTGAATTCAGAGTTATTGTCTAGAGGTTATAAAGTTGTCTCCCAGCTCCAGATCCACCCTGTGGATGCTCTGGTTTGTGATATTGTAAACTACATTGCGTATTGTTAGCAGGATGTTTCTTTCTTTCTTTCTTTTTCTTTTCTTTCTTTCTCTCTCTCCCCCCACCACCTTCCTTCCTTTTTAGGGCCACACCCTCAGCATACGGAGGTTCACAGGCTAGGAGTGGAATCAGAGCTGCAGCTGCCGGCCTACTCCACAGCCACAGCAACAGTGGATCCAAGCCATATCTGCAATCTAACCACAGCTCACGGCTATGCTGGATCCTTAACCCACTGATTGAGGCCAGGGATCAAACCTGCATCCTTGTGGATCCTAGTTGGATTCATTACCATTGAGCCATAATGGGAACTCCCTTGTTTCTGCTCCTTGTGCCACTAGAGTGTACAGGAAGGGAACCAGAAGAGGAGGTGAGGAAAAGGGTCTTCCTCCTTCCCAAGGATGCCCAGCAATGACCCTGACCCCGGCAGCTACATGGTTCTGCTCTCTGTTATCGCTTCTAGAGAAGTCTCCTGGAGTCCCGTTAAAAAACCGGCAGACCTAGGCGGCACTCTTCTCTGAGGGATGAGTTTAGTTCCAGGAAACTCTTCCCTAGGCTCCTGGGGCCCCAGAGCAGCTGGGCTGGTCTCCCTCCTCAAAGGGAGGTCTGAGTCCCAGCTCTAAAGGACCCCTCTTCTGATTCCTGGGGTGCCAGATCCACCACACAACAAACTCTCTCCACACTCCCACACTCAAAATATGAATGGTAAATCCATAGGACCCCTCCTCCTGGCTTCTAGAACCTGATAAGCTTAATTTTTTCCCTTTATTTCTCCAGCCCTAGGGAGTAATAGCTACTTCTTGAACTATTACTGCATTACTCTATCTCCCCTTCTAGCTTGTTATTGCTCCAACAACTTTTAAACCAACCAATGGGCATGTATTAAAAAGCTCCTTAAAAGATAAATAAATAAACAAGGCCCCAAATTAACAACTTTTATCTATCCACTATTTAATAGCTTTGTTATTGCGGCTTTTGGTTTTTATTATTTTGTTTTTCATTTTTAAAAATTTTATTGAAATACAGCTTATTTACAATGTTGTGTTAATTTCTGCTGTATGGCAAAGTGATTCGGTCATACAGATACATGCATCCATTCTTTTTCAGATTATTTTCACATATAGATTATCACAGAATACTGAGCAGAGTTCCCTGTGCTATACAGCAGGACCCCCACTGACCATATATTCCATATACAATTCTATGTATATGCCAGTCCCAAACTCCCAATCCATCTCCCCCTCACCTAACCCTTTTAGTAATCCTAAATTTGTTACTATGTTTTAACTTTTTTGTTTGCTTTTTTATATAGGGTGATATATGTGATTCTCAGTTAGTGAAACTACTTTTCGAAACAAAGAATATAGACATAGTACCACATTTGTCTGTGCAAACACATGTAGATAAGCATTGCTTTATGTTAGAGTTTTGATGGGCACATTTTTGTTGCTTTAAATGGAACAGAGCACAGGACAAGAATCGCCATCTTTAATAATTGGCTTTGTTACATCTGGGAACTCACTGGGTTTTCAACTTTATTTCTTGACTTTTCTTACTTTTTTTCTTGGTGTATTAGATAGATACTGAAACATGCATAAAGAGCATTAATCTTGGATTTATAGCTCGATTATTTTTATGTATGTGTACACCAAGATCCAGATATAGCTCATTTCCAGCACTAGAGGCTTCATATTTCATAAGAACTCTCAGTAGCAGATGATTCTTTACAAGGAGAGAACAAAGAACAAACTCATGTAAGTGTCCGTGCTAGAGTATAAAATATTGAGTGATGTCAACACAAGGCTAGTATGACATTTTAAGTAAAAATGATAACTCATATGATTGCTCTTTCCCACCTACTGAAAGTTAAACAATGGTGGATATTTTATAGCCATAGTGTTTAGGTACACTAAATTTTGTTATCAAGGGAAATCATGAAAGAGCATCCATTCTTCTATTCAGGAAAACCTTGTGTGTGTGTGTGTGTGTGTGTGTGTGTGTGTGTGTGTGTGCTTTTAAGGGCTGCACCCAAGGCCTGTGGAAGTTCCCAGACTAAGTGTCAAATTGGAGCTGCTGCTGCCAGCCTACACCACAGCCATAGCAACGCCAGATCTGAGATGCACCTGTGACCTACATCACTGCTCATGGCAATGCTGCATACTTAATCTACTGAGTGAGGCCATGGGTGGGACCCACATCCTCATGGATACAAAGTAGGGTTTGTTACCACTAAGCCATGATGAGAACGCCCAGGAAAAACTTTTTAAAATGCTTCCTTTGTGCCAAGCATCAGGTCAAATAGCAAGAATATCAACATGAGTCTAACATGGTCCTTGCACTGAGTATAGACAGCTCCAGTCAAGTGACAAATGTACCCAGCAAAGGGTGGTACAAGGGATAAGAAGGAAGAAAGAAGGAATTTATGGGGGCATAGTTTTGGTTCTTTGAAGGCAAAAGGAATAGAGGACACGTCTTTCAGACAAAACATTTTCAGGAGCAGTAGATTTAGAAGATCTGGAGCATAAGGAGAGAAGTGGGCTTAAGAGAAATATACTAGGAAGTTTGGACCTAGGGAAATCCATGAAGATTTTTAACCCAGAAGGCTTTTCTTCTTTCTCTCTTCTTTGTTTTATTTTTAGGAGAGGGATACTGAGTGCAGAATGGGGGATAGACCCTAGGGAGCTAAGGGGATTTGTGGTCAGGATATTGGAAGATTTTTGTAAATTTAGATAAGGGTGTCTTAAACTCACTGGAGGTAAAAGGATTAAAGAAAGAAGGCCAGATTGAGGTAGTTTCTAGAGAATTTTGGAACTTAAGAGATTTTGGTGACAGAATCTGTGTGGGGAATGAAGGAGACAGGAGACAAGGGTGCCTGCGATCCAGGAATCCAACATTAGCAGAGATGAGAAACTGAAGGAACGGCAATGGTTTCCATTTTTGATTTGTTCTCTCAAAATACCTTTGGGACATATGAGCCGATATGGTCAGTGGCAATTAGAGATGCAGGTCTGGTGCTTGGGGGAAAGGTCAGAGATCAAAATAATATGTTTGGGTCCAACATCCATTCATGATCAAAACTCTTACCAAAGTGGGTATAGAGGGAACATACCTTAACATAGTAAAAGCCATTTATGACAAACCCACAGCAAATATAATACTCAATGGAGAAAAGCTGAAAGGCTTCCCACTAAAATCTGGAACATGACAAGGATGCCCACTCTCACCACTATTATTCAACATAATACTTGAAGTCCTAGCCACAGAAGTCAGACAAACAAAAGAAATAAAAGGCATCCAAATAGAGAAGAGGTAAAATTGTCACTGTATGCAGGCGACATGATACTGCATATAGAAAACCCTAAGGACTCAACCCCAAAACTACTTAAAATGATCAACAAATTCAGCAAAGTAGCTAGATATAAGATGAACATTCAGAAATCAGTCATATTTTTGTATACTAACAATGAAATATTAGAAAAGGAATACAAAAATACAATACCTTTTAAAATTGCGCCCCAAAAAAGCACATACCTGGGTATACACCTGACCAAGGAGATAGAGAACTACAAAACATTAATCAAGGAAATTAAAGAAGATGTAAAGAAATGGAAAGATATTCTATGCTCCTGGGTTGGAAGGATTAATATTGTAAAACTGGCCATACTACCTAAAGCAATCTACAGATTCAATGCAATCCCTATCAAATTACCCAGGACAGTTTTCACAGAACTAGAACAAACAATCCAAAAATTTATATGGACCCATAAAAGACCCAGAATTGACAAAGCAATTCTGAAGAACAAAAACCAAGCAGGAGGCATCACTCTCCCAGACTTCAGGCAATATTACAAAGCCACAGTCATCAAGACAGTGTGGTACTGGTACCAAAGCAAACATATAGACCAATGGAACAGAATAGAGAATCCAGAAGTAAACCCAGACACCTATGGACAATTAATCTTTGACAAGGGAGGCAAGAACATAAAATGGGAAAAAGAAAGTCTTTTCAGCAAGCATTGCTGGGAAACCTGGACAGCTGCATGCAAATCAATGAAACTAGAATGCACCCTCACACCATGCATGAAAATAAACTCAAAATTGCTGAAAGACTTAAATATAAGACAAGACACCATCAAACTCCTGGAAGAGAACATAGGCAAAACATTCTCTGACATCAACCTCATGAATATTTTCTTGGTCAGTCTCCCAAAGCAACAGAAATATAAACCAATAGGACCTAATCAAAGTGATGAGTTTTGCACAGCAAAGGAACCCAAAAAGAAAACAAAAAGACAACTTAGAGAATGGGAGAAAATATTTTCGAATGATGCAACTGACAAGGGCTTATTCTCTAGAATATACAAGCAACTTATGTAACTCAACAGCAAAAAAGCCAACAACCCAATGGAAAAATGGGCAAAAGACCTGAATAGACATTTCTCCAAGGAAGATATACAAATGGCCAACAAGCACATGAAAAAATGCTCCATATCCCTGATTATTAGAGAAATGCAAATCAAAACTATCACAAGATACAACCTCACACCAGTCAGAATGGCCATCATTAAGAAGTCCACAAATAAACGCTGGAGGGGCTGTGGAGAAAAGGGAACTCTCCTGCATGTTGGTGGGAATGTAAGCTGGTACAACCACTATGGAGAACAGTATGGAGGTACTTTAGAAATCTATGCATAGAACTACCACATGGCCCAGCAATCTCACTCTTGGGCATATATCCAGACAAAACTTTCCTTAAAAAAAGACACATGCATCTGCATGTTCATTGCAGCTCTGTTCACAACAGCCAAGACATGGAAACAACCCAAATGTCCACTGACAGTGGATTGGATTAGGAAGATGTGGTATGTATACACAATGGAATACTACTCAGCCATAAAAAAGAATAGAATAATGCCATTTGCAGCAACATGGATGGAACTAGAGAGTCTCATACTGAGTGAAGTCAGTTAGAAAGAGAAAGACAAATACCATATGATATCACTTATATCTGGAATCTAATATAGGACACAAATGAACCTTTCTACAGAAAAGAAAATCATAGACTTGGAGAATAGACTTGTGGTTGCCAAGGGGGAAGGGGAAGGAGTGGGGGTGGATGGGGAGGTTGGGGTTAATAGATGCAAACTATTGCCTTTGGAATGGATTAGCAATGACATCCTGCTGTGTAGCACTGGGAACTATGTCTAGTCACTTATGATGGAGCATGATAATGTGAGAAAATAGAATGTATACATATATGTGTAACTGGGTCACCATGCTGTACAGCAGAAAAAAAATTATATTGGTGAAATAACAATTAAAAAATAATATGTTTGGCAAACAATATCAGGAAGAGGAATAAAGTTCATCTGAGGAATGAATATTGAGTAAAAGTAGAGAAATAAGAGTCAGACATCAAAATTTAAGACAGAGGGAAAGAGAGAAGAACCAGCAGAAGTCATACAGAAGAAATATTCATGGAGATTGTAAAATAACAACGTAAGTGTGCTATTTTATGTTATACAGAAGCAGTATATGTATGGCTGGATGTATATGGCCTGGAGACAGACAGACAACCTGGATTTGACTCTATTTCTTTTTTTTCAGTTTCCAAGTAAAAAGCTTGTTTTATGTTATCTTTCATTCTTTACCACCCAAAACTCTGTGACCCTGGATCAGCTGTACTCATATTCTTCAGATTCTTCAGTGTAAAATGGTATAGTGGCAACTACTTCCCAGGGAGATTGTGAAGAATTGAGTGAATGCAGGAAAAAATGCTCCAGTGTGTGTCACATAGTATTAAGAGCAAAAAAGCATTACGAATTACTATATACCAGAGGCTAAGTTTTTGCTAGTCATCTAAGAAGGTCTTCCTTATATAGCTGTTAATGAATTATGATATAAATTATGAGGGACTACAAGGGATCAGACAATTTTAATTGCATTATATCAAAGTGCTGTGTGAATGTTTGCTTATTTTTAGACCATTAAGCTATTTGTCATTTCTTATGCTATCCTTAGTTTTTTTCCTGACCTTTTAAAAATTAATCATCATTAGTATTACATTTTACTGTTTTTTAATTTCTTTCTGAATCCTTTCTATCTTGTTTACATCCAACCAATGATGATATACTTATGTGAATAATGGTAAGACTTTGTACTCACATCACATAATTTATGAATGGATCTCCAAAAGTTCTGCATGAATTATTTAGCTTTAACTGCAGGATGGATAGGAAAGTAAATGCTAGTATTTCCATTTTACAGATTTTTTTAAAAAATGACTACAGAGATGGGAAATAATGTTTTAAAACTAACCCACAGAATAGTTGAGAGAGCATGGCTTTTTTATGGTGGTGCAGTGAAACATTGGCTATCAAGAAATTAACCTTCCAAAGATATAGAATTTCCAGGCAATGAAATAGTTGGCAAGGGAAACAAAAGTATTTATGCCATATTGGATTACCCATATGATCACAGCTGAGAAAAATTGAGCCCCCCAAAATAACTCTTGGTGCATTGAAATTGTAACTAGGTGAAGCCTAAGAAGCCTAGGGAAAATGGTGGTCAGTAAAAAAAATAAAAAATAAAAAAATAAAACAAAAACCAACCAAACAAACCAAGGAAAATTATGTAAAAGTAACAAGGGAAATGGGCAGGTCAGCAGTAGTGGCAGAGATAATATTTATGAGAATCAACCGGAATAAAGGACAGATTAAGTAATAAAGCATGCACTTGTCATCAGGGGCTTGGGTGACTCTGGACCAGTCAGATCAGGTTGGAAAGCTCTAGGGATTCCCTGAACTCATCAGGAGATCCAAATACCAAGGAAGAAAGCAAGTACAGGCAGGCTGAAAGTTGGTGTCAGAGAGCAAAACAATCAATGAAGGCTGCTACAAGAAGGGTAAATGCAGTAAGATCCAGACAGAGTTGGTAGCAGCTCTAGGCAGGCCAACTTTCAGCAGTCTGGGCTTAAATCAGCCTGGAGGACTTGGGGGCAGTGGAAGGGTACTTGGAACAGGAGTGATCAATGCTTTGCAGATAACAGACGCTCATAAACTGTTTTCAGGGTTTGATGACTAGACCTGGTTTACTTTTTAGAGCAAAGCCAGCAGTGAGGCTGAATTTATTATGGTTGCCATATGACCTGTTGGGATTAGTCATAAACTCTTTGTCTTAATAGTGAAACACCTACTATTATGAGTAAGTGACATTATCGTCACATATATGGGCAGTAGAAATTGGGAGTGTTCATTCCAAGAATGAAAAGCAAAACATTTATAATTTAGCAGTCACTAGGGAATGGAAGAAAATAGAAAAGAGCTAACTGCCCCTTAATGCTATAGCAGTGAAAGACACAGTCTACCTCTATACTGACATGCTAAATACAAATAGAATAGATGCCTGTACAGTAGGTGTGCAAGTGCAGTGTAGTCAAACCACATGCTGTTCAGAAGCCTTCCTATAGCATCTGTTTACAGGAGAGGGAAGATACAAGTTTTTTTTTAATTATCCATGTAAAGTGTTCAAGATAGACCCCATTGCAGATATTCTCTTTTTCATACACAAAAGTGTCTACTATAGCATACACCAAAATCTTCCATTTTTAAAGGAACAAAACTGAATATTTGTATTTTGCTTTAAAAAAAAAAGTTTTATCTATATGGAACCATAAAAGATCCAGAATTTCTAAAGCAATGCCAAGGTGGGGGAAAAAAAAAAGCAGGAGGCATAACTCTCCCAGACTTCAGACAATATTACAAAGCTACAGTAATCAAGACAGTGTGGTACTGGTACGAAAAAAGACATACAGATCAATGGAACAGCATGGGAGCCCAGAAATAAACTCACACACCTATAGTCAATTAATCTTTAACAAAGGAAGCAAGAAAATAAAATGGGGAAAAGTCTCTTCAGCAAGTGGCTCTGGAAACTGGACAACTGCATGTAAATCAGTGAAATTAGAACACACCCTCACACCATGTACAACAAACTCAAAATGGCTTAAACACTTAAATATAAGATAAAACACCATAAAACTAGAAGAGAACTGAGGCAAAGTATTCTCTGCTATCAACCATACAGTTGTTTTCTTCAGTCTCCCAAGTCTATAGAAATAAAAACAAAAATAAACCAATGGGACCTAATCAAACTGACAAGCTTTTGCACAGCAAAGGAACCATGAATAAAAGACAGAAAGAAAGAAAAGACAACCTACCAAATGGAAGATTATATTTGCAAGCATTACAACTGACAAGAGCTTAATCTCCAAAATATACAAATAACTCATACAACTCAAGAACAACAAAAAATCCAATCAAAAAATGGATTTAGGCAGAAGGCCTAAATAGACATTTCTCCAAAGAAGACATATGGATGGCCAGTAGGCACATGAAGAACTGCTCAACATCACTAATTATTAGAGAAATGCAAATCAAAGCTACAATGAGGTACCACCTCCCACCTGTCAGAATGGCCACCATTAGTAAGACTACTAATTGTATAGAGAAAAGGGAGCCCTCCTTCACTGTTGGTGGGAATGTAAATTGGTACAACCACTATGGAAGGTTCCTCAGAAAACCCTGTATAGAACTACCATATCATTCAGCAATCCCACTCCTAGGCATATATCTGGAAAAAAGTATAATTCAAAAAGATATATGGAGTTCCCGTTGTGGCGCAGTGGAAACGAATCCGACTAGGAACTATGATGTTGCGGGTTCAATCCCTGGCCTCACTCAGTGAGTTAAGGATCCGGCATTGCTGTGAGCTGTGGTGTAGGTCACAGATGCAGCTCGGATCTGCCATTGCTGTGGCTCTGGCATAGGCTGGCAGCAACAGCTCTGATTAGACCCCTAGCCTGGGAATCTCCACATGCTGCTGGTGCAGCTCTAAAAAGGACAAAAAGACACATACACACAAAAGATATATGTACACTTATGGTCATTGTAGCACTATAAATGTCCATTGACAAATGAATGGATTAAGATGATGTGGTACATATACACAATGGAATAATAGCCATAAAAAAGAATGAAACAATGCCATTTGCAGCAACATGGATGCAACCAGAGATTATCATACTAAGTGAAGTAAGTCAAAAAGAGAAATACTGTATGATATCACTTATATGTGGAATCTAAAATATGGCACAAATGAACTGATCTACAAGGCAGAAACAGACTCATAGACATAGATAACAGACATTGGTTGCCAAGGAGGAGAGGGGAGAGAGTGGGATGAACTGGGAGTCTGGAGTTAGTAGATGCAAGTTATTATACTTAGAATGGATAAGCAATGAGGTCCTCTGTGTAGCATAGGGAACAATATCTAGTCCCTTGGGAAAGACCATGATGGAAGAAAATATAAGAAAGGGAATGTATGTATACACACACACACGAATGGGTCACTTTACTGTATAGCAGAAATTGGCACAATATTTTAAATCAATTCTAATAATTTTTTTAAAAAAGAAACTTTTGTAAAATGCAGATTCTTAATATTCTAAAATTACTATGTTGTATTTGCATATGCATATGATAATATATAATATAATATATATAATGGTCAAAATAGAGGTTCAGACTCTTCTTCCTCTGAGTTATTCTTAATAAATAATTTGAGAATTTTTTTTCTTCAACTTAATGCTTACTTTATACATTTTCAAAATTAGAGACATAAAAAGGTCTATTGATTAATGTATACTTTACAATAGGAAGTGTTGCAGAAACTCAGCCTCTGTCCGCCACTGCAGAGTAGAAAGTGGAGACAAGAGTTTTTGGAGAAAGAGAAAAAGGTAGCTTTATTGTTTTGCCATGCAAAGGGGCCATAGAAGGCTAATGCCTTAAAGACTGTGCCCCTTTGGAAGGGATTAGGAGGTGGTTTTATAGTTTGGGGAGTGGAAAGTAGGGCTGCAAATAAGGATCAGGGTAGAGGCAAGTTTGCATTGTCTTTCAAAGCTGGTGCTTAGTGGCCCCCAGGACTGGTTCTGGTAGTCCTCCTTCCTGGCATGAGGAATGCTTCATCAAGTAGTTCTTCCATTTGTTGGCGGTTTTAGTTTTGGAGAAAGGCTCAAAGATATTCTTACGTATATTCCTTAAGGAGGAACCAGGACCCTGCCCCAAGGCTGCAGTATTGTCTCCTGACTGCGCCTTCCTGGTTTCTGCATCCCTTCCCTTCCCTGATTAGCATCGGCCCTTTGGAACTCAGGGAAGGTCATGGAGGCTGAGGCTGATTCTCTAAAAACAAGAAATGGAGGACACAGAAAGGCTTGTGTGCCTAGGAGCCCCACGGGGCACTAGCTGGGTTACAGTTGTTGAGGGTCTAATATGAACATGGAGTTTAAAAAGTAGGTATAATTATCAAACATGATGTGGAGGACATATGTCCTGTCTGGTCTTCTGGGAATAGTTCCTGGCTCCACATTCTAGGTAGTTTCAGTGGTGCTGTCAAGCAAGTGCCCTTCCTGGCCATGAACTATAGGGACAGTCATGAGTCCCAAGTCCTTCCTCAGAGTCCTTCCTCAGGACTTCATCCTTCTGGCAAGTGGGACTGGTTAAAAGTTCAGGACTGAGACACAAGCAGAACCCATCACAGTGATTCCCAGGAATTGATACATTATTCTCAGAGAGAAAAAATTTTTTTTCCTGCTGGAGTTGTTAAGCTAAGAGGATAAATCTGGGCTCCCTGGCCTTCATCTTCTTCTGTCATGAAGAAGAAGCATAGCTACAGCTGAGAGAGTAAGATTCACAGGAAAAAGAGAGCAGTTGTAACACAAAGAGAGGGACGAGATGGAGGAAGGGGTCCAGAGAACATGAGTCTAAAATGCACATGAGATGTGGCTCTGACCAGCTGACCAGATATGAGCCTGTCCACATAACTAACTGGCCTAATATTTCCTTTGTAAACAAAGGTTTCAGAAAGCAAGAAATATTGATCAAATTACTTAGACTTTAGGGAGGTCAAATAATTGACATGGGCATGGTACTAGAAAGCCAGGAATCTGGTAAGAAAATTACCAAATCATGATTTTTTTTTTCTTTTTTCATAGAATATTTGTTTTTAGCAATAAAATATGATGATTCTTTATCAACAAATATTCCATTCCTGGCTACTACTCACTGAATAACTTTGCTCTCCCGCCTTCCCCAGGCTCCATGCAGCTAGAAGAGAATGTGACTAGGTCAGAGGGGTGGCATGTGTGCAGAAGTAGTGGATCGTCACTTCTGGGCTGATGCATTTAAGATCCAGTGCTAGCTTCCGTCTTCCTCTGTCACGGTGATTATGGGGGTTGTACACTGAGAGGGTGGAGCCACCAGATGGACGCATCTTCACTACTGAGTGACCACCTGGAGGACAGTTAATGGGGGTGGGGGGATGGCAGTGTCTCCTAAGTCGCCGCAGGCTTTGCATGACAGAAAAATAAGCTTCTCTTCTGATGAGTCACTGGAATTTCAGGGTTATTTTATTACCACAACATAACTTAGTCTATCTTCTCTAATATTTCCCCTTTTATTTCCCGTTTCATTTTGCTCATAAGATTGAGTTTGACAATATCCAAGCAAGGCATTTCTAAAAAAGAGATCTAAAACCTTTCTACATAAGTACCATTTTGGAAATGTAGATGTGATTTATGGAAATTATATTTTCAGTGAATCATATAGATATGTGTAGTTGTCAAATGTTTCATAATTAATTACTGATCAAGCTATGCATATTACATTTTAACAAGATACAGGCATATTAAATTTAAAGTGAAACATTTTAACATTCACTCTAAGTTTTCTATTTTCACATTTAATTTAGCTTCCTTTTGGTAGTATAAGCCAAAAACTTTCCTTCCTTGAGAAAGTGGACTTTTCCCCACTGATTTATTTGTTTTCCTGTTCACTACATTTATAATGATGATATATTCAGTGTTCTGATGACTTTGCAGCTAATGACTGTTTTAACTTTTTATGTCTCAATAGACAAACAAAACATTACATTTTTAATCAATCATTTCACCAATTATTCTGCTAAAATCATCAGTGTATGTAACAAAATAACCTAATTTAAGGTATCAATTGATTGTCTCTGGTTTATTTTTTCAGGAAAATATTTATCAATGTTTGCAAAGAAGAGATGATTTTTTACCTGAAAATCTACAAAACAGTGCTAGAGAAGAGCTTATTTCCCATTTCCCAAATAACTACGTTTTTCGTACTAACTATAGTGCAGGATATCAAACCCACAAGCTAGCAAGTAATGATAACTGATAGTGGAGTCAAATTATAGAGGTCTTTCATAGGAAGAAGGAAAAATGAAGGTCTTTAAATGTGCAGCTGGAGTCATTTTTCAGTTTCAAGTTTTCCAAGTAGAATCATGAACAGGAGAAGCAACTCTTGTCACCAATTAGATTTCAGATTGATGGATGCAAGCAAACCCTTACTAGGACTAAAACTGATTTGTTGTATAAGCAGACTAACAGACATATAAATACTACAACAATTTTGCTCTCCTTCTCTCATCACCTAAATTTCCTCTAGTGTCATAATTGTATAGGCTAATTAATCTTAGCACTATTTAATATGAACATTGACTAATGGCCCCAATTCAATACTTTCAGTATCTTCTTGAATAGACATTCAGACTGTAGATCTTTCCATGAGCTTTCCTATTGAATTTATATATTGACAGGTTTTCTCCACACATCCCTAATCTGAAGATGGTTCCTATTCAATGAAGGCAGTCTAGGCTAGTGTTGGCTTGGCAACACATCAGAGTCTGGAACAAGACCAGTGTCCCCTAAAATCAAGGGAGCAAGAAAGGGGCAGTTTCTCAGATCTTAGATCTGTCTTTATCTGTAGCTGAAGGTAAGTAAAGTCAAACCAGGAAAAATTAAGTAAACAATGCCTCAGTCTCAGTCTGCTCTTTCTGTGTGCCCCCCAGCCCACCTTATGATGCTTCTTTCAAACATGTTCCTTGCAAAACTCTTGCTTTGGCAGTGTGGATTTCAGACCTTCTGCCTGTTCTAACTAGAAACTCCCAGGAGGGATTCTCTTTCCAAGAAAACCCCTTCCCACCTCTAAAAACTATGCTCATCAATTATATCCTCACTAATTCATGTATTCAAGAAGCATTCCTTGAATGTCTTTCTGTGTGGTCTCTGCTGGACAACAAGGATGAATACATGAGAGGGAATTCTCTTTTGAAGGAAGTAACAATCTAGTGATGAAGACAGATGCAAATAGATATGTAAATTATAATGCAGTACATCACAGGGGCATGACACACAAAGATAACACAGAAATACTGGGAGAGGGAGCTAACCTAACCTGAAGAGGTTCTCAGTGAAGTCTTCAAAATCACCCAGTCGAGTAAATGTTTTTCCCTCTTCTACTCTCCCCACATAAGTATCCTTGCAGCAGTGTGGATTGCAATTAAGAATCTGATTCTGAAGCCAGATAGCATGGCTTCAAGTCCTAGTTCTACCAGTTGCCTTAGCCTTATGACTTCGGGCAAGTCACCTCCCCTCTCCATACATCAACCTTCTCATCCATCTCCTCTATAAAATGGAATAATAATAGCACATATCTTGTGGCATTGGTATGAGGATTCACTGGCTTGATACATTTAGAACATCCTGTTCAACCAGTGCCTGCGTAAACACTGGGTAAACACTCAATACATATTGGCAATAAGTATATAACTTTTTCTTCTGCAACCAGATATTGTTATCAGTGTAATGATACTACAACCTTTAACAAATTTGAATTACTTTGGGGGAATTTTCCTATGTTGCCAAAATTCAAACATCAGGGACTCAATAACTCCTTTTGATTGGTACTTTATCTTCTTAGACTCCTGGATTCTTCTTCTTTTCTGAAATCTATTTTGTTTGTATCTGCCCTTCACTAATATTCAAGTTCATATTAAAGTACCAGCTTTCCTTTGTGCAAAGTCCAGAATGATAACTAGGGCCCACATGGAGCATCTGTTCCTATGGACATTTGCTTTTGCTGGGGGCAAGTCCCTTTCTCACAAAACACTACCCTACACAACAGCCCCTCTTCTTCAACCCAACTTTCCTGTGACCACCACTTAGTTTTCCAAGGTTTCAATTCATCCAGGAAGAACCCCACTTCTATCAGTCAAGACATCTTTTCTGGACCCTGGGTTCTCCTGCTCCCCATCCCCACTCCTCAGTATGAAAATCCACTTCACTGTCATTATTTTATTCACTGAAGGTACTGAAAATTGTCTGTACAAGCAGGACAGGTATAGGATGGTGACCTGACTCACAAACCCTCAACTCAGGGTATTTGTTATGATTCAAGGAGAAAATTATATTTCCAACTTCATCTTCTGGCCTAAATTTCATGTGTCATCATGCTTTGTACATTATGTATCGTTCTGGTATTCAAGTTGAGTGAGATTTGTTTTATTGACATCGATGAAGCGTTGAGAGGTAAGTTAGTTAAGTCAAATGAATTGCCTCTCAAATAATTGATCTAGCCTGTATTTTGAAGAATGGATGACATGTATAAGGGAAAGTTTAAAGAAGTTTTGCAATCCCAGAATGACATGAAATATATGAAACTCTGTGTTATTAAATAGAGCAGGGCCATCAGTAAATAAGCATCAGACAGTAATTGTGTTTGCAGGTACCAACATTATGACAAATGGAGGGCACCAGTGGAAGTGGCTTTACATAGAACTGGCCAAGTTGATCTACATGGATGTTGGGACTGAACAAATACATTAATTGCTACTGATTCCTTATTACCCCAAAGGGATGGGATATGTGTGGGTGAGAGGGAGACAAGCAATGACTACAAAATCAATTTGGGAAGTATACTGGAACTCTGAAGACAGGGGCAGGAAAGTTAATACTTGAAGGTAATAGTTATTTTTAATTTTTTTTTCTGATTTATGGTTAAAATATGGGACTGCTTTTATTGGATATGTGACTCCTGGAAGAGCATGGTTGGTTGCATAGATAATATGATATTATGGGATTTTGATTTCTGGGATGTCACTTAGGGTACTAGAAAAATAGAACCTCGACAAGACAGTGCATCATTTCCTGAGATTCAGAAACTATGTATTTGTCCAGAGAATGGCTGTTATGATCACAAATAATTTAAATTTAACATGAATGGGGGAGATGAATAAAAGCCCACTTTAAGTTGCTAAATCAATCACAAATTGAGTACATTATGAAGATAAATACAGTGTAGCAACTACAAAATAACCAAGTAATAATAAAAGTAAGTATTATTGCCATCAATTGAGTACTTACTATTTCTAGGCACTTGAAAAAGATCTAATTCAATGTTCCAATGTCCCTTTGAGGTAGGTAATTGTTGTCCCCAGTACACAGATTGTTTTAAATTGAGTTGAAATTTAATTAAGACACTTGCTAAAAATTTCACAGCTAGCAAATGATAGCAATCCTACTGGAAATCAGGGTCATCTTACTCCAAAGTTCATACTGTAAACCATTGTCTGTACTGTCTCACCAGGGTACCTAGACATACAAGGAGAAAACATTTGGGAAAAGGGCAGAAAACGTCTTAAATGACCAAAGACTCATCTATACATAGGTTCACGATAAAACAGGTGAGGATTAGAAATTAACTAATGCAAATAAAACAGGGAAAAATGGAACAATTATTCCATTTTTGTCATTCAGACAGTATCAGAATAGAAAGTTTTAGTGTACACACACACACACACACACAATGTCAGTTATGAAAAAGAAAGGGGAAAGCATCAGAAAATCCAGATTATTTTCAGCTGTGGCAACACTGAATTCCCATGGCTAGAAGGACGTAGGTAAGATACTTCCCGAACACAATCACAAAGCTACCACGGCTGCACATATTTAACTGTTCCTGTGCCACCTGTTTGGTAGAAAGCAGGAGCCCTTCTAAGTTCTTTCTTAAGATACACAGCAGCACTTTAAAAGCAGGAAAGGGTAGTTCGCTGGTGGCCTAATGGGGAAGGAGTCAGCATTATCACTGCTGTGGTTTGATCCCTGGCCCCAGAACTTTTGCATGTGGACATGGACAAAATAATAAATAAAATAATAAAATGAGGGAAGGATTATGCAGATAACAGTGGACACTATCCATGGGTCAATAGCAATACATCTAAGAAAGACCTGAGTTTTAGTTGAAAATAAGCTTAATAAAGAATTGAATAAGTAATTCAAGATTGATACAGTTTCCAGATGAAAGCTAATGCGAGCTTAGCATTCATTAAGAAATCTATCAAAGTCCATGAGGTTGCCAAGAGGGAGGTGGAGGGCGTGAGATGGACCGGGAGTTAGGGGCTAATAGATGCAAACTATTATATTTGGAGTGGATAAGCAATGAGATCCTGCTCTATAGCACAGGGAACTATATCTGGAGTATGATGGAGGATAATATGAGAAAAAGAATATATATAAATGTATGACTGGGTCACTTTGCAGTACAGTAGAACTGTAAATCAACTATAATGGAAAAAATAAAAATCTAAACAAATAAAAAAATCTATTTAATCTATTTCCCTGATAAAACTGACCTGTGCTATTCTGACCTCTGTTGGCATACTCTGTGTCATTCTTTTCAAAAATTTTTCAAAAGGGACTTATTAAAATGTAAATAGATGTAAAATGTAAAAACTAAAATATATATGAATGACTTTTGAAAGAAATAAACATGTTTAAGAATGAAGCCAAAATTTCAAATATCTGTGGGGGTTGTCCTCAAATACATAAAGGATGAATTGATTGCCATGTGGAAGACAGAGGATTAGTCTTGATTTTTTAATAATCCCCTTGGCGTAAGTTAGAGATAAATTTTAACTCAACCTAAGGAAAGCTTAAGAGTCAGAGCTAACAACTATGTTATAAGTTAGCTGGGAAGATAAAGGGTTTTTAGTCATTGGAGGTGTTCAGGCATTGGATGGACTTATACTACTAGCTTCAATTCTTGATGGGCAATTGGATTCAATGACCTTTAATATTTCTCTCAGTGCTGACCATGTGATGGGTATATACTCCTTCACTGACTCCCAGTCATATTGACACATATTTTTGAAATATTTTGACCAAAGTTTCCAGCCAGTCTTGAGACATAACTAGCTTGCAGATCTTCATTAGAGTCTATGTGGAGATTAAATCTGTGGCCTTGGGCTCAATAGTATCACATCCTCTAAACCGGTACCTCTTATACAGCCATGGTCAAAGAGTGTTGGTGAAGCAAACAGGTGAAAATCCACATGGAGATATTCTTAAATTCAAAGATGTCAACATATTGAGAAAATTGCCCTTTTATTCCCATGGAGATACCCACCATCAGTCCTCCTTGCTGAGGCTGTGGGGAGTAAGAAGATCAGTACTGCCTATAGCAGCTCCCATGGCCTCCATGTATATGGGAAACTCAGGTGTCACTAAAGGAAAGCTCAGTATGAAGCTTATGTACATATCTCAGGGCTATGCTGTCCATTCACATCTGCTAAAATGTGGCCAACCACCACTTTTTATCCCATATTAAATTCCAGCAGTTAGTGACACCTAAGATGAGCACTGATGTGACTATGGGAAAACAGCTTTGAATTAAGTGGTCTTGCAAGACATCTCCTTGAGAATTGTAGAATGTACAAATCCAGAGACAACCAGGCAATTTCATAACTCTTCTGGTGTTTTTGGAATATTTCTTCCCTACATGGTGGGTTGTGATGAGACTGGCTCTCTGGGTTTTGCCTTTTATCCTGTTGGGGGAAGTTCTTATAAGGCCACCACAAGGCATATCAAGAAGATGAACAATAAGCGTCTCAAGGAACAACTTTGTTAACTGTGTGTTAATAGGATCAGCTTTGGGGAAGAGCGGAAATTACATGTGGACAAAGACCAAGGGACATACCAGTGTAACTTTAGACAGTCCTCAGAAAAAATCAAAACAAAACATGGATAGTTAATAAAAACAGGCGTGCAGTAAACTTAGCAAAATTTTAAGTGTTCATGTAATGGAAGACTCCAATAGGAAATTTCTGAGCTCTGGTTGTGAGTTAAAAAATACATAAGAATGCCAGAAAGGCCAAGGAAGAAATAAGTGGGAAAGAGATCAGTGGCAAAATCATATATAGAGCTGGATCCAGAAGAAAGTTGAGCACACAGAAAAGACTGAATTACACCAAAAATCTGAGGTTCTGAAAAGGAAAAAAAAAAATTAGCCAGAATAAGATGAATCTCCAGTTAAGGATCTTGACAATGCCACAGAAATGAAAAGTTATGGAAGGACTTTTCTTCATGTGGATTCATAACTAATACATGATTGAAATTCACTGGCTTCTCTTCTCTAAAAGCAGAGGAGAAGAGAAGGGGTTATAATGGTCTCCACACCACTGTACTCCTTCCTGGAGAAAGAGAATAAGATTGGCTTGATCAACAGGTATATGCACCTCATGGCTGGAATGAAATAGCTCCTGGCCAACCCCATTCTCATCTGTGGCTTGTGGCTACTTTGTGCATGTGGACCTATCAGCTCAGATCACAGTATAATTCAACTAACAGGTTGGTTCAGATGAAACCTAGTATTCACTGGCAGCAGTGTGGAAGAACATGATAGACAATGCACCACCTGTCAATCTGGATTACATCTGAAAATGGCAGAAGATTATACAAGGAATCACCTAAAGCAACAATGTACATAGTATTTACTTTAGTTTCCTTTTGCTTCTGTAATAGATTACCATAAACTCGGTAGCTTAGAACAATACAAATTTATCTTGCAGTTTTGGAGGTCAAAAGTTGGAAACCGGTCTCACCTAAAATCAAGGTGTTTGCAAAATTGCTTTCCTTCTGGAGGCCCTAGGGGAGGATACCTTTTCTTGCCTTTTCCAGCTTTTAGAAGCTGCCTGGATTCTGTAACTCAGGACCCCATTCCATTTTCAAAGCTAGCAATCTTTCTCAAGTGGCATTGCCTCCCTCTCCCACATTTAAAGTTCCTTATGATTACACTAGACCCACTCAGATAATCCAGGATAATGTCTCATGTCGACTCATTGGCAACATTAATTCTACGTGCTATCTAATTCCCCTTTGCCATGTGATAAAGTCACACATTCCGGCGATTGGAATGTTTGCATCTTTGAGAGGACTTCCTTTATTCTGCTTACCACAATTATTAGTCATTGAATTTATGCCCTCCATCCAAGGAATGCTCATTTATTTTCATATGTCTTCGCCTGTACTTTAAATTTATATTTGCACTGTAATTATTTTTGTGCCTTAAATATACACATAAAGTTATATTAAATTCTTATAGCAAATAATTTGAAAATTTCAACATTTCTGTTGTTATTTACATTCGTCTCATAAATCTAGTCTTATCAATCCAGTATAGATTCATCTGAAAAAGTAGAGAACACCTATTTACATTTTAATTTGAGGTAAACAACAAATAATATTTTAGGATGTCACAAATATTGCATAGGACACATTTATACAAAATAATTATTCAATGTTTATCTGAAATTCAAATTTAATTGAACATCTGGGTTTTTATTTAATAAATCAGGCAACCCTAACCGAATAACATTTTTAAAGAATAAGTGTGGGAAATGATGACTTATTATACACTGAGTTGAGATGTAAAATGGAATAATAGTTTTTGCTTATCAGTACTCCATACAGAAACAGAAATATTTTAATATGATAAATATTAATAATTTTACTTCCATACATACTAACAATTCCAAATTTGCTTTACTCTTCTAGGGCATTGAGGTTTCAGGATGTGACGATATATAGCTCTTCTTTCAGTATGATGATATATGCAGTATTTCATTTGAATAATGGGGGGGATTTTTTAAAGTGAAGCAACTATTTCAAAATAAAAGTATTGGAATCATGGAATAAGAAGTGAAAAAAGGAATGGAAGTTATTGAGAAAAATGGGCAATTGAGTCCGTTTGTAAGCTGCTCTTCACTAAAATATACACTAATAGAGAGGAAACTCTGAGCTAATAGAGGAAATGGGATTGTTTCTTTGGAAGACTGAAAGAGAATTTGTGGGATCATATGATAAGACATTGTGTGGGAAACTAAGACCCAAATCAGATGTAACTGACAGTGTTGAATGGTTTCAAATAGAAGCTGATGTTTGTTCAGTTTTTTTTTGGGGGGGGGGGGGCTGCACTTGTGACATATGGAAGTTCCCAGGCTAGGGGTTGAATTGGAGCTGCAGCCACCAGCCTAAGCCACAGCCACAGCAACGTGGGATCCAAGGTGCCTCTGTGACCTATACCACAGCTCATGGCAACGCTGGATACTTAACCCACTGAATGAGGCCAGGGATCAAACCCACATCCCCATGGACACTAGTTGGGTTCATTACTACTGAGCCATAATAGGACGTCCTGTTAAGATTTTTGGGTTCATTACTACTGAGCCATAATAGGACGTCC
Organism: Phacochoerus africanus; assembly: GCF_016906955.1. Classification (NCBI taxonomy): domain Eukaryota; kingdom Metazoa; phylum Chordata; class Mammalia; order Artiodactyla; family Suidae; genus Phacochoerus; species Phacochoerus africanus. The sequence continues at coordinate 21,613,236 of NC_062559.1, read as the reverse complement.
TGTTAAGATTTTTTGACTGAAAATAAATATTTGGTTAACAGGATTCAGTAGGAAGCATACTGGGACTAAACTAAGCAACCGTTAGGGCACCTGGGACTAAACTAAGCAACCATCTATCTTCCTGATACAGTGTATGAAACCAGGAGTAGAATGGAGAGAATGAGAACCCTTTGGTATAATACCATATCATATAGAATAGCTTCAAATTATTTACATTCTAAGAAAGAAAACATCGTGAAGCAATTTGAAAAAGAAGCCATACTTTAGGAATTTATAAGGAGTTCAAATTGAAAAATGTCATGACTTACGTATACCTTACTTTAAGATATGTTCTAGAAATTATATTAAAGTGAGTTTCACTATGCATAAATATATTTTTCCATTGCCGACAAATTGAGACTGTTTTTTTCTACAGAAATATATATTGTTCATGCTTTTTAACCATACATTACAAACAGCAATTTTTCAGGAATCACACAGCTTAAAATTATTTTGTGATAGAACATATTACTAGAGTGTGGGGACTAGGGGAAAAAAATATAAGCAAACTGTGTTAAAACTTCTAACTTGGAGTCATATTACAGTCATAAAATAGTTATAAAATAAATTTATTTTTATTTTTTAATGTTTTTAATATAGTTGATTTTCAATGTTTGGTCAATTTCTGCTGTACAGCAAAGTGATCCTGGCATACACACACACACACACACACACACACACACACACACACACACACATTCTTTTTCTCATATTATTTTCTATTTACTTTAAATACAAAATCATGTCATAATTTATATTAAATAATTAGGCTCTGCTCTATTTAAGAAGATGTAAAACAGTATCTGTTTGGGGCTAGGTCTATACTTATAGAATTAGTTGCTATAGTTATGGTAGATGTATGTAACAAGAATATAAACTTAAAAATGTCTCAAATACATAAATACATCAGTACAAAAAATAGGAAGGAAGAAGATGGAGGATGTCAAAGCAATTCAGGCTGGTCTGAGATAGGCTCAAAAGTGGGACTGGGACTCTTTGCTGCAGTGCTTGCACCTAGACAAACACCTCCTCCAGCAGCAAAGTATGAAGAAAATATAAGGGACTAAAGATGCATGCATGCATACATAGTTGGGGCAAGTTATGGACAATGTACAAAAAGACCAAAAACCCAACTGCCACTTCTGAGGAGTTGGGAGCAAAAACAGGGTCCTGTGCATGCCCCTTGCACAGAGCACCACCAAGGGAGTGGGCAAGCCACCTAAGCCACCCCTCCATCCCAAGCCCTGTACTCATGCTTACATTCACCTCATATAAGGAACCAGCTTGCCCCTCCTCCGGGAGCAAGCAGTAGTCTTATATAATAGTCTAATCTTGTCTGCTGAATGCTGCTGTTATCCCCATTTTGCAGATGGTAGCTGAGGCTTAGAGTATAATAAATAGAGCACAGAGAACACATACACAGTAGAGCACATAGTGGAAGCAGGACTTGTATCCCAGTAGCTGCTCTCCATATCCATGATTGTTACACCATGCTGCCTCCATGCAAGTAGACTGAACACAATTCGATTGCTCATAATGTTATTTAAAATAGCGTACAATGTATATCTATTGCACATTGTAGTCAGTTAGAATTGACCCTAAAGTGTTCTGCGCATTAGAAATATGACCTTTATTTTTCAAAATAAAAAATGTATTTCTCTGTTTGCCTTATAAGGTTTTCAATCAACAGGAAGAGAACTCTTGTCATTTACATTGTTGGCATACTTGAATTAAGTCTTAAACTACCATGAATTTCTTTTCAAGAACCTAACTTTTCCTGTTTCCAGTTAAATAGACTTTAATGCACCAGCTTTCTCTCAGGGTTTACAGAAATGAGTGAAATTAGGGGGGAAAAATGGTAGGAAAATTCAAAGATATCTAACGGAACTTAACTGACTTTTGCTACCAACATTCTACAATTTGTCACAAGAGACCTGCTTAGTGGATGTAATTTCCTTCTCTTTCCTAAGGCATTGTGGCAGAGCAATTTATGATACTACATTTAACTAGAAGTACAAGGAAAATGTGGTAGAAAGGATAAGGAACTCACTAATGTGAGGTGAAATCAAAATCAATCTCTAACAAGAGATTACTTTACACATTAACTTCTCTGGGGTCACATTAAAGTCTTCCAGCCAGCGGTTCATTATTTCTAGCAAGGGAAAAATAATTTGACTGATAAACACGGAGTAAGGATGAGTGGAATGTGCCAAAGAAATGCTAGGTAATGCTAAACTGGCAAAATCAGAGAAAGTAGGATATGTCTATGATCAGTAACACCTTATAGCTCATCTTTGTTTCTTTCGACCAGAGAGCAAGGGAATTTAGAAATCAATATAGAGGATTAAGTACTGAGTGCATTTCTCATTTTCCTGCCTAAGCTATCTCAGTAAAACTGAAAGAAACATATGGTGTGAGTACATGCCCCATAGGGCTTTTTGGAAAAGTAATTTAGACTTTGGATCATATGTTTGTATCATGCTATGTTAATGTGAATACACTTGATTAAGACTTATGAGACTGATGACTGCCTCAAGCACATTTATCTTCTAAAATGCTTCCTGCACTCATTTGCATCCTTCGCTCCATATGCATAATAATTTTCATGTGCTTTTGCTTAAAAATTAGGTCACATCTCTCAGTGGTTGACCACTTTCTATGTAGCCAGTAATTTTCTCTACAATGATAGCGTCTTAGAATTAGACAGGGTCTTAGAGAAATTGTGAGGAAATCAAATATCCTGGAGGCAATTACATTCCCCAGGTGCTGACATTCCAAGTGAGGCTGTAAGACAGTCAACCTGGTCAAACCCTGTTTTACACGTGAGGAGATTGAGATTCAGATAAGATAACTTGCTTTATCAAGGCCACAGAGATATTAAATGAGAGGAGAACCATTTGGCCCAAACATTTTCCCCACTTTTGTTTAAACTCGCTTTCTGGCACACATTGGCTCAGAACTAGCTTGAAAATGTTTACCACTTTCCTGTTTATCTAGTTCAACAAAACCTTTTAGCTGAGAACAATTTGCAATGTACTTTGTCAGGCGTAGAGGGGAAAGCAAGAAGTGAGTGTCAGATCGAACACAAAAGAATTATCATTATCATGTCTTCCTGAAGGTTTCTGAATGAGAATACAACCATAGGTAAAACCCCAGATGCACAGACTCATAAATGCCCAAGAACAACGCAGAGCACAAAGCTGGAAAGGTAAAATAATAGATGTTCAGATAGAATATATATCCATTCAGGATCTGTAATGTTTTGTATGTTAGAGAACAATTCATGGGTTGGTTGATTTTCAAAGGAAATTGGGGTCAATGGAATGAAGGGCTGTGAAAGTCAAAATTTAGATTTGAGCTAATGGTCAATAAAAGATCATTTTAGTTTAAGAAAACTTCATAGCATCTCTGATGAAGGCTTTAACAATTTTTATTGAGTAATTATTCCATAATTATCAGGTTAAAATCTCCTAGAATTCCAGCTCCATGAAGCCACATCTAGCTCAATCAATGCTGTCAGTATTGAGCAGAGGGATGGTGTTAAAATTTGTTGGTTGAATAAATATTTTAAGAATAACAGAAGTATGCAGAGTAACTTTATGGTAGAAATCTGGAAGTCATGCTTAAGAAACAAGTCTAGGAGGTCAGCTCTTACATCATCATAGATGATCAGACCTAGACTAGGGATGTGACCTTGGAAATGGGGAGGAAAGGATGCATCTAGGGGAAGTTTCAAATGAATAATATAATTTGTTGACAGAGCATACATAGGAGTGGAAGGGAAGAGGAAGTCTATGTTGACTCTCAAGTGTTGATCTCTGAAAAACAGGTACCATTGCTAGAAAGGAGGCATTAAAGATTAAGCAGAATAAGCATAAGGGAGAAGTATAAAGTAGCAGCTAAAAGCATGAGACCTGTAGTCAAACAGAATAGGCTAAGCCCAGGCACTCCTCATACTAGCAGTACAAATGTAAGAATTCTTGACTTAAATTCCCTACATCTATAAAATCCATCTCTTAGAAATTAAAGAGAGTGTTTATACATAAAAACTTAGCTTGGTTTTTGGCACAAAGGAGGCATTCAGTAAATAGTATCTATTTCAAATATGCTAAATTTTGGGTTTTAGATATCTTAATTTCACAACTTGAGTTTTGGATTGCTTTCAGATTTTGGTTTTGGATTGCTTAATTTCACATGTTTGTAACGTGAGAGCAGAGATTAAGAAGGCAATGTGAAAAGCATGAGTGGAGCATGTATAGCAGAAGCCAAGTGAATGATGAGTGTTTCAAGGGAATGGTGCCTGGGAGAAAGGCCAAAGTCATGGGTAAGTTGAGCAGAAGGAAGATGAGCTCAAGGAGACAGAGGGGAAAAAAATATTCAAGCAATATGGTTTCCTAGAGTGTAGGAGAGGGGAAAATAGAAGATGGGGGTGGAGAGGTGCAAAGCCATGTGTATTAGCAATCACAAATGTGTGCATGTTCTATATAGGAAATACACTGTAAAATAATAAGCAAAGTAAAAATAAGAACTTTGAGGGCCTTCTTTGGAGACATGTACTTTATAATCCTACAGTACTGGCTGCCTCTACTCATTGCTGTTTTTCTTGTCACCTTCTACACATAGCTTTCTTTTTCATCCCAAATGTAATTATTTATTTCATGCTTGTCATTGTCAGTTCTTAACAATAAGGAGGCAATATAACCAAATATTCAATAAATTGCAGTTTGATTGGACATTTTTGCACGGGGAAAGTGTTTTGTTCAAGAAAGGGCAGTGCTACCCTGATAAGCCGCCTGCTGATGTAAACACTTTATGGTTTTATGACAGGCTCACAATCTACCAATACTATTTTCAACTCAATTCAATTTGTGTGAATGAGGATTTCAGAGAAAACAGCTGGCAGGAGAAACATATGACATTTAATCTTGCCTGAGAACATGAAATCTTCTACAAACCTATATGTATATGCGTGTGTGAAATGTGTTTGTATATACTCACAAAGGTTATTTGGGGAGCGGTATTTTACAGAATTGGGGCCAACAGACAACAGAAAATATCACATTCTGTGGTATTTTTCTGTAGATACGCTTGACTGAACAAATAACTCAGTGAGTCTAAAGTTCCAATAAAAACATTCAACTGATGGCAGTTTTTTTAACTAAAACGATTTTTTTTTCAAAAGGAGAATAACCTTAAGTCATCCTTAAAACACATTTTAAAAACTCTACAATTAGTGTTGTAAGTTTTGATTGATTCAAAACTATTCCCTGTGAACAAGATTCAGAACACTGTCAAAATGCAGAACTTTTGGAGTTTAACTCAAGAACTCAATGCAAGGTGCCCAAAGTTGTACAAAAATGACATCTATAATAAGGAAAAAACTAGTGAATGAATTTGGTCGCAAATATGATAAGCAAAGGGAATCAAGATTACTCTAAAATTTGCCCAAGATTACTAGACTATAAAATTCATTACACGTCCATATTTATACAATGAGTTGGAGTCAAAATCATTTAGGAGTGAGTTGACTTTTATTTCTAATGAGTTTGTCTTGTTATTTCAATGATCACAATTCATTTGGGTATTAGGTACCATATTTGTTTACCAAAAATCATAGTCCATCAGGTATTCTTGTCCTTGTATTCTTATCTTTGCTTTTATCTACACTGATTTTACACAACTTCACTCTTTTAGGACCACATATCCTCCATCCTTGGCTAGAGGCAGTTATTAGCAATGAAAAAGAACTGCTTTTTCTCCTTTAGCCCAGGCCAGAGGGAAAGCTTCAGGCTCTTTCTTGAAGTCCAGTTAGACAGAGACTTTGCCGCAGCCACAGAGAAGGTTCAGAGCCACACACACAGACACAGACCACACAGGACGAGTGCCTCACCTCCCACTCTGTCCTCTGTTCCCAGTTCGATTGGAAAGGAGTCTCTTCTTTCTGCTGCCACAAGTCAAGCCCTCCCTATTTCCTGCCTGTGTTTCTTCAATAATCTTCTTCTTGTCTTTTTTCTTTGTTCTTGCACACTGCAATGCATCTGACTCACCCCAGCAGAGAAACCTCACAAAATAGAACGGTAGTGAGAATACAGCCTCGCTCAGAGAGATTCAAATATAAAGTCCCTCGCACATGAAGTACAAACCTGGCTTAAGGTCCACTGTGAATTCGCTGCCAATTATCTGATGAGCTTTAGTTTGTGGGTAACCATAAAACTTATTGCTCACACTGGGAAATACATTTTCAGATAAGAGGAATGCTATTAGCAACTGGGTAAATCGGGACATGTGGTCACCCAGCCCCCCTTGTGCCTGTGCTAAACTCAGAACTGTTCTTCAGTCATAGGTTTTACACACAATGTCCCAACATTTCCCTCTTCTGAAAGTTTAAACCCACTGCTCCTATTGTCGGGACTATTACATCCACCTGTTTCCACTCTTTGAGGCCGATTTGCTCCCCACCTCCTTCAAGGAGATGTCCTCCATCCCTCAGGAGGACAGACTCCCTTCCTTTCTTTCTCCGTCCTTGGCTCCAAGACGTCATAGTAGATGTTTTGCCTCCATCATGTTCCTCTGTTTTGTGCCAGACTTCTGTGTGCTTGGTGTGTCCCTGTTCTTGACCCTAAATACTTGCTACTCATCTTTGCATTTTCCTAAATACCAAGCTAAAGTCCTTGCATAGCAAACGTTTGAAAATGCCATCGCTGGCTGGGAGTTGATACAGACTGTGACCTTTAAAAATTATTTTCTTTAGGTCATTAGCCCTAAAGAAGAGGAAATTCATAAACTATTTGTGATGACCAAAGATCGTGAGTCATTTAAACCAGTCCCAAATCACTCACCCATTTCTGCGTCTAAGATTTTCTCAAAGTATGTGTAGCACATCCAAAGTCCCCAAGAGAAGGTACATTTGGATTTTCTTAGAGATGCTTTTCCTGAGACTTTCATTGAAACGTTTCTATATACAATGACTTCTGTTTTTATCATAGATTTGTTTATTAAGTAAAATAAAACCTGTGTTTATTAAATAAAATTAAATCTCTCCATCACCCACCTCCCCATCTCGTGACACTATATAGTTAACAAATTTGAACAGGTTCAATTAATTGATTAGTTAATTTGCTGCTGTTTAAATAATGCACTTCTGAGTTACTTGACTACTCACAGTAAAAGGTGAGTGATTTAGGGTGCTTATACAGCTTCCCTCTCTATTGCTCCTTTTTAAGAACCTCCCAATTTCTTTATTTTTATTTATTATTATTATTATTTCCTTTTTTTTTTTAGGGCCACATCCGTGGCACATAGAGGTTCCCAGGCTAGGGGTCTAATCAGAGCTACAGCTGCTGGCCTACACCACAGCCACAGCAACACACGATCGGAGCCGCATCTGGACCTATACCACAGCTCACGGCAACACCAGATCCTTAGCCCACTGAGCAAGGCCAGGGATCGAACCCGCAACCTCATGGTTCCTAGTCAGATTCATTTCCATTGCGACCCAATAGGAACTCCCCCAATTTTTTTAAAGTTATGTTATTATTTTTAAGTTAGCAGGTTTATAATATTTATATTCACTTAAATAGATAAATTAACATGTCCGTGTTTTGGTCCTAGATTCCTTCTAACAGTGTAAGACCAGTACAAAAAGCTGTATAATGGCCACTAAATATTATTCCTTTAAGATTTATCCAAGTAGCCTGACTGGACTCACAGAGAAAGGATCAACATAATTATTAAAACCCTGTCTTTTAAAGGGCAATTAGACACTTGGATCTAATAAATCTTTTACAATGGCTTTTAAATTTTGTTTCTTCTAGTTCATATGTAGTTGCCAATATTTGCCTCATATCAGACACACTTTTTAATTTTGTTGGATTATATCTAGAATAAGTCATGCGTAAGATATATAGGCACCAGATTTTCTATGCCACATTCACTTTTAGCCTCTTAATGGTTGATAGTTTAGCCAGTCCTACAATTGTAAGTTTAAAATACTCTTCCCTAAGAAAGTCTTGCCTTATTGCCTTCAAGAAGCACATGAGGTCCAATTTTCATTCCTTACAGGAGTAGTCCCCCACCTCTACCAAAAAAAAAAAAAAAAATCTTAGAATTTCTCTACATTAGTAACATTTTTCCAAGATGAGCGGCCCCTTCTGTTTTAGGAACACCCTATTTCCAGTTTGTGAAACTTTACTTTTAGATTATTTCTTCCCTTTCTTGGTCTCTTTATTCTTCTTGGACATTTATTAGATACATGTTAGGATCCTGGGTCTTTGCTCAATGTGTTCTAAATGTTCCTCATATTTCTTTCTTTCTTTTTTTTTTCACTTTCTCCCTTTCTTTTTCTAATTTTTTTAATTTTTTTTTTTTTAAGTTTTAGGGCTGCACCCATGGCATATGGAAGTTCTGAGGCTAGTGGTCAAATCAGAGCTAAGCTGCCAGCCTGTGCTACAGCCTCAGCAACACAGGATCTGAGCCATGTCTGCGACCAACACCACACCTCATAGCAATGCTGGATCCTAGGCCCACTGAGTGAGGCCAGGGATGGGACCTGCAAATCTGTGTGACTCACTTTATTACGTTGTTTTCTTTCAGTGGTCTGAACCAAACCCACAATATCTCTGAGGTCTACCTGTAACTACCGTCTCTCTCTGTCTCTCTGTTTCTCTTTCTCCCTCTCTCTCTAAACCCATCATTTCCATCCTCTTTTATTTCCCTTATTTTCTTTCCTTTTTCTAAAAAAAAATTTGGAGTTCCTGTTGTGGTCAGTGGTAACAAACCCAACTAGTATCCATGAGGATGTGGGCTTGATCCCTGGCCTCGCTCAGTGGTAAGGATCTGGCACTGCCATGCACTCTGGTGTTAGGTCACAGACGTGGCTCGGATCTGGCATTGCTGTGGCTGTGGCATAGGCCAGCAGCTACAGCTCTGATTTGATCCCTAGCCTGGGAAATTCCATATGCCGCAGATATGACCCTAAAAAAACAAAAACAAACAAAAAAATTAATTATGACCTTACAGGGAATAGATATCTATGTTTGTGCCAGCCCATATCTTAGACCAGAAGCCAGCCTAAGGTTTTGTTTTTTTTTAATTTCTTTTAATGATGCAAATAAATCTTCTTGGCATTCATTTTAAATAGCCTGGAATTTAAGGTAATATTTGGTTGAATATTTCTCTACACAGTGGGGTGGGTTGTACCAATGCATATGATTCTGCACTTAGAGGTTAAAAAAAAAAAAAATTCCCAACATGGAAATGTATATATGGTTACAGCCAAGAGGAACTATTTGCTTGCAATCTGCTCTTCCTGGCACCCTGTGTGCTCCATGAGATATAAGCATCTACTGAATCACGGAAAATGCAATTTGGAGTTACATAAGTAAATTAGTCACTGCATTCTGTACTATCAACAGTCTGGGGCGTCATTAAAGTTCTGGCTATAGAAAAAAATTAAGTCTTTTTGTATCGCATTCCTGCTAAACGTATGAAATAAAGTCATGGTCACTATGTTTCAGAAAATGTTCACATTTTAGTCTTAATCAAACCTAGTTCTCTAGCATTTCAAAGATATTCAGAAAGCTAAACTGTTTTAATGAGATATGTTAGCTCTAGGATTAATTTCCCAGGTTGACTAATTGATTGATTGATTGATTGTAACTTGGGTGTAGACAATTCAAATCCTCTGTAAACTCAATTTCAGTTCAAGAAAGAGAGGGAGAATACACACACACACACACATATATATATAAATGTGTAAATGCCATAATCTCACCAACAATCAAATGTTTAAATTAAGTAGCCCCAGACCACACAGTTTCCTCTGAGCCCCCAAAAAGTGGGATCATGGAATCTAAGCAGGTTCACACAATCAAATATTTCTTTGTGCTATCCAATAAGATAGGCATCCCCCCAAAGATCTGCCCTGGATGGGTAAGTTGGTAATATTCTGCAGCAGTGATTTGTAGCACAAATGTAAATAATAATAATAATAATGAGTCTGCCTTTCCTAGAAGAGCTCCTTACAGGCTTGCCTATACTCTGCCTTCAAATCTCTTTCATTTCATTTTTTTCCCTTCTATATCTTCACAAACACATCGTTTTCACTGAGTGAAAAAAATGAGATCATAAAAATGTTCTGCTTTCCAGTTGTTGTTTTTTCTTTTTCCTTTTAATTTGATTTTTCCTTCCAGAATTGATTACAACAGTGTGGTATGATTAATCTACCCTAATACCGAAAATAGTTCTGGGATGTGGGACAGTTCTATTTCAAGAAATAGTTGGTAAAAACCTTTTAAAGAATCACTTGGAATGACTGTGAGCTAACAAAGAAAGAAAGCGCTACAAAGTTTATACAAATGATGGACACACAGGAAGGATACTGATGATTGTTTCCAAGTGGAGAAGTGTTAGCAGACAATTAGGGTTGGTCTGATCTCTTCTGAAAATTACTTCCATGGCCATCGCTGTCTAGGTTATATTGACACTCTAACCTCAGGTTTCTCAGGCTGTTCTTTTCTCATCTGGACAATTTCTTAGAGCAAGATTCTTATTATTGTTCTTAAAACTACCTCTCACCACTCTTGTTAGAGTTATCCACTTTTCAGTGGTCACCCAAGTGTGTCAGCAACTGCTTTCTGGTGACACTTGCCTTTCTTCCAGTTTTTCTGCTAAATACACGAAGGCTGTTCCACATTGCCTCAGGAACAGGTTGCTCTTCTCTTTCTCTGAGCCCTGCAGATTCTTCTCTCCTTTAACCTCTGGAAGCTGCTATGGTCTACACCCTTGGGCAAGCCCCTGTGTTTGGGAAAATACTTCTGGTTGGGATGCTCCACAGATATAGTCCAAATGGCTGGAGAAATTGAGGCAATCTTCTGAATTTTAAATGTATTCAGTCATTAAACAAATATGTGTGAAGAACCCATTCTGGGTCTGGTTTTATGCTAGATGGAAGGATATGATGGTGAGCAAAATAAAATAAGATCCCTGCACTCATGAAATATAACCTAACAGTCATAACAGCCAACATCTATTGATTGTTTATTACATACTAAACACGTCCTGTGACTCATAATGTGTAGCTCTTGGCAAAACCACCATGAGGTGTCTATTAACACAAAAACCCACCATAATGAGACAAGAGGATTTTAAACAAGTCAATCATCCTCCTGCCCTTTCCTAAATAGTATGAACTCACATCTGCTTCAGTTTGTGAAGAGGGCTGGGTACAAGGTGAGCGCTTTATATCACTCTATTGCTGAATTTGGATTCTCTGGGGAATGTACTGTTCTCTGCACAAATTTAGCCACTGAACTGCATTTTCTCAGCTGGTTTAACAGAACAAGGATTTGAATCCATGTCTTCCTGTTCAACAGCTCATGCTCTTTCTCTCTCTCTCTCTTTTTTTTTTTTTTTTTTTTTTAGCTTTTTAGGGCCAAATCTGTGGCTACCCAAGCTAGCCACTGAATTGGAGCTGCAGCTGCCCACGTACACCACAGCCACAGCAACGCATGATCCAAGCGGTCTGTGACCTACACCACAGCTCACAGCAATGCTGGACACTTAACTCACTGAGCAAGGCCAGGGGTTGAACCTGCATCCTCATGGATACTAGTTGGATTCGTTTCTGCTGTGCCACAACTAGAACTCCCCCATGATCTTTCTCACTCCACTCACCCACCTCTGCACCCCTATGGCTCTTCTGCCTTATAATCAACAGAGAGAATAAAGGAATGAGGGAGGGATGACATGGAAAAGGCATCTGGAGAATAGCATCAATTCTCCTTTGACGTGTGTACTTTAGACAGAACTAAGAACAACTGTAGGAATTCCTTTTCGCATTTCTCCTTAAATATTTAGCAGCCCTATATCAGAATAAGTGATACTGACAAAATTTTGAAAAGAAACATACCATTTAAATGAGAAACATTATTTTTTTAGGAAAAAAAGTTGTAATGGGAATCACAGTAAGGTGAATACATAAGGTCCCATTAGGCCAGTCTAACTTAAATCATAAATAGGCATTTATATTATTATATTATATCATCATTATGCAAGACACACCACTCACTCATTCCACAGGTGTTTATTGAGAATGTGCTACATAACGAAATTCTCCTGTGGTGCAGTGAGGTAAGAACCTGGTGTTGCTTCAGCTATGGCCAGGTCACAGCTGCAGTGTGGGTTCAGTCCCTGGCTTGGGGAACTTCCACCTGCTGTGGGTGTGGCCACAGAGAGAGAGAGAGAGGCTCTATGTTAAAAGAGATATTCATCCAGATACATGAGACAGGCTCTATGTAAAAGAGATATTCATTCAGATACGTGAGACAGACATACACATGAGACAGATAAAGGATGACATGTGAAGATGACAGGAGAAAATAAAGGGGTGAGGCTGAACAGAGGGAAGGGTCTAAGATAACTCCAGGTTCCTGACTTAAGCTACTAGGTAGAGGCCGCACTGTTCATCTGGAAGGAGAGGGAAGAAAGGCATGATCCAAGCGGTCTGTGACCTACACCACAGCTCACAGCAATGCTGGACACTTAACTCACTGAGCAAGGCCAGGGGTTTTGGGACATAAGGGGTTTTTAACATTTTGGAGCTTTATTTTCTTTTCTGTTTTAAGGGTGTGTTTTTTTTTGTTTCCATACTATGCTCTGGTTGAAGCACTGTGCTCCTTGGAGCTTGGCAGTGTCATAACCTTGGTCTGATTATCTAGGTTTTATGAACCCAATTAGAGTTAGTAAAATTTGTATTGAAGAGTTTTCTGCCATCCTAACAGCCCCTAACTATCCCTGAGGATTCTTTTCCTGACTATTACATTAATTATATTTAAAAATTTTGTCTTTTCAACCCAATTATAAAAGTTTGTGTTGGTCCTGATCCATGCCTTGGTGCATCTGCCCTTCCTTCACACCACTCTTTCTTCAGGACTAGAAAAAATTCACTTCTATTACGATTTAGTTGAATGCAGCCATAGGTGCAAAACTAATAAATGATGTCATTAAAATCTATTGAAAAAAATAGATCATTTTGATTTCAAAATCTGAAAAAAAAGAATGTGTGAAATTAAATGGCATTTTACCATTGAATGAAGGTGTACTTTAGAGAGCTGTCTGTCCTCAGGAATGCTACAAATTTCCCTTTATAACTTGATTTTACTCAGAGGTTTTCTAAAACATCTGTCTAAATTATTCAACTAATTTTACTTTCTATTCCTACTTCTCTTGTAATTTCAAAGAGACCTGGTGTGGCTAGATAGGTTTTCTCCTGTAGACATCATTCTATGAAATATAATTAAATGCACACTGGAAGAAATTTTGCTCTGCCCCTATCTTCCATGTTGTAAATTCTTTGTCACTGATGTATAGTTATCAGATACATAGTTCTTTTGCTTGCTTTCTCATCTTGCATCCTGCTCTTCACTATCTCCCTCTGCCCTTGAGCCTGGCACTTGCTGGTGCAGGCAGGCGTCAGGCAGCATGGGCTGGGAGCCAGGCTGAGCCTTTGTACAAGGAAGGTTCAGGAAGCAGACTGACATGGCTCAATAATTGGCACGATTCTGGCCACAGTGCTCAATAAGGATCTGCTGAATTAATGGGTATGTGTGCCACCTGACTATTACAAACACTTCAAGCTGATAACGTGGGGTTAACTGGCTGAGCATTATAAATGACACTGGAGGCCTGACCAGCTCTTTGGTCCTCCAAAGCCAATGAAACCTAGGAAAAGGCTTCCTTTAGAGATAGAAATATTTTACTCACTTTTAATTTCTGTGTCAATAATTTTAGCAATGTGAAAAAATAAAGTCTCAAAATTTTGTGTATTATTTTGAATAAAGATTAAAGAGTACTAATTTTGACACAGAACAGCAGGAAGCAATTTTTCTTTTTTTCTTTCTTCTTTTTTTTTTTTTTTGACTGTGCCCATGGCAAATGAAAATTCCTGGGTCAGGAATCATACCCACACCACAGAAGCAACCTGAGCTGCTATAATGACAACTCACTGCACCACCACCAGAGAACTCCAACGGGAAACAAATTGTAATGTGAACTGTTAGGATGACACATAAGCGTATTTTTTAAATCATTGTTTAATATTGAAGCATAGTTAATTTAGTGTTGTGTTAGCTTTAGGTGTACAGCAAAGTGTTTCAGTTGTATGTATTCTTTTTCAGATTCTTTTCTTTTATAGGTTATTACAAGATGTTGAAGAGAGTTCCCTGTGCTATAAAGTAGGTCTTTGTCAATTATCTATTTTACATACAGCAATGCGTATCTGCTAATTCCAAACTCCTAATTTATCCCCCCCAAATTAATTTCTCTGGTAACCATAAATTGTTTTTCTATGTTGTGAGTCTATTTCTGCTTTGTAGGTAAGTCCATTTATACCAGTGTTCTAGATTCCACATATGTAGTGTTATATGATAGTTGACTTCCTCTGTCTGACTTACTATAATACGATAATATCTAGGTTCATCCATGTAGCTGCAAATGGCATTATTTCATTCTTTTTATGTCTATTAATATATTTTATACATTTATCTTACCATGTGCCTCTTTGACCTGCTTTGATTCCACAAAGCTAAAAAGGAGAAAAGAATTCTGGCTAGCATTCAGTTCTGTCTCTGTAGGCATTGATAAATTCACATCCACAAATGTGTACAGAAACTCCAGGTTTTTGGAAGGATGTACAACTCCCACAGGCCCAGCAGCACTGGGCAGCCTCCACTCCCTGGCATATTCATGGATCCATTTCACCCTGAAAACTCTTACTCTCTCCATCACTGCTCTTCAGGGGGCAACTGAAACCCTGCAGAGTTCTTGTTCTGAGAGACAATGGCCATTTTTTTTCTCATTTCCTTAAAAAGGAACCTTAGGATGATGCACTCTTGAATTACTATAGTGGCATCTTATAGTTTGAATGGAGAACCATGATTTTATATACTCTAAAAGTTTATTCTATAATTGAGTCACTAAAAGACTTCTCTGAATAGAAATAATATCTTATTAGCACTTATATTTGCTCCCCCAGGCCCTTGGAAGTCATAATATAAAAAGTAAGAGTAGGCCATCATTTATAAAATGTAAAGGAAGAGAAAGAAAAAGAAAAGGGAGTTAGATATCAGAGTTCAGGAGATTTTGTTTGGTTAAATATTTCTTGTCCACAAGAAAGCAAAATAAATTACCCATGGCTCTCTCTAGATAAAAACAATATATTGAAGAGTTAATTCCAGGTTCAAACACAAGTACAAGTACCATTTAAGTTGATGTTATTAATAATTCAAGTAATATGGACATTTCCAAGACTCTGAAAAACATTATTTTTCCCTGACTGGTCCAACTAACCCTGTCAAAATAGAGCCAATAGAATTTGAGAGAAACATTCTTTCCTAAGTTAAACTGATAAGTTTAATCTTCATAAACTCCCCTCTGCATATGCGCCAAAAGAGAATGTTATCTAATTATTAGGTTGAGAGCCCCAAACTGTCTTATTTGACTTTCCTGCCATGAGCATGGTCCTATATAAAATACTCATGGATTTCCGTCAGGCTACACACGTCAAGAAAGGTCACAGCGCTGGAAACCACGGCAAGTGTACTCTGAATCAGGTTTGCTGAAGTACACTTTTTGTCTTTCAAAGTTGAAGGCCACATTGATCTTGGAAGGGATGAAAGCTCATACAAATGAGCTCTCTGTGCCCTTGTCGAGCATTCTTTCCTCTGAGTTAGCTGGAATTTTAAGAGTCATGCAGGACTTGGAATGTTAGAGCCTAGGGAAGATAATTGCGCCCAGGATGTTTGAATTCCTCAGGACTTTTGATGACAGAGGAAGGAACAATCTTTAAGTCTTCACACTGAGAAGGGAACTTTCACATAAGTATGTTGGGGCTGAAGGGCTGTCTCTTCAGAATGGTGGCATTTGCCTTTGTTTTACAAGCTGGCCGTCTCCACCACACCACCCAAACCTCGGAATTCATGATTAATGTTAGTTCTCTGCTTTCTATACATTGAACTCCATACATCAGTTCAGCACATACTTCCTTTCACATATAGATGTTCTTTACTTGCAGAGTTTTATGTGGCAAAGTTAATGGAAGATTAAAGATTTAAATGGAAGATTAAAGGAAAATTATTTCAGCAAATTCAATTGATCTTCAACTTCTAATAAATTATAAACTGCTTTATATAATTGCCCATAGCTGTCTCCCTTCATTGTTCTCTACATATGGGAAAAAAAATAAGAATGGGGACTGAAGAGAAATAGTAAAACCGTTCAGATGGAACTAAGACATTTAGATTCTTTTTGCTGTTGCCATTTTACTCTAAACGCTGCTTCTGTGACTAAAACCATCCTAATTATTATGGAATAGCTTTTGTCCAGAGTCATTTAGAACCAGGGAAGGAAGCATTTGTCATGCGCGGAGATATCTCTGAGATAGCGCATCCCTGTGAGTCATGTCTGGCCTTTCTCCCTGCCTCTTTTAATGCTTGGAAAAGAAGAGTTATGTTAGTCAATAAAAGAGCTGGGAAGGGATCGAGAAAGAGATGTGAGCTCTGTCAATCTTCAGCCTTGCTAAGGAGGACACATTAAAGTGGTTTTCATTGAAAACCAGCCTTAGTCAACACATATTCAAAGCAGAGTGATCTTTACATATATATACATATACATATATTCATACACATCTTACACTGAAGCTTCTTGAGAGACTATAAGTGAACTAAAAAGAAAGAAGGGAAAGTATCCTAAAGGAAGAAGTGAAATCCAGGAAAAGTGTTGGTAAAATGCATTTCTTGCCACTTACCTTTTCTGCTGACTGAGCTGTACCAAAAAAGATGGGAATGAAAGCTAACCAAATGATGCAGGTGGTATACATGGTAAATCCAATAGGTTTGGCTTCGTTGAAAGTCTCTGGAACTCCTCTTGTTTTAATGGCATAAACAGTACAAGTGACCATCAAGAGGATACTGTACCCCAGTGAACAAATGAGCGAGAGATCGGAAATGTCACACTTGAGCACTCCCCTGGCGTTCTCCGGGTCTAGAGTCCGCTGTTCTCCATAGTCAATGATGATGTGCGGAGGGTCCACAACAAACCAGACACACACTCCCAGGAGCTGGATGGAGATGAGACTGAAGGTGATCACCAGCTGGGATGCTGGACTGATAAACTTGGGTGCTGTGACCGATTTCTTCCCCTGCTCAAATATTCGGTGAATTCGGTTTGTTTTGGTAAGAAGGGCTGCATAGCTGAAACACATGCCAAGTCCCAGGAAGATCCGTCGGAAGGAGCAGATGATTGTGTCCGGTGCTGCAATCATTAAAAAGGTGATGGAGTAGCAGAGAAAAATCCCTGTGAGAAGCACGTAACTAAGTTCACGTCCCGAAGCCCTCACAATAGGTGTGTCGTTATAGCGGACAAAAGTCACAATCACAAAGGTCGTGGCGATGATTCCCAGGATGGCAACGAACACGGGTACCACAGCCCAGGGAGAATGCCACTCGAGTTTGATGATGGGGATCAGCTGGCAGCCTGTGCGGTTGGTGTTCGGTCTCTGATCTAAAGGGCAGAGTTCACAGGAGAGCTCATCCACTTGGTAGTTGTAACCCTCACAGCGCTCGCAGTGCCAGCAGCAAGGGACCCCTTTCACCGTTTTCTTCCTCTCCCCAGGCTTACAGGGCAGGCTGCAAACGGACGCCGGGTGAGTGTGCTCTCTATTCGCCCACTGCATGTCTTCCACCTGTGGGTATAAAATATTAATGAGCCTTCCATTTTTCCCCCATTTATAATATCCTAATCCTAGCCACAGGTTTGTAATAAATCACTGAATGCTGACAGTACAAACACAGTTTACCATAATAAGAGCCCAGAGCTGCTTTCCCTGATATTGACTTCATGAAAGTCTTAAATGATTGGACCCAATAAATCATTCACATCATCAACCTGATGAGTGTCATTAGTTTACCTCCTAAAGGTTGACCAATCTGACATTTGGAGAAAGACTTATTGGCTTAAATGGTTTTAATACTAAAAAAAAGTCCCAAGCCAAAATGCGTTAGAATTACGTTCAGGTATAAATGCCAGAGTTCCTGAAACACCAGCTAGGATATAATCATATGTGTAAATGATGAGCCACCATATGTGGATAAATTCAAATCTCACTGGGTTAATTTTGAAAAGAAATGGCCAAACTAGCTACTTCATTCTCTGACGTACGTTCTCTGAATGTACTCCTCGTACGTTCATGGTGATAACTTCATTGTTTCTGCCTCTTTTTAAGCTTGAAATACATTATTTTCCCCCTAGTCTTGCATTTCCACATTGTGAGATAGCTTAATGGTGATGTTTTCCATTGAACAAATGTAGGCTGAAAGCAGAGAAATTGGTACAAATGAATAAGTCCTCCTGCTGTGTTCTGTGTCTGTTTCAGGGCCTTAAAGGTCCATCTTACCCTTTTGAATTAGATCATAGAATACCTTTATTAAAATAAAAATATTATTTTAGGGGAATTTTGCTAATCATTGACCTCTTTCCTTAAATTTGTTTATAAAAGGTTTTGGGCCCAATTCCAATGTGAGGGGCAGGAGAAGAGGGGGTTTTCCACTCCACCAAGAAATTCTTGGATACCAGCTGTGTGACTTATACGTCAAATCAATTCTGACACCATCTACCTGGAAATAACATCAGCTCCCACAGAATGCTAATAGGACAAAACTAGAAATTACAGAGAACAGGTGACAACTTACTATGAAATGCAGCTGCTGTATAAAAAGTAAGCTCTATGGGGGGGAGGATTTTTTTCACTGATATGAGTAAAAGTTACTGACACACAATTCACCCTCAAATATTTGTTGAATTTTTGAGGAAGGAAGGACAGGAAAGGCACTGCTGAAGAAGGGACCCACTTGAAAGTTGGAAATAAAAACGGTTTTGGAAATAAAAAGATTACACAAAGAGGCACAGAAATGAGAGATAAAAATTTTTTTTGGTGTATGCCTTTTTTTTTTGCCTTTTTCTAGGGCCATTCCCACGGCACATGGAGGTTCATAGGCTAGGGGTCTAATTGGAGTTGTAGCTGCCAGCCTATGCCAGAGTCACAGCAACATGGGATCCAAGCCATGTCTGCAACCTACACCACAGCTCATGGCAACACCAGATTCTTAACCCACTAAAAAAGGCCAGGGATCAAACCCACAACCTCATGGTTCCTAGTCGGATTTGTTAACCACTGAGCCATGATGAGAATTCCAGGAATGTTTAATAAAAACAAAACAAAATGAAAAACGAATTATTTTCCCAAGACCAGCTCTATTAAAACCCAAAAGAAAACTGACCATCTCCCGTGGTAGTCTGGGTCCAAGATGGCTTCTCAAAAATTTAACCTCCTGGAATTCATGTGCTTATGGAGTCCTCTCCCACTTTAAAAAGAGCTGATTGCATGAACAACAATAATTTCCAGAAATAGCTGCATGTATTTTCTGAGGCTAGGTCATAAATGACATTTTGGCTTCTGCCTTGCTTTCTCGTGGATTGTTCATTCCAGAGGAAGAACCAGACTGTCTTGAGAGCTCTCAAGCATCCCTATGGAATGGAACAGAAGCATCTTGCCAACGACCAGCACCCACTTGCTATGCATGTGAGTGGATACCTAGAAAGAAAATCACCTGGCCTCAGTCAAGCCTTCAGACGTGTGCAGCCCCAGCTAACACCTTGACTCAACCTCATAGGAGACCTTGAGCCATAACAGCCTGGAAAAGCTGCTTCTAAATTTCCAATGTACAGAAAACTTGTGAGATAATATGTTTTGTTGTCTTAAGCTCCTAAATATGGAGTTATTTATTACACAGCAAAAGAAAACTAACGCAGCTCAAGTTAAGCTTACCCGCCCATTCTGTGACCACCACCAGTGTAGTCAACTATTGAGAATCTACTGTGAACTGCCTCAAAGTGTTGAGGGTCAGAATATTCTATCATCACTCTTAAGGCTGCCTCCCTTTGGGAACGCTGTGACTGAGATTGTTCTCCTAAATAGATCTATTTCTTAAGGATGGTTTCCTTTCTTGAATGTAGAGTGAATAACAAAGGGCAGAGAATCATAGTTCCTAGGTTCAACACTTGCCAGGGCTGTCAGATCTCCCCAAGGTGGAGTACAGAATTCATGCATTTTTAATTTCAAACATCCTCCCTTGAGAAAGTAGAAGATGGCACTTCATGTATCCTAAGGGCATGCAGAACTATTAGCTCTACCTTGCCTGTTCACCACAGAGGGAAACAATCCTGTTAATTTTCTATTCGGTTGTAATGATTCAGAAAAGTTGTTTTATTTATGTTTAGTATTCCGTTAGGCAAGGGAAAAAAGTTAAATTGGAAGTGGCTTCTCTCAAAAATATTGAGAAAAATGAAATACTCCACTGAGTGGCTAAAGTATTGATTTTATACCCTAATGGACTCTTATAAGATAATAAAATACTTTTTGTGAAGGTTACGTTTCAAAGCTAATTATTGTAAAATTAAAATTGCATTTTGTTTGGGGCTTCTACGGATTTTTTTTACTGTTGACAAAAAAAAAATCCTCAGAAGCATCAAAGTTTGGTAAAGATCTTAAAGGTCTACTTCTCTAACCACAAGTCTAATTCTTTAATTCTCAACACACTTAGTTTTACAGAAGGAAATAAGACTTATTAACAAAAGGGAGTCCCCATCGTGGCTCAGCAGTTAAGGAAACCAAATAGCATCTATGAGGATGTGGGTTCGATCCCTGGCCTTGCTCAGTGGCTTAAGGATCCAGCGTTGCTGTGAGCCGTGGTGCAGGTCACAGGTGTAGCTTGGATCCCATGTTGCTGTGGCTCGGGTGTAGGCTGGCGGCTACAGCTCTGATTGGATCCCTATCCTGGAAACCTCCATATGCTGTGAGTGTGGCCCTAAAAAGATGAAAAAATAAACAAGACTTACTAACAAGAAAATATACCTATGTCAGCTAGGTCTCATTAAAAGCATAAATGTTCATCATTATAAACTAAATATTACATTTTTGATCAGTTTTCTTTGTACTGAACTAATAGAAAACTGTTTTTCCTAAATAGAGAATAGCCATAAGATAATGATAAATGACACAATTTTTTAAATAGTTGTAAATTTTCTTTAAATAAAGATCTGTAATAACTCATATGCTAAAAAAAGAATGGAAATATGTATATGCATAGCTGATTCACTTTGCTGTACAGCTGAAACCAATACAACATTTAAATCGATAAAATAAAATAAAGATAATTAAAAAATAATATATCAAAGCAATCTTATGACATTCCTTGACATACTGGAGATAATTTTATGTATGTTTTAGTTAACATGTTCAATATAATATAACTTCATTTTCATCAAGAAATCTATTTATGTATAACTATATTGTGTTTTGATGCAATAGTTGAAGTCTGGGAACCAACCAAAATCCACCTCAAGGAAGGACAAATAAACACTTGAATCAGGGTCTTGTAAATACATTAATATTTGAAAGATGTATTTTACATATGATGCTAAATTAAGAGCAATGCTACTTGAGGGTACATTAAACTGCCTAACTTTCACAACTATGCTACAAAACATAAATGAAGATCACCCACCCCTTTTATTTTGCTATATTAACAAATTACACCATCTTTCATAGAGTAAAAAAAGAAGGCTAAACCATTCCTTTAAAAAATGTGCCTTCCTCTCCTTTGATGTTTTTCTGATATCAGGCTGTTTTCTGTCTAAAACATGTGGTCTAACAAATGGATGAGAGTTATGTAGATAGACCTGGGAGAGACAAAACCATGGCCCATTCTGTGATGACAATGGTCACACAACAGTGATTCATTCTATAGGATCCAACCCAGTATACTTCATAGAATGTGAGCCATCCACTGGTTTCTGCTGTCAGATTACTACTGCAGACAAATACACTAACCACCACAAAACCAAGACTTTCTTAGTGAGTATACTTACACTTTTTAATCTTTAATCTTTCCAGACCAAGCCACCTAGAGTAATGCTTCATAACTTCTTTTCACAGACATTATTTTTATAGAATAATTTTCTTCTGTGTGGTTATAATAACTACTGAGAAAAAGGACTAGAAGAATGTTCCCCAACTAAAGGCCCTGCTGTAATTAATCACTTCTAGTATTCATTACAAAATTCTCACTCAATTTAATACCTCTATTACGTATTTTCCCACATATTAAGTGATATCTCCATTGATATGATTACCTGTGGAGACATTTTAAATATAACACTTAAATATAATTGATATCTAGTCATACCATCCTTAATTAGCTCTTTTCATCTTGCTTTATAAATAAGCCCAATATTAATAATCATTTTGGTGACTAGTTTGCCATGACAGTATTCAAAAGCCCAACTCTTCATCTGATTTATATAACAGCAGATTATATGTGCAAACATTTCCAATGAAACTGGGCATTTTTAAAAAGTTTACTTAATTTCCATATGATCAACAGGTTTAATAAGTGTACTTAATTAGCATGGTTATTTAAAATGTCAAAATTTGGTATCATGTTTTGCAAGTCACTTTTTTGTGAATCACATTCATTTACATATGAATGACCACTGTGTTGCACAATTAATTTGATAATGCAACTCAAAATAAAGCTTCTCAATATATAAGTATACATGTATATAAATATATATTTCTGCCTTAATACTGAACCATTTCCTTTGGGTCATGCAAAGCTCTTTACTCTTGTTCAGAGTGGTAAGTAGATTTAGTGTCCTTGGAAAATCTAGTCTGTGTGAAATGATCTCAGATTGAAGTTCTAGTTTCATGTGTTATTATAGATCTACATAACCTTTAAAAATACAAAAGACTTCTAATTTATAAAAATAAAATACCTAGGAATAAACTTAACAGGTAAAGTACAAGTTTTTTTTTTCACTAAAAACCACAGTATCATTTAAAGAAATTTAAAGATCTAAATAGATGAAAAGACATCCCAAGTTCATGGAGCAGAAGATTTAACATTGCCAAGGTGGAAATATTCCCAAAACGGATTGACAGATTCAATATGAGCCCCATTAAATCTCATCTGGCTTCTTTGCAAAAATTGACACTTTGATCCTAAAATTCATGTGGAATTATAAGGTACCCAGAATAGACAAAAAGATTTTGAATGTGAAGATTGAAGTTGGAAGATTCACACTTCCTGATTTTAAAACGTACCACAAAGCGGCAGTAATCAAGCAGTATGATATTGGCATAAAGATAGACTAATCAATGAAATAAAATTGAGACCCAGATATAACCTCTTACATGCATGACCAATTGATTTTTGATAAAGATGACAAAGCAATTTAATGGAGGGAAAAAATAGCCTTTTTAACAAGGGTGCCAGGGAAAGATGACACCAAAAGAATAAGCAACAATATAAAAATAAATAAATCAGAGTTCATCAATATTAAATACTTTTGTGATTCAACAGATGCCATTAGGAGAGTGAAAAGACAACACACAGCTTGGGTGAAAATATTTTCAAATCATATATCTGATAAGGAATTTAAATCCAAAATATTCATTCTTAAAACTCTTAGAATCTAACAGTTAAAAGGGCATACAATCTGTTTAAAAATAAGCAAAATACATGAAGAAACATTTCTCAAATGAGAAGTACGAGTGGCCAATAGGCACATGAAAGGATGTCTAACATCATTAGTCATTAGAGAAATGCAAATCAAAACCAGAGTACCCAGTAGGAGGGCCATAAAAAAAAAAGAGAGAGACAAGAGCAAATGTTAGTGAATATGGGAAGAAATTAAAACCCTTTACATTGTCAGTGGCAATGTAAATTAGTGCGGTTATTTTGAACAACAGTTTGGCACGTTCTCAAAAAGTTAAACATAGAATTGTCATATGACCTAGAAATTCCACTAAGTAATTTCAATCTAAGAAAACTGGAGACATATGTTCACACAAAAATTTGTGCATGAATGTTCACAGCAGCATTATTCATTATAGCAAAAAAAGCAGAAGCAACCCAACTGTCCATAAATGAAATGTGCTTTATCTATACAACCTGAAATTTAAAAGAAATAAAAAGAATAAAGTACAAATTTATGCTATAAAATGGATGAACCTTTAAAATATGTAAAGTGAAATAAATCAGCCACAAAGACCATAGACTGTTGTGATTTTAATTTATATGAAGTGTCCAGAATTGGCAAATCCATAGACAGACATTAGATTGGTGACTGCCAGTGTTTAAGGAGAGAGGGGAATACAAAGTGACTACCCAAGGGTATAGGATTTCCTGGGAGGTGGTGAAAATGGTCTAAAATTAGTGGTAGTAGATACCTGACCCTGTGAATATGCTAAAAACCACTGAATTATGTATTTTAAAAGGGCAAATTTGAAGGCATTTGAATTATCTCCATAAAGCTGTTATTTAAAAAAAATGCAAACTAAACGGTGTCAGAAGTATTAACAGTCAGCCCTTCCTTTGGTGTAAAAAAAAAAAAAAAAAAACATATAGCATGCCCACCCTGTTCGAGATACAAGGTTTGAGAGTTCCTGTTGTGGCTCAGTGGAAACGAATCTCACTAACATCCATGAGGACAAAGGTTCGATCCCCGGCCTCGCTCAGTGGGTTAAGGATCTGGCATTGCCACAAGCTGTGGTGTAGGTCGCAGATGCAACCTGGATCCCGCATTGCTGTGGCTGTGTTGTAGGCAGCAGCTGTAGCTGCAATTACATCCCTAGCCTGGGAACCTCCATATGCTGCAGGTATGGCCCTAAAAAGACAAAGGAGAAAAAAAAAAAAAAAAGATGCAAGGTTTGGAGTTCCCATTGTGGTGCAGTGGAAACAAATCCCACTAGTAACCATGAGTTTGCATGTTCGATGGTTAAGGATCTAGTGTTGCTGTGAGCTGTGGTGTAGGTCACAGACGAGGTTCAGATCCTGTGTTGCTGTGGCTGTGGTGTAGGCCAAAGCAACAGCTCAGATTAGACCCCTAGCTTGGGAACCTCCATATGTCACAGATGCGGCCCTAAAAAGACAGAGGGAAAAAAAAAAAAAAGCAAGATATGAGGATCAATGTGGGGATTCAATAGTGACCATGTCATGGTCCCTGGCCTCCAGAGACAGTATAGGTGGGGAAAGAGAGAAGTAAAGAGCCAGTCACGGCTCAGTATGGGGCTCCCTAAAACAAGGATGGGGAAATGGTGCATTAGAAGAGCACCTAGCGGGGTCGCCAAGCCTAGGCTTCAGGGATGTGTGAACAGCAGACTGAAGGATGTGCAGGAGGTAAACCAGGCAAGGGGGTCTCAAGAATGCTTCATGCAGAAGACAAACAAATGAACATTAAGATCCAGGGTCAAGATGTCATAATACACTGGAGAAACAAAAGGTGTAAGAAGAGCAAAAGTATAGATTAAAGAACTGAGCAGAGTGGCAAGAGGCAGCTCTGGAAAAGATAGGCTAGATTGTGAAGAACCTTGTGAGCTACTGAGAGGAGTCTGGATGTTATCTTGAATGTGGAGGTTGGGATACTCTGAAGGGTTATAATGAGGAAAAGGATAATGAGTTTTACTTTTTAGAAGAATCCCTGGGCTTCAGGGCAGAGAGAAAACTTAAGGAACCCAAGACTAGACACAGGTCAACTGCCAACCATGCTGAGGCTGTTGTAGAAATCGAGATGAAAGGCAATGGTGGCAGGAATCCAGAGAATGGCAGCGAGCATAAAGGACTTTGTAAGCAGCACCAGGTTTTCAGATTTGACTCTCAAGGCCATGGAGAGTGATTGAAGGATTTTAACCAAATGCATGATCACACAGAAAATATTAAAAAATATATATATTAAACTTAAAAATATAAACATACTTTATATACATTTACTTTGGAGACCAGTATGGTGACAGATCAGGGAAAAGATGACATAGAAGCAAGAATATCTATATATATAGCAAGGATAAAAATGGGGAGAATAATTTCATGATTTCAGGCAAGACAAGAACCTGTGAACTGTTGGAGACAGTGGTGATGAATAAGAAGAGACAAATTTAAGATACAGTAAAGAAAATAAAGATAAGGATGGCAGGAGGGAAAGAGGAACCAAGCGTTGGCCCCCAGGCTTGTGTTTGAGAGTCAACCTTAGCATTTCACTTGCTTCAACCTCATGCCTAATCAATCACCAATAACATGGCCAGGCTTATTCTCACCCCTGTCTAACTCCCAGGTAATCATGAATCAACCTTCCTTACCCCATATACACTCAGACGACAACTTGTAGTCTTCTTCATTGGCACTTTTACAGTATGTAGTTATATATTTATTTGTTTGATTTTCTTTTTATTCAAATAAGTGGTTTTATAACTTTTAAGTTATGTTCCTCAGAATCACATAAGGAATTTAAGATATACCTCATTCGTTCCCAGTTTTACAATATAATAGGTCTAGAAAGGAACCACAAGTTGGCTTTTTTTTTCCCAACTGTGCCCACGGCATGTAACATTTCCTGGCAGGAATGGAACCCTGTACCTTAGCAGTGACAATGCTGGATCTTTAACCAAATAGGCCAGCAGGAAACTCCAAGTTGATATTTTTAAAAGAAGCCCTTCTCCCAATTTAAATGTATTTTCCTCAAGCGAGTAAGAGCCAGGTCATTTTTGTCCTCTGTTACATCCTTAGCCTAAGTGCAGTAGGTAAGTAGGTAGGTAGGGTGGTAATTAACCCCCAATAGGCATCAATAAATAATTTGTTGAATAAAGGAAGAAGGAGTGGGAAAATCATGAACAAGTGAGGGTGTCTTTCACTCAAAGTGCCAGCAAAGCATCCAAGCCAAGAAGCTCCGGAACCAGAACCCGATGAACACATGAGGTACGTTCATGAGTCAGGCTTGCCTGCAGCAAAGATTTCTAAAACACAGTCATATGCGAGAAAGTTGAGACCATGAATATTTATTAGCAAATTCTCACCCACAGAAACAGTGCAAAGTGTGAAAGGAAGATGACATAAATGGAGGCATGGAAAGAGCAGAATTTAAGGAGCAGACTCAGAAAAATTAGTAGAGACGGATGAAAAAACATGGGCAGATGGAAACCGGAGAAGAATCTAGTCTAAGGTCCAAGAAGACAAAAAGATAATTTCAGCAACAAGGTTGTGGTCAGTGGTGACCAAAGACACAGTCAAAGTCCATGAGGATAGGATTTGAAAATCAAGAGTCCATGGTTACCTTCACAACAGGAAATTTAGCTTTTCTGTGAAGTCTCCTTTTATTGACCCTATACCATTTGGATAGATATGTGCCTCCCCTGGATTTCATTATACTTAATTGTGCCTTTTATTATAACTTTTTGGCATTATATTACTATCATCTGTTCATATATCAATTTCCCCACTAGACCAAGAGCCCAGAATCTCAAAGACAGATATTTTTACTTCTCATTACTTATACTAAGATCTAGGATTCAGTAGGAATTCAATGTTTGAAAGAAAATAAATTGATTAATAAGTTGAAGATATACTAAACACATGTATTACTACTCCAAATACATAATTATTCTTAATTTAGGGTTTTGACTAGGATGGTAGTAAACTTATTCTTTCCTAAGATTAGTCCTATGTGGTTTTAAGTGTTCAATGTGTAGGGAGAAGGGAGACCAAAGAGGAATTCTAAAGCCATCAATTATTTCGACTTAAAAAATAAAGCCAAATTTTCAAAGTTAAAAAAATAACTTATTATTTCCTAAATCTGTATGGTTTCTAGATTATTTCATCCATACCTTCAGAGAGGCTAATTTGGGGCAGTTATGCACTCTGACACATGATTTATAGGATATTGGAAAGATGTAACAAGTTAATATCTGCAAAAATGTTTTGTGAATTAAAAAATGTGTAAACGATGGTCAAAAACTCTACATATATCTTGATTTAGGACTAAGAGGCAGCGCTAGAAAAAAGGCCCCATGCTCTGCGTATAATTAAATATAGCTGATCTGTTCAAAAACTATGTCAGCAGCAGCAAGCAAAAGCAATGTCTTTGGATTTCATCCAAATCTGCTCTTTCATGGTTTGGTTTTTCCACTGTCTCAGTTCTTAATGTCAGTTCCTGGTAATTGCTACCTGAGATGCCCCTTCTCTCATCACAGCAGCTCAATGCAAAGAAAACTGTCTAGGTGAGTGTCTTCTGCTCTTGACTCTGAAGCTGCAGGAGGTGATATCTGTGAGTGTGGATGCTGGGATATATGTTGTGCGATGCCTGGTTTCAGGGACAAGTATAGGAAGTCAGACCTACCATGCTCTTGGTGAATGGGATGCACTAACACTATAACATAGTCTCACCCAAACACAGGGCAAAGGCAGATGTCCAGGGAGTGTATGATATTTTTAGCAGTAGTATTGAAACAGAATAATTTTTCCATAATTTTAAATTTGTAATAAAAATAATTATTTGAATGCTATGAATAGTGATCATTTTAAATCACAAGACATTGAACTAAGACTTGTGTTACTAGGTTCAGACTGTATTCTAAAAAAACAAAATTAGAGTTTTAAATAATTTCCTTTGATAAAATCTTTCCACTTAAGATTAATTCATCTGAACATTTATTACAAAAATAATGATTTTAACTTATCAGGATGATTTGATATGTTAGATCACTTGTGAATATTATTTAAAAGCTTTCATATTTTTAATTTCAAAGTGAGCTAAATCTTAAAATATGACCTAAATGTCATCTATAAATAGCTACATTAAATACATTGTGCCAGTACTTTGTGATGACTAAGTTCATTTCAGCAGATCCTTCACTGCTACTAAGTAGAAGTAAATAATTTGCAAATCAGCTCTGGGCTAATGCTCTCTTAGAACAGTCCTTTTAATTATTCACATTTCTTATTTTTCCTACACTAAGTTGATTTAGAAACTAAGATAATTCTTGATAAGGCACTTTGTGATATTTTGAACAATAAAACAGATGTTGAGTGCAAAACACTTGTCTATTTCGATTTTAGGCCATATCATTCAATGTACATTTAACGCAATCTATGGAAATTTATAGGAAGTAAATGTCTTCAGATTGTGAGAGGTTAAGACAAAGGAGTTTGGAATGAATTATTTCCAGTGGAAAGCCATTTTATATGGCTAAGTAAACAGACATAAAAAGTGATGGTGATGATGAGAGCTAACATTTGTTGAGGGCATACTATGTGCCAGAACTGTCGGAAGCGATGATCATTAAGTGCTTATAACAACCCTGTGAGTTAGGGACCCCCACTCTACCCCATTTTCTTTAAGGAGTCACGGAGCAGTGGGTAATTTGCCTCACATCACATGGAGTATTACTAAATGATGAAGGGGACTGGAAGCCACATGGCCAGTCCCAGCATCTTATTGCCTGTACCTGATGTCTCCCAGCGCAGTACATGGCATGAAGGATGGATGAAACTATTTTTAAACTGACTGAACATCCAGAATAGGGAGCAGAGGAGATAGGAAACAGCAGAGTAGTTATAACACCTTTAAATAATAATCTGGGTGAGGAGAGTATAGTCCCAGACAGGAGAGACCCTAGACAAGAACAGAAGAGTAGGTGGGACCAGGGCAGTGAGTTTCCTGGGAACAGAAAAGAAAGAGTGAGTTGAAAACAGGTTTAGAAAGAAGAATCAAAAGGATTTGGTGATAATTTGCTTAAAGGATTTTTTTCACACCAAAAGAAAAAAAAAGAAAAAAACCTTCAGAAGAGATAAATATTTGTTTCATGGTTTGAGTATGCTATGTATTCCTTTTTTCCTCATAATTATTACAGTGAAACATTGTCTCCAGCTAAGATTCTTCTAGCTACTTCCATATACGAGTATCATTAAGAGGCTACTGTATCAATTTACCATCTTTTTTTGTTTGTTTGTTTGCACCCAGAATACAGAACTTTCAGGGCCAGGGATTGAACCTGTTCCACAGCAGTGACAATGCCAGGTTCTTCACCTATTGAGCCACCAGGGAACTTCTGAGCATGATTTATTCACAACCCTAAATGGCACTCTTCCTGCCAAAAAGACATTTTTTATAACTTAATCCCAAATTAATACATGGAAAATAAGATACCTTACTTGAATTAAAAAGAGAAGAGACAGTTAAAAAAAAAAAAAAAAACACCTCTACTGCATACAGAATTCCTAGAGATTTCATGACTATATTCTACCCACATAGAGAATAGAGAGAGAAACTGTTAAATACCAACAAAAAGGCTCCTGCAGCTAGGGAGGGACAGAGTTATCACAATTAGACATATCATAAAAATAAATGACTTTCGAAAAAAAGGAGAGAACCTGATGTTTCTTTTCAGCCCCCAAACTAGAGACTAAAGACTCTTCTCACAGACTGCAGTACAGAATAGAAAGATTGAGAGAGATTAAGAAAAAGTTTTCTTGGATTCAGCTGAGCCAAGTGACCAGACAGCAAAGAACAGAGATGAATGAGAAATTGCGTGGTACAAGAGGAGACCACAGCTGTCATCTGGGAGAAATATGACTCACAAAGACACACAAATATTTTCCAGAATTGTTTGTTTTTATGTTTCAGCTAATAGGACAAAGTAGTAACCAAAGCTATTGAAATACAACAAAAAGACCGTGCTTAGAATGTCGAACTTTGATCAATAGCAGACAGAAATACTGTGAATTTCCTCAAACTCATATTGATATTAAGACACGTTTACTCTGACACAGAAGTGACAAACAACATATCAAAACTAAGGCAATGATATGAGAAAAGAATCTCTATGACATCAGAAGAGAAATATTTTAAGTCAGGTGCATCTGGCTACGGGTTTCCTCAATTTATGAAGAACTTATTTATTCATTGATTCAAAAACATGAATTACAATAACAGTATAAACAACTGGGTAGGTACTAGGAACAGAAAAATGAATGAAGCAACATCTATGCACACAAAGAGCTCTCAATTTATAAGGGAATGAAATTCAGCACTAAAATCATGTGATCAAATATTTGATGTTAGTGAAGCTAGGACACTTTCTTTCCCCCAACCTGGCAAAAAAAAAAAAAAGAAAAAGAAAAGAAAACTAGAGGTTTGCTTTCTGAGGAAGGTAAAACATAGGGTCTCTTGGATGCAGGATGCCTGGTATAGTTGGGATCAGGGTACCACATCAACATTTGTTGTGGCAGGTAAACATACGAATGCTGAGTTTTCCAGTCCTCTACCCCTACCTGGCTCACAGAACACAACTAGCCTCATTTACATCCCCCAAGCGGAGGATGTGAAGATTCAGCTTTGGGAGACTTTTAGATCTATGAGCCTAAAAGAAAATATCTAGACATTCTGATGTGAGGTGATTTTGCAGTGATATCCATTGTCAACAAACATACCCATGTGCAGAAAGCTGTTGGTCAGCTGTGTCCAGCACTCTCATATCTGAGTGGAATCCAAGGATCACTGGGCATGAAGAAAAATTTTTACCATGAATATTAAACATTACACCAAACAAGTGGGGGGGGGGGTGAAGCAATGTAAGTAAATAAAGCTATGTCTGGAAAGAGAAGCATTGAAAATGATTAATACCTTCAGAAGTTTTTTAAAAAATAAAACAATAAATTTCTATAAGAAAGGAATATTCATGGAGCATAAAATAACTCTTACAAATTAATTCTAAATCATTATAATTAATATAGCTAAATTGCAATCTTACTCATAATTAGTTATAACTATAGATAACTGAATTAATTATAATTCTGAATTATAATTTCAGAAACAAAAAATCAATAGAAGAATTAGAAGGTAGAGTTGAGATAATTTCCCAGAAAGTAAATCAGAGAGACATAGAGAATTAAAGGATCAGTCCAGGATTTAAATGAGAATTCCAGAAAAAGAAAATGAGGCATTGTGATTATTAAACACAGAAAAAAATTTTCTGAAAAGGAAATGATAAGACATTGCAGATTAAAAGGTCCAACTGAGTGTTCAGCCCAATAAATAAAAAGCATACACATATTACGGGTATATCCTGTGAGCTTTCAGAATAATGAGTACAAATAGGAAAACTTAGAAGATTCTGGAGACCAAAAAAACCCCCCAAAAAACCCAATGAAAACAAAAACAAAACAAAACAAAAACTTACAGAGAACTGAGGATCAGAATAACCTGAGAGCTATGAAACAATGAAATAACGGCTTCAAATTCTCAAGTAAAATGATTTCCAACCTAGATTTTGGCAATCTGTTGTTTAAACATAATATTAAAATGAATATATTTTTATAAATCCAAGTTCTCCAAAACACATATCTTCCATTTTCTGTTTCAGGAAGCTATGGGTTGATAGGTTGTCCTTAAAGAAAATAATAAACGAAGTAAGAGGGAAGCTGAATTACCAGGAAAGAGAAGATTCAATGCAAAAGAAATGTGAAGACAATCCTCTGACTTATGGTAGAGGGAGATGCTGGGATGCAAGCTTCACCTTTATTTATAGATGTACCAATTAAATTGGAGAAGCTGGAGAGATGTCTCTAAGAACCTAAGTATAGTTAACCAGATGCCTCTGCTAAAAAGTTTGGAAGGGAATTGTTTGTAAGTATATAAAAAGCAAAACAAAAAACAAACACTAAGCAACCAAACAATTTTGTAAATGATTTTTATTAGCTACAGGTGTGCCTGTATCAGGAGGCTGATAGGACAAGAGGTGGAAATGGCAGAGGAGGACAGGTATAAAGGAGATAATTCTTCACATTCCAAGGTGAGAAGTTAATATAAACAGGCAGAGGAGAAAAATAAGTAGACAGTAAGTGTAAGCAAGTTATTTAGAAATACAGAGCAAAACATCAAGAAACAAGGAATTGAGATTATCATACTAAGTGAATTAAGTCAGACAGAGAAAGACAAATACTGTATGAGATCACTTATATGTGGAATCTAAAAAAGGATACAAATGAACTTATTTACAAATCAGATACAGACTCACAGACTTCAAAAACAAATTTATGGTTACCAAAGGGGGAAGGCGAGGGGAGGGATAAATTGGGAGTTTGGGATTGGCATATGCATGTTATTGTACATGGAATGGATGGTCAACAGGGACCTGCCGTGTAGCACAGGGAACTCTACTTAGTATTCTGTGATAACCTAAATGGGAAAAGAATCTCAAAAAGAATATACGTATATAACTGAATCACTTAGCTGGATAGCAGAAATTATCACAAAACTGAAAATCAACTACACTTTAACAAAATTTTTAAAAATAAAGAAAAAAAACATTAAAAAAAATGACTTCCTCCCTTAAAAGAAAAAAGAAACAAGGAGTTGAATGTCATCATCTTTGGTCATCTGAAAACAAGGACAGAGTGTGGGGCTGCTGTTTTCAAATGAGCCTTGTGAGACCAATGGGCTTTTATTATCATAAGCACAAATACATTTTTTTGGTTGTCTTTTTAGGGCTGCACCCAAGGTGGATGGAGGTTCCCAGGCTAGGGGTCTAATCAGAGCTGTAGCTGCCGGCCTACACCACGGCCACAGCAATGCAGGATCTGTGCCATGTCTGTGACCTACACCACAGCTCAGGGCAACACGGGATCCTTAACCCACTGAGCGAGGTCAAGGATCGAACCTGCATCCTCATGGATACTAGTCAGATTCATTTCCACTGAGCCACAATAGGAACTCCCCATACAAATAAATTTAAGAAACATTTTATATAAGAACAGGTTGAATAAAAAGTTAACAAGCCTGATTGTAACGGAAGATGAAAAAGAAACAGAGGAGTACAGGAGTGCTGAAAATGACAGGCCCACTAAAAATCCCTATAATAGGAATTAAAGTGAAGGGTAGATTTTGCCAAATATCACATTACTGTCTGCAGACCGACGTGCAAAGTTTCTCAAAACATTGAGGAAAAAAAATGCAGAAGTGGAAACAATAATAGAAGAAATGGAAGAAAACAGAAAAAGGAGATTATGAGAAAAATTACAGACAATTAACATTTCTAAAGGAGAAACCAAAACAATTGTTATGGAAAAATGTAAGCAAAGGGATGAAGACGGAAACATTTCTCAGCTGAAGAAACACCCAGACAACTGGATTGAAGGGCAAAACTAGAGGAAGGGGCCGATAAAACATAACACTTTTGGGTGGGAGGTGTAAGATTCAAGAAAAGGCCAATACAAATGAAGTGAAATAGAAAAAGTCCATATAACAAAAAATAAAAATAAGGATAGTCTCAAACATTTCCACCACAACATAAATGCAGAATAAAAAGAAGTATAATATTTTGGGGGAGAAACTCCCATGATCACATAAATAATAGCCTGACAAGTTTCTTTCACATGTGAGAACTAGAGGAAAAATTTCTCAGATGTGCCATCACTGAAAAAACATAGCACTTTAGAAAGACTTTACTGGAAAAAATCTGCTTGAGTATGTCATCCAGTCTGCTGAAAAGTAAAGTGAATTTAGGAAGTCCAGAAAGGAAACTGTAATATAAAAGAT
Organism: Phacochoerus africanus; assembly: GCF_016906955.1. NCBI lineage: Eukaryota > Metazoa > Chordata > Mammalia > Artiodactyla > Suidae > Phacochoerus > Phacochoerus africanus. The sequence goes on along the minus strand of NC_062559.1, from coordinate 21,578,718 downwards.
GTGACCCTGATCAGCGAAGTAAGTGTGTGAGAAATCTACCAAAATGTAAGTAAATCTAGTTATAAAACTGGATACAGAAATTCCTGGAGTTCCCAACGTGGCATAGCAGAAACAAAACTTACTAGCATCCGTGAGGAGGAAGGTTCAATCCCTGGCCTTGCTCAGTGAGTTAAGAATCAGGCATTGCCCTGAGCTGTGGTGTAGGTTGCAGAAGTGGCTCGGATCTGGAGTTGCTGTAGCGGTGGTGTAGGCCAGTGGCTACAGCTCTAATTCAACCCTCTAGCCTGGGAACCTCCACCTGCCATGGGTGCGACCCTAAAAAAAAATGTGGGTTCAAAGCCTGGCCTCGCTCAGTGTGTTAAGGATCTGGCATTGCCACAAGCTGAGGTGTAGACTGCAGATTCAGCTTAGATCCGGCATTGTTGCACCTGTGGCATAGGCCGGCAGCTGCAGATCCAATTCAACCCCTAGCCTGGGAACTTCCATATGCTGCAGGTGCAACCATAAAAAAACCAAAACCATACATAACTGGATACAATGAACAAAAATAGTTTTAAAAATGTCTAAGGTAAACAAAAAATACAATCATAATTATCTGGATTCAAAACCCCCAGGTTTCAATGAAAATATAACTTGGATGTGCTCTTATAGCAACAATGCAAACTATGACAAAAAAAAAAAAACAGGTGGGGGGAGAGAGAGGTTAAGAGAAACAATAAATTGAAAAATTCTAGAGCTCAGAGAAAATGTATTTAAAAATGGCCCATAAAGAAATTTTAATAGGTTAAAATAAAACAAAACAACCTTGTTTAAACAACATTTTCTGATGATAGCTTCTAGTAAAACCAGAAATAAATTAAAGTCATAAACATAAATGTAACCACTTAGAAATTAAACAATAATTCAATTCAAAAAGTCAAGTCAAAACCACAATTAGGGCCATTTAGAAGTAAAAGGTAATGAGAATGCTATAGACAGCATTCTGTACTTAGAACAAAAATGTGTATTCCTCAATGCTTTTATTATAACGTATGAAATAATAAAAATAAATGAACTTAGTATTCAACCCTAGAAGCTAGGCAAAACTAATAACATAAAACTAGGAAAAGTAGAGGGGAAATTAATAATAATAAAAGTATTCATTAAAGACAGAAGACAGAATAATGGTTAATTAATTAAAAACAACATAAAAGAATATTTTTCATGCAATAGCCTATAAAATTACACATGGCTGGCAAGTCTAATTTGGGGGGGAAAAAAGAAAGAACTCAAATACACAGCCTTAATTCTGAGATTATAGTTATAAGCATAGATATCAAAAAAGGGGAGAAATAAGAAAATGCTATTTAGTATATAATAATAATACAATATTATATGGAATTATGTTGATTTATAAATACACCCTGATCTCCAACAACTTGAAAAATAAACTGTGACAGTGAATTCTTTCTTTCTTTCTTTTTTTTTTGTCTTAAGGTCTGCATGCATGGCACATGGATGTTCCCAGACTAGAGGTCGAATCAGAGCTGTAGTTGCTGGCCAACACCACAGCCACAGCAACGCCAGCTGTGAGTTGCGTGTGTGACCTATAACACAGGTCATGGAAATTCTGGATCCTTAACCCACTGAGTGAGGTCAGGGATTGAACCCGTGTCCTCATGGGTGCTAGTCAGATTCTTTTCTGCTGAGCCAAGAGAGGAACTCCGACTGTTGCTTTCTTTAGCTGTTGTTTTCTTTCTCTTCTTCCTCTCTTGACCGATCCCTTTTTAAAAACAATGTTTCATGCCTTTTGCACTATGATTCCCATGCAAACTAGTTTTTGCAACATACTCATTTTAAACATTATGAGAGAAAAGTACCAGCATTCAAATCCAATGGCCTCTTCTCAATCCATCTCTTCTTGTAAATCCTTCTTTCTTGACATCTTGAACCCTTTCACTATTGTTTGTCTCCTACTGTCGTGAATGCTAGGCTTTCTCTTTGTTGGGATTTACTCTTTATCTTTAATGTTTTCTGATTTATCGTCTCTGTTAAGACATCCCAGACATCCCCCGGCTTTAAACATCACTGCTCTACTTCAATCCTGATCTTGTTACTCGCCAACAATTACAACATCCCCAGTGACCTGCTGACCAAGCACCATGAGACGGAGCCAGAGAATGAGAAAGCAAGCTCATCATGTCTAAAAACTTATTCCTCATCTGGCCCAAGGAGTTTTCTTCTTGATTTCTCTAATTTTGCTCAATTGAATTTCATAGCGAGTATCAGCCACCACATAGTTTTTTCCCCTTTCATCCATCCATTGTTTTGTCCAGCTCCACTGCAGTCATTTATCATAGTGTCATTCCTTGACCACCTTAAAGGGCTCTTGCAACTGGCTGTTCTTTCTATTCTAATCCATCTTTCAGATACAAGTCAGTGCCGGAAAAAAATATTCTGAATCTCCTCTTTTCCTTATTTCCTTCCTTGATAGAAAATGACAGTTTTTTTTTCAATGATATGAAGCAAAGACAAAAATTAGTAACTCAACTTTAAGCCCGAAAATCCTCTGCCCCAATCTGCCTTTCAAATGTGACATAAAATGCCCATTTAGGAATTATATGCTTCACTCAGTTTTTGTATACATCTTTCTAAAATATATATATCTTGGCTTTCTTCTATTTACTCCTGCTTTGTCTCTGCTTAGGGAAACATCTTTCCATGCGTGGCTATTAAAATACTACTATTCAGCTTTGTTTGTAAGGAGCTGGGAAGTTGCTATTCAAGCCCGATGAGTGAAAAACTGAACAGACTGAGATCAACAGTAGTTCTAAAACCCCTAAAAGAGGTGAGGACACAGGGAGTATCACTGCCCCCAAGAATGGAGAGACAAAAAGACAAATCAGGGGAGCCAAGGTTGGTAGGAGCAGCTTCTCTAGCAGGAACTACAGCAGAAGCCAGTGATGGGGTAGGAGAGCCTGAACTATAATTGTTGGCAGCTCAGTGTGGACAACTCTAGGAGTCAGAACTACTATAGGACCCAGTCATAGGGAGCCCCACAGTTTTGTTGGATTTATTCCCAGGAGTTTATCAGGTTCTCACAACTATCAGATAAACACTTGAGAAGTTCATAGTCCAGAAGCACAGGTGCATTAAAAGACTGAGGTCTAATCACAGAATTACATACACAACCCTGCCCCTCCCCCCACTTTACTACCACAGTACCCAAGGCTTTTGTGTGGCAGTGCCTCTCACCCAGCTATCAAGGAAAAAAATCACTTGGCACACCAGAAGGCAAAAAAAAAACACCACTTGAAGAGACAGAGCAAGTGTGAGAACCAGACATGACAAGGATCTTTTTTTTGTTGTTGTTGTCTTTTTGCCTTTTCTAGGGCCCCCCTGGCAGCATATGGAGGTTCCCAGGCTAGGGGTCTAATTGGAGCTGTAGCCACCGACCTATACCACATCCACAGCCACCCAGGATCTGAGCCATCTGTGACCTACACCACAGCTCAGGGCAACGCTGGATCCTTAACCCACTGAGCAAGGCCAGGGATCGAACCGGAAACCTCATGGTTCCTAATCAGATTTGTTAACCACTGAGCCACAACGGGAACTCGAAGAATTTTGAAATGGTCAGATTCAACATGAGGTTTTCGCATCAGATGAGGATTTAAATCTTGTTTTTAAAAATTTACTTAAAGTAGTTCTCTGAGCTTCAGTTTTCCCCACCTGTGAAAATAGATCATTAATATCTTACTTCAGATGATGTTTTGAGAACTGCATGGATGAATCCATACAAACATCCTAGAACAGGGTAAGTCTAATAGGTATAAGTAAGCATTATCTTCAAGCACCACCACCAACCTTCCTTTCCTTTGCTTATCTGCTTGTTCCACCTTCCATATGGCTGCTCTTATTTCTTTTCCCAACATACACCTGACATGTCCCCTACTTGCTCTTGAATGAGATACTCTATTTTCTATTCCCTACTCAAAAATAACTATAACAAAAAAACCCTATAAATTATTTAGGAAAAAACCCCAAATGTTCTATTCTTTCCCCCCGAGAAAGTGTAAGTGATTGACATATTCTATGTGCTGTTTTCTTTTTGGTGATATTAAATAAACACAATGGTATTTCCACTTAATATTAAATGGCTTGCTGTATAGTATAAAATTGACAGAACACTGTAAACCAGCTATAATGGAAAAAATAAAAAATCATTATAAAAATATTAAATGGCTTCTATTATTCAGAGATCTCTGTATGCCTGTTAACTTGGTGAGGTAGCTCTAAAAATACACCCTTTTTGTCATTTCAAAATGTATATGGAAGAGTTCCCACAGTGGCACAGTGGATTAATGATTCAGTTTATCTCTGTGGAGGCAAGCGTTTGAACCCTGGCTGGCTGCAGTGGGTTAAGAATCCAGCACTGCTGCAACTGTGGCATAGGTCACAGCTCCAGTTTGGATTTGAACCCTGGCCCCGGGGACTTCCATATGCTATGGGTGAGGCCAAAAAAGAAAAAAAAATGGATATGGAATATTAAAATGCTAAATTTGTTACCCCAGATTCCCTAAAACAATGTTTCATTGGGCTAAAAACAATTCTGAAATAGTGAATTTCTTATATGAATGAGTAAATGAATGAATGAATCTTACCACAATACTTTGCCTTCCACAAATAGACTACATCTCTCTCTCTCTCCCTTTGGCCTAACATGAACTCTCTGATACATCCACTCTGGCCTACTAATCTGAACTCAGACTCATATTAGGCTCTGAGAAGTTAACCCAATTGTACTGATTACAACATAAAGTGAGACTCCATTGCATTCCAGCACATAAGCTTGTTGGATATCTCTCAGAGGTTTGTTAGGTGATAATGTTAGTGAAAATGCACACATGTAGCTTATGGATAAAGCTGGAAAGCAAATCAGTGACAGCTTATCAATCAAACTATATTAGTACAAGTAAACTCAAGATAAAAGCTGAATTCATTTTGTACTGACATCAGCAATGTAGTTAGTTTCACCACTCACCAAACCACAGATGACGTGACATAGGCCTTACCTACCTGCCCCCAAATCTCATGGTACTCTTTCATGGCTGACTTTTTTTCTTCACTTTCAAAACCTATCTTATGCCTGCCCACATGTAATATCAATGTTTTACATTTCTCAAATCATGCTATATATCAAATCTTTTCTCAAATAAGATTTTAAATGAGTTGAATTAAATAAAACTTTCTAACAATGTTTAAGTTTTTGATTTCAGTTTGAAGGAAGAGATTTGCATTCCTGTAATCAGTAAAGGCATGAGTGCAGATGTAAGAATATCAAAAATTTTTGTAGATAAAAAAAAAAAAAACATGTAAAGTTAAGTTTTGAAGAGACCACTAAAGAATAAATCAAACAAAAGAATAACATGGGAAAAAGAATGTGTAAAAGACAAAGCACATTGGTATGATATAACCTAGAAATAGTCTCCTGCTTTTAAGAGGAAATCAGAATAGAAAGTTTGATCAATTAAAATTATTTTTATGTCTTTAAAAGTAGTTTTTTAATGTGTTTATTTCTTGAAGAATTTCTCTATTTCCTATCTGGAGAATAATAGAATAAATGCAAGAAGAAAAGATTAAATTGGAATTTTAGATTTCCATTTGTGGACACAGATTGCTCTTATTTTCAGAAGTGCAGCATGGAAATGAAAAATATCTTCAATTTGAATGTCTACAACTCAAAATGAAGTGGTGAGAGCAGTTAGAATAAATTATGATCTCCAAACTCAAGGAACACTTAAAAAACAAAACGAACACACAGAACATAAATAAAATTATTTATAACAGAAACACCAGTAGAACAAAACAGATGCAACTTATCTTCTTGATAGATTCATGGGAAGCTTAATCTGATTCATGGAAATACAGCAGCCTAAGGTACAATTTATAGCCTAATCCCATGACACCGTGCCACTTTGCACACAGGGAATCTATAGCTAGATGGGAAGAAGCAAAGTATGCAAATGATAAAAGGAACTTCAGAAGAATTGGTCAGGTCAAGAGTTGATCTTCATAGCCTGGGTTAAGAGCTAGGCAGAATCCCACAGGGTCTGAAGAGATTTCTCTTACTTTACCACTACCAGCTTACACAATGCTGGGAACAGCTGGGAACCAGAATCCCTGCCTTGTCACACGCAAACTACTCAGTAGGACTACATCCATTAATTATTGGAAATAGCAGTTATTGCAAACATCAGCACTTACTGTATTTGCTATATGTCATAGTCTTGTCAACTATTCAAATGTTTGACTTATTCTTTATAATTATAACTGTTTTTCTAAGTATTACAATTATATTAATTTTAAGGCAAATCATTTATTCTGAGGTTTCTGATATTTGATATTTTGGATTATTAAATAAAGGCCCTGCTAGCATTTTGTTACTGTTGTTCAGCATTCACAGCTTTGTTTTGTGTTATTTGTTTATTTGTATGGCTATAAATGCCTAGATAATTTTTTTTCATGCAAGAGTAAAATGAGGGTGGAATACAAATGGTTTCAGAAGGAATTCCATTTTGAACACTATGTTTGAATTCTTTCTCCTTAAAATTTGGTAATGCTTATGAAAAGTAATTTGATTTGCTGTAAAAGGACATGCCAAGGAAAAGTCATATCTCAGAATACTAAAAGTACACTTGCTCTGTCTACAAAGCAACAAACACATCCAGTTGAAAAGTGAACTTACTCTGATCTCTGAAATGCCAAAAAAAACCCCAAACAGCTTGCATGCTTCCTTACCCGTACTTCCCCAAATAATACATTATTTTGAGGTTAGATACACATAGTTGGAGAAGTATCCCACTCTGTTTAATGTTACTTGAGAGAAAGGCAAAACACTCTGTCTCCATGGAATAAAATTACTCAGGAGAGTAGATGCATGTTTGAATAATTTCAGTTCTCAAAGAAAGGCAAGGAGTTCAATATAAAGTTATTGTTTTTGTTGGTTTTCAGATTAGCACCTATATTGTAAAGCTTCAAAACAGGGCTTTGAGATGACAATACAGCTAGAGTTACAATGGAGAAGCAGTTTTTTGTTTTGTTTTGTTTTGTTTTGTTTTTTACAAAAAGGGGGGGATACATGCTTTTATACATTTTAGTTAGAAACTTTTCCTCATTTTTGGAGGAAAACTCCAGTCTTACAAACATCAATCATGCTTGAGACTATTTTTTCTTAAAAGATACAAAGAAAAGACTATAAATGAAACATATTTTTGTTTAAAAAAAAAAAGTGCCTCTAGAGTGTTAGTTCCATTACATTGTCCTTAATTTCTTTCTCTAAGCAGATATAAATTCCAAGGCTTCTTCACTGGTGTCTTTTTTTTTTTTTTTTTGTCTTTTTAGGGCATATGGAGGTTCCCGGGCTAGAGGTCAAATCAGAGCTACAGCTACTAGCCTATACCACAGCCACAGCAATGTGGGATCCATATCCCATCTGAGACCTACACAGAGCTCATGGTAATGCCGGATCCTTAACCCACTGAGTAAGGCCAGGGACTGAACCTGCAACCTCAAGGATGCTGGTTAGGTTTGTTAACCACTAAGCTACCATTGTTTTTATTTTTTAGTTTTATTTAGAATCCATAAAGATATATGAAAATATATGGATATAATAAGAAGTATTATTTTGAAGAGAGAGTTATAGGACAGCATAAGAAGAAACACAACGAGGAGTTCCCATTGTGGCTCAGTGGAAATGAATCTGACTAGCACCCATGAGGATGCAGGTTCAATCCCTGGCCTCACTCAGTGGGTTAAGGATCCGGTGTTGCTGTGAGCTGTGGTGTAGGTTGCAGACACAGCTCAGATCCCACATTGCTGTAACTGTGGTTGTAGGCCAGCAGCTACACCCCCAATGCTGTAGGTGTGGCCCTAAAAAAAACCAAAAATAAAAGAAAAAAAGAAAAAATGAAAAAACACAATGAAAATGGCAAAACTGAGCTCCAGTCTTACCCTGAGAAATGAGCTGCCTACAGGATGGCTGCTCCCCCAACCAAGGATCTGGGATCCTCTCCTGTGACGTTCACTGGGCCACTGTCTCCAGACAGAGCTGCAGACACAGTGGACTCAGCAGTGGCTCTCTGGTAATTTCCTCCTCTGTGGGATATTTTTAGGAAGAAAACTTTGCAATCCTAAGACAGAACCAAGGCAGCTGGATTAGGGTGAGACTGGGTAGTATTCAGGATCCAGTGTCACAAGGTACAGAAAATATGAAAATCTAATATGTGTGACAAAGCCAGGCTCAGAAGGCCTGTTCCTTTTAGTGAAGAGGGCCTGGTTATTGATGCAAGGCAGCTTTCTATGTGTTTTGCCAGAGCACATCGTGGTGTGTATGTGGTGTGAGTAACATTCATTGTGCACAAGGGAATGGGCTTCAAAATAAGTCCAATGCTGATCTAGAAGGAAGTGTCAGCTACTGGTAATTTCAACGCCAGTTGCAGAGTTTCAACTTTAACGAACCTCAAACTCCATCTCAATTATTGTCATGCTGGGAATTCCCGAATGGATCAAATTGTCTTGCTGTGACTCAGTTTCTTCTAAAATGCCATTTAAATGGCCTTGACAACTTATAATGAGACAAGAGTTGTGGGAGAAGCATATTTAGAATCAAAACTAAACAATACTCAATTGATTTGGTAAATTCTCCCAACTGCAAGGGATATTTGAGGATAAATTGGAAATTTCAGGGCCCCAAGAGATATGAATATAAACCATGATTTCAAATTGGAACTGAAAATTTCATTTTTTTTTTCTGTTGTGTAGGCACAGTTTAAGAGTAGTGAGTTTAATGCCTCTGGAAGTGACATGGGCGTCCATTTGCAACTGGATATGTTAGATCGTCTCTTTGAAATCACTTCTCTGGTCTTGAATAGCAGCATCTGTAATTGTGTCAACAGACTTGATGATTTTATGATCTGAGAAAGCTGGAGCAACAAATTCAATGCCTCTTGAAAGCTAAGCCAAAGATAGAAAATGGCATTGCCAGGGGAGAAGACTATTCTGCACTTATATATCAGCAGCAACACATCCTACCTTTGCTTCATTGTATTTAAAGGCATGACTGAACTTCTATTTCAGATGAAAGAACATAAAAACTTTGCATAGTAAAGTTTTCAAGCCCATATACTTTTTAGTCTATATCAGTGATTATGTAAATCATCGATTTTTAACTTGAAGTCAAGTTATTAGCAAGACTTCTAGTTATAATGAATTGCTAATATTCCATCTGGTTTGAACAACCTAGAAATAATATTGATCTATTCAATGGAAAGGTAGCAAAGAATAGAGAAAAAAATGTGTAAAAGCTATTGTATTCTTGGTTCATAAATTTTAGAAGGATATTTATTTCCATCTTGAGATTTCAAACAGCAGGAGGCAGTACTTTTAGTCAGCCTTCAACTGGTACTTATAAATGAGTTAATAAATAAGTAGAAATCTCTGCATAGAGAGGAAATGAACCAACAAAACACCAAAGAGTACAATGTAAAAAAAAAAAAAAAAACAGGTGAAATTTACTGGCCAAAATATGTCCTTTTTGGATAAGAACACAGTGTGATTAGTAGTTAGATCTGAAATGGTAAATTACTTTCTATAGCAGGCTTCCTCAAGGAGACCAAAAATACTCTAAAGAAGAACTGCACTAATTCTACAGGTACCATTGTGAAGTATCAGCATTTCAGCTTCAGAGATAGCATTAAACAATACTGGGGTTGAAGGCATTTAGGAAGAGGAAGAAGATAGTACAGCTATTCAATGAAGATCAATAAAATGTGTATTCACTAAATTGGCTAAAAAGGAACACTAACAAAATATACAAATGAATGATAGTCCTATGTTTAATTTAATTATTGTAGCAGTCGCTGAAGTTATGTGAGCTTCTCCAAGTCCTCTCCGTACTGTGAGTTGTAAGAAAATGGAGCTTCAGTACGAGAAATCAGCTTTATCTAAAACTTCAGCAGTCAAGTTTTCCACCCTATGACAGGCTCACTATATGGTCTACTGAACCCACCAGCCGGCAACATGGTGGAATGTATCTCCCACTATTTCACTTGATTCACCATGATTACTATTATTGGCACCATCTGTATTATACCACCCAAAGGAAAAAACAAACAAACAAACTAACAAAACATAAAACCCGAAAAACAGAAATAGTAAAACAAAAACACCAATTCAGGATAATATACCATTTTGTTACCAAAATGATAAACATAATATTCTGATAAACAGCAATGATCTATATATATAGATAGCCTCAGCTATCCACAGATTTTCTAATGTTGTTCTTTAAAATGCATGTGTGATAGGAATTCCCTTGTGGTTCAGTGGGCTTAAGGATCCAGTGTTGTTACTGCAGTGGCTCAGGTCACTACTGTGGCATGGGCTCAGCCCCTGTCCTGAGAACTTTCACATGACACAGGCACAGTCAAAAAACTAACTAACTAAATTTTAAAAAATAAAATGGGTGTGTGATATAGAGGGCATTTTCTTTTATACTTATAAATAATATACCCAATTGATTTAGCTTTAAAAAAGATATTTCCGGGAGTTCCCGACGTGGCGCAGTGGTTAACGAATCTGACTAAGAACCATGAGGTGGCGGGTTCGGTCCCTGCCCTTGCTCAGTGGGTTAACGATCCGGCGTTGCCGTGAGCTGTGGTGGAGGTTGCAGACGCGGCTCGGATCCCGCGTTGCTGTGGCTCTGGCGTAGGCCAGTGGCTACAGCTCCGATTCAACCCCTAGCCTGGGAACCTCCATATGCCGCGGGAGCGGCCCAAGAAATAGCAACAACAACAACAACAAAAGACAAGAGACAAAAAAAAAAAAAAGATATTTCCCAAAGCTATGAAATCTGGCAATATGACCCAGGGTATGTGTAAAAAAGTTAAAGATGACAAAATCATAAACTGCCAAGCTGGATGGGTCACTAAAAGACTGAACTAAAGTTGAGAAGATAAAGTATTTTGCCGGCTCATTTTATATAGGAATATTTGGGGGAAAAGTCTCCATAAAGAAAAAAAAGATTATATTTGTGTCAAATGCATCACCAAGATTTGGTATTTTCTTGGAATGGGCACACTTCCAGTTTCCCTTGAATTACTTATGACAGGTAACTAGTAATGACTGGTTAGCTTTCTAATCTGTTTTTGAGTCTTAATTGACCAGAGCCTCCTGACAGAGGGGTATTTACTATATTGAGTTTCATCCAAAGCAATGTAATACCAAGCATTCAATGTTGAAGTAATACTCACTTAATATAAACTAAATAAGTTTTCAACGTGGCACATAATTTAATGTCAAATAATGGCTAAAATAAAGAATTAATAAAGGAATATATGGTTAAGTAAGTAGCTGATGATTATTATTCAAAATATTTTACTACTTCCTATTGTAGATAATGTGGATATGATATTTTTAAGCTTAAAGCCCATTATAATGAATGTGGCAATCCCTTAGCTCCCTTGTACTTCTGTGTACTTGCTCTTGTATTATGGTTAGCCAGGCATTTGACCCTGTAGAACCCACAGTCATTAAACTCCACCCTCAGTTAACGATGACATCAATAGTATTTTTATATTCTTAGGATTCTGAACCATTCTTAAGTTCCCTGTTTTATAATATCAGACCTGCTGCTTGCCCTTAAAACAAGCATATTTTGCCAGCACCACTCAATTGCTTCTCAGGCCACCCCCCAAATGCTAAGAAATCATAATGTAACAGAATGTGAGTGAGACTTTTTCTTTGACCCAGAAACCCAAAGCTGAAAGGTCTGAGAAGAGCTGCCCCCTAAATTATTTGATTTACATTTTAGCAAGGAGTCAGGAAGCTGTCTTAAAGGTCAACCAAGATGCTTCAGAAGCACCCCACTTCAAGGATGGATCCCCTACCCCATTCTAACCCTCATCTGTCATCCATATATGGAGGAATGGTGGGGAGGCATCCATCTAAGATACCCACTTGATGCTCACCAGCCTTATGGTGGAAATATCCCAAGGTAGAGGCTACCAGCTTCATTCCTCAAAACAAGGATTCTCCAGCAAAAGCACTAGTAGAAACTACGGATATCTATAGGAACAGATATTTTGAGTGGCTGTTTGCTGAACAACAGGACCCATAAGTATACTAGGGCTACTATTAAAAAGGAGGATAGTGAGGTAGTTTCTTAGGCTCTCATGATGTATACCCTCCCATGTGTGAGGCTGTGGGTTCACAGAGAGAGTGCTTATTGCTAGAGACTTCTCAGGGCTGTCCAGAGGAGCCTGAACCAATGCAATGAAAAATGACGATAGTAAAGTATTTCAACCAGTTCAAAGTTAAAAGAATAATGATTATGGTTATGTTCAGGGATCATGGGTAGCTTCTAGGACCTTGGAGATGGGGAAAAGGATGAAGTAGCAGTTCATGGGGCCCCACTTTTATGTGAAAAAACACAGAGGATAGGTTATAAGCAAGTACTTAAGCTTTTTCAGCAGCCTCTGAGTCAAGCAATGAGATATCTCTCCTAGTCAGAGAGATCTTATTGGAGATTTTGATCAATATCAAGGGCCAAGGGATATTATGGCTGCTCTTTTCTGAAGGGTTTCTCATCAAATAAGATGTGGGGGTGAAGCTGAACTCAACTCCAAGAGATCAAACAACTGATTTGGAAACCACCTATCAGCCAAAGTCACTAGCAGATGAAACTAGACTAAACCAGAGTGAGGTCAAAGACATTTTCCCATCACTGCCAGTCCTCCTGATGAACTTAGTCTCACCGAATGGCTCCTCTCTACCTACAACCAACCATGGAGAGAGGGAGATAAGATGCTTAAAAAGAAAACATCAGCCTTGAACACCTCCCCCCACTCATCCCTGCCCGCAATCCCTCACTCACACTTCTGTTGGCCAAAATAATCAATCTTGTCTACACTGGGGATGTAGGGGTAGAGTTTCAAATAGAATATGTGATTACAGCCCTAAATGATGCTGAATTAATTTTGATCGTCAAAAATTATCAGAAAGTGGAATCTGCGCTCAACTTTTCTAAAGGACAGGAAAAGAAGAAGTAAGCAGTGTTTAATTTATAGTCCTAATAAATTAAAATTATCTAATGTTATTATATTATAAAACAATAAAGGAATAAATTTGACTGGTCTTTTTAGATAAGTTTAAAGGTCTCAAAATTGTAATAAAAACACCAGAAAGGCAAAAAAGGAGGAGAGCGTCACAACTTTTAATATTGTCTCTTGAGTCAGACCTTTCCAACATGAATTCACTGCTCTGTTTAAAGTTTTGAGAATTTCACAGCATCAAATACATTCACATTTACATTGGTAAGAAAACAAAAGGTGTATTACAAAAATTAAATATTTCTAGATGACTCTTTTTCAATTTTAAAATTCTTTGCATTAACATAAGTGATTCAGAGCTGATGTCAACCTTAAAAACTAAACAGTTTAGAGCTAACTGTGTAAACCAGCAAAACACATTTCTTTGGTTTACACTTCTCCATGAAAACTGCATGGCTTTGTCTCTCTGTTTTTGTTCCACTGTGGACTACTATTTTAACTTCATAGAATTTCAAATTTTAGAAGATTTTAAAAATGGCAGACTTTGGAGTGAATGATTATTCTCCTAAATTTATTTGCAGATCATTAATCTATTGCCAGCTGAAAATTATTATTAAAATGTACAATGTTTTCCCTTATTTCAGTTAATAGTGTCTGAAGTTAAAAAAATGTCAACCAGGTGAAAAACCACATGGAACTATTCTTCTGCAGGATTTTTATAACATTACAATTAAATTTTAAAAAGGATAAAGCTATAGCCTCTGGTGTCTTCCACATTAGGACAATTGTAGCTCTTAAATCAGTTGGGGATCAGGACCAAGGTATTTGAGTCTAGCTAGGATGAAACACGCTAAGCAAATGTAAAATCACTGTCAAGGTTGATATTATTGAAAAGGAAATCAAGAAGTAAGAGCAAATCAAGGCTGGTGATCCCCGAAAAAAAAAAAAAAAACCCAGAGAACTACCTTTTGCAAATTCACAGCTAAACAGCAATGATCCAGTTCTGTACTCATGATTCTTCAAAATTCCACTATGTCGTACTTCTTAAAGTCATTCTTTTTAAATTTATGCACCCATGTTTAGCTCTTCCAAATGAACAGACAAAAGATTCACAAGTATCTAATAAAGAAAATGACATTTCTTCTCCCAAAACAGTAGGCTATCAAAGACAGAGGAGTTTCTTAATCTAGTTTTGTTTTGAGTTTTACATAATGTAGTCAAAAGCCAGTGTTTCCCTGGATATATGTATGTGTATAGCTGGTTTACTTTGCTGTAAAGCTGTAAAGCTTAAACTAGCACAACTTTGTAAGTCAACTATACTCCAATAAAATTTTTAGAAAAAGAAAAAGAAAAAGCCAATGTTTCCCTGATTTGCTCCCTACAATGAAGTTGGCAAAAGTGCCAAGTAGCTATTGTTTGCGATGAGGTACTTTCCAACTTGGATATTTAACAACTGTGACAGGTTCTGTGTAATGAACTTTTTGTTCTCACAAGGTATACTGAGCTTCTTCAAAAAGACTCAAAAATGCTGAAACGATTTTATTTTTAATTTTATTCCCCTTTCAAGAAGAAAGGAACACTTTGTATTCAGATCAGAACTGCCAATCAAACACTGACAGACCAGTGCTTCTCAGGTAGTGTTAACATTTGTCACCAAAAATTTGAATGAAATCAGGTGGAAGTTTCCTTAGCTAATGTGGGTCACTTTTGCTGTGACCATGACAATGGAAAGAGACAAGTGGTTTCTCCAGATAATGCATGGTAAAGTATGTCTTCTACACCCCTCGACAATATAAGTTACCCAAATGCAGTCTCATCTATTTAAAACGTAAAATCTACTCTACTATTGGGTGTTAGGACTCTAAGCTGAATACAGAAAGGCAAATGACAGGCATTCAAATCAATCCCAGGTCAGCCAGCTTTTCAGATCTAAACAGTATCTATCTTAGAAATGAGCATTTTAAAAATTCCAGTCCTTAAAAATACTTAGATTTTTCAATCAGAGCTCCAAGAAAAACCTACTCCCATAAGACAAAATTTTCTCTCTCCACAGTCACCTGAAACATGAGTTTATTGTTTATTCACTTGGATTTCAAGATCTGAGCATTCTGATTTTCCTCTTAACCCTTTTCTGGCTCTAGACTGCACCACATTTTCTCAATCTCCTTGATTCCTAAAGTAACTTGATATTTTCTTTTGGTTTCTATGGCTTCTTCCCCCCAGCTGCTTCTTTCTCATCTCATTTCTTCTCAATTAGTACTTTGCCATATGCCCATTTTTTACATCCTATATTCATATTTTCTGGCCTTCGGTCATTTTATATTTGATTTCAGTTCACCTGCACTCCCCCACTGGGAGACAGTATAGAATAGTGTTGGATGAAAAATCCTTGCATCAGTAAGCATGGAATAGGATATGGGTCCTAGACATCTGTCAGGTAGGATAGTTCTTGAATTATAACTTCAGGGCTCGAAGCATTGCGCTACTACAGCTGCAATAGCCAACTTCATTGTATGAATATAAAATAAACTAGAAATTAGAAATTCAAAGTATCTCCTATACTCCTAGGAAGCAACCCGCCCACTGACAAGGACTAGAAATCTCTAAAGGAGTTTTTAAAAGTGGTAACAATGAATAATTTAGTTTAGAGTTATTCCTATTACCCATTTATTGGAAGGTTGACGAGCTCTTGAAAAATACCTTCCTTTTCCACTGCTGCTAAATTATAAAGCTATAAAAAAGAGGAGCATACTATGACATTCCCCCAAACAACTCCCACCCAAAAGAGTTGCCATGACAACATGTCCTCTGGCTACCCCATCCTAGGAAAACCAGGATATGAAAGAGCAAAAGCATAATTCAGAACTCTTTCTGGAAAGTAGGTATCCAGTTAATATTTATTCATCAATATCCCAATGAAATTTTGCCTGAAGAACATATATTTGGAGTGTTGGCAGGTAAGTTATCCACCAACACTCAAATATCATCTCTGTAATGTCCTCTACTTCTTTCCTATGTCTAACAGTCTACACAATGAATAGGAAATTTCCTTCTTCACAAGTGAGACAACATTTCATGAAGTTATTTTCAAAATCACATTGACACTGCTGATCTAGCTTGGGGAGTAGGCTTATGAATTTGCTATCCATTCTTTCAGGACCCCACTATAGGAAAAGTCTAGATGCTTAAGAAAGAATAAAGTCGTTCAAACCTATATAGTTACACAAAACAAAAAAGGAGTTGTCATCAACAGACAAGATTTTTAATAAAGGCCAGATAAATAGAAAATGGAGGCTTATAAGTTGATAGATAAAAATAAATGGAGAAGGGAGTTTCCTTTGTGGCTCAGCAGTTACAGAACTGACTAGTATCTGTGAGGATGCAGATTCTATACCATGGCCCTGCTCAGTGGGTTAAGGATCTGGTGTTGCCGTAAACTGTGTGTAGGTCACAGATGTAGCTCAGATCTTGTGTTGTTGTGGCTGTGACATAGGCTGGCAGCTGCAGCTCCAATTCAACCCCTAGCCTGTGAACGTGCATATGCCGCAGGTATGGCCCTAAATAGCAAAAAAAAAAAAAAAAAAGAGAGAGAGAGAGAGAATTCATAATCTAAAGTACAGTGATGGGGGCTTCAAAGTAAACCAGTTTGCCCAAAGGGAACACCATGGAGACATAATACCCAGATACTGCAAGTAATTTGAATTTTATGAGGTTTAAATATTAAAACACTGCAATGAAATAATAGATATATACTATCACTGATGGTTTGCATTACTGAACCAGGGTGGGCCATCCTTCCCACTCAACTGGCATTTACCACCAGACAAGAAACCAGAAGTCTCTTCTTAAAGAAACTGAACAAAAATCTGGGAACACTAAGACTTCCAGTGTGTATGCTGGCCTTTATCAGGAGGAAAAACCCCTTTTCATCTGCCAGCAGATACACTCCACCATCCTCTCACCTGCACAGAGTTCCTGGTCATACTTCTCTTTTGCATCAGAGATTTCGGGAAAGTCAATCCTCTTTCACAGAACCAGAGGAAACCCACTCCAACTATCCAGGAACTTTTCAAAGAATCACCAAACAACAGGAAAGGGAAATGAGGACAGAAGATGAACCAATTGGAAACTCTCTGATCTCAGAGGAAACTGAGGCACTCCACAGAAGGAAAAGGAAATTTAAAAAATTGTGAATAACGTATTTGTAAAGATTCAAGATGTTAATATATCCATAAATAATGTCATTAAAAGTAAAAAACAAAAACAAAAAACTGTACTATTAGAGATTAATAATGCAATTGCTGAAACTGAAAGTTGGAAAGATTGGAAAATAAAATCAAGAACATGTAGAATCTATAAAGCAAAAAGACACAATTAACAGATATAAAAAATCATCATACAAGATTTGATATTGGATTAAGAAAATAACAAGGAGAAAAATCAGAGAAGATTGGGAGGAGTTTAATATCTAATAAATAGTATTAGGGCTCAGGACATGAGTCCTCATATTGAAAAGGCCCACTGAGTCCCCTATATGAGGAATGATGCCAAATGATCCTTAGTTTCTTAAAAACGTATTCCCCACTAGCAATCCTGGATATTAGAAACAACCAATAGCCAAGACATAGAAACAACCTAAATGTCCATTGACAGATGAATGGATTAAGAAGATGTGGTAAATACACACAATGAAATACTACTCAGCCATAAAAAATAATAACATAATGCCTTTTGCAGCAACATCAATGGAAACAGAGACTCTCATAGTAAGTGAAATCAGAAAGAGAAAGACAAATACCATATGATATCACTTATATCTGAAATCTAACATATGGCACAAATGAACCTTTCCACAGGAAAAAACTCATGGACTTGGAGAATAGATTTGTGGTTGCCAAGGGGGAAGGGAGGGAATGGGATGGCCTGGGAGTTTGGGGTTAGTAGATGCAAACTATTGCATTTGGAGTGGATAAGCAATGAGATTCTACTGTATAGCAAAGGGACTATATCTAGTCACTTGTGATGGAACATGATGAAGGATAATGTAAGAAAAAGGAGATATATATATGTATGATGGGTCACTTGACTATACAGTAGAAATTGACAGAACTCTATAAATCAACTATAACAGAAAAAATAGAAATCATAAAACTTAAAACAAAGAAACAACCAAGTAACTCCTTCAATTCTGATGAAAAAGCTGAAAGAATTCCCACTGAGATCGGGAACAAGACAAGGATGTCCACTCTCACCACTACTCTTCAACATAGTTCTGGAAGTCCTAGCCGCAGCAATCAGAGAAGCAAAAGAAATAAAAGGAATCCAAATTGGAAAAGAAGAAGTAAAACTACCACTATTTGCAGATGACATGATACTATACCTAGAGAATCCTAAAGACTCTACCAGAAAGCTGTTAGAGCTCATCACGAATTTGGCAAAGTCTCAGGATACAAAATTAATACACAGAAATTGACAGCATTTCTATACACTAACAATGAAAGAGTAGAAAAAAGAAATTAGGGAAGCAATCCCGTTACCATCACGTCCAGAAGAATAAAATACCTAGGGGTAAACCTACCTAAAGAGACAAAAGACCTGTACTCTGAAAACTGTAAGACACTGAGGAAAGAAATCAAAGATGACGCAAATAGGTGGAAAGACATACCATGCTCTTGGATTGGAAGAGTCAATATCAAAATGACTATACTACCTAAGGCAATATACAGATTCAATGCTATCCCTATCAAATTACCAAGGACATTTTTCACAGAACTCAAACAAATAGTTTAAAGTTTGTTTGGAAGCACAAAAGACCCAGAATTGCCAAAGACATCCTGAAAAAGAAAGATGGAGCCGGAGGCATCAGGCTCCCTGACTTCAGACTACACTACAGAGCAACAGTCATCAAAACCATATGGTACTGGCACAAAGACAGAAATATACATCAGTGGAACAGGAGAGAAAGCCCAGAATTCAACCCACGCACCTACAGCCAATTAATCTATGGCAAAGGGGGCAAGAACATACAATGGAGAAAGGACAGCTTGCTCAATAAGTGGTGCTGGGAAAACTGGACAGCCACTTGGAAAAGAATGAAATTAGAACACTCCCTAACACCATACACAAAAAGAAACTCCAAATGGATGAAAGACCTAGATATAAGACCAGACACTATCCAACTCTTAGAGGAAAACTTAGGCCAAACACTCCATGACATAAACGACAGCAACATCTTCTCAGATCCACCTCTTAGAGTATTGACAGCAAAAAACAAAAATAAACAAATGGGACCCAATCAAACTTAAAAGTTTCTGCACAGCAAAGGAACCCCTAAACAAAATGAAAAGACAACCCACAGAATGGGAGAAAATCTTTGCAAGTGAATCAACTGACAAGGGATTGATCTCCAAAATTTACAAACACCTTCTGCAACTCCATACCAAAAAAACAAACAACCCCATCAAAAAATGGGCAGGAGGTCTAAACAGACAACTCTTCAAAAAAGACATACAGATGGGTAAGAAACACATGAAAACATGTTCAACATCACTCATCATTAGAGAAATGCAAATCAAAACCACTCTGAGGTACCACCTTACACCAGCCAGAATGGCCATCATCCAAAAGTCTACAAACAGTAGAGTGCTGGAGAGGGTGCAGAGAAAATGGAACCCTAGTACACTGTTGGTGGGATGGTAAATTGGTGCAACCACTGTAGAAAACAGTATGAAGATTCCTCAGAAAACTAAGCATAGAACTACCATTTGATCCAGCAAACCCACTCCTGGGCATCTACCCAGAGAAAACCACGACTGGCAAAGACACATGTACTCCAATGTTCATTTCAGCACTATTTACAATAGCCAAGACATGCAAACAACCTAAATGTCCATCAAGAGAGGAGTGGATAAAGAAGATGTGGTACATATACACAATGCAATATTAGCCATTAAAAAGAACGAAATACCGGCATTTTTAGCAGCATGGATGGACCTAGAAATTATCACGCGAAGTGAAGTCAGCCATACAATGAGACACCAACATCCAATGCTTTCACTGACATGTGGAATCTGAAAAAAGGACAGACTGTACTTCTTTGCAGTTCAGATAATGACTCACAGACTTTGAAAAACTTATGGTCTCTGGAGGAGAGAGTTTGGGGGGTGGGGGGATGTGCTTGGGCTGCTGGATGGAAATCCTGTGAAATCAGATTGTTATGATCATTATACAACTACAGATGTGATAAATTCATTTGAGTAATATAAAAAATAAATAAAAAAACAAAACAAAAACAAAATTCAAGCTAAAAAATCATATTTGAAGTTACCACCCACAAAAAACTTATAAACAATTAAAAAGACTATTTCTTTACACAGGGTCCAGGGACTGGAGAGGTGATATCAGAAATTCTTTCTTTCCATTACAAGCAAGTTTCTTTTTCTCCTTTTCTTTCTTTCTTTCCTTTTTTTTTTTTTTTGTCTTTTTAGGGCCACAGCCATGTCATATGCAAGTTCCCAGGCTAGTGGTCCAATCAGAGCTGCAGCTGCTGGTCTATGCCACAGCTACAGCATCTTGTGGTCCGAATTGCCACTGTGACCTACACCAGACTCATGGCAAGGACAGATCCTTAACCCACTGAGAAAGGCCAGGGATGGAACTTGCATCCTCAAGGATACTCGTCGGGTTCTTAACCTACTGAGCCACAATGGGAACTCCTTTCAAGCAATTTTCTAAACTAAATCTTCAAAAGAAATTTAAAAGTGAAACTTGAAACACCAATTTAAATGGCACCACTATCATCTCCTGAGAACTAAATTAATATTTCCGGATTCAGTCTATGATGCTGTTCCATGCTAACACTGAACAGTAGCTATTGGTCTAATATACTATTACATCCAAAGCATTACTGTTGTTACTGGCAGAATATTAATCTCCTTACCACTGCTGGACATAAGCAAATCCACTGATTTCAGCCAGGATATAAGAGCTATTTAACAGATAACCAGAGAGAGTTTATCATGATTGAGTTAAGGTTTTGGAAGCAGTGAAGTAAGTTTGAGCACAGACCACGGGGAAATAAAGAAAAAGATGTGATGGATTTGGAAAGCCACATATTCACCATGAACACATTCTGGCACTGGATGCCTTTTCTTAGGAGGTAAGGATTTCCCCACCTATCCGATGGTCAGTGATAATAAAGCTATACTTTCAAGACTGGCCTTTGTTTAAAATCTTAACTGCCTGGCTCTTTCGGTGTGTTTTCCAACTGTGTTTTCACTTTTATTTCTACAAAGTTAAGTCTTTAAGTGCTTCATGATCTGAAGATCTGAAATCCCTCAGGGCAATTAGAGTTCCAATTCTTCTTTTTTTTTCTTTTTACTTTTTAGGGCAGCATCTGAGACATATGGAAGTTCCCAGGCTAGGAGTCAAATCAGACCTGCAGCTGCTGGTCTATACCACAGTCACAGCAACACGGAATTTGAGTCTCATCTGGGACCTACACCAAAGCTTGTGGTCTATACCACAGTCACAGCAACACGGAATTTGAGTCTCATCTGGGACCTACACCAAAGCTTGTGGCACCAAAGCTTGTGGCACCTTAACCCACTGAGCGAGGCCAGGGATGGAACCTGCATCCTCATGGATACCAGTCAGGTTCGTAACCTGCTGAGCCCCAACAGGAACTCCTAGAGTTCTATTTCTTTCATTTTCTTTTCCTTTTTTTCTTTCTTCCCTCCTTCCTTTTGTATTTCTTATTAGACTCTCAAAAACTGCAGTGCACTTTTTTTAAGGCTCCTTTTTTTTTGGACCATTTTGCAGCCTGGCCCAGAGACTGCATCTAATATCTGATCCTATCGATTGACCTGGCTCTTCAGGCGTGGAATGAGCACTTCCTGTGCAGTGACTCTCTGATGAATGCTGACTCGATTAGGCAAGGATAGCATAACATGACTCAGTCTCCTGTCAGCCCTATCGGCTGCCAAGCTCTGTCTCAGAACCAGCTCACTGCTATCCTCTTAAATTCTCTTGTGGTCCTTCTCCCCTGAGTTAGCGTTGAGCTACCACACACTGTAAGGATAGATCCTTTAGGGAGTGACATACAGTCTGCTACTTAACCCATGAGTCTTGTCCTCAAACCTGAGGACAGCAAGAAAAATCGTAACCAAACCACCATAATCGAATAATCAGATGTCACTGTGGGAGTCAGGGACATTATATTTATTTACATACTTCACAATATTTCACTTTGGAAGCCTATGATATGCTTACATTTACAAGGCACTAACCCTTCAAAAGACCATTCTATGTCCTAAGGCACTACTGTGAGTTTTACTTTCTTTTCTTGTAATTATGTCTCTCTTACTCTGGCCACTTAAGTTCCAACTGGAATTTTAGGTCTTACACTGTAATATATTTCTCCTAACACTAAATCATTAGCCTCCACCCCCCTCAGGCCTCTACCCACCCTTCTCCTAGAGTGGTCAATGATAAGAAACATGAAGGAGCCACTACATGATGCAAGATGCTTGAGTCTTGGCCAAGCACCACAGATGAATCGTCATGAGTAAACCATGGCTTACTCTATTTTCTTAGCCTTGGTTCCTCATCTATAAATATGCTTAACATGTGCACTTTAAGGATTCAGTGTTGTCACTGCTCCGAGCTGCTGTGGCTTGGGTTTGATCCCTGGCCTGGGAACTTCCACATGCTGCAGGTATGGCCAGGAAAACCAAAACAAACTAACAAAAACAACTAAATTCTCACCTCAAAATTTAAAAGGTGGTTCAAATATTGAGGCTGTAACTCACAAATAACAAAAGTGGACTTAATTCATGGTATAAAGCAAAATTTATAGTCATCTTTCCCCATTTTTTAAGGTCTCTAATACTTGCAATCATCTGCAAGTTTCTTCTTTTAAAGTTTTACATTACAGACATAGAAATAAACTCATGGTTACCAAAGGGGAAAGATAAATCAGGAGTATGGGATTAACAGATGTAAACTACTATACATAAAATAGATAAGCAACAATGAATTACTGTATAGGCAGGGAACTGTATCCAGTATCTTAAAATAACCTATAATGGACAAAAATCTGAAAAAATATATATATATGTTTACTTATAACCGAATGGTTTTGCTGTACATCTGAAACTAACACAGTATTATAAATAAACTATACTTCAATACAAATAAACTCTACAGAAATTCCTCTAAAATCACTCTGTGCTGTTTTTGTCTCTTTTTCTCTCCTCTACTTTTTTTTTTTTTTTTGATATTTTTATCTTCCATTCCTCAAACACTCAGTGAAAATTCCAACCTCATAGACCCAGGGTATAAATTCCCTCCAGTCTGAATGCATAGTAGAAACTCCTTCCCTTATTATCAAAGCCTAATTATTGACTAAATTTATACTCCAGTCTCTTTCAGGTCTACAGTTCCCTTTCTAGGTCAGTGAGGTTGCCTTCTTCAGAACAGATAGTGCAGTCTTTGAATCCAAAAAAACATTGAGAGCCAAAGCTTACAGTTACTGATGCTCTGGACCCCAAGGCTTATCAGAGTTACCCTATGTCAGTAGCAAACCCTCTCCACAACTTCAAGGCCTGTTTTTCTGTTGTTTGCCAGAAATTTCTTAAACTTCTAATATCACTGTTGGTTTCCAAGTCATCCCAAGGAGGAGAACCTCAGCCAGTGGAAGAGGGCTTTAAGCCACAAACCAATCCATTCGTGGGCATCACACCTCCTGCCTCCATTCTGATTGGTCCCTCATTTCTTAAGATATTTGCTATCTTAGGAGGTAAGGTTAAAAAGCTAATTTCCAATTTGTGGTTATGCAAAGGAATGTCCTCGGCTCTCTTAATTTAGTGAATTCAATTAATACTAAATTTTTTTAAAGTAATCCATATAATGATCCAAAGTCCAATAGTGTATTATTATTCCAAATCATTACTTTAATCTCAGATTGAATTTCCCTCCAGATATAGTATTCCAGGGACAACCATGGACAACAACTAATTATCTGGAAATTTCTGTAAAATTTCCAAGCCATAAAACACTGAAATGTCCACTCTAACCTGCATTATGGGTGATGACTTACTCCAAAAAAACACTAGGTATGACACTTTACACTCAAATACTATAATCAGGGAAATCTCATCTGCCTCGTGGCACCACAGCACAGTAACTAAATATCAAAAAAATAACTTAGAAGTGACTTAAATATTCATTGAAGTTTGTCAGCAACTCCAAATGGTGAATCTCTATGTAACCCATCTAATCAAGCACAGTTTCTTAAAATCTTTTGCATCCCTCTTGAGCAAGCATACTTTCTCCCATGGAAGGTCTCTTTTTAAAAAAAAGTTTTATTGAAGTATAGTTGATTTTCAAGGTAGTGATAATTTCTGCTGTACAACAAAGTGATCCGGTTATACATATACACTCATCTATTCTTTTTCAGATTATTTTCCTATATAGATTATCAGAGAATATTGGGTAGAGTTCCCTGTGCTATACAGCAGGTTCTTGTTGGCCAGTCATTCCCATGCAAGGGCTCTTGATCAGAAGCCTTCCTCCCTCCTTCTCTCTCTCTCAGCCTTCACAGTTTATATCGTCCTCAAAACTCTTTCTCCTTTCTTACCTCTCGAAATCTCCCAACAAACAAGCCCATGCTCCTTTTTCTATGTGTATCACTCTGATCTGCTGGATATAGGCATTTCTTTCTCTAATCTTTTCAGTGTAACTCAATCAAGCTTATTTCAATGATTCCTGATTCTCCCCTCATTCATAGACTTGATTATAGACAGCAAAGATGTTTCTTCTTAAGGAGAAGACTACAGTGAAAAACTCTTAATAGTCTTGTATTCACGTTGCTCCTGTTACATATAAGCATCAATCTCATCTTAGAAAGCTGCTCTGAAGCTAAAATGAAATGAACTATTTACATATATACCTGACATAGGAAGAATCTGGGGGTTAAAGAAATAAAAGTAGCGAGATGGGAAGTAGGTCACAGTTTGGCCAGAATATCACAGCCTTCAGGGAGCAGCCTCTCAACCTCACTATCCCACTCCCACTGAGCATCTTGTAGAAAGAATGGGAATAGGAGAAAGAAGGGATAGCAGAGAAGAGATTGGGTGGTTGGTAGGAGGAATGAGAAACCAGTGTGGAGAGGAATATATCTTGCCTTAGTGTGTCTGCTGCTTCATGAGCCGAGCTGTTCATGTGCCAGGTGGTGAGGAGGGCAAAGGCAGCCACAGAGCTCCAGCACAGCTGCTCCTTTCCCTTCTACTTGATGCTTAGAGATTCCGGGCAGTTTAGTGGCAGCCACTAGGGAGCAGCAACAGATGGCTGCCATGCTCTAGAGATGCACTCTTGAATGGTGAGGGCTCTAGTTTATCAAAAGTAGCTATCTTTTATATGCCAATAAATATAATCTACTAAAAGGATGCACAAAGGCACAATCATGGAAAAATTACCATTTTTAATTTGAGGCTTTAATTTAGTTATCTAATTTTACTAATATTTTATATATCAGCTATAGGACAATTATTAAACTTAAATTTAAAAAAAAAAACATATTTTCTTATCCCATCTTGACTTAATGCAATGGGAAAATGGTCAAGTGACAAACCTGGGAGGGAATTTTTCAGATTCAACCAGCATTTACCGAGAACTCAGTGTGCCAATTATAGTACCAGAATTTCCCCTGGTCATTCTTATGTGAGGTAAGTATGAAAAGTTGTTTTTTAAGGAAAGGTAAAAGATTTCGCTTCACATACACCAAAAAAACAGATGCAAAAATTAGAAGAAACTAAATACTAAGAGTTCAATTCTGTTGAAATGTATGCAAATCCAATTCTGATTCATTTTATGCTTACTCAATATATATTAAAAATTATTTCAACTGGAAAATGACAAAGTTGAGATTTTTTTGTTTTATTTTGTTTTTTAAATGTGATTTTGTGTGGCTGTTATTCTCTATACAAAAATAATTAAGGTCCTCACACATAATAGCAAACAATACCACAGCATTTGAAGCTTACAAAGTATTTTCATATACACAACACCTGATCTTTAAGAAGATTCTGTAAAGTAGGAGCTAGCATATAATAGGAACTTTTAGTTCCCAGATGAAAGAAGACTTCAGAGCTCTTCAGGAAGCTGACTGGAATCGGCCTGTTTTCTGGAGCGATGACATTTTAATAGGCTGATGGCAGGCAACAGACATTATAACAAGGTTTTTTTCTTGGATACAGATAGAATGTGTCGACACTGGCCAACTGGTTTTACAGAGTTATTATGGAAGGGCAAAGCAGTTGGTATTCTAGGAAAAGAAATTTTTCTCTTCTGGGGTACAGCTAGAGTGTCCATAATTTGTCAGCTGAACTAAAAGCTCAGCCCTGATGTTTTCTAAATTTGTTTAGTAAATTTGCATAGGCAAAATTGTGGTGCTTCAGGAATTACTAAAGATTCATTGAAACAGTAAAAGATCTAATTTTTAACCAATATTGTTGAAATGGTTATTAGATAAATTTTGATTTGTGTTCTCTCTACCTCGAAATTCCCTAAATTCCTTAAAATGAGATTGCATCATTATTAATTTCAAGAAAATACTACAGAACGGATTAACATGGTTTGTACAAGGAAAACTTGCTTGTCCCATTTAAAAAGTTGTGTTTAGGATAAAGGATTTTTTTTTTTAAGGAAATAAGCCATAAATTAAAGACATGCCTAGTCACTATTTACTAATAATTGAAATGGTCAAGTAGCACTGTTAAATTATGATTGTCTCTGAAAGCCATCTTGTTTACAAACTGATGGCAGTTAATCGTCCTAATGCTCCGGTCATTTCTTTACAGGGACAGATGCTAGTTTTAGAATGGTATCCACACTCAAAGCTGAGATCCAAATTCCAAAATTCACTTTTTAAATAGATCTTCACAATTCCCCTTTCTGTTCCCTCTGTTCTTCATGAAAATTCTGAGATGCTTTCTCTCTGCCTCTGTGCAATCTACTCCTTACCCTTGGTATGCCTGGCCTTTGTGCCCCTTGTCATAAAGAATATTCATTATTCACCTAGCTTCAATGTGACTTCATCCTTGAAGCTTTCTCCTAGAGCAATCTTTTTTCCAAAAATCCCTTTCTCCTGCCTTCTCATCTACTTAAGATTTATCCTGAGTTCCCCCATCCCTAGTTGCCCATACCCCATCATTCACCAACTTCTTGATACTATTTTTTTAGTATTCCTAAAAGCAGGCACACTGGAGTGAAATGTATATGCCTGTGAATTTTATCTATGTTTTCACTAGCTGTGTGAACTTAAATAAGCAGCTTATTGTTAATCTTAGTTTCCTCTTCTATAAAAATGGCCATTCTAAGAGTATCTAATTCACAGAGTTATGACAAAGATGAAATGAGTTAATAAGTGTAACTTATGTGGAAAACTCAACTTCAACCAACCTTTCTCAGAGTGAGCCCCAAGGAATATTAGTTCCATGAAATGTTTTTCCAATAAGAAGAGATTCACAGTAAAATCAATTTATCAAGCATATTCAATGCCCACGTCTCAATCAGCCATGATGTACATTTATATATGTTAAAGGGTCTCCAAATCCTTGCAGGAAAACATAACAAAACAAAAACAGTCGTGCTAACATCCCCTAAATGTATTTGACTAGAAACCTTTTGTGTACATACGTAGTGGTGACTTAAATTCCTTACAGAATCAGTGTTCTGAGGAAGGTGTCTGAAAAAAATGCTGACTTGGTCAAGAATCACAGTTATCATTCAGGAAGTTATTTCAGTCTCAAGTTTCCAACAGTCTTAGAAAAAATATTTGTTTTGTGAAAGAAACTACTATCTCCTAATATTCTGAGTCATCACACAGTTTCAGAAAAATGAGGCAAACTGTCTTGTGGGAAGCTGTGTCATAAAGGTACTGGGATGGTATGAACTTTCTAAGACTGATTATTTCTTAAGGATCTCTTAAAAGATATGAAAAAGTTCCAATTTTCATGCAAGGTCCAGTAACTGCCTTGCATGAAAAAGAGCCGGTAAAATATTTGAAAATTCCTCTCAGGAGAAAAGTATAACATACAAATATGTAAAAGTCCTATAAAGAGTGGGAAGAACGCTGGGAAGACTCAGGAAATGGATCGGCTCACACCTGTGAGGAAGTCAGACTGAAGATGAGATCACAGTGTCTGTGTTCCGATACATCCACCTGCAACCATAAAACCGTTCACTGTACATGAGGTAAAAGGGCAATAAATGCCGTGGACTGATTGCCTTAGTGTCACAGGCTGAATGCAACCTAATTTTCGACGGTGCAGTGGGAATTCTGAAATCATCTTATTTTTCTCTTTTTATAGGAGCAAAAATAAGCTGAGCTCACATTTATTGCTCAGATGTGGCCTGTTCTTCTCTACCATGACATCTGCTAATTCTTCACAAACATAGGACTTAGCCCTCCTTTTAGAGATAAACTAGCATTTCTCAAATCACATTAGTCATTTTTACTTAGCCCTGTGTGAAATCAGTCTAACCAAAAGCATCAACTTAGCTTCCCTATAGCAGAGTCCTAATTTTAAAAAGCATATTATAAAAACATGCAGCTGGAGAGCAAAAGAACAGAAGTATATCCATCTGAAAAAGTTTTTACATTTCTATTAAAACCAAGGTAGCAAAATACCTAAGTTGTCATTTTTGACCTCTCCCATTTTAATTTGTTTTCATGGGCTATAAGCAGCTTTGTTTCTTTAAAACAAATACCTACAAAAGAACAAAACAAACAAAAAAACACATAAGGAAGATCTCTGTCCAGGGAGATTTACACGGTAAGATCACTTCTGCATAGATGAATGACGGAGGCTTTAAATCTTAAAATCTGAAAAAGCAGATACACAAAATAGAAAAACACATCTAATATAACTCCATCTGACGTGTCCAATTCAAAAATAATAGAACTTGAAGAAGTTATTGTAAATAACTACATTAAATTCCTTATTTTGCAAACATGGAACTTGAGATCCAAAACAGCAATAGAGCACAAACCCATCTCAGGATGAGTGAGAGCTCAGGATAAAAACAAGTTTCCTAGTTTCCCATGACAGAGTCCACATCATCTCAGAGCCTCCCGGGGTCTGGCCTCTAAGTCCACATGTGCCTTGAGCAACACAAAATCACACCCCTGTCAAATATTTCACGGAGACCATGTATAAAATTAGGCTGATCCCTTGATAACCTAGTTGAATGACAAGATAACCAAGGAATTTAATTCACAGTCGCCAACCTTAACGTAGGTTCCTATTGGGAGATTTATAGAGCAGAAGCCAACTGCACTATCCCTGCCTATCCCACTATCCCTTCAAAACGTCCATAAAGTTTATCTTCAACAGGGCCCAAGAGTTACAATGAAATTATTGCTACTAGGGTGGGAGCTGGTTTCGGATACGGAATACCTCGATTCAGATCAGATGGACAGTGACTCCTACTCTACTAGGCAGGATAGCACCCACTCCCAGCAGGAACAGAAATGTTACAGAAGAAAGAGACCTCTGCCCCAATTCCTAAGAAGTTTCTTCAGTATAAAGTCTCTCAGGGGGAACTTGTTTGGGGACCATTGTCCGAAACTGCCCATCTTGACCATGAATGATGATGATAGCTTCTTGCATGTGCTGTCTTCACAACAGGAGGCTCTGGTAAGGAACATGGTGCTGCCCCAAAGACTGACCAGGAATTTGGGAGGGGCCAATAGGAAGGAAGAGACACCCAACCTTCCAGGATCCTTGGTGCTGGAATCCATCTTGGCTGAGAAGTGAGGGCGCCACCAAGAAGGACCCTGGGTCAGACCAAGTACCGGCTGAGCAAGATGATTGGCCAGAAACAACCCAGAAAGTAACTCCATTCCCATAAAACCAGAGACTGCAAGCCACATGGCAGAGCAGTTCTCCTGGGTTCCCTTACTCTGCTGCTCTCTGTCAGAGCACCCCTTCCCAACAGTCCTTTGCTTTGTCAAAAAGAAAAAATTATTTTTTTTTCATAAGGAGGTTAGATCAATAGTCTCAAGGATCTCAGAGTGGCTTAATCTAGCATTCATGTCTGAATTTTGGAAATTTAAATATATGGCCTGAATGCAGAAAAATGAATAAACCAACAGATCTGACAGCTACAAAAGCAGTCAAATGAGAACTAAGTACAGCAAAGCCTAGAAGAGTGTTAAAAGAACTTAAGAAATATAGGATAAAAAGCAAAAAATGGAGTTCCCATTGTGGCTCAGCGACAATGAATCTGACTAGCATCCATGAGGATGCAGGTTCAATCCCTGGCATTACTCAGTGGGTTAAGGATCCAGCATTGCCATGAGCTGTGGTGTATGTAGGTCGCAGACACGACTTGGATCTGGTATTGCTGTGGCTGTGGTGTAGGCCAGTGGCTATAGCTCCAATTCGACCCTTAGCCTGGGAACCTCCATATGCTGCAGGGGAGGCCCTAAAAAAAAGGAAAGAAGAAATATAGGATAGGAACAACTTTAAGGAAGTCTTAGATACTCAGACAACAACGTTAGTGTAATACTGATAGAAGGGACAGAAAAGTGAAGCAGGAGAAGAAAGAACATAGGTCTGTTTTCACAGATGATGATGTTAAGAGGATGTAGACCAGGGTGGTAGTACTTTTAAATCAGAACTTTCTTTCTTAGGTACATTTGCGGTGATTGCAGTAAGCACACCGCAGCAAAGGGTGCACTATAGCCGTTATAAAAGATCTGAGGTGTATGTTGCAGCAAGAAAGTTTCTTTTTCTTATTTTCTAAAGACACTCTTTATTAAAGGGTTAAATATAAACTCCCAAACTGTCATATAAAAATGATTTAACTTGGATCTGAGACATCACTCTTCCCTGCTGTTTTTCTCTACATATAATTCAACACACACTCATAGGAGGTTTATGCATAATTACTTTGCAGGTGTCCTTCAGAGTGAGTAACTAAACAAGGTTTGGTAACATCCATACCATGGAATCCTACTCAGCAGTTAAAAAAGCACAACAGCATTTGTAAATTTCGAGGGAAGGACGCTGAGTGAAAAAAAAAAGCCAAATCCAACAGGTTATACACAATATGACTTCATTCACACAACAGTCTTGAAAAGGTAAATTTATAGAAATAGAGGCTATATTAGGTTATTGCCAGGAAGTAAAGGGAGGCATATAGGTGGGAAGTGGGTATGGCCACTAAATGACAACTTGGGAGATCCTTGACCTATGTCTTGACTGTAGCGGTAGATACATGAACCTACAGAGGTAACAAAAAGGAAGGTACACACACACACAAGTAAAACAGGAGATATGAATAAGATTGGTGGACTGTATAAATATCAAGATCTTGTTTGTGCTGTTACACTATAGTTTTTCAAGATGTTATTATTGGGGTGAAATTGAGCAAAGGGGACACAGGCTCCTTCGTTATTATTTCTTACAACTGTGTATGAGTCTACAATTATCTCAAAATAATGTTTTATTAAAAATGACTTTAGAACAAAGAAGAGCAATCAAGTGTTAGTAAAATTTAGTATATTTCTGTGCCCTTGTTATATCCCTCTGTCATTTATTTATGGATTTAAGAAGGAAAGTTATTTTATATCTCACCCCCCGAGTTTTATACACAAGCGCACATTTCTGCGACTTCACTTGGAGAAAAGGATCTATGACCTTAACAAGATGGATTAGGGACTTAGGGAGGATTGCAGCTTCTGGCTCTATTTTCCTTTCTTAGATTGTGGAAGCTTTGAGGAAAGATGTCATGTTAAACTTGATTCAGTCAACAGACATATTAACTTCGTTTTAGTTTCATGCTCTTATCTGCTACTGACTTAGCTGGGGGCTACATATTTTATTTGTATATAATACTTTTTAGTTCCTACGTGTGATTCTCTTGTATTTTCTAGATTTTACATAATAGTGATGTGTCACTGAGCTTT
Organism: Phacochoerus africanus; assembly: GCF_016906955.1. Lineage (NCBI taxonomy): Eukaryota > Metazoa > Chordata > Mammalia > Artiodactyla > Suidae > Phacochoerus > Phacochoerus africanus. The sequence goes on along the minus strand of NC_062559.1, from coordinate 21,546,654 downwards.
TTAAAAGTACCCTAGAATACAGAGTTCACATATATTTTAGTAAATCTACCATATGAAAATAATTTTTTACCAGTTATTCCTCTACTCTACATTATGATTTTATGTTTTTAACCTTATTGTAACTTTATTGATTCTTCTCATTATGTTAAAATTACTCTTATTTTATTCCTCCCAAGGTTAAATAAGGATTAAAATACCATTTATTATCATTTTTATTACTTTTTTATCCCCATAAAAGTCTAGAGTCACTATCTTCCTTTGCCCTTCCTGCTATAAAGAGGCACTTTATGTTATATCTTCCTTTAGTTGCACTGTATTTTTGGTTTTGCTTTTTTCCAGTTTGACCCCTATCATTACTTTTTTACCTTTCTTGTCCCTCTCTGTGTCATTTTTGTTGTTATTTATCAAAATAACTAAGCACTTATGACTCTCCCTCTATTTTATTAGTAATGATAGATTTTTTTTTTAGTGCTTCACTTATATTTTTTTTCCTGACGAACTACTGGATTCCTTGGATGTTATTACATTACTCCAGGAATCTGCCTCTAACTAGATCTGAATAATTGAATCCAACTTTTCAATTCTCAATCAGATTGAATAATTTTATATGGCCTAATTTTATATGTTCTCAAAATAGTAGCATAATTATTTCTTACTCTACTGAACAACCTAGATAAATCTACCAGCCATAATTAATAATGAGAATATTTAACTTGACTACTAGCTAAAATTTATAAATTCCCTTTATCCTTTCTTCCAATTTACTTGTTTGTTTACTACTCTGATAAATATATCTTAGTAAGTCCTTTTAAATATTTTATGAAGAAAAAATATTCAAACCAAGCAGATGGACAGATAAAGCAGAGAGACAATTAGGTAAAATAGGAAAGAAATTAATTCTTCATGACGGCTTCTACTAATAATGGAACTACCTCTTCTCCAGCCAGTCTATACTTTGCTTCCCCAAATGTTTCCCTGAAGTTTAAAGTTGAGAATAACTCTATGGAAAAGCTCACTGCAGCCTAAAGAATATTAGCTTGTGTTCTAAGAGTCTTTGAGACTCTATACAATTTAGCTTCAAACTGTCTTTCTTCACTCCCCATGATATTTTCAGCCCAAATAGTCCTCTGTTCTGGCAGCTCAGGATCACACTCAGTTCCTTAAATAAACTTTGACCTTTGATACCTTTCTGTGAAAATCTCCTTATCTCCATCAGTGCACTTACAACTTAAGTCCAATCGATGTGCATCCCTAACTTAAGGGTGATGCTGGGGAATGAATCTGAAACACCTCTAAGGCATTCCAGCACCTTGTAGAGCAATGGCACATTGGAGGCACTTTATTCTGGAATGAATGGATAGATCAATGGAAGGAAGGAAGGAAGGAAGGACATATGGATGCTTTTGCCACAGCCTATATACTCTTCCAACACTTTCTGGCCACCAAAGTAACTGAAGATTCAATTTGAATTCAACAAACTTTATCCATTCCCTCTAGTCCAAGGTGATCATTACATGTTTTAAATTCACAGTTTCTTCTTTAATCTGTACCTAATTATGCTTTCATTGTAATTATTTGAGTATACGGTTGCCTCTAATGGATTTTAAGTTATTTGATATCAGGAAGTTTATTTTCTTGAAAGTTGTACTCCTCAAGAGCTTAGCATCCTGCCTGGCAGGGAACAGTCACTGAATAAATACTCTGTGTACAAGTCCACTTCCTAATCAATAATCTTGGATCAGTGCTCCATATTAAGTCAATATTAGAAAACATCAGCATATTGTTCATGACGTATTTGGCAAATACTTATCGAGCACCTATTCTGTGCTTCCAAGAATGTAAACTTTAATCACCTTGACACTTGCTCAACGTGTTAGAAACATAAATCTACCATTTATTTTCTCATAAACAAAACAGACTTACTGACCCCCAGGTGGCTTGTTTTGAAAAGAATAAATTTGCATCTAGTGCACAAAAATATAGTTTTGACAATTAATCACCTTGTTACAAGGAAAGAACGCAGATAAAGTTTTTTCAGAATATAGTACAAAAGTAGGAACTGGAGTGGCATGTAAAGTCCTATTGGAATGTAATAAAGTGTCTCAGAGAATTCATATTTTGTAGGATGGGAAGAGCTTTATATGATTCTTGTCTCATAGGGTGAATGATCTTTTGTATGCACTGACCATCATACAAAAGAGCATTTTCAAATGCAGGCAACTTTGGAAATGGGGAAACAGAAACAGAAAGAAAATGCATGACGTCTAAGAGCCAAAGCAAATAAAGGGTCAAGTGTCCCCTCAAATATTATTTACATTCCATGCACTCCATCCCCTACTTCAAGACTATTTCAATGTTCTCATTATTGGAAAACTGTTCCTCTATGACATTAGGGAATCTAATGATTTCTGTTAAAAACTTTTGAAGTTTATCCAAAACAATAAAATCATGAGGCAAATAAGAGAACTCAGAAATTCCCTCTCTCTGTATTTCAAGCAAATTAAGCAACCTATGATATAGCATGTATTCAACTGACTATTGACAGGCAAAGATATATATTCAATTAAAATACCGTGTTATAAGTGCTAAACCACACGTACATAGGCAAGAAAGATGAAATTGGGCTGAACTCCACCAGAAAACTCACATGAGTTTCTGGTTGTCCCCAAAGCATTGACTCATGGAGACTACTTTTTTTTTTCATAACAAAATAAACATTTGGGATTTATTATATAGGTACAGGCAAGTTATCATACTGTATGCACCTCTTTTTACAGTTACTCCCTATTCAGGATATCAAGATAAAGACATAAAAGATTTCTCATATATGGAATTTCAGATTGCAATATCCATTATAGTCCTCCGCAACAGGCTGGTTATCTTGGCAAAAACAAAACAAAACAAAATTATTATTACCATATTCATTTAACACTGAATATGTAGCAAGCATGTCCTAGAATCTTTGTATATGCAATTTCCTTGAGCTATCTCAATAACTTTATGAAGTAGTTATGATTGTTTCATGCAGGTGAAGAATCTGAGACTTCAAGAGGTAAAATGACATGCCCAAGGATCATGAACGGAAGGTTGAAACACAAAAATCTTTTCTCACTTTGAGGTCTTGTTCTTGGCCGCTATATTCCAATGCATGTAATCCTCATAGTAAGCCTGTTTATTATCCCAACTTAACAGATGAGGAGACTGATACTCAGAATTTAGTACCTTGTCAAGAGTTACTTTCTTCTGTGGAATGGTCCACACAAAAGTAAATGAAGTCCTTCTCCTTTGGATCACTCTTTCCAGTTGACACAGTGCTTCTAATAACTGGTTATTATGAACACTTATGAAGTCATTAGCCTTTACTATTTTTATTGATCTTCAAATTATTTACTTGAATAAAAAAAGAAGAAAATAAAACCATGAAAATGTATGTCTCATTCCTACAGTAATGCAGAAAGAGTAGCTCTGATTGGAAGTGTAAAAAAGTAAGCCCTCAGTTCTTTTAGACCCATCCAGTAACTTCCCTAAACCTTCTCCCTTTGAACTGCAAGTGGCATATGGCTGTTCTTTTGGGAGTTTAGGCTCTGCTGTTTTCTTTCAACCTCTAGGTTACAATATGTTTTGTAATCACTAACAAGGACCACCTGCCTCTTGAGAGTCAGCCTAACAAAACGGAGAGGTCTAATTGTTCAAATTCACTCTCAGGTAGACATTACACCCTTCATGTGTGGACTGAGATTACTGAATAAACAAACTTATATCAAAGTAAACAATTGTACAACTTACTGTAACTGCTAAATTGAGAACATATGTTACTTCTGTACAAAAGAAAAAAAATAATTTGAAACAATAAAGACAATGTTTTTGAGGAAATTAAAACACCTCATTTTCTAGGGGAAAAAAAAAACCTACTATTTTAAAAGTTTTTCACTCCACTAAGAAATATTCAGGGCAAATTTATTGCACTCATATATGCTTAATCATACACCCTCTGTGCACAAAATTATCCCTGTAGTTAAATTCAGTTAGAAAAACTGGCTCTTTGATGTTCCCCTGAGGCTCAGCAGGTTAAGGATGTGGTGCTCTCACGGTCAGTGGTTCAAGTCACTGTAGTGGCCTGGGTCCATTCCCTGGCCCTGGAACTTCAGCATGTCATGGGTGCAGCAAAAAAAAAAAGAAAAAGAAAGAAAAAGGAAAAGAAAGAAAGAAGGGAAGGAAGGAAGGAAGAAGGGAAGGAAGGAAGGGAGGGGAAGGAAAGATGAAGGTAGGGGTGATGTCTGAGGGAAGGAAGTGAAGGGAGAAACACACCAAAAACAAAGCCTCAAGAACGAACCGCAGCTCCGAAAGAACCAAAACGCACTACATAAAGCAAAAGACACCGAGAGAAAAGCTATCTCGAGCGATACAAAGAAGAAAACTGGCTCTTTGAAAATAAGCCAAATTCAATCCAATAACTGGCTGATGGATGCTTACCATTGAGAGTCTGAAACCTGTTGCAAATCTGCTTTAATAGAATCAGGAGAGACGGAGTGCACAGGGAAGAGTGCTCCACCACTCTTGCCCCTCACCATCAACATCCACCAGCAATCAGGCCACAATAGGAACATTTCCCTGGGCTTCAGGTGCAAAACGTGGTCATAGATTCATCTCTGCCCCTGCCTCATCATACTAGAATTGTTGGTCTGAGTGTCTGTTTATCCTTCCAGTCTCTGAGCATCCAGCGAGCAGTGTCCACATTTTCGCTCTAATCCCAATTCTTAACATGGAATATGTGCACAGAATGAATTTATCCAATCCATTCAAAAAGAACTGCCTAGGAGATAGTATTGCATGTTACCATAGGAAATGAAACTCTACTTACATTCAATAAAGTTTATTTTTTTTCCTTTTTTATTACTCAAATGAATTTATCACATCTGTAGTTGTATAATGATCATAACAATCTGATTTCACAGGATTTCCATCACACAGCCCAAGCATATCCCCCCACTCCCAAACACTCTCCTCTGGAGACCATACGTTTTTCAATGTATGTGAGTCAGTAGCTGTTCTGCAAAGAAGTTCAGTCTGTCCTTTTTTCAGATTCCACATGTCAGTGAAAGCATTGGATGTTGGTGTCTCATTGTATGGCTGACTTCACTTAGCATGATAGTTTCTATGTCCATCCATGTTGCTAAAAATGCCGGTATTTCGTTCTTTTTAATGGCTGAGTAATATTCCATTGTGTATATGTACCACATCTTCTGGATCCACTCCTCTCTTGATGGACATTTAGGTTGTTTGCATGTCTTGGCTATTGCAAATAGTGCTGAAATGAACATTGGAGTGCATGTGTCTTTGCCAGTCGTGGTTTTCTCTGGGTAGATGCCCAGGAGTGGGTTTGCTGGATCAAATGGTAGTTCTATCTTGAGTTTTCTGAGGAATCTCCATACTGCTTTCCACAGTGGTTGCACCAATTTACCATCCCACCAACAGTGTACTAGGGTTCCATTTTCTCTGCACCCTCTCCAGCACTCTACTGTTTATAGACGTTTGGATGATGGCCATTCTGGCTGGTGTAAGGTGGTACCTCATCGTGGTTTTGATGCATTTCTCTAATGATGAGTGATGTTGAACATGTTTTCATGTGTTTCTTACCCATCTGTATGTCTTTTTTGAAGAGTTGTCTGTTTAGACCTCCTGCCCATTTTTTGATGGGGTTGTTTGTTTTTTTTGGTATGGAGTTGCAGAAGGTGTTTGTAAATTTTGGAGATCAATCCCTTGTCAGTTGATTCACTTGCAAAGATTTTCTCCCATTCTGTGGGTTGTCTTTTCATTTTGTTTAGGGGTTCCTTTGCTGTGCAGAAACTTTTAAGTTTGATTGGGTCCCATTTGTTTATTTTTGTTTTTTGCTGTCAATACTCTAAGAGGTGGATCTGAGAAGATGTTGCTGTCATTTATGTCATGGAGTGTTTGGCCTAAGTTTTCCTCTAAGAGTTGGATAGTGTCTGGTCTTATATCTAGGTCTTTCATCCATTTGGAGTTTCTTTTTGTGTATGGTGTTAGGGAGTGTTCTAATTTCATTCTTTTCCAAGTGGCTGTCCAGTTTTCCCAGCACCACTTATTGAGCAAGCTGTCCTTTCTCCATTGTATGTTCTTGCCCCCTTTGCCATAGATTAATTGGCTGTAGGTGCGTGGGTTGAATTCTGGGCTTTCTCTCCTGTTCCACTGATGTATATTTCTGTCTTTGTGCCAGTACCATATGGTTTTGATGACTGTTGCTTTGTAGTGTAGTCTGAAGTCAGGGAGCCTGATGCCTCTGGCTCCATCTTTCTTTTTCAGGATGTCTTTGGCAATTCTGGGTCTTTTGTGCTTCCAAACAAACTTTAAACTATTTTGTTTGAGTTCTGTGAAAAATGTCCTTGGTAATTTGATAGGGATAGCATTGAATCTGTATATTGCCTTAGGTAGTATAGTCATTTTGATATTGACTCTTCCAATCCAAGAGCATGGTATGTCTTTCCACCTATTTGCGTCATCTTTGATTTCTTTCCTCAGTGTCTTACAGTTTTCAGAGTACAGGTCTTTTGTCTCTTTAGGTAGGTTTACCCCTAGGTATTTTATTCTTCTGGACGTGATGGTAACGGGATTGCTTCCCTAATTTCTTTTTCTGCTCTTTCATTGTTAGTGTATAGAAATGCTGTCAATTTCTGTGTATTAATTTTGTATCCTGAGACTTTGCCAAATTCGCGGATGAGCTCTAACAGCTTTCTGGTAGAGTCTTTAGGATTCTCTAGGTATAGTATCATGTCATCTGCAAATAGGGATAGTTTTACTTCTTCTTTTCCAATTTGGATTCCTTTTATTTCTTTTGCTTCTCTGATTGCTGCGGCTAGGACTTCCAGAACTATGTTGAAGAGTAGTGGCAAGAGTGGACATCCTTGTCTTGTTCCTGATCTTAGAGGATATTCTTTCAGCTTTTCACCATTGAGAATGATATTAGCTGTGGGTTTGTCATATATGGCCTTTATTATGTTGAGGTAGGTTCCCTCTCTGCCCACATACTGAAGGGTTTTAATCAGAAATGGGTGTTGGATTTTGTCAAAGGCTTTTTCTGCCTCTATTGAGAGGATCATATGGTTTTTATTCTTCAGTTTGTTAATGTGGTGTATCACACTGGTTGATTGGTGGATAATGAAAAACCGTTGAATCCCTGGGATAATTTAATTCCCACTTGATCATGGTGTACAATCCTTTTAATGTATTGTTGGATCCAGTTTGCTAGTATTTTGTTGGGGATTTTTGCATCAATGTTCATCAGTGAAATTGGCCTGTAGTTTTCTTTTTTTGTGGTGTCTTTGTCTGGTTTTGGTATCCAGGCGATGGTGGCCTCATAGAATGAGTTTGGGAGAATCCCTTCCTCTGAAATTTTTTGAAATGGTTTCAGAAGGATAGGTGTTTGCTCTTCTCTAAATGTTTGATAGAATTTGCTTGTGAAGCCTTCTGATCCTGGACTTTTGTTTGTTGGAAGTTTTTAAATCACGGTTTCAATTTCAGTTCTTGTGATTGGTGCATTCACCTTTTCTATTTCATCTTGGTTTAGTCTTGGAATATTGTACTTTTCTAAGAATTTGTCCATTTCTTCTAGGTTTTCCCTTTTACTGGCATATAGTTGCAATATCGTAGTCTCTTAGGATCCTTTGTATTTCTGTGATGTCCATTGTTACTTCTCCTTTTTCATTTCTAATTTTATTGATTTGAGTCCTCTCTCTTTTTTTCTTGATAAGTCTGTCTAGGGATTTATCAATTTTGTTGATCTTTCAAAGAACAGGCTTTTCGTTTCATTGATATTTTCTATAGTTTTCTATGTTTCTAGTTCATTGCTTTCTGCTCTGATCTTTATGATTTCCTTCCTTCTACTAACTTTAGGTCTTGTCTGTTCTTCTCTCTCGAGCTGCTTTAGATGTAAAGTTAGCTTGCTTATTTGGGCATTTTCTTGTTTCCTGAGGTGGGCTTGTATTGCTATATAAACTTTCCTCTTAGAACGGCTTTTGCTGCATTCTATAGGTTTTGGAGTGTCATATCTTTGTTGTCATTTGCTGCTAGGTATTTTTTAATTTCCTTTTTGATTTCTTCAGTGATCCATTGGTTGTTTAGTAGCATGTTGTTTAGTCTCCACGTGTTTTTTTTTTTTTTTTTTGCAGTTTAATTCTTGTTGTTGATTTCCAGTCATATAGTGTTGTGGTCGGAAAAGATGCTTGATATGACTTCAATTTTCTTAAAGTTACTGAGGTTGGATTTGTAGCCCAGGATATGATCAATCTTAGAGAATGTTCCATGTGCACTTGAGAAGAATGTGTATTCTGTTGATTTTGGATGGAATGTCATATAAACATCTATTAAGTCCATCTGGTTTAATGCATCATTCAGGGCCTGTGTTTCCTTATTGATTTTCTGTCTGTTTGATCTGTCCATTACTGTAAGTGGAGTGTTGAAGTCCCCCACTATGATTGTGTTGTTGTCTATTTGTCCTTTTGTGGTTGTTAGCAGTTGCTTTATATATTGTGGTGAACCCATGTTGGGTGCGTAGATACTTAAAATTGTTTTATCCTCTTCTTGGATTGATCCTTTGATCATTACGTAATGTCCTGCTTTGTCCCTTAAAATATTCTTCATTTTAAAGTCTATTTTGTCAGATATGAGTATTGCTACTCTGGCTTTCTTTTGATCCCCATTTGCATGAAATGCTTTCTTCCGTCCTCTCACTTTCAATTTGTATGTGTCCCTAGAAGTGAAGTGGGTCTCCTGAAGGCAGCAGATATATATGGTTCTTGTTTTTGTATCCATTCAGCTAGTCTATGTCCTTTGGTTGGGGCGTTTAGTCCATTAACATTTAAGGTAATTATTGATGTGTATGTTCTTATTGCCATTTTATTAATTGCTTTGGATTTGCTTTTGCTGCTCTTTTTCGTTTCCTTCTTCTCTTGCTCTTTTCTGCCTAGAGAAGTTCCTTTAGTATTTGTTGGAAGGCTGGTTTAGTGTTGCTGAATTCTCTCAGCTTTTGCTTATCTGAGAAGGTTTTGATTTCTCCTTCAAATCTGAATAAGAGCCTTGCTGGATAGAGTAATCTTGGTTGAAGGTTTTTTCCTTTCATCACATTAAGTATATCATGCCACTCCCTTCTGGCTTGCTGAGTTTCTGTTGAAAAATCTGCCGATAACCTTATTGGGGTTCCCTTGGATGTTATTTGTTTCTTTTCCCTAGCTGCTTTCAAGATTTTCTGTCTCTAATCTTGGTCAGTTTGATTAATATGTGTCTCGGGGTGTTCCTCCTTGGGTTTATTTTATATGGTACTCATTATGCTTCCTGGATTTGAGTGAGTGATTCCTTCCCCATGTTAGGGAAGTTTTTGGCTATTATCTCTTGGAATATTTTTTCTGTCTCCTCTCTCTCTTCTCCTTCTGGCAACCCTTGAATATGGATGTTGGTGTGTTTAATGTTGTCCCAGAGTTCTCTGAGATTCTCTTCATTTCTTTTCAGTCTTTTTTCTCTTTGCTGTTCCACATCCATAATTTCCAATAATCTATCCTCCATCTCGCTTATTTTTTCTTCTGCCTCTTGTATTCTGCTGTTAGCTGCTTCTAATGAATTTCAGTTATTGTATTTTGCATGTCTTCTTGTTCAAGTTTTATATCTTGTATCTCTTTGGTTAGTGTTTCCTATAAGTTATCCATCTTTGCCTCCAATTTCCAATGTCTTGCATCATCTTAAGCATCAACAATCTAAAGTCTTTTTCCTGGAGGCTGAGAATCTCCTGATCACTTAGCTGATTTTCTGGGGTTTTTCCTTTCTCCCTCATCTGAGTTATAGTTCTCTGTCTTTTCATTTTTATAGGTTTTTGGTGTGGTGACCTTTTTACAGAGAGTAGAATTGTAGCCTCTCTTACTTCTGATGTCTGCCCCCCTGTGGCTGAAGTCGGTATGGAGGGGCTTGCTGTAGGCTTCCTGATGGACAGGGACTGATGCCTGTCCACTGGTAGGTGGAGCTGATTCTAATCCCTCTGGTGGGTGGGGCTTAGTCTCTGGATGGGATTAGAGGCAGCTGTGTGGCTGAGGGGTCTTTAGGTAGCCTGTTTACTGAGGGGTGGGGCTGTGATCCCACCTGGGTTGTTGTTTTCCCTGGGGCTTCTCAGCAGCTGACTGATGGGTGGGGCTAGATTTTCCCCAAATGGCCACCTCCAGGAAAGGCATGGCTGGTGAATATTCCTGAGAGCTTTGCTTCCAATGTTCCTCCCTCACAACAAGCCACGTTCACTCCTGTTTTCCCAGGATGTCCTCCAAGTACTGCAGTCAGGTTTGACCCAGATTCCTATGGAGACTTTGCTTTGCCCTGGGACCCACTGCACATGAAAGTCTGTGTGCGCCTTTTAAGAATGGGGTCTCCATTTCCCCCAGTCCTGTGGAGCTCCTGCACACAAGCCCCACTGGCCTTCAGTGCCAGATGCTCCAGGGCTCTTTCTCCTTGTGCCAGATCCCCACACGTGAGAGTTTGAGGTGGGGCTCAGAACTCTTACTCCTGTAGGTGAGTCTCTGTGAACTAGTTAGTTTCCAGTCTGTGGAGCTTCCCACCCAGGAGGTATAGGGTTGTTTATATCAAGAAATCACCCCTCCTACCTCTTTTTGTGTCCTCCTCTTTTTCTTCTGGAGTAGGACATCTTTTTTAAGGTTTCCAGTCCATTTGGGTGAAGATTGCTCAGTCTTTAGTTGTGAATTTTGTTGTTTTTAGGAGAGAAGTTGAGCTCCAGTCTTTCTATTCCACCATCTTAGTCTCCAGCAGTATATCTTTATTAACTATTTTAGTACACTTTCATTAATCTGTACGGTCTGTAGTGATATCCCTATTTTCATTTGTTACTCAATAAAGTTTATTTTTTTAATGGCTGCACCCAGAATATGGAATTTCCTGGGCGAGGGATTGAATCTGAGCTGCATCAGCTGTGGTAATGCTGGATCCTTTAACTCACAGTGCAGACTGAATCTGCACCTCCGCATAGACTTGAACCATTGCATATCAATTCTTAACCCAACTTGCCACAGTAGGGCTCCAATAAAGTTTACTTTTAAGTATGGATAGATTTGCTAAAGTATTAAAGTCAATATTAAAGGCATGCAATGGGCAATGGGAACAAAAGAGCCCATTTTATTTTATTTTATTTTATTTTATTGTCTTTTTGCCCTTTCTGGGACTGCTCTCGCCACATATGGAGGTTCCCAGGCTAGGGGTCTAATCGGAGCTGTAGCCACTGGCCTACACCAAAGCCACAGCAACGTGGGATCTGAGCCTCGTCTGCAACCTACACCACAGCTCACGGCAACGCCAGATCATTAACCCACTGAGCAAGGGCAGGGATCGAACCCGCAATCTCATGGTTCCTAGTTGCATTCATTAACCACTGCACCATGACAGGAACTCCAAAGGAGCCCATTTTAAATGAACTTGCTAAAGCAAACTCAAGTGCCTCTTCTAACAGCACCTCCACTTTTCTATTCACCATACTCATCCCCGAGTGCGAGCACTGACCATACAGAATCATTAGATACTGGATTAATAATAGCTCATGTTTACGTGGTTCATGTATGGCAGGCCCTGGACTAACTGCTTTATTGTATTATTTCATTTAATTCTTATTACAAGTATCTAAGGTAGATGCTACTAATGTTTCTACTTTATAGATGACAAAAGTGATGCAAGCCATTTGCTTGGTATCTTGCCTGAGATCTAAGCAGACCTCTAGTAAATCAACATTTTCCCAAGCAACCCCTACTCCACCTTGCAATAGAGAACTGATCCAGTTCCCAAGGAGAAACAGTCATTTTGTTTGTCCTGATAAAATTTAGAATTAAGGAGTTCTCATAGTGGCTCAGTGGAAATGAATCTGACTAGTAACCATGAGGTTGCGGTTCAATCCTTGGCCTCACTCAGTGGGTTAAGGATCTGGCATTGCTGTGAGCTATGGTGTAGGTCACAGACGAGGCTTGGATCTGGTGTGGCTTTGACTGTGGCATAGGCTGGCAGCTACCACTCCAATTTGACCCCTAGCCTGGGAACCTCCATATGCCATGAGTGTGGCCCTAATAAGGGAAAACAGAAAAATTAGAGTTCAACCCTTGACTTACAATCTCTCCTCAAAGTCTAATTCCCTCTCTTTTCTGAGAGTTGATTCTCTCTGTTCCTGTATAACTAGCATGACTACCTAGTTATAAACAATCGTAAGCATGCATGAGAAATAATTTTTACAAATTATTTTGATACATCTCATGAGCAATCACACTATAATAAACATAAAACTTTTCATGCACCATAAATGTACATAAAAGAGCAGCTTGAGATTCAAAGTAAAGTTTTATAATAAATATATCATGTATATATAGAGACGTATATGTGAACACGTGTGTATAATCATTTTAGGTTTCTTTGTGTTACATATTACTTTATGTATCTTTCAACTGCTGAATTTTGTTGTTTAAATCCTCAATCATAAGAATATAATAAGCAGTTTGGTATTAATAAAAGTCAGATAAAAGAAGCTTCCCTATTTTTACCCTTATTTTCCTCGTTGTGTTGAATTATTTAATTTCACATGGTTCCACTGTCAAAGGGCTTTTGCCAAAAAGCAAATGATTTTCAGACTGGCATGAATAACCTGTAGAGTTATCAAAGCTATGTTTTGATAAGTGTTGATTTGCATTGCAGGACAATGGATAAGATTTCATCAGGCTGACATATAGTAATCTGTCGATATGTGGTTTTACATAGTTACAATGATAGTTGCAAATATAGGGTGTCATTGTGCAGTATTAAATATGGAACTGTGACAATTATCAGGAAGTCATTACAGAGACAATAAATCATAAATATCCTCATTTTGCTATTTCTCATTATATGGTTCTTTGCTGAAAACTTTGGTGACTGACGCATCAATGAAGCACTTCAGGGGCTAGATCTCGACATACCAAAATGAAAAATGTATTAATAATACTCAATTGATGTCTTATGAGTGGCTCAAACACAAGAAAGCACATACACATGTGTAACACACACGTAGACAAGAATGATATTTCTCCCCACTGTCATGTTTGTCATAGGTCTTTGCCTTCCAGCTAGGATAAGCTATAGCCAGGAATTGAACTTAATTATTCATGTAAGAAATGAACTCAACTCTCACAGTGTTATGGTAACTTTGAGAGTCAAGAAGATGAGATATTTTTATTAGAGGAAAGGGTGAAATACACATTAGAACAATTGACCAGTAGAAGAATACTTCTGGTTTATTTGACAAATTTTTAAAGCATCTCTCTGCCTACAGAAGAAATACTACAGTTATAGCAATTCCTTAGCCACTCAGTTCCTATAAACAGTCTAATATCACAGATGTATAGGAAAATGTATATATGAACATTCACGTTCATGTACGAAAGAATCCCAATCCTTAGCTGAGATTATAGGGCACACCTCTTGTTTCTCTATACCAGAAGGAGCCTGTGTGCATGGATATGGCATCGTGAGCCTTTAAATTTTGAAATAATTCCTTACCCAGGTATAAGCAGATGCTGCTCCAACTACCCCTACACCCTCCTCAGGCAGCCACCACCAGCCCCATGCCCTGTGACTTCCTGGCCCTCCCTCTTCCATCAAGTGCAGGACTGGCTTGCTGCTCCAGTGTCCTTTATGATTAGTGGGTGCTGGTACCAGATAGCTCTCCACAGTGTCCCCTAAGACTCCTTTCCTAGGCTAGCCCCCCAGAGGGCTACCTGCCAGCCAGATACATCAATATCATTCCTCCTCCTGTCACCATCCCACAGGCCACTGCCATCTGGTCCCAGCAGGAGAAGCCAGAGCCCTGGTGGTGGTGACAGCATGGCCCTGGGCAGGCAAATGCTCAACCACCTTTGGCAATGCCCCCAGGCTGGGCTCTCCAAGTTGTCCTCATGTTGCTGCTTATAGGAATTGCAAAATCTATGGGCCCTGATGGCCTCTATGGCACTTTAGGGGGCAGGGACAGCAGGCAGTCCTGTGGGCTGTTAAAAAATCAAAACATCACCTTTGGGTATGTTAACTTCCTTTGGTACTGTGATTCAAAGAGGTAATGTACACACAGGTCATGATTCGCTTCCTTCCATCAGATGCGGCCATAAGATCTCAACATCAGATGTGGCGAAGGTGAAATACTCTAATTGTTAAGCCCCAACTTTATCATTCCTGGCACAGTTTGTCATCCTTCACCTCCCACCACTCACACACATACACACATACCCATACATCGTATAAACATCTGAAACTTGAGTCATTCAGAAAAGTGTGAAATTTCCCTCCCTGTGTATTTAGTCACTTAAAAGGAAATCAGATCTTTCATTAACTCCTTACAGAGATCAAATTCTTCTACAGACGTTTAAGACTTTCCATAACGTTTTAAAGTTGAAAAAGGATCAAACATACATTTTCTAAAAATTTGTTGACAAGAAAATCAATTCTGACAAACATTATATACTTAAAGCATCTCTCCTTGAGAACTACATAGATAACAGTAAGTTTATATTGATACTTGCTTTTAGATGAAGCTGGTTGGTCCAGTGCCCAATGATTTTGTACTCTGTACTTTTGTTGGTTATTTGATACTGGAAGATATCATAACGGCCGGGAGCATCTCCATTTTCATTAAAAGTGACGGGTGTCCCTGCACTGCCTATAAACGTTCAGAAAACAACATTAATAACACTTCAGCAAGATAACCCACTGGGCTTATTTTTCTCTAAGAAAGAATGGTAGATAAAAATATATTGTGCATAGTAAGAGATATGAAGACTGTAATCCATACAAGGTCATTCTTGAAAGCATAATATCTCTGACATGAAAAGAAGCCCAGACATACATTCAGGAAAAAGACCTGCTTCATCAGGCACATTAGAAAATAAATGAGGAGTATCCAAGTTGGACAACGTATGTAACAGTTAGATAAATAAAAGTTGATAGGCTGGATAGCCAACACTGGCTACATAGAATGACAGTTAATAGAGAAGAGTATAAACTCCTTGAAGCATAACAGCTATTGTACAATATGAACTATGAGCAGCAACAAAAAAATATGGCACGAGGACGTCCCAGCTGGATTCCCTAGAGTTTGACTTTATTCCGACTCGAACTCCTTTCTGAAGCAGTTGCCTGAACAAATTTGTCTTCTAAGCCTGTGCTTGTGCTACCCCTGCCCAAGAGGCTGTCGATGTGGGCTACTGCTGGGACCCTCTGCGGGGGTGAGGCAGTGGTAGCTGGGAAGTCCCAATTCTGCTCAGATCATAAAAGTTCCCCCAGGTCACTGTGATGAGTGTAATAGGGGCGGGGCAGCAGGATGCAAGAAGCATCCTCTTTTCTAAATTCCCATTTCTCTCAGAAGCTTTCATCTTTTCCTCTTAATAACCTCTGCTCATTTTTACTTTCCCCTCTTACTAACTTTTACATAACCATGGGGTTTAAAGAGTAGAAAGTGGTCACCACTCTCAATGTTTTCTTGTTCCATCAAGCCTCACTCTCTGCAGAGAACATCCTTTTCTCCATCAGGTGCTGCCCCCACCCACCCTCTTCATCTTCTTGCATTATTCTTTGCTATCTTGACACATTCACCTGATGCCAATCCCTTTTCTTTGTGCCTGTCTTCTCTCTGCAGGTTCTTGCCCTTGAATTTCTTCTCATGGTGTACCAGATTTAATTTCTATGCTGTACTAGAAAGTTCCCCTTCTTGCTATCTCTTTTCTGTGTTTTACTCTCCAAAAATATATACTACCAATAGTTATGTAAGTCATCTCTACATATTTTCATCTTATAACAAGTTTATTTATTTTCCTTTTATGACTATACCTGTGGCATATGGAAATTTCCTGGGGGAGCTGCAGCTGAGACTTAAGCTACAGCAACACCAACACCAAGCCACATTTGTGACCTACATTGTGCCTTGCAGCAACTTGAGATGCTTAATCCACTGAGCCAGGCCAGGGATGGAACCTGTACCCTCACAGAGACAATGCTGGGTTCTTAACCCCTGAGCCACAAAGGGAACTCCCATAATGAGTTTCTTATTCTACTTGTGGAGTTTTTTCACTAAAACCAATAATCACAAAAGTATAAAACATTTAACTTATCAAAAAGAATGGGTGACTCGAGACAATAAATTGTAAATAAATGAAATCAGAATCACAAAGGAGCAATTAGGGTACTTTGCTAATATTTCAAGGAGAGATGTCTATTACCCTCTCTTCTCTGGAATCTACCTAAAATTTGAACATTGTGACATCTCTGGTGAGATGCCTGGTATCTACAAAAACTGCTAAGGCCACAGGAATGACACTGTGGAGGAAAGAGCTCTGTTCTGAGAGTCAAAAGCTGGATATCGTGTTCAGTTCACTTCCACATTTATTCTCACAACTTGGGTATGCTTCTTTTTCTCCACTCGTCATATAGGGACATAATAATGAAGGTGAACATATTTCGAAATCCTAAAAGAACTGTATGTATTTACATTATTATTAGTTCACATGGGAAGTGACTTTACATTTTAATTAAGAAAGAAATGAGGAATTGGGGAATAAAATAGAAGCTCTTCAATCCACCACTATCTTAACTATTCCCTAGATATTCAACTAGAAACCAATATGCCATCACCCATCACAACCTCTTTCAACTCTTCATTTCCAGCAGGAAGTTAATTTTTAAATCCTCAGATTCCTCATCTGTAAAGTTATAATGATAATGGCACCTTTTTCATAGAGTTGTTCTGAACATCAAACAAATACTCGTCAAGTGCAAAGAACAATGCCTGTGGTGATTAGATCTGATGATGATGGTTCACCCCATGTGTATTCTCATCAAAAACCAATGCAGAATAAGAGATAGGATGGTGAACATTCTTTAATTGATATCTAGACAAAGGATTATGGAAATTCAAATGGGCCAGAGATGGCTGAATGGAAAAATACCTATCAGTTGTGAATTTCACAGGAACATTAAATCCTGACACTGATATACCACTTCAAAATCTGGATCTCATATACACCATGCATACAGGAATATTTACTTTCTCTAACTAAATTCCCCAGTGTTGTCATATTCCTCACTGAATGGCTCATCTCCCACAACAACATCCCAATCTTTTTCCCATAATAGTACCCACGCTAGGAGAATGCCATTTGTGTAACACATTCTCGGAATGTATTCTGAGTTCTACATAATCCCTAGTGTGCCAGTTGTTTCTACAACTCTTTTCTTCAACTTGAGAAAGTGTAATGGAAAGCAAGTGAATGAGAGCTGTATTATCACAAAAATAATTGTCCAACTTAGATACTTCAATATCATTATAAGAGCAAGTTATACTAAATTTGGCATTGCATGAAGAGGCAATATGCTAAAGTACATATAATATATATACAAAAGTATAATATACTAGAAACACAGGTTTTGGCTTTGCTGTGTTTCTTTCTGTCCTAGTCTTTTGCTATTTCTGAAATTTTGAAGTCTATGAATTTTTTACATACTTTTTAATCTATGTGTGCCATTGGAGAAATGGAAATAACATGGAAGCTGAGGTAACTTTTATTAGTCTGATACTGCTCTCAGAGTCTATACATCTCCTTGGATATTTTCTGTTCAATAAGAAATGCGTGGAAAAAAACTACATTTTCATTACAAGGCATATCAAGCCCTCCAATGTGCTCTTGTAGGGAAAATGATACATCCAATGAAGATTTTATTTGAAAATGTTGGCTCTGTTGAATATTGTTCTGGGGAAGAGTATTGGCATGAGATTCAGGGACTGGGATTTGATTTCTGGCTCTGCCAGTTACCTGCGTCATCTTGGCAAGTTACTCTCACTAAACCTGTGTTTTTCAACTGTCAAGAGAACATTATTACCCCAACCTCCCTGGGCTATTACAAGGGTTACATGCAATGATGCATGTAAAGCACTTAGCATGTGACTGGCACACAGCAGATGTGCAATAGATGAAAATCACTGTCATCATTACCCACTCCTTTGCCTACACTTATGTTCCCTTGATCTACATTTCCTTGTTTCCACAGTGCAAAAAGCAATGCAAGAGTAATTCATGCACCTTTATGTGCAAATATTATAAATATATTTATAAGTGTAAGCCACTCAGTTTATTGTCATGGTTATTACTTTCTTTTTTCCTTCTTGCTACCAAACTGTTCTTTTTCCTTCTCATAACCACCTATGCTATTGGGTAAGTAGGAAAAATAATAAAGAAAAAAATAAAATCAGTCAACAACTTAGTAATTTTAGCACCCTTCAAAGAAGAATGAACATGAGGTTTAAGTCATTGACAAAAATGCCATAGAAAATAGCAACTTTTAACAGAATCTCAATTATTCATGCTCTTCCTTTCTTTATCCAATTTATTTTATCAAGTATTTATTACAATCAAAAACAGAACTAAATATTTGAATTAGAATCATCTTATAGTTTAATTATTTAGGAGTCAGTCAAATTACTCCTATATATATCAGTTACTTAGCCTTTGTTCATTGATAACTTTAGCACTTGACTCACTGTATTTATTCCTCTCCATCCATAGTTCCGTTATCATTTCTAGTGGCTTCATCATGCACCTGCATGACTCAACCTCCTAGCCTCTATATTAGCTGACTTTCACACTTCCAATTATGGCTCTTTTCACCACTATCATGATCAGACTCTAAAACCAGTAACTACATGATCTTCCAAACTTCACTTTCTGGATACCACTCCTACTTCAACAATTCTAAGAGCTCCTCAATTTACTGATTCATTTATGATCCCAATGTCTCATTATATTTCAGCCCCAGGATACTTCTCTTCCCTCTTCATCTTGTATAAGTCCTATGATTTTCCTTGCAAGTGCCTTCTGTTCCTTTGTACTTTTCCCTCTGTCCAATTTTATTCCTCTGCCAACACTCATGACTGAATGCACTCATACATCTTCTTTGCCTATACTCTAGCAGCAGAGTATTGTTTGAAAAAAATCAAAAAACTTTACAGTCCAACAAAGCCAGTATTAGATTAAAGCTTGTGAGGTACTTTGGGCATGAGTCTGAGAGTGAGTGCCTCCCTAAATTGTGTACATTAGATGTCTCACTTGCTTCATCTAGTCCCAACTCTGCTACCTGGTCTTACTTTAAATTCATGACTTCAGCTTCAAACATGTCCTCAGCATTGCTCTGCAAGCCTACCATGCTTTTCCCAGTGAGTCCACTCCCCCCTCTTCTGGATGACTGACTGCCTCACACCTCACATATCCAACATCTTCCTCCCCTGTCACTTCAGCTTGGCTCAGACTTTCTTACTGGGAAAAAGCAGTAGCAAGACAAAGTCTCCCTCATCACTCCCCTATAAAACCTCCAACTTAGCTGCCATTATGTTCATATTATCGCCTCCCTGCTGTTGAAACACGCCTCCCTGATCCAATCTAAGGAGAACTCCTACCCTAGTCCTAGGACCCCATTCACTCTCACTCTCCATGCACTTTGTCTCACAGTTATCTTTTCTATATTTTATACCAACAGATTCAGACTGTCCACAGTATTCCTTTCAGTTTACAACTAAATTCTAATAGCTCTCATCTTAAAAAAAAAAAAGCAAGCCAACATATCCCATTACTAAACCCTACTGCCTCACTTATCCATTCTCAACAGTAAAATAAAAAAATTTTGAGTGAGCTGTCCTCACTCTCTCCATTTTCTTCCTTCCTATTAACTCATCAGACCATTTTAATTTGAAATGTAACCTTATATGTCTACTGATGAGTCTCAAAATTATACATCTAGCCCTGGGCGCAGACTTATCCAACTACCTGTACCTCCACTTGGTTGTTCAATAAACATCTTTCACTTTGTGTGTCCAGACATAACACTTGATTCTTTTTCATTCCCAAAAAGACATTCCTCATGTCTTTCCTTTTCTAGTAAGCAGCTGAGAACTGGCTATCTATTCCATCGGGTCAAAAGCTAAGATAAAACCCCCCATATAACTGTAAAACACAAAGAACGAATGTAAGCTATGGACTTTAGCTAACAGCAATGTATCAATATTGGTTCATTAACTGTAACAAATTTACTACACTACTACAAAAAGTTAATGTGAGAAACTGTACATGTGGAGGTGTGAAATATGGGAATCTTCCCACTGTCTGCTCAATTGTCTATAAAGAGAAAGCTGTTCTTTAAGTTTTTAAAAAGTAAAAGAAAGAAGATAAAATTATTTTAGTAATACATTTTTCATAACCCAGTATATGCAAAATATTACAGTGTTAAAATGTAACCAATATAAAAATAGTAATGAGATGAATGAGCTATTTAGACTTCTTTCTTACATACTACATCCCCAAAATCTTGTGTGTACTTTATATTTACAGATCATTGCAATTTGGACTAGCCATAATTCACCTGCTCAACAGGTATCTGTATTAAAACATGCAGGCCTAAAAGACTGATCATTTCAGCAGCTATTGGTCTAACCCTCCATTCACTGAGGAAGAAGTCGCTGCTAGGCCTTTCTGATCTGGCTTCCACTTCAGTTTCTATGGGACTAATCTCTCTACCCCCTGCCTTCACTAGTTTCTCTCCTAAAGAGGCGCAGGTCCATCCAAGTCAGACTCATGGCTTGGTGGATCCTAACACTGGAAATAAGCTTCTAAAATAAAATTCAGACTGTCTCAGTGGTAAAAACACACAAAAACCAGATGTGGCACATATATACAATAGAATATTACTTAGCCATAACAAATAATGAAATAATGCCATTTGCAGCAACACAGATGGACCTATAGATTATTATACTAAGTGAAGTTAGTCAGACAGTGAAAAACAAACATTATATGATATCACTTACATATGGAATCTAAAAATGGATACAAAAACTTATTTGCAGAACAGAAAAATACTCACAGACTTTGAAAACAAACTTACGGTTATCAGAGGGGGTAGGTGTGGGGGATTAATGGGCTGGGGGTTTGGGATTGGCGTATGTACATTGAGGTATATGGAATGACTAGCCAATGGGTTCCTGCTATACAGCACAGGGAACTCTACCCAATATTCTGTGATAGTCTATGTGGGGAGAGAATCTGAAAGAGAATGGATGTGTATATATGTATAACTGAATCACTTTGTCATAGAGCAGGAATTATCACAAAATTGTAAATCAACTATATTTCTATAAAACTTTAAAACATAAAAAAATTTAAAAATAAAACCTCCTTAAATTAAAAATAACCACATAGACAAAAGCCCATATCCAAGACATTAACAGGTCCTGTCTCTAAAAATTACCCAGAATTTTCCCATTCTCTCCATTTCCTCTTCTCTGCACTGGTCCAAGGTACTATTTTCTCTCCCTGAACTCCTAGCTGGCACTTGTATTCACAGTGATCAAACACAATCCACTCTCTACCCCTTGGCCACAGTGATATTATGAAACACAAATCAAATCAGATGGCTCCTCTCCCTAAAATCATGCAGGGGCTTCCCATTTCACTAGAATAAAATACAAAATGTTACAAAATGTTTATTGCTGTCCTTACGGCCTTGTTATTTCCCCAGTCGCTCATTTCTATGCTTCATCCACCCTGGGCTTCTTTCTGTTCCTCAAATGCATGACGTTAGCCCTATTTCAGGACTTTGATGTTTCTCTCTTTCTCTTTCTCTCTCTCTCCAGTGGATCTTCCCACTTGGATCTTTGCATGCCTGGCTCCTCCACATTATTTACATCCCAGCTCAAATATCACAGAGACCCTGCTGAATCACCATAACCCAGTTAACCTTTTTTCTCTCCCTATCACTCACTCTTACACACACTGTTTATTTCTTTTATAGCACTTACAAGTATCTAAAATTGTGGTTTATTTGACTTATTGCTATATACTGTTAGATTAGGAACTCCATGACTGTGGGATATATTTCCATTATGTTCACCACTACCTTTGCAACAGATTGGCTGAGCATCCAAATCCATATTCTCTTCTTTGTGGCCACACAGCTAGCTTATATTTCCAGTATTCCCTGTAGTTAGGTGTGGCCAAATGAGGAGCTCCAGTCAACAGAAGTGATGGGTACTACTGCTGGGCCTTGCTTATGAAAAGCCTCCTGTAATCTTTTCTTCTGGCCAGCTAGCATGGAAGTGACCTGCTAGATACCTGGGGAAGCTGTGTACTGAAGGTGGCAGAGCTCACATCAGCCTGGGTAACTTATGAGTTCTTGGAGGAGACCTGTTCTAGTAACTTGTTCATCTATCCATCCTCTGGTACTACTGCTTGAGCTGAAAAACAAACTTCTATCCTTTGTGAGCCCTCAGAGGTTGTGAGACTACTTAGAGCAGATAATCATAATACACCAGTATCTAGAAAAGTAGTTTGTCATAAATGAATAAGTGAAATTGTATGAAGTGTGGAAATGAATGCTTCATTTCCTATCACAGTATAAAGATTTAAGAATAATAGAGAGTTTTATAACTGAGTGTCAAAGACATTGGCAGACATCAATAACCGCTTTCAGAGTCTCCTTTAGAGTTAATACTGATTTCCTGCAACATGGACACAGCTTATGTAAAGGTGGAACCCAGCATGTGTGACCATACTCCAAATTGCTCTGTACATGATCCATGTTGATTTACCTTGGCTGAAGTCCTCACTCAGATGTTTTCACACACAATGAAAAATACAAACAGAAAAGTATTAAATATACGGGCCTATTTTTAGGAATTTAAGGGTGAAAATGGTCTTCTTTAACTAACTATTCTGGTATACAAAATCAATAGGATGCGGAAGGTAATCAAATGGCATTTCTAATTCTCTCAGCCAACCCTCCTTGATTTTTCCATCAAGAAGCTGAACCGACAATAGTACTTTCTCTTGTGGAAATGTCTTTTTGATCTTGCATTAAAGGTGTTTTAAGAATGAAAAGTGTCATTAAAGAATAACACTATTTGAGAAGTAGAAATACAACCTGTAATTGCATTGATGGTACTCAAATAAGTGGACTGAATGTTTGAAATTAAAAAAAAAAAAAAGATTATTTGGTGATATACATTTCAGGGAAGCTGATGAATTAGGAGATTTAAATAAAATTTTTATAGGAAAAGTGATTGCCTGCAGAGACTTAAAAATATCAAATGTTTGGTTAAAGGAAAGAAATGGAAAAGAATATGTACTGATTAGGCCAGATTAAGTAATACACTGCAAGAGGAATTTGGGAACAAACCAAAGTGTGTTGCAAGACTCTGATTTCAGTATATTCTCATTCCCTGACAGAACACCTCTCTTTATCTAGAGCAAGTTAAGCCCTATATTGTTTCTTTTGTGGGGAGGGTATTTAATACTATATATATTACTAAATATATATATATATATATATTTTTATACATGGCTATCATTATTAACTTTTAATTAATCATTGTATCTCAAAGAGTGCTACATTTATGGGTACATCTATGAAAGAGAAGTGTTTGTGTGTATACATATATTCTTAACTTTTCAAATTTTCTGTACTAGGAAGAAGCCTCTATCTAGTCCACTGTGTTGCTGGAAAAAAGATGCTTTTGCTATTTGGATTTATTACTTATTTATTTATTATTTTTGCTATTTAAGGGCTGTATACACAACATATGGAGGTTCCCAGGCTAGGGGTCGAACCAGAGCTGTAGCTGCCAGCCTACGTCGCAGTCACAGCAATGCAGGATCCAAGCCACGTGTGTGACCTACACCACAGCTCACCACAACGTTGGATCCTTAACCCACTGAGCGAGGCCAGGGATTGAATCCACATCCTCATGGATCCTAGTTAGGTTCATGAACTGCTGAGCCATGAAATTTATTTGGATTTAAAATTATTAAATTTATTAATTTTTTACAATGAATGATTTATAAGAACTTTAAAGTATTACTTTTGGAGTTCCTGTTGTTGCTCAGAGGGTTAAGAAGCCCAGACAATGTCCATGAGGATGCAGGTTTGATCCCTGTGGGTTAAGGATCCATCACAAGCAGTGGCATAGGTCACAGATGCAGCTAGGATCTGGTGTTGCTGTGGCTATGGTGTAGGCTGGCAGTTGCAGCTCCGGCTTGACCCATAGCCTGGGAACTTTCCTATGCTGCAGGTGCAACCCTAAAAAAAAAAAAAAAAAAAAACTTTTTTTTTTTCCTTTTGACATCTGTGTTTTTAATCCATCCATAGTTGATTTATGGCATGAAGTGGGGATGATAAATTTTCACTTGTTTTCCTATACTGACAACCTTTTTTTTTTTTCAGCTCTATCCCCCTTTTCCAATTGACCTGCCAGATGCTTCCCCTTCATAATGAAATTACAGAGAGAAAAGAGTCTTTTTCTGGCCTTTCTCCACTATCCCATAAATTAATTTGTCTGTCTTTGACTAAATACCATACTATGTAAATTACTAAAGTTTCACAACAAGACTGATCGTGGGATGGCAAGTCCCCACTCCCTGTTCTTCTTTCTCAGAAGTGTTCCAACTTCTCTTTGCTTTAGACTCTTCCATATGCAATTCAGAACCATTCCTTAAAATGCCATAAGCAATCCTATATAGATTATGATTGGAAAATATGTGAAATCTATACACCACTTGGGGAGATGTGATATCTTTATATCTTCCTATCTGTGAGAATAAATTTTGTCTCGGTTGTTTAGATCTTCTTTTTCAAGACTTCTAATGCAGCCTTATAATTTTTGTTTTGTTTTCTTTTTCTTTTTTTTAACCGGGGGGGGGGGGGGGAGGTGCGAGAAGCAGCTGTGGCACATGGAAGTTCAAATCAGGGTTGTAGCTGCCGGCCTATGCCACAACCACAGCAATGCCAGATCTGAGCCGCATCTGCTACCTACACCGCAACTTGTGACAATGATGGATCTTTAAGCCACTGAGTGAAGCTAGGGATCGAACCCACATGCTCATGGATACTAGTGGGATTCTTAGCCCGCTGAGCCACAAGGGGAACGCTAAGCCTCATAATTTTCATTCTACAGCAAGTAACCATTTTTTGGGGGGCGGGTGGAGATGTACTCCTAGGTAATTAATATTCAGAGGCCATTGTAGATGGTGTCCTAAATCGTAACCACTTTGCTGCAGTATAGAATGCAGCTGCCTTTTCTTTCTGTATTAGTCTTTATTTGGCTCAGGGATTCTCAACTGGAGGTGTTTATATTCCCCAGAGAATATTTGGCAATGTCTGGAGATATTTTTGATTGCAGCAACTGAGAGATTACAACTGTTGATGTCTGTTGGGAGAGGCCAGGGTCCTACATGCATAGGACAGCCATCTCCAATAAAGAATCATCTAGCTCAAAATGTCAGTTGTTTTGAGGTTGAAAAACCCTTGTAAAACTCTCTTATTATACTCAAGGATTTACCTCTATATGTTTCCTAAATTACTATGTAAAGAATCATGTTATCTGCAAATTATAATTTTGTTTTCTCCTGAACAATTGATATGCGTTTGATCTTTTTCTTTCTTTCTTTTTTTAATTACATCATCTAGGACATATAAATTCAATTTTGACATGAGTGGCAATACGGGACATCCTTACATTTCTTCTAACCTTCAAAGAATATTTCCCACATTCCTCATTTAGGGTTACGTTTGATCCAGGCATGTTATAGGTGTTTCTTATCAGTTTAAGAAAATCCATCTCATCTTAAATATACTTCTATCATGAATACATTTTTAATGTTAGCAATATATTTTATGCATCTTTTGAGGTAACATTTTTTTCATTTAATCTATTACTATAATGAATTGCATGTATACATTTTCAATTATGTCATAGAAGCTTGGGATAGATTCAACTTGATTTTAGTATTTTTTGCACCATTGGACTCAATAAACTAATATTTTGTTCAAAGTCTTTATATTCAAACTCATAAGTAATTCTTCTTTCTTATAATGTCCTTTTTGTTTTGGCTTCAGACAGGCACATACAATAAACTGGAAAATATTTTTCTTTTCCCCTTTCTCTGCAAGATTTTCTATAAAATTGTCATAATATCTTCCTTTAAGTTTTCTAGAATTTACCTGGAACTATCCCGGATACCACCAAAAGAGTGAATAAATCAATTATGTTATATGGGCTATTCACACAGGAGAATATTACACTGTAGTCAAAATGAATGAACTATAGAGTCAGCCATAAATATGGATGAATCTTAGCAATATAAAATTAAGTGAAAAAAGAAAGGACCAAAAAATACATTTTACAAAGGAATAAATGATTAAAACTTTAAAATTTGTGGGGGTTTTTTGAGGTGATACATATGTAAGGCAAGTCTTTTTTTTTAAAGGTAGAAATGTTGACTGCTCAGCATGGGATGGGGGATGCGCAGTGATGGGAATGTGTGTTTGGTTACAGTTTTTGTCAAAATCAGCTTTGGGGAGGCAGGGGAGTATTTTCATAGAGGCTTATTACATTCTTTGAAATAACCAACTAATTAACTAAATAAATTAAAGTGGACTTTGCATAGAACAATGATGAGCATTTGTCACAAGCCAAGAAACCAAGAGGAGAAAAGAAAAAAAGAGTCAAACAGAGAAGGGGGAGAGGGAGGAAGAGAAGGAGTAAAGGAGCAGAATGAAGGAAAGTTAGAAATAATAAATAAAAGAATGAAAGAAAACAAGAGAGGGACCCACATGAAAGGTTATAAAACAGGAAGGGTATAGGGAAAGGCAGTGTTTTAACTGCTGTGTAATTCTGTGAATTGACTGAGTGCTATACTTAGCTTGGCTGTTCTGCCCTTGAAGAATAGAAATCCTCCCTGTAGGTCTGTGAACCCAAATGAAATAGGTCAAGTCCAGAATTGTCTTCACCCAATTCTCTAAAGCAGCTTTTCTATATATTTTTAGATTTTCTATCCATCAAGCTTCTGTCAGAATTCCCAGTTTATAAAATATAAATGTCTGGGATTAGAATCACATATTTTTGAGCCAAAAAGCTTAATTCACATTTCTCTCATAGGAAGATTTTTTTCTGAAGAGTAAAATAAGGCTATGGAGTTCCTGTCGTGGCTCAGTGGTTAATGAATCTGACTAGGAACCATGAGGTTGCAGGTTCAATCCCTGGCCTTGCTCAGTGCGTTCCCGTGAGCTGTGGTGTAGGTCGCAGACACGGTTCGGATCCTGCGTTGCTGTCTCTGGCGTAGGCTGGTGGCTACGGCTCTGATTAGGACCCTACCCTGGGAACCTCCATACGCCTCAGAGCAGGCCTAGAAAAGGCAAAAAGACAAAAAAAAAAAGAGTAAAATAAGGCTAAAATTCACCTCTTCCCAGTTGAGTTATAACTTCAACTGAATGTCAAATTGTTTTTTTATCTTGGGTTATGCATGCCTTTGTAATATTTCATTGTTTGAAGTATCATTAACATACATTCTTTCAAGGTATTTCAGAATTAATATTTTGTTACTATTTGAAGAATACTGTAAGCCAATCAAAAATAGAAAATTCTAGAGGAGAAGATGCTAAAGTGTCTAAAGAAATAGATATCAATCTAGGAGAGGTCTACTCATTTCTGACAATAATTTACACACTGCATTAAAAAAGGATACCAAATCATTTACTTATAATGAGCTTGATTTTCTGTAACTACATAAACTGTCAATGTGTATTAGGCCACTGTGATAAATGCGAATTGTGCATGTTACCATGGTGATCTGAGGTGTTTCTATTCTATGCTGCATGCAAAACAATTTGGAGCATAATTTAAAACAGTGAACTATATAAGTAAAAAATATTATCAGTTAAAAAATAAAAGCATAGCTTAACTTTTGCACATCCCTTTCGGAAACTGACGTATTACATGGACTAAAACAATAACTATTAAATAACCCATTTTGTTTCAAATACATATACAATATTTTAAAAATTATTTTCTGCCAGAAACAAAATATGAATAATTATTATAAACCAGAACTCTTACTTCATATTCTCTATTATTCAATACAACTGAAATTTTTAACAAAAGGTTTAAAAAGATAAATTAAAACAGACTAAGGAAGATAAATATCAAAAAATCCTAAAGAGTTAGAAAAAAAATTAAGTGCTCATGTTAACTAATTCTTGAGTCAAAATAAACTAAAACTAAAATTTTAGAGTACTATTTAACAGACACCAATATGTTTCAAAACTAGAAAATATGGCCTAGCCTGTCTTCAGAGAGAAATTTAGAGAATTAAAAGTTTTTATTGTTGCACAAGTCCTAGATGTATTTATAGAAAAAGATTTTTAGAATCTTGAAATGGCAAGTGGCTTTTTAAGTATGACATCAAGTAAAAACTACTAAGGAAATAACCAGTACTTTTAACAACTTAAAATTTCTGAATTTCAAAAAAAAATTAAGTAAATCAGCCTATGGAAATATAACATGGGATTAATATTCTTTTTTTTTTTTTTGTCTTTTTGTTATTGTTGTTATTGTTGTTGTTGTTGTTGCTATTTCTTGGGTCGCTCCCGCGGCATATGGAGGTTCCCAGGCTAGGGGTCGAATCGGAGCTGTAGCCACCGGCCTACGCCAGAGCCACAGCAACGCGGGATCCGAGCCAAGTCTGCAACCTACACCACAGCTCACGGCAATGCCGGATCGTTAACCCACTGAGCAAGGGCAGGGACGGAACCCGCAACCTCATGGTTCCTAGTCGGATTCGTTAACCACTGCGCCACGACGGGAACGCCGGGATTTATATTCTTAATATGCAAAGAACTCTTGCAAACAATAAGAAAAAATTCAGCACTCCAGCACAACTGGGAAATAAACAGAAAATTCAGAAAATAGAATATATACAATTATGGTAAAGCATATATGCAGTGTTCCATCTAACTAGTAATAAAAACATCAATGAGATATGAATGTTCCCATTTGATTCAAAAATAAGTGTAATAGGTGAGGATAGGGTAAAATTGACACTTTCATTATTCTACTGATAAAAATTTAAGTTGATATGACCATTGTGGAGGCAAATTTTCAAGATGTAAAACAAAGTCCTTGGTCCAATAATAGAAATTTATGCTATGAAAATTGGCAGGTGATTATACATGTTAACTGTACTACTGTTTCTGTAATAGGATAATGAGAAAAAGTTGACAGTCTAAATAGACACAGATACATGAGTCTGTAGTCCAGTGTCCTTTATTACAGGTACAATAGAAACAATATACACTTATGTCAATCAAGGTGTGGATAAATAATGACACACTCATGGAATATAATGATGTAGTCATTAAAATGTTTTCTTCTTTATAATATAAATACTTATTATTAATATGGTGAGAGTCCATGGTATATTTTTACTTTAAGAAGGAGTACACGCATTCACTAGGACGGCTATATTTTTTTTTTAATGGAAATTAAGACGTGTTGGTAAGAATGTCGAGAAATTGGAATCTTCATAAACTGCTGGTAGGAATGTAAAATGGTGTAGCTTCTGTGGAGAAGGATGCGACGATAACTCAAAAAATTTAACACAGAGTTACTGTATGGTCCAGCAACTCCACTTCTAGGTATATCCTCAAGAGAACTGAAAGCTTATTCACACAAAATCTTGTACACATGTTTACAACAGCGTTGTTTATAATAGCAAAGAGTGGAAACAAGCCAAATGGCTATAAGATGAGGAATGGATAATGAAATATGACAGGGGCGGGTATAGCTGGGTAATACTCCATTGTATGTATGTACTGCATCTTTATCTATTCCTCTGTTGATGGACTTTAGGTCCTAAAAAGCTCCATTTTCAAAAATACTTTGTATTTTTAAAACCTCTTCTGGAGTTCCCATTGTGGCTCAGCAGGTTAAGAATGTGCCAGAGTTTCCATGGGGATGTGGGTTTGATCCCTGGCGTGGCTCAGTGGGTTAAGGATCTGGCATTGTCACAAGCTGCAGCGTAGGTCATAGATGTGGCTCACTCCAGCATTACTGTGGCTGTGGCATAGGCAGGCTATAGCTCTTATTCACACCCTAGCCCAGAAACTTCCATATGCCAGAGGGGGGGCCCTAAGAAGAAAAAAAAAAAAAAAACCTCTCCCTTTTAATAACTATACAGTACATTTAGTGTATTCCTATTAACCAGGGATTTAAGTCTTCAATTTCTTATTATGTTCGAGCATATGTATCACAAATATAGGAAAGGATAATATTTTTATCTTAGAAGTATGTATATTAAATCTATGTTTATAGAATTTTTCTCAGTATATTATTTATTATAGTTTTATGCTGGAATGCTATATAGAAATTGGTTTTAATTAGGAATACATTTCTTGGTTCCATTTAAAAGACAAGTGGGTGTATTATTCATGATCATTAGAAAATGACCTGTTTCCATTTTAAAGTTCTGTTTTATGGAAACACACTGGATTTAAAAAAAAAAAACTAATTAAGGAATTAAGAGTAAGTTGAATGGTTCTAAATACATCTGTGAAAATAAAGTTAGTTCTGTCTCCCCTATTAACTGCTCCTGGCATTTCCCTGTCCTAGGCCACAGCACCACAAAAAGTGTGTCCTGAGGAATATCTGACTCTACCTTGGGAATTTCTCTAGATCTTGCTAATTTCTTTCATTTGTCAACTGAGGGGGTTTCCTAATTCCATAGGTTATGAATCTTGATGTCTCATTTTCCTTGTTCTCTTTTCATTTCAAAGCTCAGCTTCAGACTAATTTTTTGAAGTTTTATTGAAATACAGTTGATTTACAATGTTGTGATAATTTCTGCCATACAATAAAGTGATTCAGTTATACATATATACACATCCATTCTTTTTCAGATTCCTTTCCCACATAGACCGTCCCATGTAGAATATTGGGTAGAGTTACCTGTGCTATAAAGCAGGTCCCTGTTGGCCAGTCATTCCATATTCCTCAGTGTGCATATGCCAATCCCAAACCCCTAGTCCATCCCTCTCCTGCCCCAACTTATCCCCTTTGGTAACCATAAGTTTGTTTTCAAAGTTGATGAGTCTATTTCTGTTCTACAAATAAGTTCACTTATCCACCCTTTTTTTTTAACGATCCCCCATAAAAGTGATATCATATGGTGTTTGTCTTTCACGGTCTGACTAGCTTCACTTAGTAAGATAATCTCTAGGCCCATCCATGTTGCTGCAAATGCCACTTTTTCATTCTCTTTTATGGCTGAGTAATACCCAATTGCATAAATGTATATATTTTCTTTATCTACCCCTCCAAAAATACATTTAGGTTGCTTCAGCTCCAGACTATTTAATCTCTCCAGTGTTGACTTAGACCCCTGCAGGTCTCTGCCTCCAGTATTTGCTACTGACTGCAAGCTTCAGATTAGTATAGCAGAGTGCTTTCTAACCTAGCCTAGTCCTCCCAGACCTCTAGAACCAGGTCCCCGCTAACCTTACCGTGGTGGCTTCCCAGCCCTTCCAGGGCAACTGTACCTCGTCACCATCTTCAGTGACACCATCAACAACATCATCAACCAAGTTTGAGCCCTTAGTATTTGCTGGACTTTATGGATATGCACAAACATAAGGTTATTATTTACTTAAGTCAATTCATAAGATCTCAGGGATTTTTATCTTTTTTTAAAGTGGCAATGCTAACATTGCAGCTGAAGTCTGGAGCTAAGCAACCAAATGTCCACTGACAGAGGAGTAGTCAAAGAAGATGCCTTTTACGATGGAATTTTAAATAATGAACAAGAGGATCAGGATCAAACATCTATCCAAAGAGAGAAGGGTCTAGCGGTGGAAAGAGCAAAGGCTTTGGAATCAATCCTGCCATAGCTCATTGGTCTCTGAAAAAATTCAGTGTGTATGTGCTCACTCTGCATGAGCTATCACCTACATCATAAGATGCCTGGAGGATAAAAACACATAACATTTTAAAAACATGGTATGTTATCAATAATTATTATAGACTCCATCCCTCAGTGCCATGTCTATGAATACAGAATAAATCAATAACTTTGTTCAACCAAATAAAGCTCCCTAAAAGTTATTTCCCCCATGAATTTAATCAATTGAGGGTGTAAAAAACAAGTTGACATTTCGTTTTTGTCAACATGAACTCCAACTTGAAGAGAGTTCATGCCTTATAGCTATTTACATTCATATTGATGACTGATATTAAATTTCTACATTTCACAATCTATTTCGCTAATTGAGAAATTGATCTGTTGAGTACCACCCAAATTATGAAAATGTAATCATCCAAAGCATTAAACCCACCTAACCCTTTACTTTGAGCTTTGAAGCCCAAGTTTAATGCTTGATGGAGGCTGTTTGTTCCTATGAAGAAAACTAAAATTTCAGCATATTGCAGAATACATTCTTTCAACAAATAAAATTTTAAACCAGATAAACTCTGAGGAGTCTATTTTTTATGGCCACACCCACAGCATATGGAAGTTCCTGGAGCAGGGACTGAATCCCCCTGGAACCGCAACCTAAGCCACAGGTGCAAGAATACTGGATCCCCTAACTCACTGCACTGGGCCAGGGATCGAACCCAGGCCTCTGCAGTAACCTGGGCCACTGCAGTCAGATTCTTAACCCACTGTGCAACATCAGGAACTCAGAGTAATCTCTTTTTTAAATTTCCTATCATGAATTTCACATTTTAAAAAACACTTTACCTAAAAACTCTGACATATCACAAGAATTATCACAGTAAGTAAAGTAGCATATCAAGATGCATAATACATGTGATGTATTCATCACTTCACACACAGAAAGGAAAGGTGATCCCTTGCATTGCACTGGCCAACACTGGGATTACTGCTGGAGCTCTAAACAAATGTCACTCAGCTTAACTATGAGTTGTTCCCTCACTGTAATAAAA
This sequence comes from Phacochoerus africanus, assembly GCF_016906955.1. Classification (NCBI taxonomy): domain Eukaryota; kingdom Metazoa; phylum Chordata; class Mammalia; order Artiodactyla; family Suidae; genus Phacochoerus; species Phacochoerus africanus. The sequence continues at coordinate 21,513,785 of NC_062559.1, read as the reverse complement.
AGATGGTTAAATAATTAATTTACTGTTTGGCTCAAATAGTATTAGATTTCCTAAATACACACAAGCATTTACCTTTCATAAAGTCATTAAACCAGAGGGTTGAATAGTAGTTGTTAGGGCTTGGGGATAGAAGATGGGGAGTTGTTGGTCAATGGGTACAAAGTTTCAGTTACTCAATAACTTGGTGGATAAGCTATGCAATAAGAGGAATAAGTTCTAGAGTTCAGCATATGGCCTTTAGTTAATAATACTGCATTGTGCACTTGAAAATCTGCTCAGGAGTTCCTGTCATGGTGCAGCGGAAACGAATCTGATTAGGAACCATGAGGTTGCAGGTTTGATCACTGGCCTTGCTCAGTGGGATCTGGCATTGTTGCGGCTGGGGTGTAGGCCAGCAGGTGTAGCTCCAATTCAACCCCGAGCTTGGGAACCTCCATATGCCCCAGATGCAGCCCTAAAAAGCAAAAAAAGAAAAAAAAAGAAAAAGAAAGAAAGAAAATCTGCTCAGAGTGTAGCTCTTATAAGTGTTCTTATCACACACACACAATTTGAAAAAATAAAAATACATAAAAGGGACAGGAAGACACTTCTGGAGGTGATGAATAAATTCATGGCCTTGTCTCTGGTGATGGTCTCACTAGAATATACTTAAATCTAAACTCATCAAGTTTATACATTAAATACGTGCAGTTTTTCTATGTCAATCTTAACTCAATAAAGTGGTTTTAAAAAATTCACTACCATAACCACAAATATTCCTCTTTTAGAAAGCTGGATATTCCAGGTTAATGGTGATAGCACTCCAATTTTTTTAATACATAAGATGAAGTTCTAACTGTTCCAAAACAAATGTCTGAGAAGAATAATAATAAAAATACTGTTTGGAATTTTTATGAAGTTCTGTTTTTCTTCCTCTGAAATTGCTGAATGTTTTATGCTTTCTGATTTAAATGTCTTCAGAAATTGAGCACTAAGAAGTTTATAGAAGCACTTAACTTTATGACTAAAAAACCCTCAGAAACTTATGTAAAATATATATTTTGTATTTTGTAGTCCTGAGAACAGCCTGGGAGAATAGTGTATATAATAGATACTAAACAGCAAGATCCTACAAGTCTCTTTTATCTGAAGAAAAACAAAATCAGAAGCCATACATCTGGGTTTTTTATTCTGTCATCTGAAAGTTTGTAGAAATTCTATCTATATCTGTTAGTGACCTTATAATTATTTTTCTTATATGCTAATTAAATGCAAATACAAAAAGGGAAGTTATAAAAAATAACAAAAGCACAACTATGAAAAGTAGCTCTAAAAACTAAATGCCTTTGTAATGATATATCTTTGTATTAATTCTCCATTAAACTTCTGTCACACTAGTTTCTAAAGTTACCTCCTCAATGAAAATGACATTATTGAAACGATTATACCAAACATAAAGAATGAGTTGAATAATGTTACCTGGCAACAACCGATTATCAGATTGTTTAACTGGGGAACAGGGAAAATTAATGTTCATATTTTTTTGGTCCATAGTCTAGTCTGTCATGTAGCAACAGAAGGAAGCTCTATCCAAGGCCAATACCCAATAAGATAGGCTCCATCTATTTATTATACTTTCAAAACCAAACTCATGTAATTGACCATGTTTATTGAAAATAGGGAGAAGCAGAATATCATCAAATATCAGATGAAAGAGCTGAATATTAGTGTTAGTGAAAAATGATGTTTCTTTCTTTTTGGGGGGGCACACCCACGGCATATGGAGGTTCCCAGGCTAGGGGTCAAATTGGAGCTGCAGCTACCAGCCTACACCACAGCCACAGCAGTGTTGGATCCAAGCCTTGTCTGTGACCTACACCACATCTCACGGCATCGCGGGATCCTTAACCCACTGAGCAGGGCCAGGGATCAAACCTGTGTCCTCTTGGATGTTAGTCAGATTCGCTTCCGCTGAGCCATGATGGGAACCCTTTTTCTATTTTTTAAGTTAAAATATTCATTACAGAGGTATTCATATTTATTGTAAAGAAAACTTGACAGTGGAGATCAGCATAAGAAAGAGATGAGAATAAAAGACAAAAGAGAATATTTGTCCATCATCTTATGGCATTTGAATTACACATTTTTTTTCATTATATATACAGCTATTTTTTAAAAACAATGATATAGTACTAATAATACTGTCTATGCAGTTTTAAATCCTTCCTTTTTTCAATTAACAGTAAACATGGAAAACTCTGTATGTCAATACATAAAGATTGCTAATATGACTTTATTGGCTATACATTTATTCTGTTTCTACATCTACCAGATTTTACTGGTAGATAAGTATCCATAGTGATGGATACTTATGTCATCGCCAATTATTTGGTCATATAACAATATTGCTCTCAAAATCTCATGCTTATTTCTTTGTGTCAATGTCTTGTTTTGTAATTGCTTCTTCTAGATTTGCTGTGTCAAAGTGATAAGATATTTCAAATTCTGATGTAACTTTCTTTTAGAAATTTTACATCCAATAGTAGTGCCCATGATTAACTAATATTTGTATAATATGAAAAAGCCTCATGAATTATTCTAGAATGCAAACACACACACACACACACAAACACACACTTTTTTTCCTCTGGCCTACTTGTATGCAGCGCACACAAATCACCTGGGATAGTTTTCAAAGGCAGATTCTAACTCCGAGTTGGGGGTGGAGTTTAAGTGTCTCCATTTATAACATTTCTAACAAGCTCCCAGGTGGTGACATCCTTGCTGATCTGAATACCACGCTTTGAGTGGCAAGACCTCCCAGAGTTAACAGCGTATTATTACAAGATCATCAAGAAAGTTTTCACCTCCAACATCACTGATGGTTAACCTAAATTCCAGAGACCCCTATGGGCTCTATAAAGGAGCTTTATGAAATGTTTACACCACCTGTAATAGTGGGTAAACAGGATCCATGTCAAAATGCATTATTCTAGAGAAAGCAAGGACATGAACCTAAAATTCAAAAGGGTCATAACACCAAATAGCTTGTTTTTATTGTGCTTTATGGAATAAACAGACTGACCAAGGTGTGCTCCAAATTCCAACAGCATGCTAGATCCCTCCTCCAAAGGTCTTTCTCAAATTAATACCATAATGGTTGACTCACTGCCTCATCCATACTCACTGCAGCCTTCTCTCTTAGTGCATTTCTGTGGCACAACACAGATAATCTAAAGATAGGTATTTATCAGCTTAGGACATAAATGAATTTTAAAAACATTTGGGATAATTAAAACTGCTCTTAAAGCAGCCCCTTCTCAAGCTGTTGTGAAGTATGAGGACAAGTCAACACTGTTGCCTGGGAATTGCCATTGCAACTGGCTCGTGGTTAAAACATTAGCAACACAGTCCTGGAGAAGTCAAGCATTCCTATGTTTATAAATCGAGATGTCAGTTCTATTGAGAACAGCAGAGTGTATGATTTACCTTCCTGAGAGAAATGCATTGGGAACTGAAAACCAATTTTTGAAAGGGTCACAAAATTTAAGGGGAAAGTGGCTGTGATAATCAAAAAAAAAGAAAAAAAGAAAACAAACAAACAGAAAACCATAGTGCCTTAAGTATACCTAATCGAATAAATAAAAATCGCATGGAACAAAAATAGAGACTCTTCTGCAGGTGGATGGCGGTGATGGTTGCACAGCTCTGCAATGTACTTAATGCCACTGTTCACTTAAAAACGATTACAATGATACATTTTGCTACCTATATTTTACCACAATTTTAAAGAACAAATAGAAGAATAAACAAATAAATAAGGATGCCAGATATTTCCAGATACCAAACCATCAAAAAGCAAGTAATGGCTTAGAAACAGTTGTTTTGCTCATAAATGCCTGTCTCTCCTTGTAGAGAAAATTACAAGGAAGAATATTAATGTCTTCCTGAAACCTGTGGCTAGAAAAGAAGCATTCGCCTGTTGTTTAGGCCAGATTTAATTTCGGTAATTATGTTTTAGCTGCCTCGAAGTCCCCTAAAGTCTCTCATAATCTGTGTCGCATCTACACTTAATCTGTTTACAGCAGACCACTCTTTCAAGGGGTCATTACCATCTGCCCCTAAGGTTGGCTGCATTTCAGCAGGAGAGAACATGATTCCTATTACAGAAGTCTCCAACATGAACAATTATTCCCCTGAAGGTTGATGATGCGAATTTACCTGGAAGCACCTGAGAAAGAAACGGGACTTCCCCATAAAGATAGGTCATTGTTAGCAGTGATCAAATTAGCCCTTTCTTCCTCCTCTCTTCTGAAGTTTGGTTTAATCAAACGAGATGGAAGTACACTTTGTAAAAAAAGAAAACATTTTATACCAGACTTTTCTGTCACATGAGTGTATTTAATATTATGCATTGAAATAAATGACATTTACATTTTGATGATAAACTTTTATCAGGTGCTAAAATATAATTTTGTTGTGTTTTGTAATCCTGCATTCCCTAACTATCCTCACTTAATTTTAATAATACTTTCCTTTCCCCCTGCTATGGCTCTGTAAAAAGCCAACTCCATCCAGAAGTAGAAGAGATGCCCGGCACGTGACCCAGATGCCTCCAGAAATGTTCCTGCTGCTGCAGCATAAGGCAGAGAATTCCCACCATTAGCATAGCTATTTAGATTAAGCAGAAGGTTATGTGTAAAATGCAACAGGATTGCTCTGGGAGGTTAACCCACTAACTTGCTAATACATCCACACAGATCACTGTATCTGTTAATTAAATCAGTGCCATTTTTTTGATGGCTTGATTCATATGAACAAGCAGGTGTCTTTACAAAGGTAGTTCAGAGTATTAAAATGTAGCCCTGGTGGACAAGCATGGACAGAAGGCACTACAGAACAGTGTGGAGATTTATAAATAGTACCAGCAGGATCAAAGATCAATTGTCAGTATTGATCACTAGCATAGGATAACATTTAGCTGCTTCATGACTTAGTCTTGCTTCTCTGCTATACTTCTAGGCACTAGTCTCATCCAGAATAAGTTGGCAACATCCCAGTCTAGACACTCTGGAGTTACTTTCATTCTTTCCCTGAATGTTCATGTCAGTTTCTTTACAAACTATGATCTTCAACTTCTGAAAATTCTTCCATGTATCTTTTTTTTTAATTTCCAATCCCAGGACTATACCCCTGGACCCCTGACCTAGCTCATGAGCTTTCTAATTGGTCTCTGTGGTCTTCCACCTAACAGAGTGATAACTGAATCATTAGATCATATTACCCCCAAAGCCTCTGATACCTCCTTACTGCCAGATGGGGACATCAGAGGTCAGTTTTGTTTAGCTGGCATTGGAAGCACCCCCACTCCACCTTTGCACACTAATCTGGCCTCAGTGACTTTTCCATCTCACTTGCTGCTTGATTCATATGAATTAATGGCACAGTCTATTCTAGCCACACTGTCCGTGTCAGACACACACTAGATTCCCCAGGCACAGCATTCACACTCCCAAAATTGCTCAAGATTTTTGAACAACCTGAAATGCATGTCTGTCTTTTCTTCTGCTTTCAAACTCCTAATCTTCTTTTAAGTTCTTAGCCAAATACCACCTCCTTGGTGCTTTCTTTTTTCCTTCCATTCAGACATAACATTGGCTCTTTGTTTGCCTCTCTTTAGTGCATCTACCTAATGCTGCATGGAAGCACATCTACAGACCATGCACGACATCTACTATCTCACACACTACGCACTGGATGAAGTAAGGAGGTGTCCTCTTATCAGGTGGTACAGTGCCTTATGCAAAGCAGATGCTTAATAGTCATTTACTAAATTTATTTCCAATAGTGTTGGGTTCAAAGGCCAAGAGAAAAGTAATCTGAATAAAGTGAAGGGACAAGTTGAAGGGACTTAGAGAAATGTGTCACAGGTGCTCCATTGGCTTATATCTTAGTTCCCTTATGACCTCCAACATAGTTTTTCTGAATAGACTCATTGCATTAACAAGGGGTCAATAAACCTTCTGGAAGTCAATCTCCAGAAAGACAAGCTCATTTGGGAGTTAGAGCCATGCAAGAGGAGGCACTGGCTGGAGGACATACCCTCCCTCTAAGCCTGGGAAGAATGGTGCTCCAAAAGGAAAAGGTAAAACTAGGCAAATTAAAGTAGTGAGACAAGGGCCCAAACAGGACGCAGCAACATTAATACCAACTGCGACAAAATAAATACTGTAGCAATACCTAGATTTTCATCATTCAGTTCCCACAGTAATAACTTTGGGTTGAGCAGCCTCAGAATCCATGATGTAAATGCAACCTTCCGCCAGGAATCCAGCGCTCTCTGGTTGGATAATGTGAAGGATCATTAACCACATCTTGCTGAAGAACATTATGGGTTATAAAAATGTCATCTAGACCATGCTGACAAGCCCATCTGTATTTAAGGCTGAATCCCTTTGAGAGAAGAAAAGCACTCCATGTGGCTCAATGGGGCTGTGATTTCAGATGTCAGAAAACTATTAACACATAACCACAAGCCGTAAGAGAGTAGCTGAAGGAACGTGAAATATGAAATCTTTCCAATTGCCTCTCTTAGAGCCTAAGTACTCATCAGAAGAGTACATCTTAGAAAAAAAAAATCTTTTAAAGAATTTTGAAACCTATCAATACAATTAACTGTAACCTAATATAGCCTTGAGTGCAACTGATGGCTGAGATTTTACTTTACAGAATGGTGAGGATGAGGGAGAGATGTATTCATGACTAGCATCAGATTACATCTGCCAGGGGGGGCAAAACTGTTTGGGGAGAGTTAAACTGGATAACTAAGAAGAAAATATTATTTCAAACTGTGATAAAACCAAACTCGTCTGTTCCCTAGGATCATGCGAACAGGATAGATTGATGGCTAAAAGGAAATGAACTACTCTATATCTAGCCATATTTACTGATTTCTGTAGAATGTTGTATATTCACATTTTGGGTCTGTGTGTTTCTATCCCTTTGCAGATATATAAGAATATGTATTAAGATGTGCACCCATATATTTCCTGTAGTTTTTTTTTTTTTTCTCCTGGCCATGCCTGATGCATGTGGAAGTTCCCAGACCAGAGATCAAATCTATGCCACAGTATCAACCCAAGCAAGTCAAAACTACCATGAGATACCACCTCACACCAGTAAGAATGGCCATTATTAGTAAGTCCACAAATAACAAATGCTGGAGGGGTTGTGGAGAAAAGGGAATCCTCCCACACTGTTGGTGGGAATGTAAGCTGGTACAGCCACTATAGAGAACAGTATGGAGGTACTTACTCTCTTTAAAACTTTTTTTTTTTTTGTCATTTTGTCTTTTTAGGGCTGCACCCCTGGCATATGGAGATTCCTAGGCTAGGGTCTAATCAGAGCTGTAGCCATCAGCCTACACCGGAGCCACAGCAACGCCAGATCCGAGCTGCATCTACAACCTACACCACAGCTCACGGCAACACTGGATCATTAACCCACTGAGCGAGGCCAGGGATCGAACCCACAACCTCATGGTTCCTAATTGAATTCTTTAACCACTGAGCCATGACGGGAACTCCCTCTTTAAAACTTTTTAAACTGAACTTTCACAATTTTGAACACCAAACAAAAAAATACATCTGCAAATCTATGAAATAAATTTAGGTTGGCTTCATGTTTAAAATCAAATATAAAGATATATTACATATATAGATATAATAGATATAAATGTATGCTTACATATGTGTCTATATATGTACACATATATGCATATTACATAGATAAGCATACATAATTGAATAAATTATCACTTATTATTTTGAACAAAGTTTATCATTTAGATCAATTTAGAATAGGAAAAGTAAAAGTTATTTTCCCCTCCTTTATTCCTTCTTTGATGTTCTTCCTTTCTTTAAGTAGATTGTATTTTTAACCTATGTTATTTTTCTTCTTCTCTAAATAACTTCCTTTAACATTTCTTGCAAGGTTGGTCTACTGGCAACACATTCCCTCAGTTTCTCAGAGTACAGAATTCTAGGTTGGAGGGTTTGTTTGTTTTTTTTTTTTCCTTCCTTCTCAATACTTTAAATATTTCACTCTCATCCTTTGCATGGCTTCTGGGGATAAGGTGGTATAATTGTGATCTCTGTTCTTCTATAGGTAAGATGATTTTCTCTGGAGTCTTTCAAGATTTTTTATTTATATTTAATTTTCTGTAGTTTTGAAAATGACAAGCCTAGAAGTAAGTTTTTTGTGGTTTTTTTTTTTGGGGGGGTATATTTTTTTCTGCTTGGTGTTCTCTGAGCTTCCTGGATCTGTTGATTGTACTCTAATGTTAACTTGGGGAAATTCTGTATCACTATTTTTTTTCAAATATTTCTTCTGTGCCTACATCTCTTCCTTCTCTTTCTGGTATTCCCATCAAGCATATGTTAAAATTTTGTAAATGTCCTACAGTCCTTGGATATGGTTCTGTTTTTATCAGTGTCTCTTCTCTTTCCTTTTGGTTTTAAATGTTTCTATTGATATATCCTCTACTCAAAGATTTTTTCCTCTGCTGTCCCCAGTCTACTAAGAAACCCATCAAAGGCATTATTTGTTTCTATTATGGGGGGGATGTTAACTATTTCTAGCATTTATTTCTGCTTATTTTTTAGGATCCCCATCTCTTTTATACATTCCCAACTGTCCGGGCCAAATGTCTACTTTATCCATTAGAGCCTTTAGCAGACAACCAGGAGTTGTTTGAAATTCCTTGTGATGACTCCAGTATTCCTGCCATGTCTGGTCCTGATAGTTGCTCTGTCTCTTTGTTTCTTGACTTTTGGTATGCCTTGTGATTTTTTTTTTCTTGATACTGGACACAATATACTAATAAAAGGAACTGTTGTAAACACAGGCCTTTAGTATTGTGAGGGTGAGTTAATAAGGGGAAGGGAAGCATTTTATGGTTCTATGATGAGGCCCAAGGTTTTTAGTGAGTCTGTGCCTCTGGACTGTGAACTTCACAACTGTTCTTCAAATGTTTTTTTCCTCCTCCCTTAAGTGGGACAGGATCGCTCCATTGGGCTGGGGTGATAGGTTTCCCTTCCCCAGGTCAGTCAGGCTTTGACAAAACCCCAGGAGCTTAGGCTCTGGTTAACTAGTTTTCCCTGAGGGCAGGCCTTATTAACAACAGAGTGTTCTGGCATATTACCTAATGGTTCCTTCTCCCCTCCCTCTACAGAGCACAAGGAAATTTTTCTTCAGTGTTTACTATGGAAACCTGATTAAGCTCCTGGCGGTGATAACATTGTGTGGCCTCCCCTACGGTGGGCTTCCCCTGGAATTTTTAACTCTCAGTTTTTCCACACTGAGCCTCAAGCAATTCATCAATTCGGTTCAGGTTTTCCTACCCTGGCACTGATCCCTGCAGTGGTTTCCATTCCTGAGTCTCTGTTGCATTCCTCTATTTGCCTGTTGGTATTTCCATTCTACTCAATTCTGCCTCCTCTTCTCTTAGGGCATGCAGCAGTATTGTTGATGTTTCAGTCTGTTTAGCATTTTACTTGTTAGAGCAGGGTGAAGACTTCCAAGCTCCTTATCTTCAGAAATGGAAATGGGAAGTCTCATGTCATATATTTTTAGACAAATAAAAACATACATACTATGAGCAAGGGTCTGTGACTTCAAGAACTATCCTTTATTTAGAAATGATGACACAAATACTATTTATCAAAATAAAGAAAAAATAGTAAGAGACATGACATTAGCATGGTACAGAGTAACCCTTGGGGGGAGAAAGAGCAAGATCACTTCTGCTGAGTACATACATACTAAAATGGCTTTTAGAAGCTGCTGTTTTGTGCCAGGTGCCATGTGAGGCAGCTTTCATACATTATTCCATTAAACCCCAACATTCCTGACAAGTAGATGGTTTTAATCTCTATTTTGTTAACAAGAAGATAAAAGTTAACAAGATAATTAATTTGGTAAACAAACAAAAAACACCCATAGTTATTTGTTCACCAGCCCTCTTTCTGTCATAGGGAAGAACAAATCTGACTCCATATTACATCTTTTCTTTTACCTTTGTATTCTATTGCTTTTGCTTCCAGTTGAGAATGTTGCCTATAGCCTGAAATATACAGAACAGTCCATTCTCAAATCTCTGATCCTTAACACTTTTCTATTCAAATGGAGATAAAAAGTTGCAGAACAGAGAATAATATTTGTCTTGTTGAAGGTTTACAGGAACATCATGACCTAACCTCCATGGACAGCTGCAAGAACAAAGGATTCCTACACCACGAAGTTTGCAACAACCAACCACACACCCCTCCCCCTTTTAGTATGAAAGAAGCCTGAAATCTAATTTGTACAGATGGTTCTCTAAGACATTGTCCACCCTTTCTTGGACTCCTGGCTTTGCAAATATTGCCATTCCTCACCCCAACACCTCGTCCCTTGATTTACTGGCCTGTTGTGGGTAAGCAGAATGAGCTTGGACTCCTTCCATCACAGCTTCAGATTCTACAGCAGAGACATAAAGGTAGGTGGGGTTTGGGGAGGTGAAATGAACAGATTGTACAGCATGGGCTGAGGCACAAAGGCAAGAGAACCCAGGACATGTCCAAGGAACTGGAATATATGTCTCTTGTGGCAAAATTGTTCCTTTTTGTACGGAGAAAAAGATCTTCCCTTAAACCTTAACCTTCTGTCTCCCAGCTGTACCTCACTGGCCAGAACAGTCACTGACCAGCTCTAGGTGGAGGGTAGGTGAACACACTGCTACCTACAAGGCAAACTGGACTGTATTAAAATGGACATGATGAGTGGATATTGGGAAGACACTAACATTATCTGCCACACATAGAAAGCACTGATAAATGGTAGCTCTCAGTTATGATGACTGTATTTTATTGAATCTAAGGCACACATTTCCCACATGTTAACATCTCGTAAACCAGGATGTGTTCTACAATTTCTCTCAGAAGAAACTTGCATACCTTGGCTTTGTGTTGAAGGTATTTGATGTTCATCAAGTACCACCACAATGAAGGTGTTTCCACCACACATGAATGCACTTTACATTTTTATTACCTAATTGTAATTTAAAGTGTCGATAAAAACATGATGTCATGATACAGTAGTCAGGCAAAAGACTGCCATACTAAACAAGACAGAGGTAGAGTTGAAGGAAGTAAATTTCCTTTAAGTGGAAGTATTGTTAGTGGTCAAGAATTTAGCCACTAGAATCAGAAATTTGTTCTGGTTCCACCCCTCAGGAGCTGTGTGACCTTGGGGAATGTACTTTATCCCCTGTGGCTCATCTATATGAAATGGGGGTGACAAGGTCAGTGTGAGGACTAAATGAGTTAATGCTGGTGAGAGTGCTAAAGATTAGGTCTGGCGCATAAGATGGGATCCATAAATGTTGGCTATCATTATTAATAGTGTCTGAGGCAATAAATCACTGCAGGTGACTAAGTGCCCTCTCATATTATCTTTAAGTCCAAGATCAAGTGCCTTCTACTTTCTAAGACAGAAGATATACACATGCAAATAAAGCTGTATATATATGTACATGTGGATATAAGTATGTCAAGAGTATGTATAGTTATTCAAATAAAAAAATCCCAATACACATGAGGAAGGATAGTTAAAGACAATGGAAACTGGCAAATATCTTAGAATATATCACAGGATTTAAAAGACCGAGAGAAGTTCTAAACCCTCAGAGAGTTTCATTAGAGATGACATCTCAGTAACTATCAAAAGCTTCTAGCTGATATTCAAGAGAAACTGTTCAATATCCAGCAATACATACTTCTATTATGGAAAAATTGATACTGTGAATTCAACCAAATAGGAAATGCAAACAAAACACAGTGTTTTTAGATAGGCTTCGAAATTATCTGTCAATCCCAAGGCAGGTAAAGAGGTCACAATCATAAGCACAGGTTTTAGAAAGCAGCTGGTCACTGTGCTGTCCAAGGTCAAAGGTCATATAGAACATGTAGACCATGAACCTGATGAAGGCTCAGACTCAAATGTTGGATGTTATACAGAAGAATCAAGTCCAATGGAATCATTTGAATGAATTTATAGAAAAGTGAGATTGGTTGAAAAGAATAATATACATTTAATGCAATATTTCTTTTTAAGTCAGTTGTGAACTTGACCTTAAGTGGTATCTTGAAACAGTATTGCAATTCCAAAACTTGTCCTCAAGGGCTAATTGAGAATAAATCAGATTGAACCTGATTTTTAGAAACGTAATCATGTTTTTAGAATAAAGATCAATATTAATATATATATATAATGTCATAAATTTAAAATTTTTATTTATAGATCATTCGATTATATTAATGGCAGTCTCCGTCTTCGCCAATAAGTGTTCTTTTTTCCTTCATAATCTGAATTACGTTTCTGGAAGGAATGTGGGCAAAGAGTGAGCACTCACATCCTCCCTTGGCTTTTCTTCTTAAAGATCTAATTTTCAAGGGTTAAAAATGTCTGATGCCTTGGCTATATGGCAGTGTTTCCCATGGACAGAGATGATGTATTCCCAACCAGGTAAATCATGCTGCAAAGAAGGATTATAGTTTCCTTTTTGGAAATTAGTCTATTCAATAAAAATCTCATGGAAATAATGATTGGTTTTCTACACGTGCCTGGCACTTCACTTGGAGTAAGTAGTCTGTTGCCGGAGTCTGCCTTATTCTGCAACACTGTATCTACCATCCATGTATATATGTTATAGCCAATATCCAAATGCCTTCTAACTCCTACAGTGGAGAAAGAAAAATTGGTAACACAGTGAATTATTTCAGTTTAATATGCAGTTCCCAAGACAAATAGGTGGTTGTTAAAGAAAGCGTCATGCACTGATGATGATCCTTGGTAGATGAAAATGTGAACAGATTTCACAAGTCTTTTCAGTTTCACAGGTATTTTATAGGGATATTTTTCTATTTCTAAACACGTAAGGCAAAATGTCTTGCTTAATTTTTCTGGGAGAAGAAAAACTAATACAATGGAAACATTTACTTGTTTTTCTTATTCTTCTTCCTCTAAGGATATTAGCTGGCACTATTTATTTAACCATATGTTTACATTACACTGAGTACCAAATACTTGATGTGCCTTTAAAATATGCCACTGCATGTTTAAAGTAAATGAATTCCTGAAAGGGATGATTGGCTAATGGGTGTATGAGTAGAGAGATGATAAAGTAAACAAGGGAAGAACTTCAGAAAAAAAACCCTCACCCAGCCCTCTCAAGTGAGACACACTTCATATATGGCATTATAATTATCTCTGTAGTTCTGTTTTTGCCATTTAACTGAGAGCATCTATTTCAGTGCATGAACCATATGTTCTGTTCCATGATAGCCATGGCAGAATCCATAGAATCACGTCCAGAAAATAGCATAATAGATAGACATTCTCCCAAAGGAAACAGTTATTCTCTGTGAGGATGCTGAGGTCTCTCTGCTACAAGCCTTATTCAGTCCCCAGTCCACTCTCCACACTCTATCCAGCATTATAGTATTAAAACGGCTTTCTGGTGGTGAGAGGGATAATGCAACTTTTCTGAGTAGTATCAACTTCATTCATGATCATTAACATTCAGGAGGCGTCAGCCCTGCCTGGAAATCACTACATTTCTCTGTCAACTGGCTCTCTCTTATTTGTCCTCAACAAAGATTGCCTGTTTTCCAATTGTCATCTTGCCTCAGCTGATGATCTTGTCCTATGCCTCACTGGAAAAAATAGAAGTCTTAGAGCATAGCCCTCCCTTTTGGTCCACAATGAATTTTCAAGGTCTCTTACCCACCCTTCCTGTCTGTCTCTCTAGCTAAAGTGAAGAAAGTGTCTATTAAAGATCAACCGTACTCCACACAGTTTGGTCATTAGCTCCCCCACATGCTCAGGACCTTGCCTTCATGGGTCATCGCATCCCTTCCTGCTTCCTTAACCCCTTCTCAATTACCAAAGCTTTACAGGTAAATTAGTTGACACTATGACTAGAGGAAGGAAGAGATGATGAGAGGAAGGGGAACGGAGGGAGGGAGGAGGGAAGGGGGGAGGGAAAGGGAGGAGGGGAAGGAAGGAAGACATGATCTTCCTTTGATACCCTGATCCTTCTTCAGCTACTACCTTACCTTTCCAATTCTCTTCTCAGTCAAAGTTCTTGAAAGGTAACTATAAAGGCTCTTTCCACTCACTACTCCATCTTTCTTTACCTTCAGCTCTCTACTTTTCCCCCACCCTTAGTAATGACATTTCCCTTTCAAAGGTAGCTAATTGCATGCATGTTGCCTAACCAGGAGACATTTATCAGTTCTTATTTTCCATGGCCTCCCAGTTGTATGCTCACATCCACCTCACTTAAGAAAATGATTTCTGGGGTCTCATGTAAGCTGGAATCCCAGTAACACCAAATACTGGATGTGTGACCATTTTAAACTTCCTAGTCAGGTTTGTTAACCACTAAGCCACGAAGGGAACTCCAAATAATGTCTGAAACAGCAAAAATGCTATGATTTAAACAATACTTTTAAATTAACAAATGCAACAATGGTTGTAATGTTCAAAGCCTGATTATTAGGATGATGTAATCCTTAGAAAGAAATGACAAGGAAACATTGTATTCCCATCATAGTTACTGAAGCAGTTATTGTAGTTATCTATTATTCCTATGTTATCCCTAAGCGACAATATAATTTGAGGACTTCATTTGCAAATTACTTACAAAATGGTTGTAGGAAGACAGCCTCGGGCTTTTAGAAGCTATGTTAGCTTGGTACGTTTCATATTAAGCAAATCATACTATCTTCATCTGTGTATAAAAATGTGGATCCTAACTGTGAATATCTAGATGTGGTGACAGAGACAAAGGAGGAAGAACCACTTAGAGGGACCTATAGCCTTTATTTTATAAGTTTAAGGTCAATCCTAGGTATCTTCTTCTTCCCAAGGTTGAGAATCACATTAGCTCTGAAGACCAGTTCTCCACAGTAATACATGTATTCCAGTTGGTGATTTGTCTCAGGAACAATGGTCTTACCTACGATTCATTGGGGATCCTGAAGGATAGTGAGGACTCTCTGAGGGGTAGAAAGTTGTACATTTTAGGCAGAATTCTATAAAAGGTGTAAGAATCAAAAGGGTTCGAGATTTGCATTCCTCTAAAAATGAGTGATGTTGAACATGTTTTCATGTGTTTTTTGGCTATCTGTATGTCTTCTTTGAAGAGTTGTCTGTTTAGATCTTCTGCCAATTTTTTGATGGGGTTGTTTGTTTTTTTGGTATTGAGCTGCAGAAGGTGTTTATAAAATTTGGAGATCAATCCCTTGTCAGCTGCTTCGTTTGCAAATATTTTCTCTCATTCTGTGGGTTGTCTTTTTGTTTTATTTAGGTTTTCCATTGCTGTGCAGAAACTTTTAAGTTTGATTAGGTCCCATTTGTTTATTTTTGTTTTTATTGTCATTACTCTAAGAGGTGGATCTGAGAAGATATTGCTGCAGTTTATGTCAGAGAGTGTTTGGCCTATGTTTTCCTCTAAGAGTTTTATAGTATTTGGTCTTATATATAGGTCTTTAATCCATTTTGAGTTTATTTTTGCATATGGTGTTAGGAAGTGTTTTAATTTCATTTTTTTCCATGTGGCTGTCCAGTTTTCCCAGCACCACTTATTCTCGAACAAGCTGTCCTTTCTCCATTGTATGTTCTTGCCTCCTTTGTCATAGATTAGTTTACTGTAGGTGCATGGGTTGAATTCTGGGCTTTCTATCCTGTTCCACTGATGTATATTTCTGTCTTTGTGCCAGTACCATACAGTTTTGATGGCTGTTGCTTTGTAGTGTAGTCTGAAGTCAGGGAGCCTGATGCCTCCAGCTCCATTTTTCTTCTTCAGGATGTCTTTGGCTGTTCTGGGTCTTTTGTGCTTTCAAACAAACTTTAAAATATTTTGAGTTCTGTGAAAAGTGTCTTTGGTAATTTGGTAGGGATTGCATTGAATCTGTAGATTACCTTAGGTAGTATAGTCATTTTGATAATATTAACTCTTCCAGTCCAAGAGCATAGTATGCCTTTCCATCTGTTTGTGTCATCTTTGATTTCTTTCATCAGTGTCTTACAGTTTTCAGAGAATAGGTCTTTTGTCTCTTTAGGTAGGTTTATTCCTAAGTATTTTTTATTCTTTTTGATGTGATGGTAAATAGGATTGTTTCCCAAATTTCTCTTTCTGATCTTTCATTGTTAGTATATAGAAATGCCATCAATTTCTGTGAAATAATTTTGTATCCTGTGACTTCGCCAATTTCATTGATGAGCTCTAATAGTTTTCTGGTAGCGTCTTTAGGATTTGGTGGTAATGTAAATTGGCAAAACCACTGTGGAAAACAGTATGAAGATTCCTCACAAATCTAAAAATAGAATTACCATTTGATCCAGCAATCCCACTCCTGGGCATCTATCCAGAAAAAAACCGTGACTTGAAAAGATACATGAACTCCAGTCTTCATTGCAGCACTATATACTATAGCTAAGACATGGAAACAACCTAAATGTCCATTGACAGAGGAGTGGATAAAGAAGACGTGGTACATACACACAACAGAATATTACTCAGTCATTAAAAGGAAAGAAATAATGGCATTTTCAGCAACATGGATGGCCCTAGAAATTATCATGCTAAGTGAATTCAGTCAGACAGTGAGACACCAACATCATACATATGCTATCACTTACATGTGGAAACTAAAAAAGGACACAATGAACTTCTTTATGGAACAGATACTGATTCACAGACTTCGAAAAACTTAATGGTTTCCAAAGGATATAGATTGGGGGATGGGGGGAAGCACCTGGGGTTTGGGATGGAAATACTAAAAACTGGGTTGTGATGATTGTTGTGCAACTATAAATATAATAAAATTCATTGAGTAATTTAAGAAAAGGGTTCAAGGAGACAAGTGATGTCAATGTGGTTTTATTACATTTATCTCTACTGCAGCTCCTTACAATCACCCCATGAGGGATGTGTGCACAGGTGGCGGACGGGTGAACCCCACCAAAACAGGAAATTCAATTAGAGTGAAGGTCATTATCACTTATTGCAAAATGGTCCAATAAGTGGACTAGTTAAATAAGAAGATAAAGCTCATTTCCAATGGCATCAAATAACTAATTTCATCTCAAATTATATTAAATAAGGAAACATCAACAGAAATGAGGAGACAACTATACTGTATATAGACAAGGATTACATACGGTTCCTAAAAGCATGAAATTTTATCATAGAGTGTACTCACCTCTATCAACACATTTCAGTCTTTTGGCTGCCTCTAAGGCTTACAGGTTTTTTTTTTTTAAAAAAAGGATTATGTTACATATGGAAAAGTCAATAAAAACAAAACCTAATAAAACTAATAGTCCAGGGCAAATAACCTGTAACAAGAATACCCATGAATTTTCTTGGTATTTATTTTAATATTGCTCAGTTCAATAGGGTTGTTTGCGTTCTAATCAAAGAGCAATCTATATTTCTATTTATCTTCCTCAGAAGTAGTAAAAGAGCTTATTTTGGTAATATCCGTTGTGGGGAAGAAGGGGAAGTAATTGGACCAAGGAATAGCTCAGATGATGCAAAACATATCCCTTGATGATTCTCAATAGGTCTTATAACACAGACTATTATCAACTGCTAGATTTAAAAGTCACAATGGCATAGTCCTAGAGTTCATGTAACAGGATTGTGAGAAGGTTATAACTTTCTTTCCCTAGAATCAAGAGAAAATACCATTCATTTGAATTAAACTCTTTCTATAATCATTTCCAATAATAACCAGAGCCCTAAGGAGGTGCATGTATATTCCAATACTTCCTCTACATCTGGACTTGAGTTGACATGAGGTGGCAAGGGTTATTTTCAGACCAGTTGGCAGGACGATATGGTTTATGTTTTACAGTGAAAGTCCCTGACACAGACTCCAAGCAACCAAATCCTTGGGTTCTAGTCTGGCTTTGCTACTATCTAGGTCTGCAAATTTAACCTCTCTTGGCTTCAGGTTCTAGAAATTGAAAAAAAAAATGGAGTACTTCATTCTTAAGATCAACCTCCAGTTCCATATTCTTAATCAGAAAAAGTATGACAGGTTTAAGAAAATAATTAATGGTCTACAGAATTAAAATCAAAGAGACTTGCTGAGGTAAGCAGCAAAACTTATAAAGGACAATGTAAGGTTAATTTTCTTCTAGACTGAGTGAACTTGTACCTAGTATTTATGTGGACTTGAAAACTATAAGTGTTTTTAAAATTAAATCTAAAATGAAGGCATTTAAAATTATTAGCTGCTTATCAGCATGATACACAAAGAACACTGAAGTGTGAGATTTTTCCAGCGAAACTCATCATTAAACTTTCACTAACAAAGCCATCATTTCTTTTCCCCTCTGTGATCACACCATCTCTGAGGCACAATTTTCAGTTTAACAGTCTTAAAATAAGGCGAGATTAGGAAAGATGAGCAGGCAAATCAAATGATTAAGTTTCAAAAAGTTTTACAGGTATTTAAGCCTTGGGAAAGCTTAATCAAAGTTAATGAAGAATTTAAAACAGGAGTGAAAATTAAAGCAGTAGGAAATGTTAAAGAAAAAATGACTATTCGGTTGAAAAAAACCCAGGAGGAGCCATGGGGAACAGATGCTAATTATCATTGACAGGAGGAACTGGCTCTAGCAAACACTGGAAGTGACCTGAAAAAACAGAACTGAGGGAATGAGGGCAGAAAAGGAAATTTAAGGGGATGCGCGAAAGGGAGGGTGCAACATGGATTGTATTTTTTTAGGCAGACTATTGATTCTGCTTAAATGTGTTTCTTCTAACATCCATATTACCATAAAGACAATCAGAATCTCCCCAGCTCTTGATATCTGTTCGCTCACTCATTCATTTAACATTCTATTTGGAGCTCAGTCTATTAGAGCATCTGGCTGAGTTCTGTACCACTAAATTCATTACCCACCTATCCTATGAGAAAAGATCCCAAATGCATCTCATAATCCTAAAACAGAAAATTTTAAACTTCTCATCCTTCTTGGTCTCAGTTATTGGTTACTCATCTTGAACCAGGATTATCCCGGATTGACATACCATCCATAAATGACCACACACTACAATGTTTTCTGTAATATCTTATTACAAATATATATCAGGCATTTGAATCTGTGGTGGTGTTTTATCTTATCAAATATTATCCAAAAGGTACAGATAAGAGAAACTAAATAGCTGGTCCAAAGCTAAGGAAGGCATTTTCTTTTGCCCAATCACAACAGGATTTATCAAATTATCCACGTGTGATTTAACTGAATCCCAAGATGGATTTATTTCCAAAGTATGGCACCAGAGAGTAAGATAGCATTAAAATCACCTTTCAGGTTAACTATATTTATAGAAATGCACAGAAAAATGGGCTAACCTTGGTACTCTCCCCCATTGCAGAAAATAGGAGAAATACTCTGAATATTCTGAAATATTCTGTTCAGCCATTTCTCTATGGTTGGCAATGTAACATAAATACATACTAAAAGCAATCCTAAATAGCCTACCAAATAGTTAGCAAAGCCAGGGAACTGCCCACTGAACTCTTAGTGTTGGCTTTCTTTTTGGGAGAGTGATGGTGGGGTCACAAAATACAAACTAGAAATAGCAACCACAAAATAATACCCAGGGATATTAAATGCCAATGTTTTGGGGGTTGGAGAGTGCTATAAGGTCTAGTGGTGGCCATGATAATCAGAGTGATTGCTAAGGGACTCTGCCCCCTACTTTGTTCCTCTCTGGTAGTCTAAACAGTGAGGAATGTGAAGCATGGCCACAGTCAAAGGCCAGCCTCTTTTTTTTTTTTTTCTTTCTATGGCCACCCCTGGAGCATAGGGAAGTTCCTAGCTAGGGGTCGAATCTGAGCTGCAGCTGTCAGCCTATGCCACAGACAGCAATGTAGGATCCGATCCATATCTGTGATCTACATTGCAGGTTGTGGCAATGCCAGATCCTCAACCCACTGAGTGAGGCCAACATGAGGCTGCATCCTCACGGACACTATGTCAGGTTCTTAACCTGCTGAGCCACCTGGGAACTTCCCAAAGGCCATCCTTGATCTCCCCTGGCATCAATTGGCATGCCAACGGGGGAGGGCTCTAATAATTGTGACCCTTCTTCATGCCACCAGATTGGAAGAGTCACGAGAAGGGGGTCATAGGTAAAAGCTGGGACTGACAGGGGATACCTTTGGTTGTCAGAGATGCTCGCTTTCACAGAGAAGCTGTGTTTACTATTAAAATTTGCAAGGTAAAAAAGTGCTGTTTTCCATCAGTTAGGAAACAAATTCATCCACATCTGACATTGGTTGCAGGGTCTAACCTTTGCCAACAGATTAATGCATTAGCAAGGAAGCCAAATGAAAAGTGCTTAAGCACACAGTACAATGGCTAGGATTTAGGAGTGCTCACATGGCAGTTTATATTTACTGAGTGCTACAATGGTTTCCATTATTTATTCTTCAAGACAGATACACGAGGTATTATCTCCATTTTTTAGGTAAGGAAAATAAGGCATCAAGTAGTTAATGTGGAATCATATAGATTAAGTCAGGCTGCATCTATACACACACACACACACACACACACACACACACACAAAACCTTTGGGAAATAAAAATGAGCCTAAAATGCTTTCTTGACAGTAAATAGACCAGTGGCATTGAAATAATTTCTTAGCAGTAAAACTCCACTTAAAAAAAAAAAAAGTTGGAGTTCCTGCCGTGGCGCAGTGCTTAACGAATCCGACTAGGAACCATGAGGTTGCGGGTTCGGTCCCTGCCCTTGCTCAGTGGGTTAACGATCCGGCGTTGCCGTGAGCTGTGGTGTAGGTTGCAGACTCGGCTCGGATCCCGCGTTGCTGTGGCTCTGACGTAGGCCGGTGGCTACAGCTCTGATTAGACCCCTAGCCTGGGAACCTCCATGTGCCGCGAGAGTGGCCCGAGAAATGGCAAAAAGACAAAAAAGAAAAAAAAAGTTAATAGAGTTCCTTTTATACAATACAACAATGGCATTGCATTCATAGAATTTTAAGTATAAATTTCTAACAATGACTAACTATTAGGGCAATTAGTAGTCTTATGAATATAAAATTTAAATCAGCATGGATAGTTGTTCCAGCCTTCTCTGACCCTTCGCATCTGTGAATTTCAGAACTCCTGAACCCCACAGACCACAGGACCACTAGCTATTGGTGGGAAATGTTTGCTTAACTTAACAGTGAAAAATCATAGATTCAAGGAGTTCCCACCGCACACCATGGGATCAGTGGTGTCTCTGGAACCCTGGGTCACAGATTCAATCCAAGGCCAGACAGAGTTGGTTAAGGATCTCACATTACCACAGCTGTGTGGTATAGGTCACAACTGTGGCTCCAATGTGATCCCTGCCCAGGAACTTCATTTAAAAAAAAAAAAAGTACAAATATAGCTTTCTTCATATGGCTATGCCTCAGGGAAGCCAAAAAAGAAAAAACATATGTAAGTTCCATAAAACCTATACGTATGTGTAGACATAACGTAATAGCATCTGAGCCGGAAATGCATTTGAACTCTTTTTTTTTTTTTTTCTTTTCATGGCCGTACACCTGTGGCTTATGAAAGTTCCCAGGCTAGGGGTCAAATCGGAGCTGCAGCTGCCGGCCTAGGCCACAGCCACAGCTACAGCAATCATCCGAGCCATGTATGCAACCACAGCTCATGGCAACGCCGGATCCTTAACTCACTGAGAAAGGCCAGGGATCGAACCCGCATCCTCATGGATACTAGTCAGGTTCAATACTGCTGAGTCACAGTGGAAAAATCCCTGGAACTCTTGAATGTAATCATTTAATTAGTGAACCAACTGTCCAGTTGAGTGGGGTGAGATGGGGAGAACCTACAAGAAGAAGCATGTACACAGGGTGATAGAAAGGGTGCAGCAAGGAAGGCTTGTGGCCAGTTAGAAAAAGTCCTCCCTGGTCCTCATTATAAATCTGTCCTCTCTCAGGCAGGAAACAATGAAATGCAATTAAGTAAAAAGATGCTAACGGTCATATTAATTTTCCAAGAAGAAACAATAGCCTGACGACCTGGAGGCTATTGTCTCAACTGTCTGTCTTTTGAGAAAAAAACTGAATGGAACTAGAACTTTTAAGGGGCGCATGAGTTCAGAAAGAGAAAAAAATAGGGCAAGCCAGGACAGGCAGGCAGAAAGCACGGATGAAGGTGACATCAGTTGAGTTGATGTCATAAGGCAGCTGAGACCACACAGTGCCTGTGGGCAGCCCACGAGCCACAGGCTGAGTTAATGCTGAGACACAGGCGGCCACTCCCAGTGGAAGCTAAATGTGGTGAACCCAGATGCTGGAAAGAATAAGGCATGCCTCTCCAGGAACCCAATAGAATATAAAGAGAATGACATGACCTTGGACAGGAAGGAGGAAGTAAAATGAATTAGGAAGAAAGACGGAACTAGGGACTGGAACCAATGAGCCAAACTGATGAGCAGAGAACAGAATCAGAAACTGCCAGACCTGAGAAAGCTTCATCTAATCCATGAAGTTTGGGGCTGAGACATTTGAAGTACACATAGCACCTGTTAGCTCTGTCTAGTCTATTCTATGCTTCAAACCTGGGTCAAGGTGAATACCGTGGCTCTGGGTTACTCTGCTGCTTTGTATGAAGGCTGCCTTCTAGATCAACTGTAGCAGAATGCTTTGGTTCTTTACAAAAGGGGAGGCAGGGATGGTGTGCTCTAATGAATGACAAGGGAGGCATACATTTAAATAAAGAAGGAAGGCCAGGACTCCTGTAACAGAGGTTTTGGGAAATAATTATTTTATTCCCCAAATTACTGGAATCAAAAATTATGCCATTTCAAGTGGTAGTGGGAACCAACCTGGGGTCATGTTTATGTTAAATAAGAAAGTGCATGTGATTGATTGTGTAAACTAAAAATCACTGGAAAAGGAAAATTATATACTGAGTTGACCCTGGATTTCAATCCTTAGTTCACAAAGTGTGTGTGTATATATATAAATTTTTCCTGTATATAAATGTGAAAGATGTACACTATAGAATATTTGGAAAATAGTGAGAAAGATTTAAAAAAGAGAGAAATAGTCAACCTTAAACATTCCACTTAGAGAGGACCACTTTCAACAGTTCATTGCATTATACACAAGGTTTTATTCTTTTGTACATCTGTGCCTTGTTTATGAGTAAAACTGAGGCCCTAATACTTTTTTAGTTGTCAACGTGTTGTGTACTTTGCCATTTCATTAGAAACTTAAAACGTTCTTTTAAAGGCTGCATGAAATTCCATTACGTTTAATAAATTTCCTAAAGTTGAAGGTAGGTCTTCAAATTACCACCATTTCAAATAAAGTTATAAATGGTATATAAAGTTATTACTATTTATTTCAACTAAAGTTATAAATCAGTGTTCTTGGTTTTACTTGCATTTATTTGGTTACTGGTAGGATTGATCATTTTTCATATTTGGGGCTATGTGCCTTTCTTTTGTGTATTGCCTTCAAGTCTATGGTCTATTTCTCTTTTTTCACTGAGGTATTAAGCTTTTTAAAGGTGCTCTCTTTATATTAAATATATAAATTCATCCTTTGTCATACATATTTAAAATATCATTGATTTATCCTATTTCTTTTTTTTTTTTTTGACATATAGGAGGCTTTAGATTTTTATGTAGTTAAATATTTTCCTCCTGGATTTTGTGTCTGGTGACACGTTCTGAACGATCTCCTCTATGCTACAACCACACATACATATTCTCCAGAGGTATCTTCTAATTCTTTCAAGGCGTAATAAGCTTGGAGCTTGGAGGTTTGAAGCTATCCCCAACCCTCACCTTAATCCTCTGCTCTAGTCTGCCTCTGCTGACCTGAGTGGTAATCTGATCCGTGATTTAATTTCCTCATCATGAAATATGATTAATATGAACATCTACCCCGCAGGACACTTAAAAGTAATTAATGGGATAATCCATATGACATACATGGCTCAGTTGCCTGAGGTATAATAAATACCCAATAAACTTTCGAGATTATTTAACTCCCTGTTACAAATGAACACTGTTTTGGAGAATACGACAAAAATGGACTTAAACTTAAATGTTTCCAAATTATTCCCAACACTATATTTTGAATAATTCACATTGTGTCCCACTATTTTGAGATGCCACCACTGTTATATACTAAATGACTACAGGTGTTTGGATACGTTTCTAGACTTTTTATTGAAGTCCACTGATCTGACTGAATAGTAATGCAACACTGCTATAATATTAAAATCAGTGTGGCTGAATAATGTTTTAATTACTTTTAGTACAATCACCCCTCCATAATTATTCTTTTTTCAGAAAATGTCCTTGACTAATCAGGCTGCCAAAACTTCTGGTTAAAACTCCAAGAGGGAATTAACCAAAGTATATAAAAATGCCATTTCTCTAAAGAACATTCCAAGGGCTCACTCTAATATTTGTAGAGAACGTCCAAGGTGAAATTTTCTATCTAAAGTTTACCTGAACGCTCATCACTTCCTAGATTCTGTCCAGTAGAGTTTAAGTGTACAAAGGTCAGTACCAACTGTTCAAAACAAATCAAGATTTAGGAGTTCCCTTGTGGCAGAACAGATTAAGGATTTGGCATTGTCATCGCAGTAACTTGGGTTGCTGCTGTGGCACATGTTTGATCCCTGCCCTGGGAACTTCCACATGCTGTGGGCATGGCCAAAAAAAATAAAGTTTCTGCTTGCTTGTTTTGTTTTTATTTCTCAGGGCCATGCCCACAGCATATGGAAGTTCCCAAGCTAGGGGTCAAATCAGAGCTAGAGCTGCCAACCTACACCACAGCCACAGCAACATGGCTTCCAAGCCATGTTTGCAACCTACACCAGAGCTCACAGCAACGCTGGATACTTAATCCACTGAGGCCAGGGATCAAACCCGCATCTTCATGGATACTAGTTGGGTTTATAACTGCTGCACTAAAATGGGAACTCCCCCCAAAATCAAGCTTTAAACGTATCTTTGTAAAGACTAGATCAAAGAATCCATTGATCCTCCCCAAACCATTCCCTAAACCTAGCCCCAGGGACCCTCAGGACTCCGATTCATCACAGGACTGTGGTCAACCAAGCCAAGTCGATGCTGCTTCACCCATTACTTCAGGGAAGAAGAAACCAAATGCCTGCAGAGCCTGAGAACAAACAGCCCAAGTGCCAGCTCTTCCTCATACTGTCTCCACCCTGCCCTGGATAGGTTGGTGCCAATGGGAATCTTACTTGCCTCACCTGGGTGGGCCTTCCTGTCAGTAGTGAACTAATGAAGTGGGAAGACAGAGGTGCCAAAAGTGTCACCCTCAGTCTACTCTTGCATCCTCCCCTCTAGAAAAAAAAAAAAAACAAAAAAGGAGCCCTTTGGCAACTTGCTTCAGATCAATACAGCCCACTTCAATGTGAGAAAGTTCCCATGTCTTCACAGTGACCTGACTTTTGCCCCAACTTCTGTTTAATGATTCCAGGGTTCTGTATGCAAAACATATGTTTTGATAGATCGCTGTTGACTGTTAAAATGCCATGTTCACATTCCTCCTCTCCTCGGTATTTATTTCACAATAAATACCTTAAGACTTTCCAAATTACTCTAAATTTATATCTTGTAATAGATTCTTCGGGGTCTTTTACTTTCTCCCAGGATTGGGAAACTGACAGGAAAAGAAAACTGAAAAGGGATCCTTTAATAGAAATGTGTAAATTATGCTGAAGATAGAAGACAAATAAGGAAAACTGCTATTTTTTCAAATTAATTTTGACTATCAAGTAGATTGGGAGTGTGAAAATGACAGAAAAGAAAAGAAAGAAAAAAAGTGTGTATGACATCTTAAGGTTCCTGAGAGCTAGGAAGAGGAATGCTAAGTTGAATTAGATGTATAGAGGTCAGGAAGGGAGCATTCAAAAAATCCTGATAAAGGGAAGCATGGAAACATTGCTGAGATTCTGAAAGAGAAAAAAATGCTTAAGAGGTTTATTATGTTATTCAAAAGTAACTTTCACTTTTCCTTCTGCAAATAATTTTTAAAAAGAAAAAAGGGTAGGAAAGCTTATCTAGAGAGACCAGTTGGAAGCTGTGATGACATCAAATTTTATCAAATTCATGAGAATCTGCGTATATGATAGAAGGATGGATAACTAAAGGGAAATATTTGTAAAATATAGAGTTGGAAATACTAAACCCCAGAATAAGCTAAGGCTTGAAAATATATATATATGGCAGGAAATATAATCTTCTCATCTTCCTCCTCTTCCTTCTCTTTTCCATGCCATTGAGCCAGAGGAGTTTCTTTGTGGCTCAATGGGTTAAGAACCTGACATAGTTCCCATGAGGATACAAATTCAAACCCTGGCCTCACTCAATGCCTTAAGGATCCGGCATTGCCACAAGCTGTGGGGTAGGTTGCAGATGAGGCTTGGATAGGGTGTTGCTGTGGCTGTGGTGTAGGCCTGCAGCTGCAGCTCTGATTGGACCTCTAGCCTGGGAACTTCACATGATACAGGTGTGGCCCAGAAAAAAAAAAAGAAGAACAAGAACAAGAAGGGCCAGAAAGGCAAATGTCTTTGTTCCTCACAGCAGGAATGATTAATGAGTGTTTGGGGTGCAGAGTTGAGTATTGCTCTACTTCTCATCCTCATCCGTAGTGGAGAACAACTGTTGATTAAAGATGGTTAGGGGCCAATCCCAGCATGAAGCACCTCACCAGGTGAGGACACTGTAACAGGTACTTTCTAATTGTAAACGAATTGAAGACTCTAGCCATGTTCACTTATTAGTGAACATCCTGGTTTGCCTAAGATAGTCCCAGTTTATGCCTGCCTTTCTGACACACTGATAGACCTATTTCTCTTTTAAATGTATCTTTATTTATTTTGTCTTTTTAGGGCCACACTCATGGCATATGGAGATTATACCAGGCTAGGGGTTGAATTGGAGCTGTAGCCACTGGCCTATGCCAGAGCCACAGCAACATAGGATTCAAGCCACGTCTGCACCCTACACCACAGCTCATAGCAACGCTGGATCCTTAACCCACTGAGCAAGGCCAGGGATGGAACATGCATTCTCATGGATCCTAGGCAGATGCGTTTCCACTGAGCCATGACAGTGGACAGGAAGTCCTTAAAAGTATCTTTATTTGGATGATAAATTATATAGTTATCCTTAACATTTCAGAACGCCCAAGATATTTCACATTTACTTTTTTTCAATTATCTTTGAGAATCTATGGAGAATGGAAGTGGTGCTGTGAAAGTTGAGATGAGTTATATTCTAATTTTCAAAAGTGTAAAGAAGGAATATGTGATTATCCTGTGACCAAAGTATATAGATCTGATGATCTGAGGTTACAGACTATCATCCAGATTTTTGCGATGACTTTGAGAGAGAAAAAGTCATCATTAAGAGGGAACATGGGTTTTCAAAAACTGTATTAGGTGAGATCCACCTTTATTCCTTCTTTTTTTTTCAGGCTAATGTAGTACATGCCACAGGATTGCAGTAGACAGATTGAAGGTGGATTTTAGCAAGATCTCAGATAAAGATCTTCTTGATACTCTTACAGACAAGGATAGAAATGCAAACTGTCATAGAGTTTGATAGATTTTAATTGGCTGAATGACTATTGCAAATAGTGTTGACTAACGTTCACTAATGAGCAACATTAACTCTGCCCTTGGCGCTGTCCTTTTCAATATTTTTCTCACCAAATTGGATTAAGACATGCTGATCAAAGTTACATCTGACGCATGGCAATAACAGATACTGAGATGTCAGAGTCAGGATCCAAAATTATCTCATCAGACTGGGAAAATGAGCCAAGGCTTAAAAATTAAATTTCATGGGGAGAAACAATTTCATAGGGAGAAATTTATTTTCCAAAAACCGGTTGCACAAAAACAACAAGAGAGGACATGAGATTATATAGTAGCAGATATAAACAAGAAATAAACAATTCTGTGGACTGAAAATCATCATGTGGTGAGTTGGCCGCAAAAGCAAATACCGACATCAAGGGGGTGATTTATCAATTCCACTTTGAGTCCAGCATGTCACACCCAACATAACACATTCAACTCCAGGAACCTTGAGCTTAAGCAAGACAGTGGCGGACTAGGAACCCGGCAAAGAATCATCAGGAGAGTAAATTGTAATAGTCATTTTTCTTAAAAAAATAATCAATACAATAGCAAGAATAACAACACAGATTTGCACCCCGTTATCTGCAGTTCTGAAATCCCAGACAAAGAAAATCAAAAGACGTTTAACTCAATTGTTGCCAAACCCTGATCTGAAATAAGGAGAGAGCCTTTATCTATTCCAACATAGTGTACATATTCATATATTTATTTGTGGAAATATTAATGTACCTAATTATGGGATTCTGCCCTGTGGCCCACTGGATAAATATCTCCATTTATCTCCCTACTGCCTTTCAAATAAAAATCTAATACTAACTTCAAAAAACATCAGACTTCAAGGGTAAAAGATTGTGAACTAATAATAATGAAAATAACAATAATAATAAGTAATAATATAAGCATAGTAATTATATCAACTAATTATAATATTTATAATATAGAATAATACAATGTTAAAATAACAAGGATAACAATAACAATAATAATAAAAGCTAGCAGGTAAACAGACTGTGTGCCAGTGTGCTGTCACAGCATGCAGATCAGCAAAGGCTTTGAGGTAGCAGAGGTCAGGACCCAAGGGCAACAGGAGGACACGAGAAACAGCAGGGGTAGATTGTCAGACGTCTCCTCCCCCCGCACCTGCTGTTGGAAGCAGAATCCATGCCCTCTGTGGACTGGGTGGACCCCCCCCGCCAACATACTTAAACATTTCAGGGAAAAACCACAAAGGGGAGATAATGGACTTAGAGGATAGCCTGGGCTGTCTTGCAAGGTGGGTCCCTTCAAGGTAACCATGATATGTACCAGGACTGGGAACAAATTCTACAATGCCACCCAAGGGGTAGGCATTCCTGGGGAAACTTACAAAGAAGAAAATCAGCAAAAGAGACTGTGGCCCTGCATCCTTCCATCTCTTTATAGAGAAGCGTGGGGGCCAGTCTGAGCAGTTAGCACACAATGTGGTTTCCTTCTTTTTCTTCTTCTTTTTTTTTTTTTGAAAAAGGGCAGGCTTGTGCTTGTTCAATTTGTCATGGTAGATGTTACCTTGAGTGCTTTAATCCTTCCAAATGTTCTGCTCCAATTTCTAACACTCAGAAGTGTGTCTTGAACATAAAAGTTTAAAGAGACTTTAGCGGTAAAAGTAGACTGCATGACCTCTAAGATACTTTCCAACTCAGTGTCTTTGGTTTTATGAGATGCTCTGCAGAAGTATTACGCATTATTAATATTTCCCCTAATCTTAGTTGGCATTCTATTAGCCTTCCTCACTGATACTGCACAGTGAATAAAGAACTTAAATGTATCAATACAGACCTTTGTCCTCAAGTCTATTAACTGATTTGGGGCAATATAAACTGCACTCGGGTGGAACATCATTTCTACGTAACTCACCCACTACAATTCAGTCTCTTTTGATTCTTATTCCATCTTTCAACTTGCCAGCCCCTTCCCATTTATTTCCTTCTCCTACTCATGCGTCAAACGCAAGAAAATCCATATTCCAGCTCTACTGTACTGCTTTCCGGAGATTTGATAAACCCCAAACAGCAACAGAGTAGATTTATCGTCATCTGTGTCATAGTGACTGAGGGATATAAAAGGCAATATGTTTTTCCCTAGTCATAATCCTTAAATGCAGGTGATGGTATTTTCTGTGATCTCTTTGGTATTCTCTCCCTTAAAAAAGAGGACACATTATTTTCCTGAAGTGGGTGTTCATGTCTGCAAATTTGCATCGACAAGTTTGCATCTCTATTCAAAGCTCCCCAGCGGTGCCCGCTTCCCATCAGTCGTGTTCTGTCAGACCGCTGAGCAGGTCCAGTGTAGGTTGTAAGGACATCTACCCGGGGCCGTCCGCTGTGAGATGACTGAGGAAATAATTAGGTGTACGTGCTGGCCCCCAAGACCTTACACTATAAAGATAAAAACTCTATAATTTAATGTAATATGTATAATAATGGAGAGAGGTGTAAATGGCCAACTCAAGAGGGTCACCCAGATAGAAGGAACCATCATTTGTTCTGAACAAGTTACCATGGCAACGAGAAGAGTTGCTTAACATTGACTCAAATTACATGGTTTGAAAGTCATCTAGCAATTGTCATTCGATTTGTATATACCTGAGTACCAAACCTGAATCAGAACAAATAATTGGAAAAGAAAAAAAAAAATAAATGAGTTGCAGCTCTGGTCACCTTTCAAGGCAGAGCTCTAAAGTACACCAATGTGCCATGAATCCATGGATGGATGTGGGTCAGGCCTTCAGTCTTCATGCACTGCTGTTGGAAGAGGAAAGGAGCTTCCAAGCCACTCATCACAAGCTAAAAGAGCCTCTTCTTGTTGTCCCAGTGGGCCATATAAATGGCATCACTTCTGTGTGTGTCGTGTCCTGAATATGGGAAGCACTGAAAGTGTAAGCCTTAGTTTAGGGATGGTTAAAATTAAACTGGTTGACTGACTCACTGATTTATTTCTCCTTGATAAATATATTAGTGGGTGTCACTGGGTTGAAGCAGCAACATTGATGAAACCCAAGCATGAGCACACTAAGATTTCACAGTCAGCACTGTGACTTGATCACTTCTCGTTGAACACTGCTTCTGAGAATAGGATCCACACTGATCTAGAAAAAGGATATTGACTTCTGCTGTATTTTGTTTTCTTTATATTTAAGACATACATTGTTAATAGTTAATAAATACATATAGACTGGTACCCTGATTCCAAGGAAACTAATCAAGCAATATCATGGAGGAATCTGAATTTGAAGTATCTTTGGTGCTATTCAGATTTATTCTTGAGTAAATCCTACTTTTTATTCCTAAAGAGCCATTGAGAGGTATATTTGCATATATACATTTGGAGGAAGAATGCATTGGTTCTGAAGGATTTTCCAGGCAAGGGGAGGAAAGATAACAGTATAGTGAAAGGGAAATATCTTTGCGCTTCTTGAAGCACTTTTAAATCAGTGGTTCTTCTCTTTCCAATAAACAAAGTACTCTATAAAAAGACGCAGACAAACAAAACCTAAACAACTACCATTAAGAGATACTCAACTACCTGGAAAACTTGATGCCTCTTCAGTGTGCCTGCTGCTGCCTTCTTTCTGACTGACACTTAGGTCCTGGCAATGGTTGCATACAGTCTCTCAATTCCAGGAATGGAGAGAGTTTTTCAAAATTGCCTCATGGTGGGGGTGGGGAGGCCTCCCATCAAGCACTTGGTCTCTTCCACTGTCTTAAATGTAGATGATAAAAAATACTATCGTAACAATTTGAAATTTGTTTTTATATTCAGAAACGTCTTTGTCTAAAACTGTAAATCATTCTCCTTAACACTTTAACATCTGAGACCTTTATCTAGTCTTGTTTTTACTTCAAATTCCCGGGGTGTCTGCCTACAAAGCTCTCTATAACATCGTTGGTTTCTTCTTTTTTCCCACCATTTTATTCACTCAACCTCCCTTATTAATTCAATAAAGATTGTGTTCCAGGGTCCATGCTAGAAACTAGAATTTGAAAAGATGAGTATGACAAAAAAAAAAATTTTTTAAAAGGAGTTCCCATCATGGCGCAGCGGAAACTGAGTCCAACTGGGAAACATGAGGTTGGGGATTCGATCCCTGGCCTCACCCAGTGGGTTGGGGATTTGGCATTGCCGTGAGCTGTGGTGTAGGTCACAGATGCGGCTCAGGTACAGCGTGGCTGTGGCTGTGGTGTAGGCTGGCAGCTGTGGCTCTGATCAGACCCCTAGCCTGGGAACCTCCACGTGCCACAGGTGTGGCCCTAAAAAAGACAAAAAGAAAAAAAATTAAAAATTAAAAAGATAAGTAAACATGGTCCTCCCCTTCAAGGGGCTTATAGTCCAATGGAGAACACTCTGTCATCCCATTGTTAAAATGAGTCCAAAAGCTAATTTTTATACCAAAAAAGCTATCATAAATAATGGGCATATTATGGTAAATCTTCCCAAACTGATATTCTACCCACTTTTATTTTTGGATTTATGGACAATTTCTTATGAAAATTTAATTTCCTCTGATGTAAAATTTTAAATGAGATACATTAAAATAAAATTAATCAAAAAATTTAGGGCAAGAAGGGCTCTGCTGAGATCTTTTAGTGTAATCTTCTCATCTAACTGATGGAAACACTGGTGCCTAGAGAGCGAAATAACTGTATTTGCTCAATAAATAGAGCCGGAGCAAAAGCCATACACTAGGCACTGAGGTGCAGGCTGAAACTACAGTGATGAATGAGATCTACACTAGACTGTGTAATTAATAAACAATTATCCATCATTTTATTGTAGTTGTAATAAGTGCTATTCTTTATCAGTGAGAAGTAGGAGATACTGAAAGAGGATAAACAGAGTGGGAAAAAAAAAAAAAAACCCAGTCTATATACACCCGGAGACTATTTATCTCAGAGGGTCTCATGAAAGATGGGACTTTATGCACAGGAGGTTCACCCCAGGTCGCACAGCCAGGAGATGCACGACTGGAACTGGAACCAAAGTCTCAAGGTGTGAGTGGCACATCCTCTATTATATATTGGCAAGTTCCCTACAGGTGGTTATTTATTGCACACTGACAATGAGAATGTCAGTAGAACACTGTCTACTTAGTTTATAAGCTCACCTTTAGTCCTGCCTGACCAGTATGCTCATCGTTCAATAAAAGCTTGAGATATATATATATATATATATAATTATTGATCAAATTTATTATGCAATAGATGATAACAGAATTGAGAAAATATAATGTATATACACACATTAAGTATTGGTTTGTGTATTTTTCCAATTATTTCTTTCTGATAGTGAGGTCTTGCCTCTTTGTGCCATATAATACAATTATTTAATAATGCAAATAAAGGACTGTTTTAGATTGACAACTCCCTTAAGTGAGCTATTTATCACTAATATATTCATTTTATCTTTGTTTATCCTAGTGCACTGCCAACTAATATTATCGGTAGTGTGCTTTGCTTAGGAAGATGCAAGCATAACCAATTCTGTATATATTTGTTACCTCCAACTTTCTGGTAACATTCAGGTACCATTCTTGGTAATGAACCACATGCTCTGTGCTTTTCAAAAGAGCACAGTCAGGAGTTCCCATTGTAGCACAACAAAAACAAATCTGACTAGGAACCATGAGGTTGCAAGTTCAATCCCTGGCCTCGCTCAGTGGGTTAAGGATCTGGCGTTGCCATGAGCTGTGGTGTAAGGCACAGAAGCAGCTCAGATTGGGCCTTGCTGTGGCAGTGGTGTAGGCTGGCAACTGTAGCTCCAATTCAACCCCTAGCCTGGGAACCTCCATACATGGCAAGTGTGGCCCTAAAAAGCAAAAATAATAATAATAATAATAATAATAAAAGGTACATTCTGGAGTTCCCGTCGTGGCTCAGTGGGTAACAAATCCAACTAGGAAACATGAGGTTGCGGGTTCGATCCCTGGCCTTGCGCAGTGGGTTAAGGATCCAGTGTTGTGGTGTAGGTTGCAGACACAGCTCGGATCCCAAGTTGCTGTGGCTCTGGTGTAGGCCGGGGGCTACAGCTCCGATTCGACCCCTAGCCTGGGAACCTCCATATGCTGCAGGAGCAGCCCAAGAAATGGCAAAAAGACCAAAAAAAAAAAAAATTTCATCTGACACCTGGAATGTTTGTTCCTCTTTCTGTATCGATTTACTCTTCTCAATTACCACAAACCCTCAAACAGAGACACAGATACGCAGAGACACAGACACAAACACAAACATGCCTGTGTCTGAGTTATACTACAATCTTTCACCTCTTTTGCCTATATAGTAGATTGAAACAAGAAAAGAAAAAACATTTTTAGAATTTAATGAGAAGTGATTCTGGAACCAATACATAAGTACTTTAGAAATATTTGAAGGAATATTGAGCAGGTAGAGAAAATAAATGGTTAGGCAGCTGATTCTTTGACTTCTTAATCCCCCTATTGATTATGTCTCAACTTCAGCAAATTCTTGCGCAAAACAACAGTCCCTGGAAAATCCCCCATTACCCTAGGATCCCCATGAGGTATTTCATTATTGAGCAGAAGTTGCTCGTCTCTGCCCAGGGGCAGCAGCCTTGCCTTCCCACCAGCTCCGCCCCCTTCAGAGAGCTGCCCATCCTCCATCCCCCGGGCCCCAGAGCCTGGGTCCACCAGGCTGTGCTCCCCACAATTGCACAGCTACAGGTGCACACCCTGACAGCAACACGTTCGCCTGAGATAGCAAACTGGACAGAAAGTACCATGTGTACACTTAATCCCAGCACCTTTTCCTTATCAGAAAAAAAGAAAAGCTTGGCTGGAACTCACAGATTTGGAGATCTGAGGAGTTTCCTCCAAACGGAACAGCTTGTGACACTGTGACAGAGCAGTGACCTTGCCTAATTCCAGAGGATACAGATTTCCGGGCATCACGCTGACTTGTGTTTACTTTCAATTGCCAGATACATATTCTTAGAGTAGGGAGAGGAGACTTACTCACAGATGGTAAGTTCAGGGGCTCATTAGCTTGAATGATGACCCCCTCCCCCAAATCCATGTTTCTAATCAAAAATGGTTAAGTATCCAGGCAGTTATTCCACAAAGACACATTGTTTAACCTTGGAGCTTATTCTTCCCTTTCTCCTTTATTCACTGCATTTATAATTTTTCGTTAATTTTCATGGGTGATCTTCTATTCCTTCACTTTATGAACTTGATTTACTTGGATTTTATGAGTTAGCCCAAACCCAGTGTAGGAAAGGAATTAGACACTGCTCTAAGTATAAAGAGCATCACTCAAAGCTGGGAAGCTTCACAACTAAACTAGATGTACCCTTACTAGTTCTTAAAGAATTTTTGAATTAAGGTATCTTTCTTAGCACTGTAAATGCTTATATATATATATGTTCATAGATACTAGAGTCCATAGATCAGGGATAGACATTGTATATTGTGATATCCCAACCCTACCAAATGCCTGACTCATGATAGGCATTCCCCACATGCCTGTCAGACAGCTAATTGAATGAATGAAGGGGCAAATGAATGAATGAGTGGTTGTCAATGACACCTTTCCTTTACTGAAGACATAACACGAATTAGACTCTACGTTGGATAGTCTATATAAATTATTTGATCTAAGGCTCATGATACTATAAGGCAAGTATGATTACTCCCAATTTGCAGATGAGAAATCCAGCCACTGAGAGAAGTAAAGAGCCTTAGCCAAGTTAACAAATTTCATAAATGACAGCTTTAACTAGGACTCAAGGCTGTCTAGTTCAAAGCCTGAACTCTTCGTCCCTAGGACAGGGGTCAGCAAACTATGATCTACACCCCTCTTGCCTGCCACCGTTTTTTGTAAAGGAAATTTTGTTGCAATACAGCCTCATCCATTTGTTTCCGTATTGTCTCTGGCTGCCTTGGGGCCTACAGTGAAAAAGCCCAGCAGTTGCAAAGGAACTGGCTAACCTGAAAGGCTGGATATTTATTCTCTGGCCCTTTCCAGGAAGAGAGTGTGATGCCTGCCCTAGGACATACTGAAGGAACAGATTACGGTGGTGAAGAAATGGTGAGAAGAAAAGCAGAGACTCCTGCCCAAGGGGATTCAATTTCCATGTTTGCTGATTCCGCAATTTTATCCTACTCTCTACTCCAACACAACTGAGTTACTGTGGGACCGAAAAATACCCAGGAAAAGTCCTTATCTATTCATTCATTCATATTACTGAAGTATAGTTGATTTACAATGTTGTACCAATTTCTGCTGTACAGCAAAGTGACCCAGTCATTTATAAATATATACATACACCCACACTGTCCCTCCCTTTCTTATATTATCTTCCATCATGGTCTACCCCTGGACACTGGATATAATTCCCTGTGCTATACAGTAGGACCTCATTGCTTTCCTGTTCTAAATGTAATAGTTCACATCTACCAACCCCAAACTCCCAGTTCCTCCCACTCCCCAACCCCACTCAGCAACCACAGGTCTATTCTCCATGCCTGGGAATCTGTTTCTGTTTTGTGAGGTAAGCAGAAAAAGAAAGACAAATACCATATGATATTGCTTATATGTGGAATCTAAAATATGGTGCAAATGAACCTATCTGCAAGGTTCTAATTTAAATTCAGTCAGCCTTCGGTCAATGTCGGTACAGACTGTGCTGTTGCCTCAGGCTCACATTTGTCCCTGTTTGGTGCTAGGGTTAACTCATTCCCAGGGAAGTCTCTGTTCAAGATGAGAGCAGATAGAGCACTGTGGGTTCCTGTTAAACAATGAATTAGACTTTCAAAGGGCAGAAATAAGGTAACCACATTCTTCAGTTCTCAGTGGAAAGTGTGAAAAATTTCGGAACTTAGTAAGCCTTTCTCTTCTCGTCTTTAAGGTGTCTCACTCTCCCTTTTCTACATCTTCCTTCCCTCCCTTCGTATCTCAACTTAACTGTCCATCTATAGAACTTATCAGATGTCAAGTATGTATTGTATTAATTAAATAAAAGTCAATGCTCCTCTCTTAATTAGACCAACATTTAATCACATTACATATGATAGATGCTACACAAACAAGATGTTTTCACCCAGACAAGGGCTAAACATGACTTGCTTTTGTTGGAGAGACGTATGGTCTTTGGGGGATGGGCGCTCTCTCCCATCGCTCTTTTTATCTATGAATGATGAGCTAAGAGCAGATTAAAGGCCCCCGGGAAGAAGATAAATTTGGACTGTGTTCCCTTTTCTGTGAGATAGTTATTAAAACATTCCTGAGGTCCTTAAATCATCCACAATAAGGCCAGAAGGCAGGAAATTGTAACCTTCACAAAAGAAGGAATGTGTTGAGTTTTTTTCACTGCTGTGTTCTACACTGCCTTGCACAGTGCCTGGCATGTTAATATTTGTGGATGAAAGAGAGGTGAGCAGGAGGGATGGAGGAGGGGGTAAGAGGAGGGAAAAAGTGGAGGGAAGGAAGATAAAGAGAAGATCAGAGAGGGATCTTCTTTTGACGGAATTCTTTTGAGCACACCCATCATAATGGAGTGCTTGGTCTAGACCGAGATTCTGGATTTAGTACCTGGTTTTTTGGGGGGTGGGGTGGGATGGGCAGTGGCTCTAGTCTCAGCATATGTATTTGATGCTGGAGTCACTCCTAGCACATGGGCTCAGCTCAGGGAAGTGGCCCATTTGTGCATTGTCACATTTGCCTCCCAGTGATTTTGGGCTCTGACTTGTTTCTTTCTGATATGACACTAAGGAAGAGAATAGCCTCCTCTTCACTTTGATCAGTGAAGTTTAGGGAGAACTCTGCACCTCCTGGGCAGTGGCTCCTCAAGCAACACACCGATATTATCAGGAGAAGGTGGTTTGGTGGTCCCCTGATCTGCAGACTTGTTAGACTTTAACCACACTGCAACTCCAGCCAGGGCAGCAAAACCCCACTAAGCAGCCCAGGCAGGGGCAGCACCTGGAGAGGTTGGACAGGAGAGGTTCTGCTGCTTCCACACATGGAAACAGATCCATGGACAGGCTCATGGGGAAATGAGACCAGTACTGCAGATTCTCAGATTATCTCCATAGAGAAATTCTGGGGGAAGCCTCTTTTTTCTCATTTGAGAACTGGGAGCCCCTGCAACCTTGTGCTCTGTTTCATCTGTGAGGCTGACTGTGTTAGTCACAGGTTTTGTTGAAGGCTAAAATCTTGGCACTTTCCTGTCACCCCTCATTGCCCTTCTACGCTGTGAGGTCGGTGGAAAACAATGCACAGCATCTGGACTAGTGTGTTACCAATTCCTTCAGCCCAAAGGTGTGTGACAAACCAGCCAGAAACCATTGGCTTGCCTGGTCCTCATCAGAGTGTTTATCACTGCGTAATTCTAGTGGCTCGCTTCTACCTGTTTTCATCTTTATACAACCATACACACATATAGAAAGATTTTCACTATGAAATGTAATGTGCATACATATATCTGAACAAAACCTCATCATAGACCTTAATGAATTATTACCAGACAAACACTGCATGGGCCAGGAAATAGAACACAGTTGGCCCTTTCAAACAACCACTCCTCACCCCGTGCACACTCATGGCTCTTCCTGTACCTTTTCCCAATCACGTCTTTCTCCTCCTATCTAAAGAGAACCACTCTGATTTTAAGGCAATATTTTCCTTCACTTGCTTCTTTCATTTCCACCTAAATGTGCGTGGTGTGCCTTCCTAAACCTTTTAGTTTAATTTTGCCTGTTTTTAAAAAACTCTATGTAAATAAAATCAAACTTTGTTAGTTCCTACGTGAACTCTCTAGAATCATTTCATCTGACTGGCTACTTTTGATTTTGCTTGTGAGAAATAGCTTCACTGTCCTGGTTATGTGTAATTCATTTATTTTCACTGCTGAAGAGTATTTCACTATATAGATACACTATAATTTGTGTATCTATGTTAGCATTGATGAACATATGGGTTACTTCTAGTTTGGTTACTATACTATACTCCTATAAACATTCTTTTATATATGTCCTGTTACAAATGGACATGTACTTCCAGTGAATATATAACTAAGAATGGAATTGGTAGATTGGTGGATATGAATATCTTCAAACTAACAGAAAATGCCCATCTGGTGTGCAGGGTGGTTAAGCTAGTTACATTCCTAACAGCAGTACGTAGGAATTCTTATAGCTCCACATCCTTATCAATAATGTGAGAAAAAAGAGGGTATCCATGTATGTGTGACTGGGTCACTTTGCTGTGCAGTAGAAAACTGACAGAACACTGTAAACCAGCTCTAATGGAAAAAATAAAAATCATCATAAAACAAACAAACAAAATACTTGATAGTCTCAGTTTGTTTAAATATAGCCATTCTCAAAGATATCACTATCTTATTATGATTTTAACTTGTACTTCCTAAATCATTAATGGAACTTAAAATCATTTAACTTTTTTTATTTGTGAAGTATATGCATAAATTGAATGTTCTTTTTTTTTTTCTATTGAGTTGTCTGCCTTTTTCTTGACTTGTAAGATTTTTTTTCTTAATAGGTATTCCAGAATACATACAAACACTTTGCTTTTCATATGTATTGTAAATGTTCTGTCTCATTCTTTTCACTCCCTGTGCTAACTCCAATAGGAGACACATGTTCAAGTCTCTGTGGCAGGGTCTCTGTAGACAGATATTCAGAGCACTGTTGAGTACAAAGAAAGAGCTGCCAGCTGATCCTGGGAGGAATGGTAATTTGAAAAGGTCATATGAAGGTGAATCCTGAAAATACCCACTTATATTTTCTAGGAAAATAAAGGGACTTCCCTGAATAGAAGGAACAGACTTAAAGAGAATACTACCTAAGCTTCACAGATGATACTTTGGGAGTAAAAGAGATGTGAAGAAAGAACAGTAACTAGAAGATCAAAGGATCTAAACTTGATAACCAAATTTAGGGGAGCTGTCAAAAAAAAGGAACAATGAGACAAGAGAGTTGAAGAGTGGTCTCTGAAGCAGGAATAAAATCAGATCAAGAGAGAATCATTAATAGCCTCAACAACAGAACCATACTAGGTGTGATTTTTAATTTTTGTGTCAACTTAAATAGCCTGTGGGGTCCAGTTGTTAGATCAAACACTGGTATCAAAGTTGCTGTGAGGTAATTTTTAGTTGTGATTAATGTGTAAATCAGTAGACTTTTTAGGCAAGCAGATTATGCTTCATGACATGGGTAGGTCTCATTCAATCAATTAACGGCTTTGGGAGGAAACATTGAGATCCCCAGAGAAGAAAGGGATTCTGTCTCCTGTCTGGCTTTGGACTCCAGATCACAACATCAACCCTTTCCAGCCCACCATGTCTCTCGCTGGCCAGCCGGCCCTGAAGATTTCGGACTTGCCGGTCTTTGCAACCACGTGAACCAATTCCTTAAAATAAATCTCTGTCTAGAAATGTATATATCCTATTGGCTCTGTTTCCCTGCAGAACCCTGAAAAACATACCAGATGATCCAGAGGTCCTAAATATATCCATGCCAATGTGTAGTTGAACAGGGGCGGGAGCAAAATGCATTAGGATTAAGAAAATAGTGGCATTATGACGCTGAGATTAATTTCAAAACCAATGAGGATAATGAGAGAAATTACGGCCTTAATCAGTTAAAGTTACCGAGAAAAAGAAGTATTTTATTTTATTTATTTTTATTTTTGAAAAAGAAGTATTTTAAATGGGAATAAATGATACTCACAAGAGTTGGGGGAGAGTAGTGTATAAGTATGGCATGGACTTTTCAACCATAATTGTTGAGTGACAGTGTTGGAACAGAAGTCTCAAGGCAAACAAATACTGTGCTTCCTCTCTTGACCTATTAATGCAAGAGAGAGCAGTACTCATGGATGAAGAACGTTATCAAGAAAGGTCTATTTATCATCTACTCAGTGGCCAATAGAACTCTAGGTATAATTGAGAAATGGTACATGGAGTCTATAAGATTTAGAAGCGTCTTTTCACTTAAATATTTGCTGTGGTTTAAGGAAAGCCTTAAGAGCAGATGCATGGTTGTCCTGTGGTGGAGTAGAGCTGGGCTG
This sequence comes from Phacochoerus africanus, assembly GCF_016906955.1. Classification (NCBI taxonomy): domain Eukaryota; kingdom Metazoa; phylum Chordata; class Mammalia; order Artiodactyla; family Suidae; genus Phacochoerus; species Phacochoerus africanus. The sequence continues at coordinate 21,472,942 of NC_062559.1, read as the reverse complement.
GATGGCAATGACAGTGAATTTCGGAAGTTGCAGATAGAAAAGAGGAAAATATAAGCCTGATGAGTATTACAGGCAATGGATAGCATATCACAGAGATTCGGGTTTAAATTCTGCAATCCTCTAATACACAGACAGTTACAACCTGTGTGACTGGTGTGGGAAGCAGAATTTTCAAAAAGTAACTCCAAATGCTCTTTCAATCACCTGAAAAATAACAAAGTTAGAGTTGGAGCCCTCACTTTTCCCAAGGGGTAGGGTTACAGTGTTCTCCCCACCTGAAGAAGAGGGATAGCATCTTCCCACTGGGTTCCGAAGTGCCCAGATTCTGAGCAGCTGGCTCTCTTGCACTGCTGACAACTAAATGCAGACGGCCTGTCATCTAAAAACTCTACTTGCACTGTCTTGAGAAAGTGGCCATTCCATGGCCCCATAAGAAGAGAGAGCAGTTAGGGGCAATGAACCTTCCCTAGAACAAAAGCCCACTATGGGCCCAGCAGGTAGCTGGCCCTTAGCTGCTCTCTGTGGGATGTTGAGCCTTTAGGAATGTTCCTCTCTTCCTGAACCAACTTGTAAGATTCTCCAGTAAAGTCTGTTCTTGGACCATGTGATTCTGTAGAATTCTTGAGCCCAGCTGCACAGCAGTAATCTGAGAGGGCGGCCACCATATTTAGCTTTGGTATTCTTACTTGTAAAATAGGAACTATGCCAACTACAAGAATGAGTTATTGTGATGATGGAAACAAGATAATGTGTTTAAGATACTTAGCACATGAAATAGGGCCTATTTCATGGGGCTAAAAGAAGAAAATTTAGTTATGGCTAAAATAATTAAAGGCAAATAGCTTCAATTTCTCAACTGAATGATAAGTCATGGTTCTGGCCTCAACAAAATCATGCTCAAGATAATGAAATAGAGAATAACAATAGAGTGTGTGGCGGGGGTGTCACTGGGCTAGTGTGGCTGGAAGGGATATTTGCAAAAACAGAGGGACTAAGCAGAAGTAAATCTACCTCTGCAATTGTATCCCACTAACAAATGTAGATTGCATTTTCACTTGTTAATAGTAACTCAACATGTCTTTCTTTGTGTTTGTGTATATACCAAATATGAGCAGAAGCTTCTGAATTATCATAAGTACATCTGTTGCGATATGACTGAACTTTGAGAGGACATATGTGTCGATAATAGTTGTTTGATTAATTGAATACCATTTAGAGGGGTCTGTCTTCCTCTGTTTAAGATGACATGAATAGGAAACTGTGAGGTGGGAGGGTCTCTGCAGAGCAGATTATTGTAAAGAAGCTGGCCAGAGGAAACTACAAAAATTAAGCTTTAATTGTGTAGATAAAGCAGTTAAAGCAAAGTCAAATTCTTGCCTTGGAGCTGCTTCTGAATTTATTGCCACTGCCACTAGGGCTGGTCAGAACTAAAACGTCGCATATGGACAATATGGAGAAATTAGACCCCACGTGGGCCCACTGAGATGCAGCCTGTGTGCCTGTAGGGGTGAGGCTGGGGCCCAGGAAGGGGAAGTGAGCATGTGTGCAGGTAAGAGTGAAGCCATTCATTTCAAGAATACAGTCTGCTGGATAGAAAGAGGCACTAACCACGCCCACTCCCTACTCCCCACAGACAACTCATGGAACTTCTACTCAACCAGAATTTAATCCTCTAGACTTTGGGGACCTTTCAAATGCAAATGGACCAAGAATGATCGAACTCTTACTATAAATGGACTAATATTTAGATTTGAGTGTGAAGGAGTGGAGGAAGATTTTCTCAATGGCCGTTGCGGGGTAGGATGCAGAGAAGACAAGGGACCTGGTGTTCTGAGGGAGGGAGAAACAGGCTGGGAGGGAACCAGAAGTCAAAGTGGGGATGGATAAGACCACATCGCCTAATCACAAGAGGGAGTCAGGCTTTCCCTGGGAGAAGGACCCTGACAGAGGAGCAGGTAGGGCTGAGCGACACTCTCCATATCTCTAAAGTCAGAAGACCAGCATGTTAATTTTCACATTGCAATCTTTGAAGTTTTGCTATACCTGTGTCAAACTCTGTAACAATGGCAGATATACAGACTTGGCGTAGAATAAGAGGTAAGCAGAATGGTGAAGAAATGCCATTGTTAGGTCCAGAGGCCTTGAGTTGTCATCCACCAAGGACAGTGACTGCTAAGGCCACTCTCTACATCCTTGCTGTCAACATAGGGTGATGTGTGTTAAAGGTGTTGAGAAGGGAGCTGTCTGCCTTCAGGACAGAGCATCACTCTCCAGTTGCAAGGTGTGTTCAACATGCCATCCTGGGAAGAATGAATTCCTCCAGCAGCACATAATGGGAAAATACTGCGGCCCTGAGCAATAAACTGAGGATATTTCAGAATCTCAAAGACTACACCCACTGCTTCTTCTAACTGCAGATTATTGGCTTTCATGCTGTCCTAACTTAAAAACAAAAACAAACAAAAAACTTGTGATTTTTTTTTTTCCTCCTCACAATGGAAGAATTCCTTATGGACTTTGGATTTAATGAAGGTAATGTTAACTGAGTTATTCTTTCAGGTCTTGATTCCTAACAAATGTCAAATCCCCCCCAAAAGTAAAATAATCACCTTTCAAATATCAGTCTTGTAAAGCAGAGGCAAGATCAGAAAAGGAGTAGGTCATATGATATGGGTGAATTCTTTTCATTATTTAACACTTTGTTTACTTAATTACCCTCATTAAATTATCACAAAGAATGGTTTTCCCCTCCCCTTGTCCTCCACCCAAACCCTCAACAGGGAAGAGTTGGCTGGAAAAGTAAACAACTTAATAATTGTCTCAGAGTTCATTAACATTAATTAGATACAGTGCCTCCCCCAAAAGTCACAGTAGTCACTTACTGGAATAACAAATGACAGGACGGAAACCCAACTGTCAACATGGATACAAAGACTCTGCTACTTTATTGAAGGTTGAGGAATAATCGGATCTGTTTTCAACAAAATCCTTTTAGTAGTCATATTTATTTTCCTGATTTTGAGGGTACTACATGCCTCTTTGGGAAAATTAAGGAGATAAAGAAAAATATAAGAAAACAATTGTGATTGATAATAAAGCTACCAACCACACATGCTCATTGTAACGGACCAGCATTCTTCTTTCTTTCAGTATATATAAGTCCTGTACATCACACCACATATGTGATTTGCATTTTATACTTAAAAAGATGTTCTCCCTTCATTAAATTATTGCATTTTAATGGCTATATTGTATTCCATTTAATTGCCATTTGTGTATATAAAAAGTTGTAACAAAAATCTTTATGCACAAATACTTCCTATTTCAGATTACTTCTTAGAGTAAAATTCTTGGAAGAGATATTTCTGGACCAAAGGATAGGAAAAGAATAACTGGCAAGTTATTTTCCAGAAAGTTTTCTTTATTTTATAAGCTGTTTAATCCTTTGCCAGCCATATAAAAGAGCACTCCCATGTCTGTGCCCTCTAGTCAACACAAATTATTTCTCCTGAATATATTTTCTAATTCAATAGGTGAAAAATAATGTCTCAAGTTGCATTTAATTGATTACTTCTAAAGCTTGATCGTTTACATAAATAGTCAAGTGTACTTTCTTTTGTGAATTCTTTGACTATGTTCTTTGTTGATTCATACTTTAGGATTTTGAGGGAGGTTATTAGAAATGTTTATCACCACTGTAAATATTCAATATATTAATGTTCTCTTTTACTTTTGAAGCACATATTTCCCCCAGCTTCTTTTTTCTTAACTTTGTTCATAGTGTTTAAGCCTTTTATTTAGCTAAATTTATTTTTATTTCTCTATGTGATTTTTTTTCCTCAGTTACTTTAAGTTTAGAAAAATTCCTCCCCTCTGCAGATTAGATATGCACTATCTACATTTTTAAATAATTGATATGGTTTGCTATTACACATAAGACCCTGAATGATCTCACTGTAATTACATTGGTGTATGGCTTGAAGTTAAACTTGAGCCTTTTTCAAATAGGAAACTGCATTACTTTCCCCACTCATTTGTGGACACCAATTTTTTCCAGAAATTCAATTCTACTATATTCCAGGATCTACTTCTGCAAAAGCCAGTCTAATCTTATTTTATATATATATATATATTTTGTCTTTTGTCTTTTTTGGGCTGCACCCTACAGCATAGGGGGGTTCCCAGGCTAGGGGTCCAATCGGAGCTACAGCTGCTGGCCTACACCACAGCCACAGAAACGCCAGATCTGAGCCGCATCTGCAACCTACACCACAGCTCATGGCAACACCAGATTCTTAACCCACTGAGTGAAGCCAGGGATCAAACCTGCAACCTCATGGTTCCTAGTTAGATTTGTTTCTGCTGCACCACAATGGGAACTCCTAATCTTATTTTAAATGTCGCCTACAGATTAGAAAAATGGTACTTGCTTTTTAATTGTTACTGTTAAAATTAAATGAAACTGAAACTTGTTAATGAAATTAGCTAACAAAATTTTCTACTGCTGACCAGATATTATAAAAAACATTGAACCTATCATGTTTAATGGTGCACAGATTTTCCCAAGCTGGATAACTGTGAAATAGAGTGTAACCAATGATTTGAATGTAACTGTGATTAAACTTTCCAATGTTGGGAGACATTTTTAATGGAAGCTATTATTTATATTTATAGCAGTTTCATTTTTTACTTTAGTTGTTTCTTACTCATTTTTTCCTTTTTTTTTTTGCAACAGCTTTGCAAAGTATTCCATTAACTGCCTCATAACTGTCATATCTATGGAAAAATCTCAGCATGCCTCAGCATCAAGAAAGCTCTTGATACATACATCACAACACAACATTGGGAGGAAAAAAAATATGTATACATGTGTGTGTAACTTGGTCCCCATGCTGTACAGTGGAAAAAAAATAAATAAATAAAAGAAAGCTCTCGAATGTTGAAGTACACAAAAGTCTATTTTAGATCTCTGTGTCTCATCTGAGTTCTGCTTAGGTAAACCCAGTTAGATTTAATGATGCTGTCATGCATTTGTTATTAAGTTATATTAATATGGGTCAATCAGACCCTTGAGATATGTTTGCCCCTCTAGGTTCCCTGCCTGGATTAGATGCCCAGGCAATTTCTGTCTAGCTCCAAAGCCAGAGGCATTTAAGTTGTCCAACAACAGCCTCTTGCCTTCATAATGTCACTTATCTGGAAGTCTAAGCTTAAGAATGAGAAACAGAATTTGTGTGGTCCTATCTGATAATGAAATCTCACCTTTGTCTGTATCCCTGGTCTTGCCTCCTGGATCTCCCACTTTTAAAAAAAGTCATGATTTTTTAAGATCTTCCCCTGTTCCTACTAGAATTGTCTGGATGGGGTAACTTCTCTGGGAATGTGTAGGGTAAGGTAGGGATGGGGGAGGAACTGAGGTGTCTATATTCAAAAATAACATGTTCTAGACAGAGAAGACGCATTGTGATCCATCCCAATACAAGAATAGTAACATATGTAAACATTCTTAAATATTTTATGTTATAAATAAAATAAGAGAATGATATACAGGTTGATATCTTCTATAATTGGGGAAATACATCCTTTGTGCCAAGAACTATATCATGCACTAGAGACAAAGGGTTCAAAGACACAATCCTTATTCTGAAGGAGCTCACAGCACTGTGAGGAACCAACTAGAAAGCAGTACAAGAGCTATGAGAGGACAGCATTAAACGAGAGGGAGCAGATGGAATGGATGCCTAGCTCAGACTGTAAACAGCTGGAAAACTTCCTGGAGAAGGTGACCTATCAGGTGAATTTTAAAGGAACTGAATTTCAGGCAGACGAAATAGCACAACAGAAGTTTCAAAGCTGTGGAGAAACAGCCCATGTACGGCCCTGCAAGTTTTCCAGCAAAGGTCTTAATGGTCAGTGGCAGGAGATGGAGATGAAGGGGTTAAGAGGGCCCCTGGATTAAGGTTGTCAGATGTCTTGGTAAGGATTCTGGATTCTGTCCTAGGCTATGGGGAGTTACTGCAGGATTTTAAGTAGTCAAGGGGAATGATGGGATTTCCATTTTAGAATGCGTTCTCTGGCTACATCCACGTACCTGGGGGAGGATGCAGCGGACATACAGATACAGGCAGACTAGAAGGCAGTTGTGGCCATTCAGGAAAGAAATGACGAGGGTCTTATCTTACCCTGGAGTAAGATAGTAAAAAGATAAAAGAGGCCAAATACGACTGCTGGTTACACGGCTGAGGAGATGGGCATAAGGGAAAGAGTGCTGGCTCGCCAGGATGTCCCAGGTTTCTGGCTTTGGCAACCAGGTAAAAGGTGACGATGTTCACAGAAATGGGGAGCAGCAGTGGGAGGGGAGAGTTGGCTGAAGGTGGATGCAGCTACCCCGAGTTACCTACCACACGTGCAGGTGGATGGGCAGGACCAGGACTGGGGTGAGGGCAACAGGATGCAAATAGGAAGGGGCAGGATAAACACTATGTCAATGTAAAATAATTACATCAAAATTAAGGCAGAGGGAGTTCCCTTCGTGGCACAGTGGTTAACGAACCCAACTAGGATCCATGAAGATGCAGGTGTGATCCCTGACCTCGATCAGGGGGTTAAGAAGCTGGCGCTGCCGTGAGCTGTGGTGTAGGTTGCAGGTGTGGGCTCGGATCCTGCATTGCTAGGGCTGTGGTGTAGGCGGCAGCTGTAGTTCGCATTAGACCCCTAGCCTGGGAACCTCCATATGCCACAGGTAAAGCCCTAAAAATAAAAATAAAAAATTTAAAAATTAAGGCAGAAATTAATGAATAAAATATCAAACTATTAAATCTATTAAATAATAGCAGCATGAAGACCAATGCCATGCCTCTACTCAGAGCTACCTTAAAAGAAAAAGGAAAATCGGGAATACACCATGCTTGATGCAGTGACCACACCCAGAGGCTCCTTAAAGGAAGCTGTGATTGGGAGCAATCAGAAAATCCTCCGCTGGGCAGGAGGTTTAAATAAGGTGTATTTGGTGGGTTTTCCCCCAGCTTTATTGAGGGAGAATTGAAAGATGAACTTGTAAGGTATTTAAATTATACGCCATCATAATTTGATATATTCACAGACGGTGAAAGATTCCCTCCCATCTAGTTGCTTAACACAAGGGAGATGCTTTTACTTCTTTTTTACTCTTCTTTTATGAGAGAAAAAACTTGAACATGTTTGTTTCCTCAGGTTAAAAAGGGCTGGGGATGGAGGGAGGGGAGGGAGGGCTTTGGGAGAAGGCAGGCAGAGAAGCACGGGGCGGAGGGGGGACTTGGGTGGGGGGGCTTGAAGGGAGGAGGGGGGGTGAAGATGGGAAACTGACACGGATAAGTGAGTGAGTAACGTTCTTCCGAACTGAGAAGGTTTCCACTTAGGAACTGACGGTGAAGGACAGCTCTTTTATTGTCCAAATAACATGCCAGCTCACCTTCCCTCTGCAAGTCATTCTCTTTATCTTTTGAAAGGTTTCTAACATCTCCTCACATCCTTCTGTGTTTTTCTCCATCCCCAAATTTACAGGAATTAGCAGGTCATGCTTATCTCCCGAAATCCCCCTCTCTTTGGAGCATCAATCAACAGTTACTAATGTGAAGCTTCAACAAGAGAACAAAGAACCATTAAAAACACTGTTCGAATGAAAATAATAGAAGTGCTGCTTAAGCGCTGCTCGCATCGTTTCAGAAATGCTCCTACCTGACCTTCAGGTGGAAGATTATACTCAAGGCTGCAATGGTTGGATCCTCAAGTTCACCAGTCTGCACCTTAGAGCAATTTTTTCCGTAAAACAGTTCTTCTATTTTAGCAATAAAATATCTACTAAAGAGGTGAAAAACAATTCAAGCAAATGCAGTAAATGCTTGTTATTCGGAGAACCAAGTTATTCCTCTGTGCACTACTATTGTTGGAGCTAAGCTCCAGAGGTGGATACTAATGGAATGGATGGCAGAATTACTTCTCAAACATGCTAAGTATCCAGGCTGTCAAATTAAAGGAGTCTCCAAGGCTGGCGCTTCTCTGGTCATGTTTAATTAGGCAATACTCTGGTGAAAGCCTCACAATTAATGTTTAGAGTTGTTTTTCTTCTACAGTAAATGGAAGGGGAATTTTTAAAGGGTATTAGTGGCTTGCTCTTTGTTATAATTTTATTTAGAGGCGTATGTTGCAAGGACTGAAATATAAGAAGATCGTTCTCTTTTCCCCCAGGGAAGGAAACCTAAACAAACAAATTTGCAGGAAAATTAACAAAAAGGATGCTTACCTTTAATAGTTTAATATTTTGTCAATATTTAACTTATATTAGGATATTTTTCAGTTGCATCCGTGTCACAAAACACTCTAGGCATATCAGCGTATGTGCTATTCTACCTTTTGGATTTCGAGGGAAGGAAAATGTCATGTTATATCCTATACCCGGAATGACCCAGATGTCTCTGCCTGTTATTGTTTATTTTCGGCCAGGACTACGGCATGTGAAAATCCCCAGTCCAGGGACTGAATCCACATCACAGCTATAACCAGAGCCACAGTAGTGACAATGCCAGATCTTTAATCCATTGTGCCACAAGGGAACTCCCTCTCTGCCTGTTAATACTTTATCCATCTGATAATTCCTGCAACATTAAACCTTTCCTGGTTGGCTTGTTCTTCATTAATTTGAAAAAAATAGTTATTGAATGCAAAAATCAATGGATTAAAACAATGAAGGAATGAATTAATTGATCAACGAGGCAGAGTCTATGAGCTACATCGTTTTTGTGACTCCAATAGAGCCCACCATCATGGTGCAACATGAATAGGCCAAATAAATATTTACCAAATTATGGATTACATGCATCTTGTGCACACTGGAATACATTTATATTTACTTCAAGAAACGATTTATTTAATCATGGTTTCTGAGGTGCAAAGCATATTATTTCCAGCAACTTGATGCTGAAAATCTTCAGAGGCATTTTTTTCTATAAGACGATAAAAAATCTTTCTGTTGAATGTGGTGGGAGAAGCTGGTGGATGATTTCTGAGTGTCTGGTTGCTGTCCTCAAGGTTTAGCAATCACCTAAACCTGAGGGACTTTTATCTAATCTTAACCCTGCACCTGACTGCCAAGCAGAGCTAATCACTTAACTTCCAGTGAACTAATGAGTTCATCTGTAAAACACGATTGCCATCAAAGGACTTGAGAGGAAAAGACTAATGATAGAATGACCAGAATGACAGTAGATTTTTAAAGATTCAACAGTGCTATCAAAATTTCAGGGCACAGCCATTTTCCATACTTTCCCTAAATTGTAACTGTACCACTTTTATGAGGATTGAACTCAAGAATAATAAGCTTATAAGAGCTCGGTTCTGCTGTTTTGTATCTGCTGGATTGATGCCAAATGTAAATTCCCTTTCTTGCAAAAAAAAATGTAAAATGGAAAGCACTTGGAAAATTCATGATATTTTCATTAGATGCCCAAGGACTCAGGACTTCAGTGGGCAAAACACACCCCCTATGATTTTGATAAGACTGCTAGAAATAGAAAAGCAATTCACATATTTCTCTTTATCACCTTCTTCCTTTTCTATTTCCTTTCATTTTCCTATTACATTTTGAACTTGACTTTTATGTTTCTACGTCTTTGCATTTTCCACCCCTGAAGCAGTTGGAAGGTTTTTGCAGACTCCAGGGTGCCATTTCAGTGTCTGATACAGTGCTCCCTTTGACATGTGTCAAACAATCATTTCCAGACTCTAGAGAGAGAACTGGGATACCCCAGAAGTACCCTAATAAGCCCATTGGGGTCTGGCTTGCCTGAGCTGTCTGTATCTTTCTAGGTGCAATGCATATTTGGGGAGGAAATGATAAATACTGGCTCAAAGAAGAGTGATGGACAGTATTCCTCAGAGGCCTAAGATCTGGGTCTACCGAAATACTGATTTTTTTTCCCAGGCACTGTAATACCTGTTTAGGGTAAGTAAACATTGTGGCACAAGGAAATAAATTACATGAACTGCATTGATGTGAGGTCTGCAAGAGATAGGAGAACATGATAACCAAGGCACACACTGTTCAGATAGTTCACAGGGTCCTACTGACCATCCACCTGACTTTACACCCTGACTTAATATGTGGGAGGTTGGTGTAGAGCAGACGGAACAATTGGAATATCACAATTTCTAGACCACTAATGAAGATCAAAGCAGCTTTGTGTGTCATATAGCTGAAAGAAACCAGGTTGTCCCTAAAGGAAACCAAGAATTCAAAAATTCAATTCGACGAAAAGAAACCTGAAGACTGCAACAGCTTTGAATACTTCATGCCTCTACATTCTAGCAATTAGTGATTGATTTTTAAGAAAACCTATTTCTGCAAGAATGTCATCTTTTTTTATAACTCACTTTTAAATATTTCTTACCACATCCTCAGTCGTTACCTCACTTGCTCCTCTTAGCAGACCTATAATTAAAAGATTACCATAATCTACATTTTAGAGTTTAAAAAGTTGAGATAAATAAATTACATAATTTGAGAAGGGTGGTTAAGGGGTCCCTGGAACTCCAGGCCTGATTAAGTGGGCCCTGCCCAAGGCCATTCTCACATCACTTGATGAAATAAAAATATCTATCACATTTATTTTTAAGTTCTGTTCAGCCCCAAAAGCAGCCACCTAAGCTCTCAGATGCCTAAAAATCAGCCCAACAAAATTTAATTTTTTGCACTAGCCCATAAAACAGTGGAGGACATAATGGCGTCTTCTCAAGAAACTTACACACTTCTGTTCCTAAGTCAGAAGTGAATCCTGACCTCAGAACAGTAAATTTGTTTCCATGCTATATTTCCCATGCTATCTTATTACCTGGTCCTTCCTTCTCTCCACCCCTCTCTTTCTCTCTTCCTTTCCTCCCTCCCTCCCCTCCTTCTTTTAATAAACATGTATATATAGCGAATAATTACCAAGCACTTGCAATGCACTGGGAAGTGTTCTAGGTTCTCCACTGCAAACATTTTAAAGAGCAGGAAGAGAATCAGGAAGCAATGAAATGAGTCAGCTATTTCTGGAATCAGTTTAGTCACAGTTGCTCCCAGCTGCAGGCCCAGAAATGCTGGGCTGGGCTGCCTTGAATTGCAACCACATGCAATGCAGACCTGTAGGAGCACAGGGGCCTGTCAGTTCATACTGCTGGCCCATTTATAGCTCTCACCTTAGTTAATACCACTGCTTATTTTATATATATATATATATATATATATAGAGAGAGAGAGAGAGAGAGAGAGAGAACTTATTAATTCTCACACCAAACACAGAAGGGACCTCAGATACTTGCAGTCTCTTGGTTCTCAAATCTAACCACTTACCAGAGGCACCGGTGGTTTTTATAAGAAATGCATTCTTGAGTTCCACCAAGGAAATTCATATTTCCAGGAAGGAAGTTAAGAAATAAAGCTGCGTTTCTAGTAAACTCTCCCAGTGATTGCTGAGTAGCCTCGTTAAAATGGTCTGGGAAAACCTCAGGCCATAGCCCTGCTTTCGATTTTTATTATTACAAGATCTACAGTTGAGTTCAAATTGTCAGGTTTTGTGAGAAATGCTTTTGCTTAGTCTTAGAAACACCCCCAGATGTAGAAAATTGCTAACACAGTCCACCTCATCAAAACCCTTGCCCAGCCATTGGAGATGACAGAGGCGGAGTAACAGAGCAGGCCAGGCCTGAGACATCTGGACCCTTCTGAGGCAACCTAAGAAGTGAGTCTGTCAGAGGATAGTGATCGTAATAAACAGGCTGACTGTATGCCCTGGTTTGTTTTGGACAATTTCATTCCTCCTGCCATGGCGACAGTGGTTGACCCTGAAGCCAGGAACTGGGATAGTGGCTTCCTGAATCCTTTGCGTCCTGATGTGGCAGTGCGGGTGGCCCAGTTCCAGGGTGGTGTTCGTGGAGTCCCTCTTGAAGATCCACCCTGGAGCTCTTCTCAAGCCCTTCCCAACAAACTGTAAGCGCTAATTTACCATGTTAAATTCCTTTCTGCTAAAAATGGAGTGGTTTCTGTCATCTGTTGAAGGAGAGGACAGAAGGGAGAAAGAGCTGCAGAATGAAAAGGAGGCATGTGACACATCAGGAAAAGAGAACTCTAGGCAGAGAACAGCAGATGCAAAGGGCGGTGAGGCTGGAAAAGGGCTTGGCATGTTCAAGCAACGCAAAGGTCACTGCCGCTCGGGCAGAGTAAACAGGTGGGAAAGGGAAGGACGAGACACAGGGGGAGATGGATCAGGTCTATGCCAGTGGGATCAAGTTCAGATTTTTCCAAAGTATATTAGAACGTCAGTGAAGAGTTTCAGTCAGATATGGTCTAGTTTTAAGAATGTTACTCTGGATGCCTTGGAGCAAAAGCAGGAAGACTAGTTATGGGGCTGTTCCAGCAGTAGTGGTGGTGGTGGTGGTCACAGCAGCAGCAGGGAGGGAAAGGAAGAATTAAAAGCGAGTCCTTAGCTTTTAGCTGAATCCAAGGATAGCTGAGGTACAATTCACTGAAATGGGAAATTTGGGGATAGAATACGTTTGCATTTTAGGCATCAAGAGTTTTTTTTCTTGAGCAAGTTGCATTTGAGATGCTGACTGGACATCCAAGGGTTTTGTCAAGGAGAGGTTGTAAATACGAGTCTATAAAAGAACAGTTTTCCATCTAGAGACCCTCATCCGAACTAGGTCAAATTGTTTTAGCACAAGAGTCAGGGAAAAAAACCCCTCTGAGCCCAGCACATTCAAGCACCTGTTTCTTACACTGGCTGTCATCAAAGACCCTTGTCAGGGCCACCCTATTACCCCCACAATAATGACACCTGTGTTTTCCCCAAATTTCATGAACACTTCCTCAGACCCACTAAAGTCTGACCGTCTCCTGCCTAGCCATCACCAACAATGAAATCAGGCTGTCTGGTCATCTACAAGCCTCCTACTAGGTGGTTACATCACACTTCTAACCCGGACCCTGAGACCACAACCTTATCTACTCAACCTGCACTAATAACTACCTAGAGAAGCTGACTTTCTCTTCCTCATAAACATGTTCACAACATATGATGAGTCACCATGCCAACATCCTTTTTGGTGTGTAAACCCGCCTATTCCATATGCACGTTTTACCGTCATAATCATAGCATCACTGTGGGATGGTTGTTTTCATATTTGCTATATAATGAAAACTGACCATGTCAGTCATCCTTTGAACATATACTCTATTTCACGCTAAAGATATTTCTGTGCCTGAAATATTAACAGAGAGAATACACACAGATTTATGTGTTTTCACACACACACACACGCAAACACACACAAAACTAGTATTTTGTCATGAATGTGTTTTGTTTTGCTTTTTTCATTTTTGGCCTCTCTGCAGCATATGGAGCTTCTGGACCACGGATAAGCTTGGAGCCACAGTTGTACCCTAAACTGTAGCTGTGGCATGCCAGATCCCTAACCCAATGTGCCACTCCAGGATCGAACCCATGTCCCAGTGCTCCCAAGATCCTGCAGATCCTATTGTGCCACCGTGGGAGCTCCCATGAATGTGTTATTTTCACTCATAGCCATTGAAACATAGAAAATTTTCAAGATGTCACTATCTGGAAGTATTGAAGAACTTCAAAATGTTTAAAATGTTCAGTGTTTAAGATGAAAGTACTCACTATAATAAGAGAAGAAAAATAAAGATCCTGGCATATTTATTTAGGAATAATAATAAGTAACCAAGGGACTGTTTCTTCTCAGAAATTTCACTGTGTTAACTTCAAATTATTATTTTACATGTGATATGGTTTTTAAGACCTAATGCAAGTAAAGACGACCCAAGTAATCTCTAAATGTCATCACTAGGGAATAAATTTTGGATAAAATTCCATTCTTTTAAGAGAGGAGAGAACACATAACTTCAGTGATTGATATTAATTTTATTTTTATTTATTTATTTTTAGGGCCACACCTAAAATGGAAATTTCCAGGCTAGGGGGTGAATAGGAGCTGTAGCTGCGAGCCTACACCATAGCCACAGCAATGCCAGATCTAAGCTGCATCTGCCACCTACACTACAGCTCACAGCAATGCCAGATCCTTAACCCACTGAGCAGGGCCAGGGATTGAACCTGCATCCTTATGGATACTAGTTGGGTTCATTACTGCTGAACCACAATGGGAACTCTGATATTAATTTTAATGTCACTGACAGTATATTTAGTAGAAAGAAGATGTAAGTAGTATCAAATTTTTTTCCTATTGTTTCAATATTCATGTGAACCTGAGAGAAATCACCTATTTCAGTGGGAAAATGCATAAAAAGGTGATTAGTTAGGGCTCTCCAGAGAAACAGAATAGGAAATATATATATATATATATATATATATATATATATATATATATATATATAAAAAGATTTGTGGGGAATTGGCTCATGCAGTCCAACAATTATGGAAGCCAACAGGTCCCAAGAACTATAGGGGGAGTCAGCAACTTGAGACCTAAGAGAGAAATAGATGAAGTTCCAGTCCAAGGGCTGCGAGGCTCAGGATATGATATGGGAAGTGTTAATATTTCAGTTCAAGTCTGAAGGCAGGAAACCAATGTCCCAGCTTTAAGGCAGTCAGGCAGGAGAAATTCTCTTATTTGGAGAAAGGTCAGGCCTTCCACTGATTGGACATGGCCCACCCAGTTGGGGAAGGCAATCTGCTTTATTCAGTCTACTAATTTAAATGTTAAGTCTCAAAACACCCTCATGGAAACACCCAGAATAATGTTCTACCAAATATCTGGGCTTCACACAGCCCAATCAAGTTAACGCATAAAACTGATCATCACAGTAGGTCAACATTCTCTCAGGATACAGGCTCCTTTGTCTTTACTCAAACTCTATACTAAAGAAAAGAGTGAACAAGAATAGCAACTGACAGAGGGAGTGTAAACCACTCTAAGTCTGATGGTAAAAAGTATTATCTGCATTATCCTCATATCCTTATTTCCAATGGTTCCCATTATTCATTATGCTTTATCATAGCCAATACCTGCCATATCTGCAGTCAAAATGGATAAAACACTCCCTGAGAACTTAGTCCTCGTGACCTCATGCCTATCGGGAAGCCTTATCCCCAACCTTTCTTTGTAACAATCCATTTCTACAAAATTACTCAATACATCTTTCCCAAACATTACTCTCATCACAACCCTCCCATAATCTAGAACCTACGATGGCTCACCAGAGCGTCAATGGCAGATTAACTTTCATCCCTACAAATAGGTCGTGGCTATTGTTATATTAGATGTTAAAAAATTAGGAGTTCCTATCGTGGCTCAGTGGTTAACAAATCCGACTGGGAACCATGAGGTTGCGGGTTCGATCCCTGGCCTTGCTCAGTGGGTTAAGGACCCGGCGTTGCCGTGGGCTGTGGTGGAGGTCACAGACACGGCTCCGACCGTGAGTTGCTGTGGCTGTGGCGTAGGCTGGCACCTGTAGCTCTGATTGGACCCTTAGCCTGAAAACCTCCATATGCCGCAAGTGCAGCCCTAAAAAGCAAAAAGAAAGAAAGAAAAGTTAAAATCCCTATCTTCGTGTTTAGACTTTCAAAGAGGAGTCAGGATTGGAAGGCAACTAGAACGGAGATGAGTCCTGGCAGAGGGAGTGGGCACTGGACGCAAACTGTGTCTGCCATCAGGTGTGTGCGTCAGAGGACACACAGTACCAGGAAAGACGTCATCTTTGTGGTCTTTCTCTCCTTCATCAAACGTTTACTTAACTAAGTCCCTTGCCCTTGTCTACAGTAGGCATTGGGGTTTCAAAACATAAAAGGCCCAGCCCCTGACCTTAGGGAGCTCAGGAACTAGCAAAGTCATTCAGTAATGACAGTATCTACTTACAGAGTGGTATTTTTAAGCCAGACATTGGCCTTCCCTAGCACAGCTAGATGCGTAGTAGGTGTTTATTAAGACTCTGATACAATTGAATTAGATTAGGCAACATTTCCATTTATGCATGTAACATTAATAAATGTATTTATTTTTTCTTTCTAAAAGGCTAGACGGATTTCTTTCTCAAAGCAGTTTTTTTCTCCTTCCTTATATACAAGCCGTCTTAGGCCCCTGACTTTTCAGTCTAATTGGCCTAATTTACAAATCATGTTGGCAGCAGAATTTTCCATAACTATCTGGAGTTATAAAGCAGTTAGCCAGAGAAGTGTATTTGACAGCTAAGTTATTTCTCTGCCGAAATGCACTGAAATTTAGAAAGAGATCATTTAGGCTTGTAATAATGACTGTTTTTCTAGAATACTTTTTGCTCCCCTGTGGCACCTGCTTATGTCATTCTTCCCAAGTCCCGAAAATGGGTGCTGCTAGAAATATGACTTCCTGCTGTATCCTACCCACTATTCCAGTAGTCCCTTCCTAAATGCCCTTATGGAGTGGCAGTTCTCACCCCCACCCCCCGTCACACATCCTCCTTTGTCCAAAACTTCTAATGCATCTTCTATGTTATCTGCGCCAACGCCCAAACACTTTAAGAACCAAGAACCCTTGTTCTCCTTGAGGGTGTTTTAAGGACCATTCTACTCTCATCCAGACACAGAATATCTGAGAATACTTGTAGAGAGAAGGTAAAGTATCAGTGAGGAGGCAGAGACACTATACACGAGCAATTGAGAGAGGAAAGCATGAGAGAGCGGACGAAGGATCATGAGCGTGAGTGCAGGGGTTCTTCTCCAAATAAGGCTAGTGAGCTCTTCCTCCATCAGCGAATAGCGGCCATAAACATGTCAAAGAGAGAAGGAAGAAAAGAGTTTCTTTAACAATTTTATGAGGTGGAGAAACATAACTATGTGAGACCCTACAGAGTCTAAACTTTTTCCTTAAAGTAGAAAGTGAGATCATTTCCTTGGGAAGGGCAGCAGATTACGAAAAAGACTTCAAGCCACCTCCAGGAGGCGGATGCCTTTGGGCATCGATAAAATGTTAATCCTTGTGCTGAGAGCCCAAAGGAAAGTGGACAGCACACATGTGCCATGGCGTCGTCAATGGTGTAGTCCCTGGAATCCTGTGCCAATTCTGGGCAGGGAGGAGATAAAAAGCATGGACAATGGGGCTGATCCTGGAGGCTCTAGGGACTGGATGTGGAAAGCATTAGTGTGAATGGCAGGTCCTGGCTTGGTAGGAGGGAGAGACAGACAGGAGGAGGCTGCTGGACCTGCACAGAACAACGGTGTGAGCCAGCCAGTGGCATGAATGCTGGCAGTGACAGTGTCCATGGACACAGCCAGTGGTCTCTCTCCTTCATGCTGGGATAGCTGGTCAAATTGGGCTGAGACATACAACTGTAGACAAGTTTCCCCAAAAAGAGATAATTAAGAGAATTAAAGCAGGTCAAGGACCCTGCTTTCCTCTACATACAGTTTTCTCTACATATTTTTCAATATAGCCTTTATTTCTACATCAAAGGATTGTGACATTGAATATCTGAAAATACTTGTTACCCCATGTTACATATCATCAGTTTATCTGTTCATAAAAAATAAATTTCACTGGCAATTATGTAATCAAAATAATAGACGTTACCAGTTCTTTTGGTTAATACCTAAATAATTATGTGGAAAAATCTATTCACTCGGAAACCATGTCGAAAATAAAAAATTATGATTATCTGAAGACTATTTATTTATTTTGCTTTTTAGGGCTGCACCTGTGGCATATGGAAGTTCCCAGGCTAGGGGTCCAATGAGAGCTGCAGCTGCCTGCCACAGCCACAGCAACTCGGGGTCCGAGCTGCACCTGGGATTTACACCACAGCTCATGGCAAGGCTGGATCCCTGACCCACTGAGCAAGGCTGGGGATCAAACCCACACTCTTATGGATATTAGTCAGATTCATTTCTGCTGTGCCACAATGGGGACTCCTGAAAACTATTGTTCTTATTTCTAGAAACAACTGTTTCACAAGAACAGTTGAGTGGATCCCTAAATTTGAACACGATGCCTTTCAGGATTTTGGTGGGTTATTTCTATTTTCTCATTTTTCCAGAAGGAAAGCTAACCTTGCTCCACATAGGGAAGTTTACCAAAAAAAAAAAAAAATACATCCTTCAGGGACCAAATGCTTTTATACCTATTTCTGAATCAGGCTCTGGAAGAGCAGAAATGATTTCAGGACTTCCTGTCATGGCCCAGTGGTAATGAACCCAAGTAGCATCCATGAGGATGCAGGTTCAATCCTTGGCCTCACTCAGGGGGCTTGGGATCCAGCATTGCCCTGAGCTGTGGTGTAGGTCAGAGAGGCAGCTGGGATCTGGTGTTGCTGTGGCTATGGCATAGACTGGTTACTGCAGTTCTGATTTGAACCCTAGCCTGGGAAGTTCCATATGCCAGGGGTGCAGCCCTAAAAAGACAAAAAAAAAAAAAACGGAAAAGAAACAATTTGATTCACAGAAGTTTGGGGGTTTGATTCAGAAATTCCACAGTGTAACCTGAGTCAGGTTATAGAATTTGCAGTAATGAGCTTGACCTCTGTCAGGAGTGCCACTGCTGGCCTGAAGTAGGAGCTGGGGCTGGTAGGCTAGCAGCTCCATTGGCTACTTTGCCAGGGCATTTTGGCCAGTGAGAGTCAGAGGTGGATGTAACCAGATGCCAGCTTTAGAGTTTCCATTTGCTCTCCACTTCCAGTTTCTAGAATTATCAGTCTCAAGAATCAGCTCTGTTGTCCATACTTTCTAACTATGCCTTGCCCAGAACTGCCTGAGAGCGACAGAATTCCAGGGACTACACCATCGCACATGTGTGCCGTCCACTTTCCTTTGGGCTCTCAGCACAAGGATTAACTTTTTATAGATGACCAAAAACATTTCTCATGGAGGTGGCTTGAGTCTTTTTCATCATCTGCTGCACGTCCCAAGTGAGTGATCTCCCTTACTACTTCTTTGAGGAAAATGTTTAGCCCTCTAGGATCATCTTACTTTTCTCCACCGCAAAAGAAAATTACTGTATAATCGTTGCATAATCTCTATGCTGGGAGAGAATGTAAATATCTGGCTTTTGGAGCCAAAGAGATGTGAGTCCAATTCCTAGACTAGCCACTTAAGAGGGAAGCGGTTTTAGGAAAGTTAAATTAACCTCTATGAACCTCAGATTCTTTTACCCATGAAGCGGGTAGTATGTACTTTAAAAAGTTACCATGAAGAATAAATCAATACATGAGATAATACATTTGAGCATTTTGCATAATTCTTAGCCCACGATCAATGAATTGTCACAGTAGGCATTACTCATTTTCAACTCAGCCCTGGCAACATAGAGGCATATTCTGAAAGTTAATTGTTTTAACATAACATAAACACAGATTTTCTTTTCTAACCTTTACTAAACAGTCAAAGTTGAAATGTTCATTCAATGTATTCATCAGTATGAAGAGTTTTAAACCCATAGGAATTCTGGTGAAATCAAATACAGGTAACCTGGGAGGCGTAGTTCAGGGATGGGTATGATACTAAAAGAAGCCATAAAGAAGGTTGCAAATGATTTTGTCAAGCTTTCAGTCCATTCCCATGAAAGTCTGCCATTGTGGTCTGTGAAAGTCACCATATATGAAAGATGACAATACAGGGCCTTGGAACCACTGAGAAACCTTACAAAGGTGTGTTACTGGGAAAGGCTTATGATAGTTCAAGTTTACCCAGGCCACGATCCACAATAGTACTTAGCTAGGCAATCTTTCTCTGGAAAAATGCCACACAATTCATCAGGACTCCAGGGAGCTAGGAAATTACAAATAGAGACTTGAGGAGTGGGTGGCATTTTTTTTTTTTTCCAAAGCAGCAGCTGTTAGGATAAAAGGCAATCTTGAGTCTTTAAAAAGGAAATCAAGAAATACAAGGTGTTTACTGATTTCTATAGCAAGTTCTATTTTTTCCTTTCCTTTACTTCTTCTCTCTAAATTTCAATGTTATCTTTTTAAAGCCACAGCCATACTTTTTACTTCTTATTTTATAATAGCCCTTAAAAAGTAGATATGTCTTTATATCATAAATATGCACTTTCTTTCCTTGTTCTCCCTCCCTCTTCCCCTCTCCCTCTCTTTGTTCCTTCCTTCTTTCTCTCTCTTCTTTTCCAACCTTCTTTACATCTATTTAGTTCTTTTAACCCTCAAAAGTTATCTCTGAAATAACTAGATGTATATCAGAGCCACTGTCATTCTTATGACAGATTACTTCCTGACAAGGCCACTATAGGTAACTATGAAGAAGGCAAAATTTCTTTTTTAACCAAAACTGTCACTGTATGATTACTTAAAAGGGATCTCGTGGCATTCCCATTGCAGCTCAGGGGTAAGGAACCCAACTAGTAGCCATGAGGATGCCGGTTTGATTGCTGGCCCCACTCAGTGGGTTAAGAATCCAGTGTTGCCATGAGCTGCAGTGTAGTTTGCAGATGTGGCTCAGATCTGGCATTTCTATGGCCGTGGTATAGGCCTATTGCTGCAGCTCCGATTGGACCCCTAGCCTGCGAACTTCCATATGCCACAAATGTGGCCCTAAAAAAAAAAAAATGATGTAGAAAGATTAAGTGGTTTTTAAGACCTCCTACCACTTTAAAATGACGAGATTTCATGATTTCTGATTATAAGGAATATGCTGATAAAACATCAAACTTTGGATAGTTACAAAATAAATCAGGAAAAACATAGCACTAGCTTATATAAAATAAATTAACACAATATAGTAATACTATACTGCCTAGACCAAAGGCATTCCTTTATAATGCATTATTTTTATTAATGAAGTGAGAGAATATTTTTACTAGATGGGGGTAGAATTTTCACCCCTAGGAAAGTTGGAGGTGACTCAAAGCTTACAAATGGCTTTGTGTGAACTGCTTTGTGGGGGTTTGTTTTGCTGCCTTCCTTTACTTCTTCCCTCTAGCAAGCACAGGGATTAAAGATCAGTGTGTTGGTCATTCTACTGTCATCAAAACATAAAATGTTTTCTGCTCCCTTGAGCTGCCATCTCATCATCACTAACAGCTTGACTTTACATCCCAATGGCATATAGGATGTACCTATCTTTAAAATGTGTGAACCGAATTTTACCTGCAGTGATTTTTCTTTTTATCCTTTGATCTGTCACTATTTCTTTGCAATGTCAAAAGCCTCAGCTTGGCTTGAATGGTGATCAAATTCAAAGGCACACCATTTTGGGTCTGGTCCTGAATCTACACAATCTAAAATCTTTTTAATTCTAACTCAAACCCTGAACTTCACCTTGGAATAATAAAGTGCAGCCCCCATGAGAGCACTGCTTTCTCTTTTAAGCTTTTAAAAAATGAACATAATGAGGTTATAAAAAATGAAACATTTTTTTGTACCAATTTTACTATAATACCTGTTCTAAAGAAACACGTCCTTTCGTGACCCCCTGGAAGTTTAAACACCTTGTTGATGGTGTGGTCATGGCCTGGGACACTCATTTTGTAACTCCTCTTTGGAACTGACTACAAAGAGAGTTTCCTAGGTCCATCAAAAAATCAACATCATTAATTTATTTTCTAAGTACATTCAATTGGCCTAGTAGATTGTCTTCCTCTCATCCTTATTTTCTGTCGCTCTCCTTGGACTTGTCCTGCCACATCCTCCTCTGAATGCAGATTCACTTTCATTCAATGAACATTCATTTAGAGATAAACTCTGTGAACTTTTCCACACCTTCACTAAACTGCACTGTCAAATATTTCCTCTTTTCCCCTCTACCCCACTCTCCAATGTTTAAAGAGAAAATATCTGTAATGGAGACTTTTTTCTTTTCTAGTCCTAATCCCTACTGCATTTGTAGATCTTGTTGTTTTGATTTTTACGTTTTCTTTTTTGAGGAATGGGCTAGGCCCAAATGTTATAATTGCATATTTGAAAGGCTGAATGGTACCAATGGACTCCTTAGGAGAAGCACACTTGAAGATGGCTCATTGATACACAGGTATCTGACAACGTTATGCCCCTGAGTGGGTATCATGAACCACCAGGCACTGGACCATCAACTCTGCGTTTAAACTATATCCTTAGCTTTGCTCCTGAGCACCACACTGGTTTATTTTATTTCCACCTGGAACTCTACTTGAACGCCCCATGGGGAGCTCAACTCAACACATCCCAAACCAGATTTTCTCTTTATATACCTGCTCTTCCTCCTATATTTATTTTAATTATTACACTTCCATCACCTAAAAAAAATGAGCTATCATAGATCCTATTCTCTTTCTCCTTCCTCTAGCCAAGCATTACCAAGGGCCACAGAATCCATCTCCTACACTGCTCTCAAGTATGCCCTAGGCACCATATCTACTGCTGCTGCTCTCATCATCAGTCACTGGATGTTTGTCACAATATTTTAGATCTTCCTACTTCTAGGCTTATCTCTCTCCAGTCAATTCTTCAAGGGGCTATGGGGATGATCTTTCTAAATGACAAACTATTCATGTCACTCTATAGTCTAAAGTCTGGTGCTTCTTATGGCCTTAGAGATAATTTTAAGACTCTCTGCCACTGCTTTTATTTAGCTAGCGCTACCTCTTTCTCACTAAATCAACAAAGCTCAATGAAGGATCCATCCATGACAATACCTTTTCTCTTTTGTCCTCAGTCTGTTTGGAGACATCTTCTACTATTATAATAATAATTTGTGATTCATCTCTATCACAGCATTGTTACCTTATTAATTGTTCTCTTGAGTGGACTTTACAATCAGAAGGGTCAGACTATCACCCAACATCTGGTATAGTGCTTGTAGTAGGCAGAATAATGGCCCCTTACACAGATTTCCACATCCTAACCACTAGAAACTAAATCTATTGCATCACATGGCAAGATCAATTAAGGGAGCTGATAGAACTTGAGACATGGACACACTTACATACAAGGGAGAAATACAGTCTAGCCTGTGACCATAAAGAAGAAACTGATGGCCAAAAAGTGGCCCCTGACACAGCCTCATAGCATGAAGGAAAGACTGAGGGCGAGGACCAGTTGGGAAGGTGAGGGTCTAAGGAAATTAGAAAAAGAGAGGAATTTCTGAAATTGGTTTCTGGGAGATAAGTTATGACTAATCATCTCTAACATCTATCTGAAGACCCCTGGAGCATTTAGGATCTGGACTTCCTTCATTTTCCAACACAAGGCGCTAGCAACCTAAACATGTAAAGAGGCAGGTCTTCTTTTCACAAGGATGTGGAATTATTGGGATAATGTATGAAAGAGTATAGTTAGGTCAGGCTGCCCATCTTGCAGTCTCCCCTTTGAGGACACTTACCTCTTTATGAAAAGAACGAATCTCCTATTTCCTCAGAGGAGACAGAATTTGAAGGGCTGGCTGTAAGAACCCTCCTTTCCCTGCTTCCTTATCTAGAGCTGGATCAGTGACAGATGAAAGCAGTTCTAACGCTGTGGTGGTGGTAAAGGGTATGGAGCGAAGGAGCACGGGAGAGATTTTCTTCAGCATTATGCCTCCTTCATGAGGCCACCTACATTTCTTCACTTAAGAAATTCTGTCAGTTGGAGTTCCAGTTGTGGCTCAGCAGTCATGAACTCATCTAGTATCTGTAAGGATATGAGTTTGATCCCTGGCTCACTCAGTAGGTTAAGGATTTGGCATTGTCATGAGCTGTGGTGTAGGTCGCAGACGCAGCTCAGATCTGGCATTGCTGTGGTTGTGGTGTAGGCCAGCAGCTGTAACTCTGATTCAACCCCTAGCCTGAGAACTTCCATATACCTTGGGTGCAGCCCTAAAAAGACAAAACAAAGAAACAAACAAACCATTCTGTCAATGGATGATTCCCTTTTTTTCCATTAACTCCTGGATTCAGTTGAAAAGTTGGGACTGGCAGCTAGCAGAATAGGCTAGGGGTGGGAAATGGAGGCCCCCAAACTGATCTGGCTTAAAGAACAAGTCAAGCATGAAAGAGCTTCGTGGATACTAGAAGTCAGAATGCCTTCAAATCAGAAAAATGGCCCAGGAATTCATTGTTATTAATGCACAGAGGTAAACCTAAACAGCCCCATTTTAACAATAGGTCAGAGAGGTGAAGGGAATCAGTTTATATTAACAGCAACACTTGGGCAACTTTGGACTCACAGGCATGAGCCACTGAAAGTGGAGGTATAGTGAAAACAGTGGTCCAGGGGACCCTATAACATGCCTGAAAGAGAAGTAAAAATAAGAACGTCAAGTGGATTTTACATTTGGGAGTTAAAGAGAATTTTACAACTAATTATATCTTAGTGCAAATCATCTAACCAAATTGCTTTTCTCCTAACATCCACTGAAGTTCAGATACTCTGGGCAGTAGGTAAAAAGAGAGCATTGAAGAAATTGGGGTCAGGGTAAAAGACTCAAGTGATCAAGAATGAAAAAAAGAAGGGGGAAGAAACCACTAAAAGTATTACTTTTACTAAAGGAAGGGACTATGGGTAAGAGTCCTCTAGGAGTTCTCATTTCCCTGGAGGGTATAAGGTTTTAACAGGTGTCTACGGGAGGGGGTTTTGTGAATGTGTTCTTATTGTTTTTCTGCTTGGAGCTCTTCTTCTTTCTCTAAACCTATTCTCTGGGAGCCAACTCGGCAGCTAGAGTGAGTCCTCTCTAATGAGACAAATGAGACCAGCTTGTGGTCCACCAGACTGTCTATCTTTCCTCCTTCATATCCCAGCACGCCTTGTAGTGAGGTGTGGCCAGGATTGGGCTCTGGTCAATAAATGCGAGCAGAAGTGTTCCACGATGCTTCCAGGCTTGCCTCTGAAAGACTTCTTCTGCCAGATGGATCGTCCCTGTTTTCTCTTTTCTTTCACTGACCAGCCAGGTACAAAGATCCGGTAGGGAATCATAAGGCCCCAGGGGATGGCAAAGTCACTATGTGAAAGAAATGTGAGTTCCTGAATGCATGCATGGAGAAAAGTGTTCTCCCTTACCCTCACTGATGTGCATCAGACTCTGGCATTGATAAAGAAATCAAACCTTATCATGTTAATTCACTGAGATTCCAGCACTGCTTATTGCAACAATTGGTTATCCTGACAAATATGTGTATCTCAGGGATGTGTCAGGATGACCCACGTATATTGCCTCTTTTATGAGTGTGAATGTGTATAGCTTAAAGACACGTTTGCTTAAAGCACATTTTAAAATATGTGCCTGAAAAAGGGAATCTGGAAACATGCACACAGGCATAATAAGCTTCTATTTCAGAAAAAAAAAAAAAATGATTGGGAATTTTGGTTGTTTTAATGCAAGTCTCCTATAACTATCTTCAAAATTGATTTTTAAGCAGCACTTTAAAAAGAAACGAAAAATCAGAGTTCCTGTTGTGGTGCAGAGGAAATGAATCTGACTAGTAACCATGAGGTTGTGGGTTCGATCCCTGGCCTTGCTCAGTGGATTAAGGATCCAGCATTGCTATGAGCTGTGGTATAGGTCACAGACGTAGCTCAGATTGTGCATTGCTGTGGCTGTGATGTAGGCTGGAGGCTACAGATCTGATTTGACCCCTAGCCTGGGAACCTCCATATGCCACAGGTGAGGCCCTAAAATAAGCAAAAAAAAAAAAAAGAAAGAAAAGAAAAATCAATGGCAGCATATAATGGGTCTTGGGAAGAGAAGGAACTGAAAAAAGAATCTATCCAAGGTTGCTTAAATTGATGCACATTCTTATCTGTAGCTAGATACAGATAGTACTTCATGTCAGCCTTTATAGTCTGCGGGTTCTTGCGGATGAGGGACACGCTGTGAAAAAAAATTGCAAAGGAAATGACAAGAACAGATGTTCACTCAAGACAACTGGAGATTTTCTGAAAGCATCAAAGCATAGTCTACAAGTTATCAAAAGCCAGGCAGACTGAAGCTAGACACAAACCCTCCGATTTATATCTTCAACAAAGTTGGCCTCTCCAAGAGTAATCTCATTATACGCAATAATGAATGAAAGTGATCTGCTGTCTTTGCCACCTTTCACTGGGATTGTTCTTTATCACATGGATAAATACATATGATGTGTACATATTTCAAACTAGGGCATCTCCCTTCACAACTTGGGGTGCAAACGCACACAACAGCCATGCCCTTGACGGTATGCTTAGGACCTCGGGAATAGCAGCAGGAGGTCCTGGCCGTCCCCTCCAAACCTTAGCCCACAATCCCTAAATTGATAAATATGGCTAAGAAGAGAGGGGATACAGGAGAATTCAATATGGTCCACTCCTTGTTGATGCACTGGCTGTAGCAGAAGGTCCACGGGCATTTAAATACAGACAGAAAAATGACCTAGAAGTTCAGAATCTAAGCTGAGGAGGCAGTCATCCAATTGTCACATTGGATATTTAAATATACTTCTCTGTGCCTCTTCATCTTTTAAATAAAAATAATATCCCTTTCTTACACATTTTATAAGTAATATGATTAATGCATATTAACCGCTTTTAAAAGAGTGCCTGACACCAAGAAAACTCTGTGCCACGTGACAGCATCACGATCAGGATCAGGATCATCATTATCATTGGTGGATCATGTCAAACAAAAAGGAAGGGAGAGGCCAGTCTCTGATTTTAGTGACCATCACAGATCCCTTCTTCTGCGGTTTTTGGAGGGCAGCAGGCCCTGATGTAGGTGGCTTGCCTGCCGGCCTGGCCAGGATACTCAGAATCAACAATTCTTTGACGCCCCAACCTTTCAGAGGCACAGGGATCCAGACTCTGAAGGATATGTTGCATCTCCATGCCTGTGTTGATGAGCAGTTCCCCACTCTGGCCACCACGGCCACACTTTGAGCTGCAAGGCTTTTCCCAGGCAGGATGAGCCTGGTCCCACATATGACCAGTTCTTTCTGTCACTTATTCCCCCTTCGGCTCAGAACCAGGTTTAAAAAATATTGTCAAGCACTTAAGATATGCTTATAAAAATATTGTCAAGTAGTTAAAAATAGAAATTTATGTATTATCTATATATCACTTATTCTTCTAAAAAAGTAAGATTTCCCCAAAGTATAACACAGTATTTAATCGGCTAGGTTCCAATGACTATATAATAGAAAGTCTAAAAACAGTATTTTAAATATTATATAGACTATTAGTAAACATACTTGAGATATTTTACTTGTATGAGATATTTATTTAATATACCTGTACAAATATATGCATGCATATATATAATTATTGAATCACAAAAATGAAGAAATTTTAGCTAGTATCTAAATGGATTCAAGTAAAGTATTTAAATAAATATGTAATGACAAAATATACCTTTAAATGTTAATATGTATCAACACATAAATTTAATAAGACAGTATTTCAAATATTCTATACTGACACTTGCTCTGCACTTATTGTCACTCTGTGCTGCAACTCTGTTCTTTGACCTCAGTGACAAAAGGGCTTCCTGATTACCAAATCCCAGCTCCACCTGACTCAATCAAGACTCCAAGCCAGACCTTCTGCAGCTTCATTAAAACTCAGGGGTGGACTATGAGTTTACCTTCCTGGGCTCGTTTATCTAGATGATCAGATATGGAAAGAAAGATGTTAAGAAGTAAACAAGGAAGATACTGTCCCTGTCCTCACAGAAAGTACTGTCTAGCAGGGAGCCATATTTAAATAAATAAGAATAACGAATGTAAGACACTATATGAGAGGAGATGGGATTAAGATGGCTGAATAGAAGGACTAGAGCTCAACTTCTCTCCTAAAATCAACAAAAGTCACAACTAAAGGCTGAGCAGTCGTCAACCAAATGGACCAGAAACCTTAAAAAAGATACCCTACTCTAGAAGACAAAGAGGAGGCCACATCAAGAGTAGGAGGGGTGATTACCCAATATAAGCAACCCCATACCTCCCAGGTGGGAAGCCCCACAGACTGGAAACTTATTGGTTCACAGAGACTCATCTACAGGAGTGAGAGTTCTGAGCCTCACATCAAACTCCCACATGTGGGGATCTGGCACTGGGAGAAAGAGCCCCTGAAGCATCTGGTATTGAAGGCCAGTGGGGCTTGTGTGCAGGAGCTCCATTGGACTGCAGGAAATGGAGATCCCATTCTTAAAAGGTGCACACAGACTTTCACGTGCACTAAGTCCCAGGACAAAGCAAAGTCTCCATAGGAGTCTGGATCAAACATGACAGGAGGTCTTGGAGGATCTCCTCAGAAAACAGGGGTGAATGTGGCTTGTTGTGAGGGAAAGACATTGGAAGCAAAGCTCTCAGGATTATTTATCAGCGTGCATTTCTCTGGAGGTGGCCATTTTGGGAAAATCTGGCCCCACTCATCAGTGCTAAGAAGCATCATGGCAAAAAACAATCCAGGTGGGATCACAGCCCCGCCCCTCAGTAAACAGGCTGCCTAAAGACCCCCCAGGCACACAGCCACATCTAATCTCACCCAGAAACAAAACCCCACCTACCAGAGGGATAAGAATCAGCTCCACCTGCCAGTGGGCAGGCATCAGTCCATCCCATCAGGAAGCCTACAGCAAACCCCCATACCAACTTCAGTCACAAGGGGGGCAGACACCAGAAGTAGGAGAGTCTACAACTCTATTATCTGTAAAAAGATCACCAAAACAAAAACCTATAAAAGTGAAAAGACAGAGAACTATAACTCAGATGAGGGAGAAAGAAAAAACCCCGGAAAATCAGCTAAGTGATCAGGAGATTCTTAGCCCCCAGGAAAAAGACTTCAGACTGTTGATGCTGAAGATGATGCAAGACATTGGAAATAAACTGAAGGCAAAGATGGAAAATTTACAAGAAACACTGAGCAAAGAGATACAAGATATAGAACTTAAACAAGAAGAGATGCAAAATACAATAACCGAAATAAAAAATTCACTAGAAGCAGCCAACAGCAGAATACAGGAGGCAGAATAAGCAAGATGGAGGACAGATTAGTAATCACGGATGCAGAAGAGAAGAGAGAAGAAATATTGAAAACATATGAAGAGCATAAGGGAACTCTGGGACAACATTAAACCCAACAACATCCACATTATAGGGGTGCCAGAAGGAGAAGAGAGAGAGAAGGGGACAGAAAAAATATTCGAAGAGATAAGAGCCAAAAAATTCCCTAACATGGGAAAGGAATCACTCACTCAAATCCAGGAAGCACAACGAGTACCATATAAAATAAACCCAAGGAGGAACACCCCGAGACACATATTAATCAAACTGACCAAGATTAAAGACAAAGAGAAAATGCTGAAAGCATCTAGGGAAAAGAACCAAATAACATACAAGGGAACCCTGATAAGGTTATCGGCAGATTTTTCAACAGAAACTCAGCAAGCCAGAAGGGAGTGGCATGATATACTTAATGTGATGAAAGGAAAAAACCTTCAACCAAGATTACTCTACCCAGCAAGGCTCTTATTCAGATTTGAAGGAGAAATCAAAACCTTCTCAGATAAGCAAAAGCTGAGAGAATTCATCAACACTAAACCAGCCTTACAACAAATACTAAAGGAACTTTTCTAGGCGGAAAAGAAAAGGCCACAACCAGAAACAAAAATATCACAAATGACAAGGCTCACAAGTAAAGGTATGTATACAGTAAATATACGAAATCATCCATGCACAATTATAACACCAAAATCAGAAATTATGAGAAGAGGTGGGTACAAATTCAGGGACACTGGAGATGAACTTGCAATTAAGAGACCAACAACTTAAAAGAATTTCATATACATATAGACTCATATCAAAACATCAGAATAACTGCAAACTAAAAAGCCACAATTGATACACAAAGGAATAAGAAAAATCAACTCAAATACAACACTAAAGATAGTCACCAAACCTCAAGAGGAGAGAACAAGAGAAGGAAAAATAACAACAAAAACAAATCCAAAACAATTAACAAAATGGCAAGAAGAACATACATATCCATAATTACCTTAAATGTTAATAGACTAAACGCCCCAACCAAAAGACACAGACTAGCTAAATGGATACAAAAACAAGACCCATATATATGCTGTCTTCAAGAGACCCATTTCACTTCTAGGGACACATACAAATTGAATGTGAGAGGATGGAAGAAAATATTTCATGCAAATGGGGATCAAAGAAAAGCTGGAGTAGCAATATTCATACCAGACAAAATAGACTTTAAAGTGAAGAATATTTTAAGGGAAAAGTAAAGTTACTACCTAATGATCAAAGGATCAATCCAAGAAGAAGATATAACAATTTTAAATAACTATGCACCCAACATAGGTTCACCACAATATATAAAGCAACTGCTAACAACCTTAAAAGGACAAATTGACAATAACACAATCATAGTGCAGGAATTACAGCAATGGACAGATCATCAAGACACAAAGTCAATAAGGAAACACTGGCCCTGAATGAAGCATTAAACCAGATGGACTTAATAGATGTTTATATGACATTCCATCCAAAATCAACAGAATACACATTCTTCTCAAGTGCACATGGAACATTCTCTAAGATTGATCACATCCTGGGCTGCAAATTCAACCTTGGTAACTTTAAGAAAACTGAAATCATATCAAGCATCTTTCCTGACCACAACGCTATATGACTGGAAATCAACAACAAGAATTAAACTGCAAAAAAAAAAAAAAAAAAAACACGTGGAGACTAAACAACATGCTACTAAACAACCAATGGATCACTGAAGAAATCAAAAAGGAAATTAAAAAATACCTAGCAGCAAATGACAACAAAGATACGACACTCCAAAACCTATGGGATGCAGCAAAAGCCGTTCTAAGAGGAAAGTTTATAGCAATACAAGCCCACCTCAGGAAACAAGAAAAATCTCAAATAAACAAGCTAACTTTACATCTAAAGCAGCTCAAGAGAAAAGAACAGACAAGACCTAAAGTTAGCAGAAGGAAGAAATCATAAAGATCAGAGCAGAAATCAATGAAATACAAACAAAGAAAACCATAGAAAAGATCAATGACACAAAAAGCTGGTTCTTTGAAAAGATAAAAAAAATTGATAAGCCCTTAGCCAGACTTATCACGAATAAAAGAGAGAGGACTCAAATCAATAAAATTAGGAATGAAAAAGTAGAAGTAACAATGGGCATCACAGAAATACAAAGGATCCTAAGAGACTACTATATTGCAACTATATGCCAATAAAACGGAAAACCTAGAAGAAATGGACAGATTCTTAAAAAAGTACAATCTTCCAAGACTAAACCAAGATGAAATAGAAAAGATGAACAGACCAATCGCAACTGAAATTGAAACCGTGATTTAAAAACTTCCAACAAACAAAAGTCCAGGAACAGATGGCTTCACAGGCGAATTCTATCAAACAGTTAGAGATGAGTTAACACCTCTCCTTCTGAAACTATTCCAAAAAAATTGCAGAGGAAGGGATACTCCCAAACTCATTTTATAAGGCCACCATCACCCGGATACCAAAACCAGACAAAGATACCACGAAAAAGGAAAACTACAGGCCAATTTCACTGATGAACATCGATGCAAAAATCCTCAACAAAATACTAGCAAACTGGATCCAACAATACATTAAAAAGATTGTACACCATGATCAAGTGGGAATTAAATTATCCCAGGGATTCAACAGTTTTTCATTATCCACCAATCAACCAGTGTGATACACCACATTAACAAACTGAAGAATAAAAACCATATGATCCTCTCAATAGAGGCAGAAAAAGCCTTTTACAAAATCCAACACCCATTTCTGATTAAAACCCTTCAGAATGTGGGCAGAGAGGGAACCTACCTCAACATAATAAAGGCCATATATGAAAACCACAGCTAACATCATTCTCAATGGTGAAAAGCTGAAAGAATTCCCGCTGAGATCAGGAACAAGACAAGGATGTCTGCTCTCGCCACTACTCTTCAACATAGTTTTGGAAGTCCTAGCCACAGCAATCAGAGAAGTAAAAGAAATAAAAGGAATCCAAATTGGAAAGGAAAAAGTAAAACTATCCCTATTTGTAGATGACATGATACTATACCTAGAGAATCCTAAAGACTCTACCAGAAAACTGTTAGAGCTCATCCACGAATTTGGCAAAGTTGCAGGATACAAAATTAATACACAGAAATTGACAGCATTTCTATACACTAACAATGAAAGAGCAGAAAGGGAAATTAGGGAAGCAATTCCGTTTACCACCGCTTCCAAAAGAATAAAATGCTTAGGAATAAACCTACCTAAAGAGACAAAAGACCTGTACTCTGAAAACTGTAAGACACTGAGGAAAGAAATCAAAGATGACACAAATAGATGGAAAGACATACCATGCTCATGGATTGGAAGAGTTAATATTATCAAAATGAATATACTACCTAAGGCAATATACAGATTCAATGCTATCCCTATCAAATTACCAAGGACATTTTTCACAGAACTCAAACAAAATAGTTTAAAGTTTGTTTGGAAGCGCCAAAGACATCCTGAGAAAGAAAAATGGAGCTGGAGGCATCAGGCTCCCGGACTTCAGACTATACTACAAAGCAACAGTCATCAAAACCATATGGTACTGGCACAAAGACAGAAATATACATCAGTGGAACAGGAGAGAAAGCCCAGAATTCAACCCACGCACCTAGAGCCAACTAATCTATGACAAAGGAGGCAAGAATATACAATGGAGAAAGGACAGCTTGTTCAATAAGTGGTGCTGGGAAAACTGGACAGCCACATGGAAAAGAATGAAATGAGAACACTCCCTAACACCATACACAAAAATAAACTCCAAATGGATGAAAGACCTAGATATAAGACCAGACACTATCCAACTCTTAGAGGAAAACTTAGGCCAAACACTCTCTGACATAAACGATAGCAACGTCTTCTCAGATCCACTTCTTTTGACAAAAAAACAAAAATAAACAAATGGGACCCAATCAAACTTAAAAGTTTCTGTACAGCAAAGGAAACCCTAAACAAAATGAAAAGACAACCCACAGAATGGGAGAAAATATTTGCGAGTGAATAAACTGACAAGGGATTAACCTCTAAAATTTATAAACACCTTCTGCTGCTCCATACCAAAAAAACGAACAACCCCATCAAAAAATAGGCAGAATATCTAAACAGACAATTCTCCACAGAAAAAATATGGATGGACAAAAAACACATGAAAAGATGTTCAACATCACTCATTATTAGAGAAATGCAAATCAAAACCACTATGAGGTACCACCTTACACCAGCCAGAATGGCCAGCATCAAAAAGTCTACAAACAAAGGATAACTTGATCCCCTTGCTGTACAGTGGGAAAATAAAAAAATTAAAAATAAAAAAAAGAACTTGAAGATACCTGTTTTTAAAAAAAAAAAAGTCTACAAACAATAAGTGTTGGAGAGGGTGTGGAGAAAACGGAACCCTAGTACACTGTTGGTGGGATTGTAAATTGGTGCAACCACTGTGGAAAACAGTATGGAGATTCCTCAGAAAACGAAAAATAGAACTACCATTTGATCCAGCAATCCCACTCCTGGGCATCTACCTAGAGAAAACCACGAATTGAAAAGATACATGAACTCCAATGCTCATTTCAGCACTATTTTCAATAGCCAAGACATGGAATCAACCTAAATGTCCATTGACAGAGGAGTGATCAAGAAGAGTGGTACATATACACAATGGACTATTACTCAGCTATTAAAAAGAACGAATTACTGGCACTTTTAGCAACATGGATGGACCTAGAAATTATCGTGCTAAGTGAAGTCAGCCATACAATGAGACACCAACATCAAATGCTTTCACTGACATGTAGAACCTGAAAAAAGGACAGAATGAACTTCTTTGCAGTACAGATAATAACTCACAGACTTTGAAAAACTTATGGTCTCCAAAGGAGACAGTTTGGGGAGTGGGGGGATGTGCTGGGGTTGTAGGATGGACATCCTATAAAATTGGATTGTGATGATCATTGTACAACTACAAATGTAATAAATTCATCGAGTAATTAAAAAAATATTCTATAAGCATCTGTGGATTTGGGTATGAGGTATATGAGTACATTAAGAACATACTTTTAAAAAGCTCTAACCAGAGTTCCCATTGTGGCTCAGCGGAAATGAACCCAACCAGTATCCATGAGGCTGTGGGTTTGATCCCTGGCCCCACTCAGTGGGCTAATGATCTGGCATTGCTGTGAGCTGTGGAATAGGTTGCAGACACAACTCAGATGTGGCATTGCTGTGGCTGTGACATAGACCAGCAGTTGTGGCTCTGATTCGACCCCTAGAGCCTGGGAATTTCCATATGCCATGGTTGCAGCCCTAAAAAGCGCACGTGTGCACACACACATACGCAAAAGTTCTAACCATTGCTGTGCATAAATTAATACATAAGAGCTATATAAATGTAGAAATATCTGACTCAGAATTTTATTGCCTCAGAATAATATAGACCTTTAGATATAATTTTGGAATCTAAAGAAATTTAAATGAAAAGTCTAGCTTTTTTGAATGATAGTAGATTTATTGCTATGATTTTTTTAAAAACTCAGTGAAATAAATTGTCATCTAGGTATATATGTCTCATACAGATTTCTAATTTCCCTTTAAAATATCTATGGCCACTAAGAAAAAATGAAAAATAATCATCTAAAGGAAGTATGAACAATAAGGATCTGGAGAGAATTTTTAAATGGCTTAAAGTGGATTTAAAAGTATCCCCGGGGGGGGGGGGTAAAAGAGAACCTAACTGAAAAGATGCCAAAAAACCAAATTCCTTCCCCGCTCCTGTCTGCCTTCCTAGATTGACTTGAAAACTGAGCAGCTGGGCATTGAGGCCATCTGTGAGGTGTATAGTAAGTAGTTTCTAATATTACTTTATATACACTTGAGCACAACTGCATCCAAGGCTGCCTTAGTGTTTGCATTCTGACTCAATTTACAAACCCAGAAAGAAAGGGTGGCATTAGCTCTAGCACGTTAAGAATTGCCCAATCCCCTATGGACGTAAAGTAAAGGGGTCTATGCATGTGAATACCATTTTAAGAAATGCCAGGCAGAGTATAATTGTTGAGAAGCTGTGTGCTGCACACCCACTGCTTTTTGAGGCAGCAAGAACAATCTCTGCCTGTCACTACTGCCCTGCATCTCACCCCATCCTGGCCATCAGGGCTCCTCTTCACAGACCCAATGCCCTGGGACAGAATTCCTCCTGTCTGTGCCCTTGCCTGAAGCAATGCTAGGGATGCTGTCTGTGCACAACCACGAATTTCCCTTTACTTCCTGAAGAAACATGGATCCAGCTGGCTGGCTCACAAGGGGAGCAGAAGACAGGATTCCAGGGCAGAGCAGGAAACTTGCAGAAAAGGAAAGCCTCTTTGCTCCCAGGATGGGGCTTGGGTTTGGAGCTTTGTGCATTCCCCTATCATCTTTTTTGTCTGTGAAAGACCAAACACGGGAGTGGAGAAAGAATCACACAGAAGCATCACACCCTCATTGGCTCTGGCAAGGTTGCCCCAGTTACACAAATGCACAAGCAAGAAAATAAAAACACATGGCGCCTCTGGAAAACACTCAAAATCCACAAGAAAAAGAAGCTGATTCTGAAAAGTCAAAAGAGGGGGTCTTTGAAAATATTTCAGAAGAGGAACTAGATGAACATTATAGAAAACTGATAGATGCAACAGGAGACAAGAAGGAACATCATTAATGACATAGGAGCTTAAAACCCAGGAAGTCTTATGTGGGCTTCTGGGCCCTACATGATATGGCCCTAGGCTGCCTGGCATTCTTCTCTTAATTCACCCTGTCCTAGCCACCCTGCTCTCCTTGCTGTACCTTAAACATGCCAGACATTCCCCAGGTGACGTAGGGTCACCTCCTCACCACATTCAAGTCTCTGTTCACAGGTTTCCTCTTCAGAAAGCCTCTTATTGAACAGCAGCTGCTTCCCTCTTTATTTCTTCTCTTGCTTTAAACTAGGTGGTCTTCACAGCACATGAGCACAAGCACAGACTATCCTATTGGTAAAGGAGCTGTGTTCAATCCTGGAGCTACCACTTCCTGGATGTGTGACTTGCCCTCTCTTTGCTTCATCTTTCTCATTTGGTACTAATTGTAGCCAATGTTATTAGTACCCCAACACTCAGGATTCTTGTGCCCTTGGATGGCCTCCCACTGTAGCGTGTATAATCTTCAACCATCGAGCATTCTCTGGCCCAGAGAGCATGCCCAACCCAGGTGTGCGCAGACCAGAAGTGCCAAGGAGTTAAAACTCTAAGAAATGGTCTTCACATTATGATGAATCAAAGCCTGAAGTCAGTCCCATCACCCCTTGGGCGTAGCAACTAAAGCCAGCTATACATCAGAGGTCTACAACTGGACTGAACCCCAGATGCCCACAGCCTATCTACCATGTAATGACTTTCTTCTCTTCCTTTCCTTCCCCATCTCAGTTCGCCACTCCCTTACTAGTCCTTTCCAAGATGCCTTCCCACCTAAACTGGACTCACTCAAATGGTAGTCTCAGGGCTTGCCTCTGAGGGAACCCAATCTATGATATCTACATTGTAGGGTAATTGGGTAAAGAAGTTGATATAAGCAAACATTTAAAACAGTACCTGGAACAGAGTAAGTACTTAGAAAGTGTTAATTTTATTATTCATTGTTGTCTCTCAGTGTCTAGAACAATGCCCAGCAAAAGGCACAGGTTAATAAATACTTTGTGGAATGGATTTTAAAAATAGATAAAAGGACAATTGTATGAGAGAAATAAAGAGCATAAATATATATATGCAGCTCTATTATAATTCAAATTAGAGGATAGTAAAGGCCTGAAATGACATAAAGAAAAATCCTGTTAGGAATATGGAAGCAGACGTGAGAAGCTACTCCAGAATATAAAGAAAGGATACACAGAAGTGAAAGTGACTGGAACAAATAGGATGAATAGGGAGGACAAAGAGTGAAAGGCAAAGCAAAGAATTTTAGGAGTTCCTAAGGAAGAAATCAAAAGTTCCTTTTAGGAATGTAATTATAACCAGTGGAGAATAAGCTCAACATTAAATAAAAGAGGAGGGAAGGAGGCCTAAGGGTCATTTCTACTTTCTTCTCCCACTTCGGAGCTCTCCACAAAATAGCAAGCATTCATCTGTGTGGAAGGAGCCCAAGGCATTTAGGGGACACATTTTACTAATGGAAGAAGGAGATTTTTGTGCCTCAAAAGAGAGAAGCCTGCCCAAGTGTTCATCTCCCTCTTCCATATAGTAGGAGGATCCCGGAGCCCGGCCCTTTGGGAAAGCTGCATCATAGGTGTGTCTGGCTGGGTATGTGGGCTCTAGAAAGCAAATAACTTTGCTAAGTCTAAAACAATAAGTTGTGTTTTCCAGTTTAGAAATTCCACATTTGGGGGATATTGAGTCTTGCCTAGCCCTAAAGAAAGCAATGCATCATTTAAAAAAAAATGTATTTATTATTTTAAATGTTATGGCTGCACCCACAGTATGTGGAAGTTCCTGGGCCAGGCAATGAACCTGAGCCACAACTGTGACCTACGCCATAGTCACAACCTATGCTGCAGCTGTAGCAATGCCAGATCCTTTAATCCACTGCACTGGGCTAGGGATCAAATCTGCACCTCTGCAGCAACCTGAGCCACTTTAGTCAGATTCTTAAGCCACTCTGCCACAGTGGAAACTCCAATAATGCATTATTTTTCATGTACGTCCCTTGTTTCTTCTGTGATTTTTTCCTCATCCAAGATCTCAGAGGAATTCATGCCCTGAAATTCTGTTGAATCCATACAACTCACACCTACACATGGCCTGCCAATTACTTCTGGAATTACAA
This sequence comes from Phacochoerus africanus, assembly GCF_016906955.1. Classification (NCBI taxonomy): domain Eukaryota; kingdom Metazoa; phylum Chordata; class Mammalia; order Artiodactyla; family Suidae; genus Phacochoerus; species Phacochoerus africanus. The sequence goes on along the minus strand of NC_062559.1, from coordinate 21,435,109 downwards.
GGATGGATGTAAAAGTCTCTCAAGCTTTGGGGCAAAAGACCTTAACCAAAGAATTAAGGTTAAGAAAATCAGACTGTTTTAAAAACTTCTCCACTATATTAAATGTCAGGAGAAAAAATACAGGTCCAAGCAGTTCTGGAGCCAAAGTCCAAGACTCAAGGGTTTATACCCAGCAAAGCTAAGGGAAGAGAAATACAGCCTCAAATATGTACGAGTTTAGAAAGACCATCTTTCCACTAAGAAAGTTCAGTAGGAAAAAAACAGAACAAAATGTACAGACCAAATGAGCTGAATTGTAAGTAAAGAGTTAGGAATAAGGAAGAAGTAATATAGGAGTAATAATGTTTGAGTCTCTTCTGTTCAGTTCAGGTCATGATCTAAGGCTTATGGGAATAGTTGAGAAGATTAGCAATAGATCCACACATAAACCATATATGTGTCAAAGAAATGGTATTGGCAATGCACTGATTTAGAAGCAGAAAAAATAATGAGGGCTATGCAGCTTGAGCAGAGATTTGAAAAGAAAGCTGAAGATTTGTATGGATACAGAATACAAAATAAGAGCACTTGTGAAGTTGGAAAATGGGAAAATGCATGATCAAAGATCCAAGATATGGGAAGTTATAAAATCAATTTGTGTAACAATAAATATACTAGTTGCATTGAAAATGAAAAAAAATCACTTTAGGGATATCAGAAAGTAAATTTGGAAGTGAATTTGGGGTATATCATGAAGGAGTCTGGATGTCAGTCCAGGAAATTTATAAATCTTTTTATGAATAATGCAGTACTGTAAAAACTTTTGAGAGACGGGATTAAGATGGCAGAGTAGAAGGACTAGAGTTCATCTTCTCTCATAAAAGCAACAAAATTAAAAGCAACTGCTGAACAACCTTCAACTAAATAGACTGCAAACTATCGAAAAAGATATCCTACTCCAGAAGACAAAAGATGGCAGGAGGAGAGATTACATGATATAAGCAACCCCATACCCACTGGGTGGGCAGCCCATACACTTGAAAGTAACTGCATCACAGAGATTCACCTACTAGAGTGAGAGTTCTGAGCCCCACGTCAGGTCCCCATGCCTGGAAATCTGGCATTGGGAGAAAGAGCCCCCAGAGCATTTGGCATTGAAGGCTAGCGAAGCTGGTGCACAGGAGCTCCACAGAACTGGGGAAAAGGGAGATACAAGCTTTCATATGCACTGGGTCCCAGGAAAGAGCAGAGACTCCATAGAAATCTAGGTCAGACCTGATTGCAGTTCTTGGAGGATCTCCTGGGAAAACAGGGTGACTGTGGCTTGATGTGGGGAAAGGACATTGGAAGAAAAGCTCTTGGGAACATTCATTAGCATGAATTCCTCTAGAGGTGGCCATTTTGGAAAATCTGGCTGCACCCATCAGTGCTGAGAAGCACCAGGCCAAACAATAATCCAGGTGGGATCACAGCCCCACCCATCAGCTAAGAGGCTGTCTAAAGACCTCCCAGGAACACAGTGGGCCTCTAATCTCACCCAGAGACAAAACCTCACCCACCAGAGGGATAAGAATCAGCTCCACCTACCAGTGGGCAGGCACCAGTCCCTTCCATCAGGAAGCCTACAGCAAGGCCCCATACTAACTTTAATCACAAGGAGGGCAGAAATCAGAAGCAAGAGAGGCTACAACTCTATTGTCTGCAAAAAGGAGACCACACCACAAATCTTTACAAAATGAAAAGGCAGAGAATTATGACTCAGGTAAGGGAGCAAGGAAAAAAACACAGAAAAACGCCTAAGTGATCTGGAGATTACCAACCCCCATGAAAAAGACTTTAGACTAATGACAGTGAAGATTATTCAAGATCTTGGAAATAAAATGGAAGCAAAAACTGATAAAGTACAAGAAACATTGAGCAAAGAAATACTATTTTTAAGGATTAAGCAAGAAGAGATGCAAAATGCAGTAAATGAAATAAAAAATTCATTAGAAGAAACCAACAGCAGAATATAGGAGGTATAAGAATGAATAAGTGAGGGGGAGGACAGACTAGTGGAAACTAGTGTGATCAGATGTGGAACAGAAAAGAGAAAAAAGATTGAAAAGAAATAAAGAAAGCCTAAGAGAACTCTGGGACAACAATAAATGCACCAACATCCTTATTATAGGGGTGCCAGAAGGAGAAGAGAGAGAGAAAGAGCCAGAGAAAAATATCTGAAGAGATAATAGCTTCCCTAACAAGGGAAAGGAATTACTCACACAAACCCAGGAAGCACAAGTACCATATTAATTGTAGGAAAACCCCAAGACACACATTAATCAAACTAACCAAAATTAAAGGCAAAGAGAAAGTATTTAAAGCATCTAGGGAAAAGAAACAAAGAGTATACAAGGGAACCCCAAAAAGGTTATCAGTAGATTTTTCAGCAGAAATTCTGCAGACCAGAAGGGAGTGGCACAGCATACTTAAAGTGTTAAGAGGAAAAAACCTCTAACCAAGATTACTTCACCCATCAAGGCTTTCATTCAGATTTGAAAGAGAAAGCAAAAGCTTTAGAGACAAAGAAAAGCTAAGAGAGTTCATCACCACTAAACCAGCTTTACAAGAAATACTAAAGGAACTTCTTTAGGTGGAAAAGGCCATAAGCAGAAACAAAAATAGTACAAATGACAAGGCTTACGAGTAAAGGCATACATATAATAAAGGTAGGACACCATCCACACACAAATATGCTACAAAAATCAGAAATTGGGAGAAGAGGAGGGTACAAGTGCAGGACACTACAGATGCACTTGCAATTAAGAAACCGAAAACTTAAAACAATCTTGTATGTATATAGACTCCTATTTCAAAACTTCAGTGTAACTGCAAACAAAAAAATCTACACTAAATACACACCCAAATAAGAAAAAGCAATCCAAATACAATGCTAATGATAGTCATCAAACCACAAGAGAAAAGAACAAGAGAAGAAGGTAAGAAAAAAGACCAAGAAAAACAAATCTAAAACAGTTAAAATGGTAATGAGAACATACATATCAGTAATTACCTTAAATGTAAATGGACTAAACGCCCCAATCAAAAGACATATAGCAACTGAATGGATACCAAAACAAGAACCATATATATGCTGTCTTCAAGACACCACTAGGGACACATATAAATTGAAAGTGAGAGAATGGAAGAAAATATTCCATGAAAAAAGGAATCAAAGCAAAGCTAGAGTAGCAATACTCATATCAGACAAAATAGATCTTAAAGAAATTTATGAGGCAAAGAAAGACATTACTTAATGATCAAAGGATCAATCCAAGAAGAAGATATAACAATTTTAAATATATATTCACCCAATATAGGATCACCTCAATATATAAGACAACTGCTAACAACCTTAAAAGGAGAAATTGAAAATAACACAATAATAGCAGGGGACTTTAACACCCCACTTACAGTAGTGAATAGAACATACAGACAAAAAATCAGGCCATAATGATTCATTAGACCAGATGGACTTAATAGATATTTATAGAACATTCCATCCCAAAGTGTCAGAACACACATTCTTCTCAAGTGCACATGGAACATTCTCTAAGATTGATCATATCCTGGGCCACAATCAATCCTCGGTAAATTTAAGAAAAACTGAAATCACATCAAGCATATTTTCTGACTACAATGCTATATGACTGGAAATCAACAAGTAAAAAACTGCAAAAAACACAAACACGTGGAGACTAAACAACACGCTACTAAACAACTAATGGATCACTGAAGAAATCAAAAAGGAAATTAAAATAAACCTAGAAGCAAATGACAATAAAGACACAACAATCCAAAACCTATGGGATGTGGCAAAAGGAGTTCTATGAAGGAAGTTTATAGCAAGATAAGTCTACCTCAGGAAACAGGAAAAAGCTCAAATAAAGAACCTAATATTAACACCTAAAGCAATTAGAGAGAGAAGAGCAGATAAAACCGAAGGTTAACAGAAGGAAAGAAATCATGAAGATCTGAGCAGAAATCAATGAAATAGAAAAAAAGAGAACCACAGAAAAGATCAATGAAACGAAAAGCTGGTTCTTTGAAAGATCAACAAAATTGATAAACCCTTAGCCAGACTCATCAAGAAAAAAAGAGAGAGGTCTCAAATCAATAAAATTAGAAATGAAAAAGGAGAAGTAACAACGGACATCACAGAAATACAAAGGATCCTAAGAGACTACTACAAACAACTATATGCCAATAAAATGGACATCCTAGAAGAAATGGACAAATTCTTAGAAAAGTACAATCTTCCAAGACTAAACCAAGATGAAATAGAACAGATAAATGGACCAATCACAAGCACTGAAATTGAAACGTGATTTAAAAACTTCCAACAAACAAAAGTCCAGGATCAAATGGCTTCACAGGCGAATTCCATCAAACATTTAGAGAAGAGCTAACAACTATCCTTCTGAAACTATTCCAAGAAATTTCAGAGGAAGGAGCACTTTCTAACTTATTCTATGAAACCATTGCCCTGATACCAAAACCAGACAAAGACACCACAAAAAAAGAAAATTACAGGCCAATATCACTAGTGAACATAGATGCAAAAATCCTCAACAAAATGCTAGCAAACTGGATCCAACAATACATTAAAAGGACTGTACACCATGATCAAGTGGGAATTAAATTATCCCAAGGATGCAAGGATTCTTCAACATCCACAAATCAATCAGTGTAATATACCGCATTAACAAACTGAAGAATAAAAACCATATGATCCTCTCAATAGAGGCAGAAAAAGCCTTTGGCAAAATCCAACACCCATTTCTGATTAAAAAAAAAAAACCCTCCAGAAAGTGGGCAGAAAGGGGCCCTATCTCAACATAATAAAGGCCGTATATGATAAGCCATAGCTAACATCATTCTCAATGGTGAAAAGCTGAAAGAATTCCCTCTAAGATCAGGAACAAGACAAGATGTCCACTCTTGCCACTACTATTCAACATAGTTTTGGAAGTCCTAGCTACAGCAATCAGAGAAGAAAAAGAGATAAAAGGAATCCAAATTGGAAAGGAAGAACTAAAACTATCACTATTTGCAGATGACATACTATACCTAGAGAATCCTAAAGAAAACTGTTAGAGCTCATCCATGACTTTGGCAAAGTCGCAGGATACAAAATTAATACACAGAAATTGACGGCATTTCTATATACTAACAATGAAAGAGCAGAAGAAGAAATTAGGGAAACCATCCCATTTACCATATTGCATCAAAAAGAATAAAATACCTAGGAATAAACTTACCTAAGTAGACAAAAGATCTATACTCTGAAAACTATAATATGCTGATGAAAGAAAAAAGATGACACAAACAGATGGAAAGATATACCATGTTCTTGGATTGGAAGGATCAATATTGTCAGAGTGACTATACTACCCAGGGCAATCTACAGATTCAGTGCAACCCCTATCAAATTACCAAGGATATTCTTCAAAGAACTAGGACAAAGTTGTTTCTTTTTTTCTTTTTAGGGCCACACCTGCAGTATATGGAAGTTTGCAGGCTAGGTGTCAAATTGGAGCTACAGCTGCCAGTCTACACCACAGCCACAGCAGCACAGGATCCAAGCCACATCTGTGACCTACACCACAGCTCACAGCAACACTGGATCCCCAACGCACTGAGCGAAGCTAGGGGTCAAACCTGCATCCTCTTGGATGCTAGTCAGATTCATTTCTGCTGCACCACAATGGAGACGTCTAGAACAATATACTTTAAAATGTATGTGGAAACTCAAACAACTCTGAATAGCCAAAGAAATGGTGGAAAAGAAAAACAGAAATGAAGGGATCAGGCTCCCTGACTTCAGAAAATACTAAGAGCTACAGTTATCAAAACAATATGGTACTAGCACAAAAACAGAAATATAGATCAATGGAACAGGATAGAAATCCCAGAAATAAACCCAAGCATCTATGGTCAACTAATCTATGACAAAGGAGGCAAGAACATAACAGTGGAAGAAAGCTAATTTCTTCAATAAGTTATTCTGGGAAAACTGGATAGCTACATGCAAAAGGATAAAATTAGAACAGTCTCTAACACCATACCAAAAATAAACTCGAAGTGGATTAAAAACTTAAATACAAGCCTAGATACTATAAAACTTCTAGAGGAAAACAGAGGCAGAACACTCTGTGACATAAATTGTGCAATATCTTGTTTGATCCACCTAAAATAAGGTCAATAAAAACAAAAATAGGAGTTCCCTCGTAGCTCAGCAGTTAACAAACCTGACTAGCATCCATAAGGACATGGGTTCAATCCCTGGCCTCACTCAATGAGTTAGGGATCCAGCGTTGCCATGAGCTATGGTGTAGTTGCAGACGCGGCTCAGATCCTGCATTGCTGTGGCTGTGGTATAGGCTGGTGGCTACAGCTCCAATTGGACCCCTAGCCTAGGAACATCCATATGCTGCAGGCATGGCCCTAAAAAGACAAAAAGATCCAAAAAAATAAAAAATAAAAAAATAAACCAATGGGACCTGATTAAATGCAAAAGTTTTGCAGAGCAAAGGAAACTATTAAGAAAAAGACAACCCACAGTATGGGAGAAAATCTTTGCAAATTATGGAACAGACAAGGGCCTATTCTCCAAAATATACAAACAACTCACACAACTCAACAAGGTAAAAACCAAACAACTCATTTGAAAAATGAGCAGAAGACCTAAACAGACATTTCTCCAAAGAAGACATAGGGATGGACAACAGGCATAAGAAAAAATGTTCGACATCACTAATTATCAGAGAAATGCAAATGAAAACCACTATGAGGTACCACCCCGCACCAGCCAAAATGGACATCATTAACAAGTCAACAAATAAGTATTGGAGAGGGTATGGAGAAAGGGTACCCTCCTTCACTGTTGGTGGGAATGTAAATTGGTACAACCACCATGGAAAACATTATGAAGGTACCTCAGAAAACTAAATATAGAATTACCACATGATCCAGCAATCCCGCTCTTGGGCATATATCCAGACAAAACTTTCATTGAAAAAGATACATGCACCCCTCTGTTCACTGTAGCACTATTCACAATAGCCAAGATATGGAAACAACTTAAATGTCCATCAACAGATGAATGGATTGAGGAGATGTGGTGCATCTGTGCAATGTAATACTACTCAGCCATAAAAAGGACCAAATAATGCCATTTACAGCAACATGGATGGAATTAGATATTATCATAATAAGTGAAGTAAGTCAGAAAGAGAAATACAAATACATGATATCACTTATATGTGAAATCTAAAATATGGCACAGGCGAACCTATCTGTAGAACAAAAACAGATTCACAGACATAATAGACTTTTGGTTGCCAAGGTGAGAAGAGTGGGAAGGACCAGGAGTTTGGGTTTGGTGGGTGCAAACTGTTACATTTGAAATGGATGGACAGTAGGGTCCTGCTGTACAGTGCAAGGAACTCTGTATGATTGGGACATTTGGCTATACAAGAAAAATTAGAACACTGTAAATCAATAATAATTGATTGTTTTAATTAAAAAATATTTTTTAAAAAAGAATTCAGTTATCCATTAACTACGTACATTTGGAGGTAATCATTGTCTAGTTAATCATTTATCAAATTCACCTTTTGATAATGATGTACAATGTCTCCCACCTTGAATATAATCATTTGATCAATAGTACAATATTTTACTAATGAATGTGGTTGAATGCTATAATTAAATTAAATTATACATCTATTTCCCAAATAATACATATTTTTATTTTAAAAATTTGGGGGGTTCCTATTGTGGTGCAGTGGGTTAAGAACCCAACATAGTGTCCATGAGGATGGGGGTTTAATCCCTGGCCTACCTCAGTGGGTTAAGGATCTGGCATTGATGCAAACTGCAGCATAGGTCCCAGATGCATGTCAGATCCAGTGTTGCTGTGGTTTGTCACATGGGCCAGCAGCTACAGCTCCAATTAGACCCCTAGCTGGGGCACTTCCATATGTCCCAGCTGTGAATTTCAAAAGAATATATATAATTTTTTTTTGGTTGTGTCCACAGTGTATGGAAAATCCCAGGCCAGGGCTGCAATTTGTGCCACAACAGTGACCACAGCTGCTGTGGTGACAACACCAGATCTTTAATTTGCTTAACTACAAGGTCATTCCTAAAGAATATATTTTAGAATACAGTTACTTGTTTAAAGGGACCTCAGAGAACAGAGGCTTAAGATTAATTTTTCATATTAAACCAACTGTCAGTTGGAAAGAAAACTGTGAAAGTAAAAGGAAAGTAAAAGGATGTTACCATCCTTTAACCATGTGCTCTCCTGATGTCCTGATGACAAGGCTTAATATGGATTGACTATCTACACTGAGATCACATTTGATTACCCTGATACCTTAGCCATTATCAGCAGGATGTGAAAGAACCACTGGATATCCTGAGAGCTTGTATAACTATGTTAAATATAGACCTCAATTTGATGTAAATATTTATCCTTGGGCTTGAAACATCTCAGGAGTTTGAGGAATCATTTTATGTATTTCCTGATTTCTATTTCCATCTGCTACCTTTCCAGTATTTCTTCAATCCTTAATTTTCTAAACCTGTTATAAGAAAAAATTGAAAGAATATTGCCTGGATATTCCCAATGGCAGTAAACAGAAGAAAAACAAAGTCCAATTCAGAAATTTCTCATTTGAATTAGGCATTCTTTGATATTTTATTATCAATATGGACTATTTCTAGACACCCCAAAACTCCTACTTAAGATTTCTTTATTTAATATATTCTCATATTACACAGTTTTGTAGCAGTAAGAAGCGAATACTCAAATTTAGATTAGTATATCTCACTAGGATATGAACCATCACTATAATAATCCTGGTATTGTGATAAATGCATATATAGCCATATAAATTATGAATACAAATAGTTTCCTAGAGACAGTGAGGATATATTACTTTCTCATTTTATCTGTCTAATAAATGTCTGGAACCAAAATACCTCCAGGTAAAGTAATTAATTAGGTACATCATTTGATTATCAAGAATAGAGGGGTTTTTTTGGTTTTGTTTTTGTTTAAAATGAGTTTTTTATAGCGCAATGTTGTAAAGCCTTCTAAGTAAGAAATAATATACATTTTCTATTTGGGAATTGTATTTATTGGATGTGAGAAGAATTGCCATGGGGTGTAAAGTCCAGGAAGCTACCATAATGACTATCCCTCAGAATAAAAGTACCACCAAAACCCTAATTAGTTTAATATGTCAGCAGTTATTCCTTTTACACAGTCATTAACCAAATTTAGTCTGTAGCCAGAACAAATATCATCATATGTTTTTTCACCACATTAGATGTTTAATATAATTTTAAATAAACTAACTTAAAACATAACTGAAAAACTGCAGGCAGGTTATTATGGGTGATAAAAGACCTCTTGCAAAAGAACATCTGTTGTAAAAATTAAAAGACCCATTAAGAAATCTAAGAAATTACATAATTAAGTCTTCTACATCTATTCAGAGCAATAGCAACTATCTAAGAAAAATTCAAAGACTCCAGGGAACAAATTCTTTTTAATCTCTTGAATTTTACATCTTACATGAGTATCATTTTGAGAGTTAGTAGGAAAATCTACCCATATCCTAATTTAAAGGAAGATATATTAGTGAAGTCATTCTCTCTATCTAGTTACAATGACCTAAATCATGAAAGAAGAAAACATTGTTTTCTTTTGTTTCATCAAAAATACTAATATAGAAAGCTTTATAAAATGTATTTTAAAAATTCACACATTCTACATTATGCAGTTCATTTGAGTTAGTAATTTCTGCTTAGTTGAAAGCCTGGTCAAATATATTATAGCACATCTACACATGAAAAATAGTGGCATGGGGAAAATACTTTCTTTTTGCTTTATCATTGTTAAATTTTTTAAATGAGGAATTATTGTCTTTTCACATAGCAACTTTTTTACTTTCATTGAATCACTGTCTTCTGAACCCAACTTTCCAGGAATAGAACATAAGAATTTTCTAAAGAATAGTTAAGGAGTGAAGGCATACTTAACTAACTCACCTGTAAAGGGCAATGTCTTTCTGATAATTAAAGAGAAATAAAAACACTAGAATTATTAGGGACTATTTCTAACATTAAATTATCCTAATAGGAGTGGTAATAAAAGAAAATATTAGCAAAACACAGATTTTTCTTGCTTTTACTTTGTTATTTTCTTCACGTTATTGTATAATAATACACAGGACATTGACATCATAATATATAAGGTATTATGATGTCAGGCTATGTATTTGGCAATGAGCAGTTGCCAAATTAAAAAAATGACTTGTTAGGAAAATGATTCTTTTAAAAAGTCCTACAACTAAATCTCATTTATAAATATGATTGCAAAATTTCTCAATAAAATACTAAATATTAAATAATAGACTTAGTATTAGATTAAAAGAACAATGCATTCTATCTAAAGAGTATTTGTTTCACAGATTAAAGCATGGTTAGATGTTAGGGAAAAACATCCTAATGTCTAATAAATTAAATAAAAGAACAAAAATATATTATCATGTCACTAGATGAAAAAAAGGCATTTGAGAAAATTCAAACTGAATCATGTTTTTAGAAAAACTTCTTTTAGTATAGTCAACAGTAATTATCAGAGGTCAATAGTAAGCTTTATAACCCCCCAAACTGTAATGACATAAGCATCCTCATTAATGCCATGGTCAAACCAGGATGCGAAGTATTATAATCAGTACTGCAGGTCACGCAAGATGTCCTAACCAGTGCAACAAGACAATAAAATAAGAGATAAATACACGGAAGGAAGAGACAAAAAATACCCTTATTTTTCGACATGAATGTTTACGGAAAAAATAACTAACCACCTGAAATTCCATTAGATGTAGTTAAATAGTAAATAAAAATGATGTTTACAAACCCTTATTTGAAAAATGTTAATAACTTTCCAATATATCTACAATAATTTCCCTAAAATATTCTGGGGAAATGATCCTGTTAATAACATAAGCAAACATAAAATGCTCATAAATAAACTTAATGAGAATTTTCCAGAACATATTAAAAACTAGAAATACATTACTGAGAGCCACAAATGAATCAAATAAAAAAAAAAAATTTAGGCGTTCCCTTCATGGCTCAGCTGTTAGGGGACCCGACTAGGATCGATGAGGATGTGGGTTCGATTGCTAGCCTCGCTCAGTGGATTAGGGATCTGGCATTGCCGTGAGCCATGGTGTGGGTTGCAGACATGGCTCGGATCCCATTGCTGTGGCTGTGGCATAGTCTGGCAGCTGTAGCTCCGATTTGACCCCTAGCCTGGGAACTTCCATATGCTTCAGGTGCAGCCCTAAAAAGAAAAAGAAAAGAAAAAAAGAAAACAAAAGGTTTTAATCACTGCCTAGTGTGATACAGCATTCGTTTCCATGTTGATTTGTAAATTAAGTCTGTTTTTAAAGAAAATCACAATCTATTTTGAAGGCGGAAATCTTATAAAAGGTACCTAACTGCACAAGAATAAAGTTAAGAATGTTTTGAAATCAATACAAATGGTAGCCACTTTTTCTACCAGAGCTTAACACATATTATACAACTACAATATTTAAAATGGTGCTTTACCAGCACAAAAAAATGGATAGTCAGATCAGTGGAACAGAAAATTCATAAACAGATCCAAAAAAGGTAATATTGTAGTATATGATTAAAATGGCATTTCAAACCACTTGAAACAGTTGATGGTTCTTCTATTAATAATGCTGGATGCTGGCTATGCACAAATTAAAATGTTAGATGTTCACCTCATTTCCTATAATATAAAATGCAGATGAATTCAAAATTTTATGGCAAGAGAATAAAATTATGAAAAAGCTATAAGAAAATACATTTCTTAATAATTCTGAAAGCACAGCATGTTTTAGTTGAGTTTAAAATGAATGTCCTAGTTGAAAGTCCTCAGTGTGAACAGGACAGAATAGACAACATAAACTCATCACATGTGTCTAAAACAAAAGGATTTATTGACACCTGCACCCAGGAGGCAGCAATGAGAAAGGGGAATGGTCTCGGACATCAGCAAAAGGAAATATTTTTGGTAGTTAATCTGGAGGCAGTGATTGCTGGAGAGGGGGAGGCAAACAGGAACAGCATGGAAGTAGGCATCATAAGGTAGTTGTAGGTCTATGGGAAAGGCTGGGTCCACCTATTAGATTAGATGACAAATAGAATCCTATAATAATAATGGTGGCAATCAGAAGACATGCGCATGTGTGTGTATCAATGTATGCTTCGTTTGTCCCACAGAGAAGAGCAGAGGACTATTGCCCTGCCTCCTGGAATTAACTTAGAGCAGCCATGCCTCTTAGCAGTAATCAAGCATTCGCAGGCTAGCCTGGATATGTATGAATGACACACAACTTTCTAGAATTGTTTTACTAAAATCTAATAACATTTTTGTAATTTGGATATGAAATCTACTTTAATTCAAACTATCGTACTACAATAAGTTGGCATCATTTGAATTATAACTTGAGGCACTCAGATTCCAAATAATTTAGTGGAGACTTTGGAGTACAAAAAGAAAAGCCTCATTGAAAAGCAGTATTTTTGGAGAACTGAGGCCTTCCACAGAAGTTTTTCTATGGGACTGTCAACACACATGCCTAAGCATAACACAATGACAGAAAAGGATAAAGAAAAATCTTGATGGATGTGACCTCCTAATTTGTTTAAATTATGGCAAGTAACACCATGCATGAAGGGATGAACTACAGAAATAAATTTGTAAAATATACGTCAGACAAAGGGTTGATGTATTTAATCTAAAAGAGGTTCTTACAAATCAACAAGAAACAGGGGAATACTTCAAAAGAAAAACAGGCAAAAAAATGAACAAGCAATTTGCAAAAGAATAAACAGAATTGACTAATTAGTACATAAAACTTTTAAGCCCATTACGAATCAAAGACATCCAAACTAAAATAATAAAATAAATTTACCCTGGTATTGATAAAGATAAAATAATAATAATAACTAATTTTGAAAAAAGTATGGGAAGGTAGGTAAACTTATCCAATACTACTGTGTATATAACTATGAAGGGCAACTTGATAATATTGATCAAGAATCTTAAAGGCAGAAATTACATGTCTAAGAATTTTTCCTAAGAAAATAATTGAGCAAGTAAACAGATTGTTGTCAGCTTCTTCATATACAAAAGACACTGGGTTATTACCAAGGTTCTGATGAATTATTTATTTTTCAGAATAAAAAGCTGTTTAGCATTGTAAAGATCCTGTCCTCACAGTATACTCAAATCAAGATAACTCAAAGATCCCTTTTTCAGACGGCACCCACAATTCAAAAGCTCTAATCACAAGAACAAAGAGAAACACAGAATAAAAGACACAGATGGAAACAATGTGAGTACCATTTGTGCACCTGCAGGGAAATGGGTTCTCTGAAACACTGATAAGCTGGAGGCAGAGGCAGGGACACCTGGGCACTATCTTCCTTTCTCTGGATGGAAAAGAAGCTGTGCTAATGCACATCTCGATATAAGAACCAGAAGAGCTCAACATTTGAATATAATATCTTAAATAGAAGAGCACGGATTGCTAATGTTAAATTCTTCCAGAAGGCTGATGTAGGCTCTGGGTACAAGAGACTGTGACCCAGCACAAATAGCAAATTTTCACACATGGAGCATCACTCTACTTAGTATGCATGATATCCACAGTGGTTCTTTGATCTATTTGGGAACCAGGGGTCAGGAAGGCCTCCACCAAAATGTGCTGCATTAAATCAGAAACTTAACCTAATTTACAACCTGTAGACGAATCTGAATATATGGGCCCTTCTCACTAACTGGAAATGGGCAACACTGTTACAGCTATGCATCTATTGAAATTTCCAATTGCTTAAACTATGTGTAAACATAACCCCCCAAAATAGGGATCAGAAATGGTCTAGATTTTGTAAACATAACCTGCTGAACCAAGCGAAAGCTTTCCATTTCCATGTTTGACACATTCAATCCATCCTGTGATTTGGACAAGGTCATTCATTCATTATGTGCCTCAACGTTATGAGTCTATAATTGCAATCTGAGTGTTTTTGCATTTCTCTAATTATATTTAGGGATTAAAATGCCTTAAATACTTCTAACCTTTGCTACTGTTTATCCTCTGAGGCTACATGATGCCAAAATATCTCAATAGAAATGAAAAGTACAGTCCGTCACTATTCTAAATAGCTTTTCTATAAGAAACTAAATATGCTCAATTTTCTAAATATCCAAAGATTTGTCGGATTGTAAAATGTCGTCATTCAAGCAACACTGTCAAGTTTCTTAGAGATTCAAAATTACGTCCCGACTTAGTACCACTTCAATAAAATGTAGTCTTTCTCATTTCCCCTTTAAAGATAACTACTCAGATATTACATTTAACTCTAGACTAAATATCCATTGGGATTTAATTTTTCCATCCCTTTCTTGACCAATGGCCAGACTTACAAAAGCGCCATTCCCAATGCCCATTAATTCCTTAATTTATTCAGGAAATATTTATTGAATAGCACTTAGCTAAGCACTGAGCCAAGTTATGAGAATATTAAGTCTAATAAATCATAATTCCTGCCCTCAAGAGAATTATAGTCTAGCCAGAGACAGACAAGTAAATTAGTAATTCTACCTCAGTAGAGCAAGTGTTACCTGCTGATTAAGTTGCTTGGAGCAGGAGCATGGAATCAACCTAATAATAATGAGGATGGGCTCAAGTCGGGGAAGGCTTTCTAGGGGTGACCCTTGAACTGAGTTGGGAAAGAGGATAAGGAAAAGGGGATAAGTCAAAGACAAGAGGGACAATTCTCCAGACAATGGGAAGGATATATGAGTTACCTCAAAGATGGGACATGGTATGATCCATTTATAGAAGCACAAGTTCAGCATAGCCAGAGGAAAGGGCACATGTGGTAGAAAGAAAATAAAACCCTTTTCAGGAAGGACGTGATGTGCTAAGCCAAGGATTCTGGACATGATGCTGAAAGCTGCAGGGAGCCACTGCCTGACTTTAAGCAAGAGAAAAATATGATGAGATAAATATTTTGAAAACAAACTCTCTGGCTACACTATGGAGGACACACTGAAAGGAGAGCCAACTAGAGAGAGGGAACTGGGACATCATTGCACTAATCAGGGCAAGAAATCTTAACAGCTTCAATTAAGGTAGGAAAGATCTAGGGTGGAGAAGAGATTTGGAGTATATTTTAGAACAGGTGAAATGCTTTGTATAGGGAAAGGAGTCTAAACTGTTTCTAAATTTCTGCTTTGGAACACAAAGTGAATGCTGTTTAACTCGCTAAGATGATAAATTCAAAGGAAGGCATAGGTTTGAAATGAGAGATGATAAACTTAATTTTGAACTTTGAGTTCAAAATCCAAGGGAATTCATGCAGAAGACAGCTGGATAAGTGAAAGATAAGGGACTTAACTGTATAGAAGAGATAACTGAAGTCATGAGAGTGGTCAAGGCAACAGGGGTGGGGAGGCAGCAGCAGGAGGTGGATGCTATTCCAAATAAATAAATAAATAAATAAATAAATAAATAAATAAATAAATAAATAAAAACAGGGGGACCAGCAGAGAACCCTAGGAAACTCTAAATTAAGAGGAGAGCAGTAGGCAGCTACGAATACTTAACTATTAGAGGACGAGATGAGGAGAAGGAAGAGGAGGAAGAGACCTACCAAGGTTGATGAAGACGAACTTCAAGAAGGTAAAGTGTTTCAGAGGCTTTGAAAGAGTCATTTAGGATGAACAAGACAAATGTTCAGAGTTTTAGCAATGTGGAAATCAGAGCTGAAGGAAACAGTGGTAGGAGGAAAAAGGAAAATAGAAGTAGCCAGATTCCAGAAGGTTAAGGGGGTGGAATGGGCAGCGTGGACCAATGTTCCTAATAGTTTATCAAAGGAGGAAAAGAAAGATACAGGTACACTCCATATCAAGTGTTATTTTTTAAATAAATAATTAGCTGATTTCTTCTGCAATGCTTATTTGGCAACATCCTTCTCAAAGAGAAATGAAGTCTTTCAAAAACAGTTCCCCCCCCCCACTGTACAGTAAGGGGATCAAGTTATCCTTACATGTATACATTACAATTACATTTTTCTCCCCACCCTTTGTTCTGTTGCAACATGAGTATCTAGACAAAGTTCTCAATACTACTCAGCAGGATCTCCTTGTAAATCTACTCTAAGTTGTGTCTGATAAGCCCAAGCTCCCGAAAACAGTTTTAATGAAACAGAAGATAAACTTTTTTTTTCCACTCTGATGTCAAAATATTTAATAAAATAGCATCACCAGCAGGAGCAGCAGTTGGGAATTAGAGTGAATCACCTCGAAGTTTCCTTCCAAAGTTACTCAAAATCATGTTTGTACAGATACATGCCACTCACACAAAACAAAATTTATCCTACTAGAGTGTAAATAAATGTGTAATATTCACGACACTGCATCTTACTTTTCTTTTAGGATCATGGGCTTCTGTTTAGTCGCCTAATATTGAACACTAGTGTTTTAGATTAATTCCTCCAAAAAGATGTAAAGTATTGCTCTCAATTTTCCTAGAAAATTCTCCTCTTGCTAGTCCCTTTTCAGGCTGATAATTCTTCCACAACTTCTCTGTATAATTATTTTTAGTTCGTCCTAATGTTTGTTTCTAACTCTAATTTAATGTCAGCTATAAATTTTTACAAATATGGTAACTTACATTCCTATAGCATAGTTCACCCTGAGAGACCCCAAAGCACCTTTTCCAAACTACACGCTGTTCACATAAATAAATGCCAGGCAACATTAAGGATGATGAAATCAACCAGTCACACAATTAACATGCTGTTTACCTAGCTCTCGAACAATAAAGATGCTTCCTGAGACTTGAGCTAAGAGCAATCCCAGGAGATGCTCCGCTGAACACCATGCCACAAACTGATATGATCTCTGACTGTTAACATGGGCCATTTTTTGTGCACTGGGATATAGCTCTTATCAAGTCCGATAGAATTAGTTTTGCCAAGAAGATCAACAGCCATTTAACAAAAACACTTGAATAAAAGGCAGGTATTTCATGCATACATTTTAAAAAAATTCTTTTTTAAACTAAGCTTTACTGCTAAACAGGGAACTTTGTGGTTAGTAGCTGACAAAGTGTGGCTCCCATGTTATAAATCTGGACCCAAACAAGCATTCCTTCTGTGACCTTGAGCAAATTATTTACATTAAGTCTTAGTTTCAAAGGTTTGGAAGGAAAATGCTATTATTTCTGATTTGAACTCAGCAATTCTTGATTTGAAAGACCATGAAATATACCTAAAAGATTCCTCTAACTGCAGGTGATTTTGCAGTTTCAGGCATGCGCATCAACTAGCCATAATAGTGGTAGCTTCAATTTACTAAAGAGGAGTTCTCTTCATGGAGCAGTGGTTAACGAATCCGACTAGGAACCATGAGGTTGCGGGCTCAATCCCTGGCCTTGCTCAGTGGGTTAAGGATCCGGCGTTGCCGGTGAGCTGTGGTGTATGTTGCAGACGTGGCTCGGTTCCCGTGTTGCTGTGGCTCTGGCATAGGCCAGTGGCTACAGCTCTGATTCTACCCTTAGCCTGGGAACCTCCATATGCGGTGGGTGTTGGCCCTAGAAAAGGCAAAAAAAAGAAAAAAGATTTACTAAAGAATATTAAGAAAAATAGTAAGGCTAAAACATGTACCACCTTGATAAACATCTTCCTGCAGGGAAGCACATAAGATCTTAATAACTTTTACTACAAAAATGAGAAGTTGAAAGTGGGGACACTTAGGAGTTAGTGATTTTAAAAAGTAATAGGAATTCCTGCTGTGGCAGAGTGAGTTAAGAATCCAACTGGAGTGGCTCAGGTCACTCCAGAGGTGCAGGGTCAATCCCTGGCCCCGAGTAAGAGGTTAAGAGATCTGTGGCTGAGGTGGCAGCTGCAGCTCAGATTGAAACCCTGGCCTGGGAACTTCCATATGCTGTGACTGTGGCCAAAAAAAAAAAAAAAAGTAATTGATTAATCCTTCATATAGAAAATGATTGCAAGTATAAAATGAACTTGCCTATATTATGAAACTTTACTTGTAGAGATTAAACTGAGGAATTAGGATGATTAATATGGTGAGGATGATGATGGAAATAGAATACCCTAGACAATGTGCTACATGTGCTAGATTTTTTTTTATCTCATAAAAGCCCCATAACTACTTTATTTAGTAGTTAGAGTCTTATATTTGTTAGCAATATATTCAATAGTTTTACAAATTCACCTATTAAATATTCAACTATGGAAATTTTAATGCAAGCTTCTAGTCTTTAAAAATCACTTTCATGTTTGATTCAACTGTTCCCTGTACATATCTTCACATTGTAACCTACATTTCAGTTTGCACTAAAGCTTGATTTCTTTTAAGTTGTTTTGTGAAAATGACAGCATTTACTAATACAGTTTTATGAAGCACTTTCTCTGGTTTCTGCATGTGGAACTTAGGGCAGAACTAGTCATATCTTGAATCTGACCCAGTATAGACTTTGACAGTCTACACTTTAATACATCTGAACCTTCTATCTGCTAAGAAACATCACTTTGTTAGATCTCCTCTCATTTATTTTCCCTTCCGGCATCATCACCAGCAGTTGATTTTCTTTTAAAGCTCATAATGTTTTATAAAAAAATAGAGATTGTTGTAACGTCAATGGAAAAATCTGCGCCGTTGCTCATGCTCACTCGTTAACTAAGGCATTCGCTGCTCTGAAGCAGGTGGTTTGCTCACATTGCAGAACTTGGAAGTTGCTCTCAAATATAACGATACATATGAGTGCTAGACCTGTGAATGATAAGGGTCAGTTTTATTGTAATCTTTATTCACAGAAAAGAAGAAGCCGAAGCGCAGTAAAACTTAGGTGTATACCCCAGTCACACATCCAGTAAATGAGAGAGCCTTTCAATTAAGGTCTAGAGGATGCCTAAACCTGTTTTCATTCCTTTATCAGACAGCATCTCCCAGCCACTCTGTCATAGTGAATGGTCTGAATTCCTGGAACCACTCTAATGAAAACTAGTTATACTATCATTTTGATGAGAACAAAAAATTTTAGGAGTTCCCTGGTGGCTCAGCAGTTTAAGGATCAGGTGTTGTCACTGCTGTGATGTGGATTCAGTCCCTGGCCTGGGAACTTCCACATGCCATGGGTACAGAAAAAAAAAATTTTAATCTGACTCCTAGCCTTGATTTGGCAATTAACCAGTTGTGAGGTTTTCAGATCCTCCTCTTAACCTTACTGGGATTCAATTTCTTAATCTATAAAAGTTAGCAATTTGTTAGGGTTTAACAATCTCCAAGGTCCTACTGGTCTATAAAAGTGCTGCTAAATAGATTCTCTGACAGAAAAACCTGTATATGTGATTGTGTACAAGTATATGTTGCAAGGCAATCACGATTAGTTGCTGTTGTTTTTAATTTAATTAGGTCAAATGCCCCTCATGCAGTGGGATTACAGTATCAACATGCTTACTAAGCACTTGTGCTGTAAACATTTTAAGTATGAACTTCAGTTTATTCTATATCTAAATCAGTCTGACTTTAATTTAATAGGTCTAAGCTTATGCTGCTTTACTGTAAAATTTGAACAAGGCACACTGAATGTAATTGGGATCCACAATCAAATTGCCCTGGGTTTATTCAGTTAAAACTATCCTTCTCTTCACATAACTAGGGAAATTGTGCCTTAGATATATGGAATTTTCTCACTCACCTCTTTTTTTTTTTTTTTTTTTTGCTTTTTAGGGCCACACACATAGCATTTGGAAGTTCCCAGGCTAGGGGTCGAATTAGAGCTAGAGCTGCCAGCCTACACCATACCCACAGAAACATGGAATCTGAGCCCAGTCTGCGACCTATACCATAGCTCACGGCAACACTGGATCCTTGACCCATGGAGCAAGGCCAGGAATCGAACCCGCATCCTTAGGGATCCTAGTCGGGTTCGTTTCCACTGTGCCACAATGGGAACTCCTGTCACTCACCTCTTGATATCTAAGTTATCATATCTACAGGACCAGTGTTTCTCAAACCAGATTGAGAATACAAAATAACCATAGTATATGAGGAACTCAAATATAGAGGATAAATTGAGGCACTGGGAAGCTACTCAACTTGCCAAAGCTACATAGCTGGGATTAAAGCCAATGAGGTCTGGCTCCAGACTTTTACCACTGCACTGTACTGCCTGAACCAAGAAGCCTTCAGAAAACAGATGACTAGGTACCACCTAATACTTACTGAGGCAAAATTCCAGGAACATATTTGCTCTGTGGGTATGTGTTCCAATACATGGAAATCACTAAACTATACTACTTGCAAAAAAAGAAAAGAAAAGAAAAGAAAAAAAAGTCCTCTATTTGCAAGTGGAAGAAATCATCTGAGCATTCGGTCTTCTGTTGAAAGGACTGTCATACAGTAGCATTGCTTAATTTAGGAATGCACTTCATCTGCCCTCCAGGGCACATAATTTTATAAGCATCAGTTGCTCTCCTTTCTGCTTACCCTAAGAACAGGCCAGGATTTTTTTTTTTTTTTTTCAAATCTAGTCCCAAATGTGAGAGAATTGAAATGTCCTCAGGAAGTAAAACCAGGCCAACACAAGCTGACAGCATGATGTCATGAAAAGAAACAAAGGCTTTGGGGGCACAGCAAAGACAAGCTAAAATCCCAACTTGCCATTTGTGAAGGTATGTGAATCCTGGCAATTATTTAATCTCCCTGTGTCATAGTTTCCTTATTTATAAATAAGGAATCTAATAATAGGAGCCACTTCCACAAGACTGTAGGCAGTGGGATATCTTGGTAGTTAAGGGTGGATTCAAATCCCAACTCTGCTACCTACTTCTCTCTGAGACTAAGTCCCTTATCTGTAAATCAAGGATTCTAAGCCTCCTCAGAGTGGTGGAGAGAAGTAGATGAGATAATGCATGCATTATTGCTATTTGTATTGGGATTGCTGCAAGGATTAAGTTAAACCTTTTCAATGAAACTGGCCTAATAAAGGATTTGCAAACATTACTTTCTCATTTTTTAAACCTCATCCTCAGGTATAAGTCAGGAGAAAACATAAACACTGAATGTGCTCAGAAACCCATTCACCATCAGAAAGACTGAAAAAAACAAAACAAAACAAAGCAAAACAAAAAAACAAGGAAAACAGTATGAAGGCATGTTTCAGGGCTATAAAATAGCCCTAAAATATCCTTTGGTTTCCTTTGATTTGGGATTTTAAGACTTAGATGGAAAATATTTTGGAAGTTCCTCAAAAATTTAAAAATAGAATTACCAAGTGATCCAGCAATTTCACCTCTAGGTATATATCTGAAGGAAATGAAATCACTCTCTCATAAAGATACCTGCACCCCCATGTTCATTGCACCATTATTTGCAGTAGTCAAGACATAGAAACAATCTAAGTGTCCACTGACAGATGACTTGATAGAGAACATGTGGTATATGCACATAAGGGAATATTATTCAGCCTTAAAAAATGATATCTTGCCATTTGACAACATGGATGAAACCTTTTGGAATAAGTCAGAAAGCAAAAGACAATGTAGGATCTTACTTATATATTGACTCTAAAAAAACAAACAAACTCATAGAAACAGAGTAGATTGGTGGTCTCTTGGGAAAGGGGAGAAATGGGTAAAGGTGATCATAGGGTACAAACCTTCAGCTACAAGATGACTAAGTTTTGGAGACGTAATGTACAGCAAGGAGACTATAGTTAACAATGCTGTATTGTAGATTTGAAAGTTGCTCTTGAAAGAATAGATCTTAAAAAAAAATCAACATACACATGTATACACAAAACTATGTGAGATGACAGATGTGCTATCCTAATTGTGGTCATCA
Source organism: Phacochoerus africanus (assembly GCF_016906955.1). Classification (NCBI taxonomy): domain Eukaryota; kingdom Metazoa; phylum Chordata; class Mammalia; order Artiodactyla; family Suidae; genus Phacochoerus; species Phacochoerus africanus. Next base: position 21,413,109 of record NC_062559.1, on the reverse strand, counting down.
TTTTGCAATATATACATATATTAAATTGTCACATTGTACATCATAAACTTATACAATTATATCTCAATAAATATGAAAAAAAAAAAAAACCCAGGGCTAGCACTTCAAGAATTAGTCTCTGCTCCTTATGGCAGCCTCCCCTGAAACCGCACATGCCGCTACATAAAAGACCACTCTTCCCAGCCACCTCTCCCACTATGTCCCACCCCAACTCACCAATTAATCAAACATTATCTTGTTCCTCAGTGCCTGCACTCTTGCCCTTCTTTCCACCTAAAATGTAACCCATGAACCACATCTTTACCAATGAAACCCAAGTCACTCCCGCAAGACCTGACCAAATACTATTATTCCTTTCCCCTGTTTCCACTGCGCTCCTATAGACCATAAATCTGTATATGCCTTCATTATAAATTGTACTCACTAATCCATTCTGATATATTTTAATAATTGGCAATTTATAAAACTTAGTTTTCTACTAGATTTCACATTTCCTGATGGGATTTGACCTTATATAATCCCGTGTTTTCCCATAAAGGCTGGACTGCTGTCTTGCATTTAGTAGGTATTTGACACATATTTGCAGAATAGCATGTAGGCACTTCAGAGTGTCATGGGCATGGATGGAACCCAAAGCAAAATTTTTCCCACATAATTTTATAAGCATCAGTTGCTCTCCTTTCCGCTTACCCTAAGAACAGGCCAGGATTTTTTTTTTTTTTTTCAAATCTAGTCCCAAATGTGAGAGAATTGAAATGTCCTCAGGAAGTAAGACCAGACCAACACAAGAGTGTCATGGGCATGGATGGAACCCAAAGCAAAATTTGCCCCAATCATGTGGTACTTGCCATGATGCCTTTAACTCAGTGTATGGCAGACACTAAATGAAAGTGTGCTCTAAAAATATGGCATAAAGTCTTTAATATCTGAAAAAGAGACTAGTGTAAAACTGAGCCTGGGGCATGTGCAGAAAAATTTCAGTGAAAAGATGCAACTAATTGGCAGTTTAAAAAATCATTCTAACATATAAAGATACTACAGTTTAAGGCAGGTCCAATAAAACCTCTGCCATGTTCATTTTTTTTTTTTTTTTGTCTCTTCTAGGGCCGCTCCCGCAGCATATGGAGGTTCCCAGGCTAGGGGTCTAATCGGAGCTGTAGCCACTAGCCTACGCCAGAGCCACAGCAACGTGGGATCCGAGCCGCGTCTGCAACCTACACCACAGCTCACGGCAACGCCGGATCGTTAACCCACTGAGCAAGGGCAGGGACCGAACCCGAAACCTCATGGTTCCTAGTCGGATTCGTTAACCACTGCGCCACGACGGGAACTCCTGCCATGTTCATTTTTAAATATTTGAAGATATACAAGGTAATGTCCCAGAAACAGAAATTGATTTTCAATTCATGTGCTATTAAAATTATTCACCTTTCATATCACACCTTATGCTAATCCTTTTGACACATTTTTGATAAGTTTTAAAAACTGTACTAAATTAGATTACAATCATAATCTTACTGGAAAAAGAAAAAAGAAAAGGTAGGAAGGGGGGAGGGAGAAAGTAAGGAGGGAGAGAGAGGTAAGGAGGAAGGAAGGCAAAGAAGGAAAAAGGGAAAAAAGGAGCAAAAGAGAGAAGGAAAGAAGGGAAAATATATGTACCTGGAGTGAAAATGGAAAAGAAATTCAGCCATGGCTAAACATAACATTTTCTCCATCTAAGTATTCCTTAAAGAAATTATACCAAGCGAGGGTACTGAAATTTTCAAATGGAATAATACTCAAGCTGCTTCTGAAACAGTATAGATTGCCTACATGCTTTTACAATAGTTTTTTTTTTTTTCTTTCTCCTTTATAAAGCAGTGTTTATGGAGAAATATTAACTGGAAGAGTGGCTCTCGGTGTAGCCCAGGCAGCCCTCGGGGTTCTCGTTCAGGAGATCCACCAGGTGAAAACTGTTTTCATAGTAATATTAACTCTCATCCTGAGTGAAGTCAGTCAGGAAGAGAAAGACAAACACCATATGCTATCACTTACAGCTGGAATCTAATATAGGGCACAAAGGAACCTTTCCACAGAAAAGAAAATCATGGACTTGGAGAACAGACTTGTGGTGGCCGAGGGGGAGGGAGTAGAATGGACTGGGAGCTTGGGGTTAATAGATGCAAACTATTGCTTTTGGAATGGATTAGCAATGAGATCCTGCTGTGTAGCACTGGGAACTATGTCTAGTCACTTATGATGGAGCATGATAATGGGAGAAAAAAGAAGGTATACATATCTGTGTAACTGGGTCACCATGCGATACAGCAGAAAAAAAATGTACTGGGGAAATAAAAATTTAAAAATTAAGAAAAAAATTTAAAACCATAGTAATATTAAAATTACATTTGCCTCTTCTGGAACTGTGTTAACATTTGCCCTGATGGTAACGAAAGGTGATGATGATGGGTAAAACTCCTAATGTCTTGCCAAGAAGAAGGCAGGGGAGCCAAACTATACTAGATGTCAGTATAACCTTCACTGCTACACACTTGGAGTAAAAGGAAAATTGCTAGTTTCACTCAAGGACAGTCTTGAGGAAGCAGTAAAATCTATTGATTTTTAAAATCTTGACTGGAGTAAAGATCTTAATATCCTACTCGATGAAATGTAAAGCGCACATAAAGCACTTCTGTTACAGATGGAAAGATGATGTTTGATTTGAGGAAGGGTCAGAGAAGCATTTACACAATCATTTCAGTTGTGAAGCGAACTAGCCACATTTTAACGGCGTATCATTTTTACTTAAAAAGTCTACTGACAGGGAGTTCCTGTTGGGGCTCAGCAGAGACAAACCATGCGGATACAGGTTCTATGCCTGGCCTCTCTCAGTGGGTCTGGAATCCAGCATTGCCCTCAGCTGTGGTGTAGGTCACAAACACAGCTCAGATCCCCCATTGCTGTGGCTGTGGTGTAGGCAAGGAGCTGTAGCTCCCATCAGACCCCTAGTCTGGGAACTTCCATATGCCATGGGTGCGGCCCTAAGAAAAAAATAAAAGATAATCTGAAAATGTTGCTAAAATAGTCTTCTTTTTCCATGTGTTTCTATGTGTCTCTATATATCTATGAGATAAGATTTTCTTTTAATATTCTTCACCCAAAACTTCATATTGCAACAGATTGAGCACAGAAGATATGAGAATGCAAGCTTTGTTCTAGTAATCCACACCACAGAGAGATTTGGAAAAATGTAAAATAATGCTACTCTTCTCAGAAAATTTTTTTCTTTTAGAATAGTTATTTTCTTTCTTCCTTCTTCTTTTTTTTTTTTGTCTTTTTAGGGCCGCACCAGAGGCATATCGAAGTTCCCAGGCTAGGGGTCAAATTGGAGCCGCAGCTGCTGGCCTACACTACAGCCACAGCAACATGGGATCTGAGCCGTGTCTGGGATCTACACCACAGCTCATGGCAACACTGGATCCTCAACCTACTGAGCAAGGCCAGGGATGGAATCTGAATCCTCGTGGATACCAGTCGGGTTCACTAACCTTTGAGCCACAACGGGAACTCTGAGAATAGTTATTTTCATTAAAATTTTATTTACATCAACATGTAACTGGCTTATTATTGCTATTTTTAAATTAATTAGTAAATAAATATTTTAAATTTTAACATTAAATTTCTTAAACTGTTAATCAATAGATACAATGCATATAAACAAAAGCTTTTGGGGATTCTTAATAATTTTAAGAATAAAAGATTCTGGGACCAAAGTGTTAGAGAACTAGTGACTTAGAAAATACTATTTGTTAGGAATCTATAATTTGATAAAAAAAAAAAAAGACAAATTCTCTGGCAATTCTGTTATTTCATTCTATCAAGTTTGGAATCTTTCATTATACAGATTCAATGTTCTATGTGTCATTTATACAACAATTATTTCTTAGTCCATGTTATAGGCCAGGTACAATGGGGAAAAACAAAACCATAAGGCATTGGTCCTGTCATCAGAGTATTTATGGTTTGCATCATTATGCATATAGTGATATGTCCATAAATTTATTCCCATCTTTCTTCTGCACTGAAACTTACATGCATGTGTCTTTGCATGGCTTGTCATGAGTGTGCCTAGCTGCCCCACATATATTCACTTGTATGTTCCACAGGGAGCCTTACTAGATCCAAAACCAAAATCACTTCCTAAATTGCATATGCTTATTAATAGTAATTCTCCCTTTAGGCTCTGTTTCTTTCCCTAATTTTATGAAGAGCTACTTTTTTTAAACTTTTGTAATGACAAGTCATAGCTGTGAAATTTCATTCCTTTTGATCCTATTCCACAGTACAATTTCTGCCTGCAAACAAACCTATTCTCTTAACTCATGATTATTGACGTTCTTCCTGTAAACTGAATTTTCACAAGATTTTTCCTCTGACTCTGCGCCTTTCCCCTTCCAAATATTAAATGTTATCCTCAAAATAAAAAGCAATTAAGAATACATTTTATATGTTTAGTAAATATTCTACTTAATATTTCATTGTAATTCACTAGCAACTCAGGAACAGATAGTAAATTTACATCGTCTAAAAATCCTCTTACTATTTGCATACATTCATTTCCCTAAAGAAAGCTAAGGAAGCGTTGCTTCTTAAAGTTGCAAAGAGGCCCTTATCATAAAATCCTATGATAGGAGTTTCAATGTGATTATTCAAAATAGATGAGGTAATACATTTTTAAACTAACCATGAACATCAAAAGGAAAATTTAAAAGAATTGAATCATATTTTTTAAAATATCCCAACCCCTGTGACTTAGACAAAAATAATGAAAACTAACTTTCAAAGTAAGACCATATTTGGTTACAAGAGGTTAATCAAATGTATTGACGCTAATTTTTCAGAGACAGATGACTTGCCTGTAGTTGGCTATTGTTACTGCTTTCAATCTTTATAACTTCATCTGCAGGAATACTTGATTGGGCAAACAAAAGGTTTACATCTGAATTTTAACACACTGAAAGGCACTAGCTACTAGTTCTATCTTCTGCGGTTTTATATCCTGCCAGTTTTATGCATTTATGTTACCTGTTTGGCTAGTTCCCCTAAGACACTCAAATCCCATTTTGTTTTGTTTGTCTTTTTGCCATTTCTAGGGCCGCTCCCGTGGCATATGGAGATTCCCAGGCCAGGGGTCCAATCAGAGCTGTAGTCACCAGCCTACGCCACAGCCACAGCCACGCGGGATCCGAGCCTCATCTGCGACCTACACCACAGCTCATGGCAACACCGTATCCTTAACCCACTGAGCAAGGCCAGGGATCGAACCTGCAACTTCATGGTTCCTAGTCGGATTCGTTAACCACTGAGCTACTATGGGAACTCCGAAATCCCCTGGTTTAATAAGGATCTTATGATCAAGACCATTAGTATATGCACACTGTAGTATATGGAATGACTGGCCAACAGGGACCTGCTATATTGCACAGGGAACTCTACTCAATATTCTGTGACAATCTATGTGGGAAAAGAATCTGAAAGAGAATGGATGTGTGTACATGTATAACTGAATCATCATGTACAGCAGAAATTATCACAAAACTCTTAATCAGCTGTAATTCAGTAAAATTTTAACAATGAAAAAAGACCAAATAATCCATTTGATGGTAACTTATTAGAAATAAAAGCTGAGTTACACAACAAGAAATTTTGGCTTCCTTTTGCCTATTCTGTCAAATATAAATTATTCTACTTGATTTTAACTAATATCCAGATTCTAATGTCAACATATTAACCAATCTTATTTTTCATTACCTACCAAAAAAATATTTACAGTATCCTTTCCAGTTTCTTTACTTATATTTCCCATGATGCTAATTAAAGACCTATGAAGTTCTTCCTATTTTCTTTGTCTATTTTCAAATAATAAAACCATACAAATACAACTGAAAAATTATGAACTTTTCCTAACCCCTCTCTTCCTCCCCCTTGCTTTCCAGAGTTAACCACTACCCCAGGTATTTATAATTTCTGTGTTGTCTTTATTCATTTTACACACATGTTTGTATCTTTAAAAGCATATAATATATAATTGGAGTTCCCATTGTAGCGCAGCAGAAATGAATCTGACTAGTATCAATGAGGATGCAGGTTTGATACGTAGCTTTGCTCAGTGGGTTAAGGATCCAGCATTGACACAAGCTGTGGTGTAGGTCACAGACGTGGCTTGGATTCCACATTGCTGTGGCTGTGGTGTAGGCCAGTAGCTGTAGCTCTGATTTGACACTTAGCCTGGGAACTTCCATGTGCCACAGGTGCAGCCCTAAAAGGCAAAAAAAAAGTATATAATATATATTAATTTTCATATAATATTTTATAATACTATGTTATATATTACACTCTTCTGCAGCTAGTTTATATGGCTCATATTTTCTATATTTATCAAGGTTGACATCATACTAAATGGTAAAAGATGGAATTATTTCTAACGAAGATGGGGAAAAGATGTGGATGCTTGCTTTTACTACTTTTACTCAAAAGCAACTGCAATTACAAGACTACCTAACATGAAATAATTAAAGCTAAATTTAATAAAATATATGCAACAATTTTATACTAAAAATCAAACACTGAAGAGAGAAATTTTAAAATAATTAAATGGGAAAATATACCATGTTCACAGATAAAAAGACTCAATGGTGTTAAGATACCAATTGTCTCTAAGTAGATTTACCAATTTTAATGTAATTCCAAGCAAAATAGGAACAGATCTTTTTTTAGAAACTGACAGATTCTAAAATTGATATGTAGATGCAAAAGACATAGAATGGAAAAGCAATTTTTAGAAATAAAAACAAAGAGAATTTAAACTACCTGGTTTCAAGACCTAATATAACACTATAATAATCAAGACAATGTGGTATTAGATAATCAAACATATAAATTTATAGAACAAGATAGCAATTCAAAAAATAGACCCACACATATATGTTCAAATTATTTTCAGCAAAAATATACTGGTATTCAATGGCAAATGGGTGGTTTGCATGTGGTAGTGGAAAAATTGAATATCCATATTTAAAAAATTAAACCAGCCCTTACTTTATACCATACTCAAAAATTACATTTCTATTGATCATAGAATTAAACATAAAAAGTAAAACTATAAAACTTCCAGGAGAAAATTTTTGTAATCTTGAGTTAGACATAAATTTTTTTAGCTAGGACAGGAAAAGTAAGATTCATAAAAGAAAAAGTTGACAAGTTGGCTTTTATCAAAATCGAACATGTTTATCAAAAGACACCATTATAAAAATAAAAAGAGAAAATATTTGTATGTTATACATACATATGCATATATAAAATAAAGAACTTGTTTTTATAATGAATAAAGAACTTTTACAACTCAATAATAAGGAATTAAGTTTCATTTTGAAATGAGTAAAAGATTTGAAGATATAAGGAAGATGTGAAAATGGCAATAAGTACCTAAAAATATACAAAGATGATTAGTGTTCAGAGAAATGCAGATTAGAGCCACAGTGAGATCACTGCATATACACTAGTATGGCTAAGATTAAACTGACTGACAAGAGTAGGTGTTGGAGAGGAATGGAATAGCTGGAACCATCATATGTTGCTGTTAGGGATGCAAATGGTACAGTAACTTTAGAAAAAAGTTTGGCAGTTTCTGATAACATTAAGCATATTCTTCCCTTATAATTCAGCAATCCCGTTTCTAAGTAGTTACCCAAGAGAAACAAAAGCATATGTCCTCACAAAGTGTTGTATATTCACAGAAGCTCTATTCATAATGGAAAAAGCTGAAAATAATTCAAATTCTATCAACTGGTGAATGACTAAACAAATTGTGATATATTCATTTTTTGAAAAAGGCAGTGAGTTACTACTAATAAATATAATATCATGGGCAAATTTCAAAAGCTTTATGCTAAGTGGTGAAAAAAAGACACAAAAATTGCAAAATATATGATTCCATTCATATTAATTTTTAAGAAAGCAAAAATATCCTGACAGAAAGGAGACCACTGGTTTCCAGGGAATGATAGTGTGGGGAAGGAATTGACCAAAAAGAGACAGGAAGAAACATATGGGGTGATGAAAATGTTCTAGATCATGACTGTAGTGATGGTTATACAATTACATATATTTGCAAAAAATACATCAGATTGTACACATAAAACTAATGGGTCTATGGCATATATATTTTATCTCAATGAAGCTCATTAAGTAAAAATTATTAGACTGGCAGGAATCTTAATGCCCAGTCCTCAAGAAGCCCATAGGTGTTCATATCCAAGACTAATATGTGATTGTAATGAGCTTTCCAAAGATTTATCTTGACTTCATGTTTGTTGAATTCCTTGTCTTCCCACTCTTAGAAACACCTTTTTTTTGGTTTTTGCTACTCAGTAGCTATTTTCACTTTGTTTCATATTATCTGCATAGTCACAGAAAGCTAATTTGACTCCAGTGTTCCATCAAAATTATAAAGGTTCATTGTTTTCTCTTTAGACACATGGTTTTTTTCACTAACAAGTTGTCCCCTGCTTCTGCAGTAACAGCTATCATTAGAGATGGTATACCTTAATCAACATAGTAATTACCATAATCATCATAATTAACATAGTAATTAGGAGTGCAACTCTCAGCTAAGGTTCCAAAGGCTCAAACCCTCACTCCATCACTTGACAAAGTAAGTAAATTTGGTATGTGCTTCAGTTTCCTCATCTGCAGCAACAGGGATAAAAACTGTTTCTATTTCATTAGATTGTTCTGAGGATTAAAGAGATAATACATAAACAATGTGTAGAAATATACCTGGAACATCGTAACAACTCAATAAATGTTAACATTTGTATCAGCCTCATATTTTCCATTGGAAATTTCAGGAAAAAAAAAAAAAAAACATGGTTCCAGAGTGACCGAATAAAATGCCCAAATGGAATTTTAAATACAAGGATTGTACTCACCCATAATTCCAAAACTCAACAGAAAAACCATCCTCTGCTTCTCAGTTTTGTATGACTTTATTTTTTGTTGTCATCATTGCATTTTTTTTTTTTTCGAAGGCATCACCTACAGCATATGAGAGTTCCTAGGCTAGGTGTTCAATCAGAGCTACAGCTGCAGTCCTATGCCACAGCCACTCAGTGCTGGATCTGAGCCACATCTGCAACCCACACTGCAGCTTGCAGCAATGCCAGATCCTTAACCCACTGAATGAGGCCAGGGATTGAACTTACATCCTCACAGTGACTATGTCGGGTTCTTAACCCACTTAACCACAACAGGAACTCCTTATCATTGCACTTTTTTAATTTTCTTATTTATGTTACAATAGAGAAGGCTAAATTAATCATTATGTCTTAGGATGGTATTTCTTATACCTCTTACAACCTTTTATATCGTGTATGTGTTTTTGCATGATGTATGTGTGTATACATTATCCTAAATTTAATTTGGGACTCTTGTATGTGTATCTACCTTATCCTAAATTTAATTTGGGACTCTTGTATGTGTATCTACCTTATCCTAAATTTAATTTGGGACTCTTGAAAGGACTTACACTGAATATATTATTTGGATAGGAAAACTAGGAATACACAAGTCCTGCCTTGGTTTAACCAATCCCGCTATGGAGGCCTCCAAGGAAACATACATAAAGAAGGCAAGAGAAGGCACTTTATAATTAGATTGGATTGGATCATATGTTATTGTTAGCTGTGACTTTGGCCTCAAACTCCATGGCGGAATTTCATAAATCAGGGGAGACAATATGGAAGGTTCCTTGTCTCCATGTTAGTTAAGAAAATGAACCAGTTATTAAAAACAAGGCCCGATTTTGAGTTGAATGACGCCAACGTGGTCTGGGCCTTTTCAGACTAGAGAAGTCACAGTCCAAACCAGGACAGTGATGTCTGGACAGCAACCACACGTAGGAAAGCAAATCTACAAAACCAAAGTTAGATGACCCAGCCTGTCTAGAGAGAGCATCCCAACACCTCACTATCCCAATTCCTTCAGGAACTCCTCCAACAAGAGCTCTGTTCCCTCCTTTTCAGTCAGGAGGTGACCTCTTCCAGGAGCACAGTGATCAAACCTCAAACTTGACCCCTGTAAATCAATCTCTTCCTCCCTGGGGGTTGGGGGGCACGTAGTGATGATACAGAGTGGAGAGTGTTTACTTTCCCCATAAGCCCAACGCAGTTGCTAAAATCTCTGTGAAGATTAAAATGTGACTGGTTATTATCTGACATCATTTACTGTGATCTCCATCCCCACTGAGGCTACGACAATCTGGGAAGTACTGGCAAGGCGAAATATTTCTTCAGTGTTCAATAACATCCTGTTCAGAGTGTGAACTTCCAAGAAAACACTTTTGAAGTAAGGCAGAAAGAGAGAAACACAAGTACCATATCACTTAGATGTAGATTCTACAATATGACACAGTTGAACTTATTCATGAAACAGAAACAGACTCATAGACATAGAGAACAGATTTGTGGTTGCCATGGGGGAGTGGGTGGAGGAGGGATGGATAAGGAATTTGAGGTTAGCAGATGTAAACTATTACATATAGAATGGATGAGCAACAAGGTCCTACTCTATAGCACAGGATATTCAATATCCTGAGATAAACCATCATAGAAAAGAATATGAAAAAGAATGTATACATATATATAAATGTATAACTGAATCACTTAGCTATATAGTAGAAATTAACACATCAACACATCAATTGCTGTGTGTAAATTACACATCAATTGTGTGTAAATTAACACAATAATTAACATCAACCATACTTCAATCTAATATTTTACTTAAATAAGTAGAAAAGAATGAAAGAACACAAAATTTATACCACAAAAAAGAAAAGAAAACACTTTAAAAATCAGTACTTCCTAACCACATTGGGGTATAGTTCAGGTTCATGTGGAGGACATGCCTGAATCATAAACCCTATGAGAATAGTTATGTGCCCTTCCCTGAGTTTCCATCAGGTGTTTACAAGATAATGCGCCATTTGGAGAACTTGAGAAATACCATACTTTTTAGTAAAAAGGTCTGTGGCTCCAGAGAGAGAGAATTTAGCATGATGGTGATGCAAATCTCTTTTCTATCGTAAGGTTTTTGTACCAGTTTTTTCTTAGGCTCTTATCCTTCTCATAACTCAAGTTTCAGTTTAAATGCCACTATCCTAGTGATGATTTCACCAACTTCCCTACAGCCCTACCCTCCATCTCACATCATATGCTCTATTTTAGCATTGTAATACTTCACATTTGGTTGTTGTTTGTAGACTGACTGCTTGCCCCACTAAACTGCACCCTCCTAAGGGCAGGGGCTGTTTTTGCTCACCATCACTGGTCCACTTGAGGCAGAATAATAATTCAGGTAGTTAGTGTAGGAACATGGGCTTTGATATATTCCCTGGTTAATGTCCACGGTTTAAGATTTATAAAAAACAATCACAACAAAGAGGTCTTGCTTGTTGGAAGATTAACTATTGAAAAGGAGGACCTCATGAATGTTTTCTCAGGTCAGTCTCCCAAAGCAACAGAAATAAAAGCAAAAATAAACCAATGGGACCTAATCAAACTGACAAGTTTTTGAACAGCAAAAGAAACCAAAAAGAAAACAAAAAGACAACTTAAAGAATGGGAGAAAATAGTTTCAAACAATGCAATGGACAAGGGCTTAATCTCTAGGATATACAAACAACTTACACAACTCAACAGCAAAAAAGCCAACAACCCAATGGAAAAATAGGCAAAAGACCTGAATAGACATTTCTCCAAGGAAGATGTACAGCTGGCCAACAAGCACATGAAAAAATGCTCAACATCCCTGATTATTAGAGAAATGCAAATCAAAACTACCACGAGATACCACCTCGCACCAGTCAGAATGGCCATCATTAATAAGTCCACAAATAACAAGTGCTGGAGGAGTTGTGAAGAAAAGGGAACACTCCTGCACTGTTGGTGGGAATGTAAGCTTGTACAACCACTGTGGAGAACAGTATGGAGGTACTTTAGAAATCTATCCATAGAACCACCATATGACCCAGCAATCCCACTCTTGGGCATATACCCGGACAAGACTTTCCTTTGAAAAGACACCCTCATGTTCATTGCAGCTCTATTCACAATAGCCAAGACATGGAAATGGATGTCCATCGACAGACGAATGAATTAAGAAAAGGTGGTACATATACACAATGGAATACTACTCAGCCATAAAAAAGAATGAAATAATGCCATTTGCAGCAACATGGATGGAACTAGAGACTCTCATACTAACTGAAATAAGTTAGAAAAAGAAAGACAAATACCATGTGATATCACTCATATCTGGTGTCTAATATATGGCACAAATGAACCTTTCCACAGAAAAGAAAATCGTGGACTTGGAGAATAGACTTGTGGTTACCCAGGGGGAGGAGGAGGGAACAGGATGGATTGGGAGCTTGGGGTTAATGGATGCAAACTATTGCACTTAGAATGGATTTACAATGAGATACTGCTGTGTAGCACTGAGAACTATGTCTAGATGCTTACAATGCAGCACAACAATGGGAGAAAAAATTATGTATACATGTATGTATAACTGGGTTCCCATGCTGTACAGTGGGGGGAAAAAAAAGTGTGTTGGAGGAAATAACAATAAAAAATGAACTAAAAAAAATAAATGAATCTGTATATTTAGCATCAAAAAAAATTGTGCAAAAAATGGGGCAGGGTCTTAGTTCCTCCTCAAGGAATATACATAACAATACTTTGAGCTCTTCTCTAGGAACTAAGGCCCCCATCCTGGTGGAGGATGGCAACTCAATGCTGAGCACAAGATTTCACCCTGTTACCTTACCACCAACTAATCAGAAGAAAATCTGCAGACACTGGAAGATAACGAAGACTCTGACCTTCCCCCCAAATGATCCTCCCTTTAAAAATTTTCACAGTCCAACAGAATCTTTGGAGGTGGTTTTTGGACATGAGTCTACTTTCTCTCCAGGTTCCTGGCCTCCTGAATAAAGCAACCTTTCCTTTGCGACCAAAAAGAAAAAAAAGAAAAGAAAAAAAGAGAAAGAAAAGGTGGACCTTAACCCCCGACCTATACATTTGACTGTTAGCAAAAGAATGGAAAGAGTGGCGACTCTAAGTCTTGGGGAGAGAAGAGCAAAAGGACCATGCTACTTACGGCGCATCCCCTAACTCTAAGTCCCTATTGGACAAAGCCCAAAATAGGTGCTGGGCAAGGCCAGGAGGGAGACGAAGTAAGAGCAGGACCCCATGTTGGTACTTCCATCTCTGAAGATAAAACCTCCTTAGAAAATTAGAGAAGGGGGACTCTTCCTCCCCCTCCCAGTGTCTGTGCTGGGAGCTGTCTGCCTTCCTGTAATAAAGACTTTTGCTTGCTTGCCGCCTGTGTGTTCGTGAAGTTCATTCTTTGGTTCCATGAACAAGAACCTGGATTCTGATAACACAGATCCTAATAAAGACTAATACAAAGGAGGCAGTTAGTTATCTGTTGAATGAGTAACTTGATGAATGAGTGAAGATTTAGCAGTTTTAATAGGCTACCTTCAAAGCAATATCCTATTTCAGCTCCTTTGAAATTGATACTTGGGGCACTAAATATAGAATTGAAAATTCTGGGTCTAGTCCCAATTCCTTGTTTTTGTACCTGGGAGCCTTGAATGCATTACTTAACTTTTGTACACCTCTATTGTCAAATGGTGCAGTAACATCCACTCACTTGCCCTCCCACACAGGACTGTCAGGTCTAAGGAGAGGATATAGATGAAAGTATTTTAAAATGAAAAGCATTAAGATGCTTGGGATTGTTACTGTAATATGGTGAAATTCAAGGTAATTAGCACTAAAAGGACCTAATAGGGATACATGTAAAATGTATCGTCAAAAAAGAAATCTTTCACTGAGATACAAAACAAAAACAAAAACAAAAAAACCTGGGGAATGATTATTAGGGGCTTATCATCTTTACACATACACATTTGTTTGACTATAAATCCCAAGTGACAAGATTATTTTTCACCCCCAATACTAATAGAATTTTGACAATTCAAAGTCTCTGATGAGAACAGAGAAAAATACACAAGTTTTCAGCAGTTATTTTTTTTTCCTGAACAGCATATAGCTAATTTTATTTGACCCTTCCTATTGTACATTTCAAGGGATCCAAATCCACCCTAGAATTATTTGTATTTGTGACATAATTGTTTTTGCCAGACAACTATGAAAAGTCTTTTTAATCATAGCAATTAAGGAATCATATTTCCTTATCCACAATGGGAAGTATTGAAACACATTAGAAAACTACCTCTGGAAAATGACATGACAGTTAATATTTTATTACTAACTCAAATCAAATGATAGAGATGGGTAGGCTAGTTAGGTATTATTATATCAAAGAACTCTTGAAATGCAGAGGGTTAATTTTTTATGTTAGGTTGAATCTCTAAGCATATTCCCTGGTGCCATGGGACTACAGATCACCTAAACTCCATGGGGGCCTTTTGAATGGAGGACCTGAAATTTGCAGTAGATTGCTAAGATTTTAAAATAGTGTATCACACTAATCTGCAATCACATCATGCCTAAATTACGATGTTCTAAAAATGTAATAAAGAAAATAAATGTTATATCACAGTACTCTTTACATTTCTGATTCTTGTCAATTCCTTTTTTTTTTTTTTTTTTTTGGCTGTACCCAAGGCACATGAAAGCTGCTAGGTCAGGGATCAAACCCACACCTCAGCAGTGACCTAAGCTGCAGAGATAACACCAGATCCTGTGCCACAGCAGGAACTCCTTAAGACTAAAAAATTCTCGAGTAAAAAAATAAAAATAATAATATTATTATAGGTAGTGATCTGGCTCTGGAAATAGTTTTCATAAATCTAGCCAAAGTTAACAAAGACTCAAATGTCATTTGGTTTATTCAAACCCCTGTTCAAAAATATAAATGATTAAAAAATTCCACTCAGTCTCCATGGAGTTAGAAAATTACCTTGACATTAGCAAGGAAATAAAACCTTCTTTCCATCATATCATTTTACTACTTTTTCTTCACTTCCTCTATTTCTATAAAAGAGAGCTGTTGTAAACTTGGTATTAGAAATTCACTTTCTACTTAGATGTGTTGCAGGACTTAAAGTTGCTTAGCTGAAACCATCCATAGGTCTGCTAAATATGTTATTTTATTTGCATAAATGTTTTGTTTGTGAAAGTTGCTAGAAAATGTATGGACTGGTTATTTTCTGCTTCAATACCAGTAAAGCAGATTGATATTATGCTTAAAAGCCAAAAGATGACATCAAGTAATGCTAAAAAGAAGAAAAAAATCCAACATGAAATGATATTTGTTTATCCACATATTAGCATGTAATTGTCCAAAGTAGTATCATTTAAATTTTTCATCTACATCCCATTATAAAGGCTAAGATGGTTCAAATTGATGAAGCTCATCTGTACAGGTATTAAAGCATTATGTGAACACTGCAATAAAAACCTCATTTTTTTAAATTTTTTTTAATTTTTTTTTGTCTTTTTGCTTTTTCTAGGGCGGCTCCCACCGCATATGGAGTTCCCAGGCTAGGGGTCTAATCGGAGCTGTAGCCGCTGGCCTACACCAGAGCCACAGCAACACAGGATCTGAGCCGCGTCTGCGACCTACACCACAGCTCATGGCAACGCTGGATCCTTAACCCACTGAGCAAGGCCAGGGATCGAACCCACAAACTCATGGTTCCTAGTTGGATTCGTTAACCACTGCGCCATGACGGGAACTCCAAAACCTCATTACTTTTTAACAAACCTGATAGTTTGTGCCTATGTAGACAGACCATGTTAAAGAAGAAAATAAAAACTTTGGCACCCTAAACTAGCAGTTAGAGACTTTGTGGGAAAGTATCATCCTCCTCCCTCACCCCAAACTAGTATCTGAGTATAAAAAGTGTCGGTTCTCTCTCTGGTTTGGGTTAAAGCACAGCTTGTAGGATCAGAAAGACATACCAAGCCCATACTTATGTAAATGTTACCTGAAAAAAAAAAAATTCCTGAAATGTCAGTCTGAAGCTTTTTTTTTTTTTTTTTTTAAACAGGGGGCACTATTATTCCAAGATATAAACATGAAGATAGAAAAATTGGAGAACACTTATTTCCAGAAATGGGTACAACATGCAATAAAGAACACTGTGGTTTTCTCAAATGCCTCTCAGCACTCTAGAATTCATTGACTCTTGAATTTGTGACAACTCTGACATGCTGCCATTAATAGCTAAATAAGGAAAGCAATGCATTCTCTTTCCTGGTAAAATAAAAGGATTGCATACTAAAAATCTTTCTGCTAAGTCCTACACTGATGTTTTGGATATTGGGAATTACCCTAGAGCACTAGCTGGAAAAGTATAATTTGCTACTCTCTAGTGCCTAGGATTGAGACTGACGGGTTTAGGCAACAAAGGAGTATTTTTCCATAACTGTCATTAAAATTGAAACAGTCATGAGAATGCTGTTTCCTGGAAGGTAAATATATATAGAATTATACATACGCCAAAACCCACAGAACATGCATCAAGAATGAACCCTAATGTAAACTATAGACTTTGGATAATGATGGGTCAATGCAGATTAATCTACTGTAACAAATGTACCTCTCTGGTTCAGAATGTTGATAGTAGGAGGGGCTGGGGAGAGGGAGAGGGAGAGGTACAGGGTATAGGGAATTCTCCATACTTTCCACTCAACTTTGCTGTGAACCTAAAACGGCTCTAAAAAATAAGGTCTATTCTTTTTTTAAATGATGGGAACACGACCAAAATAAGAAGAATATTCAAAGTAGTATTTTTTTAACCACTGTCTAAGAAATAGTAAGCATTGTATTAAAATTTTAATTTTCATATTTTAAACCTCATTAATGGCTATTAAATATTATTATTCCATAAAATAATTAATTAGGCTTTAAAAATTAAATTCTTAATATGTAACAAAGTAAATTCAATAATTGAATCTGATGTTAATAGAGAGAGAATGCTGTGAATGTGCTTTACGTCCTTTTTATCAAAAATTACAGCGACATGAAGCCAGGCCCCAAAAAAGCACAGATTATGTAACTTCATTTATATGAGCACAAAAGCAAGCAACCCTGGTGTATGCTGTTCAGAGTCAGGGCAGGGACTTCCTAGACAGACTTGTACTGACTGGGAGAGCGCAGGAAGGTTCTGGGGTGCCAGCTGGGGATGTGGAGGTTTGGTCGGTTCTTCTGGATATTGGTTTAGGTGTTCTTCGTTGGTAAAAATTCATGGAGCTGTAGACTCATTGCACTTTTCTGAATATGTGTTATACTTTTTAAGCAGTTTTTTAAAAAGGTAGTAAATATGGTTCTTTACATCACTGTTTTGATTAAACACAAGAGGGTATGGATATGAGGGTGCAGACATTTTTACATAAGTCTATGGTTTATATAAGGCTAGAGAAGAATGAAAAGGAAGTTAAAGGAGCAGAGAGGAATGGCCTTTTGGATGTATTATTAAACAGGTTAGAATTTCTCAGTGTAAGTCATGACCTAATATAAATCATAGCGATGTCTTTATAACCTAGAAAATCAGCAAAGAAAAACATAGGATCTGGGGAAAGTTAGAGCTTTCTTAAGCAGGATTAAGGATTAAGAGTAAGTAAGAATTAATAAACGTCTTTCTAGGAGACTTGCACCACATCCCTCTTACCTGTCACATGTGTACTGTCATTTTTATTTGAATTACTTTTTTTTTAATGATAGGGCTTACGGGTTTTAACTAATTCTTCTTTGTTCTATGGGCATGGACAACTCAAATGGGTTTTGTCTAATTCAGTTGGGTGGGACCAATGACCTTCAAGCTAAATTCTTTGCACAGGTCACAGGTGTCTCTTTCATAGCCTATGTCTAAGTGAGTTTCCTAGTTTCTTAATAGAGGAGGTGTATTGTATTCCAGTACACTTTCCCTGGACAGTGGTTCCAGCCACAGCCTCCACTTCTTGATCTATCAGATAATTTTACTCAAGGCAGCATGGGTTAGGAGGGGCTTTACATCCTCTTATTCCCATATCTGAACTTACAGAGCTTGTAAAAAATTTTTAAGCGTTCAGAAGGTGACTGAAAGAGAAAAAAACCGAGCTAAAAATCCTAATCAACCTTGAGAATAGATGAATTACGCCTTGAAGGAATAAGAAATTAATTTCAGACCACGCAATATTACTGATTATAAGAGATTTATCGGACGCCTTGGAATCTGAAGTGCCTAGGGGGATGCATGTGAATTTGGTGTGTATTTGGGGAGTAGTTATGTGTGTATGTTTGAAATCCAGTAAGCATATATAGAAGATGTATTTTTGTCAGGGGGCAGACAAAAAAAATGTAGTTACCATTTTTTTATTACTCACAATGCGCTGGAAGGAGAATCTCATTAAATGCTCATAATTACACTATAAGGTAAGTATGATTATTATTCCCATCCAAAGAGGAGAACATAGAGGTTTATAAAATTTAAGTTACTTATCCAAGGTCTCACAACATAAGAGGAAGAGCTAAGATTTTAGTTCATCTCTGTTTTAACCTGAAATCTCATACTCTTAGCCACTTGCTACTATCTTGATTACTGTGTGATCCCAAGAGCAAACGGAAAAAAACTGGGCAAGAAAAGAGGACAAAAGGAGAAGAAAATAATTTATGATATAAAGGAATGTGAAGTAAGAAAATGATGTGAGAATTGGAAGAGAGATAAAATACTAACGGCAGAATTCAGGCACATAATAGACACTCAATAAATGTTTCTTAAACAAGTGTATATGACATATACAAATAAATGTTATATACATTCCTTACCTTTTTTAAAAATGAAATTTGATCATTTTTCCCTTAACTTAGCTACAGATAAAGGTGTATAAACCTTTGCATGGTTCAAAAGAAAAGTTATTTTAGTCATGGTTTTTGAACACATTCAAAAGACTGAGAAAACCAAAATCCTCAAAGTGTAACAATTAGGCACCTGAATTAAAAAGAATTTTCTCATTCATATCCTTCACTTTCAGACTAACTCCTTAATTAAACTTTAATGTAATTATAAGAGTTAATAACCTTAAAGAGAAAAATAATTAAGTCTCCATTATAATTTTCCAGTAGATTCTTTGTGAAGCAAAATATCACTAGAAAATAATTACCCCTAATAACATGGGAGCTGTCCTATTAAATGGCATGACTTCAGTTTTAAAAAAAAGAAAAAAGGTATGTAATTTTGAAGGAAATCAAGGAAACAATGAAAGAATGTGCCCCATTTGATCTACCCTAGACTTATCACATGTCCTTATGAGCAGTGATGTGCTTTGCCATGTACTTTGAGCCCTTGTACACATTCCCATTTCTGTTCCTTTATTTAAGAAGCTGATGCTGTTGGGGGAGCCTTGTTGACTGGTGATCTGGCAAAAGCATCTTTTCCAACCTGTGCCTTGTTTTCATTCCCCCTACTGATTGCTGTGTGTAGAGCTTTTTAACTGCATTGTTCTAAAAATTCTCAAGCCCTCAGTCCCTTTCCACCCATTCCATCACCTTTATGCAATGATCCTGGTGTGAATTTCATTACTTCTCTTGATTAAATACTATCCACACATAATACTGCATTAAGCACTTTCTATATATTTCTATATATATATCACTTTATTTTTAGATTTCACAGGAACACTAAAATATATGTACTATTAACATCCCATTTTATTGATGAGGAAAGAAAGATTTAAAGAGGTTTTGTTACCTGACCAAGGGCACAAAGTAGTGAATGCTGAAACTGGGTTCAAACTCTGAGTGTAAAGCCTATGCTTCTAGTCACTATGCACAACTGGAACGTAAAGAAGAGAAGAGGGAGGAAATGAATAATGAATTGTTTGAATGCTGGCACCGTTCTAGGCACTCTGCTTTGCTTAGAACCTGAGGTTTTGAGAAAACCCAGCACAGTTAAATGTGAACTCCTTCAGCAACTCCCCACCAACTCACATCCTCTCTGCCACGTCATCTCTTCATTCAGGGCTCACCGCTACACCCTCCTTTAGACCCAGTGCCAACCCAGAACCCTTAGTTAGTGAGCTCATGACACCCCAACTCTTTCTGGGATTTGCTGATCATTTTTAGCACGTGATCAGCACAGCGATTTTGACATATGATGAAGTTCATGAATTATGAGAATAAAGAAAGAGGAAAAGAGAACCAGTACAATGGGTGAAGTTGAATAGGATCCAAAGAACTAAAGCAACTTCATCGATTTGCCTGAAGCTCTTCTTTGATGCTGGCTCCATCTTGGGCCCACTTATAAGTCTTTATACATTAAAGGAGGAAATAAGCCTTTATTCTTCATGACTATAAAAGAAATTAGACTTAAAAAAGCCCACAGTTTATCACCTTACTCAAAAAACAGAGGCAGGTATAATTATGCTGCTAAATTTCATGATCGCTTAATTTGTAGGATTAATATTTTATAGCCAGCCTGAAGTTTCCTTAATCAGAAAGTGAAAAAATTACCTAATTTCAAATCAGCCTGTTTATCTCTATGTATTCATTATTGCTACATCATATGCTATCGACTTTTAAAATATATGTATATGTAAATACTTCCAGGAATCCTGATCAAGAAAAAATTACGTAATATACTTCCAAATTATTAAGACTTTTTCCAATTTTATATCAAATAATTACCACAAAGGATATTTATGTTTAAGGTTAACAGAGAATCACTTTATCACATTGAAATTTGTTTCATTTCTACTAAATAATTAATACCTAATCACAAGGAAATTATGCATCACAGCTTCTAGAGTTGAATTTTATGTCAGTTTTTCCATATATTGACATTTTGTATCTCATTTTCTACTTACAAAGGCAGATAAAACATCAAGTAGTGCCAAGCCAATTTCATCAATAATGTATACACTAAAATACCGAATTAACTCTAATAATGGAGCTGTCACAAGGGGTTACAAAGAAAGATCATTTGGGGAAGTAAAGGTATTTCTCAAAACCTCCTGGTTTCTCATCAAAGCAGAGTGCCTAGAAGGGAGCCAGCATTCAAGTGATTCTTGGTTCACTTGCTCCCTCTTCACTTCTTTACATGCCATCTGTACTCTGATTTCCCCATTTCAGGCACCCTTCTCTCACAGAAACTACTGGAACCATCTCTTAACTTGTCACCTCTGTCTTCAATCTTTCCCTCCTGTCTGCAAATTGCTGTCATAGCTACTTTTCTAAAACACAAATCCTTCACTGTCCTGCTCAGACAGCTTCAGTTCCCTTGTCACCCCTGGTGTCATATTCAAACATCAGTGTTTGGCAGGGATTTCTAACCAGGCCCAAGTTCATGTTCAAGCCTCATCTCCAGGTGGCTCCCAAGTCACTTATTAGAATTCTTACCCTGAGGATGCCCACTTTCTCACAATGGATCCTCTCGTGTGTCTCCAGCTACTCTTTAAGGGCATTGTCTGCCATGCATACTTTTTCCCATCTTGTCTACCTAAGGAAATGTCACTTTCCATTTGTAATTTAAATCAGATGTCACAGGCTCTCTGTGTGGTATTCTTTGAGCCCCCAATGCACTGTCCTAATCTCAGCCTTGTGCTCTGCTTGTACATGCCTCTATCATATCGCTTATCAAGAAATCATTGTTGGTAACGTTTGTGTCTCCCTTCTGTTAAGCTATGACATTTTGAAAACTCACAGAACCGTTTTATTAATCTCTGTTTTCTTGATGCCTAGCAGAGAGCCCTTTTACCAGATACTTTCTAAGATTCCCAGGAGTTCCCACATGGTGCCATGGGTTAATAACACAACTGAAGTGGCTCAAGTCGCTATGGAAGTACAGATTCGATCCCCAGCCAGATGCAGTAGATTAAAGGAGCCAGCGTTGCTGCAGCTGTGTTTTGGATTTAATCTCTGGCCTGGGAACTTCTACATGCTGTGGGTGTGGCCATAAAATTATGAACAAGCAAACCAACAAATCCCCAATGAAATGTATGTGGACTAAAGGAATGCTTCATACAAAATAAAAATACACAACTAAAAAAGCAATGGTAAGAACACTGATAGACATCTATGTTTTAAAAATATACCTGCATCTTTACAAGAATCTATAGCGACTACAGAGATGGAGGAGATCTCAGAGGTTAGATCATGTTAGTATAATCCTTCCATCTAAAAGATGAAGCTGAGAGGTAAAGATGGCCCCATAACTCAGAGGGAAGTAGAGGCAGAGTTAGGATGAAAGCCTAGGAGGCTTCATGCCTCAATAAAACATATTGCTAGTGGGCATTAAAAACAGAACACAACCATGATTGTGCTTTCTTGATTTTTCAATGGCTTCTGTAAATACAATTACTTCAAATAATTTCCTTAGACTACATTCCAAAAAGTAATGATATACATTAAGCAAATACTCTCCAAAAATATTTCACCAATATCCACTCTTACCAAGCATATATGGAAGAGCCAATGCAATTAACCTTTTGATAATTGCTATTATAATTTTTTAAGTCTTTATAAATTTGGTAGATAGAAAACAGTCTTTCATCATTGATTAAATGGACTTTTTTATTATCAGTGAAGCTTAACATTTTTTCAAATATTTATTAACATCGGTAAGTTTTGTTAAATTGATCTCTTGGATATGTCATCATTTGTATCAATTTAGCTAGCTTTAAAAAAATATTTTAGACATTATCCTTTGATATAAGTATATTCCCTACTTTACAATCTGTTTTAAAGCTGTATTTATGATAATTTTTTGTGTATTTATTTTTTTATGGCCACACCCAGGCGAGGGACTAAAACTGAGCCACCACAACTGTAACAACGCCAGATGGTTTAATCCTCTTTGCCAGGCCAGAGATTGAACCTGCATCACCACAGCAACCAAAGCTGCTGTGGCTGGATTCTTAACCCACTATATCATAATGGGAACTCCTGTGGTAATTTTAATATTCAAAAGTGTTAAATTTTACTAAATCAAACATGTCTGTAATCTCATTGTAATTTGTTTTACTGATTTTAAGTTTCTCCATTCAAATCTGATAAACTGTTTTCTATTTTCTATATTTTCTTCATTTTTTTCTTTTGCTCCTCCTTTTACCCAACTTTAAAATAAACTTCAAATGGATAATACTTCCTTATATGAAGAAATCATGACCACTTGATTTTACTGTAAATTGATAATTAGTTAATAACATGTCCTTTCCCACTGAGTTCTAACTTAGTTTTATCACATCATAAATTCATGTGTGTGTGTGTATATATATATATATATATATATATATATATGTATACACAGCTATGTTCAAACATTATATATTTCTGCCTATTTCTATCTGGTTTCATTTACCATATGTCTGTTCTGGTACTAGTTCCATACTGGATTAATTAGTGTATCTTAACACTATGCTCAAATGTTAAATGTTTGGTAGGAATAATTTTTTCTTCAAAATAATTTTGGTTATTTTTACACATTTATTCTCACAATTAAAATTTTAAATATTATTTCAAACTCCAGAAAAGACTACTTTGTCATTTTGGTTGGAATTATACTAAGCCTGGAATACAGATTCACTCAGAAAAAATTAAAGAGTTTTCCTATAACTAATTTTTCTGTCTAGAAACAAGAAATGTCTCTCAAAATTCTCTTCATATAGGTCTTTAATATTTTTGGCTCAATTTATTCCAAGATACTTTATAAATTTTTTGCAAAGAAAACAGAGTTTAATTTTCCATATAATAATTATTTCTCACTAGTATATAGGAAAGTTCTTAATGTTTTAATTATATATATTATTAATATATATATTGACATATTAAAACACACACTTCCAATATATTTTTAAATTTATTGTCTTGAGAGAAAATCATTTGAAAATAATCAATACAACTTTTTCCTTTTTAGTAGTAATCTCTGGATTTTTTTTTTAATGCTTTATCACATGGGTTAAAATGTATAGAATATTAGTAGTAGTGCTAATAGGACTAATATTTCTCTGTAATAGGAATAACTATAAACAATCAGTTATAGGCTGAGAGAGATATGATTTATTGTGTTAAACATTTTTTCCATTTCTAGTTTGTTTTCATACTTACAACAGAAAAGAGGATTATATTTTAATCAAATGGCTTTTACGGAATCTTAAGAGATATTTATCATTGTCTCATTTGACCTATTAGTGTGTTTGTAATACATTCCCTAATATTGAGCAGAACCTTTTTCTTTTAGGTAGCTTAAAAGCATGATACACAAAGGATAGTTGTTTAAAATCAGACTACAGTGTTCAAAACTCTCAAAAGTATATATTTGGAAAATGTGCACTAAAATCAATAAGGTTTCTAAAGGAAAAAAAAAAAGATGTTGATAAATTCTGTCTCTGTACCAGTTTCTACAATCAGGCAAGTGTTTACATAGTTTACATATGTTTCTTAGAATATTGAGCACTGAAGTGGTTAGACCACTACCTCACTGAGTTGAAACAATCTGCTTCATTCAGGGAATTTAGTCACAACATGAAGGTTGGCATTAAATAATTCCAAAATTGCTTCCTCTCTGATTCACACAGATCCTATGGGATCCTTAATTGTGTCTCCTCCAGCCTAACAAAAACTCACTCAGCTAGAGAAGCAAAGAGATTCAGAGACCACAGCATCACTTCTCTCAGGTTTTCACCTCTCTGCTCACCTGGCTTCAACTTTCCCTCTAAGTCACTTACAGAAATGTCCTAAATGTCCCTTTCACCCCCGGGAGTGCTCCAGGACAACAAAGTTTGTACCACTTGCTCCTTGCCACTGATAATCTGGAACAGGACTGACATCCAACCTATGTTTTTGCTAATGAGATTTATTTCCAAGAAGTTAGAATTGGGAGATATATATATATATATATATATATATATATATATATATATATATATATGTATGTATTTATTTATGTCTTAGCATGTGTCCTGAACAAACAACTAATTTTAGAAATGCAGATGGCCTTCTGCTACCTTTTCTGTGAACCCAGAAGCAGAGGAAACCACCATAAAGAGAATCCAACAAAGCAGGGAGATGTTTAGATTTCTAAAAGGCTTTCGTACTTCAAACTAGTTTGTTTCTTAGACCCTTCCACATTCTGCCATGGGGCTTCTTGCCACACCCTCATAAATCCCCCCTTTTAGCTGAAGCAGGCTTGGGTTGGTTTCTGTCACCTGCAGTCAAACAGTCCTAATTAGTATGCTGCTGTGCCTACTCAGCCCTGCTCAACTATAGAGAAGGAAGAAGATATCTCTGGAATTCTACCCAACACTTCTCTTTATGATGAATAAGTTTTTCATAGCAACAGAAAAATCTTTGATTCTATACAAGATGTACAGTATTAATATTTTATCGCCTATAAACCAGACCAGAGTAAGGAATTGACATTGTTGCTTAAGTACCTGAAAAACCTGAACTCTTCTTTGTTATTTTTTTCTTTTGATAAATCTTTACATTTAAAAAATTTATGGAAATAGCATTTTGTTGAAATGGTAGCAATAAAAGTAATCTGAAAAGGCAAGTCTTTGTCTCCCTCTGGCTCCCCAAGTAAAATTTTGTCAAATAACACTTCTTATGTGGCTGTTAAAATCCCATATACTTTTGTTTTAGAACTAATTTCCAAGAAAATTCATTCTCTCCCCCCAAAATAGGTAGGTAGGCTTGCTTCTATCGTATAATGTAACTTATATATCCCATTGACTGCCCCTTTACATTCTGGCTGCTTGGGAAGCTCAGCACTTAATGCAGTCTGATTCGGATTACTAAATTGTTTTCTTCCCCCTTCAATGATTTTGATAGCTTGCTTCTATTTGAAGAGCCCCATGTCTTTCTATCAGAAACAGGTGAGGTATTAATAATGAATGAATGCTAACAGTAAGCCAATCATGAAATTAAAAAATTGATAAACATCCTAAAAATTACTAAAAACTGAATTATGTATTCCCTGATAATTTACTTAAGCTCAGCTTTCTTACTCTATTATTATTATCCTGTTATTATTACACAGCCAAGTTTCAAGCCATTATCAAAATACATCTCCAAGGAGTTTCTCTTTTAAGTTTATACACTAAAATTCATGTATTTAACATGATCCTCATCTGAAGTACACTCACTCTTGTGTCACGCACTTCTGTTATGCTTCGGTCTGTTGCTATTGCTTTCAAGGTGAAGATCAAATCTTAAGAATGACCTGTAGATCATAGCTCGCATGATCTATCTGATCCTGTCTATTGCTTTATCCTTACCTCTGACTCTCATCTCCAGATTTCAGCCATCCCTAACTCTCTAGAATAGGGACATATTTCCCTACTATAAACTCTTAGTCTAGCACCCCTATTCTCTCGGTGTTTATTGCAGAATATATGATTATATCTTTCTGTGCTTATTTGAGCAACACCTGTTTCCCAAGAAACGCATGTCTGTTTTGCTTGTTTTTACCAGCAGTGTATCTTTGGCACCTATCATAATGCTTAACACACTCTATATGCTCCATAAATATCTTGACGAAATTAATGAAATTTTATGTGCATTTCTCTGTCCAGGGATTGAAAGAAGCAGATTACGGGAGGGATCAGCCAAGAAAAAAAAAAAAAAAGGCAATCACAGCAACAATAGTCTGATAATGTAGAAGTGGGGAAAAGCTGCAAAAAAGGGAACAGAAGATCTCAGAAATCATTGGAGTCTAGAGGCAAATTGTCTTAATAATCATTAGATATTATGACTTTTTTTAGTACTCTTTAATAGCATCATTATATTACAGTATGGCATAATAATTAAAGTCATCAAGCAGGTTTTTATCTATAGTTAAGATAAGAGAGAAATTGATAATTCACCTTCAAAATGCTTTAATCCAACATTTCTTTAAAAGATTTCCCTGTCTTCTGGACATGAGCTTTAGTTATTGAAAACATATATTCACTTGCATTCCTCTTCCCACCTCCTAACAATTTGGATAAATAAAGTATTCCCCAACCTCATGCTAGGATAAATAACCTTGGGTTGTAACACTTTTCTTTTGCTCCATTTAATAATTGTAAGAAAATTATTTTCAAATTCCACTTACTATTTATATTCTTAACAAAAGGAACAATGTTACGTAATGTTTCACCAAAATGCGGCTGAAAAAGAGGATACTTTGTGTTGCATGTAAACCAAATTGTGCCTCATGTAGCCTGAATAGAGCAAAAGAAGAAGTTTCCACTTGAATTCTAAATCAAAGATGACCTTGTGCTTTTTTGAGAAAGGCTGGCAGCTGAGGTCACTGGAGTGTATGATGATGGACAGTGCAATGCTGCGCGTGGCTCGGAGGCATGTCCATTGTGTGGATTACAGCCAAACAGAAAGAATTAGACAGCTCAGAGCATTCTATCATTTCATTTGAAAATAATGGTCAAAGTCATGGGCAGCCACCATTACAACTTTCATGAAAGAATAGTGGCATTCAATAGCTCCATCACTAGAGACAGGCAGTTTGGCTATTCTCAGCCAAACACTACGAATCCAGCATATTCTGTACCAATTTCTTGTGATACTCACAGAGCAGCTTTTCTGCTTCTGCAGTAGGCAAGACCCATCAACACTGCATTGTATATAGCGCTACCTTACACGATGCAGCTCATTGCTTCAAATTGACCCAATCATAGAAACATATACAAGAAGATGCAGAACTGTAACACAGCATTCTTAGAAGGTAAATAGATGGCAACTCCAAATCATTCACTTCCCTCAAGTCATTTTACTGTTTAAAATGCTTGAAATTGGTTTCAAAACAAAACATGTCTATAAATCCTTCTCTAATAACAGCATGAACAAAACATTTTCAAAGAAATCTAATCTGTTGTCAGTGGTCCCAAACGAGCCTCCTAAGTTATTTCTGAAATAGTGATATTTTGATTGATAGAGGCTTATTTTTAACTTCTGCTTCTTTCAGGAGCAGATTAATGGCAGCAGGAAAAAAATGAGATTTGAAAGCAGGTGGAAGAACTCACACTTCTGATTAAAAGGGGAACTGCTTCTAATCCTGTGCTTCCCACTCTGCTTGAGTATATTCTATATATAGGCGGAAAGAACACACCTTGTCACTCCTCAAGTATTTAGATACCAAAAAGGGGGGGGGGGTGGATATTTGCGACTTACCGTTAAAATTTACAGCCCGAATATAACCAAGTAGCTCTTTCCCATCAATGGTACTCATTCGTGGGCAAAGGCCAATGTATCCAGGGCAGAGATCTTTGTGCATATTATGCAGGGCATAAGCCATGGAGTACACGGCATCAATTACAAATTGGACCTTTCCTTCCTGTTCGTAAGATGAATCCCGTGCAATTCGCTCCAGCCCTGAAAAATAACAAGGAAAACCATCACCTGGGGTTAATTTCACTAAAAGAGGGGGTGAGAGCTAAGATTTTCATCCTTTCAGGTACACAAAGAGACAAAACTATTTGATGTTACTCCTGATTATTTTAGTCCTATAGTTACTGAGTCAGGTTTAAACTTTTTATTTGGCGAGAACAGAAGCCATTTCATTATAGCAACAAAAATGTGTAAAGTAAATAAAAGACCATAGTTTCATTATCTTTCTTTCCACCTTATTGAGTCCTATTACACTGTACAGTCTAGTAATTACCTAACATTTTGGTAGTGGCTTGATCTTTTTGTTTGTTTGTTTGTTTAGGGCCACGTCCATGGCATATGGTTCCCAGCTAGGGATTGAATTGGAGCTTTAGCTGCTGGCCTACACCACAGCCACAGCAATGCCAGATCTGAGCCACATCTACAACCTACACCACAGCTCATGGCAACGCTGGATTCCTAACCCACTGAGCAAGGCAAGGGATCAAACCCGAGTCCTTACCCTAGTGGGATTCGTTAACCACTGAACCATGACAGGAACTCTGGTAGGGGCTTGATCTTTAAAGTAAAATGTGTAGACTGTTGTTTTCATCGACCTCAACTCCAGGAGCCTCATTTAATTAGTGGCCCAAAGTGATATCTTTCCATCCCATCCCCAACCCAGGTCTGTTCTTATTTTGAATGTGCTCTGCTTGGGAGCTCTTTTCATAAATATTAAATGACAATATTTCCTTAAGGGAATCTGCTTATCTTTAGAAGAATCATCCAATTTTTCCTTCTTGAACTCTTTGTTTATATTGTTTAATTTGCTCCAGTGTATCGATATGTAACGATAAGCTTAGTTGACACATAACATTGTATACATTTAAGAAATACAAAGTGATGAGTTTATATATATATATATATATATATATATATATATCATATAAGTATACATGTATGTATGTGTATGTGTGTGTGTGTGTATATATATATTAGAGAGAGATGATTACCAAAATAAGGTTAATTAACACATCCATCACTTCACATGGTTGCCTATTTTTTATTCCTTGTGGTGAGAACTTTTAAGATCTCATCTCTCAGAAACCTTCAGGTATATAACACTGTGTTGTTAACTATGGTCCCCTTGCTGTATGTTAGGTAAAGGATATAGAGCTCTTAAAATGAATGTCATTCAGAATAATTGCAACTGGTTTTGAGTATTTAGGACTGAGAATTAGGCATTGGAGATTACCTTTAGCTTGGTGCTTATTTTGGGTGTAATAGAAACATAGAATTACAAATGGAAGATAAATTTGATGTTAGATCATGTATAATCAGTTGCATTCCAACAGTCTCCTTTAGAAGATGAGGAAACAGAGACTGCGGAGATGAAATTCACTTAGAACACATAGAACAGCCACAGAACCATCCCCGGGTCTCAGAATCGAAATCCAGTATTTCCTCAATCCCATGGAAATTGTGGTGGATGGCAAGAATGTTGGACACATAGGAAAAAACTACAGAAAGGAAATTGAGGACTTATTAAGGAAATAAAACAGGATTTCCTATCACTTCCACATCTCCCCAAACCTTGCACACCTGGTAACACTTGGAGAGACCAAAACCAAGCTCTTTAAAATTTCCAATAAATGTCAGTAAACTTAAAAAAGACTTTAAGTTCAACAAATATTTCCTTTCTTCACACTGATGCATATTTCCTCTAAATTTAGAGAGACTAATTAAAATGGCTGTCTTATATTTGAGTATTTTATGCTCTGATAAAACCAATGACTTTCTTCTAGACAAAAATAGTGCTCAGCTCATTCATTTTTATTCATCCAAGCATTGAAGGCTTTTTTCCTCTGGTCTCAATCTCTTGTTACACTCCTTTAAATGCTGTTGGTTGCTCTATTCCCTATAGTCTGTCATGATGCTGATTTCTGCTTCTCCCTTTCAACATGACTTTTTGGACTTTTTTGATGGCTCGACTTTATTTTATATATATACTCCCTTTATTTTATATATATATATATATATATATATATATATATAAAGTCCTCTTTTTTCTCCAATGTCAGACTCCATTCGTTCTCAATACCACCAACTACTACTATTTGTATGGTCTAGAAAGACAAAGTGGAATCCCAAATGTCAGTTATAGAGTCCAAAACATTAGATCAATTTATCAATTTAATGCATCATGGAATCTAGCTTTCTGGAAATTTAGTTTTCTAAGACTTTCCTGTGACCTAATTTCCAACCCATATTTCCACTATATTTCTACATAGTCTACTTCCATAATCAAACTCATTAGCTACCAAAGCAGGCTATCATTGTAGGGAATTACAGTATTATTTTCCTAAAACCACTGAGAGTTTTGCAGGTTTGGGGGCACAGAGAGAAAGAGGGCAGATCTAACAAAGAGCTTCTTCAAGGTGCCAAAAGGTATACTGTCTCTTTCAACCTGCCTTAGTTGCATGATCTAAGCTAAGATCCAGGTAGACATTGGGGTGCTCTCCTCTCCTTAGCTCTGTGGCCCCTTGTCTCCTAGGTCCTAGGACAATACTGCTATGTCCAGAATGTCATCAGGTGACCTGTGAGAATAGCCCTTTCAGCTTCTGCCCAAAATTTCTCTCTCATACTTTTAACCACAAAATAGACAAGTCATAAGTAAATAGTAAAGAAAGGTCACAGAAACCAAAAAGATTCAGATATTTCATTAAAGGACCTTATCTGCAGACAAATTGCTCTGGTGAGTCCAGGACAGGGGAGTTTCTCAGGACATGGGATTAAAACCTGGACATATGACCCCGCAATCCCACTCTTGGGCATTTATCCAGACAAAACTCTACTTAAAAGAGACACGTGCACCCGCATGTTCATTGCTGCACTATTCACAATAGCCAGGACATGGAAACAACCCAAATGTCCATCGACAGAGGATTGGATTCGGAAGATGTGGTATATATACACAATGGAATACTACTCAGCCATAAAAAAGAATGACATAATGCCATTTGCAGCAACATGGATGGAGCTAGAGAATCTCATACTGAGTGAAATGAGCCAGAAAGACAAAGACAAATACCATATGATATCACTTATAACTGGAATCTAATATCCAGCACAAATGAACATCTCCTCAGAAAAGAAAATCATGGACTTGGAGAAGAGACTTGTGGCTGCCTGATGGGAGGGGGAGGGAGTAGGAGGGATCGGGAGCTTGGGCTTATCAGACACAACTTAGAATAGATTTATAAGGAGATCCTGCTGAATAGCATTGAGAACTATGTCTAGATACTCATGTTGCAACAGAAGAAAGGGTGGGGGAAAAAATGTAA
This sequence comes from Phacochoerus africanus, assembly GCF_016906955.1. NCBI lineage: Eukaryota > Metazoa > Chordata > Mammalia > Artiodactyla > Suidae > Phacochoerus > Phacochoerus africanus. Next base: position 21,381,349 of record NC_062559.1, on the reverse strand, counting down.
TTGTAATGTATACATGTAAGGATAACCTGACCCCCTTGCTGTACAGTGGGAAAATAAAAAAAAAATATTAAAAAAAAAGAAAATTGATGGAACACTGTAAACTAACTATAATGGAAAAAATAAAAATATTAAAAAAAAAAAAACCTGGACAGTCCTGAGCAGAACAGCATGGTTGCTTATGAAAAAAAAGAGGCAAGTAATGAGGAAAATTTACTGATTAAAAAAAGGAAGTAACTACATTGAGGGCAGGTCCCTAGGTCCATAAGGAGAGATCCTACATTTATTTTGCATCATTGAACTGGGTAACTGAAAATGAAGACCTGGCATCTGAGAGCAGTTGTTCCCATCTTAGTTATCTGTTTTAGTACAAATTCCTCAGTGCCACTCCAGATTTAACTGAACCAGAATCTCCCAACTTGACAACATGAATACACTATAATTTCAGAACATGGCTATCTAAACATTTTAGTCAGCTTGGGCTGCTGTAATAAAGTCTCATAGATGCAGTGGCTTGTCAACAACAGGAATTTGTTTCTCATAGCTCTCAGAGTTTTGTCCCTTGAGTTGGGAAGCCCAGGCTCAGGCTGTGAGCATGTTCCAGTTCTGATGAGGGCTCTCTTCTGGGTTGCAGGTGGCCATCTCCTTACATCCTCACACAGAGGAAGCAGAGAGGAAGCAAACTCTCCCATGACTCTTAGAAGGGCACTAATCCCACTTATGAGGGCTCTACCCTCACCACTGTATCTAATCCTAATTCCCTCCCAAATGTCCAACATGTCCACCTCCTAATACCATCACATTAGGGAATAGTGTTTCAACACAAAAACTTTAGGGAGAAGTTCCTGCCCTGGAGCTGTGGGTTAATAATCCAACTGTAGCAGTTCCGGTGGCTGCTACACCAGAAGTGGTGCAGGTTCAATCCTCAGCCCAGAATAGGGGGTTAAAGGATCTGGCGTTACCTCAGCTGCCACGGAAGTCGCAACTGTGGCTCAGATTCAATCCCTGGCCTGGGAACTTCCATATTTCATCAGTGCTGCCTTTAAAAAAAATTGGGGGGAACACAAATATTCAGTCTACAGCCCTCACATTCCAGGTTCTGTTTTTGTTTTTTGTTTTTTTTTTGTATACCGTTGCTCTGTAAACTGCTCTGCTGCACATGTGCGCATGCACACACACACACACACACACACACACACACACACAGAAGCATCTCTTCTGTGAACATTGTTTGTTTCTCCGATTTTTTTCTCCTGTGGAGTTTAAAGGAAAAAAGATTTCCATGTCCATATTACTAAAGGCTAGAGTGTGGTCAGCAGGCATAGAACTGGCAGAAAATGCCAAAGCCAAATTAATTCAAAGAAGATAATGACCATGAGAACATGAAGGGATGTGGAAGTTTTCCACAATCCATGGGATATATGCAAGAGCTAGATGTGTAAGAATATTTTATATTTTAAAAATTTTTTTCTACCCGGAATGTTCTGGATTTAATATACCAGGATTTTATTTTAAATCTACTCTGACTTCCTATCAATCTATAAAGATATTTCTGAGCATTCGATAATTAGGATAAAGTTATCTACAACAATTTTCCTGATACATTTTAATATAAATACCCCAACTTATAGATATATTGTTCCTTGCATTCCCCTCAACTTTTCTTCAACTTCATATATAATGGATTTATATTCCCAAATACCACATCAACTTATTGAAGGAAATATTTGAATTTTCACGAGTCAGACTCTTTCCTTGACCAGTTATAAACTGCAATTAGTTTGAGTGAAGATTATAGACATCTACCTTCACTTCTTTTACTTTTAAAGTAAAAAAAAGTTCAGAAGGCTGTCTAGTGACAGTTGCCGCATGAATCAGTGAACACTACAACAAGATTTTTTTCCCCCTAAATCCATGTATGTACATGGTGGCAAACTAAAAGACTAAGCACTATTACCCTCTCTAAATTAAAAAAAAAAAAATCTGATTTCTTTGTAGGCTGTCTAGACAATGTAGTTTTCTATTCCCTAATACTTCAAACTCATAATGACCCTTAAGATTTTACAAGAGCTGGAATTTGCCCCTCCCTTCCTACATCTGCTTCTCTTGCTCATCAAAAGGAAGAATTTAGGAAGCTGACAGTGACTCATCAACTTAATTGGCTGTAAAATTTCATTATGCTATAGTTTCTCAAGTTAGCATTAATGTATTACTATGAAGTGCTAAATATTGTCAAAGGCTGTATGTCAGCCATCCATTTAAAACACTGATTGTAAAGTTGTGATGTGTTTTAGTGCATAGCTTAAAATTAACAACATATAGCTAAGTGTTTGTGTGGTAGGAGATGAAGTCAGCTTCGTTAATTTTATAGCAAGATTATTTTATGTATTCATTAATGAAATCTAAATCTGACAGTATCTCCTGTCCCTGGAACATATATGGTAAATTCTTATTGGTCTGAGCAATACCACATGGACCTCAGCTGACCTCTTTTGCTCATCAAGGTGTATCTTTTCGGTCCTTGTTCCTTAGTGAAAAAGGCAAATCTGCTCAAGTTTGCAAAATGTTGTATACATTACAATGTGAGTTTCTAAGATGAGCATGACATGAATTTTAAATTCTTTGACTGACACATAGTTGTTGAGCTTTGCTTCTAAGAATTTCTCATTTCTCAGGAGATTGTTTACTTCTGTCAACTGATCTATTCAGGACTATTTTCCTTTTTCTGAAATTATTATAAAGTTCATAATGTTAATGTAGTGATGATCTAATAAACAGATGGTCAATTCAGTAGGAAAAAAATTTAACTCATAATAGTTCTTTTATTCCCAGGAAAGCAAATATCGAGTTGGTTGAATTTTTACTGTAGTCTTAGCATGTAGTAGAAATAATCCCACTCTAAATTTGTAGATTAAAAAGTATCTCGTTATTTAGTTCCTCCCTGACTTTTTCTTAAGTATACAACTATTTTAAACAATTATTTCTAGCAGTTGCTGTGGGGAAGCTGGTAAGAGAGAAGAAGAGAATTGGTGAGCTGCTAAGAATATACATATTTATGTATACGGGACCAAATTTTTAAAAAATTCTGAATTTCACAAGAACTCCATTTGCCCCACTACTGGATACACCAGAGACAAAACTGTCACATTCTACATCACACCTTCCTAATACCACACATGTATATAGTAACCGCATAGTGGGTGACTTTTAAACCACTGAGAATCATGCCAAGAAGGGCACCACATCCCAAAAAATCATCACGGGCAAGTTAGCAAACATAAGTCATCTCATACTGAATTTAAGCCAATTTGGTGCCAAGGACACAAAAGAGGGAGGGTGGGAAGGAAACATTAGCATGGCCAACTCTGCAGGACTATCTCCTAGGCTCGTAGATATGCAACAGAAATGTGTGCCTCTCCCAAACCACCAAGGGGTGGAAACATGGGCCCTGTAAAGCAGAAAGACAAACTGACAGATGGAGGCAGCTGGCTCAGGAGCAGAGGAAAGGCCACTCAGCTAGACCTGGATTAGGATCCTGGCTGCATTAACTCAAAAGGCCTGGGATACGTTGGTTAACCTCACTAACTAAGCATGGGCTTTCAACTGGGAAAGCTGCCCACAGGGACCTCCAGGATCGGGGTCCCCATCTCTTCCACCTTATCTGCTAATATCTCCCTACCTCTCTGTGCTCCACTCAAAGGTCCTCGAATATACCTGAGATCTTCAAACCACACAGCTTCCCTCAGATGTTCAGACTGTCACTGTCTTGCCTCCTTCTCAGCCTGTGAGCTTCAGGTAAGATGTTAACTCAAGTTAGGCTGCAGTAGTAATATTTAGTATTATTTTTAATGTAGTAGCTTAGATCAGATCAAAGAGCATCTTAAACGCTAGGTTGAAATACTGACTGTTGTTGAGTTGGAAACAGCCAAAATTGATATTTAAAATTATTTCTGGGAACAATATGTAAAGGAAATTGAAATAAACATAAGTTGAAGGTAGAGATACAAGTTGGGAGGCATGGCAGAAATAGGTTGAAACTGTAGAAAAGAAAAAGAATAAGAGAATATATCTTTCAGATGTCAAATTGACAGTATTTGGACACCTAATTAAGTATGAGAAAAGAGTGGAAGGCAATCCACAACTCAGGGCTTTTGAGGATAGGTAGTAGAATATTGCCACCATTAAAGAGAATTTGGAAAACCAAGTGAACAAGAAGTGTCCATTACTGGAGTTCCCGTCATGGCGCAGCGGAAACGAATCCAACTAGGAACCATGAGGTTACGGGTTCGATCCCTGGCCTCGCTCAGTGGGTTAAGGATCTGGCATTGCCATGAGCTGTGGTGTAGGTCGCAGATGCAGCTCGGATCTGGCGTTGCCACGGCTGTGACGTAGACCGACGGCTACAGCTCCGATAAGACCCCTAGCCTGGGAACCCCCACATGCCCCAGGTGTGGCCCTTGAAAGACAAAAAAAAAAAAAAGTTTCCATTTATGACAGTTAAATGCACTGATTTTTAAGACGCAGTAGTATTTATTTCATGCTCTAACACAGTATATACTATATACAACTTTGTTGAATTCTTTAAAAAATAAAGGTCCACGTGTTTAGAGAAATCATACAATGGTGATATGATTATTTATTTATAACATTGCCATCATTTATGCTGCCTTTGAGTGAAATACCTTATACCATGCTGCCTTAAGACTAATGGCTTGAGAATTGTGTTCTAGCTCTAACACAGTGACCAACGGACCTTGTGTCCTTGGTCAGGTCGTGATCCCTCTGGCATTTATATATTTCTCAATAGAAATTAGAGGATCAATCAGGGTCCTTTCAGTACTAAAATTCTGGATTCTAGGGCATGTGCTCTGATTTGTGTTTCCTCATTACCCTAGGGTGCGACTGAACAAATACCACTAAACTCAATTCTCCAGAACAGTTGGGGATATCCAGTAAATGGGCTGACACTGAGACCTGGAAATTCTGTACTAACAAAAAAATGCCAAACGTCAGCCTGGATTTTTCTTCTTGCATTCTCCAACTGATTAACTGAGTCCTTATTTTTCATTATTCTTAGACTTTAACTATGTATAGAATCTGGTTGCTCGCAAAGGAGAAATGTTTTCATTCATCTTTTTACTTTGATCCAATGGTTAAAAGAAATCAATTATGGAAAATCAGTTATGGAGAAGTGAAAAGGAAGGAGGACACAATAATTTACATGGTCAGTACTCTTCACAGATAGCTTCTTTTTGATCTTAAATTTTTTTAAAGATAAAGGAATGAAGATGCAAAAAGTTGAATAATTTACCCAAGATCGCACAGTTATGGCACAGTAAAAGTTAGGTCTGACTTCAAACCTCTGCCTTAGCTTCTTTCTCTGTGAAATTTTCATTCGTTCTTCCAACTCAGGCTAAACTCACTTCTCTGAACTATTGTTTTATGTTCAGCCATTACATCCACAATTGGCTTGTGTCCTAGTTAAGTAGTAAGTAGAAATTTTATGTTTGTGTGTATATGAATCTTTAAAAAGAGTAGCAGAGCAGGAAACAAAGAATATTATAAAATAACACTTATTTTTTTGTCCTTTCAGGGCTGCACCTGTGGCACATGGAAGTTCCCATTCTAGGGGTTGAATTGAAGCTTCAGCTGCCGGCCTATGCCACAGCCATAGCAACACTGGATCCAAGACGAGTCTGTGACCTATAGCACAGCTCAGAGCAATGCCAGATCCTTAACTCACTGAGTGAGGCCAGGGATCAAACCCACATCCTCATGCATACTAATCAGGTTCATTACCACTGAGCCACAACAGGAATTCCTATAAAATAATGCTTTTATGGAAATACCAATAAATATTAACCATTAGCAATACCTAGATTAAAATGTACTAAAAAAGGGAAATATATTTCTATATATTTTCTGAACTCCAAAAATAGTATTTTTGTTTGTGAAGTTCAACACCTAAGATAAAATTGTCCTACAATGGCTGAAATTCGTAAGCAAGATGATTGGATATCTGCAGCGAAAGCTGAAGCTAATAAGGCTTATAAATTTTTCTTTATAAAAATTCATAGAGTTCTTTCACTTTGGAGGGTGGAAATGTGCATGTGTATGTATATATTTATATATCTAGTGGATTTCTCCAGGAAAATATCACCAAGCTCAAGAGAATTCTACACCTGAAGTCCTGCTTCCTGGATTCTACAGCAGGCTTTACCAAGGACCTATATAAATGAATGTTTTGGGGTAAGGAACTAATTTGAACCTTGGCTTTATCTATTTACAAAGGGCAGAGAAAATGAGAAGGGTCCTCTGCTGAAAAGCACCTGCTCTCCATCTCCGATGATTTAAATGCAGTCCCAAGAACTGAAGGCTCTTAGGTGCCTGAGGACATGTCAGGAGACACTTGTAAATCAACCAGCGAGGAGTGCTGCCGCAGCCCACAAAAACTGCTCTCCTTTGTGCCTGGCAGAAAACGGAAAATACTTCAGGCAGGTGCCAAGTGTCCCCTTCAGGTGTTAAATTTTCCATGCAATGCCCTAAGGTTTTCAAAACACTGAAAAACCTAAGGTAAGTGGCAAATAAGATTAAGAGGGTGTCTTCAGGCAAAACCACCAGTTTAAAAGAAAGACTTTCAGAAGAGGAACTTATTGCATAGATTATATCCCTAGGTCCCCAAACAAAGAAAAAGCATTTGACTGAATTCAAACAGCTGTATTTTTCTACATAATGATCTTAGATCATACCCATTAGAGACAAATTTTGAATCAAAATTGTGTGTAAAACTGTGGGAAAAAAATGGTAGAGTTGACAGTTAAGAGTTCTTCTTTTTAAAGAATAATACAGCTCACCTATTGAAGAATTCAAAGGTTCCCTTCATAATTTCCCCTTTAGTAGATAGGATTGCTAATGTCCATTCTTCCACCCCAAAATATGTTACACTTGTCATTGCTGACCCTGTGATATGGCTTCAGATTTGCCTTAAAAATATTATTTTTAATTACAAAAGTAAATAATAGTCTTTGCAGAAATGTGGGGAGAAGAAAGAGTATAAAGAAGAAAACAGAGAAAGTCTAACCACCCACCATGTTAACCACTGTCTGCACACTGGCCTATTGCCTTACAGCATCTCTCTCTTTCGCTATTTTTAAAAATTAAGATTATGCTGTGTACACTTTTTAAATATGTAATATTCACTTTGCCTATAGTGAGAAATTCCCCATATTGCAGGAAAGCATGGTTGTTATAGCACTTGTATTGTTGTTCACTTAATGGATTCAGGTCTTTGCCTTTAACTCCTGATACCCAATGTGACATCTGGTGCAAGGTAGGGATGTAACTATGTTTTCTAAATTGTGAACCTCTTCTCCCAGACAAGTGAATGGATATTCTTTTTTCCCGTTAATTTACATAAAGTCATTTTTAATGTGTATCAGACTCATGTATTCTCGGACATGTAATGTGGAGTTTCTGCTCTAGGCTGCTTGCCTCTTAATACACCAATACTCCCTTTTTTTTATAGATACTGTAATTCTATAAACTGTACCATCTGCTTATGCAAATTCTATAAGTACTCTTATTTTTTAAAAATTCCCGACCATTCTCACACATAAACTTTAGAATTACAGTGAAGCTTTTATTAGAACTGCATTCGTCTTTAAAGGGAGTGGCAGAGGAGTCAACATGGCTGCAATATCCAGTACTCCCACGTGGGGACATAGCATCTCCACGCATTCGCATCTTCTTTGGGAATCCTCAGAAAGACATGCCTCTTGCTCATTTCCTTTTAACACATATTTTGTGTTTTTGAGCTTTAGGAAACAGAATTCTTCATTGTATTTTTTAATTGGTGATTCATGGCATAACTCCCAAATTTCAATTCACTTTTCCTGCTCAACATTTTCCTTCCCTCTTATGTAAACTCTAGAAGGCCCAGATTAGGTCTTCTCTCTTCTACAAAACAAGAAACATGTAAAAAACCTGGGCTCCGAGATCAGACAAATGAAAATTTGAGACCCTGCCTCTGAGTTGCTTATTCTTTACTCAGAACAATGGGAATTTATATGGGAGTTCCCTGGTGCCCTGGTGGATTAAGGATTGTCACTGAGGTGTTGTCACTGCTGTGGCTCAGGTGCCATCCTTGGCCTGGGAACTTCTTCATGCCATGGGCACAGCCAAAAAAAAAAAAAGAAAAAGAGAAGAAAATGGGACTTTATACCTACATTGCATTGTGAGCACTGAGAATGGAGGGCATCTAGCACATTATATAGTGACTAAATGGACATCATAATTTGTTATGTGGGGCTATAAAATATTAACCTTCTGTAACGTGCAACACTTTTCCAATTAGACAAACAAATCACAGTGTAAACCCAGGCTATATATTTGTATTCTCATTCAATAAGCATGAAAAAGGCAATTGAGTTCTATGATTAGGAAAAACCACCCTGCAGCCAGTCTGCCTGGGTTCAAATCTCAGTACCACTATTTTCTATTTATGGGACTTGGATCAAGTCCCCTAATATCTTATGCCTCAGTTTCCTTATCTGCAAAACAGAGATAATAAATAGTATCACACTCCATAGGCGCTGTCATAATTAAATGCGTTAATATGTATCCTATGTATGTTGAAAATGAGAAGTACTATATAAGGGGATGCTGTCATTCCTATTACCATGTTTATTGTCCATCATCGTCACACTGTGTAATATATTAAACACCTAGCTGGCTATGATGCTAAGCCAAGACTCACCTGCGTCTAGTGCCTGACATCGCAGAATGACACTAGGATTAAGATCTAAAGCATAAACAGCTGTGAATTAGATGGGAAAGCAAAGTGGCAGCACAAAAGGCAGGGTGACAGTCACGGCAAAGGCCCAGTGATAAAAGAGACTCTAGAACTTATAATTAATACAATAGGAATGCTCATGCTAAAACAACCATAAAAATCATCCTATCTGCTGTGTTTAAACTTCATGGCATAACCTCTTAGCGGTCCTTAAAATCAATGTAGTGAGTCACAAACAGCATGCCTTTAAAGTAAACAGAAATTAAGCGCATCACGTAGAGTAACAGGAAGTGTTATTTCTTGAATCTTTCATTTCAGTTGCAAGGCATGTGTGTGCTGGGTTGCCATATACAACAAATAATCTGCAGGGAAGTCAAAAAAATTCGCAACTCGCTGACTTGATCTTCTTAGTCTTGATCTTCAGAGTCCAGGATAGAACCTGAACCGCCTAATTCCGGGACTCTCCTTACACCACCTCACCTCTTTTCAGCTGCATTTTCTTTCCCTTTGTAATTAAGCTCCAGTGAGAATAAGTAAAACTCAAGAGAATCACTAAATGAGTTTGCTCATAAGGAATGAAAAGCCTTGAAAGAGTTAAATGAATGATGGGAAGAAATGAATAACAGGAAGGTGTGAGTTACTCCTTCTTATGCTCACTTAATAGGAGTATCAGCAGAAGCCAGCAACAAAGAACCATGTTTTTTTGGGGGTTGAAAATGCCCAAAATATTGAAATAAATTATTTTTATAACAGCAATTTCAATTTAAAGGAAGAAAACCTGAAGTATCTTGAATATAAAAATGCATATCCTTTAAGTGGAAAATTTAGGGTGTTTCTGGGTAGCCTGAACCATCCAGCTAAAAAAGGAAACACAATTGTCCCTCTGTACAATGTGGTCCATCCTCTGGGTGACTGACGAGGTCTTTCACATCTCTTCCCAATTTTAGGGGTCACAGCACAGGCGTAGGTATAATGCCAGTAGCTGATTAAAGCAGGTCTCAATCTGTCCGGGAGAGTTTCTATGCCATCCCTCATAGAGACAGGGACCAGACAAGATGACCTCTCTTGGTGCCTTCCAATTAATTCAATCAGCCTCTGCTTTCATCAGACACCTTCGGGGATGCAAACCATCCACTCATTCCAAGTCCTCACCAGGAATCAGTAAACACAGAGGCGGCAGACTGTGTTTAATGCATAAGCCGGATTCATCTTGCGATCACTGTTCTTGATTTATAGCTTGTTTCTAAATATTATTTTCACCCCAATAATCTGAAACCTCAGGAAGGTCTGCGACTGGATCTGCCTCCTCTGAACACCCACTGGGCATAGCATGGTGCCCAGATATGTCTCCGGTGAATATCGGTGTTTGCTAAACCAACCTGAATCAGGGTTCTTTCTAAAGAAGGGCATATGTCAATAAAGTAGTCCCAATTAGCTGTGCATAAAGCCTCCATCCCTTTTGCTTTAATATTCTATGAAGTGCCACCCCAGGAAACTATTATGGGATATGATAAAGTACAGCTGGAAAATCTTTTGTCAAATAAACTAACGCTATATCTTCTATTTTTACGTTCAAATAAATGTACATAAAAGGTAGAATGGGGGGTTGTTTTTCGTTTCTCTCCACTCAAGTCAGTAGACTAATTTCCATAATAGGGGAAATAGAACATCTGAGACTAACTGCATTACATAGTGTTGAAACAACAGACCCAAGATGAGGTAAGTGCTTATTTCAAACCCCTCATAAATCAGGACCCTGTGGCTATATTTATCATTTCCTAAGCAATCAATAAAGCATCAGTAATCATTAAGCCAAACTTATACATACAGTTGCTCAAGGCCCAAAATTGTGGCTTTTGACTAAACTTACAATAGAAAGAAAGTAGGTTTGACATCTTTTACTTTAAAAAATCTAATGTAAACTGTGGTTTCCTTCAACATTGCATATAAGCTAAATCATAGTTCATGATTTACTATGAGTCCTATATGGACCTAGAAAGTTTTCCAAGCCAGAGGTAGAATTCTAGCTCTGTAACCACCAAAAGGTCTATTCTGGCAACCAGCTCTGGTTTCACCTAGTGAGTGAGAGCATGACCAATTGGCATCTATTATTATCACGGTATGAGAATGCAAAAAAAAAAAAAAAGAAGAAGAAGAAGAAGAAGAATGAAAGAAAGAAAATATTTTCATCTTTAAACTTTCAATGCATGCAAATGCAAAAAAAGAATTGAAAATATTTTCATCTTTAAACTTCCATTGCATGCTTTAAATACCAAAACACATTTTGTGAGAAAAAATTATAAATAGAAATGTGATATATTTAGAACCAGTGTGAAAACCATAGCCTGAGATGCACTTTAAATTTATTTCTAACAAATCTGCTTTTTGGATTCTGTTCTCAGGGGTTTATTTTTACTCCCCAAATTATGTTACTAGCATCAAGGACTTCAGTAGAAAACAGGAAGATATGATAAAGGAAACATGCAGACATAATGGCTCAAGTGTACACATTTTCATAAACAGCCTTCTTTTTAGAAGCTAAGAGGAAGGGACAACATTTACTGTACTGGGACCTGTGCTGAGTCACCTGCCATGCTAGGCAAGTTGGATTTGTTCTTTCATAATCCCTATAATAACTCCATGAAGCAAGCTTTATTATTTCCAATTTTTTTAGATAAGGAAACCAAGTCTCAGATCAAAAATCTGCCCGATATCACAGACATACTATGCTGTAAAGCCAAGACTCCAAACTGTGTCTATTCGAACTGTCTTGCTTTTTCCTTATAACTCAAGTCTAAGCAACAAAGTATGTGTCCAGGTACCAGCAGAATGGATATAGATTAAGATATAAACCTGTTACCAACCAGGTCCTTACATAGACTTGTCTCGTTTGCACTCTAAACGCCTGGTAAACATTTGGCCTTTGACTTTCTATGACACTCTTGTGCATTCAGCTTCTGTATGAAGAAAAATCCCTAATATATGAGTTTTCTTTAAAAATGTTTTATTTGACCTATTTAAACTAAAAAAAAGCCCACAATAAAGAGTTCACCTTCTTTTCCCATTCTCTACCCATTACCTCTTGCAATCACCAATCTGTTTCTGTCTCTATGAGCTCAATTTCTTGCTGTTGTTGTTTAGATTCCACACATAAGACAGATCATATGGTATTTATCTTTCTCTGTCTGACTCATTTGACTTGACATAATGTCCTCAAGGTCCAAATGTTGCCACAAGTGGCAAGATTTCATTCTTTATTTTTTTTTTTTTTTGGCTGCGCCAGGGAAGTTCCAGGTCCAAGGATCAAACCCACAGCACAGCAGTGACCAAGCCAGATCTTTAACCTGCTGTGCCACCAAGAGAACTCCAAGACTTCATTCTTTTTTATGGCTGAATAATATTCTAGTGTGTGTGTAAAACACACTCACTTTATTCCATTTATCCATAAATGCACACTTACATTGTCTCCATATCTTGGCTATTACAGATAATACTGAAATTAACAAGGGAGTACATATATATCTTTTCAAATTAGTGTTTTCACTTTCTTTGATAAATATCCAGAAATAGAACTGCTAAATCATGTGGTATTTCTGTTTTTAAGTATGTGGGTTTTATTTTTTATTTGTTTTGTTTTGTTTAGGGCCACACATATTGCATATGGGAGTTCCCAGCTAGGGGTCGAAATCGGAGCTACAGCTTCTGGCCTACACCACAGCCACAGCAACGTGGGATCTGAGCCATGTCTGTGACCTACACTATAGCTCACGGCAAAGCCAGATCCCCAACCCACTGGGCAAGGCCAGGGATCAAACCCGTATCCTCATGGATACTAGCCGGATTCATTTCTGCTGCATCACCACGGGAACCCCTCTTTTTAAATTTTTGAGGAAGCACCATACTGTTTTCCATTGTGGATGCACCAGTCAACATTTATTGCTTTTGCTTTTGGTGTCAGATTCAAAAAACCATTTTGCCAAAACCTGTATCAAGGAGTTCACTGCCTATGTTTTCTTCTAGAAGTTTCATGGTTTCTAGTCTTACGTTCAAATCATTATTCCATTTTGAATTATTTTTCACGTGTGGCATAAGATAATGATTCAGTTTCATTCTTTTGCATGCAGTTGTCCAATTTTCCCAACACCATTTATTGAACAGACTGTCATTTCCCCATTGTATATTCTTGGCTCCTTTGTCATAATTGACCATAAATGTGTGGGTTTATTTCTTCTCTCTAATAAGTTTTCTAATAGTCATTCAATCAAATGCTTTTAGGAATCAGAGTCAGGTATGGGACTCATCTAATGAACCACCCTCTTTCAAAGCCAAGATTCTTAGAAGAGCAATTGTGCTTCCACTTCACTTCCATTCACATCTTGAGTCCTGAATCTTGTTTCTAACCCAACCACACATCAAGGCTATCTGGGCAGAGACCCTTAGTTATACTTAGAAATGAATTCATCATTTTTCCATAGTATTAGAACTCATGCTTTTTATCAGGGCACATGGACAACCAGAATAACAATTTAATTTTTCAACATTTTTTGTGCCTAATTATAGCTGCCAATACACATGTAAACAAATGTATAGAGTGGCAATTTGGGGGAAACTTTCTTAAAAGACATGGGCCTGTGACCTTTGCCTCTATCATTTTCCAAACTCTTCCTCCATCCTGACACCTAAAAGGCAAACATGGTACTGGTACTCTACCTGCCACCTGGAAACAGGAGGAACTAGAGCCACAACCTGGAGAGCACAAAGTAGCAGATTAGAAGTATAGGTCCTTGAGTTCTGAGTAAAGCCGAGCCATTGCACCATTCCTCAACTGTCTCTGGGTTTTTCCAGATAGAAAAATAAAATTCTGCCTTCTTTAAACCAGCATTGTTTTCCCTCTCTGTTACCAATAGCTAGATATAGTCCTAAATGATAAAAAAAAAAAAACATGATCTCTTTGCATCTAAACCAAAGGAAAGTAATCCATTTACCACATTTTGATTTTCAGTTGTACCAGTCTTTATGAGGTAGCATGGAACAGTAGGAAAACACAAAATTTATAGTAGAAATTCCTCTACTTACTAGCTCTGTGTTAAGTCTAGCAAATGACTTAACCTCTCTTGGTCTCAGTGTCTTTATTGGTGAAGGAGGAGAAAATGACCTCTTTTTAAAAAAAAATTAATTTTTAATTTATTTTTTAATTTTATAATTTTTCCCATTATAGTTGATTTATAGTTTCTGTCAATTTCTACTGCTCAGCAAAAGGACCCAGTCATATCTAATATTATCCTCAATCATGTTCCATCACAAGTGACTGGATATCATTCCCTGTGCTGTATACAGCAGGATCTCATGGCTTATCCACTCCAAATACAATAGTTTGCCTCTATTAACCGACCTCTCACCTCACAGTGTTGTAATAAGTTCTCAGTCAAATGGAAACTACAATTTCTTGTGTCCTTTTTTTACAAGATGCAAGAACTTTAGGATTAGAACATCAATTACCTTTACATTTAAAGTAGCTTTCAACCCTAGCACCCCTGTTCTAGTTTCACCTACTCACTGAATTAATAGACATTCTAGTTTTCTTCCAGTAAGTCAATTGTTTATAAAATAAACGAGAGAAAAAATGAAACCCTTTGAAGGCACTCTCCTTTTATTATTTCTGAAATCATCTCTGTATTCTAGCTTATTTTAAGGTATTTTAAGATAGTGTCATTAACAGTCCAAAAGGGCAGGGGGCATGTTTATTTTCATTTATCATTTTACTTTCATGCACATGGTAATGTCTCATTAAATGTACCCTCTACCCCATCTTTCCATTCTAGTAGTAGTCCTTGTATCAAAAGGTCCTTTTCTTCACCATTTAGTAAAAAATTATGAAAAGATTTAAGCTGTACCTCTACTGGCCACTTCTTATCCTTTACTTTCTAAGTACAATCCTATAGCCAATTACGGTCCTTGATAAGAACTAATTATTTTATCCCACACTCATACGGCATAATAATAAATATGATAAATCAAGCAGATTCAAAAGCTGTCTACAGTTATTCTAATTAGCATTCATAGACTTTTTGTTGATCAACTGGATATGTTGGTCTAATTTAGAAAATATCAGATTAATGTGACACAAGTGTTTTTGAACTACTTGACTATTTTAAAACTCTTTTTCCCAGTTAAGTTCACAGAGTAATTTTCAGTGCTATCGCCTTTTCAATTTGCAAACCCTATTTTGCTCACAATATTGGCTTTTTTCTGCCACCACAGTTAGGGCTATGTCTAACCGAGTGATGAGGGAGATTAAGTTCATTTCTAATTCCTCTTGCTTCTTTAATTTTTGATCACATTTCTCCTCTAACTAGCCATTTTCCTGTCCCTTCATCCTCACCCAACAAGTACCTGATACGAGCGAGATAAACTGCTTCACAAAGAGATAGTAATGACCAATAATGTTCCAGGTGTTACCATGTTGCTGACATGCCTTCACTCCTGAAAGTACATTATCAGCATGTTGTATGTAGGGAAGAACTGCCAATTTTAGATGGCCATTTATTTCAATTACACCAACAATGATCTTCTTCCCAGACTGCTAGGAGTCAACAAAAAGAGGGGAAGGAGTAATAATAACTCCAGCCAAATTCTACAGTATTCCTTTTTTATTTTTATTTTTTTGCCGTACCCATAGCATGGAGGAGTTCCTTGGCTAGGTACTGAACCTATGCCACAGCAGTGAAATGCCAGATCCTTAACCTGCTGCACCACAAGGAAACTCCCTGAAGTATTCTTTTTTTATTATGTATTAGCCAATCAAAATGAAATTATAATTAGCTTTTTAAAACACTTTCTGTGTATAACTTTATTAATAAAAATTCTACCTTTCATCAATGGTAAAAATTTACTATTAAAAATATTATCAAATCTTTTCCTCAATCTATTTTTTTTTAAATCTTTCATTCCTATTATATTTACAAAATGATGAATAAAGAGTTTTCCAAGTGGTATTTCATCCTCTTATTATTTACTTTTGATTATGTTTTACTCTTTAACTTCTTTGAATCGTTTCCAGCTTTTACTTGCTATGGCATATATATAGTACATATTTTAATAATTTGGTAGATCTTTTAGTTATATTTTTGGATATTTGGTCTTTTCTACATATTTGTAGGTCATCATCCCTTAATTATGTACCTTCTCCAACTAAGGTAAATACTATGAAAATCTAATTCTCAGTAGCTTCACTAATTTTCAAAGAAATTGCTAAAATTTTATTTTATGATCAATTTCATTCTCTTACATAAAGGATATAAGCTAAAAAATCAAATACAAATGACTAAAAAATGACAGCCCAATTGAAAAATGGACAGAAAGCCTGAATAAACATTTCTCTAAAGAAGGTTTACAGATGGCCAATAGGCACATGAAAAAATGCTCAACATCACCAATTATTAGAGAAATGCAAATCAAAACTACAATGAGGTACCACCTCATACCAGTCAGAATGGCCATCATTAACAAATCAACAAATAACAAATGCTGGAGAGGGTGTGGAGAAAAGGGTACCCTCCTTCTCTGTTGGTGGGAATGGAAACTGGTAAAACCACTATGGAAAACAGTATGGAGGTACCTCAGAAAACTAAATATAGAACTACCATATCTCCCAGCAATCCCACTCCTGGGCATATATCCAGACAAAACTTTCACTGAAAAAATCCATGCACTCAAAATGTTCACAGCAGCACTATTCACAATAGCCAAAACATGGAAACAACCTAAATGTCCACTGACAGATGAATGGATTAAGAAGATGTGGTATAGAAACACAATGGAATACTACTCAGCCGTAAAAAAGAACAAAATAATGCCATTTGCAGCGACATAAATGGAACAAGAGACTCTCATACTAAGTGAAGTCAAAAAGAGAAGGACAAATACCATATGATATCACATATCTGGAATGTAATAAACAACACAAATGAACCTATATACAAAAAAAGAAACAAACTCATGGACTTGGAGAACAGACTTGTGATTGCCGAGGGGGAGGGAGTGGGAGGGACTGAGAGTCTGGGGTTGGTAGATGCCAGCTGCTGCATTTGAAGTGGATAAACAATGAGATCTTGCTATATAGCAAGGGAACCATATCTAATCACTTGTGATGGAACATGATGGAGGATAATGTAAGACAATTTTATATATGAGTGTGTATGTGTGTATATATATATATATATATATATATATATACATATGAGACTGGAACACTTTGCTGTAAGGTGAAATTGACAGAACATTGTAAATCAACAATAACAGAAAAAATAAAAATATTACAAAAAAACAAAAAAACAAAAACGACTAAAAATGACTAAATATATATATATATATAGATAGATAGATAGATAGATATCAGCTCAGAGTCAGAAGAAAAAATTCTGTCAATCATTTTGCTTTTCAGCTGATGTAAATGCAGCCTTAATGAAAGAAAAGCTATTCTTCTCATGGAAACAGATTTCATATAGTGCAGATCGTATTCAAAATCTTGGTATATGGTATTCCTACTTTGAAACTGGCTCTTCTAAACTACCTATATGATCAAGGAAGAAAGAGAAGTAGAACAGAGAGTAAAGGGGAACAGCATCAAACATGGTACAAAGGACTACAGATAGAAAAATAAGATGCTTTGTTTCCAGTACATACCTAGTTTCTCTACAGTAGGATTTGTAACAAACAGTGAGATAATCACGATAAACATCTTACATATTTTACACTTATTTTGCACTTCCTGCTTGCCAGAAGCCATACTGAAACCTCAGAGAGCCTAATAATGTTCAAAACACTAACAACAACAACAAAAAATGGCAACGAAACACAGTAACAGAGTAATTACTATTCAGCGAGGAGAACAATGGAAGCGTCTTTTCTCTAACTGTAATCAGTTTATAATTACGGCCCTGCACACAAGGCAACACATAAAGAAACAGCAAGAAACTTCTAGGCAGCTTCCATGTTATAAATTTATGGTGTCTTCAAGCTTTTTATCTGCACTGCCCTGACAGATGATGGAGACTCGAAAGTTCTTAGGCGGCTGCTCCCTTCATCAAGCACCCGCATCCAGACCAGATGTACAGGTTAATGTTCCACGGAAGCTAATTTATTTTTTTTTAAATGTTAAAACCCCATAAAGCATGACAAATAACACAGGTTTAAAATATAAATAATTAAAGCTAAGCATCAGGAGAAAATAGCTTCTTCTTTGTAACAAATAACAAGCCTCAAACAACATGAAAAATGCTCTTTCTAAAATATGTGGCTATCACCTCATATCAGGACTGGCTAAAATGATTTCATTGTAGTGGAATGGAAAGTGTGAGTTGCCTCCTGCCACCCAACCACTGACATCTTCTATTCAGTGACTTTCTAGGGAAGATTTGCTATGTAGATTATATTATATAGACTCAGAGATCAATTTATTTGGAAAAGGAAGACAATAAAGACTCCCTTTCAATTTATTCAGGTTGAATAACTCAACTTTTTTTTCTAACTGATACTCTGGAGTGTGGAATTCACTGTTTGTAATTCCAAAATCAGTCTGTGTAAGAGCATAGCTTTAAAGACCTTGTCAATGATATCCTACATTTTTTTTCATTTTGTCTTTTTTTTGGGGGGGAGCGCACACCCATGGTATATGGAGATTCTCAGGTTAGGGGTCAAATGGGAGCTGTAGCTGCCAGCCCACACCACAACTACAGCCATGGGGGATTTGAGCAGTGTCTGCGACTTACACCGCAACTCAGGGCAATGCTGGATTACAAGGCCAGGGATTGAACCCGTGTCTTCATGGACACTAGTCAGGTTCATTAACCACTGAGCCAGAATGGGAACACCAATAGCCTACATTTTTAAACAAAGAAAAAAATGCACACCATCAGCATAACCAACATTTATAGTGACATCTATTTTCATTTGATATGGACACATACTTTCTAAAGAGAAATCTTTTCCGTAGCTGAAGAAAAATGTAAGAGATAGTATACCCATTCACGCCTCCATTTTAAATTGAATGTTGGGTATTTGGCTTTTCATTAGCATTTATTCATGTAGTTGTGTTTGTCATTTTACTAAGACCTCTTCTTAGCATTTTATTTAAAAGACAGCTTCTTTTTCATTGAAAACGATGGTTATGAATCCTAGAGGTGAATCAGTTAGGTTTTCAGATGGTTGCACCAAGGTGATCAGAGGATGAAGAGAAATTTGCCAAGTCAGAGACCACCTCTGGAGCCAGGGCTGCACTAAAGGATGCAGAAACATATGGTGAGAATGGTTCAGAGTCCAAATGGGTGAAGGTGAATGGGGCAGAGCAGCAATGATGCCTCATAAACTGCGGCTGGAGACAGGAAGACAGGAATGAATGGCAGCTCAGTGGGTGAGAATCTGGGGCTCTGAGCAGAAGGACTTGACATGAATTCTGGGGTGTGCCAACTGCTTTGCTAGACTGCAAAATGTGAGTCAGATGCCTTTCCTGTTGGGGAGATAAGTAGGATGTTTGAGATTCTCATTAACTCTTTGCGATCACTAGGGTGCCATTCGATAAATGGTCGTGCCAATGTTCTGGTGTTCGAAATGGAGCCTGAGCATCTGTTGGCATCGACGTACGTTCTAAAGTGGCTGGCTCATTCATATAGAGTGTGACCCCACCCAAAGAATGTACAGAGTGACAAGGACGGCTACCCCTCATGCGTGGAGTTATTACAGTAGAGAGAAGTCGAGAGAGAGATCTAGTCAAGCCGATCATGAGTTCTTTAAGAATACTCCGCTACCACGTTCTTTTTAAAAAAGGACTTAATGTGAAATGGCAGGTTTAGAAAACTGAGTATCTTCACTCGCTGCCAGCTTTCTTTGCATTTATTTTGGCTTGCATTGACAACACAGACCTTCTTTTGGAGTTATTAGTATCTATCTTCTGTACCATATTCATATTTTTAATGTAAAGCATTGTATTGGTTCACAGGAGGCAGCTTTACCAGACCTTTTTTTTTTTTTTATTTTTTGAAGCCCTGCTGAGAGCCGGGAGGCTGCCACCTCCTGTGGTGACTCACACGTTCAGCTCTGTATACATTCAAGTTTAGAATCAAGGAGGAGGGCATTTTCTTTTCTCCTTGTCTAGGAACTCTGAAGGAGAAGCCAACTTGTAACGTCTACTGCCGACTCGCAGGATTGTGTTCAAAAACATAGCCCTTACATAATCTTTCCAAGTAGTTTGCTCATAATTATTGTTTATTGCCATCAGGTGAAAAAAGAGCCTCTTGTCCACAGCTACGGGCAAAAGAGCCATAGAGTGGTTAACAGAATTCTATTAAAAAAAAAAACTCTCAAGCAGATAAACATCAATTTTAATCAAGCCATTAATCATTGTGCTGAAATTGAACATGTAATTGCAGGGAAGCAGGTTTTTTGGAAAGATGGAGAGAGAGAGACAGATACTGAATAGCACACCTGAACATTCTGTGTTTTTCCTCCATGTAAGAAGATGATGTTGAGTTTTCTTCAGAAACTAGGAGTGCCTGGTATTTGTTAATAACTTTTCAAAAGAAAGCTCAGATTACAAGTGAAATGTTTCCAGAGTGGCACTTAAATAACTGGTGGCACATGCAATATGATGCCATCATTTCTAGCGACCCCCCGCCTCTAGAGGGCCAGGTTCATGGCCACAGTGTGCCCCTCAGGAACAGAGAACCTAGGGAGGCCAGCAGGGGATCTCAGGTTGCTCCAGTCCTGGTGGCCTTTCCACATCAGAGCAGTACACTTTCTTGAAGACAACTATAAAACTTCACAGTGAATGGTTTGTGTTCTCTCTCTCTTTTTTTTAACCAATATCCATTGCCCCTGGAAATCCAAAGGAATCAAGGCTACCTACATCTCAACCAGTGGTCACACACAAGTTGTGGTCCCTGGATGGGCAACAGCAAGAGCACCTGTCAGCGAATTTGTTCAAAAAGGAAATTCTCAGGTCCCACCCCAGCTCTACAGAATCAGACCTCAGGGCTGGGGCCCAGCAATCTGTGTTTTAACAAAATAACTCTGATTCAATGCAAAGTTACAGCCACCGTTTTAAACGGTGAGCAATTAAGTGTAGTTATTCTCCGTTACTCTCAGCTCTCGTCATTAATTAATCTGGACCTGGTTGTCTCCCAGCCTTTGCTATCATAGCCTTTACCTTTCAAGCAGTTTCAACCTAAAACACATCCTGTTCTAGAAAATAAAGCTGTTTTTCTGTTTTTTAAAAAAGCCCTCCGCAAACGTGATCAGGTGATTTTCCATCCCAGGCAGAAGAGTGTATTCACGCTCTAAGCCGTTTCAGTGACTGAAAGAAACAGAACAATATCTGCCCACTGTCAGCAGGATGTCTGGCCACCACCTGGGCCCACTTCTTCTTTGGCCCCTCCTGCACTGTCCCTCAGCTATGGAAGGTTCAAGTTCCTCCCTCTTTCTCTCTCTCACCTTCCGTCCTACTGAGGTCCGCTCCATAGGATTTACATCACATTCTTTACACGATAATGTGTACTGCAGAATATTCTTTCTCATCCATGCTAATTCCCTAGACCTCCTTTCCTGTCCCAGAAACATCAAGTTGAAAGGAGTGTGTTGGACATAATCAAGCTGCTTGATGAAGTTTTTGCATCACCGTTCTACCAGCTCACTTTCAAGTCTTCACTCAGTTCTGTTCTTTTTCTGCTTGTGAGAAAAAGTATCCTCTTTTCCTACTTCCTTTCCTGATCAATGCTTTAAAATGTAAAGTAACCTATTTCCTTGGTAACAGCTACCCTCCCACTGCACTTTTATCTTCTTTTGCCTGGTTTGGTCCGTTCTCATAAAAAAATGGTCATGATAGAGTGGAAATTTCACTGCAGGTCAGAAGGTCTGTGATCAAGGGACAATTCTAACACTTAGACTTATCAGCACATGCCACTTAAAACACTGAACCATGGTCTCCTGCCCAATGAATTAATAATTACCCCTGCCCTGGGTCCTCCATACAATGCTTGAAAAGACCAAATTTAAAAATGCATAGGATGGAGTTCCCGTTGTGGCTCAGCAGAAAGGAATCTGACTAGCATCCATGAGGACACAGGTTCGATTCCTGGCCTTGCTCAGTGGGTTAAGGATCTGGCATTGCCATGAGCTGTGGTGTAGGTCACAGATGCGACTTGGATCTGGTGTTGCTGTGGCTAGAGTGTAGACTGGTGGCTACAGCTCCAATTTGACCCCTGGCCTGGGAACCTCCATATGCTGCGGGTGTGGCCCTAAAAAGACAAAACAACAAACAAAAAACACGCATGGGATTAACCTATACACACTACTATACATAAAATAGGTCAATGACAAGTATAGCCCAGGGATCTATACTCAATATCTTACAATAACCTATAATGGAAAAGAATCTGAAAATATATATGTGTGTGTGTTTATATATATATATATATATCACTGAATCACTTTGCTGTACACTTGAAATTAACACAACATTGTAAATGAGCTATATGTCAATTTAAAAAAAGTTTTTAAAAATATTGAACAACCAAATAAAACTTCCTATACTTAAAGTGATTAACAACAAAAATGTATCTGAGGTCATTGGAGCCACTGAAAACCTGAGTTACTAGCACCAGTGACAGAGTTTACAGATTCAGAGTGAAAGCAAATTCAACTCGGACTTGAAAGCCATTGCAGTTCTTCTCGGAATAAGAGCGGCCTTTTAATCTACAGATTCAGAATCCTACAAATCTAGACACAGGCTGACCCAATAGATGAGCTAGTAAATGTTTGTAACAAAAAACAAACAGAAAATTTTCAGTTTTGCTGAAATAGTTCTGTTTTGCTGAAGTAGTTTTAAACAGAGAAACTTAGGAAATATTGCCAAAGATGTATCCACATTTGGAGAAAATCTGGGACAAAAGAAGTCAGCCTACCACAGGCCATGCTACCTAAAAGAAACATGGAAAGGGATTTGGGGTCAATGAGCCCATATGGGATTGTTTGCTAATATAAAATGGGCTTTGTAATTAATCAAAAATGCATTCATAGATTATGGGAAAAATCACACCCATAAAAAATTACTTTGGATCATTAACAGCAATAGAGGTTCCCATCAGTTTTAAATGACCCTTGCAAATAAAGCATAATATTTACTTCCCTGGGTATTCTTTTAAGTCTTAGGAAAAAAAATATCGATTTGGAACTCAGAAATCACCAAAACAAAGAGGTTGAAATAAGAATGTCTTTTGCTCTCTTTATTACTGAAACCACGTTAGAAATAGAGAAAAAACCAACCCTCAGCACTAACAGCGTTAATGAACTACACAATTTTTCCTTGTACATAATCTTTAAAAAAAAAAATCAGTCTATTAACCTCATAGAATGATTTCTCACAGACACCTTGCTCAGCATGAGTTTACAACCAGTCCCAGATTGTAAGCGTCACTTCCCCACGTTTCATGCCTCCTAAGGTCACTCTCTTCAGTTACTAAAGATCAGAGTCCTTTACCGAGGGAGGGTCCTTAAAGTTAACTGTCATCACCAAGACTTGTTCTCCAATTCAGGAGACAAATGTCTTTAATTTGTTACATCAGAAATGATACTAAACCACAGAACATAATCCACATTGATTTTTTGTTTTCTTCTGAAAAACATCATTCTAATCCATAGCCCTCATTCTAATAAAGGAAAATAAATCCATATCCCTGATTCTAATATACAACAATAAGAAGTATTCATTCATCTCCAGTGTGTTATGCTATACCCTGTGATTTTATTATTCTGAATTTCTTTAAAATAACCTAAAAGTGTGCCATTAAATTATTTTAAAGAAAGGGAAACACCAGTGTTTAGTAATACACCCAAAAACAAGAGTCTGGGCACAATGTGTGGTCCACAAACCACCTGCAAGAGAATTAACTAGGATACTTGTTTGGGGTCCTCAACTCCATCCAGGTGAACTACACTGGAGGGGAATGGAGAAGATGCATTTTCATAAACCCTACTGTTGAGTCCTATGTCCACTGCCATTTGTCAAACACTGTTCATCCGGGCCGATCGTTCCCAAGTCACTGCACATATTCCCCTGAGGAAAATATGAAAACACCAATGGCCAAAACTCACCCCAGGTCAAATAAAACAAACAAACAATCCAATTTAAAATTCGGCAGAGGACCTGAATAGACATTTTTCCAAAGAAGACATAGAGATGGCCAACAGGCACATGAAATGATGCTCAACCTCACTTATCATCAGGGAAATGCAAACCAAAACCACAGTGACATATCACCTCACACCTGTTAGAATGGCTATCCTCAAAAAGACAAGAAATAACAAGTGTTGGTGAGGACGTGGAGCAAAGGGAACCCTCATGCACTATTGGTGGGAATGTAAACTGGTACAGCCATTATGGAAAATAGTGTGAAGAGTCCTCAAAAAATTAAAAATAAAACTTTCACATGATTCAGCAATCCCACACCTGGGTATTTATCTGAAGAAAACTAAAACACTAATTTGAAAAGATAAATGCACCTGGATGTTCAAGGCAGAATTATTTACAATAGCCAAGATATGGAAGTACCCTAAGTGCCCATTGACAGATGAATGGATAAAGAAGATGTGGTGTACACACACACACACACAGTGGAATATTATTCAGCCATTAAAAAAGAATGAAATATTGCTATTTGTGACAATGTGGATGGGTCTAGAGTATATTATGTTAAATGAAATAGGTCAGACAAAGAAAAACAAATACAGTGATAATTTCAATTATATGTGGAATCTAAAAACACAAAAAAATGAACCCACATAACTACAAAGAAACAATCACAAATACAGAATACGAATAGGTGGTTGTCAGAGGGGAGGGATGTAGGAAGAGGAAAGAAATAGGTGATGGAGATTAAGAGGCACAAATTTTTAGTTACAAAATAAATGAGTCACAAAGTTATACACACACACATACTACAGGTAAGGTTGCCAAATAAAATTCAAGACACATTATTTAACAAACATATAAAGAATTATTTGTTTATCTGGAATTTAAATTTAACTGGGCATCCTATATTTTCATTTATTAAATCTGGCAATCTGAGTTAGGAAGCACCAGCACAAGATTTTTTAAAACCTTCCTTCTTTGAATCAATTGGTCAGCTGAGGTTGAAAACAACTAATTCTAAACCAAGGCTCTAAAGATATTGGAATGTAAACTCTACGGAAATAGTCAGGCAGTAGGAGAGAACTGAGATCATCTAGCTTAAAGTCAGGCAAAGAAAGTGAAGTATCTGTCCCACCTTGCTTATTTCATATACAGTTAGTGGTTTGCCAAAAAAAATTCATAGGCGTTGACTGATTTTCAATTAGACATACAAATGAAAGGAAAGGCTTAGGTGTTATATATGAAAAAAATCTATCTTTTTAAATTGAAATATCCTCTTAAAAATACTTAGTAAAAAGCTGGCCTCCAAAATGTTGGTTCCTATGATGAGTTCAACTCTTTCCTAATTGGTACATTGGCTTCTACAGTCATAAACTCCTCTCTAGACCTCCAGGATTCTCAGCAGGAGAAGAGTCCTTGAATAATAGCCACCTCTCTCTATGACATTCACTACTCTACTGTTTAGAAAGAAGCTGAAAATTAATTGCCATTTCCCCCTCAGAAAAAGGTTGAGAGACTTTTAGATGTTACCCAGTTGTCTAAATGAGGATCCAGACGGAACAAACACAGATGCAAAGTCATCCATAGGTTTCCACAGTGAGGGAGAGGATTAGGTTATTGAATATATGTTACTGTAGCTGATGAAGTGGAAACAATACAGTAAGATTGATAAATAGCAACACCAAAATTTCCATAGAGTTCTCTCATTATCATCACCACAAATTTAAAACATCAACCTGGTCTATAAATAACAATACTTTAAATTAAAATGATGAATACATTACCATTAAACTAATAACATTCTCTTTTAAAAAATCTCAGCTTGCAAGTTTTCTCAACATGAATGAGTCAAGATTTTGAAGACTGAAATTTACACAAAGCTGAATTCTAACTGGATAAATGATTTCAGGAGTTGATAAATTTTAGTGAGAATGTACCCTTGTAGATTGAAGAAAGCACAGACAAAAAAAAAAAATCAATCAATGCAAGAAAGGTACATGCTCATTTTAAGCTGTCTCCTCAAATTTATCTCTGTAAAATTGTTCACATATCAAATTCCCAGAAAATGTCCTAAGAAGGTATATGTCCAGGAAACACTAAGCAGCCATCACCTCAAACTGGAATTTTTAAAGTTATTTCAGTTGGAGGTACCGTTGTGGCTCTAGTGGTAATGAACCTGACTAGTATCCATGAGGACATGGGTTCAACCCCTGGCCTTGTTCCGTGAGTTAAGGATGTGGTGTTCCCTGAGCTGTGGTGTAGGTTGCAGATGCAGCTCGACTCTTGCATTGCTGTGGCTGTGACGGAGGCCGGCAGCTGCAGCTCTGATTCAGCCCCTAGTCTGGGAACTTCCATGTGCCATGGGTGTAGCTCGAAAAAGACAAAAATAAATAAATAAATAATGTTATTTTGATATCTATCAGTATAGCTCCCAGTTTGGTAATAATTAAGCTGCATCTTCAAAATGTATTTATCAAAGAAAGAAACATAAATGACCAGCAGATGATTGAAATGACCTTCACTGAACCGGGTCTGTAATGATACTGACACGCTGGGCAAGCCAGTCATCACAGTGCCCTACATGTCTCGCTGGATTTGGTGGTATTTAGGATGGTAGTATTTAAGATGATCATTTATCAAAGCTCTTGGTAAGGGTTTCCCATGAATAATTATAACAGGCTGGAGAATTGGAATCTGCTGACTTGGTGATGACACACCAAATTCCTTTAAGTTAAAAATAAGCTGTGTGTAAGATGCCACCTCATTTGGGGTTCACAGTGTGGGCATTTCTCCATTTGGCATCTAGGATGGCAATTGCCTGCTGAGCTCTGTGAATGGATGACGTAGACTCAGGTTACTAAGGTTCTCCTTTGAAAGGACTCTTCAAAAAGAATAACTCTCCTATCACAGACATTATATTCATTATCAGGATATAAGTATTCAATTCATCATCCCAAGAAATGGTTGGCCATACACAAAAGTAAACATGAAATGGATTAAAGACCTAAATATAAGACCAGATACTATAAAACTCTTAGAGGAAAACAGAGGCCAAACACTCTCTGACATAAATGACAGCAACATCTTCTCAGATCCACCTCTTAGAGTAATGACAGTAAAAACAAAAATAAACAAATGGGACCCAATCAAACTTAAAAGTTTCTGCACAGCAAAGGAAACCCTAAACAAAACAAAAGGACAACCCACAGAATGGAAGAAAATATTTGCAAATGAAGTGACTGACAAGGGATTTATCTCCAAAATTTATAACCACCTTCTGCAACTCAATAGCAAAAAACAAACAACCCCATCAAAAAATGGGCAGAAAATCTAAACAGACAGTTCTTCAGATAAAACATACAGATGGCCAAAAAACACATTAAAGGATGTTCAACATCTCTAATAATGAGAAATGCAAATTAAAACCACTACGAGGTACCATCTTAAAGCGACCAGAATGGCCAGCATCAAAAAGTCTACAAACAGTAAATGCCGGAGAGGGTGTGGAAAAAAGGGAATCCTATTACTGTTATTGGGATTGTAAATTGGTGAAACCACTGTGGTAAACAGTATGGAGATTCCTCAGAAAACTAAAAATAGAATTACCTTTTGATCCAGCAATCTCACTCCTGGGTCTCTATCCAGAAAACACCATGACTCGAAAAGACACATGTACTCTGATGTTCACTGCAGCACTATT
Source organism: Phacochoerus africanus (assembly GCF_016906955.1). Classification (NCBI taxonomy): domain Eukaryota; kingdom Metazoa; phylum Chordata; class Mammalia; order Artiodactyla; family Suidae; genus Phacochoerus; species Phacochoerus africanus. The sequence continues at coordinate 21,353,680 of NC_062559.1, read as the reverse complement.
TGCAATAGCCAAGACATGGAAACAACCTAAATGTCCATCGACAGAGGAGTGGATAAAGAAGATGTGGTACATATACACAATGGAATATTTCTCAGCCATTAAAAGGAAAGAAATAAAGGCACTTGCAGCAACATGAATGGCCCTAGAAATTATCATGCTAAATGAAGTCAGCCAGACAGTGAGACACCAACATCATATATATCACTTACATGTGGAATCTAAAAAAGGACACAAAGAACATCTTTGCAGAACAGATACTGACTCACAGACTTTGAAAAACTTATATATTTCCCAAATGAGATAGATTGGGGGGTTGGGGGACACACTGGGGGTTTGGGATGATAATGCTATAAAATTGAGCTGTGATGATCATTGTACAATTATAAATATAATAAAATTCATCAAGTAATTAAAAAAATAGTTGGGGTTCAGATCAATTATAGACTCAGTCTTGCTCTAAGTTCACCATCTTGCTTCTCTTTAAGAGCTGCCTTCAGGAAAGGAAGGGCGCTGTGCTTTCCCCTTGAGTGGGAAAATTAAATTGGACATTTAAAAAGTTGAACTTGTTTACTTAAAAAAAAAAAAATTTCAAACTGCACTCTATAGAAATGGTCATTAAATCTAGAGGTTTCCTACTCCCCACTATGAGTTATTATCAGAACTGTAGATCATTAATCCCTGAGACATTCACAGTTTATAATTTCCCTAGCTTTTCTGTTAGTATAAAGGTTATGATTTAATCAGTTACCATACTAAACCTCTTAATTTTTATAAATACTTCATCTGTGTTGTGATTAGCATTAGTAAAAATGGCTTAAACTGAATAGCCTCAGAATATCATTTGTGATTTGTCATTTATTATTTGCATTTTTACACGTAATCTGGAATCAAAAATACAATGGCACATATTCTTAATTATTTATTTAAAATATTCAATTTTAAATAAGACACCCAACTCAATTTATTTTTTTTTAAAGTCATACTTTAGCTTCCTCTAAATACCAAGCCATGCTCCATGGTCCATGAATATATTCATTAGTCTGCAGCCAGTGGTGTGCAATTTTATCAATAACTTGCAAGTAAGAGAACTGAAAGTCTGCTCCAGTTTGAAGCCAGCTAACAACTCTCTGAAGCTAAAACCTTTTCAGTCTATCAAACATGGGTTTATTCATGATTTTTGACCTTAAAAGATTTAGGGGGAAAGTGTTGAAAAACAGAAGTCTCATCATTGGATAAAAGCTACTCCTAGAATGTGAAATATTATTCCAAAATCCATAACAAGCACTAAAATAGTGTAAAACAACAAAGACACTCCAAATCTATGGCTCCTTCTTTCCCCCCTTAAATACCAAAGTAAACTTCTGTCTGGCTTAAGCCTGATACTATCTAAAAGATACTTTTTGTGTCCACATTAAAAGTCAGACTATAGAGTAGATTGTCCTGTGTTATACTGGGTAAAAACCTATATGGGAAAAGAATCTGAAAAAGAATGGATATATGTATATGTATAACTGATTTACTTTGATGTACACCTGAAGCTCACAAAACTTTCTAAGTCAACTATATTCCAGTAAAACTTATTTCAAGAAATAAAGTAGGAATATGGAGATCAATATTGCACAAGTCTGTTTAATGCATAGAAGTACAGTACCCACCAATATAGTGCTTGGAAGAGATTCAGGATTTTCTTCTTTGAAGATATATTTACACCTCCAGAAAAAGTGCAAAAAGAAAACAGCTCTGGGAGTTCCCACTGTGGTACAATGGGATTGGCAGCATATTGGGAGCACTGAGACACAGGTTCAATCCCTGGCCCAGTGCAGTGGGTTAAGGATCTGGAGTTGCTGCAGCTGCAGCTTTGGTCACAACTGCGGCTTGGATCTGATCCCTGGCCCAGGAACTCCATGTGCCACAGAGCAGACAAAAATGAAAAAGAAAAAAGAAAGAAAGGAAGGAAGGAAGGAAAGAAGGAAGGAAGGAAGAAGGAAGAAGGAAGAAGGAAGGAAGGAAGGAGAAAGGAAGAAGGAGGAGGAAGGAAGGAAGGAAGAAGAAAGAAGGAAAGAAAGAAAGAAGAAAGAAAGAAAGAAAGAAAGAAAGAAAGAAAGAAAGAAAGAAAAGAAGAAAGAAAGAGGAAGAAGAAGAAGAAGGAAGAAAGGAAGGAAGAAAGAAAGAAAGAAGAAGAAGAAGAAAGAAGAAAAGAAGGAAGAAAAGAAAAGAAAGAAAGAAAGAAAGAAAGAAAGAAAGAAAGAAAAAGGAAAAACAGCTCTGTGAGAAGAACCAGGTAATGTTATGACACTCTTAAGTTCTACATCAAAGGCTATCTCAGAATTTCTTTCCAGATTTACATAGTGCCAAGTCCACTGTGTTCCCCTTGCCATGCATTATATCAGGATCCATATTTTAGAGTATTTCCTCCTGTTGTGTAGTGTTCATCACCTTCATAGACAAGGACAGACTGAAAGTATATAACTAAGGATTAAGGGCAAAGGCTTTGGCGCTTGCCTTCTACCAAGATGGAACGAAGACATCCAGGAAGTTCCAATGGGGAAAATACAGATCCATGTAAGTCAGTCTGGAAGTGTAAGGCCAAGGAAAACTGAGTAAAAGTATGAACATTTTCCTCTACTTTGAGGAGAGGGGCAGATGTTGTTATGTCCACCTTAGAGGGGTGGGGTCACTTCAGTAGGCTTCCCCCCCCACCCCATTCCTAGGATTAATTTGAATGATCTGCTCAAGTCAGAGGTAACCACCAGCATGGGTATTCTGTGCTTCTGCAGGGATAGTAAACACAGCTTTGGCTTCTGAAATAGGTCTGTGTCAACACAGCCTTGGCTCCTTGGCTCCTGTCTGATAACAAGTGAGAAACAAAGCAAGCCTAGTTTAATTAACACAACCCCTCCTATATCCTTAAATCTGAGAGTGAGATTGGAGGGCTTGCTGCCCCTAATCCAATGCCAAGGGCAGATGATTGGCATTCTGATGTTCCAGGGATGTTAGAGGGTAGAGCTGTTGGGAAGAGCCTCACCCACGACCTTCCCTGGGAAGGTCCTCCAAGAGGGATCTGTTTTTGGCAAATGGGAATGAGAAAGAATAGCCGTAGTGGTAACCTGGAGCAAAAGTTCAATCTATGAGGCCCTATCAGAGGATATTCCAGAAACTTGTGCGACTGCATCAGAGGAGTTTGGAAGGGTGCCAGAGGAGTCCTTTGGAGAGCTAAGGAGAGGTCAAATATACAGAAGGACTAAAATGCCAGAATAGCTAGTTTAGATGTTCTAGCCCTTTGCTACCCAAAGTGTGATCTGTGGGTTGGTAACAGCAACACCCTACGGAAGCTCAGAGAAATGCAGCTTCAGGACCCCCTCAGACCTCTTGAGTCTGAATCTGCACTTTGATAAGATCTGCACACAATCTTATATATCAATGTAGAGATGCAGTGCTCCAGTATTTAATTGGCTCACCCAGGGCCCTAAAGCTAAAAACGAGCTCAGGCATCTTCATGTTTGATAAACATCCCAGGGGAGACAAATAAGAGGATAGCAAATACCAGGCCTTTGAGGAATATTAATCCAGTGAAGGTGAGTAGGATGGATATAAGGGTAAAGAGACAAGCAGGAATCATCTAAAATACACTTAACGATAACACAGTTATGAGTGTACCTATGCAGGAGGGTCAGCCAAGCCAACTTAAAGCTACCTCTTTGATTCCTAGCTCAGCATTTAAGAACACAGGAGGGATATGGTATCAACGAGCCCTCTTTATACTTAGGAAATTCATCCAAAAGTAGCACCTCCATCCCTTCTTCCCTTCCTGGGGAGAAGGCAGATCTCTCTGTAGGAGGCAGATCCCTCAACTGGGAGCCTCAGCTACTAATAACAGGAATATTGCTGGTGCCGAGGACAAGGAACATTGTCTGGCATGCACTAGATACTCCATAAATGCAGTCACTGTTGTTATAACTATTACTAGTACCTTGGCTGTGCCTCCTCATCGATCCAACCTGCTCTGTAAAGCCTGGTTTACATAGTTCCTTGATATTTAATAACCTGAGTGAGACAGACCTGAATATGAGTCTAACCAAGCCCAAAGCTGCAGAATCCAGGCAACTCCCTGTTCCCAACCCAAGCAAACAGAAGCCAGGGAAAGGAAGAGATGAGTCCGAACATCTCTTCGAAAGATACACCTGGACCTAGAAATGGTGTCAATTACAAAATCAGAAAGCAGATAAGCCCTTTTTTCAAGTTCAATGACATGATCATCCTCAAATACAACCTCTAACTTTCAAACTGGTCTTTTTTTTTTTCCTGCAGATGATGATCATGATAATGATGATGACTAATGCTGCTGAAAATAGTCTGCCAAACCAAATCACTTTGTGGTACCTTGAAAACCGTAAGCCCTACAAATCTCATCATATCCTAATGCACTGCTTTGTACAGACCCAGGAAGGAGAGCAGCCTCTGCCATCCATCAAGGTGTCCTTCCTAATGCATTCTAGGTTCCCCTCAGAAGTCCCCCACCTGCACATCAGGCAGGCTTCCTTCTGACTCCTCTGCTATGAACTCACTGCCTGCGTTAGATTTCCCCCTTGCTTTTCTTATTTAAATATTTATAAGTGTAATGTAGCTATGCCCCAATTCATCAATAGTAATTCTCCTTATATTTAATGACAGAGAAATGAGGACCATGAAATACTGAGTTACTGCTTCTGTCTCTCTCAGTACACGGCAGTTTGTTTCTTTAACTGGCCTCTGAGCTTGCTGTTCACATCATTCCAAATCTGCCACCAGAGTCCAGTCAGCACTTGAAAGGCATGAGACTTTAAAGAATATCCAAATTCTCTGGGATCATTTAAGTGGTATCTCAGCCAATGACTTAGGGAGAAAAGGTGTTAAATCCTTCTCTTAAATGTAAATGAAAATAAATTCTAGGTGAATTAACAATTTTAATGTCAAAAAATAACTGTTTAAAAGGAAACAGAGTGCAAAGGTGCCTTGATCTGAGGAAGAATGTTTTAAAGCATGATACCAAAATGAGAAATTTTAAAAAGGATGATTGATTATATTTAAATGAATAAAAATACAAATCTTGTGAAGTGCAAAAAAAAGGCTTATTTTATCAGCAATATTAAAAGACAAATAAGTCTCTGAAGTATTTTTAACATATTATGAACAAAAGATAAAACATTATATTGGAAAATTGTTTGAGACAAATCAGAAAAGAAAAAAAAAATGGGAAATGTCTAAAATAAGAAAGGTCAACCTCATATGTGTCAAACAGATACAAATCAAAGCAACACTATAACACTATATTATCCACCTAGTAATACCCCACACTGCTAGTGAAAGCATAAGTTGATTCACATTTTCTAGAAACTAAATTGCCAATTTTTTAAAAACTTAAAAATGTGTATATTTTCACAGAGCAATGCCACTTAACAGAAGTAAATTTTAATTTGATGTAAAGCTGTTGTCTATTAAAGCAACCAGCAATAGGGGACATATGTATAATGAAATATTTTGTGATCACAAAAATTGATCTAAATCTACAATTATTAATTTTAAGGTTCTGATATACTGCTACTAGCAAAACAGCAGATTACTACATTGTATTTTTTCTCACAGTGTATTTTATGTAAAGTGAAAAGAATGAGAGAATAATATGCATGTGTTTGCATAGGATGGCAAAATATTCAGCCTTAATATCTAGGTGGTATTTAATGGGTTATTAATTAAATGTTTTCTTTTTTAAAATTTTATTGAAGTATAGTTGATTTACAATACTGTGAATTAAAATTTTCTTACCTGTGTTATATGATCTTTTATAATATGTATGTATTGGTTATTATACTACATACTGATTACAATTTAAAATAAAGGAGTTCCCATTGTGGCGCAATGGAAACCAATCCGACTAGGAACCATGAGGTTGCAGGTTCGATCCCTGGCCTTGCTCAGTGGGTTAAGGATCTGGCGTTGCCATGAGCTGTGGTATAGGTTGCAGATGTGGCTCGGATCTGGTGTTGCTGTGACATAGGCCAGCAGCTGTAGCTCTGATTCGACCCCTAGCTTGGGAACCTCCATATGCTGTGGGTGTGGCCCTCAAAAAACAAAAGACAAAAAACAAAATAAAATAAAATATTTTAATCTCTGTTATATGATCTTTTATAACACGTATGTGTTGGTTGTTACACTACATACTGGTTACAATTTAAAATAAATAAATAAATGAGTTCCCATCGTGGCTCAGCAGAAATGAATCTGACTAGTATCCATGAGGATGCAGGTTTGATCCCTGGCTTCACTCAATGAGTTAAGGATCCAGCATTGCCTGGAGCTGAGGTGTATGTCACAGACATGGCTTAGATCTGGTGTTGCTGTGGTGTAGGCCAGCAGCTACAGCTCCAATTCAACCTCTAGCCTGGGAATTTCCATATACCATAGGTATGGCCCTAAAAAGAAAAAAATATACATATATAAAATAAAAATTTAGAGTTCGAGGATGAGGAAAGAGCAGGAGCCAGCATACAAGATACTCAGAAAAGGCTCCCTCTCCTTTTGTTCAGTAGAGAGGCCCACCTTTCAGAGTGACTAGTTACAGAGGAAAGACAGGCAACAGAGGTATTGCCTCCTTTGCTCTGACTTGCAATCCATGGCTTGATCCCCTTTCTCAACTGTTTGAGGAAATATCAACAGTTAAATATCAGCATGGGTTATAATGGGCTTCTAGCAAGTGATAGTTTCCTAGCGCCTTGTTTGGCTAACGTTGGCAATACACACCAACATACTTATTTATGCAACATTTCAAAGGACTGTGATAGCTCTGAGTTTCCCCTGCTATGTTCCAAGAACTTTTGAGCGAGCCTTCTCCCCCCCACCCAACCCCCTGGGACTTCTCTGGCACACCCCATCATCTGGCCTGCCACCTCTTCAGAGCTCCTATCCTAACCCCTCCAACTACCACCTATCTGAAACATGGCCCATTTTCCTCAAAAGCTGGAGCATAAAAGCCACATTGCAAAACAGGATAAAATCCTAACTTCACTTTTTTATTAAGAAAGAAAAACCAAAGGGGTTCCAGTTGTGGCTCAGAGATTGAACCCAACAAGTACCCATGAAGATAAAGGTTAGATCCCTGGCAGTGGGTTAGGGATCTGGCTTTACAATGAACCTTGTGTAGGTTGCAGATGCAGCTTGAATCCTGTGTTGCTGTAGCTATGGCATTGACTGGGAGCTGCAGCTCAGATTCGATTCCTAGCCTGGGAACTTCCATATGACACAGGTATGGCCATAAAAAAAAAAGGCAAAAACAAACAAACAAAAACCCTAAGGTCAAAATGTGCAGGGAATGGTGACTGAAATTACATACTTCAAGGAAGAATAATGTTTATTAATGTAATTGAACCACCAGATAAATTACTCTTACCAACTGGCAAGCATGAATTTGGAATATGGACATAAATTTCCAGGTAGTTCTTGCCAGGATTTACTGAACTTCAAAGAGATCCAGGCAGATTTTTATAGTGGCATTTCTAAGGGAAAGGTTTTTAAATGGTCAATTCCCTACTACAAAATAAAAATTCTCTTTGAATAAATTGGTGGTTCTCCTGGGACCCAAAAATATTTTGGCTTTTCATTGTGAATTTTGGGGGATGTCATGATTCATTTCCCTGTAGGAAGCCATCCTCAAGATGCCTACTGATTAGTAAGGACCTTGGAACCTTGTGCCTGCAGTTTGAGGAAGCTACCAGCAGATGGCAACATTGGCCAACTGAGCAGGTAACAGTCTCCAGGCACAAACTGTAGGTACCCCCATAGATACCTTAAGTGTCTAGTTTAATTCTTTCTAAACACAAAAACTATTTGTGAAGATTCCAGAACTTAGAGAAAAGTAGAAACCTTTAAAAATCAATGTGTATAAGTACCATACAAAGATTATACATGAGGTTTTATTTTCAAAGACAAAGTCAAAAAGAGAAACTACAGGGATCTTTTTGGAAGTCTCTCCATTATCCAATATATTACTATCAATTTTTTGCTAAATTTCATGACCAGAATTTACATTCTTCTACATTCTAAAACACAGACTTTGTTGCCTTTATTCCATCCCTTCATGTTCTAGTTACAGAGATTTAAGCATCATTCTTTGCACCTCCCCCCATGCTACCAACAAACAACTAAGTAAACTGGTCCTTCGTTATCCCTAAGTAAGGATGATGGCCACTATATTTAAGAGTTATGGCTCTGGGATCAAGGAGCCATGGGTTTAAATTGTTCACCGTTTACTTGGGCAGATGATTTAATCTTATTAAACCTCAATATCCTCATCTGTAAAATAGTGTTAAAATACCTGACTCATAGGATTAAATGAGAGAATATGTGTTTCAAGTGCTCAGTTTAAAGCATTGTGCCTGAAGCATAGAAGCCCTTTTAATGCTCTACTATCATTACTCACGATAAGTTCTTGATTGTGAATGGCTCTTCCCCTGTTTGAAACTTCAGATGAAAAATGGCAGCAGCTGGCCCACCTTAGTTTCCTATCCTAATCACAAAGGATGCAGGACAAGGCTGCCACATTAGCAACGGGGCTCACTCTCCCTTCTACAACCGATTGCAATCTCTGACTTCCTCTCCGTCTGTACTCTGTGCAATTACAGCTCTTATCAAAGTTGTTTTCCATTGGCCTGGTTTACCAGCTCTAAGGCTTTTCCTGCAGCTGTCTGCCTAACGAATGTTTTTTTTTTCCCCTTCCACTTTTAAAACTTTAACAAAATTCTTACTTAGCAGGGTCATTTATTCTTTTAGTTTATCTTTCTAAACATATTCCCACATGACAGCGATGTATTGAGATGACGGAACACAAGCATTTTATTTTCTACAAATCCCCTCCACCTCTATTCCATTTCATTGTCTCTTTCCTCAGCACATTCTCCTGCTGGAGTTGGCCAGGTTCGTCATCCAGTTAGAGCAAACATTATGTCATTAGCCTACTGATCTCAGAACCTTCCCCTCCCCCTTTATCTACCGGTAGCAGCTTTAAAGGAAATTTAACTGTAATTCCATTTCATGATCTGTTCAACAAAGACACCAGCATTTTATCCTCATTGTTAGGGTGATGTTCTGTTTGACAGGCAGAAAACTTTTCAGCCTGAAATAGTGACCCTCTCTTTAGGGCTGCATGACAGCGACTTAGATGTGGTGGCTGAATTGCCTTTATGTGTTTTCAACAAGGGAGAAGAGACAGAGTGGACCGAATCAGGTTTCCATCAGGATCTATACTACCTATGCCAAGGCTTATTAACAATTTGTAGATCTTTTAGAATCTTAACCAGCTATTTTGCACTGTTAGCAAGTATTTGACAAGGAACGCCTCCCACCTCCCTCAGTCAATCGATAAGATAATCAATAAAAGGCAGGAGTGAAGTTTTTGCCAGACCGTGGTCCTCTCACCACGTGCTAATCTACCTTATTTTGATATTCTCCTTCCATCTGAGATCCTGAGTACACAGACAATGGCCAGAACGTCAATGACAACAGGACTCAGACCCACAACCCCTACAGCCATCAGCCTGGAAAGCCAAACCACAACCTCTGCAGGAACTAACCCAGAAAGGTCAAAACTTGACCAAGTCAAGGACTGCTAGTTTCCTATTCTCTGTTCCTGTTTTGCTTCCCACTCAGGACCAGTCAGAGAAATTGTGCCCCAAACCAATCACAGAAGATGTCCCACCTCTAGTTAGCGTATTTTCAGTTTCTCCATGCCAATGACACCCAATCAGAGCAAACCTAAAATGGTCCCTTTTTTTAAATTTTTTGAGTATAATGCTCTTGCACTCCACTGTCATCTTTGAGCCTCAAGTGATTGTGGCTGACTCCCTTGCTAGAGCAAACTCTGAACAAATGCCTCTGCGAATTCTCATTTGGGTAGTCTCTGTCCTTTCTGCTGTATTCTTGGATTTTCCACGGAGGTACCATGCACACTCCCCGTAGCTGCTGACCCTAAGCTTCAAGCAGGTGTGGTGCCCATGGCTATCGTTTGTGTCTTGCTGCCTCTGGCTTATTGAGCCCATCAGCTGTGGTGAATCACTACCAGCTGGACTCTGCTCTCTCTCCTTGAGTTCCTTAGCTGTTTCTTGCGTTTGGTACCAAGTTTTATTACCAGTTCTCATTCGTCTGTCATCCTCAGCAGACAATTGTGTTTCATCCCTCTTCGCTTTCGTTTCTGCTTCTGCTGGTGTCGTTCTGTCCCAAAGAGTTGTTCATCATAACAATACTTAACCACCCAACAACACTGTGGAGGAGAATCGCAGGGCAGAACACAGGCATAGGCCCTGTAAGCCTGTTGTCCGAGCCAGCGTCACAGACCAGTGAGTCTGCAGGGTTTCACCAGACCTGCTTCTATTTGGACAAACTTTGCTGTGAGTGGCCTGATAAAAATGAACCAGGTCTCGCTTCTATTTTAGTTTTTTGTCCTGAGAGTTTGGCTTTGATCCAGAGAGAGAGTTCTCTTCAGGTTTCTGCCTGCCAGGAGGCACAGACTCGCAGGTCTGTTTTTATAGGCAGCCAACTATTTGGGAGTTGAATACATGAAGTACCCAAATGTCACCTTTGGCCAACCATTGTCAGGCCTCATGGGGTCATCAAGTCTAAATCCTCTCCTCCAAGAAAAACTCCTGCTTCCCTTGTAACTCTCAGGACAACCCTAATTCTTGAGCCTCTCTCTCCAAATGGCATCACTTCACTGAGGATGATTCAAGATTTCAGAGGCCACTCTAGGGAACATTTGACTTGTACAAAACTGTTCATTTCAGAAGGGACTTGTTGAAAACAGGAATAAGATTTCTCAGGTCCGGTGAGCAGCCTTTCTTGATGGGAATGCAGAAGTCTTCAAATGAAATTCTGATCCAGAATTTCTTTAAAGGAATCTTAGGCCAAGGCTAATGAGCAACTTGACAAACTTGAGCAAAAACAAGACTCATTTTGCTGGTAAGTCCATCCCTTTCCTATCTTCCACTGCCTCCCTGTGTCCAGGGTTCCCTGGCCCCATTTCTTCCACTCCTCCAGCATCTCCTCCTTCCTCTTCCTCTTTTCAATACCCCCTAGGCTTTCCCAGTGCTTCTCCTTATGTCCTAATTGCTAGCTGCCTCTAAAGATCTCTCCTTTCCACAGCCAAGTATGCAGGCAACCCAAGAATTGATACCTCAGATTTGAGCTGAATTACAAGCAATAATTCAAGATGTCCCTAAACCTAGACAAGATGAACAATTTTTCTTGGAGGAATTCAGAGTGATCCTGAGTACATACAAACCATGGATACTTGACCCCTATCAACTTAAACGCATGCTGGTTGGAACACCTCAGATGCTAAATCCTAAAAGGCAATAGCTGATTGGACTGACCCAAAAAGAGACTAACAGGCTTTCGCTTTCCACAATAAACCTGGAAGTCAAAAAAGGACAAAAAAGTAGGACAAAGTCTCATAAAAGCCGTAGCTGAACATTTCCAATAAAAATTGAGTGGACCATAACTCAATCATGCAAAGAGAGAAAAGATGAAACTGTAGGACCTTTGCAGGATAGACTAGAAGATGACTTCAGCAATATTTGGGAGTTAAAAAAGGTGCTGAGGTATCAGCAATAGTATCATCTAATTTTGCCAATGGAATTACACCTGCGATTGCAGAACCAATTTACAAACATAAATTAAGAAATACCATTTTACTGGAATTATAACATCCTAGAGAACACTTTGAAAGGGTTTACAGCAAAAATGAGAGAAGAGCCAAAATAAACTTATGGTCCTGCAGATCCAACAGGTAAATAGCCTGCTTTCTGACTGATCACATACTAGTAAGCACACTTATAGATACTGTATGCCACCAAGGAGAAAAGGACACTGGGGAGAAAACTGTCCCACATAACAAAAGAAATGCCACGTTAAAGAAAAAAGTTCTGCAAATTCAGACAAATAAGGATGCTTGGAGGAAGGAAAAAGTACTGAATATCCTGTCTTACCTTTAAACACTCAAGATGAATTAATTGTAAATACAAATGGTCAGCCTCCTATTGGATCCAAGAGCTACTCTTTCTTCATTAACGCCCACCACCCTTGGCTCAACCTCTTCCATGGAGTAAACGTAAACCCAGGTGGTAGGTATTTCAAGTAACGCACAGGCTTTCCTGCCTTTCTGTCTTTAATTGAAACCCTTGGGCCCTTGAATGAAAAACATTCCTTCCTGCCCTGTGATCCTACTATCCTCCAAGTTTACTTAGGAGAGACTTACTCTGAAAATGAAGTTGCAATATTAAAGGCAAACCAGAGGGACTATCTCTTGTGGTTCCAGAGAACTCCTCTATCCATAATCAAGCTGTGCCTGATATACGCACAGATGTATCTCTGCTCCTTCATTATATTTGAACCATATTCTAGATAAAGGTCTTGACATATGGATTATTTCAACGTCCAAGTGCTTCTGTAACATATGTACATATTTAACACACACACACACTTTGTGTTTATTTTAGAATTCTGGAGGTCAAGAATCCAAAATGGGCCTTATGGGACTAAAATCAAGATATCAGTAAAAATGCATTTCTTCAAGAGGCTCCAGGGAAGAGTCCATTGCCTTGCAATTTCCAGCTTTTAGAGGCCACCTAGATTTCGTGGCTAATGGCCCCTTCTTCCATCTTCAAAATGAGCAGTGTAGCATCTCCAAATCTTTCACTTGAACTTTTTCTTCTGCTTATAATGACCCTTGTGATTACTTTGGGCTCACTTGGATAATCTTAGCTACCTTCCCACTCCAGGCTAGATGATTAGCAATCTTAATTCCACTTGCAAAGGTAATTCCCTTCGTCTTAGACCCTAATCTATTCACAGGTGCCAGAGATTGGGATGTGCCCATCTTTGAGGGCCTCTCATTCTGCCTATCACAATCTGGCACCAGACATTATGGGTTAAAATTTACACTGACACAGGAAAAATCACTGGAGGAGAACCTATTAAATTTCAGACAGATCTAACCAGTTATGCAAACTTCCCCAATATCCCCGGAAACCAGAAGCAAAGGAAGGTCTCAAGTCTACAGATAGAAGTCTTATTACATCCAAAGGCCTTTTCATTTCCTACACTAGCCTTTGTAATAAACCAAATAAGAAACCAAATAAGAGGAGATATTGATTTGCTCAAGACCCCAGGGCAATCAACAAAATTATGATGCCTTGCTTCCCAGTAGTATCTAACCCAAACACCATGTTATCATCAATTCCAAATGAACCCACTTGCTGCACTGGGGTGGACTCTGATCTACCTTCTACATTGTGCCTCTAGACCTGCAAGTCAGTATGTTTCTCTCTCCCTCTGGATAGGAAAAGAAAAGAACTGGACAGGTATTGGGGATTCACCAAAGCCCCCTCTATTTTTTCCAGATTCTCAATTAAGACTCAAAATTTTATCTCACTCCTCCTGTGATGTAGTTGTAAGTATGTAGATGATTTCTTTTCAGAGGACCATAAAGCCTATAAAGAGAATTTCTTTTAATTGCTATAAGCCTTGGCAGAAAAGGACATTTCACAAAATAAATTACAGGTTTGCCAAAACAACATCCATTATATTGGATACAAGTTATCTATGAAGGGGAAAACGCACTCTCCTGGTAGACTAAAGACCATCCAAAGTATCCGAGCCCCCTCACAAAACGACACTTTAGGGGATTTCCAGGTTTAACTGATGTTCCAGATAATAGGTGACACATTTTTCTGGAATTGCAACATCTCTCTATGAATTGGCTAAAGCCTCAGAAAGAGATCCTCTCCTCAGAGAAGCCAAGCACAAACCTTCTATAATCTGAAGGATTTAGAATGGGTAATCAACTATGTCCAATCTCTTGGGATAGAATATTATGGAAGAGAGTATGGGAAAAAGAATATATATATATATGTATGTATATGACTGAGTTTCTGCTGTATAGCAGAAATTGGCACAACACTGTAAATCGAATATACTCTAATAAAAAAAATTACCTAAAATTTTTTTTAAAAGCCTCCTTCCTCAGGCATCTTTGACTACAAAAAACAAATAAACAAACAAAAAACCTGTTACTTTTTTGGACATGACCATCTGGACAAGGTGAGACTTTAAGATAATTTCCATTGAGACCATAGAAAACCCATGGCTTACCATAGCCTCACCCTTACCTGGCTGCCAAGGCTTAACCACCTTGTCTCAGGGCAATGCTGTCCCTGCAAAACTTGTCAGAGCTTCTTCAGAATCAGTTCCAGGCTCCCTGCTTGATCTCATGCTTCCTCACACAGTCCAGGCACTGCTACGGACTGAGCGTAAACAAGTCTTCACCAGTCAATTAACTTCCCATGAGTCTCTGCTACTCTCCCTCTCATATTACTCTTCCCCACTGCAAACCTTTACTCCTGCTGCTACTGGAAGGGAAATTTGATGATTATCCAGCTTAGGAACTTGCTGTACCATCCTCAGATTCAGTATAAACTCCCTTTGAGAACTTTGACCTAAGGTTATTTGTCGATGGATTGCATCTCCAAATTAAAACTGGGGATTATCAAGCTGCATATGCATTCACTAATTTAAGTTCTCCTTTAGAACAGAGTTCTCTAATTGACACAAAATATGCTCAGGTGGTAGAACTTTGTATGCTTATTTGAGCTTGTCATCCAGCCAAGTGGGAGAAGTATGCTTTTGGGATAGTACATGACTTTTGAGTGCTTTAGATTCAAAGGGGTGTCTGACTTCTGGTGGAAATTCTATCAGAAATGGACAAGTTAAGGAACTTTGAGATGCTTTCTAGAGAGGTGGTTATTATAAAGGTTGAGGCTGATGCAAAAAGAAAGAAAGGAAATTCTGCAACAGGTCATTCTACCAAATAGGCAGCCTTCATCAAAGTTACGGTCCTAATTAAATCCTGAAAGGATCAATCACTTAAGGGATTCAAAGAGGCCATTACAAAATAACAATGTTAAGACCATGAAAAGGAGGAATAAAAAAAAAAAAAAACTAGTTGTACCATTCACTCAGATCATCTCCAACACTCCCAATAAGGAGGCTTGGAGACACAAGATAATTTCAAATGAATATCAGCTACATTTCTCTACGAAATTACTCACCATGGCAGAGACAAATTGGTTACTACCCTACATCAACATTTTGGTAAAATTTTGTAGAAACAGCTGAAGCTATTTTGAGGTCATGAGTCACCTGTTAACAATACAATCCTGGAAAAGCTATAAGGATGAACATGGTCAGGAACTAAATCTTCAAGGACCATTTAAACACCTTCAGATGTTTATCCAACATCCATCCTCTACTGGACTTGAATACATTTTAATGTGTGTTTATTTTTAGCATGGGCTTAAACACTTCCTTGCTGAAAAGCTACATCCTTCACAGTCACTAAAAAGCTTCTTGATTACATGTTTCTAATGTGGGGCATATCCACTTTTATATCAAGTGACCAAAGCACATGATTTATGGGAATCCTTATAAAAGAAATCTCTAAGGCATTATCGCCTTACGCAAAAGAAGCCACAATCTCCTATAATGGCTGAAAGAATCAATGGCATCTTTAAATTACAATTAACAAAATTTTCAGGAGTTCCCATTGTGGCTCAGCAGAAACAAAGCTGACTGGTATCCATGAGGATGCAGGTTGGAGTTCTATCCCTGGCCTCACTCAGACAGTTAAGATTCCAGCGTTGCTGGGATCTGTGGTGTAGGTCATAGATCCAGCTCAGGTCTGGCATTGCTGTGGCTGTGGGGCAGGCTGGCAGCTCTAGCTCCAATTTGGCCCCTAGCCTGGGAACCTCCATATGCTGCCCTAAAAGAGAAAAAAAAATTTCAGAAACTCCTAAGTCAGCGTCCTTTGGGGGGGGGAGGGCAAAGTTATTTTCATTAGCCTTCCCTCAGGAACCTATCCGTTATCTACATGAGAACTGGTCATTCGAAAGCCCTTTCATTCAGGTGCCTCTGATACTAGACCTGCTGCACAAAGATAGGACACGATATCACAAAGGACACATGTAGTTATACCGTCTCATCACCAACAAGTTAGTACTGCCTTCCTATAACATCTTCATGATTTTCAACCAGGAGATTCTGACCACGGGCACAGACATAAGAGAAATAAAAAAATACACAGCTCATGATCCTCTTCAGAAGGGACCTTATCAGATACTCTTAAAAAAATACAGCAGTGAAACGCCAGGGAGTCATTCCTTGGGTCACAATTCAGTCTTCCACACAATCAGAAGGCTACTTCAGTAGGAGATATTAAGCTGAAGATTCTCGCAGATCTTACGGAAGCAGTTGGTCTTTAGATATAGAGAGCTGACCCAAAACCTTCAAAAAAAGGATATGACCTCAGAGCTTCTGCTGAAGATATCAGATCAAGACCTCTTCCTAGTTCCTGTTTTGTTTTGTTTTATCTTCTTGCCTATAACCATTCTTCTCATTTTCTAAACATCCCTATTTGCCATCTACTCATAATGGCCCTCTTCTCTTTTTTCTCTCCCCTAATTTTAATTGTTAAATCAGAACATAACCATTCAAATATTATTATTAGATTCTCCCAAATGTAGCTACTGTTCTCCGTCTTACAGACTACTGTATAGGTCATCCAAAACCAGGTCTTCTGATAAAAACCTCTGAGCAATCCTGGTCTCATCAGGTGACATCAGAAGGAACTAGTCGATGACATGTCCATTGGCACCTGCATGGACAAAAGACCTTAAACAAATCAACAAGTGGCTTTACCACTGTCCTTCCATCCCAGAAAAAGAACCAATTATTACCATCTCTTGATCAGATCCTAGATGAATTTAAACTTGAATTTCGTAATCTTCACTGAATGATGTGCCAATTATTTGGTATCTGGAAGGTATTAATAGATATTTCAATATGTAACCCAGCTAAAGAAAGGCCTTGGCTCCAACCTTGTGTCATGAATAATTCCACTTCTCATGGCTCACCACGTGCCCCTGCCAGTCACTACGTCCTTCGTGTCCAGGATGCCTGGTTCTATTTGCCCCTAACATCTCATACCCTTTAGGAATAATACTTAGAGGTGTTTCTGCACACAGAAACCCTAATTCTATACATTGTCACATCTTGAAATTCCAACTCAAACACAAGCTCCAAAATCAGGCCACCCTTGATTATTCAGGAACTCTACTCAGGAGAATCACTGACTCATTGTTGACATGAACAATCAGAGCATCATATAAATAGAAGAGACTATTAGGCCCTTAACATTAACGCCAGCGGAAGTCATTAGCAATATCCTCTTTAGCCTACATGAAATACACGTCACTTTCAACTCACTGAAAAAAGCGGTAATGGATAATCCCATTGCTCCAGATCTGTTTGCTAGTCATGATGGCCTCGGTGCCATGACTGATACTTCTTGCTGTACATGGATCAGTGAAGCAGACAAGGCAGACCAGCCTGTGTGATGCCTTAAGAGAAAGCCACCTGGATGTCTAATGGAGTCCTCTTGCTGTATGAAGTTTGTTCTCATAACCTGACTGGGGAAATTGGGGTTCCTTGTTCCAAAGCATCTTACAGGGACTATTAATTTTTCTTCTTTTGGTTGGAATGATCGTGATGCTGGTCTGCAGCTTTTATCTGGAACCTTCAGGAGTCTGTATTTAAGCTTGCCTATCATCAGACGATAGCCCTAATGCTACAACAACATAAAGATCTTGGCACAAAATAATTGTGGAGAAAACTAAGCAGTCCCTAAACGTGACGGTGATGAATTGGATCCCTAGCTTCCCATCAACTGACCAGCCTCTCTCAAGTGAGAAAAGGACCCAAAGGGGAGACTGAATATACAGATGGACAAGGGCCAGAACAGGTACGACAGCAGAACTCTGACCCACAATCGCTGTAGCAAGCAGCCCAGGAACCAAACCACAACTTCTGCAGAGAGATTCAGTCAGTGTCTCGATTTCTGTCTTCACTTCCGGCTCAGTACCAACCCCAAAAAGCCAAATGTGCTCCCAGAACCAACCACGTAAGAAGCCTCACTTCTAGTTAGCTTCTCTATGTTAACAATGTCCAATCAGAGATTACCTAGAGCCATTGCTTTTCTTTTTCTTTTTCAGTATAAGGTTTTCCCACTCTCCTGCCTGTGACCTTCATTTATTTTCACATATTTGATACTGTCCACAGGCAGCACAGCACACTAAACTTCAGCAAGGAACCCAATAATGTAAAAAGGCAATATAGCCTACAAATTATTAGTTCTGCCAGCCAGGATATGTGCAGTCTTGAAAGTTACTTAACATCTCAGAGCCTCAGTTTTCCCATCTGAACCATGAGCCCAAAAATATTCTCTAAGTGGATGTGGTATGATGATTAAATCTGAGAAAAAACGGAGCATACTTAACCTACTGTCTGGCCCATAGGTGGACAATAAGCAGGGACTAGAGTGATAACAATGAAAAGATGAGAAGATGATGGTTCCTGGTACTTGCTAAGTTCCACGATCCAGTTATAATCATGTCTTGCCATTTGTTACCTCACAGGGACATAAGAAACTGCATATACAGTGGGTTATGTACATTACATATACATGTATTATATAATATACATAAATTACATATGTGTGTAATATATATCCCACATAGTCATCACCCAGTTTTACCAATTATCAACTCGTGGACAATCTTTTTCAACCATAACCCCCCAATTCTCCCTTCCATTTTATTTGAAGAAAATCTCAAACAATATGTAATTTAATTTTCAATATTCAATTATATATCTCCAAAAATATTCCACTATGTATCTCTTTCATAAAACATACCTGCAATACCGTTATCATATCACTCCTAAAAATTCCTTCATATTATTCACTCCCAGTTGCTTGTACTTTGAATCTAATATGGTGAGACACTCAACATTGATTTATACACGCGTCGATTGTTTCCACACACAGCTCCTTTTTTCATTTTTACTTTTCTTTAAATTGGTGTTCATAAAAAGCAATGGTTAGTAATTCAATTACTTCTCCACTTTTTGTCAAGATGGAGGATTTGGAATAGAACTGCATTTTGTCTCTATTAATGCCTATCTACTACCTTTGGTGAGTTTTCCTTACGATTTCTTGGTATTTTAATACCCAAGCAATCAGAGTAGGTTGTGTAATATTTACCATTTAGTTTATTTTACTACAGTAAAAGGAATTGTCGCAAAATGATACCATGGGGAATACATATGAGGATTCATTAAATCAATGCCATAAACCTTCACTTGAATATTTTCAAAATATTTACCGATTTCCTCAGAAGTAATTTACCTGAGGGATGATGACCTTTGCTTGTCTGATTCATTGGTAAGGCTCAGCTTATGTACTGGAGATTATCAATGTACAGTTACCTATAAATTGAGAAAATATCCTGTAGGCTGCATATTTACGAAAAGTCCTTCCCTATCATTTATCATCCTCTACGCACATCCTGACCACTTTGGCCATCGTCAGTTTTGAGCGATTGATTTTCAGAAGCAAACGTTTGAGGGGAGTGGATGGAGGGAGGTTGTTCAAGCGTTTCTGTTTTTATGAGTCAATAACTCACCTCAATGAAAAAGAATTAATTTCACCAAGGTAGGTAAAATGTCCCTTTAAGAGGATAAAGAGAAAATATCTTAGACTCATTCTGTATTATTATTTCTCCAAATGTTCTTTTTCTTTCAATTTCTCTGGACACACTTTTCCCCCCAAACTATAGTAAAGGCCACGGCATCCCAAAATCTTTATAAGGCTTATACATAAAACACTTAGAATTAGAGGTAATTCAACTGAATAATAGTCTTTAACTCTGGAAAATAGCAACAATCATACAATTTTTAAAATCCTTAAGAGTTTTTTTTTCCAAACTAGAAAAAAAGGATGCTAATGAGAAAAGAATCTTCTAAAAAAACTGACATTTTTAACTTAATGGAAAATTTATTAGTCTATGTAATATTAATAGAAATGTCCTACTTTCAGTTGTCAAACAATAAAATTGGCTTCCAGATGAGATATTTACACCCCTAAAAAATCTTAGGAGCTCTTTTGTAGAAGCATGTCCTAAAACCAGTTAAATCTAACCTTAATTTTCTATAGCATTGACATAGGGATTGATTATCTTCAAGTGAATGACATTCACTGTCCTGTTAAATATTTTCCAGAAAGAACAACCAGAAGATATAATTCAAAGATGCCAAGATAATCTCTTCCTGCTTGTTGTCACTAAACTAACTTTAAGGCCTTTAGTGCCAACAGAAAATATCAAATGTCAAATCTTTCAATGATAATAATTCCACTCTTCTTGTCTTATTCAGTCTGCCTCAAATACATTCTGTAAAAGGGAAGATGCTCTAAGCGATTCATTTAAAATTTTTAAAGCTGTGAATTTTCACAACTCTTATCGACTTAATCTTGGCATTAGGATGAACCAGGCAAGCAAATGTTTCTCCAGCATTAAGATATTCAGTCTTCTAAGCCAAATCCCAACTCTATTCAAACTGAAGGAAATCACATCAGGTTACTGAGACCTCTGACAAGGAAACAGTAATAACAAGGTGAATAGCGTATTGCTTAATATTCAGCTTCCCCGTGTCAGGAGACTGGTTCATTTTTGGAAGAACCTGACGTGTGCTTTACTCTATTCGGCAGGTATACCTTGGACTATCACTCAATCAGCAGTTCCCTCCACATCCAATTATTACCAATGCCTATCATTTCTACCTTCTAACAGTCTCTCTAATCCAGCCCACTGCTAATGCCTTAGTTCTCGTTCTCTTGAGCTCTCACCTGAATTATAAATGGATTAGTTATCTGAAGAAGCTCCCTGCTCCTGTGCCCACCTACCCAGTCCCTGATCCTTAGCTGAACAACCAGACCATCTATTCTCCTAGAGAACAAATCTTAGGACAGCTAACAAAGTAGAGTGTCACGTACAAACTATGTCTCAGTTTAGTGTCACCACATGGTCCCATTTCCTCTCCTTACTCCTCTGTCCCGCCTCTCTCCAGGTATACATATCACACATAGCCCACTTTAATGACCTTTGAAATGACACTGAAATTTTTCATATTCCTATCAAAAGACTCATGTATATATATATATATATTCTGTCAACTACCTCCTTGCTACACTGTGAATTATATTAGTCTTCATCACATTGCTTCCCTTAATAAATATGCATTGAGGTGAATAGATTCTAGCAGACAAATCAAAGCAATATAATAGATATCCAATAAATAAACTATATAAATACTGGAATAAAATAAAATAAACATGAACAATCACATTATGTTGAAAGATGGAAAAGATTCTACTGGGTATGACTCCAAAGGCAGACATCAATCAGGAAAGTGATATCAGCTTTTCCGAATAAAAAATAACTCTAAAGCAATGATGCCCAATGTAACTTTCAGCATTGAACAGAAATGTTCAATAGTTGCAATATCCAGTACAGTAGCCACTAGCTACTTATAGCTCCAGGACACACAAAAATTAACTAGGGAGACTGAGGGACTTAAATTTTAATTTTATATCATTTTAATCAATTTAACTGCAATTCAAATTACTTTTAAATTTAATAGTCACTTATAGCTAATGGCTGCCATTTTAGACAACATGGATATTTAATCCAAATAAAATCTTACAGAAAGAAAAGAAAAAAGCAAGCCACAAAATTGAAAGAAAACATGTAAAACATACCTGTTAGTTAAATAAATATATTGCATCCTTAAAACAAATCATTTTAACATATCAGTAAAAAAAAAAAAAACTCCTTGTTTACCTATTTTATATATAGTAGTTTATATCTACCAATCCCAAATTCCTAATTTATTCCTCCCCTACATCTTTCCACTTTGGTAACCATAAGTTTGTTTCCTATGTCTGTGAGTCTATTTCTGTTTTGTAAATAAGTTCATTAGTGTCATATTTTAGATTCCACATATAAGTGATATCATATTGTATTTGTCTTTTTGGCTTCCTTCACTCAGTATGATAATCTCTAGGTCCATGCATGTTGATGCAAATGGCATTATGTCATTATTTTTTATGGCTTAGTAGTATTCCATTGTGTGTGTGTGTGTGTGTGTGTGTGTGTGTGTGTGTGTGTGTGTGTGTAGACATCTTCTTCATCCATTCACATAACTGAAACTCTTTGCTGTACACCAGAAACTAACACATTATAAATCAACTATACTTTAGTAAAAACAAACTAGAAAGTATAAAAGAAAAAAAATTCTCTATTAAAAAAAAGACAGTTAACAGACAGTATTAAAAAGGAGAAATAAAAATGGCCAATAAATATATGAAAAGTGTTCACCAGTCACTAGTTATCAGAGAAATATGAACTGAAACAACAGACTGCCAACTCTAACTCCTCCCTGCCAACCCTACCCTATCTTCACCCCATTTCCATTAGTCAGATTTGGGTCTATTCTTTCTACTCTTTCTTAACATCATTCTCTTTCT
This sequence comes from Phacochoerus africanus, assembly GCF_016906955.1. Lineage (NCBI taxonomy): Eukaryota > Metazoa > Chordata > Mammalia > Artiodactyla > Suidae > Phacochoerus > Phacochoerus africanus. The sequence continues at coordinate 21,331,182 of NC_062559.1, read as the reverse complement.
TGATCAATTATTTTTGTAGCACCCACCTGGCAAAAACTCAATCTTGGGTAAAGTCGACAGTCCATGGCATGGACTATATAGAACATGCTAGAGAAAGCCGTGCACTGCAGAGATGGTGAGACCACAGATGTGTGGTCTCGCCAGCTCTTTCTCAGCACACTTTGGCTGCCCTGCATGACCTTTACCAGCTTTCTTTGTTTTTATCTCTACCGGTTCTCATAAAACCTTCCACCACCTCAAATCTCCAACCTCAGCTCCCATTTCAAAAGAAATTTAAAACCACTGAGAACAACTTTCTCAATCTCTCACCTGCATATTTCCTACCTTTCTACTTGTTCTTTATCACAAGTGTCCTTCCTCAGGTCCAAGTCCATATTCCACTTATATTCTGGATTCCACCTCTATTTTCTATTCCATCTTCTTCTTTACTTGTCTCTAACAAGCATTACACATACCTAATTCTCTCCAATCTCAAAGAGAATATTGAATGCAATGACTTAAGAAATCAGCTTCCCCTAAAACTGCTCTACAACATAAAGTTAAAAAAATTAAAAAAAAAAAAAAAGAAATCAGCTTCCATGGGTGAGTAATGTTCCATTGTATACATGTACCATATCCCTCAGGCATAAAAAGAATGAAATAATGCCATTTTCAGCAACATGGATGGATCTAGAAATTATCATACTATGTGAAGTTAGTCAGTGAAAGACAAACATCACTTATACATGGAGTCTTCAAAAAAGATACAAGTGAACTTATTTGCTAAATGGAAACAGATTCACAGACTTTGAAAAATTTATGGTTACCAAAGGGAACAGGAAGGGGCGGGGAGGGATGGACTGGGGGTTTGGATTGGCATATGCACATCGAGGTATATGGAATGATTGGTCAACAGGGACCTACTGTATAGCACAGAGACCTCTATCCAATATTCAGTGATCGTGGGAAAATAATCTGAAAGAGAATGAAGATGTGTGTACATATACGCAAATCACTTCGTTGTACAGAAGAAATTATCACAACCTTGTAAATCAACTATACCTCAACAGAATTTTTTAAAAATGAAAAAAATTTTAAAATAATAGCAAAAATTATACCAAATGTCTCTCTCTCACACACACACACCAAGAAAAAAAGAAAGAAGAAATAACTTCCAATACCAGCGCTGCACCTTACTGCTGTGTGATTATGTTTAGCCTCATCTCCTTTCCCTCAGCTGTAAAAATGGAATCACAACAACAGCAAAAGCAGCACCGTTTCCTCCAGAGCACAGTTATGAACCCTGAGTGAAAAATTTCCACAAAGCTATTAGAAAATATTACCAATCATTTTCACGAATACTGCTAATTTTGAACTCTCCTCGGCTTCATATTCTTTCCCGCCATTCCTCCATCCTTCTTCCTCCCTTTAGAGCAAAACTTAAAACATTTTTTTCTAAATTAATTTTTTTTTACTTTAAAAAGTTTTTTAGGATTTTCTGTCATGGCTCAGTGGAAACGAATCTGACTAGCAGCCACGAGGATGCAGGTTCAATCCCTGGCTTTGCTCAGTGGGTTAAGGATCCAGCGTTACAGATGCTTCATTGCTGTGGCTGTGGTGTAGACCAGCAGCTACTGCTCTGATTCTACCCCTAGCCTGGGAACTTCCAAAAGCAGCGAGTGCAGCCTTAAAAAGACAAAAAAAAAATCTTAATGAAATATAGTTGATTTACAATGCTGTGTCAGTTTCAGGTGAACAGCAGTGATTTAGTCATGTATATATGACTATATCCATGAATACACATAAATAAAAATGAATATATATGTGTGTATATATATTTTATATTCTCTTCCATTATAAGTTATTAATAGATATTGGGTATAATTCCCTGTGTTATACAGTAGGTCCCTTTGATTATCTATTTTATATGTAGTAGTTTGTATCTGCTAATCCCAAACTCCTAACTTTTCTCTCCCTTGCCCCCTTTTCCTTTGGTAACCATAAGTTTGTTTTCTATGTCTGTGAATCTATTTCTCTTTTGGGAATAAGCTCATTTATATCATTTTTTAAGGTTTCACAAATAAGTGATATCATGTAATATTTGTCTTTGGTTTACTTCACTTAGTATGAGAACGTATAGTTGCAGCTATGTTGCTGCAAATGGCATTATTTTGTTCTTTTTTATGTCTGAGTAATATTCCATTATATAAATGCACCACATCTTTATCCATTCCTCTGGTGATGGACACTTAGGTTGCTTCCATGTCTTTAGACTTAGAGAAAAATTGCAAAACTACTACTACAGAAAGTTTCTATCTATCCCTTACCCAGGTTCCACTAATGTTAACTACATTGCATTACCATAGTATAATAATCAAAACCAAACCAGGAAATTGTCATTGGTTCAAGACTATTAAACCACAGACCTTATACAAGTTTTGCCTGTTTTCCCACTAATATCATTTTTCTGTTCCAGGACCCAATCCGGATCCCACGTTGCAACTAGTTGTCATTTCTCCTTAGTCTTCTGTAATCTTCCTCTGTCTACCCTAGTCACAGCCTAAACACTTTTGAAGAGAATTAATCAGTTGTTTCATAGAATGCCTTTCGGTGTGGTATTTTTATCAGGGTTGCAATTTGAAAAATTCTTGCATTTTTAGCCAGAATACCACAGATCTGATATTATGTCCTTCCCAGACATCATATCAAGAGATTCATGATGGCAATATGTCAGAGCAAAACTTTCTGCAAGAATTATCTCCTCTCAGTAACCTCACTTAATCTCCTTTCTCTTGGTTCTCAATCCACTGTTCAGTGTCTTCGGTTCCCGTCAATATACTGAAATTCCTCTTATCAAGGACACCAAGAACTCTCTAGAAGTTCGATTTAAAGGAAACTTCTTAGCTCTTTACTTCAGGACGACAGGGTGACCCCAAGACTGCTGAGCTCAGCCACAATAATGCCACACTTGCCTGAGTTATCGCTACCCTTTCTGGGTGCTTTTCTCAGCCCCCTCCCCTGGCTCCTTTCCTGGTGAGCTACATCTGAGCGTCTGTGCTGATTTCTAATGATGCCTTCTCCCAGGACAAGTGCATCCTGGCCATCCATTTACAGACAATGCCCCCATCTATACCTTCAACATATTTCTCTCTCCTAATTTTTATACCCGTATATCCAACAGCATTCTGAACACCTTCATAAGCTAAACTGTAGGACTCATAAACTGAATATATCCTGCAACCAATCCTATTTAGCCTTGTGAAATAAGATTTATTTTACATTTCAGGAGGACCCCCCAAAACTTACTAAACCACTATAAACTCAACAAAGAGTAGGTCGAGAATGGCATCTGTTTTTTTATTTTTTTTTATTGTTATTTCCCCAACACAATTTTTTTTCCACTGTACAGCATGGAGACCCAGTTACACATACATGTATACACACTTTTTTCTCCCATTATCATGCTCCAGCATAAGTAACTAGACATAGCTCTCAGTGCTACATAGCAGGATCTCATTGTTAATCCATTCCAAAAGCAGTAGTTTGCATCTGTTAACCCCAAGCTCCCAATCCCTCCCACTCCCTTCCCCTCCCCCTGGGCAACCACAAGTCTTTTCTCCAAGTCCATGATTTTCTTTTCTGTGGAAAGGTTCTTCTTTGCTGTATATTAGATACCAGATATAAGTGACATCATATGGTATTTGTCTTTCTCTTTCTGACTTACCTCACTCAGCATGAGAGTCTCTAGTTCCATCCATGTTGCTGCGAATGGCATTATGTTGTTCTTTTTATGGCTGAGTAGTATTCCATTGATTTTTATTTTTACCAAGGCAGCCTCAAATTGCATTAGATTTTGTGGTGGCCACATTACATAATTGACACATGATGAACTGATTGCGAAAACCCCCCATGTTTCTGTATAAATATATTACTGTTATTATTTCGCCAGTCCTGTAGCTGTACTGATAAAATTTAAGACACACTATGTCACTCCCTTGAATTTGGCCCATCGCTCAAGTCTGATAAATCCTGGGATCCAAACACAGTAATCCATTTATTCACTAAATCAACCAAAATTTTGTGAGACACTGAAGGTACTATAGTAGGACAGACTGCTAGTTTTCACCTCAATCCATTTTCTCTTCTTCCATAATACTGCAGTTTAATCCAGGTTCCTGGCCAAGAGCTAGATGCAACATTATCCAACAGAAATGTTATAAGAGCCACGAATGTGATTTTAGATTTTTTTATTAGCTGCATTAAATGAAGTAAAAAGAAAAGGTGAAATCCAATTTAATAACATATTTTAATTAACCCAATACATCACAAATACTATCACTTCAACACAATTAATATAAAATGTATTAATGAGACTTTTAAAGATTGTCTCAATAAAGAGAGATTCTTTTCTCATTCTAAGTTTTTGAAATCAACGTGTATGTTACACTCAGAGCACATCTCAATTTAGACCAGCCACATTTCAAGGTCTCAACAGCCTCACAGAGTCACAGTCAATGTATTGAATAGCTGTGAAGGGGAGAGACTGCATTTCCCTACAAGATGTAGCCAGATTCTTGCCAATAGAATGTGAATGGAAATTATACCTGTAACTTATTCTTCATTTGCTTAAAAGAAAAATACTTGTATTTTGGAGGCTCTGATGCAGCTGCCTAAAAACTTTAAAGAATCCAAGAGTTGAACAAGTAACTGCATTCTAGGACCTGAGTTTGCCATTCCTCCCCTCTGCAAATTTGATGAGTGTGTGTTGTTTACCCTCATCTTAAACATGGGGTTCAAATTCAGTGGGGAAATAAAGGAAACAAAATAGGACAGAGTTCTGTCACACATAGCTGGGGACTTACATACACAGGCATAGCAATCCATTAGTCAGCAGCCTTCTGGTACAGTAATTTATTGGTTACTAATCTTAATTGCCTTTAGATACCTATGGGTTGGATGCTAACTGTCCTATCACTATGGCTGAGGAATTAAGAGACTTATTTGTTTGATCCCACAGCCTCTCCAACACATCTACAGACATTTCTGGGTGTATTCTACCACCAACTGAGGAGTCAATTCACAGGAACTCCTGGACGGTGTTTTCTATGTCCCATTGTACCCACCCCCCATCCTCAGCTAAGGAAAAGTTACAGTGACTAAAGGATTGGGTTACAGCCATGACTACTTACAGTAGGTTGGCGACTAACCAGAATACTAGGTTTTTTGGGGTTTTTTTAATCACTAGTGGTTGGTAGAGTTCCAGGATTTCTCGACAAAATATATTTATTGCGTGTGTGTGTGTGTGTGTGTGTGTGTGTGTGTGTGTGTGTGTGTATAGAAGGGAGTAGGGTATACAAAAGGGAGCCTGTCTTAAATCTCTATTTGCATAAAAAGAACACTTTTGTTTAGATTGCATGTCACGAATCAATAAAACAGGATGTCTAAAAATACTTCTATTCATTTTTACATAAGATTAAAGAAAGTTCGTTCATATGGACAATATCATTATCACTGTAATCATTCATTACTCCTTCCCAGGTTGGGGTCACTGTTGCTCATCCCTCAGTGAGTCACTGCATGTTCTCCAATGACAGACAGTCTGGGTAAATTAATAACCAGGAGATGTTGCAGAGTTGGTTTCAATCATTGCTTTAGCGTAGTGTTATGAATAAAAAATATATTTTATGTATAAATCACAAGTGTATATGAGGAGAGAAAGAAGTCTGAGTCAATGGCAAATAACAAGTCAATAAATAAAACACCCTCTTGTGTAGCCACTATGGAAAATAGTGTGTAGGTTCCTTAAAAAAACTAACAGTAGAGCTGCATATGATCTAGCAATACCACTCCTGGGTATATATCCACAAAAAATTGTAATTCAAAAAGATACACATACCCTTCTGTTCATAGCAGCACTATCCACAATAGCCAAGAAGTGAAAACAACCTAAATGTCCATCGACAAATGAGTGGATTAAGAATATGTAGTACATATGTATCATGGAATACTACTTGCCCATAAAAAAGAAAAAATAACGCAACATGGATGCAACTAGAGATTCTCATGCTAATTGAAGTAAGTCCGAAAGAGAAAGATAAATACAAATGATATCACTTATTTGTGGAATCTAAATTTATGACACAAATGAACTTATCTGTGAATCAAAAGCTGACTCATAGACAGAGAACAGACTTGTGGTTACCAAGGGGGAGGAGGTGTGAAGGAGGGATGCAGTAGGAGTTTGGGGTTAGCAGATGCAAACTACTATATATAGGATGGATAAACAACAGATTCCTACTGTATAGCACAGGAAATTCTATTTACTATCCTGTGATAAACTGTAACGGAAAAGATTATAAAAAAGAATGTGCACATATATATGTATACACACACATATATATGAATTACTTTGCTGTACAGAAGAAATTAATATATACTGTAAATCAACCATACTTAAATAAATAAATAAATCACCCTTGCTGCTAAACCTTCATTGATCCACTTCCAAAGAAGTCATTACTATCTTTTGATGGCAGCTTTTTCTCTCCCCTCTCCTTGTTGGTGGGAGGAGGGCATGCCAAATACAGCGCTGTGCTTGTTAACATATCAACGTGTCCCATTAAAGGGCTGTGTCTGGTCACAGACTGTGGCTCAGCTTCTGATGCTTTATTTGGCATGTCACAATGATGACTGCTCATGACACCTGCCCCAAGCCTACTGGATTCTTCATGCAATATGAAGAGAGAAGAGTGGGCGTATACCAGTGTTAGCAAAAACTGGAATATAAGATTTTTACTATTTTCTTTACCTTTCTGGTTAGTATTTCAGAACTATTTTAAAATGTTTTCGCCTTCATGATTTAGCAGTCCCATTATATTGGATCCTTCCTCTGTAATCTGTATGAAGTGAAATTACAGAGACGGCAAGGTCTACTAAATAGGCATTATAATCATAAAAGTCTCCATACTATAGGACACTCTCCAGGAGTTCCCTCTTCCTCTTCAGAGCAGTTTAAAAACAGCAGAACTTGGAGTTCCCTTGTGGTGCAGTGGATTAAGGATCCAGTGTTTTCAGTGAGTGGCTCAGGTTGCTGCTGTGGCACAGGTTTGATCCCTGGCTTGGGAACTTCTGCATGCTGTGGGCCTGGCCAAAAAAGAAAACAAACAAACAAACAAACAAAAACAAAAACCAGCAGAACTGAGAAAGACCACTTGGGCAGCCCTTCATGTCTATTGCTATATCAGAGTTTAGAAAGCAATTAGGCGAACATGACTTGCTTTTAAATGTATAACAAACTAATGAGGCATTATTATTTTCTTTACTACTGTCATTTTGCCTAATAAATAGGAAACCTAAGAATCAGAATCATCAAACAACCTGACCAGGGTCACATGGCTAATAAGTGGCCAATTTCCAAATTTCTCAATCAAGTCCAGAGTTCTCACCACAAATGGTCTCAAAAGATGGCAAAAATCATGCTTTTGAAAGTGTACTTAAATCCTGTTATAAGACCTGGTAAAGTAAGAAAACCATGCCAAGAACAAACTCTGAATTTGTAACTTTACATGGTAATTCATAAAATGGAAACTTACATATTGACTTTAAAAGTCAAGGGTGTTCCCATCGTGGCTCAGTGGAAATGAATCTGACTAGCATCCGTGAGGATGCAGGTTCAATCCCTGGCCTTGCTCAGTGGGTTAAGGATCCAGCGTTGCCGTGAGCTGTGGTGTAGGTCGGATCCTACGCAGGTTGGATCCTGCGTTGCTGTGGCTATGGTGTAGGCTGGCGGTTATAGCTCCAATTCAACCCATAGCCTGGGAGCCTCCATAGGCCATGGGTGTGGCCCTAAAACAAAAAGTCAAAACCTTGAAATAGTTACACACAAATGAAATGTCCATAGATAAAATAGTCCCTTGTGTGTGATACTACATTTGAAAGGTTGAACTTCTTTTCTATTTCATTTTAAGAGTTTCCATCTCTAGGAGTTTAGTAGAGGTTCTTTATCCTTTTCGGTGGAGAAAGCCATCTCAATAAGTAAATGTACATTTGCATAACTGTACAAATCCCTATTCAAGCATTTGTTGACCTTGTACCTACTATGTGTCAAAAGGTCATTAAATCTCAAGATTGGGGCAGAGGCATACTCACACCTAGATCATTGCCTCTCTTTTGTCCAGGAGCTAGTACACACACCTCTTGCTATATGCCAAAAGAATGCTATAGTGAGCGTATCAGATTTCTGGTCTGCCCAGGCTTGTGATCTGTCATGATTATGGTTCACACTGAAGAGATGACCGTTGTAACACATCAACCTCATAAAGCAAGGAATGGGCATCCAAACATCTTCTCCGTATCATAATTTGTACCGTAATTTGGATCCATTTAGGCTGTTTCTAAACATATTTATATATTCAGTAGATAAACTCAATTTCCATTCAGGTAAAACAAAAAGAAACATAATACAAACAATCAAACATGATAAAGCTGAGTTGGAATCACAAGTTAAGTTTTCTTTATTGTATAATTAAATAATGCGTTTGCCTACATTTTTCACTTTTTAACTTAGATTTACATGTTATGTAACCAGGTATAGCCCTAATATTAACTAAGAAGATATTCAGTATGAAACCTTAATTATAAAAGAAGACACAGCAAGGTGGCTGCAGACTTTGTTTTCCAAACTATGGAACTATCCTTCCCAACAAAACTTAGGAAGAAATATGCAACTGGGTCCTTTCATTTTAAATAAAATTCTCTTCTATTAGTTCCTTTTTTTCCAGGACTTTGCACTGATTCCCTGGCTAATGGTAATAATGAACAATTAAAAGCTGCAGCATATGCTGAATGACTGCATCATCCCATAAATCATATTTACTACCCTTTGTTAACATGCTGTTTTAATTTAAGAAAATTCAATGACAGTTCATGAATTTTGCAGAAACTCAAAAAAAGATATGATTTTGTGTTGAAGACTAAAGGGATGTCATTAATTTTAATGCATACTGGGAGGTCACATGATAGCCTCAAATTTAATGGTGGAGCAAATTCAGTTAACTCTGCAGAAACATAAGGAGTCTTGCACCATCAGTCTCTTGGCTGGCCAAGGGCAGACTAGGAATCAGGATATTTAAAAGTTTAAATCCAACACCTGAGATGTACTTGGAACGCTTTTCTGTATTAAATGCAGCTGGTGGAAGGAGCAGCTCCAGGTGTAATAAGGAGGGTACAAAGATACCCACTAACAGATAATAATCACCACAGTAGAAAAATTGAGACAACAACTATATGAAAGGACCGATCTCCAAGTAATCATTTCTTTTTTTTTTCTTTTTTCTTTTTTTTTTTTTTTTTTTTGCATCCCAGGCCTTCATTCCCATCCTAAAGGATGAAACAACCTTTTATGTCTAGATATGGGAAGTATTCCCTAGGACACCGACTGTCTTAATTGGATCGGACTGCAGTAGCAAAATACCATCGGCTGGATGGCTTAAACAACAGACCTTTATTTGTCACAGTTCTGGAAACTAGGATGTCAGAGGTGGTGTTGCTAGCACAGGTTGGGTTCTGATGAGAGCCCTCTTCTTTGTTTGCAGTTAGCTGTCTCCTTGCTGTATCGCACATGATGGAGAAAGGAAGTTCTGTTGTCTACTCCTCTTCCCTGAGCGGTAAGCCCATTATGATTGCTCTGCCCTCCTGACCTCATCTAAACCTAATTAACTCCCAAATACCCACTTCCTAATACCATTATATTGGGGGTTATGGCCAAAACATATGAAATTGAGCAGGACATAAACATTCAGTCCTGTAACAGTTGAGATTCTGATTCATTCTGTCTGCGAGGTGGCCAGGAAATAGTTTCAAAAGCAATCCGGGGAATTCTATTTCAAAGGTCTACCAGCCACAGTGTGAGCATCTGCTCTAGATTGGCTTTGGGAAGAAGGGATTGCTCATGAGTCCCTGTGCTCTGCCTGGAACAGTGGAAGGAACTGCTCAGAGATCAGACTGTCCCATGAATGGTAAGAGCCAGAACCAGGGCATGTGAACAGAGGTACATCTACATAAATCTCAGCAAAGTGGCGCTGAGTAATGTATATCTGAGTCACACAGACATACTCACTGCCCGATCCCCAATCCCACGGCCATCTCCATGACCTTTGGAAGACTATTTTTGAGCAGAAGGGAAATAAAAAAAAAATCTGGATAGTATCCTCATACCCAGCCCAAAGGTAAGTTTTTAAGATGGATTTCGAGAGGGGCCGGAGAAGGCAATGGACTGCCAGTTGGGGGAATACACGTGTTTCCGTCAATGGAATCAGTCTGGCCAAAGAAAGTTTATCCTGAGCTAGAAGGCATCTCCCTGTCAGTGCGACACCAAGGAAAAGTCTTTTGAAAGAGAAACAATAATAACGAAAACTTATAAGGCTATGTTTAAATAAAAACAATACTTTTTAAAAATTTTATTGGTTCAATGTGTGTTATCTGCTAAACATGAAGGGATATCTATGGTCATAAATGGTTCAGATCAACAAAAAAATTAATGTTCAGGAAAAAGTCAAAAGTAGAACTGATAACCCAGTTGTCCTAAAGATAATGCCAAATGGTCAGATAAAAAAACCTTAATGGACAAGGCTTTGTTAGAATTAACTGCTGGGGCTTAAATTTTAAAACACTGAAATCGTAAGCTTAACAGCCTCAAAGTATTTCATAGCACAGATATTATGATGATTTTTAAAACTAGTATGGTTCATAAACATAAGAGGGAAGAACCAAAAGAAATAGAATTATGCAGAGAAAATCAAAATTACTTTTAGTGTATAGCATATTCTTTACAAAATTCAAGCTGTCCTTCAAATACGAATATATGAAACTATTGATGTTTCAAATATAAGAAAAATAAATGCTTTCATAGGGCTGCTTATTAGTAAATTATTTATAGATTGCATTTACTCAAGCTATGTTTTAGTATAGGAACAAGCAAGTAAGAAATAAGGTCTAATTCCTACAGGCCACTCCTCTTTAAAAGTAAAGCTCTCCTTGATATCAACTAAGCCCCTATTTCACCAGAAATATTCCAGGTTAAAAGTAGGGCTCAGCAAATATAATAAAAATCTATTAGCCAAGTTCCAAATGCCCGAACTTGTTATCACTGTCACATTTTGGAATACATTGATAACCATAAAAACATGTGTAATGATAAGTGACTAACTGTTGTTGAAATTAAGTTGAATACTTTTATCTTTAAAAACTCTTTTCGACTTCTTTGCAAACACGAACTTTTCCAAAGATTTAGATTTATTATGGATTTGGTCTCAGGTGATTTGTAAGTCTGATCTCAAAATGCCACACGGCGCAGAAACAGATTTCCTTAGGGAAACAAAATGTGTATGGATGATCCCATCCGTGTGTCCTAAATGCCTCTCTAAAATTTTAGGAAGTTAATTCAAAACACAGACATCTAGGTTGTTTAAAAGGAAGCGACTTCAAAGTGAATACAGGTGTCTGCTTTAAAACACACACATAAACTCACCTCTAAAAGGATTAGGCTATCCTCAAGGCTGAAGACTTGTTCAACATCTAGATACAGGCTGCTAAGACTGATGAATGAGCGTGGAGGCAAGAGAAAAGTTTGACCATCAGTCAAGGGCATTACCCCAGGTCTTTAAAAAAATTCCTTCTTTGGTCAGCTCATTCCATTTTGATTCAAAGCATCATTTACTACTTGTTTAATATAACGAAGAAATTATTATTTTTAAAATTTTTATTTTTATTAGAGTATAGTTGTTTTACGTCAAAATCTAAGTTGAGCTCCACATTATTGAAGTTTACAGAGACTGAAACATAGCCTTCATAGACCCATATATTAATTTCCTTGCCTGGATTATGTCCTCGCAAAAGTTAAAAAAAATACAGAAACCACCAGTAATGACAATCAACAGATCAAACTCCCATATACAGATGGTCTATAAGAAAAATAGCATATTTAAACTCTAAGAAAAGACCATAAAAAAAGAATTCTATGGGGGACACTATCAGAAGAATGATGGTTATGATAGAAATAGCCACTAAACTTGGAAGCAGAGATCCGGGGTTCAAGTTTGATCATGGCATTCCCCTACTTCCAGTATAACTTACAATGAAATTAAAATTCTGTGGCATGGCCCGCCATGTCCTGCATGTGCTGTCTGCTGCCTTTCTGGCCAATCTCTAGCTTGTGCAGCCCTGCCCCAGCCTTAGTACTCATTGTCTCTTCCTGAGTCACGTGGCCCAGACCACACACACATCATGCCTCAAACTTAGTCCTTGCCTAACCACATTCTTAATCAGGCATCCATTCTCTTTCAGAGCATATTTTGCTTTCCCTTTGAAACATTTATCAATGTGTGATTATGAATTTGTATAATTATTTATTTAACTTCTCCATCCCTCGCTAGATCATAAGATTTCTAAGGGTTTACAGATGGTGGCTAGCATATAGTACTCAATAAATGAGGTTACTTTGATGAAATCTCAGTTCTGACACTTAACTAATTATGTTATTTTAGGTAGGTCTTCTAACTTCTCTGAGGTTCAGTTTTTTTCATCTATAAATATGGGCAATAACCCTATAACCTCTATATGTTTTATCTGGGTTATAGTTAATAAAAACATTTCTCAAATTGGAAAGTGCCATTCAAATGGAAGGTATTATTATCTTTGTGACATCAAGATGATAAACCAAAGAACTGTTTAATTGACCATTCTAGTCTTCATTTACGTGTATAACACTGTATAGGCATATTCAAAAAGAAACCACATTTAGTACTAAAGGCTTTGGTATCTAAGAAATATTATAAACTGTGACAATGATGCTTAGTAATTTACTTACTGCTAAAGTTGATGTGACATTAACTATATCAAAACCTTTTTTTTTTCCTTTATACAGATGCATCTATGCCATATGGAAATTCCCCAGCTAGGGGTCAGATCAAAGTCACAGTTGAAGGCCTACAACACAGCTACGGCAACACTGGATCTGAGCTGCATCTGCAGCCTACACTGCACTGTGGCAATGCCCGATCCTTATCCACTGAGCAGGGCCAGGATTGAACCCACATCCTCAGGGACACTGTGCTGGGTCTTAACCTGCTAAGCCACAATGGGAACTCCCTCAAAATCCTGATTGATGCTATTTCCTTTAACACATTTTAAGCCAAAATGTCACGTAAAAAAGAAACCGATTGGTTTACTTAATTATTCCACTTATGTGAACCATTTCAACAGTTTAGGAAACAATATAAGGTACATGCCACGTTATAATTTCAAATATGCCTATGAGGGAACATGAAAACTGTAAATATGCTCTATACACCAAAATGATAGGACTGGCCAACCATGAATGGACTTATTGTCTGAGCTATTTTTCCAAGAGCGGAGATGCATTTGTGCTGATCTGTGCACAATTCTCACCTTGTTCCCCTTTTGAGTGGTGAGGGGAGAGGATCTATGGTCCTAGGGTGCTATTCATCAGAGCGAAGGGACCCAACTGGTACCAGATGGAACATGCCCAGGGCCTCATCTTTCTATACCTTAACCCACTGGCCTAAAGGCCATGGACAACAAAAGATTTGTGATGCTAAAAGAATTTACTCCTGTCCAGATATTTTGGGGATTTGACTCCTGTCAGGTATTGCAACAAAGTCAAGTGATTTCAATTTACCAAGCAAGGACAAGAAATGGTTTCAGGAAAAACCAAGGTGATGAACTATTGAGCATTCAGTTCATTAGCTGTCATCCATCTTGACATCTTCATCTTTCAAGCAGTACTGCAGAAAATCAAAGACTTGTAGTGCTCCCCTTGAAAAAAATCCAAAAAGGAAGCCATATCCTCTTAAAGTTGAAGGGACCGTGAAGGCTATTTCAAGTGGATTATAAAAGATAACCATGGGTGCAGAAGAGAAAATTTTGACAGATGCCCAATCGTAAATACTACCTGTGCCCTTAAATATATTAATCTTAAAAATAATATTAAAAGTGTATACTGAATGAATTGCTCCAGTATTTTTTAGCTTATTCTTTTTTGTTTGTTTGTTTTTTGTCTTTTTAGGGCCGCATCTGCGGCATATGGAGGTTCCCAGTCTAGGGGTCCAATTGGAGCTGTAGCCGCCAGTCTATGCCAGAGCCACAGCAACGCGGGATCCGAGCCAAGAATTCGATCTATATACCACAGCTCACGGCAACACCGGATCCTTAACCCACTGAGTGAGGCCAGGGATCAAACCCGCAACCTCATCGTTCCTAATCAGATTCGTTACCCACTGAGCCATAACGGGAACTCCTTTTTTACCTTATTCTAATTTGATGTATTCTGCATTTTAATGTGTAGTAGTAGTGTTATGACAAATAAGTGACCTTTTAGAAACAACATCTGGAAAAAAAAAAAAAAAAGACCCAAGAGAAAAAGAAGTGTTCTCCTGAAAAATCAGCCAATAAAACATGGACATGAAGACTCCAGGGACACAGCCAACTATTGGTAATATCACCTTCCTTCTTTTGTTTCTCTATTCTGCTTGTTCAGCATTGAAGTACTGAGACTCCAGTTTTTCTGCACTTACATGCAGAGTTTCCTAAAATTACAAAGTAATAGAAACAACCAAAGACATTAAAGAAGTGGTTCATAACATTCCCCAGCCACCATCTCTTACCAAGGGGAAAAGAAGTGTTTCCAGCTTAAGTTCTTGGAGACCCTAGAGATAAAGGTGCAATGAACATCATGCTGTGCTTCTATTTTCCCACATACTATTTTATTAACACTTCGAGGCATTGTAATGTTGCACTTCAATTTTCCCTTTCCTGAAGTACTCAGAGTCCTGACCTGTAGCTAACAAACAAAATAAAGCAAAATCCTTCACGCATGTCTCCCCCAACCTCCGAATTCTCCACTTAAACCAACTAAGTCAAGCTATAAAAGAAAATGTTAACTCACAGCTAGAATCTTTTAATGACTAGACCCAGAGCCCAGACGTGAACTCTCAGAAAGCTCTGTGGTCTTAAAATTTATCAGAGGACAACTGAGGACCTATTGAGATGGTGCTCTGCCCATCAAGTAAAGTCCTAAGAACCCGTGGTTTGATGGGCTGCTTCTGAAGACAGCGTTTGGTGGAAACCAAGACTCTACACCTAAAACTTTTTTCCAAAGCCTTCAGCCTGAAATTCTCCAACACATTATTAAAACTGTTACCATCATCATACTACTACCACCATGCATGAGATGATTCTTGAATGGAAATTGCACAAGGCACCTTACATAAGGCAACTCATACAACAACTGCCACCACTGTAGGAGGTAGGCATTATTTTCTTTTTTAAAAAAAAAATTTTATTATAGTTGATTTACAATATTCTGTCAATTTCTGCTGTACAGCAAAGTGACCCACTTTATATGTATATACATATCCTTTTTCTCACATTATCCTCCATCATGTTCCATCACAAGTGACTAGAAGTAGTTCCCTGTGCTATACAGCAGGAGCTCATTGCTTATCCACTACAAATGCAATAGTTTGCATCTACTACCGCAAATTCCCAGTCCATCCCACTCCCTCCCTGCCCCTTGGCAACCACAAGTCTATTCTCCATGAGTGTTTTTTTCTGTAGATAGGTTCATTTGTGCCATATATTAGATTCCAGATATAAGTGATATTGTATGGTATTTGTCTTTCTCTTTCTGAGTTACTTCACTTAGTATGAGAGTTGCAACTAGCAGTTGCGTCCACGTTGCTGCCAGTGGCATTATTTTGTTCTTTTTTACGGCTGAGTAGTATTCCATCGTGTATATACACCACATATTCTTAATCCATTCATCTGTCAATGGACATTTAGGTTTTTTCCATGTCTTGGCTATTGTGAATACTGATGCTATGGACATACAGGTGCATGGATCTTTTTCAATGATAGTTTTGTTAGGCATTATTTTCAAATGACAGCTGAGGAGACAGAGGCAGGTAACATGGTCTAGGTTTTTGCTACTTATAGCCCATGGAAAAGCAGCCTCAGAATCACCTAGAAACTTTTTGGAAGTGCATATTCTCAGCCTCAACCCCAGGTGACTGAATAAGCCTCTGCATTTTAATAAGAGTTCCAGTTGATTTATATGTATGTGAATATTGAGAAGCATGGCTCTAGATAAACTGAATCACTGAGATTCAAACTTGAGTGTCTCTAACTCAAAAATCCAGATATTAAAATAGTCAGCACTTCTTGATGATGCAATTATAGCTAAAGAATGAAAAACACTGAGTACATTTACACTTAGGCATGATTTTCTCATTAGCTGACAAAATCTGATACAGAGAATTATAAATTTTGGAGGAGAAAAGAGTGAGCTGGAAATCTGGGAGGTAGCAGATACCCCTGACAGGGAGTAGGAGAGAACCACTGGGAAAGCTAATTGGGCTAAAAACACACTTTATCCATTTCAGAGTTTGGCTAAGGATTGAAGGCAGACTCTGTTACCAACACTGTTCCAGGTCCCCTGAAATGATCCTCGACATCAAATAACCCCATCCTCATCGAGAAGCTCAAGCAGCACTTAATTGAATTATGCACAGGATCACTTTCTCCTGAACCACAGCATTCCCTAACCTGTGAATAAGAATCCAGAAACATTCTTTTGCCAAATGTACACACTTATTCTCCAGGTTCTTCTATCAGACAATTAGCCCAATATTGCACTTTCTAGAGATACCAACTATTTCACTAAGTCTAACGAATGGAAACTCCTATGTGACTGCATTTTTAAATGCAGTTTTAGTTTTTTCCCACCGTATATAATAAATCAAACTACATTAACCCATAAAGCATCCATCCGGGGTCTGCTTTGATGGCATCCAAGACTAAAGGAATCAAAATATATTATTTTCCTGTGAATCGACATCTGATCTTGGACACAGTTTCCCTTAACCTATTTGGCTAAGCATTTCTGCTACAGTTTTATTTACATATCAAACTTTCTAAGCAAACCTTATTGTCTCCCAGAATAGAAAGGTAAACTGCAGGACATCCACAATTCAAGTTATCATAATTAATTAGATTTAGCTTTATTGCCTTTTCATTAAAAATTAACTCGATTCCATTATTTTTCCTTCCTCTGGTACTACAGTATTTTAGTGCCTTTCATAATATCTAATTTTTCAACACTTTAATAAGAGAGTATTTTCACCTTTTCTTGGAGGAGAATTTAATGCTATTTTCAAGAATATATTTTCTTACTCATTGCACTGTGTCATTGCAACCAGGTGACTCAAGGAGACACTCATGTTGTATCAATATCTATGACTTTGAGCTTCTTCATTGTAAAGTGAATTTTTGGCCATGTGGTTTTTCATTGTGAAAATTTTTCCAAATTTCACATCATAGCATAACTTGCTAATGAGCACATTTCCACTGAGAGAAAAAAAAAAAAAAAGAGCTTTCTGTATTTTTTTAATGTGAATGAAAAAGAATATAGGGCAACTCATTTTTGAAAGGAAGATTATAATTTTTCATCAACCTTTCCTTTTAATAGTGGAAAGTATACACTAATTTTATGTCAGAGCTTCTGTTTTTATAATCAATGTTTGTGAGATTACTCTAGCTCCTATCTAAGGAAGATCTGGAAATTTAATAAAGAAGATCGATTTCATTTTGTGTAAGTAGCTGTGTATGTGAAGATTAAAGGTACTGGTAGGGGCCTGAAAATGTAGTCCTTTATTTTCTGTAATAGAGTAATGTGTGCATTGGCATCGTGGCTGCTGTAAAATTTCACGGAATGAGCCTTCACATACACTGCGTGATTCACTTTCAGACCCAGAGAGCCATTGGGTGCTATTCTCGTCATCTCTTATAACCACAACAATTTTATCACCCATTACAATTTGATGGCTCAAGAATTCAGGAAAAGCCTGTCTGAGCCATTCTTCTGTGTCATAAGGCATTGACAGAAGCCACTCGATGGTATTCAGCTGGTGGCTGGACTGCTTCAGAGAACCCAAGCCAGCTTCACCACATTTTTGGAATCTTGGTGGGAATGGCTAGAAAAATAGGCTCTGCTGGATAATTGACTGCAGTACCTACATGTGGCCTCTGCAACGTGGTTGTCTCTGAGGAGCCATGTGAATTACTTAGCAGTCTAGGGACCCAGAGAAAACGTCCTAGGAGTTCCGGACATGAGGTGTGAGGCTTCTTCTGACTTAGCCTCAGAGGTCCCAGAACATCGCTTCTGCTGCAGTTATTGGTCAAACACACCTACTTTAAAGTAGGTTAAATTCAAGAGGAATGAAATTGAACCCCATTTCTCAATGAGAGAAGTAGCAAAATATGTGCAGCCATCTTTGATCCACCACAGCCGACTACTTAGATTTCTAGGTTTTGTTCATTTATTTATCCAACTAGTAAGTGGAGATGGACATGTAGGTAGAGAGATAAAGAAAATGAAGATAGTGTTGTGGTGCAGTGGTTGACAAATCTGGCTAGGAACCATGAGGTTGCAGGTTTGATCCCTGGCCTTGCTCAGTGGGTTAAGGATCCGGCATTTCTGTGAGCTGTGGTGTAGGCCAGCGACTACAGCTCCGATTAGACCCCTAGCCCGGGAACCTCCATATGCCACAGGAGCGGCCCTAGAAAATACAAAAAAAAAAAAAAGAATATATATGTATTACACAAGAAATTTCAAACTTAGTATGATTTAAAGGAAGCCCCACTTTACTAGATGTATTTCTCTCACTGAGTACAGGCCAGGAAAATAAGTTGAATAAAATAATGCAATGTACAAAATTTGATTTTCCCTAATTATCCACATTAAAAGCGTACACACCACCATCACCATTCTTTATTTCTCTTTGTCTGACCATTTATAGCTGTTTAGCACATCTTCCAGATGTGGCTAAGAGGACAACAGTAAGATACTATTACACGCCAGGCAGAACGGCAAAAAAAAAAAAAAAAAAAACTGTCAATACCAATTGCTAGCAGGAATATGGAGCAGTAGAAACTCTCACTCATCACTGCTGGGAATGCAAAATAGTATAGCCACTTTAGAAAACAGTTTTTACTTGATTATAGAACTAAAAATTGTTTTACTGTGTGATTCAGCAATTGCTGGATTTACCACGATGATCTGAAAACTTATATACATAAAAAAGGCATAAATGTTTATAGCAGCTTTATTCATAATTACCAAAAACTGGACATAGCCACGATATCCTTTAAAAGGCAATGGATAAACAAACCGTAGCAATCTATATTCAATGATAAAAAGGAATGAATTATCCCTCTAAACAACTGCATAGACAAATCTTAACTACACACTGCTAAGTGAAGGAAGCTCGTCTGAAATGACTCAGACTATGTAACTCAATTTATTTGACACCTGGAAAAGGCAACCACTGGTTGCTAGTGGTACAGGGAGGAAAAGGACTTAAGTAGGCCAAATACAGGAGATGTTCTCAGGGCTTTGAAACTAATTCTGTATGATATCCGATGTTGCCATGAGCTGTGGTGTAGGTCACAGAGGCAGCTTGAATCTGGCATTGCTGTGGCTGTGGTATAGGCTGGCAGCTATTGCTCTGATTTGACCCCTAGCCTGGGAACTTCCATGTGCCTTAAGTGTGGCCCTAAAAAATAAAATAAAATAAAAATTTTTTTTAAAAAAAGGAAAAGGTGGAGTAAATAACATTTAACCTCTAAAAGCAGAGAGAGAAAGAAACTACATTATATCGTAGGCAGAATAATAGCTCCCCAGACATGCCTACAATCCTACTCCCTGGAACCCTGAATATGTTATGTTACATAGGGGAATTAAGGTTGCAGATGGAATTAAAATTTTTAAAATTCAGCTGATTAGCAATTTTTATTGGTCTGGGTGGACCCAATATAATCAAAAGCACCCTTAATTGGGGAAGAGGGACACAGAAGAGCCAGGACCAGAGAAATGGTGTACCAGTCGGCTCAGGCTACCATCCCAGATACCAGAGACTGAGTGGCTTAAACCACAAAGCTTTATTTCTCACAGTTCTGGAAGCTGAAAGTTCGACATCAAGATATCAGCAAAGTTGGTGTCTCATGAGAGATCTCTTGGCTTGAACACAGCTGGCCTCGTGCTGTGAGCTCACATGGGCTTTTTTCGATGCATGCCAGTGACGAGAAAGACAAGGAGCGAGTTTTCTCTGTCTTTTCTGAGCAGGACACGATTTCTACCAGATCAAGCCCTACCCTTACCTCATTTAGCCTTAGTTATTTCTTTTGAGGCCCAATTCTACAAATACTGTCACACTGGAGGCTAGGACTTCAGCATACAAATTTGGGGGCAACACAAACACACAGTCCATAACAAAGAGCGGCATGTAAAAGACTTGAGTGGTCATTTCTGGCTTTGAAAAAGCAAGGGGTCCATATGCCAAGGAAAGCAGGCAGCCTCTGGAAGCTGGAAAAGGCAAGAAAACAGATTCTCCCTTGAAGCCTCCAGAGGGGAATGCAGCCCTGCTGACACCTTGGTTACAGTTCAATGAGACCCACTTCAGACTTCCGACTTAGCTCCAGAACTGGAAGAAATACATTCATGTTGCTTGAAGGCACTAAGTTTATAGTAATTGATTACAGCAGCAAGAGGAAACTAAAATAATTATGAAAAATATATGGGGGTCTTGGCAGAGAAAAATGAAAACATTTGATTTACAAATAGTTGGTCAAGAATAATAAAAATGATACCAACACTTACAGGCAAATTATAAATGAATATAACTGTTTATAGCACATAATGTTAACATCACCCTGTCAGGTTCATAGCAACTAAGCTTCATGTGTTGTGTGGAATATCAGTCCCTTCCCTGTCTTGTTTAATGTCAATTTTGGCAGATCTAGACTTTAGTAACTAGCACAGCACCTAGTACATAGTAGACGCTCAATAAGGAATAAATCCATTCTATAAATTAAATGGGGCTATAAAATAACAAAACTCACCACCACATATGGCTTGTGAGATGGGGTATGCTAGCCAAGGAAGGAAGAAAGAAGGAAGCTAAAATTAATTGGAATAAAAATAGAAGTCAAACTGAGTTCCAAGTGAAAATGCTAATACATCCCTAGTGAGACAATTTTAACCATTGACAAAGCTTCTGAGTTTCCGCTGGTTCCTCATAACATCTTGCAAACATGCCTGGCAAAGCTGAACACCCACCAGCTAAAGCTGGGCTATGATTGTTCTGGCAAACACATAACCCAGAGTAAATATTGTCTTCCACAAAGATGTGAGGAGGTGGATTAGGCATTGTAATTACCATTTGCTGAGTATTTGGCATTCTTTTCAGAGATTTAATCATTTAGATGAGACGCAGTGTCTCTAAAAAAGAAGTCAATATTTCTGTGAGCCGGAGAGGGGAGAGCAGTGATGTTTTCCTTCAGTTTGGCTGCTACACGTGCTTACCAAAAAGTCAGTTTCACCTGCTGATGATTTATTCAGGACACACAGATCAAGAATCATGAGCAGCACTTCCTTCGGTTCATTTCCTCGAACACGCTATGTTCTCATATATTATTGATCAAAAAGCGATATTTAAATAGGTTATCAACTTGTAAAATTACCCAGGAATCTGGTTATATTATCTTAATTAATTTTATGACCAGCACTCACTCGCTGTCCTTTGTGGTCAATCTAAAAGATTCACAGGCAGATGAACAGTAGCCAAGGCAGACTCAGATGGCAGCTTTCGGAATCAGACTTCTATTAATCTTCTCCTTGTCTATTGACATCTACCCACATAAATTCCTTTAATCGGAGTTCCTGGCAGGAAGCATTTGTAGAACAACATTTCGAGACACTGATTAGCATACCATTCCTCTGAGGTAGTGCCCCTAAATTTAAGTGTACAGATCACCTGAACTTCTGGATTCCTGGGCCCCATCAGAGACAGTCTAATTATTTAGGTCTAAGGTGGGTCCAGGAACCTATGTATTTTTTTGCCAAAGTATAGTTGATTTACAATGTCATGGTAGTTTCATGCACACGGCAAAGTGATCCAGTTATACAGAAGTGTTTTTTTCTGGTTCTTTTGCCTTATAGGTTATTACAAAATATTGAATAGAATTCCCTGTGCTGTACGGTAGGTCCTTATTGATTATCTACCTTATATATAGTAGTGTGTGTATGTTAATCCCAAACTCTTAATTTAACCCTCCCCCCCTTTTCCCTTCAGTTTATTTTCTATGTCTGTGGGAGGAAACTATGTTTCGAACAAGCATTCTGGGAGACTCTGATTCATAGGATCAGGCATATGTAACCAGATCTGTTTTACAATCATATAAAAAATATGGACAATGATATTGTTGCTCACCCTCCTTTCTTCCTTCCTTTAAGTTTCCAAGCCCTGTGTACCTGACCTTTTTTTTCTCCTCTCAATAATTTTGTGAGGTAGGTGTTATTATCCTCATTCTGATGATGAGGCAGGGGGTTAAGTCACTTTCCTTCTCAGTCTGCTCAGACTGCCACAACAAATCTGGTGGCTTAAACCACAGAACTTCACTTTCTCACAGTTCTGGAGGCTGGAAGGGTGAGATTGGGGTGCTGGCAGGGTCAGGTTCTTATGAGGCTCTCTTCCTGGCTTGAGACAGCAGCCTTCTTGCTGTGCTCAGATGGCTTTACCTCCGTGTGCTTAGAAACAGAGAATTTGTTTTCTCTTCCTCTTATAAAGCCACCAATCCTAACAGATCAGATCCCACCCCACCCCTTTACAAGCTCACTTAACCTTAGTTATCTCCTAAAAGCCCTATCTCCAAATAAGCCATGTTAGAGGTTAAGGCTTCAGTGGATGAATGAGGGGTGGGGCGTAGACACAATTCAGTCTATCACATTTGCCTATTACAACGAGTCAGTGGGATCCAGACTTTGCACCTGAACTGGTCTGAGAACAAGCCCATACCATTCCTACCCTACTTTGCCACTTTTCCTTTCCATTCTGGGCCCTGGGCAAGGAAGAGTGATGGATCTTTCAGTGATAGGGGCATGGAAGTTGGTTAGCATGAATAATCCATTTTCAATTAACTCAGAATTGACTTTAATATAATCCAGTTTACTTTATTATGCTTTGAAGACCACACTGTACCTGTTGGCTACAACTATTTTATTTCTGCTAATTTATCGCTAGTGAGGTACCTATTCTCATAGAAAAAACATTTAGACTTCAAAATGCCATGTTAGGATAGGCATCTGTTGGAGAGAGGTTTCTGTTGAGGGAGACGGAAGAAAATGTGGGGAGAGCATGGATGGGAGTGGAGGAGGGCTGACAATCATCAGCCTTTCCTCTTCCTCCTGGGGGAAAAAAATGAATGTAATAATTACTAATTGTATCCCCTATTATATGCCTAGCAGTATAAGATATTTAAATATATACAGCCTATGTATAAAATATGCTATCTATACATATACATATCTCTCATCTATCTCCTGCATACAAATCGTGACTATTGTACGGATAACTAGGACTCAGGAAGACTGGTTAATTTGTCCAAGTCATATAGATATTAATGTGGAAGCAGACATTACAGTAAACTATGGCCAGCGGGGCATATGGTGTTAGGTTTGGGAATTTTTCTAGGAAGCTTTGGAAATCTATTAAAACCCAAATTCAACATGAAGCTCCTTCCCTGAAAAACTTAACTACACAAAAGGTAAAGCAGAGGCTGGCTTCCTTTCTTCTTTCCTTCCCTATTTACTTATTTAGATGTTCAATCTTGTGTCAGAGGTTAGTTACACAGGATGGACCATGCATGAAAGAGGCTGGTCACCAGATATGTTTTTCTAGGTCCAGAAAGAACCCTAAAAATACACAAGTGAAATCAGAAACAATCTACCCGTCTCTAGAAAGTGGGCCTCAATAAGCCTGGCCCACCAGAGGCTCATCTTTTCTTACTATGACCCGGGGCCTCTTAAAGTAAGTGCAGATCAGGCAGGTAGAGATTTGCCACGGTAAAGGGAAGAAAGAATTTTTAAAAACCATCCATCTGTTATAACATATTACAGGCAGATCAAACAAAACACCAGTAACTGACGATGAAGAGAAAAGCGGATGCTGAATCCAGCATCCAGTGATCTGATTCTTTCACCCTCTAACCCCAGTCAAGTAGCATCACTATTAATTTAACCTAAAACAGCTGAAAGAAACAGAGGAGGCAGGTAGTTCCGGTATTATTCCAGATGATTCATCCTTTTTCAAAAGCCTAGGCTTGAGGTCTATATTTACACAATGCCCCGTCTATCGGAAAATTGTATTTCTCATATCTTGACTTTGAAACCAAAGGCAGACATTAGCAAAGTCAATCTGTTTACTTCTAAACTGTTTGGAGCAACATTAGGTCATTGGAACAACACTAAATTTAAAAGGTGGATCAACCATTGGTAGGCTCAACACAAAATTTAAAAATACTCAAAAAGGTGGAATTTTATCCAATTTCTTCTAAATGTAAGTACTTAAATACATAAAATAAATACAATCTGGAAATATAGAGATGTATGATTCTGTAATGCGCAAACAGCCTTGTTCAAAGATTAGTTATGCAAGCTGGACTGGGTGAGGGATAAGCCACATGTCACCAGATTTTGCAAACACAACAACTGAACATTCTTTCAAGAAAACACTCTCAATGCACATTTAGATCTCTAAAAGGTTTATTAAATGTCACAATTTAGTACAAAAGTAAGGTCGAATCTTTCTAGTTCAGTTCTGTAAATCTACTTAGTGTAAGCTCTTTTTTATTATTTTTTCTTTTTATTCATAGGAACCAGGATCATTTCATATGGGGGAAAACTATGAGTAGTGCTAACTCTGTGCCACCCTGTCCCTATTCTCGCCTGTCCTTTAAGCTACTGACAGAAGAGCTACCATCTCAGATTCCCCCCACCCAGTGGCACATTCTGCCATTTTACCAGCTTAACTTCTAAAGATACCTAAGGAAGGAAAAACCACAATGTCATGGACCAATCTCTGCCTCAAAGAAAGAGGACGGTGGGTCATGCTGGACCTTGCTGCCTAGGATTGGGGAAGCTTAGAACTAAGCACACAGAATGGCCAGGGCAGGCTACTCCCCAGGGCAGGGAGAGTGACTCAGAGGACAGGGCTCCACAGACCTGAGCATGTCCCAGAGATCATTAACTCCATCCACAAGGGAGGATGGAAATAGGAAGGCACCCACAGCCCCACACCTGTGAGCACATAACATCAATACCTCAGCCCATGGAGGGGTGAGAGGTGACCCAGCCTGCTCTTCCAGGCTGCCACCCCCTCTGACTGCCCAGGTTCCCCCAGTGTCGACTGTCCCTGGCATGTCAACAGACCATCCACTCCACAAATACTTACTGAGCGCTCTTTGTACAGCAGCGCACAGAACAAACGAAAACCCTGCCCCTGTATACTCCAGCTGGTAAGAAACAATAAATACAAACAGGAAAGTCAAGTACGAAGTATATTAGAGAGTAAAAAGTGCTGCGGAGGAAAAAATAAAGCAAAAAAATGTGGAGAAGAAATGTCAGGTGTGGGAGGTTAACTTTAGAGAGAAAAGCCGGGAAGGAACACTCTAATAAGACTTTGGAGTAAAATCCTCTGGGAAGTGAAGAAGGAATGCTGGCGGATAGGTGAGGGAATAGCATTCTGGCCAAAGGAGACACTGCAAAAGCCCTGAACAATAAAATGAGTGGTTTTTCTAGTGTGTTTGAAGGACAGCCAGGAAGCCAGTGTAGCTGAAGCAGAGTGAGTCAGGGTGAAAGAAGCAGGAAATGAGGTCAGAGAAAAGGTCCAGATCACATATGCCGTAGGAAGGACACAGGTATTCACACTAGGTGGGGTGGGAGGACAGGGGAGAGCTTTCCACGGATGGGTGATGTGATCTGACTTCCTTTCCAGCAGCATCACTCTGGCTGCTCGGCTAAGAACTGACTGAAGTGGAAAAAAGGCAGAAGCATGGAGAGCAGTGAGGAGCTGTTCAAAAATCCAGGAAGGGAATGATGGTGACTTGGACAGAGGGATAGCCCTGGAGAGGG
This sequence comes from Phacochoerus africanus, assembly GCF_016906955.1. Lineage (NCBI taxonomy): Eukaryota > Metazoa > Chordata > Mammalia > Artiodactyla > Suidae > Phacochoerus > Phacochoerus africanus. Next base: position 21,305,162 of record NC_062559.1, on the reverse strand, counting down.
GACAAGTTGTCAGATTCTCAGTGAGTTTTGCTAGTGCAACCAACAGAATCTGCTAAAGATCAGACTTGGGATATAAGAGAGAGAGAAAGTATGTAAGCGTCAAGGAAGGGAGAAGTTTGGGGTCTGAGCAACTAGAAAGGTTGGGGTTGTCTAAACCAGGGAAGCTACCACGAGAAGCAAACTTGGAGGGACTGTCAGGATCCCAGATTCAGATATGCTCAGTGAAAAAGCCTTCTAGAAAAAGATTTTCTGGCTATCATGCCGATTTGTGGCTATAAGAACTAGGCATACCAGGAGTTCCTGTCGTGGCTCAGTGGTTAATGAATCTGACTAGGAACCAGGAGGTTGCGGGTTTGATCCCTGGCCTTGCTCAGTGGATTAAGGATCCAGCGTTGCCGTGAGCTGTGGTGTAGGTCGCAGACGCGGCTTGGATCTGGCATTGCTGTGGCTCTGGCTTATGCTGGCAGCTACAGCTCCGATTAGACCCCTAGCCTGGGCACCTCCATATGCCACAAGAGTGGCCTTAGAAAAGGCAAAAAGACCAAAAAAAAAAAAAGAACTAGGCATATCAATTTTAGTATTGAACATATTGATGGATTAGATGAACTCACCCAATGAGTAAGAAAGAAAAAAGCAGCTCTTAACTTCCAGAAGCCAGCCTAATGCTATCACATAGGTCTTGATGTTCACTTTTTGACCATAGAAAACTTCACAGAACACTGACATGAGACAAGGCCACTCTGTGACCACGATGGATCAAGGCAAAACTGAGACTGTTCCATAATCATGTCTGAACACCTGCAAAACATCAACATTGTTCAAACAAAAAAAAAAACCCACAAACATCCTATCTGTCTAATAAGAGCAAATTGCTTCTTTACCAATTACAGCTTTAGCCTTGATTTAGTCTGTCTTCTTTATAGATGAAGCCTATTAAGATAATCAGTCACGGAACTGTCAGACAGAACCTAATCAAGAGTAAACTACTATTTCCTTGGACCTTCCTCAAAGTCACTCCACAAAACCCCACACTCTATAATAAATCCCTTCTAACACCATCTTACTAAAACTCCTCACAGTCCTCCACAGTGTGGGTTCTTCCTGCTGCAGCAAATAATAAACCCAATTTGTTCAACTATAGGTGTGTTCCAGGTGGTATTTGCCTGGAGATCACGGACATGGGTAAATATACATACACTGGAGAAGAACTCTAAAGATTGAGCCCTGGACTATTCCAACATGTAAATGTTGGGAATCAAAAGGGACCAATCATGGACACGGAGGAGAACAGTTAAGGGCACAGAAGGAAACCAGGAGTGCAATCTGTCCTGAAAGCCAAGGAAAGAGAAGAATTCTTCACTGGCAAGTACTCTGAGCAGTCAAGTAAGATGCATGCTGAGAACTGACTCTTGGAACTGGCGACTTGTACGTTATCAATGACCTTGATAAGGACAGCTGAATGGTGGAAATTATAATTGGTGAAGATTCAAGAAATAATAAGGAAGAGAAAATAGAAGCAGCATGTACAGGCAACTCTTTTAAGATACTTTGATGTCAAAATATTATCATTTCAAAGAACAATGTATACGTTATTGAGATATTTTCCATCTTTTGTACTACGTCTTCAAAATTCAGGGTGTATTTTATACTGATAGCACTTGTCAATTCAAACCACCTACATTTCAAGTGTTCAATAACCACATGTGGTCTTACTGGACAGTGCAGCTCTAGACTCATTTTCAACTGCCCCTGGACACCTTTCCCTCAATATCTGCAAGCATAAATTAAACATTCCAAAACCAGATTAATGATATCCATTCATATCTTTTCCCTTTACTGTCTTTATTTAATTTTGATTTTTATTTCCCTCTCTTCCTGGATTTCCACTGAGAAAATGTTCAGAACAGGTTCTCCTCGGAGTCTCTTTCTGTCTCTGTCATTACAGTTCTTATCATAATTAATTTCTACCTGGAAAATTGCAAAAACCTCCTAAATGGTCCCTCCTCAATGGTCTCTCCTTTGGTAATCACTTCTCCATCCTAGACTCTGATGCCAGAAGAATTGTTGGATTCAGTTTTGGTGTCACTTCCTACTCATGAGCCTTCAATGGCCCCCCTCCACCAATGCAATAAAGTCAAAACTCCAGAGCATCACATTAAAATCCCTCATCTGGGTTATACGAACCTGCATTTTTCTTTCCTTATGGCCTCTTTTATACCAAAGACCAAAAAAATAAAGATATCGTCCATCCCCGAAATAGCTTTTTCTTTCCCACCTTCTTACTTTCCCCTGATTCGTTTAACCCAGTGGTTCTCAACTTTAGCATGTATCAAAATCACCTGGAAGATTTATTAGATGACACATAACTGGAACCACTCCCAGAGTTTCTAATTCAGCAGGTCTGGGGTAGAGCCTAGGAGTTTATATTTCTAGCAAATTTCCAGGTGTCGCTGAGACTGCTGGTCCTGGGGTCACACTTGGAATGCTCTTCTATTCATCTGCATTTATGCGAATGCTTCACCTACTTCAGTCTCAAGTGCTGTGTCTTATATGAAGTCTTCCATTGCTGTTAAACCAAAATTAATTTCTGTCTCCTCAGGGCTTCTGTAGAGAGTTGGACCTCTCTTAGTCTACTACATACCTTGCACTAGAGCTAATTTGTAAATGCTAAGAGGAATGCTAGTGATGTGTATCTTCCATGGTGCATGTAAAAATATTCAATAAATATTTATAACTGAATTAAAGATGCAGACCCTGACCTCAAGAAATTTAAAATACTCCAGAACAAAAGAACAGTTTTTCTTTAAAAGAGAAAAACGGCCCTAATGATTCAGAAGCATGAACTCTCCCCAGCTTTTTTTATTTGTTCGCAAGAATTGCTAAAATATACTTTTTTTCCCGAAAAGTAAATTCCATCTCAGTTTTTTTTTTTCCTTAACTCAAATAATTAATGAAAGATCAGGCTAATATACAGAATGTTATAGCTCTGGACCTTACTGGTTCGAGTAATTACTTTAAGAAATATCATATCTTAAAAATGTTTCCAGCCAGTACATCCTTTTTATTAGCACTCTGTAAATTTGCTGTCACTCTGATATCTGCAGGGAATGCCTGTAAATTAAAAAAATCAGATAACAAAAATAACATTGCCACAATTTTTTTTTTCAGCAATCCGTTCTGAAGGATCTGAGTAGATGCAGTTGCAATATGGACTTGGAGCGCAAATGATTAAACTTATAGGGAGAACAGTGCTATTTCTACTTGTCTTTCATTTGCATCTATTTGTTATTCTCCAGTCTTTTCTAGGGTAGCTTCAGGGATGAGTTCTGTCATGTCTTCCTTATACCACCACTGAGTTTAGAGGTCAGGAAGACCAGTAAATAAATCTGTAATGCTTAGTCCCATGATGTAGCTGAGCCTGGGAACATTACAGCTAACGCATTTGGAGGTGGCTTCTTTATGCAAGGATTTGGAAATGGGAGCTAATACACAACAAAGCCCAGTCACCTCCTACACCAGGCAAAAATGATATTTCAAAGCCCTTAGATAGGGAAGAAGTTGCTGTGTAATTCTTGTTATGGGGAGCACCCATCAATGTGACATACCATCCACCACAAGATTCAAGCATTCTTTCATTCTTCCCTCTAGGAAGTAGTCTTCTTGATTGGGTCAATTAGCTCTTATTTTATGGTTGGCAAATAAGCATGATTTTCTTCCCCTCTTTAGGAAAACTTCTCTCCAACTAGATTTCATATGCACAGTTCTTAGTGATAAGCAAGTTCTTTGTAATTGCACCGTACATTTATTCTATAGCAAAAGCAAGGTAAACTTGCTTTCTGTGAGCAGCTAGATCTTTACTCCAAGGATCATGACAATTTACCTCATTACCCAGCAAACAGAAACTTTCTAGAAGAAGGAGCAGGAGAGAAATACAAATAATGGGAAAAATTCTGTGGACTACCGCAACAGCATGGGACGGTCTAATCTTTATAAAGCCTCTGAACCAGATGGTGCCATTGCCTGTGATTCTACAGACAGAGGTGGCAGCTGCATTTATAAGCAACCATTTTCCACTTAGTCGCCCATGTGAAGGGAGTTAAGATGTTGGGTTTGTAAAACACTCAGCAGATAAACAAACAAAAAGAAATGAAATGTGAGACCCCTTGATAAAAGCTGCCTCAATTCTGACAATCGACATGAGCAATCTTCTCTCAGCACTATCATTTACTCCCTAAAAATTGATTATTTCCATTCACAAACAAAAAATGGTTTTTTGTTTTGTTTTGTTTTTGCTTTCTTTTAGGGCCACATATGGAGGGCAGGCTAGGGTGGAATCGGAGCTACAGCTGCTGGCCTACACCACAGGCACAGCAACCCCAGATCTGAGCCAGTCTGTGACCTACACCATAGCTCACCTCAACCCTGGATCCTTAACCCACTGAGTGAAGCCAAGGATGGAACCTACAATCTCATGGTTCCTAGTTGGATTTGTTTCTGCTGTACCACGAGGGGAACTCCCAAAAATGTTTTAATACAGTTTATCTTTTATAAAATACCAAAAACATCAAAAAATGGAAGACATACAATGACCAGTAGGCATATGAAAAAAGGCTCAACATCACTAATTATTAGAGAAATGCAAATCAAAACTACAATGGCTCAGTGGAAACAAATGTGACTAGTATCCATGAGGATGCAGGTTAAATCTCTGGCCTCACTCAGTGGGTTAAGGATATGGCATTGCTGTGAGCTGTGGTGTAGGTCACAGACGGGGCTCAGATCTGGCATTGCTGTGGCTGTGGTGTGGGCTAGCGGCTTTAGCTCCGATTCGACCCCTAGCCTAGGAACCTCCATATGCCTTAGGTGCGGCCCTAAAAATTCAAAACACAAACAAAAAAAAGCTGCAATGAGGTACCACCTCACACTGGTCAGAATGGCCACCATTAACAAGTCTACAAATAATAACTGCTGGAGAATGTGTGGAGAAAAGGGAATCCTCCCACACTGTTGGTGGGAATGTAAATTGATACAACCACTATGGAAAACAGTTTGGAGGTTCCTCAGAAAACTAAATATAGAACTACCACATGATCCAGCAATCCCATTCTTGGGCGTATATCCAGACAACACTATAATTCAAAAAGATGTAAGTACCCCTGTGTTCACTGAAGTGCTATTCACAACAGCCAAGACGTGGAAACACCTAATGTCCATTGACAGAAGAATGCATTAAGAATATGTGGTACATATATATAATGGAATACTACTTAGTCATGAAAAAGAACAATTAAGGCCATTGGCAGCAACATGGTTACAAATAGAGATTTTCATATTAAGTGAAGTAAGTTAGAAAGAGAAAGACAAATACCATATGATATCACTTGTATGTGGAAACTAAAATGTGACACAAATAAACTGATCTACAAAACAGAAACAGACTCACGAACACAGAGAACAGACTTATGGTTGCCGGGGTTGGGGGGGAGAGGAAGTGGGATGGATGGGCAATTTATGGTTGGTAGATGGAAACTATTACATTGAGAATGGATAAGCAATGAGGTCCTTCTCTATAGCACAGGGAACTACATCCAAACTCTTGGGAAAGACCACGACGGAAGATAATAAGAGAAAATGAATGTATATATACATATATGACTGAGTCATTTTGATATGTAGCATAAATTGATCCAGTACTATAAATCAACTATAATAAACAAACAAAACCTCCCAGGCATAACGTACACTAATTTCCACCTACACTATCATTTCTATACTTTCCTTCAGAGTAAAACTCTTTGGATAAGAGGTACTACTCAGCTTCTCTTTACTTCTTTGCCTTATTAGCCCCATGGTTGGTTTAAGTGACATAGTATACTGTCCATTCTCAATTTCCATTTCCAGGCTACAATTCCTTGGCACTTTAGACTCCTATCTGCAACCCCATCCCCACGTGGATGTTCAGTAGGTATAACTTAATATGTTCAGAATAGAATTTCCCACCCTCTACTTTCAAATCCAAGCTTTCCTAGTGCTTCCTATTAAAGAAAATGATACTCCCACTCACCCAGTTGTTAAAGCAGAAACTTAGTAATTAACCCTTTTTCTCAGACCCCAGTTCCGAAGAGGCTGGATCGGTTCTACATCTGGTGATGGAAGAACTTATATAATAGCTTGGTGGTTTGATTTGAGGACGTCCCTGCATCTACTCTTAACTACGACAATCCATTTTTCACAGAGAGTCAGAGGAGTTGTAGCGTCAACACTTGAATCAGGTCACCCTGCTCCTCAGAAGTCTTTAATGTATTCCTATTACTCTCATAGCAGAACCCAAATTCCTAATCTGGCCATAAGGGTTTGCCTGATTGGACTCACCAGCCCTTCAATCTTGCCCCGAACTTTCTCCCTCTCACTCACAGTGCTACACTGGCCCCTCCCTATTCTCTGAACATGAAATATACTTTCCCACTTACCCAAGGCCTCTGCAGGGTCCTCTGCCCTGGGTGCCCCTCCCTGTCTTTTGCACAGCAGACCGTCTAAGGTCTCCCCTTAGAGAGAAGCCTTCCCTGAGCATCACATCATAAATGACCTCTCCCATGACAGCTGAGCTGGTTTTCATCACGGCACACACACCTCTCCAACTCACTTCCACCTCCCAACCAAACCCCCATCCTGTGATGTAAACATCTTGTGGGTTTGTTTGCTTATATTTCTCTTGGCTTCATCATAGCATCTCTAGTGTTTAAGCACAGACGCTGAGACAAAGTGGGTTTTCAATGAAATCTTAATAAATGAACAAAAGCTAGGCTTGTTCTGACCAAATTTGACCAAATGAAACCAGCTCCATGTCGTAAGCCCTTTATCAGGCCACCTCACACTCCCAGTGAATTAGCTCACACCAAAGACTGATTGACCAAGATAAGTTGTGCTTTCCCCCTTAATACTGAGAGAGGGAAAGAAATATTCTTTTTTTTTTAATATATGTGCAATTTGCATTTTGGAGTTGAAGACTTAGTTTTATCCCAATGCGAGAGATATCACATGTTATTCTCAATGTCACACTCTATAAAAGATACTCCATTCATGTTTAAAAGCCAGTGCATATTAATATTTTAGGAGGTCATGGATACTTTGAGAGTCTGAGGCCAAGTGTGGATCAAAATAAGTGGAAAAAAACCTCACTTACATAAAAAATGTACACACAATTTGAGGGATACATGGGCCCTTTAAGTCTATTCACTGTGCACTTTGAGGATTGTAGGTCCTAAATAAACAATTCTGTATTTACTTGAATAACAAGACTCCATTTCCCTCCACTGTAAATCTAGGATCATTGATGGTTTTGCTCTAAATTCTTCCTTAAGTAATTTGAACTTCCCCATTGCCCTCACAGACTGAAAAAAAAAAAAAAAAGAATATGTAAATTAGGGGAAGGAGTGAAAGAAAAGAAAGAATATTAATATTTACTGGACCCTAGCAGATGTCCAGCACTCTGCAGTATACTTTCCCCAAATTACTACATTTAATTCTCTTTTTTTTTTTTTGTCTTTTTGCTATTTTCTTTGGGCCGCTCCCGCGGCATATGCAGGTTCCCAGGCTAGGGGTCAAATCGGAACTGTAGCCACTGGCCTACGCCAGGGCCACAGCAACACGGGATCCGAGCCGCGTCTGCAACCTACACCACAGCTCACGGCAACGCCGGATCGTCAACCCACTGAGCAAGGGCAGGGACCGAACCTGCAACCTCATGGTTCCTAGTCGGATTCGTTAACCACTGCGCCACGACAGGAACTCCACATTTAATTCTCAAACAATGCTGTGAAGTCAGTAAGCCCCATTTTTGCAGATTAGAAAACAGTAAAAATGAAGTCAAGAAACATCCATGTAAGAAGTCCATCATGGAGACGGGATTCACATTCAGATGGCAAATTCATGTCCTTTACGTTGTAGCATTTAGTTATATTTTTTAACTGGATCATTCATTCTTTTATTTAACTAATGATCTAGACACTCTCCTCAACTCTCCGACTTCATCTTCTGTTATTCTCACCTTTGCACCCTTGACTCAAACCATTTGGACTTCCTTGCTGTTTCTTAAACTAAGTTTCTTAAACAAGTCAGCTATGAGAGCAATTAAGAGATTCGGCAGTACTACTGTGATACCTAATTATTTCCATGTATGAGTAAGAATCTATGCCTTCCTAAGAAATGTGGGTTTTTTGGTAAAAAATTTATTTAGAAGATGATTACCTCAACCAAGATACTAGCAATGCAGATATATTTGTTAAAGAATATAATCATGTATAGAAAAACAATTGCTAATTAAGGTGACTACAGAACACATAGTGTTATAATAAAAGCATAAACATAACCTCATAAAAATGTGTTAATAACTTACCCACTTTATTAATATTAACTCCAATTCTTTAAAGAATTAATAAAACCACAACAGATTTATTTATGGAAATTACAAGCATATTGAGTTCAGATGCTCTACTCCATTTTACATGATAATTATTGGCCAAAGCACATATCTTTCAAGTTGGGAATATTGGGGGAAATTTGTGCAATTTTTCTTTTTTAAATGCATATTTTTATATGTTGCTATCCTTTTGCTTTTCTGAAAACAGAAGCACTTTTAGTCCTCGTGACCTGTGAATATCAGTATATAATTGAAAAGACTTATAAATAATAAAGCATCCATTTGATATGGTGAACATGTTAAGATTGCTCTATGCTTTGACTGTAGCAATTATTATAAATCTTTTATTGGTGAATTTTCCTCTGCAGCCATCAGCCATGCTCAGGCACGTCTCTCTTATTCCATACCAGCCAGCTAGTCTCCTGCTGTTTGATCTCAACAGCTCATAAGGACACCATGGAGGCTGGGACATTGTTAACATGAAATATTTCTACAATGCAAAAATACAGGGAGAAGGTTAGGTGAAACACATAACCACCACTGAGACTTTATAATCCCCTTCCTCCTCAGACATAACTACAATATCAAAGCTGCTGTAGATCCTTCACCATTCTTATTTTCATTTTCCTTCACATGTTTCTATTCACAAGGGATAAAAGTATTATGACACTTTTATTTATTCTATCTACCATTAGGCTCTCAAGATTTGATCAATGTGGATACATGAATATCCAGTATTCATTCATCCTAATATGCATTATACCTATATAATATATCACAATCTACTTATCATTTCCACTATAAATTTTCATTTATATTGTTTCCAATTTTCACTACTAAAATCAATGCATCAATGAATATCCATGGGCACACACGTGAAAATTTCTCTACAGTGTATGCCTAGAAGTGGAATTATTAGTAAAGAGTGTAAATTTTCAACATTACTGGATATGGCTAAATGGCCCTCTAATATGGTTTCACAAGATGTGGTATATATACACAATGGAATACTACACAGACATAAAAAAAGAACATAATAATGCCATTTGCAGCAACATGGATGGAACTACAGACTCTCATACTGAGTAAAGTAAGTCAGAAAAAGAAAGATAAACACCATATGATATCACTTATATCTGGGATCTAATATACGGCACATATGAACCTTTCCACAGAAAAGAAAATCATGGACTTGGAAAATAGACATGTGGTTGCCAGGAGGGAGAGGGAGAGAGTGAGATGGATTGGGAACTTGGGGTTAATAGATGCAGACTATTGCCTTGGAATGGATAAGCAATGAGATCCTACTGTGTAGCACTGGGAACTATGTCTAGTCACTCATGATGGAGCATGATGATGTGAAAAAAAAGAATCTATATATGTATGTGTAACTGGGTCACCATGCTGTACAGTAGAAAATTGACAGATCACTGTAAACCAGCTATAATGAAAAAAATAAAAATCATTATATAAATACATACATATATTCTCTTATCAATACTGTGTAAGGGTTTCAAATTCACTGCAGTCTCTTCTGTGTTTGATGCTCCTGGTATTATTTTTAAACTATTTTTCTTATCTGATGGGTATAAAATTACATATACTAGACTTTAGAAAATTGTACTATTTTGGAGTTCCCATTGTGGCACAGCAGAAATGAATCTGACTAGTATCCATGAGGATGCAGGTTTGATCCCTGGCCTCGAACAGTGGATTGGGGATCCAGCACTGCCGTGAGCTGTGGTGTAAGTAGTAGATGTGGCTCAGATCCCGAGTTGCTGTGGCTGTGATGTAGGCTGGCAGCTGTAGCTATGATTCAACCCCTAGCCTGGGAACTTCCATATGCCACGATTGTGGCCCTAAAAAGAAAAAAAAGTACTATCTTGATTACTAGTGAGCTCAAACATGTTCATGTTTATTGGCTGTTTACTTACCCACTTTTATAAACTGGCTGTTCCTCATTCTCATTTTCTTATCCTACTTAGTAAGTTGTTTTTCATTTCTCACTTATTTGTTGGAGTAACATATAGCCTAGAACCCAAAGTTTTTGAGTTTTGTCTTGCTTTGTTTACTGTATAGAAAGACTCACATATACATATACATATACATATATCTATATACATACACACACTATCATTTCTTAGTCTGTAACTGGACTTATTTTTCTTTTAATACAGCAATTTTTAAATAGTTTTGGTAGAGTCAGATTGCTCTCACTTCTGGTTTATGCTTTTTTTTTTTTCAGTGTGTCTTTGAGTAAAATGCTTGCTACCACAAGGCAGGAAAAGGTACATATTCATTGAATATAATGTGTATTATACATACAGTTGAGCAGCATGCGTTTGAACTGCATAGGTCCACTTATATGTAGATTCATTTTCAATAAATACACACTACAGTACTACATGAACCATGGTTAATTAAATCCGTGATGCTGAACCATGGATACAGGGATCCTGTAAAGTCATACCAGGATTTTGGACTGTATGAAGGGCTGGCACCTCTACCAACCACATTGTTCAAGGGTCAAGTTACATATTCTCCTATGTTTCCTACAGTATTTGTTTACATTTTGTTTTCCATGTGTATGTCTCTAAATCTGTCTGGATTTTATTTTGTTTTAAAACGTGAAAAAAAAAAAAAAAGGAGTTCCCGTTGTGGCTCACCGGAAATGAATCCAAGTAGGAAACATGAGGTTGTGGGTTCAACCCCTGGCCTCGCTCAGTGGGTTAAGGATCCAGCATTGCCCTGAGCTATGGTGTAGGTTGCAGATGTGCTCGGATCCTGTGTTGCTGTGGTGTAGGACGGCATCTACAGCTCCGATTATCCCCCTAGCCTGGGAACCTCCATGTACCGTGGGTATGGCCCTAAAAAGACAAAAGACAAAAATTAATTAATTAATTAATTAAAATAAAAAGTGATGTATAAACATAATTTTATTTTTCCATTTACATAGCAAATTACTTCAATATAATCGATAATCTATTTTCTCCACACTTATTTTTAATACCCTTCCATTTGTTTAACCTCCCATGTGATCAGTTTCTGAGATCTATATTCTGTTTTGCAAGAAAGATATATTAATAACTAGGTATCTCCCCAGCAGCTTATAGCTTTTTACAACGATATAAATTTTTAAAAATGTAGGGACATTTCTATTCTTCTGTGGTATAAAAAGACTCAAATAATTCTTATATCCAACAAAATTATTACTTCTAAAATCTGTCTCTAAATGCTCTTGGACTTTCTTACACTTATGTTCTTCAAATAATCACTCTGTTACTTACTAATACTTATATGCACTTCTTATCTTATTGCATAGGCCAGGACCTAGCTAAAATAAACTAACAGCATGCATCCTTCAGGAAGAGGGCAGCATTCTTACTATCAAGTTAAGGTTTTAAATTGTTATTTTTAAATTCCTATTTTCTTTTTCTTTCTGTGTTGATATTGGACATGTGTGTTATCTTAGAAAACTGTTCAGTTAACCTAAGATAGCAAGTTACTTAAGTTGTTCGGCATAACACATTCAGAATATTCTCTAAGGATTTAAAATTTTTCACCTGATATTAAATTACATTGTTTTTTATCTCTCATATTGTCTATATGTGTTTACATGTGTCTTTTTTAAGGATCAGTTTCATCATGGATTGTCTACTTTAACATTCTTTTCAAGAAAGCATTCTTTGTATTTTGTAATTTAATGTTTTTGTTTGCTATTTTATTACCCCTTTTCATGTGACTTCCCTCCTACTCCTCTGCAGGTTCTCTGCTGTTTATTTTTTTTAAATGATGATTTTTATTTTTTCCATTACAGTGGGTTTACAGTGTTCTGTGAATTGTCTACTGTACAGCAAAGTGACCCAGCACACACACACACACACACACACACATATATATATTCTTTTTCTCACATTTTCACACTATCCTCCATCATGTTCCATCACAAGTGACTAGATATAGCTCACTGTGCTATACAGCAGGATCTCATTGCTTATCCACTCCAAATGTGTTGCTTATTCTTTTTTTCTTTCCCCTGTGGTCTTAGAAAGAGGTATGTATGTATGTATGTATTTTAATATATGTACAATGACTTTTTTTCATTATAGCTGGTTTAGTGATCTGTCAATTTTCTACTGTACAGCATGGTGACCCAGTTACACATACATATATAGATTCTTTTTTTTCACATCATCATGCTCCATCATGATTGACTAGACATAGTTCCCAGTGCTGCACAGCAGGATCTCATTGCTTATCCATTCCAAGGCAATAGTCTGCATCTATTAACCCCAAGTTACCAATCCATCCCACTTGCTCCCCCTCCCTCTTGGCAACCAGTAGTCTGTTCTCCAAGTCCATGATTTTCTTTTCACTTGTGCTGCTTATTTTCTGACTGCTTCTATTGAACTCTCCCATTCATTTATTTTCAAATGACTTATTATTTTCTAATACATACGTTTATAATTAGAAAGTCCCCTTTAGCTGATTACTGCATTTACATTATTACATGTACCATAGTCATTTAATTATAAATACTGTGTGATATCTATTTTACTTTCTTCATTAATTCATAAATTACTTATTTTTGTGTGAGGTTTTTTTTTTTTTTTTTGTCTTCTTAGGGCCACACCCACAGCATATGGAGGTTCCCAGGCTAGGGGTCTAAACAGAGCTGTAGCCGCCAGCCTACGCCACAGCCACAGCCACGCCAGATCTGAGCCATGTCTGCGATCTATACCACAGCTCACGGCAACACCGGATCCTTAACCCACTGAGCAAGGCCAGGGATCAAATCCTCAACCTCATGGTTCCTAGTTGGATTTATTTCTGCTACACTAGGAAGGGAACTTCAACTCATGAATTATTTAGAAGCCTATTCTTAAATTTCCAGTTTATGGGAGAATTGGGGCTGTTTTTTTATAGTCCATGCCTAATTTTATTGAATTTATTAAATGGAATTTTGTGCTACTGTTTTTGCTATCTTATATAATGATAGTACCAACACACACTGGTCAAGTATTTCCATATGTTTCACACTATTCTAAACAGTTTATATGTTTTAACTTGTTAAACTCACAAAACGCCTGGGTACTAGTATTAGCTATAATTTACAAATGAGGACTCTGAGCCATAGCCACATAAAGTAACTTAAACACAAGTTACTTTATGTACTAAATGTACTAAATTGTACATTTATCTTAACTATTAACCTTAATTTTTTCAATTTTTTTTTGCTTTTTTTTTTTTAAGGGCCACATCTGCAGCATATGGAAGTTCCCAGGCTAGGGGTCAAATCGGAGCTGAAGCTGCCCACTTACACCACAGCCACAGCAACTCGGGATTCGAGCCAAGTCTGTGACCTACACCACAGGTCATGGCAATGCCAGATCCTTAACCCAATGAGTGAGGCCAGAGATGGAACCCGAATTCTCACGGATACTAGTCGGGTTTGTTACCGCTGAGCCACAACAGGAACACCACTAACCTTAAATTTTTAACATGTATGATTATATAATGATGTATTATGATAATCAATAATTTTATATTTCTGAACAATGCAAGGAGGTCAGGAAGGCTTTATTTCTAGCCCCTCAAACACATCATTGTTGTCTAGAACTTTATTTCCGCCTTATTTAAAAACAATGCTAGCTGCATTTTGAGAGTCATTGCTTCTCACACCCTGTTGCTTATTTCCAGAATCAATTTCTTTCTTTAAGAGTTAGCAGCTCCTTCAAAAAGAATCTAAGGGACAAATTTTCTAAGTCTCTATATGACATAAATGTCTTTATTTTCCTTTGTTTTTAAATGACAGTTTGAGTATAGATTTATAACTATTGTTTTTTTTCCCTCAACTTTTTCTTTTTTTTTCTTTTTTGTCATTTTTAAGGCTACTCCCAAGGCATATGGAGGTTCCCAGGCTAGGGGTCAAATCTGAGCTGCAGCTGCCAGCCTACACCACAACTACAGCAACACAGGATCCGAGCCATGTCTACAACCTGCACCACTGTTCTCAGCAACACCGGATCCTTATCCCACTGAGCGAGGCCAGGGATCAAACCTGAGTCCTCATGGATACTGGTCAGATTTGTTTCCACTGAACTACGATGGGAACTCCTCCCACCACATTTAAAAAATGTTTTCCTGTTGCTGTTAGTTTTTTTCCTGCACTATCACGGATCATGTGTTTTCTCTTTGGCATGTTTAAAGATTTCCTTTTTCTTTGCATTTCACATTTTCAATGTGGTATGTCCAAGTGAGCCTGCTTGTTTCTTCAGTGTGAGAACCCGTTTGGTTCTAGGCATCTGGATTATCCCCTGTTGTTATATCCTTCTCTATTGCTTCTCCTTCATTCTGGCTATGCTTTCCTTCTGGAGCTACTGCTTTAGAGTTTTGTAGTTTTAGAGCTTATATTTAAGTTTTCTATCATTTTGAATTACTTTTTTATATGGTGTGAACATAGTGGTGCTTTTTAAGGTTACTACCAGGTCTTCTCTAAGAACTAAAGATCTAACCAAAAAAGGACACGATTTGGGGTCACTATGTATAATCAGTATCACAGCAATATTAGACGACACGAGATACCAGCCTCTTTGATATCTTAATCTCTCTGAAAAGCATGGGATTATAAAAGAGTAGTTCAGAGATATTTACTCTTTTACATATTTCTACATATGTACGTTTTTCAATGATTAACAGAACTAGAGTTTAAAGCCATCATCATCGTACTTTAGATACAAGATAAGGAGACCGTGTTGAAACACCAGGAACCAAACAGTTCAGGGAGCTTTAACCAACCTGAGTCACTAGTATCATGGGTTCTAAGGAAATTAAAAACCTCATTTGCACAGGCTGATTTCTTACGGTGTCCTGATGCAGCCTTGTTCCAAACTCTCACTGCTGTGATTTATAAGAAATGAAGGAAAGTAATAAATTGGGCACTTTCTTATCAAAACCACTGGAGGTTTATTTGAAATTTAGATGTATTAACTGGAGACATTTATGAATTTCTGGAAATTGATGTCAATATTTTCAAGTAATGAATCATTGGCAAAGGAGCGAGAACAGAAATTTTTTTATAATATGGTAAATCCTAGTCAGTAGTTTTCTGTATTTCTCTCTCTATTCCTGTAATATAAAAGAGAGAGATTTAAAAGGAGAAGGGGCAAAAGACTATAAAAAAGGATCAGAGGAACAAAAATGGTAGGAATGAAAACCGAGAAAGGAGAGCAGAGAAAGAAAGAGATGAAAGGCAGAGAACAGAGATGGGAGGACAGGAAAACTGAGGTGGTGAAAGGAGAGGCAAAGATAAGACACAGAGGGAGACAAAATAATCACCTGCCTGTATTAGAAAGATGCAGTTTGCAAACCAGGGAGGTGATCTTAGATGGGATTCAAGAGATGTAATTAATCAACAATACATCTCAAAGTATTTATAAATACTCAATCTTAGGAACAGTTTGCTGCATAAAAATCATATAACCATGACGTCGAGGATACTTCCTGAATCCATCTTGATATCAATGTTGAAAATGAAATGTGAAAATAAAGGAGATCTGTCAGAGAAGTGGGCCTTGGGGGAGCAGAGCCTCAGGCTCCGTAGGCCTGTGTAAGCTGAGGGCCCCAAGCAGCCAAATCCAAGCCCTAAGGCAGCAGAAGCCCCACCCTGCTGTGATCTTACCACTATGGAGCCCATGGGTACCCTCCCCAAGTCTGTTCTAGCTCTGCAGGCATTAGTGAGCCCAGCAGGTCCCAGGAAAGGGCACCAATGGCAAGGGGGGCCTGGCAGGTGACCCCTGAGAGGTCAGCATGGACTTGAGCTCAGCCACCTCAGCTTCAAACCATGCAAATCCTGGGCTTAGAGTGACTCCTGTGTCCCCAATGAGTAAGACATCACCTTGTCCCTCCCTTTAAGGGGCCAGGAAGGAGCAGAGAGCAGAAGTGTTGGGTGGAGTCTTTTTTCCACCAGACTTGACACTGGAAATGATAGAACAGCATCCCACATTTGACCAACACAGGGTGCCTGCCACCCTTTGGGAAGACTTGCTGGCCATTTATAGAAGTCCTGAGTGTATGATATGAAACAGGTTCTCTCAAGTTTCCCCCATCTTTTCAAAAGAAAAAAAAATTTGCTAAGAGAATAGGACTTTAAAGTTCTTGATTACTTTATTAACATAAGGTGATGAACGTGTTAATTAACTTGATGGGGAAAATTCTTTCACAATTTATAGGGTATACCTAATCATTCTGGTATGGACTTTAAACATCGTAAACAATTTTATTTGTCAACTATACCTCCACAGTGCTGACATTTTAAAGTTATTTTACTGTATCAGTGTCTTCCACATGAAAGAAGTTCTGATGGATGATAAAAAAAATGCTACACCTTATTTTTTTTCTCTTTTTTTTAGGGCTGCACATGCGGCATATTGTGTTCCCAGCCTAGGGGTTGAATTGGAGCTGTAGCTGCTGGTCTATGCCACAGCCACAGCAATGC
The DNA here is from genome assembly GCF_016906955.1 of Phacochoerus africanus. Taxonomy (NCBI): domain Eukaryota; kingdom Metazoa; phylum Chordata; class Mammalia; order Artiodactyla; family Suidae; genus Phacochoerus; species Phacochoerus africanus. Next base: position 21,288,246 of record NC_062559.1, on the reverse strand, counting down.
GGGATCTGAGCCATGTCTGCGACCTACACCATAGCTCACAGTAATGCTGGATCCTTAACCCGATGAGCGAGGCCAGGGACTGAACCTGCGTCCTCATGGATACTAATCAGATTCATTTCCACTGAGCCACAATAGGAACTCCTCCTTCCCACATCTTTTTTTTTTTTAATGGCCTTGGGACAATTTATTAGCAATGTTTAGAAAAATACATACTTTACAAGTGCTTTTGAAAGAAAAAGGAAGAAAAAATCATGGGAAAGAACTGTTTTCTGAAAATGATGCTTAGAAATGGAATTTGTGGACCTCCACTAGAAGAGACTCCAGGAATCACCCACATCTGCATTCATTCAGTAGGTTAGAGGAGGTGAAGCCAAAAGCCACACAAGAGGAATAGGATGGTTCACTACACTATGCCAAACTGCTGAGATTTAGGATGTGTTTTCATGTGATACATATTGCCCTCTGTGTGCATTTTATTCCTCATGACTATATAGAGAGTTAACCACGCTAAGTACCTTTTTGAAAGAGCTAATCATTCTCGCTGTTATAAAGTGCCTGATTTACGTTTAGAGATAGTAAAATAACACACTTTATAACTATCCTTTTGTTAAAATTCATATGAAATTTGTCTTTTGGAAGTGGACTGGCCAAAACATCTCTTTGAAAAGTAGGCATTTGTGTTTGTGCACTGGTTTAGGGGACAAGGGAAAGAAAGTGGTGCAAGGGGGTTTATCATAAGACAAGGTTAACCATTGTCTTTTATGTCCTGTGCACTTTATTTTACTTTGCTATGCATATAAAGGACAAATGAGTCCTAATATTACAACATCTCATCTTTCTAGACATTAAAGAGGTTGCCAGCATGTGACAAAAGTGGAGTTGTTGAACTATTTTTGCGTATTTTGTGTTAAAATGACTGTCTTCTGAAAGTGATTTATCTCCAAGGATTATAGATAATTATACTCATCCACAACAAACAGGAGAATCATTACATAAAAGGAACAGTGTTAAATGGACAATTTTGTGGTTGATGGTGGAAACAGAGAAGTACCTTGCGGGGCCTCCCTGGAAACAGACCTCCTGTGTCCCCTTCTCTGGTTTGTAGAAAAACTTTAATCTCCTAGGCTTTCCCCAAGTTCCAAACAGCAAATTTAATCAGAGAGCTGTGGTATAGGTTGCAGACATGGCTCGGATCCAGCATTGCTGTGCACGTGGTGTAGGCAGGCAGCTACAGTTCCACTTGGATCCCTAGCCTGGGAACCTCCATGTGCCACAGGTGTGGCCCTAAAAAGACCAAAAAAAAAAAAAAGTGAAAAAAGTGAAGAAACAAAGAAAGGAAACCAAGCAAGACAAAATAATAGTTTAGTCATAATACAAAGTCAAGGACATTTAGTTTCTCCTTAAGGGCTATAGATGAAATCCTAAGCCATATCCTTGAGTCGTTTTGCAGCTACTAAAGCCTCCACCAGGTGGACAAAGTTACCTGCATGCTGACCACCAGCAAGTAGACCCAGCACAGGTTGGAACCAGAAGGCTGATGACTGAGATTCCCTAAAACATCACCATAAACCAATCAGAGAACTGTGCACAAGGTGATCATGTAGCAGCCTAACCCCCACTACCACTGTCTTTAAAAGCCCTACCCTGAAAGCCATCAGAGAGGTTGAGTCTTTTGATCATGAGCTGTTCTCCTCACTTAACCCTGCAATAAACTGTACTTTCCTTCACTCCAACCCAGTGTCAGTAGATTGGCCTTGCTGTGTGTTGGGTGAGGGAACCCAAGTTTGGTGTGGTAACAGTGATAAACTAAAATACTTCTAATGTAGGAGTACCCATCATGGCTCAGCAGTAATGAATCTGACTAGTATCCATGAGGTTGTGAGTTCAATCCCTAGCCTCACTCAGTAGGTTAAGGATCCAGTGTTACCGTGAGCTGTGATGTAGGCTGCAGATGTGGCTCAGCTCTGGCATTGCTGTGGCTGTGGTGTAGGCTGGAAGCTATAGCCCTGATTTGACCCCTAGCCTGGAAGCTTCCATATGCCATGGGTGCAGCCGTAAAAAGACCAAAAAAAAAAAAAATTCTTCTAATGTATATGATTCACAAGATGTGTTACGTTCATGGATCCAAATTATCCTTCATGCTTTCTCCTCTGCATGAAGTTCTGGCCTGCACTATCAGCCCACACAGATGACATGCAAACAGGAAACCTATCTATGTTTCTAAATGACCTGGGTGCTTGACAGGAAAAGCTGCTTCTGCTCCTGGTCTTTGTGTTTGCCTAGGATGGAGGGAAGGAAAGCAGCTCTGCTGTTCTGGGGGAACTTCAACTCTCTGTCTTGAATTCTGAAGATGAGCAAACTCTTCTAAAGGGTTGTTCTGCCCTCTCTCTTTTTTCCCCCTAACTTTCTGTTGTGTCCCTTTTTTCCTCTTCATTCGGAAATGCCAGGGAGGTTTGGGAAGCAAAAGGTCATGGGTAGGATCATAGAGGAAGAAAGCCATGCCCATTGCATAGCTGCTCCAGTCCAGACCAGTTTGTCCTCCTTCGAGGCCACTTCCCAGCACCAAGAGGAGTGTTGGGAGCATTAATTCTTTAGCTGCTATGATTCTGCTTAGATTATCCCAAGTAGCAATACTCTAACTAAAGAGCCCTCTGTTTTAAAATTAAGGTGACCCTAGCACTTTAGCCTGTTTAGCACGGTGCCATTAACATTGTATGGCAAAGGGGAAAAAGTCCCCGCCTTCTTTTGAGACCATGTTAACTTTTTTGAAACGGGGCATTATTCTTTTCAGTGAATAAAAAATTTAAGGTCAGAGCTGTACTAGAATATCCAGATTCCCTGCAGTTGGTTTTCTGCCACTGAAACCTCAAAACCAGATATTCTCAGCAGTGGAGTGCATATATTACACAGGTGCATCAAAGATTTATCACTCCTCGTGGTCCACCTCCGGGGAGCATTTCATCATCGAAGAAAATAACTAAACTCATTTGAGCCCCTCTTTAATTTTTAAAATGAAAATCTATATCCATCAGGCATATGTCAGAGTTTGCAGAGAGAGAAAACGAAGATAACTTTTGGGAAATTTCTCTTTTCTTTAAACACAGTTACCAAGCACTCAGATTACAAAAATATGAAATTTCATTTAGTATTAATAAAAATTATCTACCAGATGATTACCAAGTTCCTAGTATCATGCTAGAGATCTAGGATTTCTGCTGCAGCTTAAAACACACACTCACACACACACACACACACACACACACATGCACATACACGTAATTTTATAGGTACAGTTTTCTTCTTCCAACATATATCACTATTGTTTTATCTTTTATAACTTTCATTGAGGAGGAGTTATCAACATGAATTGTGTCTGCATATGCAGTCAGTTTGGCTTTTTGATGAAACTGATAAGGCAATTCAAAAACAACCACACTCATGGCGTTTTTCTAAAATTCTGTACTTGAGCCAATCTGCTGAGCATAGTAGTTTGGGTTTGTTTTGTTGTTGTTGTTGAAGATATAGAACTTTTTTCCTCTGGGCTTGGTAAAAGAAAAACTGAGAAGGGAAAAATCAACTGATGCTTATAAACTGTACATCAGTTATTAGCCTAAATAATTTGTATGTATTATTTAACTGTCACAAACTTTTATAGGATAGGTATTTTTATTTCTCTATATCCAGTCTGGGAAAACTAACAGAGAGTGAAACAACTTTCCCAAAGTTATAGAGCTAGGACTTGAACCTAGGAAGTATCGTTCAAGAGTTCCATGTCCAACTACTAATCTCTATATTCAAACTCTCTAACTGGGCACACAGAGTATAAGCAGAGAAATAGCACTGATGCAAATTAACTAGATGTAACTGAGGGTAAATAAGTCAAAACTATGAATTTCCCTGTTCCTGATCTCAACGCTTTCCAAAATTGTCTTTGTCATGGACAGTATTCTATGTACGTCCAGGCACTCGACATGGTGACCTATCTGCCGGAGGCTTTCAAAATTCAACAATGCTCTCAAAATATAATTGGTCTTGCTCATTCTAAATATGTCAAACATTTGCTAATTATCATAACAAAAACATGTGGAAATTCAAATTGTTTCCAAATTTTTATAATTCCTTGTAAGTCAATATTTTGTAAAACTTTTGCAATTAACATAAACAGTTTTAGTTGAGCACTAATTTCTTAATGAATTATGTCTATTATGAATATCAGAAACTAAATGAATAAATAAATGTATATGTGAAAATTACCTGCATACTTTTTTTTGTTTGTATCCAAGGGATTGTTATTCACTTTCATTCCAATGATATCATTTCAGTATCACTTGTGTTGCTAAATTCTCATGTTTTTTAAAGCTCTGTCCTCTTCTTTGAATCTTATTGCTATTTCATGGAATTCTTCACTTGGATATCTAGTATGCTTTCGAAAATCAACATATCGCCATTCCTGAAACTTCTAGATCTGCTTAGATTAAATGTATTCTCAATGCTCATGGAGGGGTGCATGACTCAGGGTAAAAGAAAACTTTAAATGAGACATTTTGTGATGACAAAAATTCATCTGTAACTCCATATTAGTCATCGAATCCTAACCCTGATCATCAAATTTAGAACTCATTCAATCCGCCTGCTTCATTTTACTGATAAGGAGGCTCAGATCTTAACAGGAAACATGACTTGTCTAAGATAATCATGAAAATGTAGCTGAGCTGCAAGTAGAATCTTAATTCCTAATTTTTTGTAATTGCTATTATTTTTATACTGACTAATGAAATAAATTTCATATTTTATGGTAAGACAAGAAAAATTTAAACATAAAATTTCTCTTTGTCCATTTGGGCCTCCTCGCTCCCTTTTTATGTGTGTTGTATACCTGCTCCTTAGGAAATAACATTCTCAATCTCATAATGGGTCACAGATCCTTAGAAGATAACCTTCCTTCTTAATCTTGTAAAGGGGTACATAACCCAAGACCTACTATTTTCTTTGTACCTGTTGATCTGGATTGTGTAAACTGTCACTAAGAAGTCACTTGACATAAAACCCTTTGTCTCAAAAAATTATGTGACTGTGCTTTGATCTCTAATGGGTAGAACAGTCCTGAGAGCTCTCTGAAAGACTGTCTCCTGGGTTATAATCCTCAGGCTGGCTTGAACAAAATTTTCAATTTCTTTCTTGGATTGACTATTGATTAATTTTTTTGTCAATATGGGTATACTATGAGCCAACCATACTACTTGCCTTATCTCTTGTAAACCTTAAAACGACCCTGGAAGGTAAGCAACATCAGCCTACATCACAAAGGAGGGACGACAAGCTCTGGGAGGTGAACCCACTCATCCAGATTCACACCCTGGAAGAGTCAGAATCCCAAACCTTGGTTTCCCTCCAGATTCCTTGGTTTGAGTCAGCTTTTCCAGACCACTGCCCCTTCTGACTCACTTGCTGCCCTCTTATGAATGCAGACTGCATAAACACAGCAACACTTTGACCATAACCATTAAACACTGCATGTTATAAGGCTTTCGCAACACAATGCATTCAAATGTGTTAATAACCACATATTTTACACAAATGCTATGACTCCTCAAATTGTTCCAACTTGTAAAATATGTCTGCAAATCATAAGGTAGCCAAGTATTTTATTATGCTTTGTATTTGATTTGTCTGCAATTGGGTGTCATCTACTCAGATTCGATTAAATGGTTTATTAAGGTGCCCAGTACCCCTTTTCCTGAGTCACCACAGACTTTATCACTATAAATCAGTATCTTTCAAATTTAGTTTCATGACAACTCAAGATTTAGTGCAGATCAAAAAAAAAAACCTCAAAAATAATTTTAGTTCACTCATATTTGATTACTTGTATGTTGGAAATCTGCATATTCTTTATATTAACTTAAACTTGGAGTGAATCAAGAAGAGATCTAAGTTTTAAAATAGTATGACAGGAGTTCCCGTCATGGCGCAGTGGTTAACGAATCCGACTAGGAACCATGAGGTTGCGGGTTCGGTCCCTGCCCTTGCTCAGTGAGTTAACGATCCGGCGTTGCCCTGAGCTGTGGTGTAGGTTGCAGACGCGGCTCGGATCCCGCGTTGCTGTGGCTCTGGCGTAGGCCAGTGGCTACAGCTCCCATTAGACCCCTAGCCTGGGAACCTCCATATGCCATGGGAGCGGCCCAAGAAATAGCAACAACAACAACAACAAAAGACAAAAGACAAAAAAACAAAAAATAGTATGACAACTGTAAGTAATCGTAGAAGAAAAACAAACAGGACAAATTATTAAAAAGCCATAATACTAGGAAGAATTTGAATAGGTAGTAAGCAATGAACACTTTCTCACCTACATTAAGTGTCAGAGTTAGAGACACTCTCAAAGACAACTATAAAAACCTTTATACCATCCTTGGGGATGGTACAGTCCTAAACCAATGTGATAATTTTGGAAACTCTGTCCAATAGCAGTCCAATTTAAACAGTGACTATAACCAGAACAAGCAGTTATATGTTCTCCATCCTGGCCACAATGAATGCATTATGTGGGCCATCTACCCAATCAACTGTTCAGCAATCTAATTCATCTCATTAAGACAATCTTAATAAAAGAATCAAGTAAACTATCATCTGGTTGTGTCATGCATAATAAATCACCAACAATTTATCAAAAATGTCCTTTCATTCTTCCTTTATGGATATTGCCTTAGGTCAGACACCATCACCTCTCACCTGAATTACTGTATTAAGCTTTTAATAGATCTCCTTGTCTCTGATCTCATCAACCCCATATTACCCTGTAATGACTTCTCATCACCTTGAGGATGACTAGAAACTCTTTTTTTGTGCTCCGTCCAATGCCTTTATTCTCTGGCCACACTGGCCACTCTCTCATGGAAAACTATTTTCCAGTCATGTTAAATTCAGTGCTATTCCCAGACCCAACACACTCCTTCTCCTTCCTTCTACTGGGACACTTCCCCTGAACAGGATGCTTCTCTCTCCCTCACTTGGTTGATGTTTCCTTTCACATTCTACTCAAATGTATTTCCCCTAAGCAAGGCTTTCCATGATGTTCCTCAGGCTGAGATGCTCTTCCTCTATGCTCCCATTGAACATCTACTAAATCATTCATTCCCAAATGGTATTTACCATCTCTCCAATCAGAACGATTTCTCAAAGCCAAAGACTGCAGGTTGCACCTACTATCTGAAAGAAGAGTGCTTCTAAGAAGCCTCCTGAAGCAGAAATGGAATAAAGGGAAGAAGCACTACCTTAGGACACATCTTGCTAACATATGCACAGAATTGATCAAGATAAAGCACAGTTTAAAGCTATGGTGGCTTGATGCTGAAATGCTGAGTGCAGTTCCCAGGAAAGGAACCTGGGGGCGAGGGGCACTCTGCTGGGGTACATCCTGTCTCAGTAATACTTACTGCAAGACAAACACTGAACACTATTTTCACTTTTCACCTTTCTACATAAAATTGAAAATCCCCTTCACATTTCTTTCAGTTAGCACAAACAGATACTAATGTAGATCTTTTGTAACAGCAAAAGGGCATAAAAGGAACTTTAGAAAAGTGGGAGATACCTGTATGTCTTATTTATGTTTCTGTCCTAGTATCTAGTTGAGCGCCTAGAACATGGAATGTGCTTAATTGATGTCTGCTGTTAAGGTGAATATAGGATCAGAATTTACAACTCAGAATTTCCCCAAAGAGTCTGATTTTAAAAATTACTTTGATACTTATTAAAAATGCAGATCCTCAAACTAATCCCTTGGAGATTCCTATTGACCAGGTTGAATTAGGGATAAAGATGACCTATGTTATCAGGTGTTCCAAATGATTTTCGGACAGGCAAATGAGGAAAGGAAAGAATTGCTACAGTTATTTAACCATGAGAGATAAGAAAACCTATGTCTTTTTACAAAATATGTCTATCTTGAGGGATCCATGCAGCATTCCCCTATCCTCATTTACCTGCTACCTATCTGTGCTATGCAAGTAAAAAAAAAAAAAAGAAAACAATTTTTCATCATATAAAAATAAGGGCATGAGGATAATCTAGCTTGAGCTCAGAATATAAACTCAGCAAGGGGCCTGGTTATGACTTCAACATTGTTTGTATTCTTTCAGCTAGTGTTTTCATTGTGCCCTGAAAATGTCATGACTCAGAGTAGTTATTTGCAGAATTGCTTCAAAATTTTGTCTAAACCACTATAATTTCACACCTGGCATTGAAACTACTTAGTTTGCCTGCAAGAACTCCACTTACTTGGCGAATATACAGGACTTGCTGGCACTAAGTTAGTGTGTAATGTTTTATTCTTTAGGAATACATACTAGTTCCAAAGAAGATAGTGCTCCACCTTTGCCACCTACCCTACATAACTCACTCCTTAATCCATGCAGTAAACTTTATGCCTCCACGATTCAAAGGAAACTTTCTTTTGAAGATCACTAATAATCTCTGCATTGCCATGTCCAACAAACGTATTGGTATCTGTTGACCTCTGAACTAACACCGCAAGTTTATTCAACACTTGTTCTTCATTGGCTTCCTGGTTTTCCCATTTCTCTCAGATGCGGCTTTTGGGTCTCCTTTGCTCATAAATTCTTTTTTTTCTCCTGTTTCTAAATAGGTTTGGTTTCATTTTGAAACCTAAACGTGTCAGTCTAGCAGTTAGGTTCTACCAGATTTGACAAACTGTTCTGGCCTCATCACACAAACCTCTTCTCCATGTATCCTATGGCCTAGACCTGTTCTAATCACATATGACTTTTAAAATAGTTAAAATTAAATGAAATTAAAAACTCCTCAGTCATACCATCCACCCATCAACAGCGACATGCGGCTAGTGGCTACCATACAGTACAAGACATTTATAGAACATTACCGTCGGGGAGAAAGTTCTGTCGGGCAGCACTAAGGTAGTTAGACTACTTGACTTTCTCACCTCCAAACTTCTGTCCATTCTGTTCCCTATACCTGGAATGCTCTCTACCCACCATTCTTCTTCCTATCGAAATATGACCCTTTCTTCAAAATTCATTCTAAATACTTAACCTGTCTGGACTCCCAAAGTGCTTTATACCACTCTTACCCTCTGTTCTGTCATTGCTGTTGTGAATGTCTGCTCTTCCTGATTAGAGATTAAAGTGTCTGAAAATTTGATATTTACCAACTGTTGCTGAGTGCTAAGAGTCTTAGGTCCTCATAACTCCACTGTGAAATGTGCGTTGTCTTGCTAAATATTATCATTAAGGAAACTGGGGGAGTACTCGTTGTGGCTCAGCAGGTTAAGAGTCTGACTAGTATCCATGAGGATGCAGGATTGATGCCTGGCCTTGCTCAGTGGGTTAAAGGATCCCACATTGCTGTGAGCTGTGGTAGAGGTCACAGACGTGGCTCAGATCTGGCACTGCTGTGGCTGTGGCAGAGACCAGCAACTGTTGCTCCGATTTGACCCCTAGTCTGGGAACTTCCATAGGCTACAGGTGTGGCCCTTAAAAAACTAAAAATAAAAAAAAAAGGAAAATGGGATTTAAGATGATGAAGCAACTGGCCAAAATGAAGGTTTCAAGACAGGAGGTGATCACGCAAAGTCCCAGAGTGGTGAGCCTTGAGTCACCCCGGGAGGGTCTGACTTTAAAGCCCACACCCTTCATCATAGGGACGCACTGCTTCTTCCACCTCATTCACCATATTAATGTTCACCCCACATGCCTCATGACACCAGATACAGCTCCATTGGTGAATAAATGAAGAGTGAATAATGCTTTATATGTATAAGGTAATTTACAGTTCATAAAACTTGTTGACAGCCATAATTTATTTCCATATGATTTCCCCAACGGCTCTGAGGTAGCTCTACAGGAAACATTATCTCCATGTCACAGAGTTTGAGAGAGTTCGGAGGCCTCCTGAAGTCCACGCTGCTATTTAGTGATGAGAGAGGACGTGAGCCCATGGCTTCTGCCTCCAAGTTCCATCAGCCTTTCTCTCAAACCCCTGAGGGTTCAAAACTCATCAATAATCAACAAAGATGACTGCGTGTTAAAGCTTAATGTACTGCCTTCTACGTGCCCTTTTTATTCTTTAAAAAACATGAAAATGAGACAATTGTTGATGTCTGCAGGAGGGAGGAGGCAGTTTGGTCAAGCTTTCAGTGCTGGTTAAATAGGCACAAATTTAGACCTTCATCATATTGTTTCTGCCCTAACCCCATTAAAATAACTTGCTTATATTAAAAAAAATTCTGAGAATAGTAATTAGCAATTTAGCTATGAATATGTATGATTATTTTTAAGTCCACTAATAATATGCATGGGTCTTATCTGTAATTATATCTGCATTTTTTTCCTTTGTTTCTCTCTCCTTCAGGAAAGACATTTAAAATGTATTTGGGAAAGGTTCAAAAAAATTAATTCTAGTACTCATTTTCTAGAATTTTCTTAAATGTTTTGTGGCTATAATTATTTTTGCCTTCTCAAGGCAAACAAAATATCACAATGTGCATTACCATGTTTGTTGACAAAATGTGAGATTCAAGGATTTAATTTTATACCCATTAAATAACAGAAGAAAAGTTATACTATATTTTCTTCTTCATTACATTAATTTTCTCATATACTTAAACAGTTTTATATTTTGTCTTTTATCTGCAATTACACATAAGAGTATTATACTTCCATTGGGAGTTCCTGTGGTGGCACGGCGGAAATGAATCTGACTAATATCCATGAGGATGCAGGTTCGTTCCCTGGCCTCACTCATTGTGTCAGGGATCCAGGGTTGCTGTGAGCTGTGGTGTAGGTCACAGATGCGGCTTGGATCCTGCATTGCTGTGGCTGTGGTATAGGCCAGCAGCTGTAGCTCCGATTCGATCCCTAGTCTGGGAACTTCCATATGCTCTGGATGTGGCCTTAAAAAAGCAAAGAAACAAAAGAGTATTATACTTCCTACCAGTTATTTCATAGCCATCTTTGAGCTTCATGTATTTTGTGTACATATGAGGTTATTTGGGGGTACGATTTAGGAGGATTAAACTTACCTCCTTCGAGTGCCTTTTCTGAGTCATGATGAAGATTCTTTATAAAAAGTCTTTTATCTAATCTGAACAGGAGCCTAAAAAATAACTGACCCAAGACAACCTGGCCAGAGAGTGGCAAAGTTCAGTTTCAAACCCAGGCCAGCCTCATTCTAAACCATATGACCTTTTCACTATGAATGACCAAACAGTTGAATGGCTGAATATTAAATGAAAGACCTCTTGGTTAAAACATAAATGCACCTGATACCTATGCACCCAAATTTTTATTCGATGAATAAATAAACAAATGGGTAGATAGAGCTCAAGACACATCAGCTCATTTACTTCCCTACCAAAAGAGAACATCTTCAAATAAACATTCAAGAGAAACACACTATAAAGAAAATGTTTCAGCAATAATGGGGCTTTTATAGGATTACTCTCTCTAAGTTCAACAGTCTTAATGCACAGGCAATTTGCTTGAAGTGCATAATGCCCTTGGATTTCAAATTGAGGAGTCTGATCACCTGGAAACAGAAAATTAAAAATCTGAAATACTGTTAATACATAGACTGAACTTACTTAGGACTTTACGTGCTTCCGCATAAAGTCAAAGAGATAGACACAGGAGTGATGTTCGCTACAACCAAATATTGCCTTAATTCCAAATTCAATTTCTGCAATTTGATCTAATGATCAAGGCATATGGGGCCTCCACACGTGAAGAGCTTATACCAATTTAAAGCAAATGCATCACGTAGGCAAGACTGCAGTCACGTAGTAGTGATTTTCTTTTGATGTTTCATTCCATGTTTTTTTTTATCCCATACCTGCAGCCACTCTGCAAACCACAGGCTAATTTAAAAGCATTGTACTTCTTCTCCATGATGCCAATCTTTCTTCCCACATCCACTCTTTTTACAAATGACTGCTAGAAAAAATTTCCGCAAAGATAGTTTTATCACCCGCTCAAAGTCTATCACAGTTCTCAAAAGCCTGGTATGTAACAGACTCTTGAAGTCTTTACCCCTCTCACCAGCCTAGTCCCTCACATCTCTCTAAGGCAGATTCTCCATTAGTTTAAAAAATAAAACAAAGAATAATCTTCTTCCATGCCTGGAATGAAGTAAATTTATTTTCTTATCTGTGCTTTCTGGCATACTAGTGATCCTAATTTAGAGTTTTTGTAACTGCTTTACAAATTATTTTTGACATATTTTCATATGGGTGTGCTATCAGCCTCTGTATCAGTCAGAGTCTCACAAGGAAACAGAATTCATCCCAGATGATTCAAACGAAGAGATTTTAATGAAAGAGTAATTTATCAAAGTGTAGGGAAAGTTAAGGAACAAACAAGATGGCAAGGCATCTAGAGACCAGCCCTGGTGAGAAGACAGTGTTACCAGTGGGAATGAAGAGACACAGAGGAATAGCACATCCACAGGAGCCCAGATAAAGCTGGAGGCCTGGAAGAGGGCAGCCTCGATGGATTGACAGCCAGAAAGGACACCACCACAGCCAGGACATAGGGTGGAACAGGATGGGGAAAAGAAACATCCCCCCCACTTTCTCTTCTTGTCCTCCAGTATCTTGCTTATGCTTCCCATTGGCCAAGCCCAAGATGACTCAGATGGGAAGAGTGTCCAGGACATGTAATCTCTCCAGAAGCTGTAAGGGTCAGCTTCCCAGGGTACCAGGAGCACACACAGAACCATAGAGAATGGATGTGGGGACATGGCAAATCCCCAGCTCAGGCTTTGCCTTCTGAAGGGTGGCAGGGTCTAGATCACCCATATTCAGAGTGAGGAAACAGCTACAGGTCTCCCTGAAATCACAGTTATGTGTCACTTTGAGAAACTTGGCTTAGAGGCTTAGCTTTCTTACCTTTAATATGACAATAACACTCAGTGTATAGACTTCTTCCAAATACTCAAGGAAAAAAATGTCTACAAAATTTCTAGCACAGTAAGCTCTCAATAACTGGTAACTACTGTTACCAACAATGAAAACTTATCCTAAAATAAATAAATGTGTGTAATAAAATAGTTTAAAACATATATTTATACAATAAATAAATAAAGTTTAAATCCTGTTTTAAGTCCTACAGGAAGTAATAATAAACTGACTCTTATAGGACATTTATAATACAAGAATGAACCATCAAAGATAGAAATGAACTAACAGAAGGTGAGTGGTCACCTTTGGAGCTCACCTCTACCCCACATCCCCTTGCCTCAAAAACTATGGCAGGACATCTTCAGGACTTGGCAGGCTGACTATTTCATTTTACACTAGTGATTTGGATGCCATTTCTCCTCCTTCCACTCGGTAACAGACGGTGCCCTGGACAGCAGTGACATCTGCAGCCCCAAGGGAGGAGGGTCAGCACAAATTTTAATTTTGCTTTTGGTTTAGGGCTTTCAGTACACAAACATTTTTTTTTCCTCCCTGTCGGTTTGCATCTAGCTTGGTATCTGACATTTTTAAATGCTTTATGTATTTGGATTGACCCAGAAATTTACAGTTCCATGTTTTTGCTTATACTGCTTTATATCTTTAATTCAACCTCTTCGGTTTAAAAAAAAAAAAAAAGGGCAAGTGAAAATATGAAAAGTACTCTAGCTATCATTTCTATATCACTAAGAATATTAAGAAGAGAGTATTCAGCTCTTTTTGAGATTCCTATCATTGCAAATGGTAACACTTTAATATTTTAAATAATAAGAAATAGGAATACTAAGGGATAGCCTATAAAAATCTGTAAGCAATTTTACTCAACTAGAAAAAGGAGCTCAAAATCTGAGAAAAGAATTTATAAAAATTCACTGGAAAGGAATGAGATTCTTCCCTGAACTCAGCCATGAGAGTAAAAATAAACAAATGGATAGATAGATAGATAGATAGTTTATTCTTAGAAGGTCAAGTGTCTGCACCAGGAACAGTTTAATCCTCCTGAGATCAATTGTTTCAGGGGAATTTCTGTAATGGGAGTCTCTCCTGATATTTGAATGTTGTGGCTACATTTGGGGCCATAAAAATTTCCTATTCAGGCATCCCACAGAGAAAAAGCACCTATCCCTAAGTATATAAAATAATACCCTCATTGTTGAGCCCTCAATAGTATTTGTAATTTCCCTATGCCCAGGCGTAGTCTTCCAAAGGTCAAAGAGAACTCCGAAGGCTATGTTTATAATACAATTAGATCAAAATGGAAGGCTGGCCTTGAGTAGCTATTTCTAATGGGAGTCAGTCACAGGACAATAAAAACTACCTTTCATGCCCAAACGTTCTCCTTGATCAAGGAGAGACTGACTAGATAGAATCAGAACTCAAGGGTCATTTCTGATTGGCCTCAATCCAAACACTACAACAAAACTCAAGAAGCTTCACAGGTAGTTCCCCTTGTGGCTCAGCAGTAATAAACATGACTCCTGAGGATTCAGGTTCAATCCCTGGCCTTGCTCAGTGGGTTAAGGATCTAGCATTGCCATGAGCTGTGGTGTAGGTTGCAGATGTGGCTCGGATCCTGCATTGTTGTGGCTGTGGCATAAGCCAGCAGCTGCAGATCTGATTTGACCCCCTAGCCTGGGGACTTCTATATGGCACAGGTGCAACCCTAAAAGGCAAAAAAAAAAAAAAAAAAAGAAGAAGAAGAAGAAAAAGAAGAAGAAGCTTCATAAATAATCACTCAGTTAATTTAGGTGTTTGGATTATACAGATGATTCAAAGTCCCTTTCATCTTCTTAAACTTGACTGATTCTGAATTTACAACAGAATATTGAAGCTCACTTCAACTATGCAATGGGGAGAAGAAGAAAATAAAACAAAATAGGCCTTCTTTTATTTTGATGCCAGAAAGGCAAATAGAATGTCAGGTATAAATCACTCAGACTAGGAGCTCACATTAACAGCAATCCATTGTAAGATAAGGAGATATATAGGATTTCTGGTCCTGGTTCTTTACTCTGGCACTTAAACAAGTAATTTATTCCAATTGATTTCAGTTTTCTAATCTGTAAAAAATAATTCAGGGTAAGTAGTTTCTAATATTTCTTCCAACTCCACAAAAAAGCTGTTGTTTTCTTTATCAAAAAGGATAAATAAAATTTTGTGAATTGTAGACCATATTTCAAAGAGGCTACATTTCAAGTGGGTCTGAAGCAGCCAAATGTATATTCAGAAACTTAAACATAAAAAGTAAAAGAAGGAGCTCATGATTGAATTCAGTAAATTCGTTCAGTAAAGTTGCAAGAAAAAAAAATGCACAGAAATCTATTCCATTTCTATACACTAACAACAAAAGATCAGAAAGAGAAATTACGTAAATAATCCCATTTACTATCTCATTAAAAATTATAAAAAAAAATCTAGGCATAAACTTATCTAAGGAGGTAAGAGACCTGTACTCTGAAAAATCTAAGAGGCTGATGAAAAAAAAGTGAAGGTTACACAGATAGAAAGATAATTACCATGCTCTTGGATTAGAAAAATCAATCCTGTCAAAATGACTATACTACCCAAGGCAATCTACAGCTTCAAGGCAATCCCTATCAAATTATCAATAGCATTTGTATGGAATGAGAACAAAACATTTTAAAATGTGTATGGAACCACAAAAGACCCCCAAAGTCCTCGGGGACTCATATATATACATAAATTAGGTTTAGATGATTTCATGTAACAAATCTGATTTGATTTTTAATTTTTGAACATATTTACTAATTCAAGAATGATTTTAAACCCTCAGGGAGCAAGAGGTGGGGCAGGATGGTAGGGGGCATTTCTAGCTATCTTCCCCCTTCAAATGCAACTTTTCTGAAATAAAATGAAGAAACCCAAATTGTAATCATAATAAAGGTTCTCATCTGATTCCAAAAACAAGCTTGTTTTTCTCCTTGGAAATGAAAGTTCCTGAAGGGCAAGTCTTTGTGGCGCTTGGCCCAGTATTATTTCTGTCATATAAACATCATGGAGTGATTGTAATGGTACAGTTTTTAATCCTACTCCTTATAACCACAAAGAAACCCAGGTAACTCTGTGCAGGTACAATGATGTTTGACTCTACTAAGTTGGCTTGTTCTCTTGAAGCCAAAGCAGTTCTGAGTTTCCCCACCTTACTGCCAAGATTTATATGTACCCTTCCCATACCCATTAACACGTCTTGAGAGCAACCAGTTAAGTACATAAACCAACAAATGAAGAAAACGGAGCAGCAGAATTCCAGACACATTTTATACCTCTTACTGTTTATTTAGTTTGCAGTTTTTTTCATAGGAAAGTCTGCCTACTTCTGCACATTTTCAGTTTTCTCCTGTGCATTCCGTATTACAATTTCAAAATAATTTGACCATAGATCCAGTACTATGCAAGTCCCTGAGTGTGTAATAATCATCAAAAAAACTTGCAAAGGCTATAGCAGTAGGATGTGCAACATATTTTATGATGTCAACGGCGCTGCCAAGAAGGCAAGAAGAGCTCGAAGGAGTGCATGAGAAAATCCATAGGATAAATAGGCTTCATTAATTTCTGAGCAGGCTGCATAAATTCATTAACGCTGACAGATTAATAGCATGGCAATGTAAATGAAAAGTCACCAAAATCCATTTTTTTATGAAAAAAAAATCAGAGATAATTCATCTTATAGAGTCAAAATTTCATTCTCAAAAATGTATAGGTATGGAGACTTTCTCAAGTAAGTCCTTCTATCCCTAAGTCACTATAGTTTCTGTGCAGCCAGATTTTCAGGTAATAAGAAATATAAAATGTGGAGTTAACTCTTGGATGTTAATCTAGTGTTTATTCTGAGTTGCAATGAATGAATGCACTAGAGCAGCAGAGTCAGGGCCAAAAGAAGGGAAGGATTCATTTTGGAAGGGCAGAGAAACAATAGTCTAGAAATGTGTCAGGACAGGTTATACTCATTCAAAGCATCCAGACGATTCAAGAGAGCCAGGAGACTAAGATGTGGTCCCTCCGGATGTCTCAAAAAAGGGAAGTTTTCAATCTGGAACCTGAAAGGAGCATGAGATGCACCTGAAAATCAAGCCGGGAGAGACTTCTTTTTCAAGAACTGGTTAGCTGAAAGAATCAACTGGAGACAGAAAGAATCTGGGGGCTAGGAAGTAAAACCTATAGCCCAATTATAAGGACAGACTGAACAGTGAGATTGGGTGTAGTTCACAAGTGCATACAGTGTTTTCCTGGAGATTTCCTTGAAGTAAATCTACCCTCAAATTACATTTGCCATGTTAAAGATACTGCTGAGCTTCCCAGAAAGCCATCAGGGGTAAAGTTCCCCAGGCACAGGGCCGTGGTCCTTGGGAAGTACTGGTGCTCTCTTGAGGAGTTACAAAGTCATCAGAACAGAACATACTATGAGTGTCTGTGTTTGAGATGGAAAGGACGGAGCCAGCAATGAGGAACTCTACCTGAGTTTGCCCCTGTTTTGATAAGACGTATTCTGTTTATTCATATTAAAATTACCATCATTGGGAGTTCCACTGTGGCTCAGGGGTAATGAACCCTACCAGTATCTATGAGTTCACTGGTTCAATCCCTGGCCTCACTCAGTGGATTAAGGATCTGGAGTTTCTCTGATCTGTGGTATAGGTTGCAGACTCAGCTTGGATCCCGCATTCTTGTGGCTGTGGCGTAGGTCAGCAGCTGTAGCTCCAATTCGACCCCTAACCTGTGAACCTCCATATGCCTCAGGTACGGCCCTAAAAAGCGCCCCTCCCCCCCAAAAATTACCGTCATCACCACCCTCATCTCTAAGGATTACCCAAGTCTCTTGTTTACATTCTTCCCAACTCTGTCTACACTTAGCCCAAATACTCACCAAAGTTAGTGAGAGGTGGAAGAACAAATTGTTTGCCCAACCTCACAATCATCTGTCCTAAAAGGTCATTTAAACTTTCATCAAACCTGCAGCCCTCCGGGAAGAGGTGAGTCATGCCACCAGCATTGTCCTTTGAGGTCAGGCTTTGTGTCAGCCCTAGGGAAGATGCAGACCGACTCCACAAAGAAATCAGCGACCGGGACATTTTCTGTCCCTGGGCAGGCAAGAAAAGGCTAAATGGTTTTCTGGGTTCTATAGACTTAAACTTCCATACCAAATAAGGAAACCCCTCTGGGACTCAGCAAGCCAGAATTCCCAGAATGTTGGCCTTGTATTGAGATGTAAACAAAGGCTCTTAAAAACAGAGAAGGGTGAGGCAGGAGGGCCTCCTAAACTGATATGAATTATTTGTTTTTCTGCTTTTTTGGATCAGCTACACCCAGGCTTCCTTTCACAGGTACACACACACAAAAGAAGGCCTCTGTTTCATAAAAGTAGCTCCGACAAACAACACTCTTCAGGGTGCTGACCCAGAGCTGGCAGTCAGCCCATTCTCTGGGCTCTGGTCTGCGGGTGCCTTTCTCTTCCACAGCTATCAGCCTGCGTCACACCTATGCCTTCCCTCTGACTGGGGACAAAGAGAAGCCACAGTGGAAATCCTTCTGTGTGTTGCTAATAAGCCTATTTAGAGTCAATGAGAAAGCCTCGTTTTGCACCAAATACAGACCTCACGAGTTCTACTGAATCAGTAAAACCCGAAATGTTTCTGTGCACTCCCTGTCCTCATTTTACTTCAGTCTGGGAGGTCCAGCTCAGCAAAATGTTGGCTGTGTTGACCTCTAAGTTTCCTTCCTTCTCTGATATCCTCCGCCTCTCCAACCGCCTGCGGGATTTGAATCTTATTTAAATGATCACACATTCTGAGGGAGCCCTGAGCCCTTCTCCAGTTTTCCTACCTGGGCTCTGCTGAATCAGCATATTTGACATCTTGGATCTCTCTTGGCAAAGACCTGCATGTTGCTCCCATCTAACAGCTTAGCGAGCTCTGCCTATATTCTTCCTGAAAGAGATGTGGGCAGGAGACACACATAGCACATACTCCCACCTCCCACAGGCCAGGGAAAACCTTCTGAAGTGTTTCATTAACCAAGAACAGAAGGGAACTTCAAGCAAGCATTTTCATGTTCTTCATGAAAGATACTAATCATTTCCCCAAATGAAACGACAAATCGAATCATTGGACCACAGTGATGTAAGCAAATAAACCTGCAGCTAAAAGGTTCTATACGGGCCAGTGGTTTAATGGAAAGTAATACAGGGGTGAAATGACATCACCTATTGGTCAGAGCACCATCTCCCCTCCCAACAACCAGTCACATCTGAACTCAGCCCAGTGTTGGGATGCAGTGGAGAGGTAGGTAAAGCCGTAAGTACCACTTCTGTAAACAATATAAGTTCTACATTTAAGCTCACTGTTTTAGCCATAGAGCATTTTGGTAACATAAGGGAGAATCAGAGCAATTTGAATGGTGTTTGTGAAAGATAACATACACCAGTAACAGCCACCACCATCCACAGATAGAAAAAAATTAACATTTAGCACAAATTCATAGAGGTTAAGTTACTTGCCCAAGATCATACGGTTAAGATGCAGTGTTTGTCTACCAATGAGGCTGAGAATTTTACTAGACGCTGAAAACAGAAATACCTAGTTCCTCTTAGGTCTTATGATTTGGTTAATAAACTTGCAAGCACTTTGAACAGTTTTCACTTACACTGTAAAGAAAAATGCTTAGCTAAATTACTGCCCGTCTACATTTTGGTAGACCAGAGGGCTTGTTGTTTAAAGGAAGCCAGAGGTGAATTAATTTGAAAAACAAAGGAGCATTCTCTAATACTTATGTTTTATAATTCTGCAACTTATACAGAAATACATCTCAGGGAAAGATTGCTGAAAAGCTGTATATCATTTCAATTTTAATAAACCACATCACTTGTTATATTCACTGACTGGGAAGTAGTATTTAAGAAACCTGTGGTGAATCCATTTAATATAAGCAATTTGTCTGTATTGCAAATATTAACCTCCTGATTTACCTTAGAATTTTAAGTTTTTTCACATGTTCTTAAAATGAGGCATGTTCATGTCAGGTTCAATAAATCCTTCCCACTTATCGATAATACATTGTATTAATATGCTTTCAGCTGCAAATAAGAGAAAATCTAATGCAGCATAGCTTTAAAAATGAGAGGGTTTATTATTATCTCATAACACAAGAATGAAAGGGCATTCCAGGGCAGGTTAATTCAGAGATTCGAAAACATCAGCGGTGACTGAATTTCCTTCTACTTTTCTATTGTGCTACCCTCAGCATGATTTCCCCAGTGCAGGTCCAGCCACTAATTGCAACTATAACAATAACCAGACAACAAAGGCTCCCCACTCCCTGAAGCGTCTTGAAAGACTTTGCCATCTAGCTCATTGACCAGAACTATATTACGAGTCACCCTTTTAACCAAACACTGGCAAACAGGATAGGCCCACCATAAATGGACAAGACCAATCAGAATTAACTGGGCTACATGGGGTGCACTCTAAAACAAAGTGTTGTTCTGTAGCCTAGATCTCTACTGTCCATTGTGACAGCCACTAGCCATGGGTGGCTGTTCTCATGTATATGTAAACTGATTAAAACGAAATAAAATTTAGTTTCTCAGTTACACTATTTAACATTTCAAGTGACCAGTAGCCACATGTGCCTAGGGGCTATTCTATTGGATGACACTGATATAGAAAAATGTCTTTATCACAGAAAGTCCTGTTACATGGTACCAGCCTAGAAGAAAGGGAAACTGCAATTGGATATGTTATAGTACCTGCTGTACTCCCTGTGTAGCAAGCAATAAGCTTTCTGTGCATCACTGCTTCTAATCTTCTTCTGTATTATATGTTAGGCTGGATACTAGGTTGCTACCTAAGGATGGGAAATTTTAATTGGAAGGATCTTGAACTATTTCACAGGAAGGGCATGGTTAAGGTTTTGATCCCAGTCAGTAGTCTCCTTTGTTATCTCTGTTTTGTCTAAATGTCAATATCTTTCTTCCAGGCCAAGTTTATCCTCACAGTGAAGAACTTGACAATCTTCTCAGCCTCACGTCTCACAGCCTTACCCCTTATTCCCTTCTTCAGTTCCAGTCCTAAATACCCTTGTGGAGGGACTCTGATGGTCCAGCCTGAGTCATGCACCCAGCCTTAGACTAGTCAGTTGCAGTTGCAGAGACTTTAGGGAGGGAACTACGGTCTAGGGTCAAAGATCAGATACATGAACTGAGAAGGTCCAATCATGGATACTGAGGACAATTCATAGAGAAACCGGAATTCCAGGGTCTTCTCCTTTAACACATTCTCTGAAGGCTGAGTCCCTCAAGCTCTGACTCAGGCTCTTTGAAATTTGCTGTCCACATAATTTCTGGGTCTATCTCACTCAGTCTCATTTATAAGTTAGTGACTCTCCCAACTCTTTCTCTACAGCAAACTTCTTTCCTCAGCTTCAGACTCATAATTATGGGATTTCTCAGATATCTGCAGCTGAATCTCTCACAGGATTCTTAAGTCCAGCATATCCCAAAGAGAATTCATCAAACTCCCCTTCCCCTTATTCCCCAAATGTCCTCATATCCATATGTCAGGAACACTGTCTCAACCAATGATCTAATTTCCTAATCCAAGAGTCAAGTTGTCATCCATGGTTTGTCCACTCCTTAATCAATTGCCACATCCCAAATCTCTCTCTGAAACTATCTCGTGTCCATCCACTTCTCTCTACCCCCAGTGCAGTACAGGCATTCTAACATGGGTCACTCTCACCTCTGAAGGAATAACCATAAAAGCCAACTGGCCTCCTTCCTCCAATGTTATGCCTTGCCAGTGTTATGCTACAGCCAGAATAATCTTCCTAAAATGGAAATCTGATTATGTCACTGAATTGATTAAAACGTTTTAGAACCTGTTCATTGCCTTTCAAAACAAATGTGAACTCCCAGGTGAGGCATGTAAAATCTTACCTGCCTGCTCTTCTCCTAGGTCTCTATCCTACCCTCACACTGTTCTCCCCTCCCCCACCCCTGCCACAGCCATACTGAACTTGTTCAGTTCCTCAAACTGCCATCCTCGCTCTTGTCTCCTGGACTTTGTGCTTCCTTCTATTTGAAATACTAATTCTATGGATCACCTCTTTGTTCTGTCTAAACGTTGCTGGTATTTTAGTCTCCACTGAAACAATGCCACTCTTCTTCCCTATACTACCTTAGGTAGTAGCATGCTCCCACTACTCACCAACCATACATACCACATTTCACTGCAGGGATGTAACTTAACTATTCACCTTCACCATCAAATGGTAAGCCCCATGAGGGCAACGACCATTTCTGTTTGCTTTCTAATATGCCTCTGACATCTACTGGTGCCTGACAAAAAGTATATAATAAATAAGCTGCATTCAGCTCATTCATGCATTGAACAGGTAGGCTTTTTTTAAGAAAGCCTATTTTTGCCAAATACTATCCTAGGCACTGAATGTCACAGAGGACAAAGCAAAGTCCCTGCCTTCCTGACGCCTGTGTTTTTGTGAGGAAAGAAAACCAATGATAATAAACATGTTTAAATGTAATGAATAAACACATTCTTAACTGGTATTTTATATCATATTTTCCAAATAGTCTTTTGATTATTCTGTTACCTCATAATAGGTAGTATAGATATATAGTATGTTCCACCCCACCACATAGTATAAATGTAATTTTTAAAAAAATATAACACTATAGAAGGCATTTATAATCATGAAATCAAATATTCCAGTTAGATTTGGCTGAAAGGCACAGGCCTACATATGTTTATAGAATTATATTCTCATCTCCATATTAGCAGTGCAGTCAGAAATTTAAGGACAAAATACCGGAAGAGTAAATTTTACTATTAAATGATAGTAAAGGCTCTTTTACCATAAGCATCTATATTAAGCATTTCTGTTCATTAAATTTCCATTCCAACAATTAAAATATTTGTCACATTTATGCCAAACTAGGCCCCATCATCATATCTACATGATTAGAATGAAGAGATAGAGCTATTGGCCATCATTTTGGACCAATTAAATAATTTAACAAACATATAATGAATGCTATGATTTGCTAAGCCATGAAGATACAGGCCCTGCTCATAAGAGGCTAATCTCTAATCTACTCTCTTCATTTTTCAAACAATGTATCTTCATTAAATACAAGCTCCTTGAGGAGAGGGATTGGAGGAGTCTAACACATTATAATAGAGATTTAACAAAAGCAGCAAGTAACCAAAAATTAAAACTCTCCAGAAGGTTTTCTTAATCAGCCTTAGTAAACTCTGATCACATCTCATTTGATGTCTGCTTTGCCCTAATGTATCTAATTCTTTGTTCAGCTGACTATGTCGATCTTTTTGTTTGGATGTGTTCCTATTCTTAGAAACAAAATTCTTTTATAGTAAATCTCTTTTATTTCATCAAGTCATCCATCGTAGCCATGGAATTTCCTCAAATCCCATGGGTTTGAAGGAGTCTTAAGGTAAAACTTCTTAGAAAATAAATATTCCTTTTGTAATATAAATAGTTGGCCCCTGCATTTATCTGTTTTGTATGTTTTTAAGGGAGAGGAGGGATATCAAATTTTCTGAATATTGAGCCATCTGTATAGTCTTTCTTTCTTTGTTTCATTTTGTTTTAATGAACTGGTTCCCCAACTTGAAGTTTAATAAACACTGACAGAAAGACATTTTCTTCTAATGTTTCTGTACTTTTCTAACCCTTTCCTCATTCTCACTGGCTCAAGCCTTATTATAGGTTTTCAAAAAAAAAAAAAGGTTTTCAAAAATGCTTAACTGTCACTTGATTGCTTATATTCCCTGTCCACTTCTGAGTCCCTTGTCATGTTCTCCAGAGAGATGGCTGATTCCCAACCCATCAAGCTAATGCCTGAGTCCACTGCATGTTTTGCACAAAGACATTTCTAGACTCCTAAATTTATCTTGACTCTATAGAATAGATGTGCTTCTGTTTTAAGTTACGACCTGAAAAAATGCAAGAGTTTATGTTCCTTCCAAGTTCACCCTCAAGACACTTCCTTACGCTTCCACATTTCCAGCAGTATTAATGCTTCTGAGACCAAGAGCATCAATCTGACCCACTAAGAAGTCAGGGAGATCACAAAGAGGGAATACTTACCTCTCAATGGCCACTGAGGAAACAGGCCACTATACCAGGAAAACATAGTGAAATGGGTCAGTGCACCTCGGCCCCTCGCTGGGAAAGGCTTTCAGAGCAGTAAAGGGTTAAGGAGAGAATCAAGTGTCAAATCAGATTTCAGCCCTTCTGTCACCTTCAGTCATGTAGCAGCTATGTAGGGCTTTAGATAACTCCCTTAGGCAGAATGGGCCTCCATTTCCTTTACTGAGAAACAGAAGAACTGAGTAAAATGATCTCTATGGACCTTTCCAACTCCTTTACTGTATGGATATTTATGACTGAGAGTGCAATTTTTTTCTTTTTAAGTTTTCAGAGTATTTTTGGATCTTGATATGGCAAGCTTTGCAATCTACTTTGCAGATTTTGGAGGTACAGGTGCATCTGTGTACATTTCTTTAAATTGAGTAATTAAGACTCCCACTTTCAAATTTCCTAATGAAGCGACACACACACACATTACTGTATCTTTATAGTTTACTAATCCAAATAGTTTATTGAAGACAGTATGTATAACACATACTAGGGATTGTAAATTTTTGTATTTGAAAATTTGTCGTCTTATTTGGATGATCTTCTTTAAGACATCTTGAGTTTATCAGTCATCTTTAGCACAGGTGAGTATCTATTATGCTAATGAAAGGTCAGGTGCCTTTATTTCTATAAACTAATAGCCACCTGTTACTCAAATTGTGGCCCAGAGTCCACATTGTCATCATATCACCTGGGACTGGTCAGAAACTGCCTCTCCACTCCCCACCCCCACCCCCCGCTGCCCCGAGACCTATGAAATCAAAATCTGCATTTTAACCAGATGTTCAGGTGATTTACATGTTCATTGAACTTCTAGAAGTGCTATTATATATTACAGTGCTTCTTGCACTGCTTTAAAATAGGTGGCGGGGGGGGGGGTTCCTACAAGGGAATTAATAAATTAGCAAACTAACTGTAATTTAGCAAAGTGAATTTCTACAATTAATGCCTCTGGGCTTGAAATCATAGAAGCTTATAGTTGATAGTTTGTCCATTTCTTTTTAATGTAGTCTTAGGTCTACTCTTATAAATGGGGGGAGGAGGACTGGATGAAGAGTTTTTTCTATTCAAGACCAACTCACAAATACTATATACACACCGAAAATCAATATGAAGAATATTAAAATATTAGACTTTTTTATGATTAGGTAATAAGGAATATGCTATTTTTCTTTCACTTTATAGCTGGTGATTTTAAAATTTCATAATGCATCGCTGTCATACATAAAGTATCTTAAGAAAACAGTTTTCAATGATACAGTTAAGAACTCTGAAATACGTAAATAAAAAATAAATGGAGGATATAAAATTCAAGTATAAGTTCAAACAAAACAGACAAGGATCTCGTTGCAGCTCTAAGACAATATGATTTTTCAAACATTCACTAAACTTTTTGGGGTTCCATTTTTTTCTTATACAAAATAAAAGAATGCTTTTGATTTTTATGTCCCAGCTCTAAAATTCTGAAATTGAGGTTATGTCTGAAATCAATGCTCATTTTGTCAAATGCATATATTGAAATTCAGTATGAAATCTCAGAAGTGGACTAAATAAGTCATTCTGAAATTTCTGCTTTTTCACTTGATAAGAATGGGAACATATATGCTAATGGCCACCTTGTGGTGCTAATGTAAAGATATTGTCCCCAACATACTTTTTCTCTATGCAAGGAGCAAATGCAGATGACAGAATACATTTTGATGAAGGAAAAGTTACCTTAACTTCCTTTCATTCTGAATCACCAAATCAAATCGTATGGTCCATCCCCTTTGCAAACTATCCAATTCATTCATAAGGTCTCCATGATTGCTGAGTGAGTAGGTAAAAGTTTCCATCTTCCACAGGCCCCAAAACAGGGAAAGGTGGAGAGACAGTTACACGTCAAAAGCTACCTAGTTACTTTGGCACCAGAAAGTAAACTGACAGGACTTTCAGGGGCTAATTATTGAGCCTGCTATTTGGTTCATGGACAGAATGGCTTGTTTGCAGGAAGAAACATATTTGTGCATTGCTTTTTCCGTTACCACTATTTCTATCATCATAAATAAGAGTCAATAGGCCATTTCGAGCAGCATATGCTCACCACCATTTAGCATCTGAGTGTCAGCCATATGCAGGCTTAGCAGCCGTGCACCAACCTCCTGGCTGAGAATTAAAACCCACCAGACAAGAGAAGCACTTCACATTCATTAAGGCAGTGTGGATATGTCTGTGTGAGCAACTTGAAGGCAAGGTAGTCTAGTCTTTGTCTATACCTATAGCAATCTCTGGCATGAGGCGGGCTATCCCAAACAAATAAACGAGTGGATGGATAATGAATGAATGGGTGGATGGATGGTTGAATGAGGCAAAAAAAGGTTTTAAGAGGCTATATTGGGGAGTTCCTCTTGTGGCTTAGCAGAAATGAATCTGACTAGCATCCAGGAGGATGCAGGTTCCATTCCTGGCCTCGCTCAGTGGGTTAAGGACCCAGCGTTGCCATCAGCTGTGGTGTAGGTCCAGATGTGGCTCGAATCTGACGCTGTTGTGGCTGTGTGCAGGTCAGGGGCTATAGCTCCAATTTGACCCCTAGCCTGAGAGCCTCCATATGCTGTGGGTACAGCCCTAAAAAGACAACAACAACATAAAAGATGCTATATGGGGAGTTCCCATTGTGGCTCAGTCGGTTAAGAACTTGTCTGGTGTCCATAAGGATGCAGATCCCTGGCCTTGCTCAGTGGATTGAGGATCTGGCATTGCTGCAAGCTGCAGCTCCAACTTGACCTCTAGCCCGGGAACTTCCATGTGCCGCAGGTGTATTCCTAAAAAGAAAAAAAAGAAATACCAGATGCTATATGGAACGTACTGGATTTAGGGAGTTGGTCAGAGGATGCTATGTTGATGAGGACAGAGCTATTTACAATTCACGATGGAGAAACAAAAGCCAAGACATAATGTGACACAGGAGGGAGACTGCCCTGGAGGAGCAACTGTTCTGCACTTGCTCATGTCCCTGCAACATTGACTCTCAGGCCTCCCTAGGGAAGACACGAATGAGAATCACGGCCATTGCAAAAGTCAAGGGAAACCTCAAAAGAAAAACTCTCCACTGCCAGTCAGTCAGGGTCCAGCTGGAAAGAACAATGTCAGGCAAGGAACTGATCAGAGAACCGGTAGGAAAAGAAAAAATAAGCTGATGAAGGGGAACAGTGGAAGAGGAATTCAGGCAGATCCCTGAGGGGGGAAAACAGTGTGTAAAAAATGTGCCAAAACAAGGAGAGACGAGGAAGACCCCAATCCTCCAGGGAGGGTGTGTGGGCGTGTGGGTCAGGAGCAGCAGAAAAGCATTAAGTCTGAGAGAACACAGGGAGGGAGGGAGAGGTCAAATAGAAGTGTATAAAATAACACCCATCACCACTGATAACAAGTATAAAAGAATCCCTTTTTCTTCTTGAGAGAGACAAAGGGAATTTTAAGTAGGATTAAGTAGTAGTAGCTTTTAGAACTCAGCAGCTCTCAGAAGCAATAAAAACTACATAAATAGCTAAGTGGATGGTAGGAATTACTTCACTTTGGAATCCGGCCAGCATATCAAAGTTAACCGTAGTATCACATCTTTTTGAAAGCTTTCCTGAGATTCCGGGGGTGGGGGGGAACATCATCTCGGAAAACGGTACCAAGTTAATTTCAGGAAGGGGATGCGCCTCACGGCTTGAAGACATTCTCTCTCCCGAAAATTGATAGGACAGAAGCTCCAGCCTGCTGGGAAGCACTCGCTTATCCATGTAAATACATCGCCGGGATCGCCCCCCAGTGGAAGCAAATGATTACGTTCACAGACTACCATCGCCTAATGTAAGAGTTTACTCAAAACATCACCCGCAAATGATGATGCTCCAAATGCAGCAAAAAGGACCTTGTGGATATTCCGCTTTCGGGGTTCTCTGGCTTTTGCACTCATTGGGAAGAGCTGAGACGTAAACCCTATAAGGTCGCATTTTGACACATGCACAATGGTATACATTCATTTCTGAATGAGATGGAATTGAGCAAATTGGAAATAAAAATAATGTTCAAATCCTGGACCCTCTACTCATGAATATCCTGTAAATTTTCACTCCTAAGTACATTTCCTCTTTGTCCACTCACACACTTGATCATCTGCTTTCCTTCTCCAAAACAGAGATAAAAACTGGGCATTGATGGCAATTAGGGGTACAAGTATTTTCTCTCCCAACTGGAAATATTCATGTGTTACTGTTTTCAAAAAAAGAAAAAATGATAGAACACTGCATTCTTTATTGTCTACCCAGAGACAAGTTATTTCAGGATCATCTACAATGGAATTTGCATGAAAATCTGTTTACTGACCCCATCCCCTAAGGGTAGATTTGCCCTAGCACTTGGAGGAAACACCATTTTCATTGCACTAGAAATAGTTCTAATTAGACAGATTGTCACAATTTTAGCAACACCCGAATAAATCAAAGGAATATGAAACAGACATGCCACCAGGTCAGGATTCTACAACAACCCAGTTCGGTATTTATGCTTGAAGTAAGTATTCCATATATACGATCAACAGATGCTAAAAGGACATCTATATACGTCAACATTCGGGGGGAAATCTAAGTAAAAAGAAATTGATTATTCTGAAAGCAGTCTGTTTAAAAGTTGTGATTAGTTCATTACTAATCTCCTGCCAGTTCTATCCTATATGTGTCTAAAAAGAACTGAGTTCATCCGTTTCATGAGCTGGTAAATTTTCTGAAAGCAGTCTGTTTAAAAGTTGCGATTAGTTCATTACTAATCTCCTGCCAGTTCTATCCTATATGTGTCTAAAAAGAACTGAGTTCATCCGTTTCATGAGCTGGTAAATTTTCAACATCATCTAAGCAACAATAGGATGGGAATGTATAGACGACCTAACAGTAACATTCAGAATTTGAAACTAAGCACAGCGTAAAATACATCTGAATGAAAACCGCAAAGTTACTCTGTATATCAGCCCTCCTTTCAGACCTTTCTATAAACTGACCCCTCCTTATATCCCATTATTGGCTGACATGCAAACTCCGATCCAATAAGCTGAACCTCTCACTGTTTTCACCCATCTCTGTGCCGCTCTCCACTGACCCATCTTTCCCCTCATTTCGGAGGCTTTCTTAAATCTCTCTTGTTATCAAACATTCATCTCCTCCACGAAGCTTTAAGTTTTACAACTTGAACTTAGTCATACGTTTTCTGAACTTCCTTAATATTTCTGTCCAAATTTTGCCCTTAATCATGGGCGTTTTTGGTGGGTTTTTTTTTTTTCCCCCTCTGCTTATGTATGTGTTTGTATATATCTTTTTTTTCCCACCTAAACAACCTGATCTATTAAAGGTAACACCTCCCTCTTCGGCCTCTTCCTAAAGCTTCTATCAAGATCCTATCCCACATTTAACTTCTCTTTCTCTAGTTATTCCTTCTGAATTCTAGATGTATCTGAAAACATGCTTAAAGGTGCCCTATACGGCAGAAACTTCAGCAATCCTGCTTCTTTCTCAAGCTCTCCCTATGTTATCTCCTTTCTTTCTCCACCAAATGTCTTTAAAAGGCATTCCTTCCTCCACTTCTTCTATTCCGGTTCTGTCTCCAGCCCTCGTGATCTGATCTCTGTCACACTTCTGTCCCTCAGGCACGACTCTCAGCAGCACTGAACCTGCGTGCACCCTGAGTTCGCTCTCCTTC
The DNA here is from genome assembly GCF_016906955.1 of Phacochoerus africanus. NCBI lineage: Eukaryota > Metazoa > Chordata > Mammalia > Artiodactyla > Suidae > Phacochoerus > Phacochoerus africanus. The sequence goes on along the minus strand of NC_062559.1, from coordinate 21,258,350 downwards.
CCCAGCCTGCCATGCTCGTTCCCTCTTCTGGCTCCTCCCCAGAAGCTTAAATTGTCATCCCTCATCTCTGCTCAGTTTCCTCTGGCAACTGCATCTCCGTCCTTGTCTTTAACTTCCAGGTCTCCATCTGCCACTCCCTAGTCTGTATTTTTAGAGCCACTCTGTGGGGTCCCAGACCTTATGCTGCCACCTTCTGTGCAGTTCCACGGGGCGAGCTGAGCTCAGAAGCAAATGCAAGCTGATCCCTCCAAATTCATGCTATCTTCTCTGTGAAGTCATTACGTCACCATTTCCTAGACCTGGTCCACAGAGATTGAACATTCAGGACCTCCGCCACTCACCACCCCTTCCCCCATCCCCAGCATTAATCACTCACCCTGTACTGTAAGGCTACTAGGATGGCTATACTGTGTTCTACTCCTAACCAGCACGTCTGTCTCATTTAGGCTTGACTGCCCATCACCAGGGCTACTAGAGGGGCACTGACTGACCTTTCTCCTTCCTTTCCCCTGATCTCCAAAACTCCCTGCGCTTCTGCCAGAGGAATCTTTTAGAGACAGAGGTCTGAGCAATGCCCTGGATGAAAAGCCACAAATTATTTTACCCTATAGGTCAGATAAAGCCTCAGCACCTCAGCTCCGCAGCTTCTAGGAAGAACTCCCAGATCCCACATAAGCGAGTCCCAGCCTGTCTCCTTATCCTCTCTTCCCTCCCTCTCCCTCTTCCAACCATCCTCATCTTCATTCACTGTAGCCTTCCTGACCTTTTTTTTTTTTTTTTTTCCTGTACCTTCAACCAGAGGCCTGCCCTGGATCCTGGAATGGGCTGCCCTCCTATCTTCACATGGCTGGCGACGGCTGCCATTTAGGTCTGGTCTCAAATGTCACCTCCTTAGCAAAGCATCTTCACCAAAGAAGCTACAGAAATGGCCACCCTCTCGCCAGGGACCACTTGGTCACTCTTTTCACATTTCACACAGGAAGCCTGGAGTCAGAGCCTGCCATGGAGTGGCGGGGAGAATGACCTGTGTTCCCATCCCCATGCCCACTCCAGTTCTATGGCTGCTCTAGCACTTATCATGTTACATCTTTTATTTGAACAGCTATTTTCAAAGAAAGTAAATAGATGGAAAGGAGGACACATAAAAATGTGAGGGTATGGGGGGAGTCAAGGGATGAGTGAGGGAGGAGTGTCTACTTATAAAATGCTCATCCAGTGTAGAAGATTTTAGTGTGGAAAATTTATGCATCTTTGTAAAAATTACCCCTAACTTTTTATGTTCTTTTTAATCATGCTGCATGTATTTTTTCCATGTGTTTTAAATAATTATATATAGAATTAATTAATATAATCCATATGTGGATTAAAAAGGGATATTTATATTGACCTTGTATCTTGTATTGACCTTGCAAAATGTACTACCTAGCTCTTAGAAACTTTTAAATCCCATAGATGTTTCTATGTACACAATCATGTCATCTGCAAATAAAAAGTTTCATTCTAACATTAAAAAATGCACATTTAATGGCATATTATTTTTAAGCACTAGATACAGAAAGCAGAGCAACCAAAACCCACAGCAGAGGGCACGATGCAGGATACTGGCGCATGGGTCGAAATAGTTGAACACTCTCTCTGAGAAATTCGTTATGACCAGTCATCCTCACTACATTTTGAGCTCCTGGCAAAGCAAAATCACATCTTGCTTATTTGTCAATATCCCACCAAACCTTATAAAGTATTCTGACGAAAGTAGACACTCAATACCTCAGTGCGGGACACAAGACACATGTTCAATAAACACTTGTTTGTTGACTGTAAGAACCGATGAGCAAACCTAAGTCTGTTGAAGGATCAGTGTACGCTCAGCCCGGCTGCGAAACTCTAACAAAGGATGCAAGGAGGCAGAAAATACCGTCATCATTATCCACGCAGAAAAACTTCATCTCTCAGGTAATGATAAAACAAATGCTCAAAGGAAAACATTTCAGTGACTACCTGTGCACTTCTTTATGTGACTGTTCCTTTTTCCATGTGATCCTAACTTGCATCCAAAATTCTCCTCCCAGAATTCTGCAAACCATACATTTCGTCGATTATTGGCAAGAGTTCGGCTTCTAAAGTATCGATCAAATCCTATTTTAAAGAAGAAAAGAATGACTTTAATATTCCTTCAAAATCAAAACCAAATACTGTCAGGGTTTTTGAATAGATATTATATTATATTGTGATCACTGCATGAAAAAAATTTTAAAAATGGAGAAGGGCCAATAGCTCAGAAATAGGGTTCCCTTATGGCAACAGTCACTGGGGATCAGTGGACAATATTTCCACCCCCACCGTTCCCTATTCAGACACCTGGCTCTAAGGATGTGCGCAGCAGGAGAGCCTGTTGGGGTGTCATTCTCACCACCTCCCCCTCTCCCAGTGGCAGCGTTCAGGGACCTCATGCTGAACATTCAGAACGAATTCAGACTTTTCTCATTCTCCGCTCTCTCCTAGCGGAGTCAGTGTTCCAGGCTTCTGTGCATCTCACCTCGAGACTTATCTGTCCTGCATGTCCCATTTTCAGCAAATTCAATAAACTGATCCTTACTAATATAACCTCATGGAGTCCTGGGTAATGGGCTAACATGTCAGCCTGCTCAGGTAACTCCCATTGAAGGGAGACCACCTGGAAATAATGCCTTACTCCAAAGGCTAATGGCAAAGGCAGGAATTTCAGTCACTGTCAAGATCATTGGAAAAGATATTTGGGAGACACACTGTCTTTCAGGGATGCTCCACATCTTTGCTGTTACATTTATTTATCTAAGAGTTAGGCCAGCATCACATCTTCATTTGCTATAAAGCAAGCACTCTCCCTCCAATGATGCTATCATCAGCATATATGCCCATGGAAATAGGCGAACTTAGAAGGCAACTGCTAACATTTCGGAGTTATCTAAGGCCAACACTAGTGCTCCTTAAAAAACATCTAATGGGAAAAAAATAATAATAATAATTTTAAAAAAGACAAAAAAAAAAGGGGAGTTCCCATCATGGCGCAGTGGTTAACGAATCCGACTAGGAACGATGAGGTTTCAGGTTTGATCCCTGCCCTTGCCTAGTGGGTTAACGATCCGGCATTGCTGTGAGTTGTGGTGTAGGTCGCAGACGCAGCTCGGATCCTGAGTTGCTGTGGCTCTGGTGTAGGCCGGCAGCTGCAGCTCCAATTAGACCCCTAGCCTGGGAACCTCCATGTGCCACGGGAGCGGCCCAAGAAGTGTCAAAAAGACAAAAAAAAAAAAAAATCTAGTGGGGAGTTCCTGTTGTGGCTCAGTGGTAATGAACACAAATAGTATCCATGAGGACATGGGTTTGATCTCTGGCCTCGCTCAGTGCGTTAAGGATCCAGCGACACCACGAGCTGTGGTATAGGCTGCAGATAAGGTTTGGATCCTGCGTTGCTGTGGCTGTGGTGTAGGCTGGCAGCTGCAGCTCTGATTGAACCCCTAGACTGGGAACTTCCACATGCCATGTGTGCAGCCATAAAAAGACAAAAAAAAAAGTGGGTAGTCTTTTCTATTCAAAATATATGTAATATGCTGAGTTCAATAGTTATTCTCTTGGCGATTTTGTCATCAGCGCTAAAAATTCCATCCAGAGCCACCAATAATGGATGCCTTTCATCATTTGCTGATACTCTGATTCTGCTTTTGAGTTTAGATTCAGTTGGAAATGAAACACATTCTCTGTGGTGCATCCTTACCATCAATTGATGCTCTTTTGGGCAAAATTGTCACAGCCCCTTCTGCAATCTCCTCCTGCTGATAAACGGGTGCTATTTTGGAGCCCCAGCTATCTGAGCCGATCCAGAGAAAATGCCCACTTTGGTTTAATTTTTTCGCTGCTTCCAATATCCTCCTATAAGAATAAAAAGAAATAAAACATACTGCATTTATCAAGAACCTCAACACAAATGTTACAAGACCAGCTTAGATCAAGTTATATATACTCAGCAGGTCAGCATTAAGCAACTAGTCAGTCTTCTAACTGCCTGAATCTTATCATCTCCTAAAGGAAATCTATTGGAGACTTTAATTCCAGCATCTGATAATTAGCCTTCTCCTTAACCTTATTCACATCATTCTGTCTATTACTGTTACTTGTCTCATTTCTTTCAGTCCCCAGGTTTTACTCGATAAACATTTCAGGCTGAGAAACTAGAAGGCTGCTATCTCTGTAGCAGAAGGCAGTTGCATGAGAACGCTGCAATTCCTGTGAAATCTCACACGCTTTTACATTGAACACGAAATATGTTAGAAAAAGATGTGGGCTGCAAATCTGGTCCTATATAAGGAAGAAAAGCAATCAGCACCTGATGTCATCTTCATTGGCAAACATAATCACTGCCCGAGCATTAGGTGTTTCTAGCAGGCGCTTGATAATTTTTTCAAATTCTCCAGGTCTTGGTTCACGTGGGATTTTCTGTGATTGAGCAATGCAAACACCACCTATTTATTTAAAAAAAAAAGAGAGAGAGAGAGTGATTCAGAAAGGACATTTATTGAACAAAATCAACGAGGTTAGCTACGTTATAAAAGCACATGATTCAGTAAAGGATATTGTTTCTCAACATACCTGTCTCTCTCACCTCTTAAAAGCAATGCCATCTGCATTACAATGTACAGATCAAATAAATCACATCAATGACTTAATCATACACCAGGTTTTTTTTTTCCAAGTGAAACAGTATTTTCGTGGATGTCTTGAAAAAATACCAAAGTGTGCAAAATGTGGGACAAGAGAGAAGGAGTGGAAAGAATGGCTGTTTTAATTCATTTAACATAACCCCAAAGACACGTGCCTGGGTTACTAAAAGTTATGATTAGGTCTGATAAGTGAGATCACTTGTTAAGAATGAAGGTCCTTTCACGACTTTTATTTACTAGTAGACCTCCTTTAATTTCCTTTTTTAGCTCACAGCGTTGCAGCAAGATTCTTATGCAGCCACAGAATATGTTATGAGACAAGTGGTCTTTAAGGCTATTTGAGACACAAGCAAGTTTCAAAGACACAAACCCTTAGTTGATGTATGTCTACATCATGAAAATCAAAATGACAGAAATCCCACCCCACTACCACCACAAACCCACACACACAAGACATACACACACACAAATAAGCCTCTTCTTTTGGCCTTTCCTTTAAGGCAGTGAGGAGCCAAAAAGAAAAGTTTAGAAAATATCCCTGCCCTCAGCCAGTGGGCTGGGATAAAAGAGGTCTCCTCCACTGCAGTGGTACAGAGGTAACACATTCTAATACTAGAAGAAAAAGCAATTATTATCAACTTGTTTCAACTACATTATGATTCAAACAGCTTTTTGAGCCACTTGAAAAGAAAATCACCATTTATTTATAGCATCGCTTCAATAGGCAAAGGTATTTTTACTTGCCAACAATTGGCAATGCATTCAGTCACCCAAATATCACTGGGTACCATTATACACAATGCATCAGGCTGGACACCAGGAATGCACAGTCTCATCCAGCAGTTACCATCTTGTCTGGGAGAGAGGCATTCCAATAAACCATCATGAAATGTGATAAATTTTAGAATTAAAAGAGCATACTACACCTTAGAAGTACAGAGGAAGGAGTGAAATGCTTCAGGACACTCGATTTAAGGGCAAGTATACATGAACAGAGGGACAAAAGTGGGTCATTTCTGGTAGAGGCCAAGGTATGAAGGAACCTTGCTTGATCATGACCTGTGGTAGAGACCGACAGGTGCTGAAGACGGAAAGAACGGCCAGGGCCAGCTTGACAATGACTCTGTTAGACATGCCAAATAATTTGGATTTTATCTTGAAATTAATGGGAACCTACTGGATGTTCATAAGCAGGAGAATTACATGACGAGCTGTATGCTTTAGGGAGAAACCTCAGATCTCCAAAGAAGAATCATGCAGTAGTCAGACACCGGGTGTCCAGTGTGTTGTGATCAGGTTTAACCTATGTGACAATACTATATGCTTAATGGTGCTAGAGCACTGATGGTTATTTTTCATACAAGTTAGAGCAATGCTAAATTTATCCCTGCAATAGCAATACTCTCACTAACCTTACAACATGCTCCTCGGGGTGGGAATTGCCCATAATCCACAGACTGCAACTGAACTCAGTTAGCCTACTGATATGCCATTATAGTTGTGATGATGGGAGTTCCCGTCGTGGCGCAGTGGTTAACGAATCCGACTAGGAACCATGAGGTTGCGGGTTCGGTCCCTGCCCTTGCTCAGTGGGTTAATGATCCGGCGTTGCCCTGAGCTGTGGTGGAGGTTGCAGACGCGGCTCGGATCCCGCGTTGCTGTGGCTCTGGCGTAGGCCGGTGGCTACAGCTCCAATTAGACCCCTAGCCGGGAACCTCCATACGCTGTGGGAGCGGCCCAAGAAATGGCAAAAAGACCAAAAAAAAAAAAAAAACAACAACCAAAAAAACACAACAAAAAAACTGTTGTGATGATGGATTCATTCCTTCACGAAGTGTTGATGGAGTGCCCACTGTTTCCCAGATACCATGCAGGGGATACAGATTTATAATGGTATATAAAATAGATACAGGCTTTGCTTTCACAGAGTTCAGAAATGTTATAAGAGGCTTACAACCTCCCCCCCAGAAGTATATGAATATAAGTTATGGCAAGTCCTATGAGGAAGACCAAGGGCATTTAATTTAGATTGAGGAACATTCAGGAAAAGGCTCCCTAAAGGTGATGTTATTTGGTTAAGGTCAGAAAGAAAAGAGAATAGGACAGAATTGCATGGGAAAGGACAGGAAAGAGCCCGTGGAGTTCATGGATGAAAGGGAAAGAGTATGGGAGGAAGATGGGGGCCAGAACGTGCATGGCGTTCAGAGCCTGTGGAAGATTATGAATAATTAAAGTGCCTATGTTTCAGTAGCCCATAGGAATAGGACTTGTCTCTGAACACTGCATTTCATGGAAGGCAAATGAATGAGGATTACTGATTGATGCAGGAGGGCAACCTGGAGTGGAAAGAACAGGAGGCCATGAGCCCAGTTCAGAGGTTACTGGAATGGGCCACGGGGAAGGATGACAGACAATGCAACCCCTGAGAAGGGGCAGGTGGACCTGTGAGCATCTGAGTTAGAATCAGTGGGATTCTGTGATATTTTCTCACCTTTATTGAGACAAAATTGACAAATAAAAACTGTATATATTTAGGTTGTACTGATTTGAGCTACGTAGTGAAGTAGTGGGAAAGCTCAAAGGGTGACTTGAGAATGTGGACATTGTGATCCATTTATGTGATGACACCATTCATTAAACAAATAGGAAATATAAGAGGGTAAGCAGGTTTGTAGAGGAGGAAAGAATGACTCTGATTCAGGACCAGTTGTTTTCAAAGTACCTGTGGAACATCAGACTGAAAAGGATGAGTCTGGAGCTAAGAGAAATGGGAGTTGCACTCAGTGTTGTCAAGGGCAGATACAGCAGGTAGTTGAAGGGCTGGGAATGAAGAGAGCACTCAAAGAAAATATTTAAATCAACCATTAGAAAAGGTGAATGACAGAGTTCTGAAAAACCACCAGCTTTGGGAAGACAGCTAGTGAAGGAGACTGGAAAGGGAGCAATTACACATTTTGAGGAGAAAACTTTGGGTACAAAATCTTAAGTTTCAGACTCAGTATAATGTGTTAAAAAATCAAACAAACGAACAAACTGTGGTGAGTGGACATATTATGTAAGCTCAGAAATGCAAGACCCCAACTGTAACACTGTGTAGGGAATGACAGCTATTTCTAAATATGACCACCCTTTGAACAAAATTGCTCTGATGACTTAAAGATTCCATTAAAGACATGCCATACCCTAAGTATCATTCTGAGGTTACTACTGACTATAGTCAGAAGAAATGAAGACCAGAAAAATTTTATTATGATTATCTCGGAGGAGGCAAACAGGCAATTCACACATATGTTTTAGTCTGAGTTCATCGGTTTATTCATTTACTGCAGATCTATTGAACATTTTTGTTTGTAAAAAGCTGAGTTAGGTTGGAATTTTACATAGTCTCAATCGAGTTCATATTTTTTATTCCTTTACCTCGTCTTTTATTTGTCAGCCTGGTCAATTCGTAGTCTCCTGGAAAGAGGGACTGCACAATTAATTTATTTCAGCTGAACAAATCTATATGAAGAACCTGCACCAACCACGTTTTGCTGTTTGGTGCCTTATGGATATTTTATTAAATGGTGGAGTGTATTACTCCCAAGTGATTGTAGTTAGAAGCCTGGAATTGTTTCTCTAGCCTCAAAACTCATTCACACATTCTATTTTCATATCAATCAAAAAGTCACACAGTTAATCCATTCATAAGCACTCATGGTCTACTACATTTCCGGAGCTATGTACATTCAAAGATTGCCTGTCCTCAACAGTCTTGTACAATTGAATGACAAAATATACACACAAAAAGACAGATAAGAATGTAAAATGATCTAAAGCTAAAAAAATCATAAGATCAAATCAAATTCAATAATAAATGATATGCTATCTCCCCAAATAGTCCAGTGATTTCACAAGAAGAGAGGTCATTATATACTGTTAGAGTCTGGTAAAATTACCAATGAAATTTAGTCTTATCAAAGATGGGTTTTTATACAATTTTCTTATCTATTATTTCAGTTTTTAAAGAGATTATCTGACTTGACTTAAGATTCTTAAGATGGGAAGAAGGATGAGGAGTGGGTCTCCATCAAAGGATATGGCTATCGCAGCTATTTTTTCACTTCACTCCGGAAGAGTACTTATTGTGTACAATTCAAGAGATACTAACCTTCCTGTTCTGCAGGTATGCCCAGTTCCTCAGAAATAATTTAATTTAATTATTTATTTTTTGTCTTTTGTCTTTTTAGGACCACACCCTCGGCATGTGAAGGTTCCCAGGCTAGGGGTCTAATTGGAGCTGTAGCCGCTGGCCTACACCACAGCCACAGCAATGCCAGATCCGAGCCGTGTCTGCAACCTACACCACAGCTCACGGCAATGCCAGATCCTTAACCCACTGAGCAAGGCCAAGGACTGAACCTGCAACCTCATGGTTTCTAGTCGGATTCGTTTCCGCTGAGCCACGATGGGAACTCCAAGAAATAAATGTTAAAGCTTAGCACTTAGGAAAAGAATGTTGTACAGAGGAATGTATAATTGGTGGTCTTCTAGAATTTTCTGTCTGGTTTACTTGCCTATGTAAATGTTTTCCCTTTGATTATTTAGTGATAATTAAAAGACCCTTTGTTAAACTGAACATTTTCATGTACTCTACAACATGTGATCTCTCCTTCCCAGTCTTTTTCACTCTGTACCTCCCTAGTCCTAGTGAAAGCATGCTAAGATAGGTATTGTCACCATATTTCTGATGAAGACACTGAGAAGCAAGGGCATCAATAGCTAGCAAGAGGTTGGAACCCAGCTTCAAAGCCAGATCCATCTAGTTTCAAGACTAGACTTTTTCCATCATCTGGCCCATCCGTAACTGACCATACCTGTCCTTAATGCTTTAGTGGATATGAATGAGTGATGAATAAGATAAAGCAAATTTAATGGCATTTAAAAGGCCCAGCAGGTCACCCCTGATAAATATATCTGGTAGCTAAACAAATACAGCACTTCTACTGGGCATTAAGAACTTAGTTAAGACACTTAGAATTCATACAGATTACATACACTATGTATGTTTAACTTACATAGTGAGTTAAACATCACTATGTAAGTAGTTTATCTTCAAAACATTCCAGCTGCCCCTGTAATGCACGTCTTCAGGAGAAATTTCCTGAGGTCTCTAGTCTTACACTTCACCTTTTCACTGCAGCAAACACAATAATTGCATATTTTTAAAATTCCACTATCTTTTTTTCTCACCCCCTGACTATAAGCTCCATGACTGCTGAATCTTGTCTTTCACATTTATCTCCATACCCCTAATACCTATCACTGTGCTTGGCATAGAGAGACTTGCAACAAATGCAAGACTTATAAGAGACACCACTGGTATAAACAGAAATGAGACAGTTCTGGCTTCAAACACCTCTTCGCTAAGGAAACAAAAGGAGGCATATAAATATTTTTTAAGTGGCACAAAAAGTAAAAAAAATTTGGACCATCCTACTTCAGAGGACACAAGAACAAATTTGTAAACAGTTCCACTTATTTGCATCTCTTTACCTCATGAGTGAATAGCCTGATGTCTCGGGTCTGAGAGGCCAAAACTTCTTTTCACATGTGTTGGTTTGCTAGTGCCGTAAAGTGCGGGAGTGAAGTGAAAACAGACCTGAGTCAGAAGACCTGAGGGTGGGTCCTGTGTGACTCTGAGCAAGTCTCTCATCGCTCAGCATCCTCATCTCTGTGACAGGTTCATAAAAACTATCTCCCAGGAATGTTAAGAGTCAGATTTAAAAGGGTGAAATGATAAAGTTGTGTACAGCCTGGTACATCACCACCACTGTTCATCCACACATCATCGTGACCAGAGAGGCTCATCACCAAAGCTGAGAGGGGAGCTGTTTAATAGTCTGTCCTAAAACATGAGACAGTCAACAGGCCAGACTCCCTGAACTCTTCACCATTTTGTATATACCATGATGAAACATCCTATGTTCTGCAAAGGGATACTTGCCCATTTGTTGATGCCAATGGTAAGATGACCAGATGTCATTTTTTACCTATAATTGGTCATCACAATGTGATTGGGGCAGTTTCAATGTCAGAGAATGGAATGAGTTACTTACTTCTCCTCTGCAACCTGCTAATTCCTACACTAAGGATCCAGGTTTCCTTTTGGAGGGAGTTTATAAATATTTTGAAGATCTAGGTTGAAAATTAGAATGTAATACTTTAAAAGAATAATGTAATGGTAAAAGCTATTCATCCTTTAATGGTGTCAACCCTTAAGAAGGAAAAGTAGAAACATCCACATGTTCTGTTTAATTTAAACATGTGTCTATAGATTATTAAGAGGCTGGAATAGCAACTTTTAAGATAATATTGTTGCAGCCATAGGAGTTTGAAATGTATGCTATTTGCTCTTGGCCTCCACCCGATGGAGAACCAGAGAAGGAGGCAGGACTGGGCAGAGGAGAAGTCCAGCTGGCTGTGGCCCAATGACAAACTCCCAGTACCACAGGGAGCCCTAAGGCTAGAATGACCTCCAGAGTTGCTCTGAACTAGGTCAGGTAGAATAGACCATTATACTTCCACATCTATCCGTCTCTGGATGTGTTATCCTGGGAAAGGGGGCAGATACTTTGGGCAAGGCGGCTCTCCACAGCCAGGTCATCCTTGAAGGGCCTGTTCTAAGTCTCCCTACAAGGCAAGGGCATCAGGACCTCCACTGAATGGGTCTCCGAAGGGGGAATCACCAGATGTAAGAATTGAAATTTATAGAGAACTGAAGATACAGTATCTCTGAAATGATAGGGCAAGTCAAATAATTAATCAAATTTCATTATTTAGTTTCAAAACTCTGCACAAAGAAAGGCAACCTATACAAACAGTGCACAAGTGGAACTGTAGACAGCTCAGACAAAAGAACTAGGATCATAACCCCCCCTGTATTTCAACAGAGAGGTTTTGTTAAAGCAATCTGCAGGGATAAAGAATTGCATTCTTCGTTACTGCTTATTTTTAAGAACAAAATCTCTATTAATAAAGTAGAAGGAGAAAAATAAAACAAGAAACAATGTCACAGCACTAACTTCCAACTGTGATGGAAATCGAGGAGGATTAAATTATTAGGAATGAAATCACTTACAAAGCTGTGTATAGAATAGTGAATGTGATTTTCTTTAAACAGCATGATTATTACCAGTGTCCCAAGTGGGTTCCCAATTTTTGTCAAGTTAAGTTCTAAGTAAATCAGATCAAGCCTCTGGTTATCTAACTTGTTGGATCTGCATGGCAGACTGGTTTGGATACATAAAAAAAAATCAACAAAATTACCGTTTTATCAAAGGTAAGACTATTGGTAAAAAAAAATGATGGGTCAAAATTGTTGGTTGATCAAGAAATTGCTTATAATTGACCCCAAAATATATGGGATATAGTCAGTCAACTATTCTTTCTTTCTTTAGGGCCATATCAGCAGCAAAGGGGAGTTCCCAGGCTAGAGGTCAAATCGGAGCTGTAGCTGCTGGCCTACACCACAGCCCCAGCAATGCCAGGTCCTAGCCACATCTGTGGACTACACCACAGCTCACAGCAACACCAGATCCTTAACCACATTCTCTTGGATACTAGTCAGGTTTGTTACTGCTGAGCCACAATGTGAACTCCATATTTAATTACTTCTTAGGAATGAACATTCAAATAACAGCAATGAGCAAAAACAAATAACCAGGTTTTTTTTTTTTTTTCTTTCCTAAAGACAATAAGAAACATGACAACTCTTGGAGTTTCCGTAGTGGTGCAGTCGTTAACGAATCTGACTAGGAACCATGAGGTTTCAGGTTCGATCCCTGGCCTTGCTCAGTGGGTTAAGGATCTGGCGTTGCTGTGAGCTGTGGTGTAGGTCACAGACGTGGCTCAGATCCTGCGTTGCTGTGGCTCTGGTGTAGGCTGGTGGCTACAGCACCAATTGGACCCCTAGCCTGGGAACCTCCATATGCAGCAGGTGCAGCCCTAGATAAGGCAAAAGGACAGAAAAAACAAACAAACAAACATGACAACTCTTCGAAGTGTCTGGATCCCAATCCTGATTCACTGGGAGTGAGGAGTTTTCCCACCATCACCGAGCAATTCTATAGACACCAATGCAGTGTCCTACAATTCAACTCAATTCTGATAACTATCTACTCGGAGACTGTTAGATTCCACAGGTTAAGTCTGACGAGACTGCCCATCCGCCACGTCAGCTGTCAGTGGTGAGCCCAGGTTGTTCTCTGTGCTTCTGATAAACTATCTATAAATCAGAGGTTCCCAAAACCTCCTCCATGGGTTCGATTAATTTGCTCACAGAAATTAGGAGAAAGATTTTACTCACCAGATCACTGATTTATTATAAAAGGATGTGACTCAGGAGTAGCCAGATGGAAGAGATGCATGGAGGAGGTATGGGGAGAGGGCATGGAGCTCCCATGCTCTCTCTGAATCTCCAAGTGCCCACCAACTCTGAAGATCTCCAAACCCAATTCCTTCCAGAAGCTTCGTTACATAGTCATGATTGACTGAATCATTGGCCACTGGTGACTGAATTCAATCTCCAGAGCTTCTCCTCTCCCTGCAGTTGGGAGATGAGACTGAAAGTTCCAACCCTCCATCCCTTGTTGGTTCTCCTGACAACCGGCCCTCACCCTGAGACTGAGACCCAAAGTCATGTCATCAACATAACAAAAAACGCCTTTATCACTTTTTTTTTTGGTCTTTTTGCCTTTTCTAGGGCTGCTCCCGCAGCATATGGAGGTTCCCAGGCTAGGGGTCGAATCGGAGCTGTAGCCACTGGCCTACGCCAGAGCCACAGCAACGTGGGATCCGAGCCGCGTCTGCAACCTACACCACAGCTCACGGCAACGCTGGATCATTAACCCACTGAGCAAGGGCAGGGACCGAACCCGAAACCTCATGGTTCCTAGTCGGATTCGTTAACCACTGCGCCACAACGGGAACTCCCTTTATCACTTTTATCGCTTAGGAAATTCCAAGAGCTTTAAGGAGCTCTGTGCCAGAAACTGGATGAAGATGAAATACGTATTTCTTATTATAAAATCACAGTAGCCCAATTCTCTTCCCTAATTACCCTGGACATCACTTCCCTCCCTCTTGCTGGAGACATGAGTAAAATAACAATTGGGCCTGATGTAATTGGTCCTTTAGTGATGGTTCAGTAAAATTTGTTCTAAGGTTGGAATAAGTGTCATCACGCCTCTTGTAACAGTATTTTCACCTCCTTATGTGGTGTACAACTGGGACTCAGCAGCAAAGCGCACAACGTGATGAAAGTGCGTCTGTTTGCCAGCTTCAAGTGCACTTTGTGAGAGAGAAAATGTATCTTGCACATCACAGCGAAGAAAAAGTGTGATCTTTAACAACATGGATTAAAAGAGCAAAACTGCACCTAAATCTATGATCATCTCCCCGCCACACACCTGGCACCAATAAACACGTTATGCTTTTTCTTCTCTCAAATGCCCTCTCACCCTTAAAGGGACTCTGAAAAGCAATGAAATGAGGGGATGAAAGCCCTGGCACAGAAGGGGCACGAGCCCTGTGCTCCTCCCCTCTGGGTCTCCTGAAGAATGGCACTAGGGACAATCCAGTATGGAAAGGACTGGCTCAGAGAGCCCCTCTCCTGCCTGCCCCCGTGGTACCCACAGAGATGATGATGCTGGGGGGCAGATTGGGCTGGAACAGGTTCGCTGGGTCAGTCTTCATATGTGCTCAGCTTTGTCACACAGCCACAACTCATCACAGAGACACAGAGTGGTGTGGCGTTATGAACGCTGTCTCTGTGGCTAGACTTACCAGCTCCAAATCCTGGCCCTTCTTCAGCTAGCTCTGTGAAGCTGGGTAGGTTCTGTGACTTCTCTGTGCCCCTGTCCCTCAATCTAAAGATTATCTTCGAAATGCGTTATTGCGAAGGCATTGAATAACCACTCAACAGATTCATTTTTTTTTTCAGAAAACAAGTGAGTTGTAAATTGCTTAAAATCAAAATTGACAAACCCCAAGCAGAAACAGTACGTCACTTTCACCATGCAAAAATTACCTATAACATTAATCCTAGATGCCTCAAATGTCATTCCCACGAAAGTACACAGAATAACAACACTTACTAGAGGAGCCAGTCAATGGGGATGTTAACTACGGAAGGTTCTACCCTAGAAGGGAAACTCATGCCCACGACCACGAGAACTAAATTCCTTATGTATTGCCTCTTCCTCCTCCTAAAAGCTGGAACTATCAAAGGAGACATGGGTACAGTAGGAGGGAAAATTTCAGGAAGAGAAAGGAAGAAGTAGAAGAAGGAGGAGGAGGAGGAAGGGGAGGATGGGAGGAGGAGGGAACCAGGAAGGGGAGAGAGTGAGACAAGAAATGACGTGACCTAGGGGGAAGAAAAAGAAAAGAGAACAAGAGTACAGAGAGGAGATTCTGGAGGGCACAACATCTGCACCAAGTATCTTTGGAGCTGGGAAAAAAAACTTAGATTCTCTGTAGGGTCACAAGAGCAAATGTGGGGTAAGGAACACTTGGAGAAGGAGCACTTGACTAGGTTTAAGTAAGTTTTACTAATGTGTTGAGTGCAATTGTATTTACCTGGATTATTTTCTGAGTACTATTTGTGGAGTGTTTGAGATTGTTTTCTTTTGTCTGTTCGTTTTTATCACTTCACAGTGGATTCCCAGATATTGGGGCCAACACTATGACAGGAAGGTTTCAAAAAATAATACCAAGTCCCTGTAAACGCTCAAATGCCCATTATGAACAAACTCTCAAAGAAAAGAGAGATTTCATATTTTCCAGCCCATTGCCTGGAAAAACCATCATGCCAATGACCACTGGAACCCAAGTGAGCACTTTTACATTTCTTACCCATTCTGGACTAGAAAAAAATACTATTATTGGACTGTGAATTAAGCTCATTACAATAACAGATTAGAAATTAGGAATTCAGTTGTGAATGGGGAATTCATTCTGGAGTCATGCCAATTAAATTAGTGGGGGGGGGGTAGTGAACAATCATGGTATCCAGCATCCTTCAGTCATTCAATATTTAGTGAGTACTAGTACATGTCAGAAACTTCTTAGACATAGAATATACAGCAGTTGATAATAAAGCGAGGGTCCCTGACTTTACAGGGCTCACATCTCAGTGTACCTCTAGAGTTTTGTGAAGCCTAATACCTGTGGCATTCTTTGGATGTGTGACGAATATGTGAATGAATAAGAAGTTCCTATTTCATGATAGAGTGGAATGATCTAATATAGAGATAAGAAGCCTATCCATGTATTTAAAATACCATCATTCAGAAAACGGCAAAGCGCCTCTGCAGCTAGCTATACAGTCTAAAGTCATTGCCAAATACCTTCTGCAAGTTGGTCACTATCAATAGTACTTCAAGAGCAGCTATTAGAGCTTGCAAAGCACAAACATTCTTCTACCCCCAAAATATCTTGGTCCACTTATCAGCATTACCTGAATTCTACTATATATGGGCTTTCAAACAGAGGTCTTTACCCAAAGCAGCATTTTAACAGATACTCAAGGCGATGACATTCTCGATTTAAAGAAGGAACTAATAGTTGAAAACTCATTATTCTTTTAGCTGAATAACTCTTCAGAGCAAGGGCTGCACTACAACAAATGTACGACAGTGGCTAAGCTAAGAAAGAGACTTCGGAGAACAAAACTAAGCACCAAAAGCATTTAAAATAAAAACTCAGTCCTTCAAGTAAATGCAAGTCCTTGCAGTGTTTCTCTAGGCAGTACAAGATAATCTTCCACCGTAAAATCTGATCTCTCTGCTTGAGAAATATAAAGGTTTAAAAATATAGTTATATATTTGACGTCTTGGATTCAAATCGAACTAAAAAGAGAGAAGAGTGACTTGACATGTTTTTGACTGCAAGCCATCAGACACTTTAGTTATTTAAAGGACTCTAAAAAATGGTAATAGCTTTATGGATGTGTAATTGATATACAAAACAAAACACCTGCATATGTTCAATGTATACAGTTTGGTGAGTCTGGACCATTACATCACCTACGATACTATCACTACAAGCAAGGTGACAAACACATTCATCATTTGCAAAAGCTTCTTTGTGTCTCATGTCCCCCTGTCATGTGTATGCGGCAAGAACACTTCACATGCTATCTACCCTCTTAACAAAATTCTAAGTGATACCATGCTGATCTCCGTAGGCACTGTTTTGTACAGGAGACCTCTCAACCTTATTCCTCGTGATTAAAAAATGTATCTGCATGGAACAACTTTCCATTTCCCCTTCCTCCCAGCCCCTGGCAGCCGCCATTCTCTCGGTTACTATGGGTTGATTACTTTAGACATCTCACATAAGTAGAACCGTAGGGCATTTGTCCTTCTGACCCTGGCTTATTTTACTTAGCCTAATATCCTTCCGGTTAATCCCTGTTGTCTGAAACAGAAGGATTTCCTTCTTTGCTAAGGTTGAATAATATTCCACTTTACGGATATTCCACATTTGCTTTATCCATTCATCTGCCAATGGACATTTGGGTTGTTTCCATGTCTTGGCTATTGTGAATAGTGCTGCAAAGAACACAGGAGTGCAGATATATCTTCCAGATCCTGATTTCAATTCTTTTGGGTAAATACCCAATAGTGAGATTGTGCTATTATATAGTCATTTCATTTTTAATTTTTTTAGAGGAAGCTCTACTATTTTCCATAATGGTTATACCATTTTACATCCACTCTAACAATGTACAAGGGTTCCATTCTCTCCACATCCTTGTCAACACTTGCTATATTTTGTTGTTTGTTTGACGATTGCCATCCTAATATGTGTGTGAAGTGATCTGAAATTGTAGTTTTTTTGGTTTTTTTTTGTGTGAGTGTTTTTTTTAAGGGCTGCACCTGCAGCATACAGAAGTTCCCAGGGTAGGGGTCACATCGGAGCGACAGCTGACAGCCTAGGCCACAGCCACAGCAACACAGGATCTAAGCCTCCTCTGTGACATACATCACACCTCATGGAAATGCCAGATCCTTAACCCACTGACCGAGGCCAAGGATCACACCCCTGTCCTCACGGATACTAGTCGGGTTTGTTACCACTGAGCCAGAGTGGGAACTTGCTCTCATTGTAGTTTTGTCTGTTTGTTCTTTTGTCTCTTCTAGGGCCGCACCCGTGGCGTATGGAGGCTCTCAGGCTAGGGGTCCAATCGGAGCTGTGGCCACCGGCCTACGCCAGAGCCACAGCAACGCGGGATCCGAGCCGCGTCTGAGACCTACACCACAGTTCATGGCAACGTCAGATCCTTAACCCACTGAGCCAGGCCAGGGATTGAACCCACAACCTCATGGTTCCTAGTCGGATTTGTTAACCACTGAGCCATGACGGGACCTCCTCATTGTAGTTTTGATTTGTGTTTTCCCTGATGATCAGTGATACTGAGCACTTTTTCAAATACATAGTTGTATCTGTATGTTTTCTTGGGAGAAGTATCGCTTTAGGTTCTTTGACCATTTTTGTTCTTTGACCATTTTTAAATGGAGTTATTTGGGTTTTTCCTATTGTATTGTAGGCTTTTAAGGGCTCTTGTTAAAGTTTAGGTTGGAGTTTACTCAAAATAGAGGACAATGAATAATTTGAAATGCAAGACTCCCCATGTTCAAAAGAAATGAACCCTAGTGCCTTTTCCTTAACTGCAAAACCTGTTTTTGAAGAAACAGAAAATAACATTAATAATGGCATGCTGAAGACTACTAGTCCACCATGCTTTAATATCTCATTTCACCCTTATAATATCCCATGTTATTGAATAAGTAGAGTAAACATCATGAACTTAGTTTTACATTGAGGAAACTGTCCTTAAGTTCACACAGCTAGCAAGGTGTCAAGTGCAGACCTTGTGACTCTTATTCTAATAGCCAAGTATATTTATTGTACTTTGCAATTCTCTCTCAGAATTGTCCCCTTGGTCATTAAATCTCATCATTAAATCTCCTTAATGTGCATAATTAAACAGCATCAATAGGTAACATAATATAATGAAAATATGAACTCCGAAGTTTTTATGCCATTAGGACTGAATAATTTAGGAAAACGGTTTTTAATCTGGTTCAGGTTGGACAGAAATTTCATTAATTAATAGCCTCTCAAAAGAGTATCCTGCAGGCTTCTTCTCCCCATGAACACAGGCATGCCCACCATCACTCACGGAGCATTAACTGAGCGTTTACTACATGCTGAGTGCTCTGTTGGAATCGGGAGATAAAAACAAATGAATAAGAAGACATGGTCCCTGGTCTTGAGACACTCCCAGTAAATAACACAATATGTAAACAATATTACAATCTGATGTGAGAGATGCTACAATGCAGGGTAGCCTAGGGAAATGAGACCAAGAAACCAGAATCTAGTTAACCATAAATAAGATTCACCAGCTCCTGCCAGTGACTGTAGGAATGCATGCTCAAAGAAGCATAAAAAGTAGCTGTGTGGTACACACATACACACCAGGATCAACAAGTCAGAAAACACTTCAGCAGGGAGCTTCTGATTTATCCAGCCAGAAACCAGCCAAATCTATTTCCAGTAGATATTACCAGTCAGCCAACATGTTCAGTACTTCCTGTAACAATGTGATTGTGTTTAATAATTTAAATATGATGTAATAAACACCCTGCATTTATGTACCGGGGGGGATTTAATTTTACTTGTCCGCAGTAAGATACAGACAACTCACCTTGAGGTAAAAGGAACATGGGGGAAAACATTTAAATATCCATTAAAAATGGCCACTTGAAGGGGAAATAACAAAGCTTCAATTCTAAGAACCAAGATTTCAATACATTTTAATCATAACTAATCAGTTTATATATACATGACTTTATTTCAATGTTAAAACA
The DNA here is from genome assembly GCF_016906955.1 of Phacochoerus africanus. Taxonomy (NCBI): domain Eukaryota; kingdom Metazoa; phylum Chordata; class Mammalia; order Artiodactyla; family Suidae; genus Phacochoerus; species Phacochoerus africanus. Next base: position 21,238,738 of record NC_062559.1, on the reverse strand, counting down.
TGTCAGAACTTGCAAGAATAGTTTTTTTAAAAAATTTTATTCCTATTATTGCAAACCGTGGATGAACAAGCCAGGGCAAAATTGCATCATTTAAGGATTCACTATCAAACATTCTTTCACCGAAACCAAGAAACATCTATGCCTGGGGTGTGATAGGAAATAGAGCAGGTGCATTATAACATTTTACATTAAATTACATCATTTATCTAAGGTGGTTCTCAGAAAAGAATATTAAGCTTTCAGTAATCCCACATCATCAAAGCACAAAAATGAAAACTGATCAGAACCACAAATGACAAAAGGATAACCATTTGTTACCGCATACATTTCTGTGACATAATTTCTACAATTTCCGTTCATGCAATGACTCCCCGATAAAACCCACTCTCTTTACAAATGCATTACAGTTTATCCATATACTATAGCATGTGAATACCCACAGAATAAAAAGCAGTTCTGCTTGTGGGGGGAAAAAAATCCCAAAACATGAATAGTATGAAAGACGTACTGGCTCTCACTCTAACAAGTTTACTCATGACTGGATAGAATTTTCCAGTTCCTACGCTGGATCATTCCCATGTTTCTTCTGTAGAACTCTCTCCGGCTATCAATTTCCTCACTGGTCAAAAGAAGGCTGCTTGATGGGATGATCTCCAGGTTCCTTTGAATTTCAACATTTTGTCTTTCTATGAATATAACACAGAGACTACCTCCCAGAAGTACTGTGAATTACAGAAGTTCTAACAGGGGAAGAGAAAGAACATCCTGTAAAATACAACAAATTGCTCTTTTTTTTAAGCCTGTAAGAGATGAACTAGAAGGGACACAAGACAACTTCAATTCAAAATTACCAAGCCTGGCTTCGCGAGTCAGAGCATGACTGGGTAACTTCAAAATTAATTTTTACAAGAGTATATGAGTCTCCGCCAGGTGCTTGCAGTCTGGAGACCAGTTTATCGAAGCACTCTCATTCCTTCCCAGATCTGTGGAAGGAAACTATTACATTTAGAATGGATAAGCAATGAAGACTCCCTGTACTGCATAGGGAACTACATCTAATCTCTCGGGATAGAAAATGATAGAAGATAGAATGAGAACAAGAATGTGTATATACACACACAAATATATATATATATATATATATACACAAATATATATACACATATATACAAATATATATATATATATATATATAAAAGGGTTGCTATGCTCTACTACAGAAATATTCTGATAAAAACTTTTTACAAAGGAAATGAGATGGGGGATCGGCATAGCTGTGATGAAGATGGAGGTATCTCCACGTGGATTTCTTCATTAATAGCTTTCACTTCAGTATTCAGTAATAGCTGCTCTTCTCTTATCTTTTAATTTCCCTTATTTCTTCATCCTACCCCACTTTCTTTTTCTCTTCTCTTACCCCACTCTCTCCACTCTCAAAAATCAGAAAATGGTGACAGGTCCCTGGAGGCAGCACACTTCCAAGACCATCTGTCCTGCTGGTCCCTAAGATTCACTAACAGGACAGAGCAGCAAAAACAACTGCTGTGTGGTATGGAGTCTGCTTAAGCACTGAAACTAAAACACATCCGTTTATCTCCACTTCCTCCAAACAACCAACTAAATTGTTGAGGCTAAAATGGGGAAAACAGGAAAGAAATGTCATCAGTGTTTTGAAAGCTGAAAAGCAGATGGTGATCAAGCCTTAACTGACTTAACCAGAGTAGAAAAAAATTGAAAGGAAAGCCCACAAAATGTAGGGATGCAGCTGATACCAATAGAAACCACCTGACCCTCCACCAGGAGGCTCTCAGAGTGGAGGCATAGGAGAGGGGCGGGGGAGAGTCCAGAAGGTAGGGGTGAAATAGAAGTGGGGGAAAATCCTCTCCAAGTGTCTTCCTCCAAGACAGGCCCTCTGCACAGAAGATCAGAGGGCCATGCTGTGTAGAGGATGAATTCAGGACACCAGATCCAGCAAGGACTGAACAAGTTTCTATAAAGTGAAAGCCTCTATGGGGAGCCCCTGGTTCCCCTTCTCTGCTTAGCACCCAGATTTCTGTCACCTAACTTTGTCTCCCAGGCAGGAAGAGTCGTCTCTGGAGAAATTGGCCAAGGGGAACCCCATACTGATACTCATAGATCGATGTCACCCAACTAAATAACTGTGTCTACTTTATTTATTTATTTATGTCTTTTTAAGGCCACACCTACAGCATATAGAAGTTCCCAGACTAGGGGTCAAGTTGGAGCTGCAGTGGCCAGCCACAGCCATATCAACGCAGGATCTGAGCCACGTCTGTAACCCATGTCACAGCTCACCACAATGCTAGGTCCTTAACCCACTGAGCGAGGCCAGGGACTGAACACGCATCCTCATGGATATTAGTTGGGTTTAAGCCATGACGGGAACTCCTACTTGCTCATTTTAAAGTAAAGGCCAGTTGGAAGTTCCCTTGTGGCACAATGGGTTCAGGATTCAATCTTGCTGCAACTGTGGCGTAGGACATAACTGCAGTGTGGGTTTGATCCCTGGCGAGGAACTTCTACATGCTGCAGGTGTGGCAAGAAAGGAAGGAAAGAAAGAAGGGAGGGAGGAAGGAGAGAAGAAAGAAAGGAAGGAAGGAAGAAAAGCCCAGTCTGTGAACTTGACCCACATGTCCCAAGCTTCAAAATAGCGTCAGGACAACTGGATTCTTAATGTCGCACCAAAGAGAAATCAGCAGACAGAAACAAGGCACAAGCAGAGGTGACTTCAAGAATATTAATATTCTGAGAGGGAAGACATTATGTCCATGCAACAAGAATAGGAGGCTATAAAAACAGGAACATTCTGAGAATAAGAGCTCCTGGAAATTAAAAAAGATGAGTGAGAGAGAAATAGCTCAATAGATAAGATATAAGAGGAAGTTGAGGAAATATTTCAGAAAGTAAAACAAATGAAAAATCCTTATGCAATTAGAGGATTCATCCAAGAAGTTCAACATTCAAACTCTGAAGTCTCCAAAGGAAATAAAGAGAGGCCATTACTAAAGAAATGGAAGAATAGTTCTGAGAACTGAAGAACATGAGTTTTTGAATTGAAAATGCCCACCAAATTTCTGGCAAGAAGAAAAGAGAAAGAAGAGAAAGGGAAATACCCACAGAAAGGAATATTCACACAAGATTTTAAAATCAGTGGAGAGTGAAAACAGATGATAGAAAAAGGATTAGAGCTCAGAAGGGCTTCAGGATTCTCAGCAGCAGTGTGGTTCATCAGGAAAAAATGGCTCAAAATCTTCAAGTGATGAGGAAAGACAAATTTTATTCCAGAAAAACATCAAACTATAAATCAAATGTGTGGGTAAAATAAAGTCAATTTTGAACGTGCAGAAATCTCAAAACTCTTTAGTTTCCATGCACCCTTTTTAGAAAGTTCTTGAAGGATGTACACCATCCAAGCAAGGAAGGAAACAAGATAGAAGAAGACTCCAAATGCAGCTAACAGGTGATCCAACACAGAAAAGGTCAAAGGACTTCTCAAAGTGATGATGACAGGAGGTCAGAGTTAGCAGTGTGGAACTCGTCCAGAGATCATCCTGTCCAGGTTAGAGATGGAAGACTCCAGAAGTATCTCCCAGGAAAAAAAGAACCAGAATGGACAGACTGTTTGATATATTTGGATGTACTGAAAGGATATGTACAGTTTTGCCAGGGTGTGAAGATGAATTCAAAAGAGATATATAGAAAATGACATGTAATGGCAAAATAAAAAATTATTAATTCCACGAAAAACAAAATGTCTATTAGAAGAGAAAGGTTGTTTTAGTACCTCTCTAAATCAATTGTAGCATCATGTGCAGTCATTATAATAGAAACACCGAATATTAGTTGGACCAAAATGGTGATGCAATCCTGCCAGAAGGTCTGGAAGAGATGTGTGTGTGTGTGTGTGTGTGTGTGTGTCTATGTGCACATGCATGTGCAATTTGTGTCTGCAACTTTTGTATGGTGGGAAGTAAGTCATCATCTTCTGTAACAAGAAGACCATAAAGATGAAAGTTAAAAATCCAGATAGCAGCATGAACATGTTATGTGAGGAAATAGAGACCAAAATCAGAGGGGAAAAAAATGAAAGAAGTTGAAAAGTCACTTTCTAGAGGATCAAGATTCAAAAGTGGAAAGAGCAGGGTACATGCTTGCCCTTTTTGTTAAGCCTGGTTGCGTTATATATGATATGACTGGGATAAAATGCGTGCTTGGGGCTCTGCTTTTAAAGTCATAAGTAGGAAAAAAAAAGATGGCTTTCTATCTATCTCTTAAGGGAAGGCTCTTCCATAACTGAGTTTCTCTTTAAAACGTTTCTGCATCTTTTTTGTTTGTTTAGGGCTGCACATGTGGCATATTCAAGTTCCCAGGCTAGGGATTGAATCAGAGCTGCTCACCTATGCCTACACCTTAGCAATGTGGGATCCCAGCCACGTCTGTGACCTACATCACAGCTCTCAGCAACGCCGGATCCTTAACTCACTGAGCTAGGCCAGGGATCGAACCCTGATGAGTGGATATTAGTCGGGTTCGCTTCTGCTGAGCCAAAACGGGAACTCCCTGTTTCCACATCTTCATACCTATGCCTGTATTATCTTAATTGGTGTTTTGTTTCTTCAATTTTTCAATGGCATAGCAGATGCTTGTTTAATTTTCTTGGGACTGAAACCCAGACAACAAAGGATACTGACAAAAACAATAATTAATAAGAACAATACGACAACTCACATTGCCAGAGTTTAAAGTACCAGCTTTCATCTCAGTTAAAGCTAACCTGTCCATAGGTTGTTTTTCGCCCAAACTCCGAAGATTCTCCTCAGATGTATCAGTAACTGTTATCAATGACCGAAAAGACCTATCACTTACACAAAACCACAACTGACCCTTTATCTAGATACTATTTGCAATTTAAAATGTTTGTTGCTATGTTAAAGAAAATGAGTTCTCTCACAGAAGGATGTAATTGTCACCCAGTCAATCTTATTTGAGTATTTCAAGGACCACAAGGGAATAAAGCTCTATAGGCAAAGTGGCTTCTGGGCAGAGGGGGGCACAGCGGGGCCCAGAGTGGGGGTGTGCAGCCAAGGGCATTGGTGGAAATTACTCTAGTATCCTAACTATCAGGTACCTGAGTTTATAGCGACTTTGGTAGGCGTTCAATAGTACTTCACAAGAGAAGCAGGTAGGAGTGAGAAATGTACCAGAAACTGTCATCTGAACCCCTCCAGAGAGAGTCCGAAGCCCTGACAAGGGTGTTTCAGGAAGGCTTGAGAAGGTATGAAAAACTTCTTGGCCAAATTTTAGCTCATCCATCCAGAATTGAAACTGGAAGAATTTTAAATGGGAAATAAATCACAGATTTCAATCATCTGTGATTCGAATACATCTACATGTATTTTTAATATATGTTGTACATTGAAGCACTGGAAATCAGTCTGCATGTCACAGTTCTCCAGAGATGTGCGCTGATTTCTTTGCCAACAACGAATAGGCTGCCTGCCTCTAGGCGACGTGGTGAAAGACAGACCCACCTCCCCTCCACTGCCCCTGCCTCAGCACGCACAGGGGACAAAGGTGAAGCAAACAGCAGCCGTGGGTAAAGTCTCCTGCCAGCACTGCGTAGGCATGGAGGATGGGAGCCCAGACCCCGATTTTCACAGAATTTGGGATCCAAGGGGCAAATGAAGAAAAGGTATTAGATTCATGTCAGTCCTTCATTTTAATACCAAGTAATACATACTCATTTTAAATCTCACAGATTTTTGTCCCACCACCAGCAGGGCATAAAATTGGAAATAATCATGCACCCTAACAACACAACTCAAAAAGTGTTAAGTTCTTTCCCTGCATTATGTCACCGTACAATAGAGATCATATTGCATAAACCCTCCAGGTGTCATGGGTGTCCCAGAGGTGGTGACTTATGTGACATGGGGCAGTGACATTGTTTCCTAGTAACAAGTTTTTCTCAATCTCCGCCAACAGATAATCCAGAGCCCTCATGAGGGTAATATTACCTTTCTTTCTCTCTCTCTTTTTTTTTTTTTTTTGGTCCTATTAAAATGACTTCTGTGTGATTTATCTTTTTTTAATTTTAGAAAAAAGTATCCATTCATCTTCTTAGTGGTCAGTGATGTCAATAGGAACCAGGTTCTTTTCAGGCTCCACCTGGACACAGCATTGGGCAAAGGAAGTTAGTGGACACGGGTGCCTCTTGGAGCTTACAATTTATGTAAGACGTTTAATGAGGAGAGAGAGGCAGAAAGAGGTCCATGCCATTTCACGAGGACCAGATGCAAAGCTACGTAAATGCTAGCTCACTGTCCTCCAGGAAAGTGAGTCTCCAGTGAGTATCGGGGACCCAGATAGGCAAGATTGCAATTTACTTGAGAAAAAGAGAGAAGTGGGCAAAGAAGAGAGAGAAGGAGGAAAGGGAAGAGCCCACAGCTCCTGGATGAAAAGGAGAAGCTTCTGAAGAGTTTTAGGTGTGATGTGACATTAAGAGAACAGCAAGAAATCCAACACGAGCTACTTCTTCCTGTTTTCTATTTATTATTATTAATCATGAAAAATAGCCAGAATAACACTTGGTTTGTCACTTTTAGAGCTCAGAGCATACATTGCGTCTATTTTCTGCAGCATGGTTAGCATTCAGTTTATTTTTGCATGGGTGCTAGAGCACAACATGAGCATAAAACTGTGAAAAATTAAATAGCTCAAAAGTGTAGGTGGGCTTCTGTGAAATTTGTGCTGAATGAATTTTTAGAAAGCAAAATGCAGTACTAGAATTGCTGCACATGTGTTCTATTATTAAATATCTAACTCTTCTAAATTGGGAAGGATAATAACAAGCAATCTTGCAGAAAAGCTGCAGACCTAAACAATACAATTCTGAAACCAAAATAAAACTATTTTGTTATCTTTTTTACTGTTATAATTGTTAAAGTATAATTTTTAAAATATCAAAGCACAAAAACAGAACAACGGCTAAAGAAAAACATGGAAAAGAATGCTGCCAATAAACTTACCATCCTAGCGTTAAAATTTTTTTTCAACTTATTTCAGGCTTTATCCACATAAACCCGTAATTATCACTTCTTATTAACAAGCATATATATTTTGAGTTTAGTTTCTGCTGAGCATTGTGCTGTTAATATTCTTCCATGCCATTTCAAGAGAAGCAAGAAAGAACCCTGGGTTTTGAACAGGAAGATGTGACCAGCACACGTGTCTTAGTACACATAAGTTCCTTGCACTGACCTGACAGTCCTCATTCTATCAGCCATTCAATCTTCCATGGAATTAATATAACCAATTTTACCTACTCTTCTTGGTCTTGGGCATTTAGGGCATGAGAAATAGTTCAGAGGTCTAAGTACCACCGTAATACACACTCTTCACATGGCTCTTCTCTTCTTTTGAAGACTATCCTTGATATAACTTCATGGTAAGGTGGACATATTTATATATGTTTTAGACCTTTTGGTATATACTGCCAAATTGTTTTCTAAAAAAATTATGCAAACTTATACTGTTACTAGAAATATATGATTATGCACAGCCTAAGGAAGGAGAGAAAATATTTGAAAATGATATGACCAATGGGGGGTTCATATCCAAAATATATTAACAGATCATACAGCTCAATATCAAAAAATAAATAAATAACACAATTAAAAATGAGCAGAAGACCTGGATAGACATTTCTCCAAAGAGGATATGCAGATGGTCAACAGGCACATGAGAAGATGCTTCATACTGCTAATCATCAGGGAAATACAAATCAAAGCCACAATTAGATATCACCTCACACCCATCAGAATGGCTATCATCAAAAAGAACACAAATAACAAATGTTGGAGAGGATGTGGAAAAAGGGAACCTTCATACACTGGTCATGGGAATGTAAATTGCCGCAGCCAGAGTGGAAAGCAGTGTGCAGGTTTCTCAAAAAACTAAACATAGAACTATCATATGACCCAGCAACTCCACTCCTGAGCATATATCCAAAAAAACCCAAAACACTAATTGGAAAAAAAAAAAACATGTACCCCAATGTTCAGAGCAGGATTATTTGCAACTGCCAAGATATGGAAGCAAACTAAGTGTCCATCAACAGATGACTGGCTAATGAAGATGTGGTACACACACATACACATACACACACACACACACACAATGGAATACCACCCCGCCATAATGAAGAATGAAATTTTACCATGTGCAACAACATAGATGAATTTGGAGGGTATTATGCTAAGTGAAATAAGTTAGGGAAGAACAAATACTGTATGATACTATATATGGAATCTAAAAAACACAACAAACTGGTGAATATAATAAAAAGAGAAACAGATTCACAGGTATAGAAGACAAACCAGTGCTTATCAATGGGAGAGGAAAGGGGGAGGGGCAATGTAGGGGGAGGGGCTTAAGAAATACAAATGATTATTCATAAAATGAGCTACAAGGATATGTTGTACAACACAAGGAATATAGCCAATTTTGTATAATAACTATAAATGGAGTATAACCTTTAAAAATTGTGACTCACCATATTGCACATCTGTAACTTACATACTATTTGCACAGCAACTATACTTCAGTAAAAATAATGCACTAAAAATATATATGATTATACAACAGCCTTGACAACATTGAGTACTTATATTTAATGGTCTGCTAACATATCTGAAAAGGGGTATCTCACCACATTAAATGTGGCTGTTAAATGTTAACTTTATTATATTTTATGAAAATGAGTGGAAGTTTCAAGAGTTCTGAAAGTTAATAAAATTTTAAATTATGACCCATGGACCTGTAAAGGACTATAGACATAATTTAACCTAGTCTTTCACCCATGGAGAAATTTTTGCAGCAATATCTTTGATTGAAACCTGGTCATTATCTAGACTCCTCACTGTGTTTAATTGCCCTCTTTCAATGTGTTACTAAGTCCTGCTCTTTCAAACCCAAACTCCCTCTTAAATCTGCCCACTCTTCTGTCTTCCCTGCCTGGTCTTAGTTCAAGTTCTCCTTACCCTCACCTGGATTACTACAATTACCTCTTCTACAGTATTTCTGCCTCCAGTTCAATTGTTGGCATCATGTGTGGTTTAAATATTAATTCGAAGGTGAGAGTTACTCACTGCTTAAATACTCCAAAAGCATGCCCTTTTTTTTTAACCAGGACAAAATTTGAATTTGGTGATATAGCCTGCAAAGCTCTTCATAATCTAGCTCAGGTTTTAGTTTCAACCCCACACCCATTCAATACCAACAAAGACCATGGGTCTTACAAGCCTTCACCTAGACAACTATTGTCTTGCAAGACTCATCTCTAGGATCCACTCCTCCAGAAGACTTTCCTAACTCTACATCCTCCCAGTGTTGGCTGGTCATTCATAATTCCATCAACAGATCAGAAATCTTTAATTAGAGACCATTTATTTCACTGTATTGTAGTTGCTTATTTAGCTGCTGGTTTCCCAGCTAGCCTATTGGCTCCTTCAGGTTAAAGATGTGCCTTTAACTCTGAATCCTCAGTACCCTGCACAGTGTGAGCTCTTAGTGGTAGAGAATAAATGTTTGTTGGATTAATAAATACATGAGTGAATTCCGGTCTCTGTTTAATATATTTGATATCTTAATATCTCTGTTTAATATCCAGTGATAGTACCTAGCAAGTAGCCCATCCTATTTGTTGTAACTTTTGAAAACTAGAGAAATACTATTAAATTCATGCTATATAGGACTTGGCCGATGGTGCAAGTCACTGTTAAAGCATTGGGTGACCTGAAAGATACATGAAATTGACTGTCTTGAGTGATTTACTCAATAAAACCCTGGATGCTAGCTTTGACGTGTGCATTAAAAAGTGAGTTTGATCTTAATAATAAACACATGGTAGGAAAAACCGCAAATAAATAGAGTATGAATGCCTTCAAGGAAAAATTGAATTCAAGGGTAATGCAGAAGCTCAGGTTCAAGCTGACTGTCTCAGAGGGTCCTCTGCAGGTCAGGAAACTGTATGAAGGAAGGTAGACTGAAAGGAGGCTGCCCCGAGGCAAAGGTGTTCACGCATTTAATGGGCTTTGGCAGCTGCTTTCACACATTTTCAGTATGGAAGAATGAATGGAAGCAAGAGAGAAGGAGGGGAAAAAAAAGAAAAGAAACAGGACCAGGTGTATTTGTTTCAAGGAAGAGATAAATAAAGAAGAGGAAGGGAGGAGGAAATATGGTGTCCTATTTATTCCAGGAGCATAAAGACAATGAGTAGGAAATGAGATGGTCCAATACCACAGTGATTTAATTACTATGTTGCCCCATTTGAAAGGAAGTACTACCAGGTATGATCTGCCTAGTGCTGCCCAACAGAACTTTCTATGGTGACGGACAGGTCCTATCGCTGTGCTGTCCAGCACAGTAGCCACTGGCAACGTGTGGCCACGGAGCATGTGCGATGTGGCTGTTGGGCGTAAGCGACTGAGCTTTTCATTGTACAGGATTTATATTTCAATTAATTAATTAGGTCTTTTTGTCTTTTTAGGGCCGCACCTGCAGCATATGGAGGTTCCCGGGCTAGGGGTCTCATCGGAGCTGTTGCTGCCAGCCTATCCCACAGCCACAGCAATGCCAGAGCCCAAGCAACACCAGATCCAAGCCGCGTCTGCGACCCACACCACAGCTCACGGCAATACCAGATCCTTAACCCACTGAGCGAGCCCAGGGATCAAACCTGCAACCTCATGGTTCTTAGATTCGTTTCCGCAGCTCCGCGACGGGAACTCCTACATTTAATTCTAAATAGCTACACGTGGCTAGTGACCGTTTGGCCAGAGCAGAATTCTATAGTTCTATAAGCTTTAAAAAAATAAAAGTTTCAAAATTAAGGAGAAAGAGGATTGAAATGGTGAGGTTACCTGTTTGGGAAATAATGAAATAATACTTTTATTGGCCTTTGCAATTCATAATGTACTTTCATGTGTTTTATTTAACAAGAGTGTAGAAGTTGAAGATGAAAGCAGAGTGGGCATCAAAAGAGGTGACAAGAAAGGAATCAGGATCCTGTGTCCTCATTTGATTAAATGCGGCTCCTGTGGCGCAAAGATCTTACAGAGCCACACTGGACAGGCAGGGGACAATAGCGACTAGGCATGAAGACTCTGGAGCCAGACTGTCTGTGCTCAAATCAAGTTCTGATTTACTAGCTGAGTGACCTGAGTCAAATTACTTAACTTCCCTGTGCCACGTTCTCCTCCTTATCTTAAATGGAACAGTAATAGCATCAACCTCATAGGATTGATATGACTTAACGCATGCAAAGCACTTAGAACGGAGCCTGACATACGTAATAAATTGCTGACCATGGGTTAGCAATTAACCAAGGGCTTAACAGTCCCACACACCACACCTTTTGGAAGGACACACTGCTCTGGCCTTGGCTGGACCTTCTTCTGACTCTGATATGTCTTTGCCTCATGATGGTCAGATGAGGTCTCAGACGGGTCCCAGACAAAAAAAAAAAAAGCACCACATTGAACAGATGGTAATGGACAGTCTCCAACCAGGTTTTCACCTCCTCCTTATCAGCCTAATGGTTATTCTATTTTATTCGCATGGTCATTTTTCCTTCCCTTCTAACAGGTTACAAACTATAGGTAAGTTTATGAGCTAATGATTCCTATCCATTATTAAATGTTATCATGAGAACATAGCACAGTAAATGATATTCACAGGCAGAATTGTTGAAAGTCCCCTACTTTTCAACTTGTAACTGTCCCAGTTACAATCTTGCTCGTGGCTACGCCCTCACCTGTTTCTGAACTTTCTCTGCTTTTCCAAGCCTCCACCATCCTCTTCCCCCTGTCACTCATCCACCCTCACCTCTCCTTCCTCCTCTCTCCAGCCAACTCACTGTTTGCTGCAAGTGGATAGAAGCTTTTAAAGTTTAATGGAAAGCTCTCAAGAGCAGTGAGATAATTTGTCTATAAGTAGAGCTGATGTTGAACACATTAAAAAGGAGGTAAAATTTAGAATACCTCAGAAGAAAAGCATTAGTTAAAATAGAGAATGATAAAAAAATTAAAATTTCCAGGAGAGATGTGAAATAAATTAAAGATTTTCAAGGTGTGACTGAGCTAACAAGCCACAGCATACGACAAGGGCTCCTATAATTGCTAGGACTGAAAATGCAAGAGTATTTTTTTTATCTCCTCCGAATAAATTCAATGATGTGCTTTGAATCAGTAGAAGGAAACACTCAGGTTGTGAAGATGCTATGAAAAACGATCATCCCTGGGGACTCTGTGCATTAATCCTTACCTGAAGCATGTTTTTGCATGCTTAGTGCGAATTATTCTTTATAAAATTACACTGAGCAGAATAGGAAATGTAGGTTGTAACTAGGTTAACAAACAATAGATTAATAGCATTTCATGTCAGCCATAGATAACTGAAAAGTCCAAAGCTTAAATATGTATTTATCAATGATTCATAAAACGTTTGTTTTAAATAGAAGAAGTCATGTTCTGTGCTTCATTTCTTACACTTGGAAAAAACTGGTGATCACCCCAATAATTTCAGCGGGCAGAAGTCTCACCAGGACCCTTGGCTAATGTAAAGGTGTCTTTACAATTCATTTTCTAGTTGAAAATTGAAAAAATCATAAGAAAGAAAACACGGTCTCCTGCAACAATCTGAGTTACTAATGAGCCCATTGCTTTTCAGACAATCTTGTGCAATATCTAGACAAATGCTTCAGCCAGCACTATTTGGTGTCATCAGCTCACACTGCAATATATTATTCCCTGATGTGTGTAATAAATTACACATACTTAATAATTTATCATGGTTGCTTTCAAAGTATCACACAGCACTTAGCAGCTAACTCAACACAAAACAGCTATTGACCTTCTCATGAAAAATTCCCAAGGCCTCATTTTTATACTCACTTTGCTAACATTCCTTTTAATCCTCTTCTTTAATTTTGCCTCTAAATTTCAAAATAACATCTTAGTTGGAAATAAACTTCAGGGTTACCTAGGGTCAACCCTCCCAGTGAAGGAATTTCTCTAGCATCACCAACAGATGGCTACATAGTATTTTTCTCTTTTCCTGAGCATCTCTGAAACACTGTTTTGTTCGTCCATTGGTAGATCGGCAACTTTGTTTGGTTTGGCTTTGGTGTGTCTTTAAGAATCTATTATGTTCATTGCAACATTTGGACTTTATTTTAAGGATAATAGAAATCCAAAGTATACCCAGGCTAACACTTCTCCAGGCCAACACTACAAACTGGAAGGTAAGAAAGTCATTCAATGAACACACTGTTTATCCTTAGCTAATACCAATAATGTTTTGTTGACAAGCTAAGATCAAGGGTGACATAAAGCAAATCACAGACAACTAATAAAAAGTTAACACTGTCTTCATTATTTAGGTAATCTTTTTGCCTAGTCACAGTTGGTCAAACTATAGAACTCTGTGGAAGAATTATAAAGAAAAGGCATAGTTCTCACCCTTGAAGAATACACAATCTGGCTAGAAAGTATAAACAGGCATGTGCATAAAATTGTGCTGTTGAGTTCAAAGAAAATCATGTAAATAACATACAAAAATGCCTCGAGACTTGGAATAAAGTCTATGGAACTGAGTTAATAAAATAACAACTTCTTGAAGAGGTATAAGTCTTACAAATTAAAATACATTAAAAAAAAATGAGAATGCCCTGTGTTCAGGAAAGGGTAAATAATATCAGTTCACATAATAAAGAAAAAGTTCAAAAGGACTATCGTAAACGAATTTGTACAGTACAGACTGGGGAAGCTAAAGGAGAGGTCGAGACAGATGGATCCTTCGCCTGTTTGACTAAAACTAGATTCACTACGAAATGAAATAGACAAAGACTCTGGCTTCTAGAGTCGACAATACTTAAAAGCCACAGGTGAAGAGGTCTCTCAATGTTCCAGGAACCCCAGTCTCTACCCAGGATGATCGTGACGCTGATGATAAAAGCTCAGGATTCTTTCCCTAAAGAACTATGTCCTGTGACCTCTTAGAAAGACCCATCCTCTCGTGGTTGCAAAGATGAGGCCCTCGGAATCACACCTGGACACCAAGCACAGCTGCAAGGTGGATTCATCCCTAGTAGGATGTAATTAATGGAAAGATACTTCCCTACCTCTTCTCAAGACAACATTGTAAAGGGGGAAGCGTTCACAAGCTTTTTAGTGAAAGAAAGTAGTAGATTCAATTAAGTTGTGCACAATCGTACAAGTGTTAAGGGAAATGCAAGCAAAGAGTGCATCCTGAAAATAGTTAAGAGCATAGAGATTAATGACTGGACTGAGGTTTTCTGGAAATTTACTCTAGCCAGGTAAAACATAGCCGTTTTTTACTAAGTTTTTTTACTTGGTACAGTCCCTTCTGTTCACATTTGACTGGCGAAATAATCATTCTTCGTGTGTTCTTCTCTAACCCTACATCCCTTGCTACTCCATATGAGCATGGTTTTGGGGGGGGGGAGGCTTTTTTTTTTTTTTTAAGGGCTGTACCTGTGGCATATGGATGTTCCCAGGCTAGGATCTAATCAAAGCCATAGCTGCCAGCCTATGCCACAGCAAGTCAGGATCCAAGCTGCATCTGAGACCTACACCACAGCTTGCAGCAATGCTGGATCCTTAACCCACTGAGTGAGGCCAGGAATCAAACTCACATCCTCAAAGACATGAGTTAGGTTCTTTACCTGCTGTGCCACAATGGGAACTTCTCAATTAGCAGCTTTTACTCTTTTTTCTTAGCACTTACCACAGTTTACAGATTGATAAACCTGTACATATTGGCAGATTATGTAAGGGGATAGAATGGAAACCAACACTGTGTTTTGGAGAGAGTTTCTAGGGTTCAAATCTTGGTTCCAATACTTGTTAGTTGTAAATGCATCTTATGCCTCCTAATGGTTACTGTAAAGATTAAGAGTTAGCGTATGTGAAGGTGGCAGGACAACGTGTGGCATTTAGTAACACTTCAGCAAATACGGTGTCATTCCCATTAGACCCCTGAGAGCAGGGACCTTGTCAATTTCATCTACCACCTCCTCTGTAGGACAGAGCACATCGTTGGGGCTGTAGGAGGAGCTTAGTAAGTGTGGAGTGAGTAAATAAATTAACACTTCATTCTTTGTTACCCATTAAGCCCTTAAATATATATGTTGATACACATTCATTCTGTCCCTTGCTCTCAAGGAACTAAGGGCAAAACATTATTCCTTTCATACGCTCATGATGATCGGACCTAAACGTAATGAGGTCCTTTCCCAACACCTAAGAGGTCAAATTTAGAAAAAAAAGCATGGGTGGAGGCAAAACCCCCCAGAGCACTCAACTATGATATCAAAATGCTTTGACATTATATATGTATTTAAAAATTCATAATTCTGGTATATATCTAAGGAAGGCAAAGAAATAGTCAATCTCTCTCATCAACTGGGAGTCTTTCATCCACAGAATACAATTATGTAGCCCTGCTCTAAATCATTCATAAAAAATGTTTCAGGATGGGTCTCCACAGCATGCTTGTGACTTTTTAAAATTGATTTTCATAATGGTATAAACAGAGGTTAAACCACAGAGTTAAAAATGAACATACCAGTAATTTCTAGGTCAGCAAAAGTAGCAATATGAAACAAATTTTAAAGGTAACTAAATAAAATGTATCTTCAAATGACTGGAGATATTAAAGTCAACAGACCACTAAGTAGTATGAGGTTACTCTTGTGGGTCAGGGATAGAAATCTCAGGTCCTTTGTGCCTGAAGCTAAGGTCAGGAGGGAGGCAATTACACTTACATGGGTCAAACAAGGCATGAGAAGAGACTGGAACTGTTGTTTGGACTGGACCTATGAGTCATCTTTGAAGAGAGCCTTTCCCTTCCCAGTAGCCAAGATACAGAAACAATCTAAATTTCCATCAACTGGTAAATGGCTAAAGAAACACACGTACACACACACACACACACACACACACACGCACGCACGCGCACACCCCACATACACACACAGTGGAATATTATTCAGCCTCACAAGAGAATTAAGCCATTGCCATTTGCAACAACATTAATAGATCTGGAGGACTTCGCACTAAGTGAAATAAGCCAAATTTATTGAAAGACAGAGAAAGACAAATAGTGCCTAATCTCACTTATACATAGAGTCTAAAATAGCCAAACTCATAGAAACAGGGAGTAGAATGGTGATTGCCAGGTTGCGGGAGGGGAAAATAAGGAGATGCTGGTCAAAAGCACAAAGTTTCAGTTATGCAAGATAAATGAGTTCTAGAGATCTAATGCACAACAATGCAACCACAGTTAATAATACTGCAACATATACTTGAAATTTGCAAAGAGGGTAGATCTTAAGTGTTCTCACTACAAAAAAAAAAGAAAAAAGAAAAAGAAAATAGTAGATAAAACAGAAGGACCTATTATATAATACAGGGAACTATATTCAATATCTTAGAATAATCTATAACAGAAAAGAATCTGAAAATATATAGTTTATATATATATAACTGAATTACTTTCTATACACCTGAAACATTGTAAACTCTTCTCCAATTTACAAAAACAAAAAGAAAACGGTAGCTATGTGAAGTGATAGATATGTTAGTTAGCCTAACTCGTAATTATTTTGCACTGTGTGTGTATTTCAAAACATCAAGTTTTATACCTTAAATATATACAATTTTAATTTTATTTTCAATTTTACATTTAACTTTTCAATTATCCTTCAATAAGGCTGGAAAAATGAAAAGCAAAATAAAATGAAATAAAAGGATTTTTAAAAATCTCTTAACTCAAATCCCACTATTAGAGCTCAGTTTCTTTGACTAAGAAAATACATATTTCTCAAACTGGAAAACTTTGACTTTATGGACTTTGGGAGCCACGGGCCCAAAGATTGTGCAAAGCCACAAGGTAAACATGAGGTTTTTTTTCCTACAAATTAGTTTTACTTGAAGATTTGAGGCAGAGGGAGATGAGTGTTTTAACAGGTAATAATTTAAATCATTTGTTTATTTAAACAAATGGATCAAATGTGTTGCAGAATCCAAGATTTGCACGCATTTTAAAAACAAAAGAGGAAACTAGGAAGAGGCATCATGCTTGTAGTAGATCACTTTAAGCTACCCAGGAGTTTGAACTGAAGAGGGAGACATCTCTGGAAATAATTCAGAAAGAAGAGGACATAAAGGCAAAGTTTACAATTTGGCTGAGACTCAGCCCTACTCAGAAGCAAGGAGACCCAGACATATGCAAACCAGGAATTCTCAACACCCAAACAGGAAGGCAGCAACCAAAACTGACAAAACCCTAGCAAAGTATATCATCAGGCCAAGAAGATGCCCTGTGGGTACAGAGAGGAGAAAAAACGTCAAGGTTAGGGTGGGACCAGGGCCAGAGCCTCAGAACTGCAGCTGCTTGTTGACTCAGCAAATGTGAAGGGAAGCAAAGACACACAGGTACACCCCATATGAACTCAGAAATGAATGTTGACAATTGCGTCTGTAGGAGATGAAAACAGAGGTTAATCAGTATAAAGAGGAAACTGATGACAGGTCCCCAGATAAACTTACCCTATCAGAAAACAATACAGATGTGTAACTACTTCTAAACCATATTGTCCCGCACTGACTTTTCTAGGTGCTGTGATTCTTCTGTATTTTTCTCTTACTGTCATCTTAAATAAACCTTGTTCCCCAATATAAACTTGGGAAGCAGTTTCGTCTGCAAGTTCTGTGCTACCAGAGGCAATAAATAATCAGACTGAGTAACTCAAGCTGGCCACTCAGCCCCTTATTTTCTATATCTTCACACAACAGAATATAAGCATGCTTGCTTTCATGCACACGACTCCTACCAAGACTGAATGACTTCATCTGAGCTGTCACCAAATCAGTGCTAAGAAAAGATGAAAAACCATCTAAACCATGCTGCTTGCAATCAATTATGAACATACCTTTCCAGACACATGAATAAGTTTCTGTGATGGAATTATCATGTGGATGGCTTAAAAGAGCTCAACAAATGATGGATATTTGAACTTCAAACAGTTGACCACCTGTCTTATGGTATTTCTGATTAAAACTCAGTTCACATTATATTTATAAGAACACAGGGAGAGAGCTTGAAGGAGCAACAAGACCAGAAGGATATTTTTCATTCCCAGTATTTCCATGATGGATAGACGCCTTGTGAAAGAGCAAGTTTTTAAGAGCACACCAGAAGTCCAGGCACATCTACCCTCATTTAATAATTGGCCAGCTGGGTTGTGGTAGGGACTCTGGCTACCATTCCTCTCTCTTCCTTCTAACAGTAGAATCCCCAGACTTTTATTTAGGAAGACCTCATTCCCATCCCATTAGCCCCAGCTCTCCAACTTATCTCCCATTTTTACTTACCCTGGAGGCAGGCACTAAAGACAGATAAATCTCAATTCACCTCACAAAAATGAGGCGAGCTTTATCCTGGCCGGTGGTACCAACACAGGGATTTCAAGTATGTTTTCTTTCATATAGTCGATAACATGGTGTTGTGTATTGAAACTGACTAAGAAAGTTAAACTTAAAAGTTCCCACACAAATAAACAAAGAGAGAGACAACAGTGGTTTTCTATTTCTACAATAGAAATATGTAAGGCGATAGATGTATTAACTAGATGAGGAATCCTTTCACCGTGTACACAGGTATCGAAATACCATGATATACACTTTATATATCTCATAATTTTACATGTCCATTATACCACAATAAAGCTAAAATACGTTTTAAGTATAATTTTATTTTCTACATGGCATGGATATGCATTCAAAGGAGCAGAAACCTTAGAAAAATCCAGAAAACAAAAATAATGGCTTCCCCCCTGGAGACAATTATCCCACCCTTCCTGTTCCCAGCCTCCTTTGCATTTAGGTATGGCTACAAGTTTTTGGTCAGTGAGGTGTTGTCACTGGAAAGACATGTGTAACTTCCAGTTCACGTTTTCATAAGGACATTATTCACCCTCCACTCCACTGTCTCCCACTCCCCTACCTCCTACAGTCTGGAAAATAAACAAGATGGTATGTGCCAGCTTTAGGACTGAAGCTGAGGACAACACTTGGGGACAAGACAGGAGGACAAATAGAAGGAACCTGGTCTCTAAACTGATGTTGTAGAGCAGCAGTGCTGACCCATCCTGGACTCCCTGCCTACCTGAAGAACACTAGATGAAACAGAAGTAAACTCCTATACTCCTGTCTTGTGAAAGTCAGTATCATTGGGGTCTATTTGTTATAGCAGCTTAGTGAGTATCTTAATATAGAGCTTCTATTTAGATGCAGGGTCAGTACCTACCAAAACTGAAATTTTCTGGCAGTGGCTTAATGATCAGGTGGCAGGTGGTAAAGACACAGATATTACAGGCTGTAAAGCTGGTGGCCCCTGATAGTAAAGCCAACTGCTTCTCTTCTCCAAACAGTAGAGGATAAGATTGTTATTCAGAATGTGATTCAAGAACTTCCTATGGGACATTTTCCCAAGCCACACAATGGGAGCCAGTCCTGCTTCCAAGATTCAGAAGACAAAGGTGTACCTTCCCCACTCAAGCTCATTGTTTCAGATGATCTCAAGATGGAAGCCTTTGAACTGAGAGAAAGAATTAGGAGTGTTCTGTGCACTGAAACCAATAAGTAAAAAGCCAGAATCTGCAAGCTTCCAGAACTATAGCCAGAGGTTACTTTCATATAGAACAGACTGGAAGCACATAAAGTAGAATTTTTGAGGAAACTGCATTACCAAAGAAATCAAGAGCCTAGCTGATAAAGGCAGTGATGGTTCAATCACCAAAGCAAATCTCAGGTCCCCAAGCCTGCACCAGTAGGCAGCAGGCTGTAAAAGGAGAACAGTTCCCAATAAAGGACACTCTAATACTCACCACAGATGTGGCCACAAAAGAAGCCACCAAGAACAGTGGCAAAAAATTACTCCCAGGGGGCAAATCTGGGGTGCCCAAGAAAACCTACCAAGGGTAGCCAAGCATTTCCTGTCCAGCAAAATACTGCTACTGATTAAACCTAGCTGGGTGCTTCCCGTTCTTCCTGTTTCCAGCTGAGGAAGCCTTAGCAGATAACTCATGTTTTAGTATCAGCAGGTCCACATTTGACACGACAGAGAGGCTGAATCCCTCCCAGAAATCCTGGACTCTCAACTGGTTGCAGTAGTTGGAGGGACTTTGGTTTGTCTCCTTTGGGAAGAACTTAAGCATGTCTGGCTTGTGGGATGATGAATGAGAAGGGATACTTTGATGCTAGAGGGGCAGACTGTGGCAGAGGTGGTTAATTATCTCCAACATCCATTTTCCTCTTGTCTTTTTAGGTTAAGAACCCCCTAGAGAGCTGTGAACTCCCTAAGACCAAGCCTGCACTCCCTAGCCTTTCTTGTAGCTGACAAGGCATGGCCACATGGCTAGATTTTTGCCCATGGGATGTGACTTTGACCGATGAAGTACATGTTTTTAAGGGAAACTCCTTGTCCTCAACTTATTGTCTCTCTCTTCCCTCTTCCTGTGAGCTAGAATGCAGAAGTGATAGCATGCACCACTATTGAGCACACAGATGGAAACTGCGCAGGGGGCCACAGAGCAATAAGACAGAAAGAACCTGGGTCTCTGGGTGACCTTCTGGAACAAAGCCTCCTACTCTCCCTGAATTGCCAAGGTGTCAGACCTTAAACTCTTACCTAGATTATCTAAGTCTCAGCTGCCCGTATTTCAGTTTCCTATGAATTAAATGAGAAAATGCACGAAGCACTCATGGAAATACCCAGTTCATAGTAAGATTTCAGTGAATCTTTGACCAACTCCAGTTATTTCCGTCTGATTGTTAAAAAATCACTGTTAAAAGCCAGACATCTGAACCTTCTGTCTTCTAGGAGACTGATTTCTTTCTCAGATCAGCAACCCACAGAATGTTTTTTAGAAAAGGCAGCAACTCAATCAGGGGATTTATTTATATACCAAGTGTGTCCATACCTTAGCATATGAAATGAATAATTAATGTAATAAAATATACTGATGAAAATTCAGATTCATGAATTTACTTCAAAACAACTTCTAGATTTAAGAACTCCCATTTCCCTGTGCTATGTCTACCTAAATACGGAACCAGGTCTCTGAGCTCTCATTTCCTAATTGTGTGATATGGGCCAAGTCTCCGGACATCTTTGAGACCAGCTGCCCTCATCTGTAACATGGAGACAATGATATCTAGCTCATTCATTGCTATCAGCACTAAATGAGATACTACACACAAGATGCTTACTACAATGCCTAGGATACAAGAAGCACTCAGAAATGGACAATGAAAACTTTCATTGGCATAATTATTGTTACAAAAAGCAGTAACATGTCATCCATGTAAGACAATAACACTCTCACATGAATTTGAGATTCATTGGTTGTCCGGGCATATGCTTTGTGTATTTTCCTCCTCACACTAATGGGTCACACTGACCACTCAAGCACATTCTCTCCTAATCTCCATAGATGCCAAAACATCATTTTTGCAAGCCTATTGCCTGTTGTCTGCAGATGAGATACATTAATGAAGTGTAGATTCTCCCCTCTGTCAAGCCAAATGCTTCACATGAGATTGTATCCACGATGTTGCTTCTTATTAGTGCCACATTCTATGCAGCTAAACTGACCATGCCAGGCTTGGCTAAGCAATCATTACAGCAGTGGGTGTCACCCAGCACCCTCCAAGACTTAATGATTTCACAAAACTAAAATTAAGTTTTCAAAGAAAATGCCCTCTTAGCCTTCAGGGAGCTGATTGGGACAATTAGTGTCATCAGCTAACCCAATATCCAGGATGGAGCAGGGAGCTTTTTCTTTTACCAGCAACATGGAGATAAACCTGGAACTAAAAAAAAAGTGTTTGAAACTAAAGGCAAAATGAGCCTTTTCTTTTCTGGATTAAAATAGAAACATTCCCCTTCTACCTCCAATTCCAATTTTTCCTGCCATTTCTATCAGGGAAGAAGATATGCAGCATGGCTTCTTTTAACCCATTGTTTCATCTTTATTTTTTCCTCTCTTCTTTTATTATTTTTTGTTAAAGTATAGTTGCTTTACAATATTTACAATAATTACAGAATGTCAATTTCTGCTATAAGACAAAGTGACCCAAACATACATATATACACATTCTTTTTCTTCTATTATCTTCCATTACGTTCTATCACAAGAGGCTGGATATAGTTGCCTGTGCTATACAGTAGGACCTTACTGCTAATCCATTCTAAATATAATAGTTTCCATTTACCAATCCCAAACTCCCCTTCCCACTTGGCAACCACAAGTCTGTTCTCTGTGTCTGTGAGTCTGTTTCAATTCTGTAGGTAGGTTCATTTGTGCCACATTTTAGATTCCACATATAAATGATATTATATGGTATTTGTCTTTCTCTTTCTGACTTACTTCACTTAGTATGATACTACTCAGCCATTAAAAAAAAAAATGCCACTTGCAGCAACATAGATGCAGCTAAAGAGTCTCATCTTTATTTTTGCTTTATTTTATTTTATTGCTTTTTAGGGCCACACTTGTGGCATATTGGAGGTTCCCAGGCTAGGGGCTGAATCAGAGCTACAGCTGCCGGCCTATGCCACAGCCACAGCAATGCCAGATCCGGGCCGTGTCTGCAACCTACACCACAGCTCACGGCAGCACCGGATCCTTAACCCACTGAGCAAGGCCAGGGATCGAACCCTCAACCTCATGGTTCCTAGTCAGATGCATTTCCAGTGAGCCACAATGGAAACTCCCTCATCTTTATTTTTAAAGCAATGAATTTTGCCCAATTTTGTTTAGAGGGTCTCCTCTTGCAGGTTTCTGTTTTAGTCACCACCCCGGTCTGACCCAATTTTCTAAGCTGATTTTTTTTTTCTCAGCCACAGAGTTGCTGGAAGAGTGGCTTCGCAGTTCATCTGCTCCTGTTCCCAAATGCCCTAGTCCCTGGAACTTTCTTGGCTGCATTTGGTGGACACTTCTGGGCACTTCATGAAATGGTTTCTACTGCTGAAATGGTCAAGCAGGCTCCGGGGAAATATGTAGCCCCAGTCACACTGCTTAGTGGGGGCAGACCTAAGACCAGAATCCATGGTCTTTGTTGTCAGCATGCAAACAAGAGCCCTTGAACCTCTCTACACCAAAAAAGAAATCAAAGAAGAACTCCAGCTCAAGTATTCTCCTGGGTGGCCTCCTACAGGCAGAGTCCTGGTCTAGGACTCTCGGCTATACTGTAATATTCCCTTGTAAAGTCTTGGCTGCTTTTTAGGATTATCATTTGGGTTCTTGTTTTTTTTTCTTTGTCCTTTCTCTTCCTTTGAGAACGTTTTTGACTTTGTCCAGTTGGATTGTCTGCTGCTTGGCTGGTTGTCCCGGCTAAGAGCCCAGCCTAGAGCCAGTGCCCACTGTGTAATCATTGCCGATTACATGATTGAAAAGGGGGCTTTGTATATCATTATTTGCTTGCTTGGCCTGTTTTCAGCCTATTTGTTTGCATCTACCTTGAAACAAAGGCAATGATAATGAGGCACAGAATTTTACACATTTTAGTTCATTATCTCCACAGCAGGTTTTTACACAGGAATGTGATCCATGTTCAAACTCTACCCAGCCATCCAAACCTCGTCCATTCGTCCCCGTTGCACTGAGCCTTCCCTCACCCCCTCACTCCTGTTTCCTTCTCTGAACAACCACAGCGCTTCTCCTTCTATCTCCCCTGACAGTTCTTTCCAACATGTATTTACATGGTTCACGGACTTTTGCACCCTCCCTACTCACTCCCAAGCTCCTTGATCCCAGTCTGCATGCCTGGTCCACCCATGGAGCCTCCCAAGAGCCTGGCATCACCTTCACCATGTGCTCAGGAAACACTGGGCCAAAGGACACAGGGTATATCCAGTGGATTTCTTCAGACGGAGCAGGAGTAATTTAAGTTCTTGACTTTCTGGAACAGAATCTTGCTATCACCAAAACAATCAAAGTACAGCCCCTTCCTAATTGAATCTGTACTACAGCAGGACGAATTCACATAATTTTTTAAATAGTTACTTTTTATGTCTAGAAAAATAGCAAACAAGAACATTCCAGGAGGTCTCTTATGGCACAGCAGGTTAAGGATCTGGTGTTGTTACTGCAGCAGCTCAGGTTGCTGCTACAGCACAGATTCACTCTCTGGCCCAGAAAAGAATAATAAAATAAAATAAAGATCACATTCCAATACAACAGTGGTATCAGAAGCTATAAACTCCAAAGTTTGTTAGATTTACGAATAATGAACATTAAATACAAAATTGCATCTACCTAGAATGATTTCTTTAAAAACAAATCCGTTGGCAAGTTCCTCCATCCTCGCATCAGACAGAGTCTAAGTATTTTCTTCTGAATATGTAGGATAAATGAAAACTTTTCTTTAAAAGTTTAAATTTGATTTTTAATTAAAATGTACTCTGGCATATCTTTCTGCCATCCTTTCCTTATTTGGGTTGGAGTACAAATTTGATAGAATTAGTTGCACTCATGAATGGTTTTCTAGATAGTGAACTTGAGAAGGTGATTTTTCTAAACTTGCAAACAATTTTTAAGTTGGAAAACTACTTTCTGGATAGTTGGATTACATAAGCAAACACACCTCCAAGCATCCACATTGCCAACTAAAGGGAACAGCATGCAGGTCCATTGCTGCTGCAGTCAGAATGTGCCTATCTTTAAAAACCTCAAACCTCCTGATAATGAAGTAGTCACCATGTGGTCAACACAACCCCCCTTCAGACCTCTCTGCTATAGTATCTTGCATCCCGCATGTCTTTTGTCCTTCCTTCCTTATACTATTTCCCCATTTCAGATTGCAAACGTTGCTTGAGGGCTGAGACCATATTGCCAATAGCTCACTATAATTGGAAGCAGTAGGTGCTTAAGCACTCATTACCTGATGGGGAACATCGCAATAACAAGCTCAGTTTGTAGGTCAGTGCTAATAAGGCCAAGGTCCTGGATCTGACATGGACAGACGTTTGCTCTGCTCCATGACAATCAGCCAAATGCCTTGGTCTGTCCTGTTGCTCACCCAGTGTGTTGGGGGAGGGCATGTGGACCTTGAGTAGTATGTGAATGCTCTAGTTCAAGTCCCCAGAGCAACCAGGGCTGGGGAGGTGCAATCAAACATTATGAAGCCCAGAAGGATCAGGTTGTGGTCAAGGTCAGAAGCAGGCTCAGTGATGACAGAACACACCTGTTTCTCTAACACCTCAAGTGGAAGCCACACTTCTATCAGGTACACAGACTTAAGAGTACCAATTACCAGAGTTCCCTTGTGGCTCAGTGGTTAAAGAACCCAACTAGCATCCATGAGAACTTGGGTTTGATCCCTGGCCTCACTCAGTGGGTTAAGGATCCAGCATTGCCATGAACTGTGGTGTAGGTCACAGACATGGCTCAGATCCAGCATTGCTGTGGCTGTGGTGTAGGCCAGCAGCTTAAGCTCCATTTCAACCAATAGCCTGGGAACCTCCATATGCCGTGGGTGCAGCCCTAAAGAGACAAAAAGACAAATAGACAAATAATAATAATAATAAAGAGTACCAATTATCAAATAGAGAGTATGTTCCCAATGGAGAGGTAAAGGGGGGTTATCCCCATCATTTAGTGGGGTGCACACTTTGAAAAAAGGACCCTGGTTGGTAATGAAACCTAGTACTGAACTGAAATTCACTCCAGTGGAGCAGTACATGTCAATCCCTTCAGAATCTTGTGAAAAGACAGTTTCTGATTCAGTAGGTTTGTAGTAGTACTGGGATTCTGCATTTGCAAAGAAGCTAGCAAGTGGTGTCAAGGCTGCTGAGTCCTTGGATCTCATTTTAAGTAACAAGATTTGAAAGATTCTCAGATTGATACGACACAGAAATCCTGCACCTCAGGAGTCCTGGCAGCCAGGAAAAGTTTGAAGAAACTGACATATAGTAGTTGTCTGGGCCACCAAGTTTTCAGGAATCCAAAGATCAGACCACTGAGTCACTGAGGAGAGGTCAGAATTAAGTCTTGATGAGTGCTCAGCACTCTGAGTCCGATGCTCCTCTGTCTCTGCTACCCAGAGTGGGCAGCCAAGGATTGTAGGACATAGGCAGGGGCCTGATCGTGTGGCAGACAGCGGTTGCTGCAGCTGATGCTGATGCTGATGCTGAAGAGACAAGGGTGGCACTCAGAGGAGGCTGGAAGCTGATGGGAAGTAAAAAATTTAAGACATTCAAAGCTCAGATCCCCACTGTAAGGCTAAGATCAGAACTGTGTGGCTCTTGGCCAAAGGTTGGCACAAGTCTTACAGGTCATTTTACACAAGAGTTGGAAGATGTTTGGGACCTTGTGGGCAGTTTCCTCTATCTCAAGTACATTAAACCGTGGCCCCAGAGTCCATTAGCATGGAACAGAATGTAATAGCTCCTTGGGTAATCCAAGGTGAAACTTCATCTGTTCTTCCCTCTCTAGCTAAGGTCTCCTATGTAAAAGCAGCTGGAACTAGGCTTACAGACTCATGTTCACTGAAGTGCTACAAATGAAGGTGAGTCAGCCATGAGTTCAATGGAGAGTAAACACAAAGACGAATTTACATTCATATTTGGATTGATTTAGACATTTGTCAAATATTTGCCCAAAGAGCTTCTCCCTTGCCTAAAGAAGCCATAGCTCTAATATTTTTCTTTGTAAAGAACTCATTTTACTATTGACAAAAGTTTAAATACTAGATGCCTACGCTTTTAAATGTACATTAATGCTTTCTGTATCTTTCCAGATAGCTCAGCTGACCCCCTTCTTGGGCTAAATACTATTAGTAGGCAAATAAAACTGAGATCTTTAGGTTAGTTATTGTACCCAAGAGACGCCAACTGACCTCATCAGAATCATGACTGTAACTGTGGAGCCTTTCTAGTAAACACGCAGCAACATGGTAGAGAAAGCTGTTAGGGACCTTCTTCTGACTACAGTGAACACATGGAAAGTTGGACCAAACGTAACCACGATAAATATTATAATATGAACTTGAAGGAAAGATAAAAGATTCTCAGTAGTCATAAGAAAATAGGTAAGTCAAAGTCAGGATGTGAGCAGGAGCTGGGGTTGTGACATCCCAAGTGGTATGATGACAATATGGGCTCCAAAGGACAGGCCTAGAATCCTAACCTTGGATCTTGACCAAGCAGAGAACCAGAACTGTATACCTGGCCCGTTGGGACTGCCCAGGTGTCCTTGAAGAGAGGACAAGAAAAACTCCATCCTTGCCTAGGGAGCCTGAAGCAAAGCCTAATCTCTACCCTAAATAGACTTAAACAATGAAAGATGTTAAAATAGCAGTAAAAAGAAATTTAGAAATGATACTTGCCGTTACCATTGTAAATTCAGATTGTTCCAGGAAATAGAACAAAAATACACAAATTTCATATGATCTTACTCCCCAAAGGATAACTAAACAAAGCTAAAAGACAAACCACGGACTGAAAGAAGATAAGTGAATGTACATAAGATACAGAGTTAATATCAAGAACATATAAAGGGCTTATAAAGATCAATAACAAAAAGCCAAATAATCTCATGGAAAAATAAACAGAAGATACATAGTGTTATTTCATCAAAAATAAGACCCCCAAATTCCAATAAGTATATGAGAAGAGGCTCAACTTCAATAATAATCAGGAAAAGATGAAATGACCATGATGATATCTCAGATCTATCAGAATAGTGTATGTATGGATGCAGATATACATATATCCTTACTATACATGATCCTGGAAGAAGAGAGAATTTCTGACAGTGTTACCCTTGGGGAGAAAGTAGAATAGAAGAAAGTCAAAGGGATTTTTCCCTTTGGAGCTACCCAACTCTGTATTGTTCTCATATTTATGAACATGGCTTCACATGTTGTAATATATTGATTGTACTGAGGCCCCAATTAATGACCTATCTCTACTCAAAGCCTTTGCCCTGCAACTGTAGAGTTTCCTTCCATCTGACTCTGGCTGGCCTTGTGACTTACTTTGGCCTATGGAATGCAAGTGAAACAGTGGCGTGCCAAGTCCAAATTAGGTCTCAAGAGGCTGGCATGCTAGTACCTTTCTTCCACATTTGGGCTGCCATTTCCTAGAAAAAGCCTCAACTAGCATGCTGGAGAATAAAAAACCAGGTGAAGGAGAGTCTAGTTATCCCAGCCAAAGCTATTCTACAGCTGCCTACTAAGAGTTAACCCCCAAACCTATAAGAGCACCCAGTCCAAAATCACCAATCTGCCCACTTGACCCACAGTGACGGCAGAAGCCTAGCTCAGACCAAAAGAATGTCCCACCGACCCATCAACTCACGAACTATAATAATTACTTAGTGCTTTAAACCAGTAACTCTGGAGTGGTCTTGTTATGTCTTAATGGCTGAGACATGCATTTGCCACATACAAAATTTTTAAGAGAAAAACTCCATTATAGCAAAAGTGACCACTGACACATACCTAGACACACATGTGACACTCCAAGCCTCCATTACTAATGTCATCCTTACAGTCTGCATCAAAACTTGCTCGACTCTTCCCACACACTGTCCAGTTCCTTATTTAGAAGATATCTGCTTCATCTGTGAAGCAAGGCCCCCATGTAAGCGAGGCTCAATTGCAATCTTTCCACGTAGGTTCTAGCATGGTGTGTTCTGTGCCTTTATTTACCCTTCATGAGACTTCTGTAAACAATACTGTTGAAAAAAAAGACAACAAATAACAAATTGCTCATAAACGTGTGCTGCATTTGACAGTAGATTCCAAGCCAACATGAAGAGAACTCAAAGGTTCTAACCTTTTATGATGTCTACTCCAACCTGAGTCAACAGTGACCCCAAAGCACATCTTAGCATAACATTAGTCCACATCTTGATTTAGTGACATAGATCAAGTGCTTGTTGTGACAGAAGAATACAAACTTGAGAATCCACAGGCTGTATCTTGCCACAAACTAGTACTGTGACTCTGAGCAAGTCACTGAAATTCTCCAGGCCTTGATTTTTTTAACTCTTTATGAAGCAAAGTTGGATGACTCATCTTTTAGATTCCCCCCATTGTGAACATTCCATGAACCTGTGACAGAGAAACAAGCCCAGAGGCCTTCCTGTCATAAAAGCAGTGGTAACGAATAAAAGCAGCGGTAACGAATCCAAGTAGTATCCTTGAGGATGCGGGTTTGATCCCTGGCCTCACTCAGTGGGTTAAGGATCCGGCATTGCCGTGAGCTGCGGTGTAGGTCGCAGACTTGGCTCAGATCCTCTGTGGCTGTGGCTGTGGCTGTAGCCGGCTGCCGTAGCTCTGATTTGACCCCTAGCCTGGGAACCTTTGTATGTCCCACGTGCAGCCCTAAAAAGCAAAAAAAAAAAAAAAAAAGGGAACCATTTCATCATTTCATTCCACTTCAGTCTCCAAAGATTCTGATGTACGTTCTCTCAGTCCAAATCACTCACTTGAAAAACCTGGACTGAAAGGAAGATTCCAGCCAAAAGCAAGCTGACAAGGAATGGCCCTCAGTAGCTCCTTAACACCTTATTGTTAAACTGGCTTAAAGTGTACGTGTCCTCCAAGGAAGAGATGTTGACAGTTATGGTCAGCATCTTCATCTCACAGATGAAGAAACCAAGGCCCTGAAAATCCTGCAATTTACCAGATGCCATCCAGCATTTTGGTGGGCAGGGGAGTTCTAATGTTATGTTGTCTAATACCTGGTGCATCCATGAATCTGCTCCAGCAAGACTTACTGAACACTCAGCACACACTACCAGCCACTCAGGATGCAGAAGATACTAAGACAAACTCATTGTTCTCATGGAGCTCACGGTCCAGGTGAAGTGACGAAGAAGGGAACAATGGCCAAACTCTAACATATGTGCAAAGGCAGAGGTATTTGTGGGATTCTTTGAGAATCCAGAGGAGGAAATATCTCACTCTGCATGAAGACACATGGAAGAGTTCATGAAAGAGGAGGCAGCTGGGCTGCATTTTGAAAAATAAGGAGTCTGTAAGGCATGCAGGGTTTGAGAGGAAAAGGCAGAGAGCAAGTCTATGCAAAGACATTTAACACATGTGTTTGAGAGACTGTAACCAGATGGATAATCTTGAATCTGGGATGCAGGTTGGGAATATAAGGGGACATGAAAGAAGAAAAAGGCAAGAATAAATAATGCAACAAAAAGAGCCTTGACTTTTGCCTAGGGAGATGAGGAAGGAGCCACTGAAAGTCTATAAACAGGCAAAGAACATAGTTATCCTTGCTTTCAACAAAGAGCATGCTCCTATAAAAGAGGAGACAAGAAGGCCCAGCTAATGGTCTAGAGAAAAAAAAATGACTAGTACAGAAATGAGAGGGCTGGGAGGCTAATACAAATCTACTAGTGTGCTTTCCACTCGTTTCTGCTGGATTTCATTCCCTCCAGCCTCAAAGTGTCACTTGCCATCTAAACCCCAGTTCCCTGGGGAAGGCTTTGGAGATGCTCAGGATTCCTGGAGGGGGCAGGCCTGGACCAGAGCCCACTGCTGCTCACAGCTGGATCTACGAGCCCAAGGCTGCACTGGTTGGTCCCAGGAGAACCATGGCCCCAGGGAGTCCCGAGACCCACAAGACTAGATCACAGGTGGCACTGAAGAAAGAATCCAACAGACCTGGGTTAAATGGGAACAGAGAGTTCACTCACTTAGTGGCTGTGTAACTTTGATAAGGTTATTTCACTTCTCCAAGACTCAGGGTCCTCATCTACAAGGTGGAGATATCATAACGCCTGCCCTAAATTAAGGATGCATTAAATGAATGACACATGTGAGGCACTCAGTACAGAGCTGGTACATGGTAAGCACTCCACAATCCACAGTTACAATGATTATCAATTAGCGTTATGCAGTCAAGCACCATGCCTATTGCTAAAGAAGTCTGGAACCTGGCAGATGGTTCGAAAAACACCCTCCTCGATATCTCATCCCTTTTCTTCTCCTCCAGAGATCTCAGAGAGAAAATCTTATATTTAAAGGGCTGCTCCTTCTGTTCCATAGCAGTGCTTCTTATATTCTTATAAAGTGTATTTATGCCAAGCACAATAAAAGATCAGATCTACCCTTGGAGTAGATAATAAAATTTTTAAAAATTATTTTCTTCTTTCTACAACTGAGTAGGCCCTCTTTCCAAAGGAGCAAATAAGGAGGGGGAAGGAGTGGGATGGACTGGGAATCTGGGGTTAATATATGCAAACTACTGCATTTGGAGCGGATAAGTAATGAGATCCTGCTGCGTAGCCCAGGGTACCATGTCTAGTCACTTACAATAGAACATGATGGAAGATAATGTGAGAAAAGGAATGTGTGTGTGTGTGTGTGTGTGTGTGTGTGTGTGTGTGTGTGAGACTGGGTCACTTTGCTGTACAGTAGAAATTGACAGAATACTATAAACCAACTATAATGGAAAAAATAAAAACTATTTTTAGAAAGGAGCAAAAAATACTAGAATCAAAATATGTGTCACAGGCTTATATTCCACATGGAAAAACCAGCATGCCTCCCTCCATTTCTCCTACCTCATGGTGATTTTGGGAGCTAAGATGTGGGGTTAAGAATGTTCCTCTATTTGAAAACTTTGCTGAATTTTTATCTGCTCACTTCTTGCCTTCATAAATTAAAAAGAAAGAAAGAAGATAAAGCTAAATCTTCTACATAGCTGGAAATTTACCTAAGTCTCAGCACCACTTAGAATGTTGGCAATATTAAGAGACCAACAATAAAGACTTCTTGTTTAATGAAACCGGAGGAGGGAGGAAGGGTGGGAAGAAGGCAGGGAGCAGAGGAGAACTTTGGGGTGGCTTTTACCTAAATGATTCTTCTTCAAAACGCTGAAACTTTACTGAGGAATTTTACAAGCTCCAGTCATGATGGAAGTGCTTCCTTTAGAACTGCAGCTTGAGGGAGTTCCTGTTGTGGCTCAGAGGTAATGAACCCAACTAGTATCCATGAGGATGTGGGTTTGATCCCTGGCCTTGCTCAGTGAGTTAAGGATCTGGCATTTTCATGAGCTGTGGTGTAAGTAGCAGACATGGCTAGGATCCCACGTGGCTACGGCTGTGGTGTAGGCTGGCAGCTGCAGCACTGTTTGGACCCCTATCCTAGGGACCTCCACATGCCACCAGTGTGGCCCTAAAAAGACAGCATCAACAAAAAAAGAATCGCATTCTTGAGAGGAAGCTGGAGACTTCTGTTGAGCATTTTAGATCAAAGATGTGGGTTTGAAGCTGAGGTTAATTCCCTCATATGGTAAAACCACTAAAATGAACATCACAAATGAAAGTTGAAGAAGCAAGGGACTGATTCTTTGAATTTAACTTTGTATTTTCCAAATAAGTATACTCGGCAAACGTTACATTTACAAAAACAGAGGTGGTTGAGTTGAATACCCAGGTAATGCAAACACCCAAATATACCGGGTTTTTTTTTTTAATTATTATTAGTTTGTCCATCTGCTTCTTCAATTTTGTTTCACTTTTGATTGATCAGACCTTAGACTGAAATGACCAAATGATTTGGTCAAGGCTTCTAGTAAAAACGAATAATACTATGGGAAAATATTCATAATAAAAAGAAGATAGGCTACAGGGATGGGGAATAGTCAATATTTTGTAATAACTGTAAATGGAGTATAACCTTTAAAGATCATACAAAAAATTTAAAATAAATAAAGTTTTAAATGAATGACACAGGTATGTGCCAAATGACACCATTTTTGTTAAAATCTACATTTCTTGTCAAAAGATGTACATTGTGTGCATATATACAGAAAATTATCTGGACAGATTTATACTAAGGTATCAGCAGTGATTTTCTCTGCTTAGTAAAATTAGGGATAATTTCCGTTTCTTTAATGTATCCTCTCCTTCCTTCCTTCTCTTCGCTTCCCCCTATTCTTCTTGCTCTGTCTCAGGCCTTCTGTTAGCATCATTTGATATAAAACAGCTATTAATGACTAATAAATCAGGTGTTGTCAACGGTGTATGTAAACCAAATGATCAAAAACTTCTGCTTAGGCGTCCCCTGGTGGCTCGGCAGGTGAAGGATTGGGTGGTGTCACTGCTATGTCTCGGGTCACTGCTGTGGCACAGGTTCAGTCCCTGGCCCAGGAACTTCCATATGCCACAGGTGCGACCGAAAACAAAAACAAAACAAAACAAAAACAAACTTCTGCTTAGTGTGTAAATTAGTATAACAGGTAATAAATTGACAACACAATCCCGATCACCATTCTATGTTCCTTCCCTGTACTGTTCCCACGGTTTGACTTTAACTCTGTGAGGCACACACTCTAATTATTCTCCTTGGGCAAATAAGAGAACCTGAGTCACAATGATGTTACGTAACTTGCCCAAATTCATATCACGTGTGCATTGTAAAAATCCAAAATTTTTGATGGTCCAACCGATAAGGGCAGCGATGGCTCTGGCTCACCATGCCATGTGTTAACAAAAAGTCACAGATGTGCAGAGACTTATCTCCAAAAGTGTTAAGCTGGTAAATGGTTATGATTTACTTCTGCTTTCTCCAACCTGGATTGATATAAATGCCACAAACGGCTACATTTACCAACCATGCCCAGTTTACTCCATTTTTAAGTATTTTTTAAGCTTTCTACTCTTTCTTCTGGTTGTTACAATAGTAAACCTCCTTAGCCTGTTAAGGGGTATGCATTTCTCCTAGGGAAAGGGGTACATGAAGAAGTTACTGTCACACCGGTATACAGTGGAGTACAGCACAGGTGTGGAATACACTAGGGAGGATCTCTATGCACTGATACAGAGTGATTTCCAGAACATACTGCTAAGCGACAAAAGCAAAGCGCAAAAGAGCATCTATAACACGGTACCCTGTGTGTAAGAAAGAAATGATTACACAAGAAAATACATGTGTAACGGCACATCTGTACAGAGGAAATACAGGAAGGATGAACCTGAAACCGAAGAGACTGATTACGTTAAGGGGGTGGAGGTGAAAGGGCCGGAAAGAATGGGCGATGGGTGCGGGGTAGCCGGGCAAGGATGGGGTAACACTCCTCCTGAGTACATCACCTTGTAAAGCTCTGGCTCTCAGACCCACAGTTACGGTTCATATTTTTCACATACCCCCAAGTAATGAACAGCTAAAACGTACCTGGATGAGGACTAGGGGAGAACTATCAAAAAGCAATAGAAAAATTAACAAGGAAGCTAACTCTATTTCAAAAGAATCACACAACCACACTGAAGGGATGGGAAATGATAAAACTAACCTAAACAACTGCGGAGAACAGTACTTTGGCTGAATGCTGTAAGGTTAAAGACAAAAATAACTATAGAAATGCTACGATTAAGTCAATGCATAAGTTTCCTACAGTGGTATGGGTTAGCAATTCTGAAGCTACTTAATGTGCCCACTAGAATTCAACAGGTAACTATACTGTAAAAAACAAGAACCATATTTCTCACTATTAGAGAAAAAAGTCATAAATTCAAAAAGAAGGAAGACACAGTGAATCTGAGGTAACAATATAAATATATGGCTTTAAATATATAGACAGATATAGAAATATAGATGTGTGTATTGTGCACGTTGGTATATTTATGTACGTTTCCCAGGTCTGTCTAACGAGAGGACTTGGAGAAATGACACCCTAGTAGTAAAAAAGACACCTAGCATCAAGACCTCAGCTTCTAAACAGCATTCTCCAACAAAGGACAACTTGGAAAAGCAGTCGATCCCAGGGCTAGGGCAGTAAAAATACAAATGAGCCTGGAATATAGTGTGAGGCAAAAGTTAAGAAATGTTTACACACACACACACACATATAGCTTCTCAAGGGAGCACCAGAACCAATCTGAAGAACCTCCTAAAAACCAAAGTGGAAATGAGTTGAGTAAAAAAATTACATAGGAGTTCCCACTGAGACCCCACAGAAACGAATCCCACTAGGAACCATGAGGTTGCAGGTTCGATATCTGGCCTCGCTCAGTGGGTTAAGAATCTGACATTGCCGTGAGCTATGATGTAGGTTGCAGACGCAGCTAGGATCCTGCATTGCTGTGGCTGTGGTGTAGGTCAGCCGCTGTGGCTCCGATTTGACCCCCTAGCCTGGGAACCTCCATATGCCACAGGTGCAGCCCTAAAAAGCAAAAAAAAAAAAAAAAGTGAATTGGATCATGACTCATAGACTCAAATAAATATCCATGAGCCATGGATATAAATGATCAATTGTCTAGATAGATGGGAGAGAAAGATACCACTTCCTTGTTATGGAATTCCAATTAATAAATGTTAAATGGAAGAGAATAGAAAATCACCATTAAGTAAATACCATAGTAACAATTACTATAGGACTGAGATTCTCTGATGCATATGCATGACTGGGTCATTTTTTTGTACAGCAGAAATTATCACAGCCTTGTAAATTAACTATACTTCAAAAAAACTTAAATCAAAAAAACATCAGGTAAAACTTTGAAGAGAAACAGGACATGCACGGTCTCAAAGCATTTTTCCCTCAAGATATTTGTCAATAACCTGGGGAAAGAGAGTAACTGCCAAGTGAAGAAAACCAGCAGAAACCGTCTTAACAAGTGATCAAGGTCATCATTACCAGGAATGAAACATTTTGACATCATGAATCCCGTAAAATGATGCACTGAGAAGGACACAACATCGTTTCTGCGGAATTGGTTTTTTTGTTTGTTTTTTTGTTGTTTTTTTGTTTTTTTGTTTTTTTGTTTTTTTTTTTTTTAGGGCTATACTTGCAGCATATGGAAGTTTCCAGGCTAGAGACTGAGTCAGAGCCGCAGCTGCTGGCCTACACCACAACCACAGCAATGTGGGATCTGAGCAGTGTCTGGGACCTACACCACAGCTCACAGCAACGCTGGATCCTTTACTCACTGAGTGAGGCCAGGGATCTAACCCACAACCTCATGGTTCTTAGTCGGATTCGTTTCCGATGTGCCATGACGGGAACTCCCGGAATTCTTGCCAAAGATAACTACCTCAGTCCAATCATGGGAAAAGACCAGACACACACAACTTGAAGGACATTTGGCAAAATAACTGATCTATACTCTTCGAAAATGCCAAGTTGATAAGGGTGAGGGTAAGCAGAACTGTTAGAGATTTCAGGAGGGTAAGGAGAAACAACAACAAAACGCAATGTGGTGATGGGGGGTGATATGAAAGAGGGAATGTCTATAGATGTATGACTGGGTTACTTTGTTGTACAGCAGAAATTGGTACAGCGTTGTAAATAAACTATACTTTAATAAAAATGAAATTAAAAAAATTACTTTCATGGAGTTCCCATCGCGGCGCAGTGTAAACGAATCCAACTAGGAACCATGAGGTCAGAGTTCAATCGCCAACCTTGGCCTCGCTCAGTGGGTTAAGGATCCGGCGTTGCCGTGAGCTGTGGTGTAGGTCGCAGACACAGATCGGATCTGGCATTGCTGTGGCTGTGGTGGAGGCCAGCAGCTGTAGCTCTGACTCAACCTCTAGCCTGGGAACCTCCACATGCCTCCGGATGCGGCACTACAATGTTAAAAAAAAAAAAAAAATTTCAAAATTACTCCCCCCCTCCAGAAAGAAATGCAATGTGGGATCCTGAATGGAATCTCAGAAAAACAAGAAGACTTTAATAAAAACAAAAACTGGTGACATTTGAATGAGGTCTTCAGTTTAGTTATTGGTATTCTACAAATGTTAATTTCTTGGTTCGACCATCTCACTGTGTATGGTTAAGCAAGGTTTTAAACATTTGGGGAGCCTAGGGCGGGGATATATGGAAACACTCTGTAGTAGTGTTGCAACTTCTCTCTACATCTAAAAGCAGTTTGAAATCAAAAGCAATAAGAAAAAGTACTGTCTAAATTGCAAGTGCTTTTGAAGAAGGCAATCTCTTTTGAGGGAAAAGACCAAATCTGGGGGGAAAGCATTCTCCTGTGAAAATAATGCCAGGGAAACAACATTTGGTTAAAAATTCCCGCTTTTAGACAGTTACCACTTAAGAATCTGTATCAGGAGTTCCCGTCGTGGCGCAGTGGTTAACGAATCCGACTAAGAACCATGAGGTTGTGGGTTCGATCCCTGGCCTCGCTCAGTGGGTTAAGGATCTGGCGTTGCCATGAACTGTGGTCTAGGTTTCAGACGTGGCTTGGATCCCGCATGGCTGTGGCTCTGGCGTAGGCCGGTGGCTACAGCTCCGATTGGACCCCTAGCCTGGGAACCTCCATATGCCGCAGAAGCGGCCCTAGAAAAAGGCAAAAAGAAAAAAAAAATCTGTATCAACAATCCCATCCCTTGCATTCAACACACTTGTGAGGCTTTATCCTTTAACTTCGACCCACCTTCATTTTCCAGTGTCAGCAGAGGAATCTTTCCTTTTCCACAGACGGGACCTCAAGAAGCTTTCGAAGCTGTTTACAACTCCGACTGCATTTGATTTTCAGCCTAAAGGAACCCCACGGCGAAGACGGACAGCTTGAGCAGTTTATTTCACTTTTGTTTGCTGAGGTGTTGTATTTATTTGCTTTCTCACATGATAAAAAGAGCCCCCCCTTTTTTTTTTCTTTTTCCTACTCCTCCATCCTGTTCTCCCCTATTTAACAGGGTCTGTTAGAAGGAAAACTATCAAGAGGCAGCTCTGCAAGTTAATCAGTCCGGGCCCCAGTGCCCAGGAACTGTTTGTTACAACAGCAAAGGGAATGAAGCATATATAATGAAGCCTCCAAGCAACAGACTAATTAATACCTCTCTCTTCTTTGAAGAAAATGACCCAATATTGAACTCCAGTGAATTATACAACATTTTAATTTACTATCTGCTCAAAGGATGACTGCTTTATAAAATGCATTCCTATGTATTCATTCTCTGATAACACGAGTAGTCATTCAAATAGGAAACACCACCCCCTCACCCCCTGGCCAAAGTCTTAAAAGAAACACTACAAGGACAAGTAGCTATTTAATATATGCCACTATACTCAAGCCTTTTGTTTCTACCAAAGGAGACACCACACGGAAAGAATGCTATATGTTGCCAGCACACAGGAGCAGTCGGGAAGTTTTTACTTGCTGCTTTCTCCTGCCCTGCCTCCACCTTTCCTCATGTTGTTATCAGCAGAGTGTTTGCAAAGACTTGCTTTGCAGACAATAATTCAGAAAATAGGCCGGGGATAAATACCCTTAGAAAGAACAGGGGAAATCTTACCTGGTAGTCAAATGGGAAAGTGCTGAGGGGTTAATTCAAAGGCAGCATGGCCAAGTCCTAAACCTCACTTTGTCAGCAGTCACAGGAACAAGAAAATCTTAAGACTCCTGAGTCTATCGTTATCTGTGTACTATGACACTGGAGGGAGATGCCTCGAATGAACTTTCTGGCTCAAAAATGATTCTGCCTATAGTCAAGTATTCTTAGTGTTGCCAGATCCAGCAAATAAAATTACAGGATGTCCAGATGCAATATGTGAGACACACCCTAGAAATCATTCATTGTGTCACTGGAATGCAAATTTAACTGAGTGTTCTATATTTTGTCCAGCAACTCGCTGGCCCCTTCTAAGAAATGGATAAATAATGCTACAATTTAATTTCCAGGCCTGGAAGCTTCTATTGGTTCACCACTTCTTCATTGTGGTGCTCAAGTAATTTACTTACTGTCTCTATTTCCTCATCTGTAAAACAGGCTAATAATAATAATAATTTCTTACAACGAAGAGTTGTAAGGAATAAATCCAATAATGTGTCCAATGCTTAGTGCAATACTATGCATCCACTCAATGTCTGCTCTCATTATTATTGTAGTTACCTTATTATTACTATGAACATGAAATAGGATATTGTTGGAACAGCACACAAGACAGTAAGTGAAGTTTTAGATTTTATCAGAAAGATAGAACATGTCTTTGCTAAGCAAGGTAGAGAGAGAAGAAGAGTCTGTGAATAAATTGAGAATCCCTAAATTACACTGTAAGATTTTCCCGTAATCCCTTAATAATAATCACTGGCAGGCTTCAGAATGAAGAACGTTTACGGAACTTTCTTGCAGTGTTTTATACATTCCATTTTTCATTTCAATTCAGAATAAAAGGCAGAAGAATTGGAGTGAAACAACTGAGATAAGCCCAAACAAAAATGAGGAAAAGGTATATATGTAAATTAAGAACACACTTATTACCAGCCCTTCAAAAAAAAGAATTGACAGTGACCTCCAGTAAAATGTTTCTGTGTAGAGGCTGGTTTACAATCCCTTTCCAAGATTACCTATGCCTGGAAGGCAGCCAATATTTAAGCTTTTTCCTTAGAAGTGTCCTATCTGCCTCTTCCACCTTCATTCCTTCAAGAAGTCTCCTAAGAACCCATCAACACCAACACAAAGGCTGGAAAATAGCATTTTCCTCTTGGCTGGATGCAAAAACCAGAACAGCAGAAAGGTTCTCACTGAAAACTGTTTGAATTTTCAGCTATCAACTCATTCTTTCTGCTGACTGGAGGGGTAAAAATATATATAAATAAAAGTGACTCTCAGCCTCCTGTTACACTAGCACTTTCCAAAGAACATTCCCTCTTTCCCGAGGGCCAGGATCAACGGAAACGATTCATTTTCTTTATGACTAGTATTCATAGGTATTTGAGGGTGTTCCACAGACTCGGATGCAACCTTTTCCTCTACCTAGTCTCAAGAGATTGATTATTCCTGCCAATTCAGGTCTATCTTCCCCTTAACAAATCCAGTGGGTTCTTTCCCTACTCAATCAGATAAACTCCAGAGTTAAACACTTTGAGGAATTTTTTTTTTTTTTTTGCAGTGCACTGCCACCACTTCTAAAGAATATGTGGCTCTCCCCCTTCCCCCCCTTATTTCCTTAGCGAGACACCACTTTGAGACAACTTTGATCATTTCAGAAGTACACGCTGATGTTCACTGCAGGGGATTTTCCCAATGACTAGAAGAACACCTTTCCAGTTATCCCATTCCCATTTTCAATAGTAATTTAAAAAATGAACTTGAGAAAGTCAAATTGAGAGCTGAGTACATTAAATAGCAACCGTTGCAGATGTATGTGTGACCTAATTTGGGGATATTATCAATTACCTGAAAATAAATGGCACTTTAAAGCAATGGCAACAACGATGCATGTGAAAATATTTTTAAAAGTCTAAGTGTATCACTATATAACTAGGGCTTTATTACTTTTCTTTTGAGAAGAAATGAGAGAAAGATACATAACTACCTTTGAGATGTGAATGTTTCCAAAGAAGAAATACAATGAAGGAAAAAAAAATGTATTATGGAATTAGAATCCATAATCCCCACTCTGTTACTTACTATTATTTCATATTCTGAACCTTGGTTTCATCTGGAAAAGCCAAATAACAGTGCCTATCTCAGTTTGTTGTTTGATTAAGCCTAATAGTGTAAAGAAGACCACCAAGCATCGTGTCTGGCAGTTAGTAGGTGTTCAATAAATGCTAATTCCCATCATGGTCTCTTCAGCATTCCCTTTTGAAATGGAAATATAACTGAAGAGGCCACAACTTGCTTTCTTTATTACTTCCTAACATTTCCTTTATTAACCTGGCAGAAACATGAACAGGGAAAAACAAGAAGCCCGTGCTAGAAAGGGATCAATAACTTGTGATGAAGAGCAATGAATCTTCTTGTCAGAATTCACCATAGAACACACTAGGAGCAAAGTTTATTCTTAGGCCTAATTAAACTTGCAGAGTTTATCTTTTCTGCTCTCTTAATGGAATTCTTCACCCAAGATGGAGCCCACTATCACTGTGGAAATGAATCATGAAGAGAGATCTGGAAAAAGAAAAAGAACCTAAGCAATGGAGGACCTTCTGATGAATGCAGGCATCTTTCTCAATCCTGGGTGACAAAGTACAGAATCAGAAGCACAGAGGTGGGACCTAGTGTGAGCACTGAAAGTGCTCCTCAGATGATTCTGGTACCTGACAAGGTGCAAGCTCCATGTGGATGCAAATGGAGCTTGTGCCTGGGAAGTCAGGAAGCTCTGAAGCAGAGAGCTGCACGAAATCAGTAAGCACTGAGATATGAGCTGAAAGAAAGTAGAACATCTGTAATGGAAAAGTTCATTCTACTTCCCCCAAAGAATTAGATAACCATGGGGTCTCTTCCTTTGAAGGAAAAAAAATCTACATGGAAAAGAGCTGTGTCTTTTGTACTAAAGGGTTTTCTCTACCTTTCCCCCGACACCCACTCCCCAACCCCATGGACTGAGACAGCAAAGAGTCAATGCACAAAGCCAGTTCATTTCATGAAAAAGTATATTCAGCCAACGTCATCAAAACTGTGAGGGAGGGACCTGCATGGAACCTATAGTTAGACTCAAAATATACTTTATTGATCCCTTAACAAGCTTCTGAAACATGGTGAAATTTAATGTGGGCAGATGGAAGGAGAAAGCTGGAAGATGAAAGGAGATTAGGGCAGTGAGCTTGTAAGTAACTCTAGGAAAAGACTTTGAAGGAGAGTGAAGGCTGTTAGCTGTAATTTCTGGGGGGGGGTCCTGGGAGTCCACAGAGCTTTTAGGGCTGCCTTAGTATGATGTTTAATGAGAGGAAAAGCCCCAATGAGAGGCAGGAAGGACCGACTACAGAAGGTGGTGCCAAATGCTGGAAGAAGGAAAACTACAACCGACCAGACCAGAGCTGGAAAGTCCTGGAGCTATAGCTCTGCTGGGGGCTTGGAAGAGAGGGAAAGATAGAGTGTTTAGAGGCACAATTTAACAAAACTGAACTTAAAATCACTTAAAGGCTAGTTTTGATTCCTTATTTGAGAGATGCCAACATTGTCCTTGGACTGGGAAAAAGTAATAGAAACTTATATCTTCATTACATTCCACTCGAACCCATGGACAGGAGACCCAAATTTTGGAGGCAAAGGGTATGCGTCCCAGGATTGAAAGATTTCCAGCTAAAGAAAAAGACCCTAAAGTTCACCTGCTTACAATCTTTATCAGTATGTGTCTTTTTCCTCTAAGGAACTCTAAATTTCTTGTCTGCATCTTCCATGGTGCCTAGTGAAATGTCTGTCTCAAATATCTTGAATTTAATTTGATCAAAAATCATAATATGATCAGAAGCCATCTGGTCTGAGTTCTCAAGTTGTGTAAACCTAGGTTGAAATCAACTTCATCACATATTAGCGGGATGGTATTGAATAAATTAATTATCCTCTCTAAAACTCATCTTCCTCATCTATAAGATCCAATTGTTGAGAAAATTAAAAGAGTTACTGTGTATAAAGTACTTACCACAGTGCCTAGCAAATTACAAGCATCTAAAAAACAGTAGCTATTGTTATTTTTATTGTTGAGCTCTTTATTTTTTCTTCTCACACACACAATCCAAGGTAACTGAAGCTACACATACATCAGTCAGCCAGAAACCCAAGTAAATCAATGAATAAGAAAAGAACACCAATCAATCTTCCAATTTTTCTATTCTGACAAGATCCTGGCAACTGGTAGTGAGGAAAAAAAAAAATCTGCTGCAAAGATTCATCATCTATGTTATCAAACCAGAGTCAGATGTCCCAGTTAGCAGAAGTCTTTACAAATGAAGACAATTAGTAGAATTAGACAATTAGTAGAATTAGTAAAATAATACAAAGCTGTTTCATTCAGGCTTCTTCAAAGACCCAAGCCAAAAAATAAGCAAATGAAAAATACTCCCCCTAAAAACAATTGAGATACCTTAGCTTGTGAAGAAATGTTGAAAACGGAAAGCAGAACTTTAGTTAAAAAGTACAAGGTGTTTTATTAGCATAAGAATGAAAATTAATAAAGTAATTAATAAAATTATTCTGGGCCAAAGACAACACTGAGCTTAGAATGCTGGCTTAGAGTTGCAAAGGAAATTATTTTATAGTTTATGAAGTTATACCTCCAGCGAAGATGGCTATCAGGGGACAGATAGAGGAAATCATCTTAATATATTTTGGGTAGGCTCAAGGAAATGTTGGAGCCTTAGACTGAGACCTAGATGTGGCTGTGTCCGAGATCCAGACGCATATTTTAAAAGGAGTGGCACTGAAATAAGCGAATGGCATTGGATGATGTCACTTCCAAGTAAATAAATGCTAAGATCCAAACTATTCCTATTTTTGAAGACAGTGCCATTTAATTTTGTTCTTTTCCCGCTACTCCTACTTTCCATATTGAGGGATATTCCAGATGTTCCCCCCGGACACCCGCTGGTTTAGCGATACTTAAAATTCAGCAAAGAACACTCCTACCTGCAGGAGATACCTCCCCTTCACTGTTATGGATGACTGACATATAAACAAACACAATGCCTTGAACCAGCTCTTCTCTTGCAAATATTCACACATCAAACAATCCTCTTTCCTCATTTTCATAAAGACAGTTCTGACCATATTATCATAGCTAAAGGACAAAGTATATAGCTCTCAAAAGTCATTTGATCTTCCTTATCTAAGTCATACTTTAAATGCAGATAACAGAAACCCTTTCTCTACGTAAAAGGGTTAAGCTTAGGGGGAAAAAAAGTGAAAGATTTTCTGGGTCATTCTAAATAGGCTTTGGAGAA
Source organism: Phacochoerus africanus (assembly GCF_016906955.1). Classification (NCBI taxonomy): domain Eukaryota; kingdom Metazoa; phylum Chordata; class Mammalia; order Artiodactyla; family Suidae; genus Phacochoerus; species Phacochoerus africanus. The sequence goes on along the minus strand of NC_062559.1, from coordinate 21,194,982 downwards.
AGAATCGCTAAGTGTGAAACTCCTCACCTACTGCATTTCATTGATCAAAGCATTTTGTAAAACAAGCAAATGCAGAATTTTGAGAGGCATTTAAAGGACTTGTCTTTTGGATGTTAATTCCCTTTGCTTAATTTATCATTGATTTCCATTCTCTTTTCCTCTCTTATACCATCACCATGTATAAGAGAATATAAAAAGACTTATTTGTCTAGAAATGAGCTTGAATTGTTCACACTGCAGATACCCAAAGAGTCTACAAAGTGTAGGATGTGTGCATTCGTTCATCAGGGCATCCCTACTATGTGCCGGCCCCTGGTTTCACAGGTTAGGGCCCTACCCCTGCCTCCGAATACCACACAGCAGGGCCTTTCCAACATGTCTCAGACTCTGCCATTCCCAAGACAGATGCTTTGGGATGTTCTGCTCACAAACTATCTATCAGGAAGCTCATCAGTAGAGTCCAAGCCAAGAGCCTGAAGGAAAGCACAGTCCCCAGGCTTGTACTTCCTTGTACATATCCTTTTTGCTTGGACATTGGCTGGTCAAGCACAGCTGAGTGCTGCCCACCCCCCCACGAGGGCCCATCAGGGGAGGATGGCCCAGCACTGCCATAGTCCCTCCCTCATCTGTTCTGGTTTTAAAGATTCCTCCATATCCACTGTAGAGAAGATTTAACCCCCCAATGGCCCCAACTATAAATAGGGAAACCTTCTTGCTGATACCATGTACCCCCTCTTTCCCTTCCTTCCCCAGCCCTTCTCCTCTATACACCTTCTCACCCCCTTCCACACTCTGCGGGCTAGAATAGTAATAATATAGTCCACAAATAAAATACTAATTTTGATTGTAATTTTTGATTACAATAAAACTATCTGTCCTGCTCAGAATGCTTTTCAATCTCATAAGGAGGATAACAGTAATATTTATACCACGTGCAAAGGCCCTGCAAGGCAGGTATCAGGGCCAGGCAAATTGAGGCTTGCGGAGGTTAAGTGACTTGGCCAAGGTCAAATAGCAAGTGATAAGAGCTAATATTCAAACAAGGTCTGTTCAGACGCCAAAGCCCAGCTTTCAAAACGCCCCCACGCTGCTTCATAAGGTCAAGACGCGAGAAGAAAAACAAAAATAAGATTACAGCACCAGGTATCTGTTGAATACAAATTCATTTCCCTTCAAGCTTATCAGAAACCAAACGAAAAGAAGCATTTCATTTTATTCCAACAGAAGAAAAACACTGCAGAATAAAGTGAAAGTAGCCTAAACTTTTGATTTGGTCTACCATGAGTTAGACCTCAACCGTGGTTTATGTTTAAATGAATGCTGGGCATGGAACAGAATATGATGCAGGTTAATTGATTTATGGATACTGTGTCTCTTAATAACTCACAGTTAGCAATTCCCAGTTTAAACCAATCCCCTTCAATAAGAGCTTGCTCAAAACACTTAACAACATTTTCTTTGGATCCCTGTGGTTAGAGCAAAAGATACCCACCATGCTAACCTGATCAGCTAAGCCTGCAGTGAATGTTTCACTCCTACCACCTGCATATTTGCTCTGCCCAGTGCTTTGCTCCATAGGTCACATTGCTCCTACGTTCATGCTCAATATTCAAGATGGTCATATCATCTAATGACTTCAGCTCTATAGTCATTTCTCCATTTGTGAAAACCTTAGACATCACTGACCTTGACTTTTCTTCTGATATATCACTTTCCAAGCTTTTTAAACATACATATATGATGACATATGACTATGTAAATAATTTATCTATTTCTTCTGCATGCAAACCAAAAAACTCACTCAGGGTTTGGTCTTTGTTTTTCGTTTTTGTGTTAAGACCAGGTCGAGTCCAGTTTAAGAAGAATATTTTTGCTTGGCCTGTAGTCCAATGATAATGACAAAAATAACATTCTATTTCTCAATTCCCCCTTTTTGACCAGTTTCGAAGGACTATTTCATTTTCAATGGTGCTACTGCATTTTTACATACCTGATACCATTGAGTCGTCAATTTATTTCTGTTTATTGCATGAGCATTAGTACTCTTCTCAGCTCAATAATTTTTATAATTCATACAATCAATGAACATTAATTGAGTCTGACTTTAAATATAGACTTCCATAGAGAGAAACTATGTGTACCAAAGATGGCCCAAAACATGAACATCACCAAGTAATTTGCTAGCATGCACTTAAGCATTTTTTTGTTGTTCGGTAAACATCTCTGTCTTTACACATATGGACATCAGTATTACTCAACAGAAATATGATGCAAATCATGTACATGATTTTGATTTTTCCAGTGGCCACATTTAATAAGGCAGAAAGGGAGTTCCCATTGTGGCCCAGTGGTAATGAACCCAACTGGTATACATGAGGACGCAGGTTCGATCCCTGGCCTTGTTCATTGGGTTAAGGATCCGGCATTGCTATGAGCTATGGTGTAGGTCACAGACATGGCTTGGACCCCACGTTGCTGTGGCTGTAGCATAGGCCAGCAGCTGCAGCTCTGATTCAACCCCTAGCCTGGGAACTTCCATATGCCATGGGTGCACTGTAAAAAGAAAAAATAATAAAATTAAAAATAAAAAGGCAGAAAGACGCAACCTCGTAAATCAATTATACTTCAATAAAACTTTAAAAAATGAAAAAAAGATAGTTTATAAATTTGTTAAAAAGTCAAAAAAACCAGGCGAGATTAACTTGATTATCCTTAATTAAAGTATTAATATAAATCAATACATTTTATTTGACCCAGCATATCTAAACTATTACCATTTCAATATATAATCATATTAAAAAACTAGAGTTATTCTACTGTTTTTTGTATTAAATCATCAAAATCTGAGGCATATAGTCACAATTACACTCAGTTTGAACCGGCACGTTTTAAGTGCTCAGTGCCACATGTGGCCAGTGGCTACTGCATTGGACCGTGCAGGTCTAGATCAGTGGTTCTCAACCTCACTGCACACCTGGGGAGCTTCTATACATTTTAATTCTCAGGCCACCCTCCTAACCAATTAATTTAGAATTTCTGGGAGTAAGACCCACCCATCAATATTTTTAAAGCTCCCAGGTGAGCACAATGAGCAGCTAAAGTTGACAACCACTTGTCAAAAATGGTAAAAGAAGGTTGAACGTGAACGTCATCATTTGCTTGTTTCAATGTCATGCAGGGGGAGGGTGGCTGCAACAATGAGTGACATCGGGGGGACATAACTTGTGATAGAGATATCACAACAAATATTCCCAATGCTGTAGTAACCATGTAAATAAAAACATAAAACAAAAGATACAACAGGATAGTAGAGAGAAAGAACCACAAGGCCTGATGAAGGGTAAATCCTCATGCACTGGCTGATAGAGGTGGTTACACGTCATCAGATCAGGATGGGGAGAGTATTTTATGATTGGGGCAAGAAGAAAGAAAGGGTTTCAGTGATATCAGCAAAAGGCATTTTAGTTGGTGCCGTAAAAACCTCATTCATCAGAACCTAATTCAGATTGTATGATTTCTTTTTTTTAATTTTTCCTTTTTTTTTTTTTTTTTTTTTGCTTTTTAGGCCCACACCTGAGGCATATGGATGTTCCCAGGCTAGGGGTTGAATCGGAGCTACAGCTGCCAGCCTGCGCCACAGCCACAGCAATGCAGGATCTGATCCAAGCTGCATCTGTGACCTACACCACAGCTCCGGGCAATGCCAGATCCTTAACCCACTGAGGGCAAGGCCAGGGATCAAATCTGCATCCTCATGGATGCTAGTCCAGTTTGTTAACTACTGAGCCACAAGGGGAACTCCCAGATTGTATAGACTGTATAATTTTTGATAGATGTTGGGCCAGAATTTACTTTTGCCCTACATCTAAGGAGAAAAAAAAAATGGTCTGCTAAGTAAAATAAGATTTTAACAGATCATTTAAAATTCTCAATACATTATCTAAACAAATAAAAAACAACTGACACAATCGCAAGTGAAACTCTCTGAATCTAAATTAGATAACTGCATTGTGTGTGTTAAAATGTCGTCAAAGTTATTCAATTATACTTTTAAAGAAAAGCATAGTAATTCAGACTTATTCCAAATGTATAAGTCTTCTTGTGATATGAATACAAATTACCTTGAGTCTTTTCTTCTATGTTCAAATATTCCTCTTAGAACAATAAATTTTTGAGGAAGATTTCTATCATATATTCTACCATAGTTGCAAAATGAAAATACACATCCTGCACCCTCCCTACGTTAAGTTTTTTTTTCTTTTTCTAACATACCCTTGTTCCTTTATTTGCTCAAAAATGACCTCAGAATATTTCTCTTTCCCAAAGCCCTCCCTGATTATCTCCCCACGACGACAAGCTTCTAGTTACACTTACGCATATAAACAAATAAGCACAGAGCTGAGTGATTTTTTTTTCTTGAAAGATTGTGAGCAACCTGTGGGCAGTTCATATCTTTTCATCGTCCTGTCTCCAGCCACCAGCACACTGTGTAGCACTTAGTAAGTACTCAAAAATATTAAAAAAAAAAAAGGGGGGGGGGGGAATTCCCATCGTGGTGTAGTGGAAACGAATCTAACTAGGATTCATGAGGACACGGGTTCGATCCCTGGCCTTGCTCAGTGGGTTAAGGATCTGGCATTGCCACAAGCTGTGGTGTAGGTCACAGATGTGGCTCGGATCTGGCGTTGCTGGTGGCTGTGGTGTAGTCCAGCAGCTAGAGCTCTGATTCGACCCCAAGCCTGGGAACCTCCATGTGCCATGGGTGTAGCCCTTAAAGGGGGGGGGGGGGCAAAAAAAAATATATTGCTCAAGTTAGAATAAAACAAAGAAAATGGCATTTTGTGGAACCAGACTAAGAGCCAAAATATACTTGCATGAGAGTAATTGGAAAGATTTATGTGCCAAGTAAGGCGGTAAAGAGATTTCGTAAAGCTGTTTGTGATCACTTAAAAGGAAAAGGAAACAACAGGAGGTGTCCGCTTGTGCCCTCAACATTTGCTTACAAATAATATTATGCTTCCGTCCTCTTGAAGGAGAGAAACATACGCATCATGATCTCTACACCGAGGGTTTAGAGAGTGAACGTGTTTTGTTCCAAGAGCGAAATAATTGGAGACGCTATTGTACTGGTCAGCATGACCCAGCCAGAAAACTTTTGATTTAGTAAACTTGTCTTCCTAAGTAAAACAAGGCTAATTGGACCAATGGAAATAATAATGTGCTGCCCCAAGCTCTCCCTAGATCTTCAGAATAAATAAGTCGATGAGAAGTAGAACTGCCTTTGGGGGCTCTGGCCTGCTCTGAAGGGACAAGGGTGGGGGCAGGGGAAGCACCCACTGTTGGAAGACCCTTCAGCTGCTGAGTTTGTGGTATGATATGTTAATGTCCCTCCTAGGGCTGAACTCTACCTCCCCAGTCTTCCCAGGGCAGGAAGAAGCAGGGACCTAGAGAGCCCCGTTCACCCTACATCTGCTTTTGGACTCACATAACCTGAGACACAGAATGCCTGGACCAACTTACACTGGGGCCGTGGATGAGATGAGTTTCTGGTGGCTACTGGCATTGCCTCATTTATTCATATATATTTATTTCACATCTATACATGTAAAAATATACATTTATATGTATATACATATAGGAAAAGATAACCCAGATAATTCTTCAAATTTAATGGATAACAGTGATTGTGCCAGAATGTGAATTCCATGAGCTAAAGTTTTCAGGGGACCTCTTAAATCTCTCCTCCTTGGGAAAAAGCACACAGCAATTTCAGACCCATTGTATGGGCCTTCCTTACTCTTCATTTTTGTCTTTCTTTAGATTATTCTCTACGTTTTGCCCCTAAATGCAAATGTGTCCCTTAAAATGCCTGAGAGCATCATAAAATGTTCAATTACATAAAACAGAAAGCAGCCTTCACACTTAGAAACTTACAACATTTCCTATATTATTTCTTTAATCCAATGTGTCAAGTCTTAAATAGGGCCAAAATTCATATATTGTCCTAATAAGTTTTGAGAGAATAGCCCTCTCTTCAAAAAGAACGGTACTGTTAATATACGACTGGTGAGGTTTCAACTAATGAATCATAATCAAGCAAAAGTAGGTCTTGAGGAAAGTGCCTCAAGTCTTCACGACTTTAAAGTTCCAAATTCAGCACTCATAATAAATCCCAATTCATGTGTGTGAATATATAAATATTCCTTCAGAGTTAAATGTGCCCCCATAAATGCACAGGATGCATATGCAAATGTAAACGTGTTTTATGACTTCAGCTTATTGGTCTTGGAGAAACTAGCACTTTGATAGTCACTAGATGGAATATATGAATTTACCCCTATGCTGTCATCGAGGCATAATGCCATTGTCTAAGATTTATCTATTAGGCAACTCAGAAGTATGTCAATGCTCTAGAAATGAAAAGAAAATTGGGAAGCCATTAAATCATGGTCAATAAAGCATGACTGTGTCAGTCATAACCTAATCCTCCAGCTCTGTCGAGTTTCAGCTGCAATGACTTCCAAATCCATTTACCACTTTGGAGTCTTCCTATAAATTCTTTTTTTTTCCCCTTTTTTATTTTTATTTTGAGTGTTTTTTTTTTAATTGTTATTTCTCCAACACAATTTTTTTTCCCACTGTACAGCCTGGGGACCCAGTTATACATACATGTATACATATTTTTTCTCCCATTGTCATGCTCCATTGTAAGTATCTAGTCATAGGTTCTTGTTATAAGAACAACAAATTGCTTTGATTGGCTGTCTGCTATTGGAAGACTAAGCAAAAATCAATTTGAAACCCAAACCAATGATTATATCTATAGATGCCCAAATCAACAAGCAGGCCAGGCAATGCATTAAATGGTTAAACTTTGTACTCCCTGAGTTCTACTATTTACTCAACTCAGGAAACCAGAAGCATGGAACTAAACATATGTACTACATTGCAGTTTCTCACACAGAAACTCTGACTGAATTTTAGGAGAGTATTTCCTAAAATGTTTTCTGTCACTGCACAGATTGAGGAAACCGTTTCATTCAATGGCTTAATCCTGATGAACCTTAGTGGACAACAATACATTTCTTTAAATAAATTATTTGATTCATGCTAAATTTGTGTTGGCCTTGTCAGTGGTAGGTTGTGGAAGGTAATGGGATGAAGACAGTCAAGACCAGCCAACAGGACAGAGATTACAGCTGGGGACCGATTTATATAGACAGAGACTGGGTGGTAACAATGCTAAAAATAAGTGACCAAACAAAGAAAAGGGGAAAAGCCCATGATAATCATGGGCAGCATGTGTTGAACACTTAATCCTTGTTTTAGACTTTGATAATTGTCTTAAACATACGATACTATTTTGTTTTCATCAGCATGCATCCATTTGTTAAAAAAAAAAAAATAGAAAACATGCATGTATATACAGACCACTGGATATAAAGTAGATGAGGAACCTGAGATCCAGCGAGGAGTTACTCCAGATTTCACAATTACTGAATTTCTGATGGGAGTTTCAATTACAGGCCAGCCTTAGCAGATGCACTTAACCAGTTTGCCCTCCCCAATAAGTCTATGAAGAGGGTTAACTTCCATGAGGCTGGCCAGAATGTCCATTGTAGACAGGGTTCAAGGTTAGGACAAGTGGTCTGGGCTCCCAGGGCTTACGTCCAAGCTGGGCAGGAGTACAGTACATGATCAGCGTATACAGGACAGGAGTCCAGAGATTCATTTAAGACAGAAAGACCCTAGAGGAAACTCTAGAAATCAGGGCCCATTTTGAGATTCATGTCACATGTCAGAGAAGAGCTAGAAACAGATACCAACATGGGAGCATTTCAGGATTTGCAACAAGACCCCAGACCCTTTGACATTATCTATAAGGCACCAATCTTAAAAATTTGTAGTAAGTGTGTACAAGCCTGTGCAGAGACCAGAACCGCAGGTCACTGCAGCCAAACATCAGGTCGTCTAGGCTGAAGATTGCTCATGCTTCTAAAATCTCCACTCCCAAGTTCCAAATGCTATGCTTTCCTCTTTTCCAATTATCACTATCTTCATCCCCACACACATCTATTAGGAAAAAACAACAATAAGACATCTACTTAGTTCAGTCATCTGGGAAATGCCATGGATAACACAGTACTGTGGGTCACATAATGCATTCAAAAATCAGTCAATTTAGTGGAAAAAGAAAAATCAAATTGCTCATTTTGCATCATGCAGAGCCAGAAAATTACAATTTGAATGTTGTGCTTTTCAAATAGTTGTACTGATGCTGGATAGACATAATCATATTCGCCAGGCATCTTTGCACTTTGTCGCTTTGGTATATTATTTTGTAAACTGGCTTTTTTCTTGGAATCAAATTTATTTATCCTCTGGGATGCTTAATTCCATAATGTCAATCAATTTTTTTTTTTTTTACTAAGCAAGTTCTTTGTTTTTCTGCTAAATTCTTTAATCAGCTTTTGTTCAGGAACTGTTTATTTCTATCTGCATTACAAATGCTAGATTTAACGAAGCTATCAACCCAGGATAACACAAACTGGGATCTTGTCAGTTCATCCTTTCCTCTCAGGAAGAGAGATACCGTATTCTGCACTTTTGAAGAAAGGAAATAACAGGATTAGATGAAGATTGAGAACAAGAAGATGTCTGAGCAAAGAAAGGCATGTGGTCCTTCTAGAGCTTTCCCATCTAATATGGGGAATTGTAATCCATTCCTGCTAAATGCTTTGACTATGCTCATTATGCAAAAAACATTAGAGCCTGGTATATTTTGTTACCATAGTTCTGCCTATTGGGAACTATAATTAAAGCACATTTGAGCAAATGCAATTTTATTTGTTATTAAGCAAGTAAAAGCTTAGTCAACCTTGCAAATATGGCATTATTTTAGGATTACAATATGAGACAGCCAGCTAGCCAATAAACTGTATTAGTTCTTATCTTTATTAGCAATGCCTCTGATTCCTCTTGCAGAAGACTCCTATGCTATATAACAGTGGTTCTCAAACTATAGGACGCATTAGAACCTGGAGGGCTTGTTAAAACACATTACTGAGCCCTGTTTTCATTCCTTATAGCTGGGGTGGGGCCCTAAAATTTGCATGTCTAATATGTCCTAGGGACACTGATGGACCATACTTGAAGAACCACCCATATATAATACTGTGATTAGAGCTTTGGAGTCAAACCCACCTGGGTTCATATCCTGGCTCTTCCACTAATATTTATATATACTTGGGCAGGTTACCTCATCTTGCTGAGCCTCAGTTTCTCAATCTTTTTAGTGGGGATAATAATACCTACTCAATAGGCTTGCTGTGAGAATTAAATAAGATGAAAATACCAGTGTCTGGTAAAGCAAAGATCAATGCATGGCAGTGAACAATGTATTATTATGGTTAATTGGAGAAATGCCAAGAGCTAGTAGAGTGTATTTATAACCAGCAGTGTGCATCAGATTCACTTGGAGAGCTTTTGTAAAGTTCATGCAATGAGCCACCTGCCCCTCAAAGATTCTGATCTAGTCCATATTTCATTGACACTTAAGATGTCATTTGTTATAAGATGTGCCATTATTTTATGCACCACCAAGAAAAAAAAATTCTGCGGTTGAATCATGACTAAACTGATGAAAAGGACATCCAGATATCAGAAAAGAGAAAACATAATGGAGTTCCCTGGTAGCCTAGCAGCTAAGGATCTGGTGTCACTGCTGTGGCACAAGTTGGATCCCTGGCCTGGGAATTTCTGCATGCCGTGAGCATGCCAAAAAAATAAAAGAGGGAAAATATGAAAAAAATGTGCATCTGAAATTAATAAAATAGAGTAGATACATATGTGAATTTGGGCTCACTGCCCAGATTATGGTGATAACGCAATTCTGGTTAAAAAACACTAACCTAGTTAATGTGGTGACTAAAGGCAGATTCAAAGTTCAAATGCCTTGAAACTGAGAGCCCACTGATTGCAAGGCCCGTCCTTCGAACTACAACACAGGCCAGTATCATAATCCATCGTATAATTCCATAGGCTGCTGAAGAAACAAAAATATTCCCACTTGGTTTGATAGCATCCACCCTCTAAACTTGGAAGAGGCCTTCTCCCGCCGGATAGCATTTCCCCATTTGATGAAAGCAAGTCAGTTCACTGACAGAATGATTCAGGTCAGAGAAGAGTGCAGTGCAGTCAGCAGGAAAGTGTCAGGACAAGAGAGTTTTTTCTGCATAAACATGAAGCCTGGTCCTAAGATTTGAGGAGTATTGAGGGAGACTTTTAAAGGAGAAAGCATGATTTACACCTGGAGGAGAAAGAAAGATGGTGGAACTCATATTACTGGGACTTACCATGGTACATTTTTATTTTCCATCTTGCTTTTTAAACTGTAGTATTGCCACAAAATCTGATTTTTTTATCATTGTTTTATCAAATTTATAGTAATTGCAATTTCCCTTCACTCTAGAAATCTTGATTGAAGGCAGGGGTAGAAAATAACTCCCCTCAAGTTCAATGCGAATGCTCTCACCCATAGGAAATGCATGCAGCACTATTCACAATAGCCAAGACATGGAAACAACCCAAATGTCCATTGACAAATGAATGGATTAAGAGGATGTGGTACATATATACAATGGAATACTACTTAGCCTTAAAAAGGACAAAACAATGCCCTTTGCAGCAACACGGATGCAACTAGAGATTCTCATACTAAGCAAAGTAGTTCAGTGAAAGAAAGACAAACACCATATGATACCACATATAGGTGGAATCTAAAATATGGCACAAATGATCCTGTCTACAAAAGAGAGACATATCACAGATATGGAGAACAGACTTGTGTTTGGCAGGAGGGAAGGGGGAGTGAAGGGGATGGATGGGGAGTTTGGGGCTGGTAGATGCAAACTATTACATTTAGAAAGGGTAAATATTGAGGTCCTACTGTATAGCACAGGAAACAGTCCAGCATCTCAGATTAGAACACGATGGAAGAGGGCATGAGAAAAAAAACTGGGGTGTGTGTATATGTATGTGTGTGTGTGTGTGTGTGTGTGTGTGTGTGTGTGTGTGTGTGGCTGGGTCACTTCACTGTACAGGGAAAACTGAAGGAACTTTATAAATTAACTACACTTTAATAAAAATTTTAAAACAAAACAAACAAAAAAGGAAGTGCATCCGTTCTGTAACGCAACATAGATCAGGGCAATACTATCTCCTGACAGTTTTATTTGGGAGCTCAAGATTTCTAATAACTTCAATAAATGGTCTCCAGTAGTCTCCATGCACATGAGTTAATTATAACAAGAAAATAAAATAATATTCAAGCTTCCAAAAATTCAAAAGATGTAAATGAAATGTTGAAATAAAATAACGGTTGTATTTATAATTTTCCAACTAAGAAAATCTTTTTTAACTCTCCTGTTTTGTGACTTACCCAGTTACTCCTTTAATGGATGGAGTTGATAATAACTACCAGTTTCTTCTCAATCCAGACTGACAAACAAACATAAGATGTGCAAGTCAGAGAATATCAAGAACATTTTTGAAGGTCCAAATAGTGACAAACTATAGAAGACGGTAATTAAAAATTAAAATACACTAGTAGAGTTTTTTTTTTTTTTCATTTTCTCACTGTATTGGAAACACACACAACACAAACACAACTACCAATGAAATCTAACTTCTGAAGAAAAAATGTTTTGTAACTTGGAAACCTCTTTTGGTCCTGGCTCGTATTAAATTCCTTTCTATAGTTATATATTAAAGGTTTACCTTAATAAAACTGTGATATCTAAAATTCCTCATGCTTTTAATTAGAGAAGAAATATAAGACATCACGAAACTCACTCAAAATGTCTAGATAATTCAAATGACTGCACATGTAGAATATAATTTAATATAAAACTCAGTCACTGGGATAATGACATCTTAGACACAGTCGCACTGGCCACAGAGAACACAATCTGTCAACCTAAGTGAGGAGGAAGCAGCAATATCTTTACAGGACACTAGTTCCTATCTTACTATAAATATTAAGGCCAGTATTTGTTCAACTGATTCTGTCTTTAAGAGTTTAGTTGCACAATGAATACAACCCTACAAGTATTTTCCACTGAAAAAGACCAAGACGGATCCTGTAATTCTTCCATTCCATTCTCCACTGTAATATCCAGTTCATTCACACCTTTCTACAAGGGTGTGTCTTTACAGAACAATTCTTTGTGCACCTTATCTGTTTTGACCAAAATACATATAAATTCCACCAAGTGTCATGACATCAGCATATATGATGATTTTAAGTGTCTTTAGTTCTTTGGAAGACATAAGAAAAACCTTAAGAAACAAGCATTAGCAGAGGTTTGGAGATTCTGATTTGTTTTAATAAAAACACCAATTATTTCAAATCCTTCGCTGATTAGAAGATGGTTCATCGCACTTGATATGTCAAAGCATTCCTAGCTTATGTTTTATACTCCCATAAAATGCCATTACCATTTCTAATCATTATCTGAATAATTTTTCCAACATCCTTCTTTCAGTTGTACGTGTCTGTTAAGGAATCAAAGTGTTTTGCTTGCCCAAGAACTATCCTAAAGAATGGATAACACAACAATTTCAGGAGCAAAGAATAATAGTCAAATGCCCTTTCCTCCTTTGGTATAACTCCTAGAATTACAGAAAATGTAGAGAGTAAGCACACATCACCTTCAGAGAGACCTTTTGAAGGTCTTTCACCTTATCCCTGTGGACAAAATGGAGTAAGCAGAAACCGAGGGCATAAATATTGACAGATTAGTAGCAGTTTCAACAGGTAGACCCAGAGGGTGCTAATTAATAGAGTAACATCAATCTGGTTCTAGGTTTCCAACATCATAGGATTCTTTCCTGGGTTTCCTTTGTTTCAACATTTTACATTCTCATCAATGTTCTGGATGAGACTGTAGAAAGGACGTCATAAAATCTGTAGGCGGGCCAGTGACCACACCGGATGACGGAATCAGGACAGAAAAAGAAGCTGACAGGTTAGAAACAAGGGCTAAAACCAATCAGACGAAAAGGAACAGAAATGTATAATGAGGTGATTAAGTCCAAAACGACAGTGGTTTTACACAGATTAGACAGGAGCAATGGCTCAGTGACAATCCATGCAACAAAGGTTTAGAGATTTCAGTCTATAGAAAGGTGAGATGAATCAACGCTAAATGGAATCTTTGTTGAATAAATGCATAAAGGTAGCATAGAATAATGGGAGGGATGAGGAAAGAAAGGAAAGGGAGGGAAGGGGAAAGGAGAGAAGGTAAAGAAGGAGAGGAGAACCTCTATATGAAAAGAGGCAAAAGCCCCATTTTCCCTGTGCCGCCCAGACCATTCTGGAAGTTCTAGTGTAAGTATGGATGGACAAACTGGCTACACTCAGACTCAAGATGTACAGTCAAAGACTGTTCAAAAAATTCTTGAAGGAATCAGGCATATTTAGCCTTGGAGATCTGAGAATCATGTTCAAACCTCCTCAGACTTTTAAGGGGAAAAGAACAGGCAGTGTTGTTTGGGCCCAATAGTTACATACAGAACATGTGACTGGAAGGCACAAAGCAGCAGAATTAGATTCTCTTGAATATCTCAGTGTCAAAGGTACCCAAGGAGAGAGCTACTGGCCACTCTTTCCAGGAGGTACTGGAGCCCTGACTGGGAGGTCAAGGCTTTTGCAAAATTAACCAAGCATCAGAGAGTTGGTATAATTTTTGAAAATCCCTTCCAACCCTAGAATTCCAATATTCAAACATTTTCTTGTGGTGCAGATTAGACGCTTGCAAAAGATTTTCACTGGTTAAAAAAAAACAATGAAAACAAATGGTTAGCCTGGGGAGGTGAACCAAGTCTTCAGGAAATCCTAAGGGGATCCTCTATTTATTTCCATGTTTGCTCTTTAGGGAACTAATCTCCTTCCCTAGGAATGTATTAATATCTCTTTGTCCTCTTCTATATTGGCTGACTCTGGAAATTTGCACACAGCATGCTTTATCTTGCTAAATATAATAGTCCATCCAGTATTCTTCCTTTGTGAGAAATCCCTATTCACTTTCATAAATTATGTGAATGGATGTGAAACGTATTTTCTTCTCTTCAATAGAGGCTATTCCCAGAAGTAGCCTGAAACATGCCAAACATCTGCTCCTACACACAGTTCAATACATGATATTGATATGTATTATCACTGGGTGAATTCTGAATACAAGGCAAATTTAACACGCTCCTGAACAATCCCCTCCTCCTCCCAAGGCCCTGTCACAGAAAGCTCAAGGAAATCAGAATTATTCTAATATTTGCCCAAGCACGCTATAAATTAAGCAAGTACTTCTGCTTAAAAAAAAAAAAAAAAGAGTAGTCCAAAATCTACTGTAGATTAGATATTCTAAGAATAAGTATGACAAACATTCCTCTAATTTAATAAGCATTTTTAAATATATAAATAACTTTTACTCTCTGCTGTAGTTTCACATTCAAAGATGTTACTTTTTCCATACTGTGAGTTCCTGGGTGTCTGAGGGTTTGTTTTAAGTCTATCCCATATGCCTTTTTAAATGATTGTATGTCATTAGTGGCTATCATGATACAAAAAAAGTGACCCAAACCCCTACATCCTAAATTCCTGCTAGTCATCTACCGAGGTCTCTCCCAGGGACAGTGAGTTCTCTAGCAGAAATGTTCATAAAGACACTCAGAGTAAACTCAATTTTATTACCAACTAGGACTTTGGCCCCAAATACCTCTCTGGTCTCCTCCTCTGGAGAAGTGACCTGTACCTCATGTAAGTTTGGCAGAAGCCTCTTCCACTAAAATTTAAAATTCAATTCCTCAGGGTACTATCCACATTTCAAGTGCTCAGTAGCCACATGTGGCCAGTGGTTAGTGGATGGACCATGTCCACCACACTCCCCTGGAGAGTGCTGCTCTAGGGTGCCATGCTGTTCTTGACCTCAACCAGCCTTGTTCTTAGAGCTGGGCAGACTTTATCTCCTGCTAAAGATCTGAGTGTGTAGCAGTTTACTGGTTTCTGCAGTCAAGTAGTATGTATCAGTTTCTTTTCAGTTGCTGGATGTATCACCATGAGTAAAACAGATGTAGTACCTGCTCTCATGGAGCTTACATTCTAGTGGGAAAACCACCAGTAAAAGGTAAAGAGCTAATGGAAAAGATATTTACATTATGAATTTCAATGTATCTCCCTTTCAGTCTCAGAGTAACAAGCTGTTTTTGCTGCATTCAAGTGAGCCTATCCCTGCAGCTGTCAGCCTGCCTTCTCTTGACAGCATTTAGATGGCAAACACTGGTAGTTTTAGGATTTACTTGTCTACCATTTTTCTTCCCCAATCTTCTTTTCTTTATACCCACAGCTTAATTCTTGCCTGTGCCCTTAATTCCATCATCAAAGGGTTCCCCAGGCTTGATAGTGTCAGTGATTACATTTAGATGTGGCTGCTCTTAACTATTTCCACACCCAAATGGCACAGCAAACCGCTGACATTCCCTTTTGCAAGACCCCAACCCCAGCTTCTTAACCTTGTCGTTAGACCTTCAGAATGTCTCCTGAACTAACATCCTTATTCTCTTCCCAGTGGGCCATACAGTCTAGACTGTCACTAGTTCTTACCTGTATTACGAAAACAATCTCCCCAAGAGGTTTAATGTCTCAATTTCTCTTCCTTGAAATTGATCATGTATGCTACATCATGGTTCATCTTAAAACAGTCTGTCATTGCCCCTCTCTGTCTTCTCTCCACTGGGACCAGCTCTTGCTACTCTCTCCATCCCCAGAAAATGTATGCCTGAGCCAAGTTCATCTCCATCCCTTCACCAATCAGAATCACCTCTGAGCCACTGAGCACACTGTCTCTGTGGTGGTGCTGACAGATGAGATCCTCAGCAGCTTGGCTGCTCCTCGTCCCCAGACCTCACTTATCCATAGCAGGAGCTTCCAAAATGGCATCGTTTCAAGAGACCTTGACAGAGTGGTCAAGTTCATTGGGGTTAGAGCTGCCACAGTCAGAGGGGCTGGCTGCATCTCTGGGCTGGGATTAGGACTGTATTTGGAAGCCGTATCACTGGTTATGCCACAAACTCTTCTCTGAAGCAGCAGCTCTGCTCTTATGCGATCCAGGGCTTTGCCCTCTTGAAGACCACGGGGGTCTTGCCTGATATGGCCTTTTTCATTCTCTTTGCTATAAGGACGTACCTCTCTCCACCCCACAGGGTTCTTTCTTCCATATCTCTTGTGCTCTGTATGTTCCTTCCCCTATACATTCCCAAGAAGCCCAGGAAAAGTGTTTGGCTCAAGGTTTGATAGAGAGAAGACAGATAAATATAATATGAATAAGGAAAAATATAGCCTGTCATCACCCTTCGTACCAATCTCCCTTGGCTCCCTAATATCTACAGAATCAAGTTTCTTTTTGATGAACTTACTGCTTTGAAAAGATAATGCTAAAACTCAATAGTAACCTCTTTTTTTTTTTTTTCCTGGTCCTTTGTCTTTTGTCTTTTTAGGGCCGCACCCACGGCATATGGAGGTTCCCAGGCTAGGGGTCGAATCGGAGCTGCAGCCACCAGCCTACGCTAGAGCCACAGCCACGCAGGATCCGAGCTGCGTCTGCGACCTACACCACAGCTCACGGCAACGCCGGATCCTTAACCCACTGAGCGAGGCCAGGGATTGAACCTGAGTCCTCATGGTTCCTAGTCAGATTCATTTCCACCGTACCACAACAGGAACCCCTCAACAGTGACCTTGTCATTTAGGAGTATTATAAATAACCTATCTGATCTCTGAAAATGATTTTGGATTTTTCAGTGATGGCTCCTACGACTTGTTATGTACCTGCATATGTCTCTGCATTTTATCCTGTTAAAACGTCTAATTATCCCCCAAGTTTCCACCAAACTCTGCTTCCATAGCATTACACACACACACACACACACAAAGGAAGCCAGAAAAAAAAGCTTTTAGATATAGTTAACTGAGTTCACTGACACAAACGAGAGTTTTAAGAAATACAAGCAAACTGTTTCAGTATTATTTTAGCCAATTGCACATACCTTTCCCATTTCCTTTACACCCAAGTGAAGCCTATGCTGTGCCTTCTTCCATAGGCTCCAAAGCTCAACAGCTTGAATTAATTACAGAATAACTTTTCACAAGCAACTTTTGGTTCCATATCCACAAACTAAAATCAGCTCAGTCTCTGATGGGAGGATCAAGTAGTGATTAATAATTTCACCTCTGGCCAGGAGGATAAAAAATAAAAGAGCAAACTTGTTACTTTATTGTGATTTCAAACTAAATATTTATCTTTGGTGTATTTTACATATCTAAAGAGCAAAACTACAGTTTGAGTTTATTAATATATGCAGCAGAGCTAATGAAAGATTCTTTGTTAGAATGTTCTAGTTACCTTTTCAAAAATGTCTATTTCCTTTTTCATGAAGATGAAAGGTAGAAAAGAAAATCAAGTCTCTTTTATTATTATCATAACTTGCTCTAGTAATCAAGGGAAAGGAGAAGTCTTTCTTATCTTTCCGTCATATTTTATTGCAGTTAAATTAATTCCTGTAGTTGTATTATGCCCTTCATATAAGTTAACTGATGTTTAAAGTTACCAAACCCGCTTTTTTCTTCATGATAATTAGCTTCTATTATCATAAATGTACTAGATTCTGAGATGCTCTGTAGACTTTTATATGTGTTACTTTACATTTTTCAAGATACCTTGAAAGTGTTCAAAGTTATTAATCTACCTGTATGTATACATAATATCATATACAGTAACATGCATGAACAATTTTGCTAGATGAAATCATAGCCAATCAATGTTTAGCTCACAGCTCAATACCATTTTACAGGAGCTTCAGGCCACCAGAATTCATTTCATTGACTTGGAAGAATATAGAAGACATAGGTTATATCACAGGGCAGAGGCAAATAATTGTGCTTAAATGCTTCTGTATCTATGTGACAATATTTACCTAACAAAAGTAGTATTCAAAGCCTTTTATGAATGTTACTTCCTTTTTTCCTCCTAACAACCTTGTGAGTTAAGTAGTATCATGATCCTCCTTTTACAAATGAGGAAACTACAGCATAAGAAAAGGGTAACTGTCTTGCTCAGGTCCCTAGAGTTAATCGATGGCAAATTCAGAATAAGAACCTTTGAAGCTTGACCCCCGAGTCTGAGATCTTGAGCACTGTGCTAGGCAGCACCTACCATGATTTCTGCTTATTAAATACTAAGTTCTTTTTTTTGTTTGTTTGTTTGTGAAGCGGCTTTATTTATTTTTTTTTAATTATTTATTATTATTTTTTCCCACTGTACAGCAAGGGGGTCAGGTTACCCTTACATGTATACATTACATTTACATTTTTCCCCCAGCCTTTCTTCTGTTGCAACATGAGTATCTAGACAAAGTTCTCAATGCTATTCAGCTGGATCTCCTTGTAAATCTATTCTAAGTTGTGTCTGATAAGCCCAAACTCCCGATCCCTCCCACTCCCTCCCCCTCCCATCAGGCAGCCACAAGTCTCTTCTCCAAGTCCATGATTTTCTTTTCTGAGGAGATGTTCTTTGTGCTGGATATTAGATTCCAGTTATAAGTGATATCATATGGTATTTGTCTTTGTCTTTCTGGCTCATTTCACTCAGTATGAGGTTCTCTAGCTCCATCCATGTTGCTGCAAATGGCATTATGTCATTCTTTTTTATGGCTGAGTAGTATTCCATTGTGTATATATACCACCTCTTCCGAATCCAATCCTCTGTCGATGGACATTTGGGTTGTTTCCATGTCTTGGCTATTGTGAATAGTGCTGCAATGAACATGCAGGTGCACGTGTCTCTTTTAAGTAGAGTTTTGTCCGGATAGATGCCCAAGAGTGGGATTGTGGGGTCATATGGAAGTTCTATGTATACATTTCTAAGGTATCTCCAAACTGTTCTCCATAGTGGCTGTACCAGTTTACATTCCCACCAACAGTGCAGGAGGGTTCCCTTTTCTCCACAGCCCCTCCAGCACTTGTTATTTGTGGATTTATGAATGATGGCCATTCTGACTGGTGTGAGGTGATATCTCATGGTAGTTTTGATTTGCATTTCTCTTATAATCAGCGATGTTGAGCATTTTTTCATGTGTTTGTTGGCCATCTGTATATCTTCTTTGGAGAAATGTCTATCCAGGTCTTTTGCCCATTTTTCCATTGATTGATTGGCTTTTTTGCTGCTGGGTTGTATAAGTTGCTTATATATTCTAGAGATTAAGCCCTTGTCCGTTGCATCATTTGAAACTTTTTTCTCCCATTCTGTAAGGTCTTTTTGTTTTCTTTTTGGTTTCCTTTGCTGTGCAAAAGCTCTTCAGTTTGATGAGGTCCCATGGGTTTATTTTTGCTCTTATTTCTATTGCTTTGGGAGACTGACCTGAGAAAATATTCATGATGTTGATGTCAGAGAGTGTTTTGCCTATGTTTTCTTCTAGGAGTTTGATGGTGTCCTGTCGTATATTTAAGGCTTTCAGCCATTTGGAGTTTATTTTGGTGCATGGTGTGAGGGTGTGTTCTAGTTTCATTGCTTTGCATGCAGCTGTCCAGGTTTCCCAGCAATGCTTGCTGAATAGACTTTCTTCTTCCCATTTGATGTTCTTGCCTCCCTTGTCAAAGATTAATTGACCATAGGTGTCCGGGTTTATTTCCGGATTCTCTCTTCTGTTCCATTGGTCTGTCTGTCTGTTTTGATACCAGTACCACACTGTTTTGATGACTGTGGCTTTGTAGTATTTCTTGAAGTCTGGGAGAGTTATGCCTCCTGCTTGGTTTTTGTTTCTCAGGATTGCTTTGGCGATTCTGGGTCTTTTGTGGTTCCATATAAATGTTTGGATTGTTTGTTCTAGTTCTGTGAAAAATGTCCTGGGTAATTTGATATGGATTGCATTGAATCTGTAGATTGCTTTGGGTAGTATGGCCATTTTTACAATATTGATTTTCCCAATCCAGGAACATGGAATATCTTTCCATTTCTTTAAATACTAAGTTCTTTAAAAGCAAGGAGGATGTGTTTTCACGGTTGCATCTCAAATACATAACCCGTGGCAGAGAAAGCACTGTTATAAATCACCCAGCAGCCAAAGAGTTAAACTGATTCTGTATCAAGTTCTGACACCTATAATATCTAGATTTCTTCTCTTTACCCATGGGAGTAGACACCCATTCCAATTTTTAAATTAGCAAGTGTGTGGAAATACGCTTGGGATTTGAAGGAAATGTTACCGTAGAAAAGTAAGTTAATGGTCTGGCCACTCTCTTCTAGGCATGGAGCTTTCAAATGGGGCGGCTGCTTCGAACTTAAAGGCACTAGGGTCCCTCATTTGAAGAAGTGGCAGCCCAGCTGCATGGAGCATTGCAAGCTAAAAGCCAAGGCGCATTTACCAAGCTAGTCTAACAAAACACTTCCATCAAAACCTCGCAGAAAGCAAACAATTGCCAGCCAGCACATTGCTCTCCACAAGAAATGACGTTATGTCATTTTGTGCAGAGGACATCAAAACAACTTGTCAGTTTAGCAGAGGATTTAGACACCAAGAGAAGCCTTTCACGTATCACTTTAAGCGTTTCCAGGAAAATTGCTATAGAAGCTCTTAAGGCACAATAATTTGAACCTAACTAGACTTATTCACTGACACAAACCATAACTTTTCTAAAATGTCTATTTCTTTATCAATCTAAGAATATGTTCGAAAAGTCCTACTAATGCTGAGAAAATAAAATTCCACAGAGAAATTGTGATTTATTTGCCTTCATTCAGCAATAGTCCCTCATCAGATTGTTAGTTGTGTACCTGTTACTGGCTAAGCACTCTATTGGGTGTACTTATAGGAATCATTTTTCTGTCAATAAAACCATATTTTTTAAATTGGGTTAGTGATTTTTCTAGCTATCTCATCAAATTTAACATTCGATTGTGCGTTCTAGCTATGCATGGGAAGGAAGAGCAGAATTTTAGTTGACATAAATAATTCTATATGTTATCTTGAATGGCAGGAACATATGTGTCAGCTTATCCATGTAATTTGCATTCTGGTCAACTGTCCGTTTTGCATTTTTGCCTAAGTTGGTCAGTTAGTTCACTGAAATAACAATGGCCTCGTACTTAAATGGGGTTGGCCACTGTTCCATAAAATGAGAGAGCTGACTGGGGGTTGTAAGACCAGCCTCCCCTGGACCACAAGCTTCTGAGGGTAAGAGCATGACTTCTGCAGCTCTGGGGCTGTATGTATTTCCCCAGCACAGACCAGACATCAACGCATGGTTGTGTGAATAAATGATAATCTCTTTTAAACGCATTAAACTATATCCCACTCATGAAAATTTCAGACATGAAGATGACCATTTGGTCATTAACCCTTCCTAGATGCAGAGACCATATTGAGGCTCTCAAGTAAAAGGATTCATAACTGATTAGTGAATCAAGACAAGCTATAACTTTATTAATAGTTGTTCATTTCAGTCAGAATCCCTTAATTTTCTCAAATTTTCATCACTGATACTGTTGTATCTTAGGTTTTGGTTTTTTACCTTTATGTTATTTCAGGGGATATTCTAATTATTAAATTAGAAGTTAATAAAATAATAAATTATAACCCTGTTCCTTGGCTACTAGCTTAACATCTCTTCACAATGCATATTGGGTGTTCCCGTTGTGGCACAATGGAAACAAATCCAACCAGTATGCATGAGGATACAGGTTCAATCCCTGGCCTCAGTCAGTGGGTCTGGGATCTGGCGTTGCTGTGAGCTGTGGTGTAGGTCGCAGACATGGCTCCAATCCTGCATTGCTACGGCTATGGTGTAGGCTGGCAGCTGTAGCTCCGATTTGACCCCTAGCCTGGGAACCTCCATATGCCAAGGGTGTGACCCTAAAAAAAAGGCAAAAAAAAGCATAAATATTCAATCTTACCTCCTTTTCATAACTTTGATACTATTATAATAGGAAATCCATACCTCTCATCATGCTATCCTGTACCCTTTCTACTACAATGCATGCTTGCCTTGTCTACCAACTAAACTGTAAGCTTGAACAGGGTCCCATTCCTTTTTCTTGCCATCTTCATACCCTGACACGATACAGAGGACTATATATCCACTGCAGAGGCATGCTGGGGAAAGAAAATACAGTACTGCAAAAATGGGGACTACGAGGAGGCAGAGAAAAGCATCTCAAAGCCCTCTGCTGGAAAATTGAATTCAAACTTCTAAGAGAAGTGAAATATTTTCCCTACTCTCTTTCAATCACCATTTTTAAAACATATGCATAATCAAATTCCACTAGTGCTAACCCAGCGGCATCAAGATTATGTAATATTTATTGTGTCAGACACTGTTTGGCCAAGCAAAGACCCAGCCCCAGCCCCAGCCGCTGTCTTCCATGGTTAGGTACAGTAACATTTCCTTCCCCTGCTTCTCTTGCACCCAGGGTGCCCATGTGACACAGTTCTGGGCGGCACCACCAGTTTCAGGTTCTTCCTGTCCTGAACATATGACGTCCGGACCCGCCTTATGCACTTTGCAACCATGAAACAGACAAACAAAAAAAGTGAAAATGAAAAGCCAGCCTGTTGGGAACAGTGAAACTGAGGATAAAATAGCATTAGTGAACAATATAAGCAAACTAGTGCAAGCAATTTCGTTCTTTCAAAAAACTCAATTTGCGAAAAAGATTTTTTGTTGCGTAAGCCATTGTTACAGCCAAGTGCCTTCCAACTGAGATACTGATTAAGGCAGTTACGGTTTAAAGCCTGATTCTGCCTTTTGCTAACTGAGTAACTTTGAGCAAGTTACTAAACATCTCTAAGCTCAGTTTCTCATCTGTAAAATGGGCATAGGTGTAATCACCATTATAGGATTGTTGTAAATTATTTTGAGAAATATGAAATAATTCACGTAATGTAATTGGCAGAACTTAATGTTACTCTCAAACATTAAAAGTACGTATTAGTACTAAAATATAAACAGTGGAAAGTTTTTTAAATTAAATGCTGCTTCTCTCTCCCCCCCCATAAAATTGCATAAAAAATTAAGTATTTAGGGTGGTAGAGAATTCAATTTTTTATAAAGTAATTCTCACTCCAAAAATCCTTTAGCCCAAAAAGTCTATAATTAGCATTAAAATGCACAAATACACTCATGTGTGATTACATTAGGTGGTACTATAGTTACTATAATTTACATTTTTACATTGTTCTAGTTTTTGTCACACACACAAAAAAAAACTACTTCCTGAAGCATAAGGATAGACTTGAATGATTGGCAGTAACCTACAATTTCTTTCACCACCTCACCCAGAAACCCAGGTCACTGTGAATCTTTGCTGTTTCATTTATTAGGTTATGTTTATGACATTCAACCCGTTAGTTCTCTTGGATCACTGAAGAAAACAGCAGGTTGCTTTTTTTTTTCTTTGTTTTAGTCATAAGCATTTTAGTTTAACCTCAACAAGATCATCACTTCAAATGTTTCTTTTTGGAAGCTTATCTTGCAAGCCTGATAAAAGACTCTGTTCCTAAGCCTAGAGACTTTCCATTTAGAGCTTTCCATTAAGCTTCTTAAAGGTAGATATTATTCCAATTAAATATTTAAAGGTAGGTCCTTCTATGAAATAGCTTTTTTATTAATTCAAAAAGAGATAATTATTTATACTTCTAAATCCTTTCTAATAGGATTTGAATCGACCTACAACAAAAGCCATAAATAAAGATGAAAATAAATCACAACATACCCAAGCAATAGAAAAGAGGCTGCAAATATAAAAATCATCGTGGATGTGATTATGCACAAAATTCAGCTCTGAGCTTCCATGAGACTAAGGAGAAAATGGAAATATAGTTGATTAAGCAATTTCTCATTCTTTATGGAGCAGATCTGTAATATTTTTATATACTAATTCCAAGTGTGGCCTCGGTACTAAATTCCATTAGGAATTTATCTTATGGGCCCTTCTTCAAGGAAAATTGAGTTTCATAATACACAGTATTTTCATCAATGAGGTTCAGTGGCTGCTTTGAACTTCAATAAAAGTCAATGGCATGACATTATGCCAGTAATTTAAAAATTATTTTTAGCCATGGAACCTGAAAAATAAAATATTATATGGCAGCTTATATATAAAATAGATAAATAAGAACTCCTCTAAGTGAAACAGTGTTAAAGGGCCTGAAGCCACCATAATCACTGACTACATAACTGGGTAAGGAAAAGCCCATGTAGCCAATAAACTTGATTAAATTAGTTGCAAATATTAAGATACAAATAAAATGTCCCACAGCTAATATTACACTTAAGAGTAAAGGACTGCATGTTCCCTCCATATAACTGGGGACAAGGCAAGGATGTCTACCCACTTCGGTGCCATTATACCTTACACAAAATTTCTAGCCAGTGCAATAAAGCAAGGGGGAAAGAAAACCCCAGACTTACAGTTAGGAAAAGAAAAAGGAAAACTATCTTTATTCACAGACAACCTGACTGGGTACTGGCTATGTAGACAATCTTAAGCACCTACCCAAAAAAAAAAAAAAAAAGTCACTAGAACTAAGCAAAGTTGCAGATCCAAGATCAATACCAAAAATTCACTTTCTATTGTAAACAACGGAGAATTGGAAACCAAACAAAAAGTGCATTTAAAATATCATCAAAAACCATGAAATACTAAGAAATAAATTTAACAAAATGTGGGCATGAGTAATACACTTAAAACTACAAAATGTTACTGAGAAAAATTAAACAAGTCTTCAAAAAGGAACCTGTTGAGGACTAAATTGTGCCCTCCCACTTAAGTTCATATGCGGGGGCCCTAATTTCCAATGTAATAATATTTCGTAATGGGACCTTTGGGAGGAAATTGGGTTTAGGTGAGATAAGGCGATGGAAGCTCTTATGATGAAATGAGTGCCCTTTTAGCAGGGATATAAGAGACCTTGTTCCTCTCTCTCCGCACACACACATAAACGGTCAAGCAAGCACACAGCAGATGGTAGCTCCCTACAGGTCAAGAAGAGACAAGCCTAGCATTAAGTCTGCTTTAACAGACAAGAAAAAGTTAATGGGAGTTCCCTTCATGGCTCAGCGGTTAATGAACCCGACTAGGATTCATGAAGATGCGGGTACAATTCCTGGCCTCGCTCAGTGGGTGAAGGATCTGGCATTGCCCAGAGCTGTGGTGTGGGTCACAGATGCAGCTCGGATCCTGCATTGCTGTGGCTGTGGTGTAGGCTAGCAGCTGTAGCTCCTATTAGACCCCTAGCCTGGGAACCTCCAAATACCACAGGTGTGGCCCTCAAAAGACCAAAAAAAAAAAAAAAAAGACAAAGAAATTTCATCATATACCTATCATATGACCCAATAATCCCAAGAGTAATTAAATTATAATGACTATCCTATAAGAATATCTATAATATATTTATTCATAGTGCCAAAAAACTGGAAAACAAACCAACCCTTCATTCTATAAGTGAATGGATAACCAAATTGTGATACATCCATTCAATGGACTACTACTCAAAATGAAAAAGAAATAGGCTATTTTACTATGGCTACATGCAATGACATGAATAAATTTTCAAAAACATTACATTGAGCAAAAGAAAACACGCCTACTTTACCATTCCATTTATGCAGAATTCTAGTACCAGCAAAACTAATAAAACAATGACAGAAAACAGATGAGTGTTTGCCCAGGATCGTGGCTAGTAGGATAGAAGGATGACTGCAAAGTGGCATGAGGGACTTTTTTTGGGTGATAGAAATGTTCTATATTTTGATTGTGATGGTGATTACATAGATGTACACATTTGTCAAAACTCATGTGGAACTTTATAACCAGAATGGGTGTATTTTATTACATGTAAATTATGCCCCAATAAAGGTGTGAAAATGAAAATAAATACCTTCATCCATGACTGAATTCACATGTACTTCTTAAGGCCATGACAAAATGGATTGTCAAAGCAATGTAGCCAAGTTCACCTACAGGTAAGCTAAGGTGTGGGTGTAAATTCAGTTTGAGAATAAACAGAATTCCGAGTCACTGGCAGCACCAGAGGCAACGTCTCCCTCATGTCCAGCTGGGGAAGGTCCACAGTCTTTTCCACAGCAGTGTACATATCCCAGGTCCACAGCTCGAGAGCCAAGACAAAGACTATGGGACATCTTCCTACCAGAAGACAACTGCTCTTGGGAGTGGGTAATTGAGAGAGGACTCAGGAAACCTTTGCTATGGCCAATTCTCCAGAAGGCATATTCTTTAGTAAATGATGGATAAGATGTTTGTGCACTTTTGCCACTTCCATTTTTTTCCCTCACCAGGACAGCCCACTATTTCTCAATCCTCCACCTTCACAATAGCCCAGAAATGATTTTAAAACATGAAAAGCATAATTAAAGTGGTGGTTTATATGTTCTTTGCACAGATAAAAATTCATCCTGTTGCTTTTCTAAGCTTCTCAATAAAGTTCATTTTCTCTGATGATCTTACAGGCAACTTCTAATACTAATATTAATATGAATACATTCTCACACATTGCATGATCATAGCCCAAATCCTCAGAGGTCTATGATGGGCCTGGAATTAGGGTTCAAGGAGATGCATTTTAATATCTCCCTAATTCTAGGGAAGATAGCCTTCAAATCGTTTAAGAAATATTACTTTAATGGGTTCATGGTTTCCCTGCTCTGACAGAGACATTTAACTTTTTAGTCCTCCAATTAGTTTGGAGTGAGTTGACAGATAGGCAAGATAACAATCAAACACATAATCAAAGTCAATTTAGTCATTATATACTTTCTTCAAACAGTCCCTCATGATGACATAGCATGATTATTTTTGCATGGGTTAATAGTTTTCTGTTGGCCTTGCTTACGTTAAACAAAATGCAAATACAAATGGCACTGTTTCTACAGAGCACAACATCCTAGAAAAGGAACCTATAAAGAATATTTATACTTAACTCTTAGAGAATGGCAACATGGACTGCTTAAAAGAACATGAAATAGCTTGCTGCTATAGATTGAATTTCTTCTGAGAAAAAGTGTGAACTCTTACAGGTGGCATCCAGATGGGGAAAGAGTCCCTTCTCACCCACATGAAAAAGTCTATAAAACCTCTTCTTCAGCAGTGGAAGAAACAAAAGACATCTGGTGCCAAGAAATTTTGCATCTTGTGCCTTGGAAGAACATGGCAACTCTTGGGAGCCACCCATACTGTATGTAACTGTGTAGTGTCAAACAGAACAGACAACTACACTACAGAAATTGAGTTGATGGAGAAGTCATATGTCAAAGTCTAAACTTTGAACAAAGGCAGATAGATTGAAAAATTCCCAGGACTATGTCTGGTTTCGGTCTTGAATATGACCAGTCTAACGTGAGCCCACATGGGTCAGCAGTGGACACAGAAGAGGATCAGTAAATTAAAAGAACTAGGACAATAGGAGGGGATCGACCACAACTAGCCAGATACCCTCTTAGTCTCTCATGGTGAAGCACATTCCCTAATACCTTAATGAGTCCATTTGACAGTTAACCTCAGAACAACATGTAGTTATACCTGTATATAATTTATTTATAAAGCTTTCTTTATATGTGCCTAAGCCAATTAACTACTTAGTTCAGTTTCAACAGTTTGTGTTGCAGGGTGTGGCCTCTCATTCTCAGTAAATCCTTTTAAGGACTTTATAACCACTTGCATTATTAAGAAAAAGTATTGCAACTAGGTGAATTCAGTCAATAATTGCAATTATGATAAGAATGCCTCTTTTTCTTAGTGGCTTTTAACTTCTGAGAAAGATTTTTAAGAAAATTTGCTATGAGTGCTTTAATCTACAAAACAAATTATTTGAATATGAATTCAATCAAACAAGTTCAAGCGCTAGATCATATAACTACAAAATGAGACCAAAAAAAGTAAGGAAACGAAGTGATGGTCATTATAAATTACGTTAATAAAATCACAAACAAATTAGTAAGATCAAGGAACTGAATAGACAAGGTTGAAAATTAAATTACTCACTGGAGGAACTATTTCAGAAAATCAAGTGAATGCAAATAAAAAAAAAAATACAAAACCTAAAGCAAGTATAAGAAAAGTAACATGTATAGAAGACAGAAAAGGTAGATGACACAATAAATGCAACGGAAAAGTATGCAAAGATGTAGTACAACCATTTTTAGTTTTTTGAGGAAACTCCATACTGTTTTCCATAATGGTTGCAGCAGTTTACATTCCCACCAACAGTGTAAGAGAGTTCCCTTTTCTCTGCACCCTCTCCAGCACTTTTTGTAAAGCTTATTTACCAAAGGAGACAGGTGGGGTGGGAGGGACGGACTCGGGGGGTTGGGGATTGGCATATGCACACTGAGGCATATGGAATGATTGGCCAGTGGGGAGTTGCTGTATAGCACAGAGAATTCTACCCAATATTCTGTGAAAAGAACCTGAAAGAGAATGGATATGTAGATATGCAAAAGTGAATCACTTTGTTGTAGAGCAGAAATCATCATAACCTTGTAAATCAACTATACTTCAATAAAAATATTAAAAATGAAAAAAGTAAAGTATAACTAAACTTCTCTGATATTAAGGGCAAACACAAATCTACACATTGAAATTTCAAGAAAAATTCATAAGCAGCATATAGCTGCAAGAGTTTTGGCTCCAAATTTTCCTCCAACTTCAAGGATGAAGAAAAACAACGTGGTTATTGCTGTTTATTGTTCTGTTTACACACATAAACATAGATATCTAGAGCGATAATCATCAAATTTATAATGATTATTTCCAGGAGGTGGAATGTGAGGTAGGCTATCACATTTTTCTTTGCACTTCCCTCCACTGTTTTAATATTTATAATGGACACAGGCTACTATTACAAAAGCAATACCATTATTAGTAAAAAGGAAAGAAGGAAGGAAGGAAGGAAAACTATGAATTTTCCAAGATGCTATTTTATCACTTTCTCTTCACCTAATCTTTACTAAAAAGAAGGAGAGAAGGAGGAAGAGAAAGAGAGAAAAATCATCATTTACTTTGTACTGATAGTAAATCAGATATGTGAATTATTGGGAATAACTGTTTACACTCGACATATCGGAATTTTTACTCTCAGTGATTTTGCTTGATATTTGTCTCTAATTTGAAGTATCTGAAAGAGAACTCCATATTTGTAGAGACCCAACTGTGCTACTGATTAAAAGAGGTCTGTATTCCATAAATATTTACATTCTGCTCTAGGAGATCATAGAAACAACTTAGTGTGCCTGTTGCTTTCCCACTAAAACAGACTCTACTCAACAAAACCACTGTGGATCACTTTCTACATCTAATTCTCTTTTCTACCAGATCTCTGGAAGAATGTCAATTCCCCAAAGACACAGACTATGCTTTCCGTGGCTTTGCAGGGCTGAAGTACTAAAGATAAAAACTAAAATTGTTTGTAGCTAATTGACAGTTATGGTAATGATGTTGTTACCATATCATTACCTAAGGCAGGCTGTGCGCTATCTTGACCTACCTTCACTAAAGTTGCATAACCAAGTGAGTTTGCCAAGTACAATTCAGTTTGCAATGAGTCTCTTAAAATTATCTACTATCTTCCCAGTGCCTCTCTTGGCATTTCACTTAGAATTCTGGCAACCAGCTCAGTGAAAACCTCTCTACCATTATGCCAGGCACTATTTTCAGTAACTCAAATATGACTTGTTCTCTCTTTCTCCACCCTGTTCACCTCGCAAATACTAACCCCTATCTACTCCCCACTTTCACCCCACTAGCTGAAAGTGGCTAGAGTAAAACAACACTTGAGTTACTTGATCTCATGTTAACTTTTAAGAAAGAATTTTAATTATTCCTTTCCTTAAAATAAATTTGTGACCACAAATTTCAAGAAACACCTCATTACCACTCAACATACTTCTATGCATTCATAGTAAATTCCTCTTCCTACTCTACCAAAATTTTATTTTACATATTTTCCTCTCACCTTAAACCCTCAATACTCCTCCTCCAACTGCCTCTCTGGGCTGATGAACCTGATCTCTAGTTCCCTGAAAAACGAAAAGCAACTTGAAAAAAACCTCCTCACTTTCTTATCACTGAATCTTCCAACCTAATTGCACCTGACACATTCACTCTGTTTTTCTTCCTGTTATGATGAATGACCTCTCCTTGGTCCATTTAAACCAACCCCCCCACAGTGTACTGGATTCCATTCCTTCTCAATTATTGAGAATTTTGCTACAGAAATTCTTCTACCTCCTCTTCTGCTTCCTCCTCATCTTTCTTCTCTCAACTGGATCATTTCCATTCACATGTAAACAGGTTATAAAAAGGCTCTCACCTTGCAAAGTAAACAAACCAAACTTCTTGACCCTAGCTGCCCTCCAGTTTCTGTCCATTCCTTTGCTTTTGCTTTGGGAAACAGTGTCTCTGCTTGCCACCATTTGCTCTTTAATCGACTCCAATTAAGTTCTGTTTCCACCACTCCCATGGAGCTGCTGAAATCAAGGTCATTAACAACTTCTATCTTGCCACATCTGTCTCCAAATTACTCAACCTCTCAAAAGTGTTAACTTACTGGATAATAGCTTTGTTCCTGAAACACTTCACTTGGCTTCCAGTGAAGGATGCTTTACAGATTTTCCTCTTAATTTTTTTTGGCATTTTTTTTTCTCAGTTTCCATTGCTGGGTCCTCCTGCTCTCAGTGTCAGCATTCTCCAGAGTTCAGTCCTTGAGTCTCTTCTCTTGTATATTTATTTCTTCCTAATCTCCTGTAGTACCATGTATTGTATAACTACCAATAAACTAAATGTCTCCAAACCATGCAGACACTATATAGTCTCCATACTCCATATTCTAGTCTTTATATTCTTTTTCCAGGCTCCCATTTGTGCCCTAAGCTCCCAGCTCTTGATGTCCTACTACTTCCCATTTAACCTCTCCACTGAGAGGGATAATCAAGCTCTTGAACTAATAGCCAAAGAAAAACTCTTCATTTCTGTCTTCAACAAATTTTGAACCTCTCCCAGTTACGTCCATCTCAGTTTCCAGTGCCATGACCAAAAATCTAAGTGTAATGATTGATTACTCATTATTTTGATTATCAAGTAATTTCAATTATCCCTTTCCCTCAACCCTGATTCAAACCATTGGCAAATCCTTTACCTTCAAAATAGCCCAAATCTAACATTAATTGTCACTTCCAAGGCTATCACCTTTGCCCAAACTATGTCATCTGTCACCTAGACAACTTAATAATTGGTCTCCATATTTCCATTCTTGCCTCCCTATACTCTATTGTCCATTAAACAGCCAAATGGAACTTTTAAAAACAGGGATTATACTGTATTATTCCCCTGCTGAAAACTGTAACAGGTATCCATTCAATGACTCTGGATGGAATTTAACTCCTGAAAGGGCTCACAGAGTTCCGCCTAATCTGGCCTTTACCTACCCTTCAACCTCATCTATTGATCACTCCATTCCAGCCACACTGACTTCTTGCCTCCAAAAACATACAAAATTTCCATCTCTCTCAGGTCATTTATACGTGCTGTTTCCTGGGATTCTCTCCCCTAATATCTTCCACAAATGGACCCTTTATATCATTCAGACAGCTTCTCCAACATCACTATTAGAAAAAGGTCTGGTCTGACCAGCCTAAGTAAAACACCCCCCCACCCCAACTTCCCATCACCCTATGTTCCTTTACTCTGATTTCTTTCCTTCTTGGCACTTTACAATGTCTGAAATGTCTCTCTTTATCTGCTTGTTGGATGGCTTCTCCACTAGAATGTAACCCCTCCTAGTAGGGACTCTGCTGTATTTAGTGCTGTATCCACCATGCCTGCCAAAACCAGTATTGGCTCCATAGAAAGTCCTCAAAAGACATTTCTTGAATAAATACATGAATGAATGTTCCCTGCTGAAACAGCCTGGCTGATTCAGCCCACTGATGGCCTGGAAAAGGCAGGTTTTTGACAGTATTAAAGGATAATTACTCTGTCTTCTATGAGGGGACAATGTAAACCAGGTGAAATTTCAATGCGGGCAATGCTCTACCTGGGAATTTTTGAACGACTTTCCTATTTTCTAATGTCCCTTCTCCTTAACCCGCTAGTGGTCATCATATTCACACTGCCTGGTCGCTGTCTACATGTTCTCATGATCTTCAATCAGGGCCTCTGCTACCTCCAAAAGAACAGATATGTTGCAATCACATCATGAAAAGATGCAGCAGTGCCCTCAAACACACCTGCTTCTACACCCTATCAGTTCAGCCTCCCCATTTCTCCCTTTGATGGAAAGTTTCAACAACTTCTGGGTGCTAAAAATCTTCATGAAAACTTTAAATAAGTGTTCAAGTGTAACTGCGATGGTTAATTTTACATGTCAACCTGAATAGGTCACAGGGAGTGAAGATATTTGGTTGAACATTATTCTGGGTTGACTGTGAAGGTGTTTCTGAATGAGATTAACATTTGAATTGAAGATTGTCCTCCCCCACATGGGTGGGCCACACCCAATGTGTTGAAGGCATGAACAGAACAAAAGGCTAAGAGAGAATTCACTATCTCTTCCTTTCAATCTTGAGGTGGGACATGGATCTCCTCCTGCCTTCAGATACAGACCAACTTACACCATCAGCTTTCCTGGTTCTCAGGCCTTCAAACTCATATTGGAACTCACACCATGGATTTTCATGCTTTGTAGGCCCTCAAAGTGCAACTCTTAGGACTTAGCCTCCATAACCATCATGACAGCAAATTCCTTATAACAAATCTTTTACTACAAGATAGGTAGATGGATAGATAGAAAGACAGACAGACAGACATGGATAAATTCCATTTGTTCTCTTTCTCTGAAGTACCCTAATATATTAACTTTGTTCTTTGTCTTTTAAGAAACTATGGAATCAACTTTCTCAGTGTAGAGATGCCTCACCAATATCAAGTCTTTCCTTCTTTCTTAGTGAGGGAACTTCAAGGTATTCAGCTGGCCTAAGTGTGTCACCTAGAGTAGGGTAGACACTTCAATCTTTTGTTAAAAAGTAGGTCCCACATTTCCCTAAAATTTTATCTTAGAGAGAAACAATTCCAACTCTCTCCTCTAGCAAAGATGGAGAGCTGCAAACATCATGCCCTTCTTTCCAGAGCTGTCATTTTCCCCACATAATCTCAGAACTAATTGTATATGAAATTAAATACAAACTATGGGTTTGCAGCAGATATAGAAGTTGTTTTCACTTATGAGCATAGGTTGCCATTTTTGTTTAATTTCCACTTACACCTATTAAAAAACTAGAGAACACGGGGCATTCTCATCATGGCACAGTGGAAACGAATCTGACTAGGAACCATGAGGTTGCAGGTTCGATCCCTGGCCTTGCTCAGTGGGTTAAGGATCCAGCGTTGCCGTGAGCTGTGGTATAGGGTGCAGATGTGGCTTGGATCCTGTGCTGCTGTGGCTAAGGTGTAGGCCGGCAGCTAGAGCTCTGATTCAGATCCTAGCCTGGGAACCTCCATATGTTGTAGGTGCGGCCCTGAAAAGACAAAAAGACAAAAAAAAAAAAATAGAGGATACATTGATCACTCATGATCTTGATACAGATAGTAAAAATATACTTTTCTAATACCATTTTATGCTCTATTAAAAAAAAGGTATTCCTCCCATAAGAAAACATTTTATCCCTTAGGGAAAAATCCTTGATTCTTCCCATCACTCTGATTTGATTATATTAATAACTTTTTCATTAATTTTACTGTTAACTTCCGACTTCTAGCAGTGTTTTATCACCAGTGAATTCTTTCAAACAACCATAGGGTAATATGGTAAGGATTAACATCTTAACAAAGGAGAATAACTTTTTGCATTCTTAGAAAGTTCAAGGCCTTAACATAAATTTTACATATAACCATTGCTTAAGCAACTTCAGCAAGATTACGGGAATCAGAAGAGAAAGATGCCCCAATCTAGAATTCATTTTAATGACGCTAAAGTCCTTAACCTCCAGCAGCTTCTGCAGATTTAACAAAGCGTGTTCAGGGATTGCTAGGCTCCTCCACTGCCGTAAAACATTGCATTTATACCTGAAGGAGTCGCTTCCCCAAATTCTTTTAAATTTATAGGAGGCGCCCAGTCTTTGAAGATCACCCACACTCCTTGGCAAGATTAGCTGTTTCTTCGTATTTGATCTGAAAATATAAGGACAATGAAGCAAAGAAAGACAAGAAAACAAAGAAAGTTGAACTAAATCGTACAGACCCTACCAGCCATCTCCATGTTTGTTTTTCAGGCAGAGCTTTTAAAGACGTATTTGATTGTGTGGTACAAAGAGTAAACGGCTTCTTTCTGGAATGTTTCGCGTAGGCCCAAATCTCTGTCTAAATTTGAAGGTAACCTATTAACATTAACATGATCGATGGGAAGAATTTTAACTGTAACCCTCATCTTGCTCCACTTTGCAACTGACTGATTCAAAGAAGCATTCTTCCAGAAAACCTTAGAAATGCCTGGACAAAAAAAAAATGTGAAAGAAGAAGAAAAAGAGGTCAAAATTTCAACTGTCCACATTTTAAAGCAAATTCATCCTTATAAATACAACACCATTAAAATTCTTCCTCATGCCTCACGACAT
Source organism: Phacochoerus africanus (assembly GCF_016906955.1). Classification (NCBI taxonomy): domain Eukaryota; kingdom Metazoa; phylum Chordata; class Mammalia; order Artiodactyla; family Suidae; genus Phacochoerus; species Phacochoerus africanus. Next base: position 21,160,253 of record NC_062559.1, on the reverse strand, counting down.
AGGTACTAAATGATTCGTAACGTATTTGTGAAAAGTATGTGCTGTTCTCTAAATTATCTTAAACTATTCAAGTTTTATGTTGATATCTAATCTCTCAGGGTTTGTTCAGATTAACTATTAAAAGCAAAACATTGGAAACAACCTAAATGTCCATCACAGATGAATGGATTAAGAAAATGTGGTATATATAGATACACAAGGGGATACAACTCAGCCATAAAAAAGAACAAAATAATGCCATTTGCAGCAACATGGATGGAACTAGAGACTCTCATACTAAGTGAAGTAAATGCAAAAGAGAAAGACAAATACCATATGACATCACTTATATCTTGAAGCTAATATATGGCACAAACGAACCTTTCTACAGAAAGGTCCTTTGACTTGGAGAACAGACTTGCCAAGGCAGAGGGGGAGGATGGACTGGGAGTCCTGGGTTAATAGATGCAAATTATTGCATCTGAAGTGGATAAGCAATGAGATTCTGCTGTATAGCATGAGGAACTATATCTAGTCACTTATGATGGAACATGATGGAGGATAATGTGAGATAAAGAATTTATATGTGTATGTGTGACTGGGTCACCTTGCTGTACAGTAGAAATCGACAGAACACGGTAAACCAACTATAATGGAAAAAAATTAACATCGTTAAAAAAGTAAAACATTTACTAAACCTTGTTTTTGTTTGTAAAAGCATTTTTGTTTGATTAAATGTGTTATTCTTAAATCAATTAGTAGTTACAAAAACAATAATCAAAAATTTCAAGGCCACTTTAATACAACCTCTATTCTCAGTTATTATCATGTATCAAGCATTGGTCATGAGAGTGTTTTCTGTATATTTTTAAGTTGCTTTCTATGTAGCACAAGTGAAAAATACTTATCTACTGCTCATCCAGAAAACGCAGATAAAAATCAACTGCTTTGGTTTTTCAGTCTCAGGTCTATTTCTACCCACACCAGTGGAATAAATCACTATGAAACTCTCATCAGAAAGTGTTACATCACACATGTCATCATCATACCTGAAATTTTTAAAACCTATCTTTCATTTGCCTTCTTTCTTGCTGAAATTTGCCAGGCTGACTTTTGAGCCATGTAGCATCTCCTGAATTGACAGGGGAGACCAATCATGCAGAACTTACAAGGTTTTTTTTCCCATCTCTACACGAAATCATTTTGACTTTGATTAAAGTGACTGGCCACCAGGGGTTTGACCGAATTGACAGACTATTACTTTACCTGTTAGAAAATCAATTTTTTCAATCAAAAGGGTCAATCTGATTGTGTTTCAGATATAACCTGAAATGATCTTGATCAATGTTGAGATAACCAGGCCAAAGCCAGCGCCTACGAAGTATTTCAAAACTTACACACTAAAACTCATTATGTATGACTACATTAATTTGAAATTTTGATCATCTAGACCTAGATTCTCTGTTGCGTTAGTTCCATAAGGCACTAAAGTATTAACAAATTTGACACACGCATGTATTTTAACTTCATGAACACTACCTAGAATGGCATTCCCTGTGAAATATTAATAATACACAAAGTATAAACCCTACTTGGCATATTGTACCTTCATATTTCTACGTTTTTTTTTTTTTCACTTAGACATTGCTTATACAACCCATAGGGCAGGAAAAATAGTCATGGAAGGAAAATGAAGGCTTCACTCTAAATTATATTCTTAATTTTATATATGGTAAATCAAATATTTTAAATGAAGTTTAAAATGAAGAGAACATTTTTCCTTCATCACAAAAATTATAGAGCCCTAAAATTTCATAAAGTACAGCCCCACTAATTTGTAACCATGAAAAATCCAGATTGGCCAGAGACAAAGGCTCAGTTTATTGTTTGTGTGTCTTTAACACTTCTCTAATGTTTGACAAACTCTCTTTTTAAGAAAATTTAAAGTAGGCTCAGTCTTTCTCCAGGCAACAGAAGCTGGCTAAAATTTAATAATGTCATTTTCATCACATTATATTTATTTTTATAGTTGCCTTCTGTTTTCAGCAGAGGATACTGCTTTCCTATTCACAGTTCTAATATAAAGTTTTCTCTTTAAATAAGTTTAGATTGCAAAGCGAATCAATTTAAAGAAAACATGGGGTAATAATTGTACAGGTGGTAAGCAAGGATGTCTAAAAATCATGAAAGTGGTAAAAATGGCTAGATGTTGGGAAAGATATACGCATGTGTATGTGTGTACCAATATATTAAAAAATATGTGCAAAACTATAAGAAGAAAACCATCTACTTGGGTTAACAAATTAATTTCAATCCCTTTTCCAGTATTTATTTGCATACCATCATGTTAATTCCAAATGGCTCCTCTCTTTATGAAAGTGGGTCCATCGAATCTTTTACTCAACAATATTTTAATAGCTTCTTGTTCAGTACAGTACAAGCTCAACGTTTTAAGACTGAACCCATTAGAGAAAAAAGTTTGTAATTCAAAAATTTCATTCAACAAATGCTTGTCAATCACTCAGTATATCCAACACGGCAATCCAGATCCAGGGAGGGATAATAAGATTTGTGTGTCCACACATTATTAGCAAGCTATTTTTTAAGTCACTATGATGTTCAAAGTCACTTGCTTTATAGGATGTAATTAAAGGAAAAGGCAGAGGAGGAGGAGGAGGAGGAAGATGGAGAGGGTCCTGACTTCAGAGTTTACCGTCTTATTCATGATTACTTATTATTGTCCTGAATTTTACATATTGTCCTAGGTACTATTTCTTTTTATCCAATATTGCCTTAAAAAAAATCAATGTAGTTTTCAATCAGAGGTAATAGTTAAGAAACATTTCGTTTGCGTGTCAGATTCTATGAAACTCAATAACAAAGTCATGGAATCAAACAGCACAACCTTAAACCCACAGCAATGTTTATAATTTCTGCAGACTTGGCATTTCTCATATTCTCTATGAAAAAGATAATGCTGCCTCAGAAAGAAAGGATTCAAAATTTGGTAAAATAGTCACAGTACTAACTTGAACACGTGCATTTAATATGAAAACCCACATGTGACTTGAGGTTTAATTATATAAATTAAAATTGGTAGAAGGAAGCTGCTACACTTCACAAATATGATGCTTCCAATTTTACTAGATTTGAAATTATCACACTTAAAATGAATGGAGTTATGATGCTATAATATCATATTTATTAAGCTACTTGCTTTTCTATTCGTCTTTTCCTTCCTCTCTACTCTGTCTGAAGGCTGTGAGGATGTCTCCTACAGGGAAATTTAAAAATCTATTGTTTTCTAGGAAGCATGATAGTTTTTCTACATGAAAATGGGTTCTTGGTTTTTGGTTTTTGGTTTTGGGGGTTTTTTGTTTGTTTGTTTGTTTTGCTTTTTAGGGCCACACGTGCAGCATATGGCAGTTCCCAAGCTACACCACAGCTGCAGCACCTTGGGATCTGAGCCCCTGCCTGCAACCTGCACCAGAGCTCAAGGCAATGTCAGATCCTTAACCTACTGATCGAGGCCAGGGATCGAACCTACATCCTCAAGGATACTAGGCAGGATCATTACCACTGAGTCACTAGAGGAACTCCCTGGAAATGAGTTTTGATGTTCAATGCTTAAAGGATATTTTCATTTCTGATGTTCTAAAGGCAGATTTCCAAAAAAAGTTTTGTACCATACGTACTCACATATCCCTGTTTTAAAAAATAAAAATCTTAGAGAAAGATTACAAGACATTCCTCATCCCCTCCATTCTGTGTGACAGTATTTTCTGTACCATCTTGGCTTGGAATGTCTTCCCTATGCATTTTTCCCCAAAAAGGATCATAAAACAGCTAATCAAGGCAGTGCACATAAACGTCAGTCAGCTGTGAATACACTTTAACTGTTTCAGTACTCAGTTTTACCCAGTGGTGTGGAAGGAGAGATAACATTTGGCATCAGAGATGGAGAAAGCTGATCCGGCGAGGGAATGAGCATTCAGTGATCCAGCTTTGAAGGTTTCTGCCATTCGCCATCATTCCTCCAGCTTCGGGGGCCAATTCTGTTCCCCTTGCAGCAAATGTGGGTCCAAACACGAATCATCGTAACTCCACCCAAAGCTGATCTTCCTTGGCTCCAATGACCTGCCTGGGCTCCTTCCGCCACGGCCAATCCCCGCCCCCCCAACACCCTCCGCCCCCACCCTGTGCTAGTTTTATTATCTGCATCATTTCCTGTCTTGTCTTCTCAGTCAACACGCACATGGTATGTCAGGTACTAAGTTAGCAATAGGAAACAAAGAAGAGCAAGTCCTTTAGGGCAAGGGTGCTCACAAATTCTTAGGATTTTAGATATCCTATCTCCCATGGCAGCTTCATCTAATTTTGCTGCCCATAAAAGTAAAAACATCGTTTTATTTTTTTCTTAATGTGAAAAATTTAGCAATGTACCATAATTGCAGCCATTTGAGTCTTCAATTCCATTTAAATAGCATTTTACTGCCTCGGATGTTAAAATGAACACTTTTACTTATTCTTCTTTCAATGTTTTTCCTTTAGTTCTTACTACAGCTTCTACGATGGTCCTGGCTTGCTGGCTTCCTTAATTAACTCCTCGTCACACAGAATCACTGGAGTATCCTGCTAATTGGAAATGAATACCTCAAAATTATTTGACTATAAAGGTTATTTTTAGTATTCCATCAGATGCGTCATTTCCCTTTTATTCCTAAGCCCTTTATTTAAGGTTAAAGAATAGCTTCTCTTCAGAAAAGAGAAACAAGGGGTTTCCTATCACAAACCCAGGATATTCTTGAGGATTTGGGTGGTGAATTAATTTCCTATTCTTTAAATCTATTGAAGCTTTCTTGAAGCCAGAAGGGGAAACACCACTCATATACTGAGAGTGACAGAGAGGGAAAAGAAACAGCCTGGAATCCTTGAGGCCATGGATTAAGACAGTGAACTAACTCTGGGCCTCTTATTTCCAGACCTTCTGATAAGTAAACAATAAAGATGCCTGTGGTTTACACCGCATGTATTTAGGAATTATTTCACCTGCAACCCAACGCATCCTGTTACAGGCTCTGAGATCCCTATAAGCACAGCTTGACCAGCTTACTGGTTCAATTAGGAGGGCTGGAAAGAAATACAGATGGGAGTAGGGAAGGAAGCTGACATCTAGTGATGCTTATTTGGGGGCTTCCTGATCAAGTTTTTTCTGACCGTTTTCTGTAGTGTGCTCTTCTACAGTGAATATAATCTGTCAGCTTCTGCACAGAGTCTCAGGATAGCAAAGACAGGAAGACTGACACAGTGACCTCGCTTCTACTTTCTGCCCCCGGTGAAGACACTTGAGCCACAGCCATTCGCTCATCCCCAAAGGATAAGTAAGAGTAGTTGTCTGTGGCCCAAAGGAATGGTTATAAACAGGGATGTCCTGGTAAACTGGTTTTCTGAGGGTGGGAGTAGATTGAGGGAGGCCTCGGTATGTAGCCACTGCCTGTGTTCCTGGTACAAAATAATCCCATTGTAGATTTCAAACTACCAACCGTTTAACAGCCAGCTGACAGAATGTTTGACAATCAACTCTGGAAAGTTAGTGCTGGATATTAATTTAATGAGTCATTCCCCCGCCCGAAAAACCAGTGTGTACCAGCAGGAGGCACCATTGAAGGAAAGTCAAGCACACGAAACTCATAATCAAGTCCTCTCTTCATGGAGCTTAGAGTTTAGCTGCACGTTCAGCAACATTTGTAAGAACTAAAAAGTACTTTTCAGGCAACATATTTATAAGTGAAAATTAACTGAAAGCAAAGTGGTATCTAAGCGCCTAAGATGTAAAGAAAATGAGTACAACAGTCCATCTCATAGGGGAGTTGAAGAACCCAAATGAGACCATGGATGAGAAGATCTTGGTGAATTACAGGCCACTACGGAAACGTAAAGCTCATTCTTCATAGAGTGGAGTAAGGCTAGTCCGACAAGGCAACATCTGGGCTCCCAGAAATGGTAATTGATGATGACAAGGTCAAAGATGGAGAGGCAGGATGCCTGGGGATACTGGGAAGACAAAGCAGCAAACAGAGCCCACTGACCTCAGACACTGGATAAATACTGTTCACAGAGCCACATTACTTCCTACCACATTACCAGAGCCTCGTTCATCCCACTTATTACACAACCATGACCAAGACGTTAATTCCTCCAATGTTTCAAAAGCCGCATCTGCAAAACTGTCCTCAAAGGGCTGTTTTTAGAATATTCAGGATACAGGCCCAAATAAGCTTCAGAATTGCCTTCTCCAAATTCAAGATCTGACCATGGATGACTTACTAGGTTAGAGGCAAGGCCTTAGGGATGAAATTCCGACTGTACCTCTCAGTAGGTGTGTGCCTTGTGGAAGCGAGTTAAACCCTTGGTGCCTCAGTTTCCTCATCTGTACGTGGGAGATGGTAGTTTTTAACTCATAATGTGGTTTTGCAGGGTAAATGAACTTAGACACATAAAACATCTAGTACAATGCCCAGCACATAGTAAGAACTCGGTAGCTGATAGATGCTAGTACTATTGGTTTTTAAAGCATCAAAATTTGAATAAAGAAAAATTTAAATAAGTAGTAAAGAACAGTAGGCATTTAAATTAGTATTACCTCCTGTTTTTAAATGAGATGGTCTTAAATCATCCAGGATGATTTCCTTCTCCTTTCGGTGTCAACTTCATCTTAACAACTGGCATTCTTGTGACCAAAAGTCTATTGATCAGTAGCAAGAAAACTGCTTAGTACCTCATGCATTTCTGACATGGGAAGGAAGGAAGGAGAGAGAAAGCGAGATTCAAGAAAGAGTGAGGAAGAGTCTTGCTGACCCTCCAACCCCCGTCTCCTCCTATCAAGTCACATGATCATTCTCAGACTAATTCCTATGCCAGAGAGTGAGGATACGCTAATTGACTAGAACTGGAATGCTTGGGAAATTAGCGGTCTGGGTGGGAACAATGAGCAAGAAAGGAGGATTCTAGACAGGTAACCTACAAAGGTTTCCATGGTTTCAAAACCATTCTCTTTACCCTCAAACCGTAAGATAGAGGCCATCCAACAACACACGTAGTTTGAAATTTGCCCGCAATTCTGGTTCACATCATATTACATTAAAAACATGAGGTTGGCTGCTATCCACTCTTGCCATTGGATTTTCCACCTTGAGAGCAAAAGAGAAAGTTCCATACAAACAGAATACCTTACTAGCTCCAGTATTGGTTGTTACTGTATTTTTTTATAGCGCCAACTTTCCTACTTTATTATAGTGACATATATATCAAAGTATGGAGGCTACACGAAAAAAACACTAGCCCATCCAGCTAAAAAGGAAGAACTTAAAACAATTTTACTGTGGAATAATGACAGCCAATTTGAATTTTAGTCAACTTGACATATACTGAATTATAATATTTGTTTTAAGACATCCATGAAGATGAGATACAATGATTAGGCACATATTTCTGGTATCTCTTGCATGCCTTTTACTCCCTATTTTGTCATACAAACAAGCTTAGATTTTTGACTTAACATTGCCCCAGTTCTCAAGCCTCAAGTGTCTCCTTATGACAGCAGCTTTCTATTATTATGATGGATGAAAACCCAAATAATACTTATTCTATTCTACTGGGAAAAAAACCATGAAAATGTCCAGAGGAGAAGAATCTCTAAAAGTAATAAATGAAATACATCCACCAATAAAGGGGAATAGAATCTTGGTCTCTGATCTCCTTTTTTCCAGCATTACTCCTCCTGTGGGAATAAGACTATCACAGAAATCTAAATACGGTCTTAATTCCTACATCCCAATGCTAGGAACATTAAAGGGACCAGAATTAGCTGAAGTACATTTGAAAGGGTAAAAGTCTTCATGGATCCCATCTCTGACACATTTTTTTGTATGTAATCTCCATAATCAAATGGATACTTGAATGACAAAGCAAAGGAAGAGATACAAATCAGGGAAATTAAGAGTGATGTGAGCCTGTTATGGATACCAGCTGGGCTTCTGTGCCTCTGTGCCCTATACATCTAAACATTTATCTATCAAAAGAAGATACCCTAAAGAACAACAAGGTGACAGAGATGAATTCCAATCTGACAAATGCAGTGAACTAAAAAATGAACTATATCATAAACCTTTGCTCTTTCTCAATTCAAACAGGAAAAAAAAAAATCCTAAAGTATCTTACAACCTCTATAGGAAATAACTAGGGTAACGTGGAAGGTGTTGATTAAAATTTTGAAATACTGCATGGCCAAACAATCTAAACCTATACAGAAAGTATCCATTCACAAAGTGGTTTTAAAAGTTTCATGTTAAAATGCAATTTTGTTTGCTCATACTTTTTTTCAAACACTAGGGTTTTTAAAAACAACAACAACTTAGAGTTTTACTCAAAATGCTAAGTAGAAAGTATCAAAATTTGTCACTTTTCCATCATTCTGGCATCATGGATATGCTGCCCTATTCATTTATTCATCTAATATATCTACATGACTCACCATTTTTCTGTAAAATAAAAATGTACATCTTGATTAATGAGATAATCTGTGAAGCAATTGTGCTAATTTTTCTAAATTTCATACCTATTAATTTCAATAAATTTCCACTAATTTCTGCATTATGAAATTGATTGAGTAGGAACATTTAATCTGTCTTTACAAAACCCTATACTATACTTAAGCAATTTTAAAATGCAATTTCATGATGTTTTCATCAATACTGCAAAAGTTGTCCACACCTACCATCATCAAATGTACCACCTATTCTAAGTAGTTAAACCCTCTCATGTTTTACTGCAGAGTAATCCCAGGTTACCAGACTGATTGGGCCACATGTCAGGAGCACTAGAACATGGTGTTAAAATGAGTATACTGCAACGTAAACTGGCAAAAGCCTGTTCTCTGCCCTCTTCTTGATGGGGAGTACATGCCAACTGATGCCTGTCACCTTTGATCTTACCACCTGACATGTACCAGTACTCACAAACCCTACCTGTTGTGTACTGGGATGCAGCAAGAAGAATGGAGAACAACTAGTGCTATTTGCCAGGGTAAAGAAAACATAGCTTAATGATACAAATACACAATCCCACAAATGACACCAAGTTTTCGAGCTTAAGTAACTAGAAAATGGTGTCATCACTTTCAGAGACTAGAAAATTGAGATGGGGAGCTGATGAGGGTCATTTGGAACTGGCTGAATTTGGGGTGATGGAAAGACATTCCAGTTAAAATGTAGGAAGCAACTGAATGTGGAATAGTGATACCTGAGTGAGAGAACCAGGGCAGACACAGAGCTGTGAGGAGAGAGAATACCGATCTGAGAGAGAGGAAAAATAATCTAGAAAGAGAGGCAGGGACAATGAAAAAGAAATATAAACGAATGAATAAAATGTATGAGAGTACTTAAGGAATGTTTAAAGTTAGAACAGAGGATGAGGACATAAAAGATGCATAAAGAAAAGGAAGAACAGCAGGTGAGAGAAGAGCCTCATAATGTATTCATTTGTTGTTATTTGGTTGAACAAATATTTATTTGAGGGTCTACTCAGTTTGTGGGTGCTGCACTAGACACAGAAGTGGGAGAGAATATTCAGGTCCAAAATAAACAGTGTTTGTGTCCTCATGGAGTTTATAGCCTAGTGGAAAAGAAAGCAAAACATTGAACAACAAAACAACAACAACAAAAAAAACAGAACTATCTTCCAGCTCCCACAAATAAGTACAGTTGTAATAAATGTTCCCAGAAAAAGAGGAGGAGGAGGAAGAGGAAACAGGTACAAGGTCCAAGTGCTGGGGGGCATATATAACAGGGAACTGCCTCGTCTTTTCTAAAGTATTCTAACTTTAGGCATTTCTTAAGTGCTCTCGTACTACACGAAAATGACATTCGTTATCTGGCAAATGAGTAATGATAAAAGGGGAGAGAATGATCACCAAAGACGGAGGGAGTAAGGATATTCCAGCACTAAGGAAGAGAAGAATAAAACACACAGTACATTGCTCTCAAGAGGCCACTGGTAGAGGTCCCATTGCGGCTCAGAGGAAACGAATCTGACTAGTATCCATGAGGACAAAGGTTTGATCCCTGGCCTCAATCAGTGGGTTACGGATGTGAGCTGTGGTGTAGGTTGCAGATGTGGCTGGATCTGGCATTGCTGTGGATGTGGCATAGTCCGGCAGCTATAGCTCCAATTCAACTCCTAGCCTGGAAAATATTTAGGGCAGGGGCAGCCCTAAAAAGACAGGAAAAAAAAAAAAAAGGGAGAGAGACCACTGGCAACCTTGAAGAGCCTCCTTTTTTTCTTTCCTCTACCGTTTCTACGCTAATACCAAAGCCAAGTATAAGTAGACAGGACTGGAATTGGGGTGGGAGTGGACACAGCTAACTGTTTACCCAAAATTGATTCACCAGTTCTGCCTTACTAACAGAACCCTGTTTTGTAGAGTGACAAGAAGCCCAGCTAAAATACTAATTTTGCCAAGCTGCCTTGCATGGAGAGTTGACATGAGAGTTCTGACCAGGAAGACAAAGGCAGAATACTGCTGGGGATTTCTGGAAAGTTTTGGTTTTGCAATAGCAACACAGTGCCTTCTTGAGTGACACCTGGCTTTCCTTTTCCTACCCTGAATGACACCATGAGTCCAGAAGTGACGCAGCCATCTGGTAATGCAAGGCAACCCTTAGAGTGAAAGGTTGCACACTAAGGATGATGGAACTGGGAAGCAGAGGGTGCCTGGAATTTTGAGGACATCCTGGAGCCATGGTACCAAATTCAGACTCTCTCCCGGTGAGCTTTTTGTTATGTAAGAAAAGCTAACTCTTAGTTGGGTAAGCCACGGCAGACCAGTTTCCATTCGTTGCAGTCCAGCATAATTTCTAATCAATACAAGGTTACAGTGGGATGGGAAGGGGCGTTGTCTTGTCTAAGGTAATCCAATAGCAAGGACACTGACAGAAATGAGAATCAAAAACCATGTCCAGCCCTGTTTTTCAATTCCGACAGTGGCATTGCCACAAACGTGGAATAATCAAGCTCTTCAATAAAATAAGTACTGCCTTATTTAGGATAATGCTTTGGAATTGCAAAAGTTATCCTCTGGAAACTGTTTAGCTTTAAACCACAGAACACGGGTATATTTAAAGACATCTAGTTGTCACATCATAACATTTTCTTTAAAAACAACAAAAAAAAACCTCTCTCCATCCTTGTATATTAATCAAGACCATCTGAGGAAGTAAATGGAAGCCATGTGCTGTAGCAGGTGGTGGACATTTAAATGGCATTATTTATCATAAATAGCATTTAAGGAGTATCTTAGAGTCTCTGGTTCCAAAAATGTATGTCAATTTGGCAGGAGACCAGTGCTTTTTAAGTTATTAAAGCATAAATAAGTTTCCCACATTTTCCTTTCCCTAATTATGCACATTGATTTGTCATGAAACTCCCATTTTGAAAGGTAGGTGAAGTCAGCTCTGGCCAGCTCGACCAAGAATCATTATACTGGCACATTCTATAATGCTGTCCACTGTAGCACAAATTTCACTGTCAAGTGTATCCTGGTTGATGCAGCTTTGAAGTCAAAAACCTTAGGATCTGACTCATATCTCTTACCTGAAGCACGTCAGTCACTCAATCTAGCTGAGCTTTGGTTTCCTGAATACCTACATTTTGTGAGTATTAAATGAGATCCTTTATAAACAAACAGCCCACACAAAGGCCTCCAAAGGCTGTAAGCTCTCCGCAAACATTATCTCCTATCTCCTTTGCCCATTCCTATACTGAACTACATTTGAAAAATTTTCGTTAAGCTCATAAAATCAGTTGCTACAGCACAGATCCCAATCCAATTAAGTATAATATGAAGAGAGGGTTTCTACTTAAATTCTGAAGTGAAAATGATCAAATACAGAAACCTTAAATCCTGAACCAAAGATTACCAAATACAAAAACCTTAAATGCTGAAGCAAAAATTACCCACATACAGAGGGCGGTAAAAATCAGTTGTACCTGCTGCTGCAACATCATGGAGACCCTCAGAAGGATATTTTAAGGATCGTTTCCATTTTTGAAAGACTAGGTTAGTATCACATAATCACAAAGCCAAAGCAAAAATCTAAGACAAGAATTTTAAGGATTCACTCTCCTTGTCCTACAGACACAGGGTAGGGAATATGCCCGCGTACAACTCTGAGCAGAAGAATGAAGAATGGAAGATGTTTCCTGATGAATCCTTCTGCTCCCATCAGCCTGTGACCCTTAGATTCACCCCTGTCTGCCCCACTCCTGTCTCCCTCATCCTGAACTAGTCTTAAGCTAGAGTAAATATCTCACACGGAAGAGCTGGGAGAGCCCCCTCAGCAAGTCTCACCTCCCTGTTGAGTCATTTCTCTGACTACTTCCCTCCTTTTAGGGCAGTCTGGCAGCCAAGGGCCAGTGAGAGAAAAATATTTCCAAGTAGGACCCTCATGATAAAACAGTAGCAATATTTACGGATACGGAGAATTAATTTCTTTTCCTTGCAGGAAATATGAGTGATAACATTCCCTTGGTCAGTCTCGAAAATGTCAATTCATTTGTTTGTTAATACAAACGCATTGCTCATTCGTTCTCTCAGGAAGGTTGAGAGGCGGAGGGGAGAGGAGAATCATCATTACCGCCTTGTAATTATTCAGAGGATGTTTCATTTTATTGTTATGTTAGAGTGGCCAAATTTGTATTATTCCTCTGTTGCCCTAATCATCCTCATAAATCAGGAAACAAGAATCTCAATGTCCAATTACCATTCAGAGTAGATACAGGAAGGAAATTAAAGCTTGCTTTCTAAGTGGAAGAAAGGGCAATTCCACAGAGCTTCCTCGGGGAATGTACACTGTGCTGAACAGTACATTATTGAAAAGAGATAAGCAATTGTGTGATGTACAATTGCCAACACTTTCTCGTCTTTCAACTGCAGTTCTAAATGCTTACGAGGAATAATATCTTCACATTTTTCAAAGGCTGCTGCAGGAGAAAGCCACTTATGCTCACTTACATTCATAAGTATTGCAAATACAGCAGTTATTATTTCAAGAAGAGACACAGAGACAGAGATCAAGAGAAGCAAAGAGCCTGAAGTCTTGGCTTCCAAACTGTAGAGTGTCATGGCCAGAAACTGTTTTCAAAAAACCCTGCCCTTACCACCAGTCTCAAGGATCTCACACTCACCTGCTTCTTTAAAGACCTTGAGCCAGAAAGCCATAGCAGAGAGAGATTTTTTTTCAAAGAAATGAACTTCCAAGAAATATAACAAGCCAAACCTAAACTGTTAAATCATTTTCTTTCCTTGGTAATTTTTTTGTCCACTAATAAAGGTGACAACTAAGTGACACCGGCTATCACTAAGTGTCCAGCAAGTCAACAGCATATGGGTGAATTTCATCACTATGGTTGTAAAACTATAGGCATATAAAAGAAAAAAGTGAATCAATCCAGTTGTTTGGACAGTTCAATCAACACGTCAAATTAGTAACTCTGAGAAATTATACTTAAGTTAAATATCCCTAAGTGGACTTTGTTTAGAAATAGGCAATATTCCTAAAAATCTTATAATATTTATAGGAAATCTGCTACCTGTCATGGTATTTTAACACAGAGACCTCAGCTATTCATACCACAACATTTTTAGAAAACAGATAAATTTAGTCCCACAATTAATAATTTCTAGTTAAGTTTGCTGTATTAAATCCTACCATATTTTAAGGTAGGAAATACATTTCAAGATTGGATTCAATTAGATTCAGATTAGAACAAATACTACAAAATATAATGAAAAATTAAGGGCCATTTTTATCTCTCTGCTTTTGGAAGATTTTGTTTGTTACCTTCTATTCCAGCTTTATAATCGAGTTGAATCTGATAAAACAGTGAGTTCTATATCTTAGGCAATTAATAATTGGCAACAATATTAAAGTTGCACTTTGTTCTAACTTTTCCACCTAGGAACTCGCTGGCTCACAGCCCAAACATAATAGTAATTGACAGTTAAAACTTGGTTTGGATCTTCTTAGTTCTAATACCACTTATTACCTCTCTCTGAATTGTGGTTTTTCTTTTTATTTCAACATAAATTTTATTATGGCTACATAGATTACTGCATGGTAAATATCTGAACTCTAAGTAATCCCTGAAGCAGTAGTTCTTCAAGTATAGTTCCACTGTAACCTATGTTTGGAGAATTAGTTCAAACTTTAATTCATTAAAAAATGGAGAAATGGGGAGTTTTCATTGTGACTCAGTGGGTTAAGAATCCGGCTAGTATCCACAAGGATGTGGGTTTGATTCCTGCCACAAGTTGTGGCGTAAGTCTCAGAAGTGGCTCAGTTTTGGCGTTGCTGCGGCTGTGGCTGTGGCCAGCAGCTGCAACTCTGATTAGACACCTAGCCTGGAAACTTCCATATGCTGCAGGTGCAGCCATAAAAAAAGACCAAAAAAAAAAAGGAGAAATATTTAAAGTATATAATAGAGCTTCTACCACAAATGTCAATTTCTAATATAATATACAGAAATTAAAACTAAGTGACTATAATAACCTTTTACACAACCTGAAGCACCCTCACCTACCTTTGATAGCAGAGGAGAGATGAAGAGGCTGGCGGGGGAGGGATGGGGGTGCAGGGATGGAGAGACAGCAAAGAATTTAGTCGCTGGCAGAAAGCAAGTGAGAACAGGTCGAGCCCACAGTTTCTACAATCATTTCTTCTACAAGGAAGCATGTGAACAAGGAAAGAAAGACACCAATGATGGAAAAAATGTTTTACTAGTGAATAAACCCCACCGATTTTAGTATAAGAGTATTACATGTTTCCAAACATTTGATTTCACCAATCATGTAAATTTTACAGCTTTTTACAACACACACAAGGCAGTGAAGCCTAGCGACCTGAATTCAAAATCTAACTCTCCCACTTAATTTCTCTAAGCCTCAGTTTCCCCATCCATACTGTGGAAACAATAACATATATAATATGATAACATGTTTCTAAGTGCCTTGCAAAAAGCCTGCCATGAGGTAGGCACTCAATTTATGGTGATAGCATAATATATTAGATATCAAAGGTTGACCTACTTTCTAGAGAACCACCTGTGCCCTTATTCTTGCAAGTGATAACATCTGGGAGTAGCTGCACACTGCCACTTAAAGGATATTTTTTCCTAATACTGAGAAGGAAGTAGTACTTTGGCTTTCCAAGCTGTTTTCTTCATAACATCTTTCATCATGGATTTTTCCTTTATTTAGAAGGAAAAATAAATGTTTATAAATTTTGTTTATTCATACATTATTTATAATTTCTTATAATGGCAAAACATGCTTTTAAGGCTTCATTATCAGTTTGTGCCAACAATCCTCACACTTTTTGTAGAATCACATGTTATCTATGCAAAGGGAACACATTGAGAATACTTTCTATCTGTACAAAAAAAAAAAAAAAGAAAGGTAAATTTCTAAGCCTGCAAATGTGTTCTTAAACAGAAATTTCTCATTCCAAATATTCACGACAACTGGTCATCTTCTGAAATCTAAAACCATGATTTTTTTCTCCTTTAGGTTTTAAACTATTAATTTTACATTTCAAAGGAATGTTCGCTCAGAAGCAAAAGGCTTTGATGATTTCATCAAGTAAAAACTGTAAAATTGAATTCATGGAGACAGACCAAAAAATTCTTCTTGGCTGACAAAAAATTTCCAATTTAAATCCATGGTCATCCCTCATTCAACGTTTGCACAGCTCCATAGAATCTCGTTGGCTCATTAAAGCGAGGCCCTCCATAGTGCCTCCCAATGTGGTTCTTCTATACACCATAAGGTTTCAGAATATTAAAACCCATAACATCTGAAGGGCATTTTTAGAAACAGATTTGGTAATTTTTCTAAGATGTATTCCTGACAATGCCTATGACTTCAAAATATCTCTGCATCTAGAGAAGAATATTTCAAGTGTTCCGTTTGATATGAAAGTCTCTTCTGCAAGGCTAGGCCTGTAAATAAAGTCGTTTAAAAAGATGGAATTTAGTCAAATATGGAATTGGTTTTAAATCACTGCATGGCTAATCATTTGCTCAACCAAATTGACAGCTTGTCAAGTCTTAGATTTGGTTATTAACAGCTACCACCTCTTCTACAGCATTTCTGGTGCATATTCTTGGGAGAATTAAATAAGGTAAGATTAATTAACATGCCTAGCACAGGGCGTGGCACAGAGCAAGCACGGCAGCTGTTAATATATTAACAGGAATTATTTTGCAACTGCTATTAAATTGAAGGAGAAAGACAGTGACCTGCTCAGGAGTTCCTGTCATGGCTCAGCGGAAACAAATCTGACCGGTGTCCATGGGAACACAGGTTCGATCTCTGGCCTTGCCCAGTGAATTAAGGATAGAGCGTTGCCATAAGCTGTGGTGTAGGTTGAAGATGAGGATAGGATCTGGCATTGCTGTGGCTGTGGTGTAGGCCAGCAGCTCAGCTCTGATTCGACCACTGGCCTGGGAACTTCCATATGCCACAGGTGCAGCCCCAAATAGACAAAAAAAAAAGAAAGAAAGAAAGAAAAAAGGAGTGACATGTTTGACATTGGCTAGGAGGAGCTCCCAGCGTTCTCTTGATCTCTTCTCCAGTCACCATTACAGATGACCCCAATCATTGAGCTTTAATACTTTTTGTCTAATTTAATTGAGAATATAGAGCAAAGTTGCTGTTGAATTAGTTGCCCTGCTTCGTTCTCCCCGCAATGCTCAAATCATCTAAGACGGATGTCAGACCACATCTTTCTCCTGACTGAAACCTCCAAACATTTAACTTCACACTCAGAAGAAAACCCAGCCTTTTCCTGAGGGCACAATACCTCTCAGGAGCCGCTCCCTGACCACATCTCATGCTGTGTCTTTCCACTTCCAGTCACCCTGGCTTTTTTCTCTTTCTTGCCTTGGCCAAGTCTGTTCCTACCTGGGGCCCTTTGCACCTGCCGCTGCCTTTGCCGGCAGAGCTCACCACTCCACTCGTGTCTTTACATGGCCAGGTCCTTCTTTTCAGGAAGATTTCAGCTCAGAGGCTACGTCCCCAGGGCAAGGCCCCACCCCCACCTAGAAAAGCTTCTCAGTCTTGCCATCCCATCCCATCTCCCCCCTCTGACTCTCATACTCATTCCAGCTTATTTCCTTGACTTTTTAGAAAAATAACCAATTTATGGAGAAAGCTCCACTTACCAGAATATAAATATGAAACAGTTCCCCTAACAGTGCCATGCCAACCTCCCTTCCTCAAGAGGAGTGGGTCCCTTACAGGGGAAGGGAAGGGAAGGGAGGGGAGGGGAGGGGAAGGGAGGGGAGGGGAGGGGAGGGGAGGGGAGGGGAGGGGAGGGGAGGGAGGGGAGGGAAGGGGAGGGGAAGGGAGGGGAGGGGAGGGGAGGGGAGGGGAGGGAAGGGAAGGAGGGAAGGAGGGAAGGAGGGAAGGAGGGAAGGAGGGAAGGAGGGAAGGAGGGAAGGAAGGAAGGAAGGAAGGAAGGAAGGAAGGAAGGAAGGAAGGAAGGAATCCTTGGGGTTTTTGAAGGAAGCACTCTGTCCCCCTTTTTTCTAACAAAGCAGACATGGTACCTTTGCTTCTCCCCAAGTTAAGACCCCTAAGGTTTGGTCCAGCTCCTGCACTCACCTCACCAAGTGCTGCAAGTGAGGCCACCCTGACCACTGCCGTCCCCTTGATGCCAGTCCTGAGGGCTGCCAGTAACCTGCATGGTGTATACACTGTCCCTCTCCCCCAGGAACACCAGACCCCTGTCCTGGGTTCTGCCAATGAACCCCCAGGCTCCACCCTTAGACACAACTCCTCTACCATTCAGGGGTACACATGAAACACTCACTTCCTATTCTCTTGTAGAGGGGAGTCAGGATTGAAACCTTACTGCAAGGCTCCAAGAATATGCTCCAAAACTCTCTTGCTCTACTCCAGTGACAGCATCAAAAAAAAAAAAAAAAAAAAAAGACCTAAGTTCTGCCAGGGAATGAGATGCTGGTCCACCATTCTAAGACACGGCTCCCCCCACCCCCGCCCCCCACCATTACTGGTTTGCCCAGAGCCCTGCTCACCTGCCTCCAAGGAGAGGAAAGGCCCTCCTCTCTGTCACAGGGAGGGGAGGGAATAGCCAGGCTGAAAATGCACTCCCCAAAGTGCTGACTCCCACCCTTTCAGTCTTCTTCTACAGGCTGGTAAGAGTAGGTATGGTGGCAAAGCTTGTTCTTCTTTGGTGCCTCTCAGTAAGCCCTGCAGGAGGGCTGTCCCAGGGACAGGCAGCATCTTGAACCCAGAGGGGCACTGAGTTCTTCAGGTCCTCAGCTTTGAGCCAAAGCCCTGATTCCAGGACTAAGGGGGAGAATACCACTGCCATATGGTTTACTCTTCGCCAATCTCAACTCATTCCTTTGTTCATCTGCACCATCTCAGTCCACCCTCAGCACCTAGAGAAGCATTGATACCCAGGAGGTGCTATTAAAGATCTGTTAAATGAATTCTGTTTTGAACCCTTCATCATAATGAAGCCTATAACATACTGAAGAGCCCCAGTAGTTTGAAATCAAAAAATGTGCATCCATTTTCTATCTTTCTGATCAATACAGCAATAGAATAATCCCTATTTTTCTTCATCATACCTCTTTTAAATGTTCCCAGATAGAGATGATGACAGTGACTTCTTTTTTTTTTTTTTTTTTGCCTTTTTGCCTTTCCTAGGGCCGCTCCCGCAGCATATGGAGGTTCCCAGGATAGCGGTTGAATCGGAGCTGTAGCCACTGGCCTATGCAACGTGGGATCTGAGCCACGTCTGCAACCTACACCACAGCTCACAACAACACCGGATCCTTAACTCACTGAGCAAGGCCAGGGATTGAACCCAAAATCTCATGGTTCCTAGTCGGATTCGTTAACCATTGCACCACGACGGGAACTCCAGACAGTGACTTCTCTTTTCTAGGCTTCTCGGTCCCCACGGTTTCCAGACCCACTGACCATCCCGGCTATTCCATTAAGAGGTGTTCTTCCAGCGAGGGGCAGCCAGAATAGCAGTTCCTGAGAGCTGGGCTCTCTTTTTCTGTTCATGCAGCTACACTTGTATTGGGATTTGGGCATTCAGTGGTTGGGGTTAATTTTTTCAGCAGAGGATCCACATCGTTGGCTCATGTTACACGTATGGTCGACAGACCTCAGGTTTCCTTTCTATGGACCACTGTCAAGTTCACACCTTCATTGCCTACACTGGCCTAAGTGACTCTTTCACATATGTGTAAGTGTTGAATCTTACATTAAGCTCCATAACATTTCCCTCTTGTTTTTGCCCTTTTGTTCCAGTCTCTGGGTTTTTTCTTTTAATCTGGATATCATACTAAGATAGTCAATTTGTTATCATCTGCAAATATGATAAACATATTTGCTGTGTCTTAACTTAGATCATAGGTTTTTTTTTTTTTTTTTCAGTGACCTGCAGAGAATGGAGCCAAGTCAGAGCCCTGGGGTATTCTAAGGATGGCTATTTTGACTGGAACTTTTTGCATATGGCTGCTCACCCAACTGCAAATCCACCTAAGTCTACCTAATGTTGGCCTACTTGCCGCCCACATTCTGATCCTTACCACCACCTCTCTTTTTATAAAACTCTAGAGCTTTTAGGAGATATTTGGGAGAAATAAAAATATGATCTCTACCACAGCCCCATGATCTGCAGATAAAATCACATTATCTTCAAAGATATGACTAAGTTAGTATGATATATAGACAGTTCACTTAGTTTCCTCAGGAAAACAAGCGAATTATTTTCTGTATTCTCACAGGCTATCCTGATAACATCAGCATCGTTGCTCTGATCTTCCAGAAAATCCCAATACCCTTTTGGAAAATCTGGATATCTGTCCATCCTCAGGCTCCTCTTATGCTTCATACATGCTCGCAAAACTCAGGCCCTTCATCATTTCCAGGGTCAAATCTTCACCTTCGCTTAGTACTGGGGAAGTTCTATGTCTGAGCCCAGAGCTCTGACAATGCCTAGACCGTCCCCTATTACCTCCTCATCTCTCTTGGGAATTATGTTAATCAGTGCAGGCTACTACAGAAAAATATCACAGACTGGGTGGCTTAAACAACAGAAATTTATTTTTTCCCAAGTTCTGGAGGCTGGAGGCTGGGAAGCCCCAGACCAAGGGGCCAGTATGGTTGGGTTTGGTGGGGATCCTCTTCCTAACTTGCAGGTGGCGACCATCTCACAGGATAGAGAGAGAGAAGCAGAGCAAGCTCTCTGGTGTCTCTTCTTATGCGAGCACTAACCTCACCACAAGGGCCCCACCCTCATGACCTCACCAAAACCTAACCATCTCCCTGAATCCCGACATCCAAATACCATCACACTGAGAGTTAGGGTTTCAACCTATGGATTTTGCATGGATATAATTCAATCCACAGCAGGGATGAACTAGTTGTTCCTTTTATTTATATTACTCTCCCAGTTGGAAGATTATTTGCTCTTCTGCAAAGGATAAAATAGAAGAAAATTAAGATTTGGGTTTTCCTCCTTTTCTCCATAATATAGCCTACTTTATCATCCTCTCTAAGGAGTAAGCCTAGTCTTTCCTTATTTCCTATGTCAAACTTAAATCTTGAAAAAGACATTTTTTTATGGTCCAGCATGTTTCAGGGCTACAGTTTCAGAGACCAGCTCTGTGAGCCATCCTTGATCTCACCATGCTGCTCCCAGGAGCTCAGTCCTCACAGATACCCTCGGATGGGTCTCACACTTTCTGCTTTGGCTTTTCCGCTACCTGTGCAGCACTGTTTCCCCCAGGATTCCTGCCCAACAAACCTATCCCATTCACCTCATTCTCTTTGGTGGTGGACTGGCCTCTAGCAGTATTTCCGAAAGACCCTGTTCCACCGCTGCCCCTCATCCCCACCCCAGGATGCATTCTTTGTGACCACCAGCAAGGAACATTCTTCCTACCATCTTTCTAGCAATGTTCCTTAAAGAAAATTGAAGTCTTTTACTTTGAAAAGGTTCATTTACGGCCTCAATTTGGGGTACTTAAAAAAATCAATAGCAATCTTAATTCCCACTGGAGATAAATAGCCCAAATCTTTAACTATGCATGAACATAGGAAATTTAAGAAAATATAAAAAGAGCGTTTAGCCCTCAAATCATCCATTCCCTTCTTAGAACTCCACTTTTCCCAATCTGGATGGCATCCAGATTTGGGTTTGAGAGGGGATGAGAAAAAGAGCTGTGGTTTTTTTCTATAAGATAAGGAGGATAAGAGTTTTCTATTTTTAAATTTTGCTTTTGCTTTTTGTTGTTGTTTTATTTCTACTGAAGGCTGAATTGGGAAAGTTCTTTGCTGTACAATCTGGAGAGCTTTTATCCAAAGCTTCTCTCCAAGGCTATTCTAAATATCCTTAATCAGTGGGTCGCTAGAAATTGTCTTAAGATTTTTCTCCTCTTGATTTTTGCCAATATGACAACTTGTTTTAATTATATTTTCTTGACTATATTGAGATTAAGCATATTTTCACATGTGAATTATCTCCACTTTATTTTTGTGCTTTTATCTGTTAGATGTAGTTTTATAATTGAATGAAGAGATTGTTTATATTCAGTAATCCTTTGTTTAGTATATGTGATGTAATTTTTGTCTCCTAGGCTGGTGCTTATCTTTTTAGTTTTTTTTATGATTGTCCCTCACCCAAAAATTGTAAAAATATTCTTCTATGTTAACTTCAAGTTATTGCAACCTGTAGAACTGGGCGACACATGCTTTGATCCAATTGAAAAGCAATATACTCTTTCTTCAGCCTATCTTCTCTGGACTAAAAATCTAAAACATTATTTCCAGTTTTTCCCAGCGTTCCATATTTTAGCCTTATAGGCTGTTTGAGATTTACTCCAAATAATCTCCAAAGCCCTTACATCAGATTTTAATACCTGAGTCTCTAATTATTTAATTGTTTTTTTAACCTTTCCACAGAAAAGAAAATCATAGACTTGGAGAATAGACTTGTGGTTGCCAAGGGGGAAGGGGAGGGAGTGGGGGGTTTGGGGAGATTGAGGTTAATAGATACAAACTATTGTCTTTGGAATGGATTAGCAATGACATCCTGCTGTGTAGCACTGGGAACTATGTCTACTCACTTATGATGGAGCATGATAATGTGCAAAAATAGAATGTGTACATGTATGTGTAACTGGGTCACCATGCTGTACAGTAGGGAAAAAATGTATTGGGGAAATAACCATTAAAAAATAATTATAACAAAAAATAAAATAGGAGTTCCCATGGTGGCACAGTGGTTAATGAATCTGACTAGGAGCCATGAGGTTGCGGGTTTATCCCTGGCCCTGCTCAGGGGGTGGAGGATCCAGCATTGCCATGAGCAGTGGTGTAGGCTGCAGACGTGGGTCGGATCCAGCGTTGCTGTGGCTGTGGTGTGGGCCGGTGGCTACAGCTCCGATTAGACCCCTAGCCTGGGAACCTCCATATGCCGCAGGAGCGGCCCTAGAAAAGACAATAAATAAATAAATAAATAAATAAATAAATAATAAATAAATAAATAAAAGAAAAAATGATTATTTAATTATAATTATGACAATATCTAAGCAATCATTGAACACCTATTATGGAACATAGACTGATCTGGAAATTCTACCTACACCACCTAATTTATCCCTTATAAAAACTCCATTTTACAGATGAGGAAACTTAAGATCAAAGAGGTTAAGTAAGGTTGTACAAGCCATACATGCTAGAACCAGAATTTAAACCTGGGAACTTGGGTTTTCTGTCTCCAACCCCCATGTACATAATCACAGCATTTTATTGACTGTGAAGAAAACATATGCATATTTCTCTCATAACCTCTAGCTAGATGGGACTTTCCTAAACATTCAACCGCAATTTCTATGTTTTAAGTATTGTACTGATGACCCACAGAAACCCCCCCCTCATATAAATTCTAGACACATACATTAAAAAGAACAGGCTCCATTAATAATGAAAGCTAAAATCACATGTGTAAACACATTGCTTTTAATCTATTCAATTATTTCCCCATAAGTACTAAGTGTGCATCACAAATTATGCTGTCTAGAAGACATACCACAAAACTTAAAGCTTGGAAGATTCATTGCCATGGTCTAATGGAATAGTTTTCTAAGAGAATAAAAATTCTGAACCTCTAAGATGGAATGTCCCTCTCCACTGTTTCCACATTCCTTTAATCAAATTGGAGATGACACAGAGGGCAAACTACACAGGATACCACTGCATAATTAACTTGCACATCTTTTCATCAGTGTCATATAAATATATTTTCTTCTCATGCACTTTAATTCAGGAGCTGCAAACTGGTAATACTCAGTAGCCAAAAATCAGCCTGCAGAAGAGCCTTAGTTGTTCTATGCAAATGAGTATAACTTCTCCGGTTTGCCACAAGCAATACTATTCCCTATTGTATCACACCCTGGCTTGATATGATACATTTATATACCTGGTCTCTCCTGTAGAGGCATTTGCATTTAGAGTCCCTGAATAGATCATGTGATTGCAAAGTCAGTGAAACAAAAGCTCACATTAGAGACTTTATAATCTGAGCCTTCTCCAAGCATAGTGCCCCTGAAATAAACTTGAGAGGTAAAGCCACTCTCCCAACTGCACGATCAATCAAGTCACTCTGCTATCCTAACCCTAATTCTCCCTCTTCCTTCTTTCCTTCTCCATACCAAGCCCCAGATGGCAAGGTTTATAGTTGTACTTGTTGTTGACTCAAGCTCAGACTAGAAGGCTGCAGAGTCAGATTACAAAATTGGTTACACAATCTACGTCACAGAGGTAGATCCCTGACCTTCCATAAATCCAGTGTTTTCACTGTGCGGTGAATGGTACAAGCTCCAGGGGATAAAACCAAAATTGCACTCATGCCATCCCTCGAATAACCTTGAACACTGCTGGAGAGTGGATCATAGAGATGAAATTGGATTTGGGGAAAAGAAAAGAACTGAATATCCTAAAAATAGCACTAGTGTAAGAGAGCCCATAAAACTCTGAACTTTCACTCAAGTCATTTTAAAATACTGGGATAGGATGGGCATGGGAGAAAAAAATCTGAAGAACTTTAAAAGCAGAATCTAGGTGGTTATGGTCATAAACTAAAGAAGCTTGGTTTTTATCAGTTTCTAGCAAATAGGCAAAGAACTTTAGCCTTCAAAAAGATTTCAAATATACTTTTTTAATCATAGAAATAATGTCAATGTTGGAAATACATGCAGAGCTATATTTTAGATAGTGAATGATAGATAGTCCACAAAAAAATAATCCTCTTCTCATGATGGGGCAGAAAGTCAAAACAAGGCTAGACAACAGTAGGAGCCCAAACTCCTTGGACGGTTCCATCAAATCATTTTGAAGCCTAGGGATTATAATAATATTTGCATTGTTAAGGCTGTGTCTATATGATGCCAGCAAACATTTGATTAGGTTGATGCACTCAAGCAACCAGTCAATTTAGTGAAACATTTACTTAAGCGCTTGTTGTTTGTCTGCGTTAACCAACTGACTGACTGGCATGTTTGATTGACTGGTCACTTTGCTATATACCCTGTCTGCTCTCTCATGCCTCCTTTGGTCACTTGGATCAGTCGCTCACAAATATCCTTTCCCATTTTTACATTCTGCAGGGTCATTACCTAATAACAAGTCTATTTCCCTCACTAAACACTGAGTGAGCTCTTTGCTCAAAAAGCAGGGGCACCTTTGTCTCCATCTTTCACCTCCAGCACCATGTTCAGTGTTGGGGGTCTGTATAGTATAGGGAATCAGTCAGTAGCATGGCTATTGGCAAGCTGCCTTTGGGGATGCGATGCAATTTGTCCCATTTCTTAATCCCTAAACCCTATTTGTTTCATCCTGTGTAGAAGGACTTGTTAAAAAGTTTAGTTTTAAGTGTTCCCCCTGAAGATGCTTCACGGTTTCATATTTCTACTCACCTACCTATCAGACAACTTCTCCAACCTGCTTTCTTTCTTGAGCCTTTCCCTCTTCTAATTTCATGGGCCACATCTTCCACAAAGCAGTCCCTGACAAGTGGGCAAACATTACCCCCTTCTAACTTCCTCCACTATTTACCCCCAGGTACTTGAACATTCATTACAATCTGCTGGCTTGCTCTGTATTTGTCAGTAATATATTTTGTATCATTTACAACAAAGATTATTAAACTCTTTGAGATTTGGACCAGTACATCGATCAAGCAGTGTCCTGTTGTTGTGGGATTTTTTTTTTTTTTTTGGTGATCAATTAAATAATTAAGGACAACTAACAGTTGCCCAGTATTCCATGCTTTATTTCACTAAGTTGGTATAAGGACATCTAACATATTAGAAAACTGAGACCTGCAGATCTTAAGAATCATGGTTGTGATGATACAGACAGTAAACCTCTCTTGGGTCCCTCTTAGTGGAAGTGGAGTCATTTTCTGTTCAGATATATTCTAACAAGAGCTTCTCAGTTTTCCTAAGATGTTTATCCTTTTCCTAGCAAAATTGTTAAGGCACATGAGACTTAACTTAAAATCTATAATCTTAATGCAAACTTATAGCTATCCAGTATGTCTTATCAACTAGGTGGAAAGAATCCATCATTTGTCAGGACTGCCTGAGGCACATACTCTCCACATGCTGGAAAATCTACTGCTCACAGACAAGCTAGAGCAGCAGAGAACTGGACCAGTTGGACCCCACAATATTGGCCTATTAGAGCAACAAAGATGGCCTATTACTGACCAAGCCAAATAGTGACTTGAAGAGCAGCCACCTTTGTGGGACTGAACTATGCGTCCACAGTTAGGATGTTATGACCACTGTTAAACTGCAGAGACCCCTTTATTAAGATGCTTGGGAGAGTCCTGCCCGTTTCAGGACCAAGGACAGAACTTCTCCAAAGCAATCATTCTTATCTTTTCCTATGGACCCTATAGCATTTTTAACTAACCACTTTTCCCTTTTCAGTTAGAGCTGAATTTGTGATCTATCCTGAGCAAGTAAACAGGTTTTATAGTCATCTTAATCTTGTCCTTGATTCTATTTAATGACTCACATTTACTCTTCCTTTTCCTCTTGCTTTTAATTTAAAATAGATAAACAGAAAGATAAACCTTCAGAGAGAAGATGGAATGCTGCTTATCCCTCTGCTTCTCTGAACTCTGGGGACAGTGCCAACTATTGCTGATTTTATGCCCCTAACTCTGCTTCAACATCACCAGCTCAAAAACAGATGTTTTACAATTATTTTACATAATGGGGAAATGGTTTTTAACTATTTTTTGAGTCATAGACCCTTTGCTAAAATCGTAGATCTTCCTCTCCAGGAAAAAAATACACCCCCACCCACAATGTTTGATTACATATCCAGGAGCTCTTGAAACCCAAAGTTGGACACTGGTCCATAGATTGCAGAGAATTAGACACTTGTTTGAGTGAATGCACAGGGCTTCAAAAGGCTGCCTTCTAGGACTTACTGCAAGCCCAGCGGGAGGGATTTTTCCAGGACTGCCCACTCATCTGAGTCCCTCAAACCCCCCAACCCCCTTTCTTTCTTCTCTGCCCAAAGATTTTGAAATAATGCTCCTTCAGTCCCTCTTGTGATGTCCTTGCCTCACTTCATGCCACAACCTTAGCTGGCATCCTAAAAACTCCACCTGCCTCCTTTTTCTCAAAGTTCAACTTCCTGCTGGATCTATAAGCCCAGGCCTCAGGTTCCAAAGTTTTACTACCTCATAACTTCAGTGGTGAACCGAAGTAAGCAAGGAGCAGGGGCTATCAGGACCTTGTAAAAGAGAGGACAGAGAGGCAGACTGAGGAGCTTCCAGAAGCAGAGACTTGAACAAGAGTGTCTCAGCCCCACAATGCACAAGGCGCCTAAGGAATCATGACTAGACTGATGCTGAATTCTAGCTGTGTGTGTGTGTGTGCATATGTGTGTTTAAAATTACACTATATATAGTATCAGCAAAATCTGCCAACTCTGATGCTTTTAATATAATACCTAAGAATTAATGAAGAGAAGGAAAACTGAAAATATGGTTTGACTCTGTAAAAGAAACAGCAATTACATTTATATATGAAATATATTTACTATTTACAACTAATTACCATATGTAAAATAACTAGGATGGCAGTATCCATATATATCATTAATTTTATTACAAATGCATTTGATTTGCATGATAAAAATTGTTTCCTGTCAGTTGGGTCTCAAGATTTGCTGCTCACAATTTCCAACATTAAGGGAGACATTGACAGGAATCATATCTTATACTCCTTTTGTTCATCTAAATAGCACAGCAACAGAGGCCTGGAAATTGATAATTTCACTAGGGGGCTGGAGCTTGCATACATATCTGAAACCACCGGGGAAAAAAAGTCTAAGACAATATGTGAGAAGGTTACAGAGTACATGACTGACAGAAAAAAATGGGGGTGATTTGCAACAATTGGCCAAAATAAGGCTACATAAAGAAAGTGGGTTTTGAACTTAGCCTTAAAGAACATCTAGAATAAGAATATGGTAGAAGGGAATTCCATTCCAGGCAGAAAAGTGGTTTTCTGTGATATAGAAGATATTCAAGATTTTAAAGAATCCTTTATATCATATTGATATACCCATTCATTACAACAAAATAAGACAAGTTTGAATGCACTCTTATAGATAACTTTAAAATTTTTATTTATTTACCTGCAGACTTTATATTCTTATATTGCCTTAATTTTTTTTTTTTTTTTTGTCTTTTTAGGGCTGTACCCATGGCATATGGACGTTCCCACACTAGGGGTTGAATCAGAGCTACAGCTGCTGGCCTACACCACAGCCTCAGCAACGCCAGGTCTCAGCCACATCTGTAGCCTACACCACAGCTCACGGCAATGCCAGATCCTTAACCCACTGAGCAAGGCAAGGGATCAAACCTGCATCCTCATGGATACCAGTCAGATTCATTTCCACTAAGCCACAACAGAAACTCCTTGAATTAGTTTTTTAATTCCTTCAAAAATTCAGAAGCAAAAGCTACCTATAAAGCTTAAACAATAAAGAAAATTATAAAAATGGAATAATAAAATACAAGTGGTGGATGATACAACCAAACTGGATACCCTTTCCTTAAATAAAGTAGTAGGTTGAGGAAAGGTATTTCCTCCTCTTGGTTTGAGCCTACTAAAATAATGACTATACTTGGTCAGATAACACTAAAATGAAGGACAGTTGTTAGTAACTTCATCTAATCATGATAACCATAGCAAAACTTATTATATTACACATGGTGAAAGCGAGTGAGATGTTTGAAAGTCTGAGTTAAAGCTGAAGACCTTGGGGACTCCCCAAAACCACTAATGGGCAAGGAGAGCTCCTACTGCACTTGCTCTAGTGCCTCAGGGGCTTAGCAAACTCACCACATTGCAATCTGGACTCTGTGAGACCAGTGAGGAGGCTTGGGGTATTGGTCCCATGAGACCAGTAGAGAGGCTGGGTGGATTGGTCCATGTTCTCCAAAAAGCAAACACCAAGACAGGATTAAATGTGAAAGATATTTATTAGGTGTTATGGGCTGAAAAGTGTCCACTCCCCCAAAATTCCTATGTTGAAATCCTAACCCACATACCTTAGAATGTGACTGCATTTGGAGATCTTTAGAGATACCAAAGGATTTTTAAAGAGGTTAAAGGGTCTCTAAGTTAAAATGAGATTATTAGGATGGACTCTAATCCAATAGGATTGGCATCCTTGCAGGAAGAAGAAATTAGAACCCAGAGAGACACAGAAGGAGACCAAGTGAAGACACAGGGATTTGTATGGCAGCCCTAGCAAACTGGTACATTAGAGGAAATTCCCAGGAGAAGAAATGAGGAGGGAGCTTGTGGAGGCTGAGAGAAGCATGAACCCACAGAGCTGGTCTGACCTTGAGAGAAGGAGAAAGAGAAGCAAGGGCAGATAGAAAGTCTGGGACTGTAGTGCAGGTCTAAGGCATGTTTGGCAAGACCAGAGAAAAGTCCTGTGTCCCAGGAATAGGCTGCCTCAGTACCCTTGCCATGCTCAGTTCCTGACTGAGAAGAGCTTACAGGCAGCATCGGTGATGGCTTTTGGAGCACAGCATTGGTCAGTTTATCACACTTCCTACATCTGCAAGGCTGAGCAGGGCAGTCTCACAACTGCCCAAACTAGAAGGCCTCCATGGCTCTGGACAGTTCAGGAAGGACATTCCAATCAGACAACACAAATGCCCATAGAAAGTTTTCCAATTTGGTTGCCACATGAAGCTACAGAGCATTCATTTTCCCCTCCGAAACAAACATTATTCCAGGTTTTCTAGAGCAAAAGCCAATGTAGTCAGACTCCATTGACTGAAGAATTCTGGCCACATGGAAGATAACTGTCCTGCAAATTACCTCTTTATTTCTTGTGAGCAGACAGGCTAGCTACTCAAATTAATAATGTTAATAAAAACAGTGATGACCTAGCTAAGGAGCTTCCAGAGCAGGGAGCAACAGGTGGAACAACCTAGCATGACTGGAGTGGGAAGATCAAAGGTGGTATTTGAGGCTCTGCCCCAAGATGCTACAGACACACAGCCCAGACCTTTTGAGCCTGTCTTCTTTCCTCTGGACAGAGAATCAAAATGCCTGTCATTTTAATGGTGTGAGCTGTCTAACATGCTATGGGAGGAAGAAAACATAAAAAAACATGCTTGCATAAATAGAGACTTTGTCAGATTCCAATCAAACCCAAAATGCAACCAAGTTAATCTGACATGCAAATTCAATCCTTTTATCTCCAACACCTTGCACAGGGGCTGAGAGGAGATGTTCGATTCATGTTAGAGGAATAAATGATGGCACTCATATTGAATTATAGAGTTTTATGGTGATTAATAATAAATGAAAGTAGTTCCCGTAAATGATTGTAATTAGCATGTCTGTGGTCAGGTAAAGGGGGGGTGTGTAAATCACCCAGAGCAAAAAGTTGCAAGGAGGTTCTTCTGAAATCCCCAGAATCCAGAGTCAATCCTGAAAGTGAGGAAACAAAATGAAAAACAGATAATGTGTTGCAATCAGCAGATTTTAGGGCAGGGCTGAATCTGCAGGATGGAGGAGGCTCCCCCCTTATAATGTCTGGGCAGCGCTATACTGAGGAAGAGAGGGCAGAAATGTCTGACATATAGGCTTCCCAAAACCGGTATCATCTCAGTTCAGGTATCTTCCTGATACTGATAAAATGGAAGTTTCTATTCACCCACTCGTTCCCTCATTCATTCATTCATTGGTTCAGGACCTATGATCAGGCACTATGTTATGTGCTGGAGAAACACAAATTAAGACAATGTATACTCTACCATGAAAGAAGAACTTTATTGTATCAACAGGCAATTATAGTAGAGTGGGTGAGATGGGGTAATAGAGGTTATGCATAAAGAGCTCCCAGAGCATTGACAGGGAATAAGTGGCTGCAGTGTAAGTAATGGGGTCACAGCACATTGACAGGTGAGCCTGGACAGCTGAGTGGAGCCCCAGAAAGCAAGGACATGAATTCAATCTAGACAGGGGAACTGAGAAAAAGCCAGTGTGAAGACACGGACGAATAATATTCTCTATTGACCTGAAGCAGGAAGGTACAAGGGGTGAGAAGGTTGTAGGAAGGGATAGAAAAGAATAATTTTAAAGATAAAATCCATTATAAATAGGTGGATCTGGAGTCACCGGAAGGAAATGCTGGTTAGCCAGGGCACAGGGAGGCCCTCTGGGCTTCTAGAAGAGCAGTGGCCAAGAAGTTGCAAGAGAGGAGGGGCACAGGGTCCTGAAAGGGGAGCTGGAGAATGCCAAAGGCAAGCTTGATTTCCTTTCTTTATCCTTGTCACATGCCATGTTAAATGTATTATTTTCACTATGCTTAAGACCTAACTTTCTTGATCCATGCCCAATCCCTAGCTTAGAGTGGAGAGACAAGCAGTGGCTCTCTCGCTCTCTCTCTCTCTCTCTCCCTTGCTCTCTCTCTCCCCCCCACACACACCTGGAGGTTTCCCATCCCCCATGAGGAGTGGGCAGCCCATCCTCCCCCAATTCTACCCCCCTGCTGAATGGAAGGAAGATCCACCTGGATGGCTAACAGTAATCAAGCTTAGAAAGACACATTTACCTCTCCATGTGGGACTTCAAATGGAGTCTATTTAAAATTTCTAGAACAATTTAGATATTAAAAGTAATTAAAACAAATCCTTTACTAGCAATTTACCTAAATTATGCATACAGTGTCTCTCCGCAGGTACTCTCAAGAACTAGAGTTTAGCTAAAAAAAACAAGCAATTGCCTTGGAATTTAATTTAACTAACAAAGTTTGGCTCAAAATGCCAAATCCCTTCATGTCAAGTAGGGCAGTAGAGCTAATTCAGTGGCAAAGACCATCCAGGAATGGAGTCGGGCCGGCTGAGGGTTATTTAAAGCCACTGTGGGCAGAGAATTAAATAGGAACAGTATCGCAGTGATAGCAGCAAAGGCTAAAATTCACTGTGGGTCAGACATTTTCTTATTCAATGATTTCTTTTAACATAAAGAAAGTACAAAGGAAAATAAAGCAATACCTATATACCTACTATTTAAAACTTAAAGATTACTATGTGTCCTATTTGCTTCAGATTTTTTTTTTTTTAGAAAAGTTACAGATGAAATAATTTTGATTTCCCATTTCTCTCTCTCCTCAGAGTCAGCCACCAGGCAGTGATACTCTCATGTTTTACTCCATTTATAGGTACCTGGAAATACTATTGAGTATTATTTTAGATTTTTGTTTTGTTTTCTGAAGACCTCTTTTATCAGTTCCAATGTAAGACTTCAAAATCTTGTCTTTTGTCTTTTTAGGGCCGCACCCACGGCATATGGAGGTTCCCAGGCTAGGGGTCCAATTGGAGCTGTAGCTGCTGTCCTATGCCACAGCCACAGCCACAGCCACATCCACAGCCACAGCAACTCGAGATCCGAGCCACCTCTGTGACCTACACCACAGCTCAAAGCAACGCTGGATCCTTAACCCACTGAGCGAGGCCAGGGATTGAACCCATAACCTCATGGTTCCTGGTAGGATTCGTTTCCACTGTACCACAATGGGAACTCCCGACTTCAAAATATTTTATTGTTGATTGATCTGTTCCATTGCACTTATCAACTTGGGACAAGCTCTTAAATTTATTCATTCATTTTGTTTATAATATGTTGCCTTCTCACCATTAGACTGTAAAAGAAATAGAGGGATTTTTTTTTCTGTTTTATTCAATAGAAATGAATAAACAGTGCCTGCCATGTAGCAGATGCTCAATAAATATCTCTTGAATGAGTATCAGAAATGGAGTTAATTTATTTAACTTCTAGAATAATTTATTGTATGCCTGCTTCAGAATTAATTATCCATTTATATACTAAGGCTTACTGGAATTTTTCTAAGTTTTTGGCATTGTAAACAATTTTGCCTGGAATCCTTGTATACACATGAAAAACCCTCTAAGATGTAATTTACCTAGAGACAATTATGAGGTCATGGGACATGTGTACTTTAAACTTCAATGGATATCATCAAATTACTCTCCAAGGAAGTGAGCCATCTTTCTCTGACTGCTTTCCTGCTTGCTCATTAATGCTTGGCATTAACAGATTTTTTTTCCTAAATAATAAAAGTAAAATGGCACCTCCATTTTCTATTAAGTTATATTTTTCTGATTAATCCCTAGTGTGATTGAGCACGCTGTCACACATGTCCTGGCTCTCTGGAGTTCCTCTTCTATGTGGGGCCAGGGATCAAACCCACAACCTTGTATTCTTTGCCCATTTTTTTATCTTGACTATTGTTTGCCTTTTTAAAAATAACTTCTAGGAAGGAGTTTTGGGTCTGACATATGCATATACCAATATCTTCTACCAGGATGTGGCCTACTTTTACCTTTGTTAGGAGGTCTTTAGTCGTTCAGAAGATCTCTAATCTCAAGTAGTCCAATCCATTGGTTTTTCCTGTCCTGATATCCTAACAACATCCTCCAATATCTTTATCTATCAACTCTGTTATAACTGTATTTTCTACATAGTTATAAAGTTTGGTTTTCCATATATGCTCTCTAAT
Source organism: Phacochoerus africanus (assembly GCF_016906955.1). Taxonomy (NCBI): domain Eukaryota; kingdom Metazoa; phylum Chordata; class Mammalia; order Artiodactyla; family Suidae; genus Phacochoerus; species Phacochoerus africanus. The sequence goes on along the minus strand of NC_062559.1, from coordinate 21,127,030 downwards.
CCATCTTAAATAAAAATAAATAATTTAAGGTAGTGACCTAATTTTATTTTTTTATGGCTGCACCTGTGGCATACCAAATTCCTGAGCCAGGGATTGAATCTGAGTCTAGCTGAAACCTCTGCTGCAGCAACACCAGATCCTTTAACTAATGGACTAGCAGATCAAATCTACTCCCCTGCAGCGACCTGAGCCACTGCAGCTGGATTTTTAACCCACGGTGCCACAGGGGGAACTCCTAATTTAATTTATTTGTTTGTTTGTTTTTTGGTCTTTTTGCCATTTCTTGGGCCGCTCCCGCAGCATATGGAGGTGTCCAGGCTAGGGGTACAATCGGAGCCGTAGCAGCTGGCCTATGCCAGAGCCACAGCAACGTGGGATCCGAGCCGAGTCTGCAACCTACACCACAGCTCACGGCGACGCCGGATCGTCAACCCACTGAGCAAGGGCAGGGATCGAACCCGCAACCTCATGGTTCCTAGTTGGATTCGTTAACTACTACGCCACAACGGGAACTCCCTAATTTAATTTTTTAACAACAACAAAAACAAAATCAATAAAGAGTCCATTCTTTCTGTGATAATAAGCAAGTCCAACTCCATCATATACCAAGGTCCCATATGCATGTGAGTATCTTGTCAAGCTACCTATTCTATTCAATTTGATCTATTTGTCTATTCCCTGGGCTAACTCCAAATTCCAAACTGTACCATGTGCTAAAATCTTTTTATAAATCAATATATGGGAAAATCGTTGTTTTTTACTTTTTTTACTTGTTTACTTCAGAATTGACTGGCTATTCTTGCAATGTTACATTTGCATCTGAGTTTTATAATCTATAAACTCTCTCTCACACACACTATAACAAAACTCTGCAGTATTGAAATATCCAATAGATGAATTTAAATAAACATAGCATTATCTCACTAATTTTTAGTCTTCTTCCCCATCTCTCAATAATGTTTATATTTTCTCCATAATGATTTTACAGATCTTTCTTTCATTTAACCCAAAGAATCGTATAGTTTTCGTCGATATCATGAAAAAAGAGAAAGAGGAGCAGAGTTCCCACTGTGGATCAGCGGGTTAAGGAGCCAGCACTGTCTGTGTGAGGATATGGGCTCAACTCCCAGTCGGTTAAGGATCCAGCATTGAAGCAAGTAGCAGCAAAGGTCACAGATGCGGCTTGGATCTGGTGTTGCTCTGGCTATGCCGTAGACTGTAGCTACAGCTCTGATTCGACCCCTGGCCCAGGAACTTCCATATACCATAGGTGTGGCCATGGAAAGAAAAAAGAGAGACAAAGAAATAGGAGCATTATCACCAATTCTAGAGTCAATTCACCCTGAGTTCACACATTAACTGTCACCAAAGATGAATTCTTTACACTCTCTGTGACTTGGTTTTCTCATATGTCAAATGGTAATGACAATGCTACCTCATCAAGTGGTTGTGAGATGTAAATAGGTTAATATACACAAAGTGCCTGGTACATAGTAACCCAATGTAAATGTTAGCTTTTATTATTATAAGCATCTGATTAATTTGCATACATTGATTTTATATCTGGAAGCCTTGCAAATGCTCTTGTTAGGTCAAATAGGTTGTAGATTATCTTCGAGTTCTTTAATAATGATATAACCTACATGTAAGAATGAAACTTTGTTTCTTCCTCCTTCTTCCTTATATTCATAAATATTTCTATTTCTTGTTTTATTGCGTTATCCAGAACTAACAGTATCATGATAAATGATGCAGCAAATAGAAACATTCCCATTTTATTCTCTTTGAAAGATATATTCTAAAGTTTCACCTTTAAAATTTATGTTGCCATAATTTTTTGTTAGATACTCTTTATCATGGTAAGGAAGGCTCACTGCATTGCTAGTTTGATGTTAGTTCATATCATGAATGAGTCTTGATATGGATACTTTGGTTTTCCTTCATTTAATCCCTACATTGCAGTTTACACTGAGCATTTAGCAGCAATATACATTGGGTCAGAAGTCAGCAAACTACATCCTAGATGATCTATTTGGCAGAAAAATAAAATTTTAATTGGCACAACCACTATGGAAAACATTATGGAGCTACCTCAGAAAATGTAATATAGAACAACCATATGACCCAGCAATCCCACTCCTGGGCATATATTCAGACAAAACTTTCATTGAAAAAGATACATGCACCCCTGTGTTCACTGCAGCACTATTCATAATAGCCAAGACATGGAAACAACCTAAATGTCCATCGACAGATGAATGGACTAAGAAGATGTTATATATAATGGAATACTACTCAGCCGTAAAAAAGATAAACTAATGCCATTTGCAGCAACGTGGATGGAACTAGAGATTCTCATACTAAGTGAAGTAAGCCAGAAAGAAAAAGACAAATACCATATGATATCCTTTATTTGTGGATTCTAAAATATGGCACATGACCCTATCTACAAAACAGAATAGATCAAGGCCCAGGAGAGCAGACTTGTGGTTGCCAGGGGAGGAGGGGAGAGGGAGTGGGATGGATGGGCAATTTGGGGGTTTTGGATACAAACGTTTATATTTGGAACGGATGGGCAATAGGGCCCTACTGTACAGCACAGGGAAATGTGTGTGACTGGGTCACTCTTTTATACAACAGAAATTGAAGGAACACTGTAAATCAACTATACTTTAATAAATGAAAAAACTTAAAAAGAAAAAAGAAGAGCTTATCAGAACATGGACACTCCCATGTGTTTACATATTATTCAGGAATACTTCAAACTATAATGTCAGGGCTGAGCGGTTGACAGAGACCAAATGGTACACAAAGCTTGAAATACTTACCATCTGGCCCTTTAGAGAAGTCTGCACACCCTGATAGACACCATATTAAATCCCTCTTCTTACACCCTTCACTCTATGTTGAGGGTCCGGGGAACAAGCAGGCAAGTGGCCAAAGCGGCTTTTTAGAAAAATCTCTTTTCTAGCTCTCTCATCTCTGTTCTGCCTCCTCTCTTACCATGGTTCTCTTTCTTTGACTATCTATCCCCCTTTCCTTTTTCCCTTTTTCTTCTCTTATTCTTTTTTTTTTTTTCCTATCTTTTGGCTTTTGTCTTTTTAGGGCCGCGCCCACAGCATATGGATGTTCCCAGGCTAGGGGTCAAATCAGAGCTGTAGCCGCCAGCCTACCCCACAGCCACAGCAACACCAGATCCAAGCTATGTCTGCAACCTACACCACAGCTCATGGCAATGCTGGATCCTTAACCCACTGAGCGAGGCCAAGGATCAAACCCGTGTCCTCATGGACAGTAGTCAGATTCCTTTCTGCTGAGCCACAAAGGGAACTCCCATATTTTTTTTTTTTTTTGATTGAGGTCATATGTTTAAAATCAATGCAAAATCTCTTCCTATCATTAAATAAAAAAAAGAAGACTGGGCAACATTTCTTCAATGTCTAGTATGTGCCAAGTGCTCTACTAAATTACTTCAAGATTCATTCACTCACCAAATGTATACTGAATCCTATACACCAGGTACTATTCTAGGTGCTGGAAATATATCAGTGAACCAAACAGAGATCCCTGCCCTCATGACGCTTACCATTTAGCAAAGGGAAGCAAACAATAAATAATAGAGCAAATAATACGTAATGGAAGAAGAGCAGATAGAGGAAGGGATGGGTGCTGGCGAGGGGTCAGAAGTACAGTGCTGAATAAGGTGGTCAGCAGGTCCCCTGGAGAAGGTGACAACTGAGCAAAGACTTGAAGGAGGTAGGGAGGGAGCCCAGAGCCCCATGGCTGCAGTGGTCCTGGAACAGTAAGGAAGCCAGCGCTGCTGGGCCAGACGACGCAGAAAGAACAGATGAGATAAGAGATAAGAGATTATAGGATTATAGTGGAGGCCCTGGTGGGCTTTACTCTGATGGAAATGGGGAGCCACTGAAGGGTTTTGAGCAGAGTTAGGCAACCTGGCTGACTTTTCTAAAGAATCACTCTGGCTATCGTGGTGAGGACAGTTATAGAAGCTGCATGGCCATTCCAGAGGCCATTACAATATCGAAGGAGAGTTCATATCACTTAATCCCCAACGGCTGGATGAGATGGTGGTGACCATTATTCTGTACTTTTTACAGATGAGGAAACCAAAACTGCAAAAGGATAACCTGCCCGGTCACACAGCTACTATCAAGCGGAGCTGGTTCCAACCTGGAGCCCATCCAAGGTCAAAAGTTGGTGTCTGGCATCAGAGTGACTCGGGCTGCACTATGCGAAAGTTCTTCACAATAAACTTCACTTAATGTAGGACATAATTAACAGTGTCATGATTTTAGATTAATCATATATCTATTTTATGTTTCAGACTTTTAGATAAATCATATTTATTTTTTGTAATAACCTATAAGGAAGAGAATGTTAAAAAAAGAACATACATGCACACATATGTATAACTGAATCACTTTACTATACACCTGGAACAACACAACATTGTAAGTCAACTCCATTTCAATAAAAATGTTTTAAATTGTTATTTTTGGTAGTGCCTGTGACATGCAGAAGTACCTGGGCCAGAGATCAAACCCACACCACAGCAATGACCCGAGCCACAAAAGTGACAATGTTGGATCCTTAACCCGCTGAGCCGCCAGAGAACACCTCAATAAAAATTTTTAAGTCATTGGATGCTGTAACTCTAGATTCTTAAATTTTGTTCTTGAATCATTTATGAAAAAAATTAAACCTAGATTTGCAAAAATTAGGTTTGCTTCCAACAAACTTAAGGACCTGAGGATTTATTTACTCTCAAGCTAGAAATTAGGAGCTCCACGTTAAGTTCCTCCTCTCCTACAGAATCTCAGACTGTATTCTGTAAAACTCACTTCACCACCTGAGTGCTGAGCCTTCTTTTCATAATATTCTGACTGACAGGCACCTTCTGAGGTTCTAATCCCATCTTGCACACCAGAAGTGCTGTCTTTTGTAATGTCACTGGTAATAAAGATAGTCAGATAGAAGAACTGGCTAATAAAATGTTTCTACTCACTCTTCAGTAACAAATTGGGTGGTTCCAGCCACTCAACATAAAACATAAATGACACAAAAATGGTTCATACAAATTTGATCTCTAGTCTATTGGTGTTGGGTTTTTAAACCAGCCACAGTGACCCATATTTACAGGTAAATGATGTGGGGAAATTTAAGTGTGTTGTGTGTTGGGTGTGTGTGTACAATACATGGAAATGCAGTCAAGAATTTAAATCAATCAGCCACAGATGTTTATTCCATTTACTGAGTGTTCCCTAAGCACTACCTTAGGTCCAAGGGATTCAGTGCTGAGAACGAAAAGGCCAGGACCCCTGACCTCATTCAGCTTCCAGCCCCAAAGGGAAACTAAACAATAACCACATCATTAGAAATATTAGGAGAGCCATGAAGGAGGAAAGAGGGTGTGGGGCCGCTCTGACCATGGGACTAAATCCAGTGCAATGGGAGAGAATGGTCGGAGAAGCCCACCCTGTGGAAGTGATGTTTCAGCTCCACAGAAGACAGGTGCCAGTTAGCAGGGAGAAGCACAAAGAGGTGGCAAAGGAGAGAGCTTTCCAAGTAAAGAGAAGAATCTGTGCAAAGCATTTGAGACAGGAGTGAATCCAACATCCTGGAAGAAGAAAGAACAAGAAGTCTGCTGCCTGCTGGAAATCAGGACAGGGCAGGGACTGTGTGAAGTGGAGCTGGAGACAGGCAGCGGCCAGGGCAGGTCAGGCTTAAAAGTTTCGATTTAACTCTAAGAGCAAAGAGAGGCCACCAGGGGAGACTTTTTAGCCGTGGAGTGACATGCCTAGTTTTCACTTTTTAAAGGTCGGTCTGGCTACTCTGTGAAGAACAAATCAGAAGGGAACAAGAGTGGAAAGTACTTAGGAAGCTGTCCTAATCATCCAGTGAGAGGCTCTGGGATGCGGATGGAGCCAGAGGCAGCGCGGTGCGCAAAGGTGACAGACTCAAATCTACAGGGACTGTGTAGAGGGGATGAGTGAGAAGAAAGAGGCGACAATGACCCCTCATTTTCCAGCTGGGTGGATGGAAGGGCCATTCACTGAGATGGGGACACGGAGGGGGTGCTGCTTCACCCCAGCTGTGAGTCCATGTCAAGTATGCTTTGGACGTGGAGGCCGGGGTGAATGTCTATTTCAGCACCACTTCTCCCTACCAACCTGAACTACTGCTCGTGAAAGATTCAATTTCACAGGTCTCTTTTTACTGAAGGTATAAGAAGAGACTCCTCCTTGCAGAGGGAGAGGAACAGATGCCTTTTGAGAAGATCAGGGGGAAAGTTCTGAAAAGAAAAGTTTTGAATGCAGAACTTTTCCATAGAAGCCCGAGCACTGAATGGGGCGCTGGGGGAGGAAGAGTGTGAAACTGTGATTTATAATAAGAAATATATATTTGGTCTTCGTCCCCATTCCTGGCACAGAGCTCCTAAAATCCTTATAATTTTCTAAGTGAAGAGACTGATAGAAGATAAAGGTGTCTTTGTTATGCAAATGAGGTGACTTTTAGAAAGTGCCAGGAGGTGGAGCCTCGTTGCTTGGACAGCCAACCAAGTGATTCAACGGTTGGAACTTCCTCTTCTCCTGACCACTGGAGAGGGAGGAGGTGCTGGAGATTAAATTCCATCAGCAAAGGCCAATGAGTTAGTCAATCATGACTATGTAATGAAGCTACCATAGAAACGCAATAAAAGGATGAGGTTTGGAGGGCCTCCAGGGTGGTGAACACATGGAGACTGGGGGCACGTGGGGCACTCGGAGAGAGCCTGGACACCCCATGCCCTTTCCCCATACTGCCCCATGCATCTCTTCCATCTGGCTGTTCCTGAGTTACAGTCTTTTATATAATAAACTGGTAATCTAGGAAGTGAAAGATTTCTCTGACTCATGTGGGCCACTTTAGCAAATTAATCTAACCCAAGAAGGGAGCAGGGTGTGGGAATCTTTGATCTGTGGCCAACTGGTCAGAAGTACAGTTAACAAGCTGGGCTTGCAACCGATGCCTGAAGTTGTGGATGGGTGGAGGAGTGTAGTTCTAACAAGACTGAGCCACTGACCTGTGGAATCTGAATCTATCTCCAAGTAGATAGGGTCAGATTTGAACTGAAGGATAGGACATCCAGCTGGTGACCTGAGAATTGCTGGGTGCTGTTTGGGAAACTCCACACTGAAATCAGGTGCTCAGGATACCAAAAGAGACAGAAACCAGAGTGGACTTCAAGAGAGATGCAGCAGAGCCAAAGGAGATGCACAGGGGAAGAACATTCTGATTAGTTTACAGCTCTGTTAAGGGCTGACAATGTTCTAATTTAACATTTCCCTATTTTGCTTTCCTTCCTTGGTGATGGGTGATGTAACTATTGATTACACTATAAAGATAACAGGGGATAGAAAGCAGGGATGCTTTCTTCATTCGATTGTCCTTACAGAGCCCTCTTTGTGGTTCCAAACACCCAAAAGGGAATGCAGAATTTACAGTTAAGGGGAAGTTGTTTCTGAGCATGATTAAATCGTCTTCATCATTCTTTCACACAAAAGCTCGCAAATACTAAGCTATTCGATTACATAATCATATCATTTCTATTTTTAAGTTATATTCTAGATCATATTATATACTAATTATGAGAGAACGTTTGGCAATAATGCAAAGGCATTTGAATAATCAATTGAAACTCCCATTCAACTCCTAAATACATACCCTAGTGGCTTTTGAATGTGGTCCCCAGACCAGGAGCATTAATGTCACATGGGATTTTGTCAGAAAGCAAATACATAGGGAGTTCCCATTGTGGCACAGCAGAAACAAGTTAAACTAGTGTCCGTGAGGATGAGAGTTCGATCCCTGGCCTCCCTCAGTGGGTCGGGGATCCAGCATTGCTGTGAGCTGTGGTGTAGGTCTCAGACGCAGCTTGGATCCCTACTTGCTGTGGTTCTGGCATAGGCCGGTGGCTACTGCACCACTCAACCTGTAGCCTGGGAATTTTCCACATGCCATGAGTGGGGCCCTAAAAAGGAAAGAAAAGAAAGAAAAGAAAAGAAAAGAAAAGAAAAGAAAAGAAAAGAAAGAGAAAGAAAGGAAGGAAGGAAGAAAGGAAGGAAGGAAGGAAGGAAGGAAGGAAGGAAGAAAGGAAGAAAGAAAGAAAGAAAGCGAGCAAATACATGGACCCCATTCTAAATCTAATGAATCAGAAATTTTGGGGAAGGGGGGGTGCAGTAACCCTTTAAAAAGGTCTTTAGGTGAATCTATGCATGCTAATGTTTGAGAACCACTGCCTTCATATAGTTCTTCCCAACTTTTTCACATCTTAGGCAGCAGAAAACAGATGTGATGGTATTCACACAGAACTCCAAGTTAAAAGGATGAAGCTGCTAGAGGCCTGAAGCCACCAGCACCAGGCCTGTTCAGCACCAGCCGGGAAATTCTGACCTAGAGAAAACTCACACCAATACAGAAGGAACAGTACAAATGTTCACTGTGGCTTTGTCTCTAATAACAAAATATCAGGACTCACCTGCATAACTGTCAACAGAGAAGAATGGGTAAGTTGCGGTATATTTGTGCATTGGAATGACACTTGCAATTACAATGAATTAATTGGAGCTAAGTGTTTTAACACAGAGCAGTCTCAAAAAGCATTATGTTGAGCCAAAAAAGCAGGTTGCAGAAAAATGCAATAGAGCTTGATAATGTTTATATAATATTTATAATATGCTGAATAATATCAGATATTATGCACGGCATGTTTGCACGTAGTAAAATTATAAAGACATGCATAGGGATGATCAGCTGTCTCCTGGGGGCAGTAGTTAGCTCTGGACAAAGATGGTGAAAGGTCAGGGGGGTTGGGGGCATATTAAGAGGGCTTCACCAATTTTACTTCTTTAAAGGATCTAAAGAAAATATAACAATAAGTTAAATTTGATATGAGGGAGAATGGGCATACTGGTGTTTCTTTTTCTTTCTTTCTTTCTTTCTTTCTTTCTTTCTTTCCTTTCTTTCGGGCCACGCCTGCAACACATGGAAGTTCCCAGGCTAGGGGTCAAATAGAAGTTGCCAGCCTACGCCACAGCCACAGCCACTTGGGATCTGAGCCGCGTCTGTGACCTACATCACGGCTCCCAGCAACAAGGGATCCTTAACCCAGTGAGTGGGGCCAGGATTGAACCCGCATTCTCACGGATACTAGTCAGGTTCGTTACCACTGAGCCACACAGGAACCCCCCATGACAGTGTTTCTTTTATCACTCTTATACTTTTCTGGATAAATGAACTATTTCATTAAAAATTTGATAAGAAAAACAATCAGTTGGAATCTGCTATTAAATTACCTGAGTTTCAAGACCAACCCTGATAACAGATCTTTGGCACTGATCAGATTATTTTTCTCTCTTGGGTTCTCAGTTCCCTCACTTTGCAAAACAGAGAGGGTTGAATTCACCCTCTATGATCTATTTTGGTTCTCAGATAGAAAAATCCCCAGCCCCCTGCCTTTTTAGTCTCCACGCATAGGCTGCAGCCTCTTCAGCCCTTGCTCATTGTCCAGCTGTCCGCCCTAATAGCCCCCTGTTTACAATGGCCTCAGCAACTGGGATGGGCACTAATAACACATCACCAAGCAGGAATCATAGAGCCTGTGTTCTAAGATATATTTTTAAGGCAAAAAGAATAAAAATAAAACCAGGAAAGTTTGGCGCACAGACAAGCTGTGTGGGATTTTTAAAAATGACCTTGAATTTGTAAGCAACTTTTCCTTGAAGGAGAATCTTAGCCCTGAGCATAGATTTCACCAAGTGGAAGAGAATTTCAGATCAGGATTACAGCGATGTTTACCACTTTATCCCTGTTCTTTGGCCATCACCTCCACCTCCTTATCCCCGACTTTGACATCAGATACAATTCCGCACAACTACCTAACTGAACTGACATTTTCCATGAAGGAAAGCTTAGCTTCTCATTCTCTATAGATTGTTTTTGGAGTTTTCCTCTAGTTATGCTCTTCTTACAAGAGCAATCCCTTTTCAAAAAGGTTTGTTTGCTGCTCCTTTAAACAGGATCAACATTTGAGAAACATGGCCATCATAATATCATTGAACTATGCCTACAAAGAGTAATTTTAACTCATCTATTACTGACTATAACATATTTCAAATATACAGAAACTACACCCACCACCAAGATACATCATCGCTTTTAACGGTTTGCTTATTTGCATATTCAAATCAGCAGGCCAGGTCGAGGTGACATTTTCCATTTTAGGGTTTGTGACACCAAATCACAAATTTGGGGGTTCCAGGTTCCTGAGGCACTCGTTCCATGTGATAGGGGAGGAAATGCTGACTGACTAGGGATATGAGGCAAAAACAGGCAAATCTGGTTTTTGCTCCAAGTTGGAGTAGCCTTACGAAATCATCTCTTGGCCTGTTTCCTAATCTATGATATGTACAAATTGGTCTATATTATTTTTAAGGTCCCTCCAATCTCTGCAATCCTTTGGTTCTATGGAATGACCAAATAAACCAATTGTTCTGGCCTTGTATCTATAGTCTCAGTCTAAGTGTTCAACCTTTGTAGGTGAAAAATGAAAAAGTCATCAGTGAATCATGTAGACTCCAGTTAGATTCAATGCAGTATATGTGGATACATATTTACTTATTTATATATTTTAATAGATGGGGAAAATCTATACTATTCAGTTAGCAGTACCAAAAAAAAAATGCCTGGTATATTTCACATAACAGCATATAGTTAATACTTGCTGAATCAATTGATTAATAGGCTAAATCACTAGGTTCATACTATGCCAAGGACTATGTTAGATATTTATGACAATTTCTCATTAATCCTTATAGGAACCCTGAGAGGCAGATACTTCCTAGCTGGTATGAATCTCAGTACTATTAAATACTGGTCAGGATTCTAAATCTGTCTTAGTCCATTTCAACAACAATACTAATACCCAAAAGACAGACACCTGTTTTGTAAGTGAGCTTTTCAAGGGTTTCACCTTGCATGTCACTCTAACAAATTTTAGACTCTGTTCAACACTTACAACGTAATACTCCTTAAAGCAAGTACTTCCCTGACATCTTCTATTCTTCACTATTGTGAGAATATGCCTCTTTGGTGACTAAAAACAAAACTAAAATAATAGGGCCTTGAATGAGAATCAGTCAGTGGGACCCATATAGACCCTATTCTCACTTAGATAAATATGGCTGACTTTCACTACCTTGAGGATGATTGACCTTGTGAATTACCTGTGGTACCTATTTTATCTTCACATTATGTTATGTGTATTACTTTCATCATTTCCTTTGAGGGGACTAGTAGTCTGGTCATAAATTGCAGCCAATAATGTGCTGTATTTTGTATAGCAAACATCTGGCAGAGTCTTTCATACCCAAATGGAGAAGATGGAGAAATGCAGACTGGATGCAGACAGGACAACTAGCAATTAGACCAATAGCTGTTCTCAAACAGCAAGTAATTAAGAAAAGAATCTCAACCTGGGCAAAGAATTGTGATGCAGAGTTCTGTCCTTGACCTTTTTCTGTTCCCAAATATTGTCAGTAGCTTAAATGAACAGAGAGCAAGGTCCTAAAATGTAAAGATGACAAAAAATTGAGTGGGATAATAAATGGATTATATAAACCACGATAGATGTGACAGGGTGAAGCGATGAGTCAAGTCAAACAAATTGAAATTTAACAGAGATAACTGTAAGATCCAAAAAATAAACTTCTTAAGTACAGGATGTTTAAAAAAAAATGGTTTCACAGCTACCTTAAAAGAGACATAGGACCTTTGCTTAGCAGTAAATTCAATAAATCAACAACAATATGACTGCTGAAAGCTGGAGCCACATTTAGCAATAACAGAAACCAGACATTTCTGCAATAACAGAAATAAGAAAAGTATCCCATAAAAGGGAAGCCACAGGCCTGCTCTTCTTGACACTAGTAATTAACTTGCAGATTGTGTATGGGCTTCAATGTTGAATCTTAAAGCTGTAGAACAAGTGGCATTGAAACTTAAAGACATGGACAAAATGAACATTCAGTTTCTCACACTGGAAGAGTCCCATGTCAGATGAAGAGACATGAAAAAAGTAATAATTTATAAGAGTCTGTTTAGTCCAAAGGAAAGAAGGATAGAAGGACCCAAAGATGTCAGTAAGAATTAATAGGTTGAGAGAAAAATGCCACAACTTGGCATAACAAGGAAATTCATACGCAGGATGATGAGATTATGATTTCCCCCAAATTAGGTGGTTGGATAACTGACCAAAGAGTATATTGGTGGGATATTTTACAGGGGATTAATGTATCAGGGGAAGTTTTGTCTCAGTGAATTTTGAGGTCGCATGCAATCCTGAAGGAAAATGAATTCACAATCTATAAATTGCCTGAGGGAAAGGTTAACTGTTAGTAACTGCTGTTACCAATAATCTCGGCAAGATATGGTTTGAAGTTAAATAGGCTACCCACCTACATCTCAAATATGTCTGCACGCAATATATATACATATATATACACATATATACATATACGTGTGTGTGTGTGTGTGTGTGTGTGTATACAGTTCTTGTCAAAGTGGGGTAAACACCAAAGTCTCAGTTCAGGTTCTACTATTTGAAATTTGTATTTCAATTCAGAGGGGAATAGAATCAAAGCATGTTTGCCAAGTAAATTGTTAGTGTAAACAAGATTCTAGGAGGAAAGCCTGGCCTTACATCTGAAGTCAAGAAAACACACCATTAAAAATAATTAGTTTATGATTTCTGTACAAATAAATCTTTCCAATTTCTTAACGATCCCTTCTTTACCTCAAATCATGTAAGATTACCAGTTGTAAGTACTTATTAGTAGCACTTATTCTGAATACTGGACAAACTTGAAAATAATAAAGTTTATTTTTTTCATGCTAAGAAATTCAGCTTTTGTGTGACCTGGGCATTTCCCAGGTTTAAATGACGTCCCACTAGTCCAAGTTATTAAAGGATGTTTTTGATGATATGGTGCTTTGAGTTCTTCTAGATTATAGCTAGGCAAGAAATGGTGATAGATCATTATTAACCAAAGCAAAGTAACTATAATCTAGAGAGAGAGAAAAGCGAGTATTATAAGCAGTCCAAAACTTACCTTAAAGGATCCAACCAAACCCAGAGATCACACAAACCGGCCATCAATTACAGGAACCATGAGTTGGCACACAGGACCCAATGCCGTCAAAAGCATGACCGGCAGAGACATCTGGGCATGGACAATGCACTTGCACAAGGCCTTGCACTTTAAATGGCCTGGTGCTCAGAATGGCTACACACTTGCTTTAATCCTCCACTTTCAATGTCTTGAAAATCTTACTAATTTTTGAACACTGGGCCCTACGGACCACATAGGTGGTCCTGGAGACGGGTGCATCATGGCAACTATGAAAGGCAAGCGAATGAAATGCACACACATTGGCAAAATTTAAAAGAGTTCCATTTATTAATGAGCACCAATATCTCTAATCAACACACAGCCTGTTGGTTAAAATTATAAAGAAGTACTTTGCTGATTTAATGTGTAAACCAAAGCTAATTCATAAATCTGCCGATTGTTTTTTTCTCTCCTGCAGATGTGAGCTACCAGCCAGTGGAGCTTGAGTATTCAAAAGTAATCAGCTGCCATGTCAGACTCACTCCATCAAAAAGTTATGTATCACTTTCAGAAGGCGTGGAATTTAGGTACATTTTTTTACTGGAGTTACAGAAGGAATGATGGAAGCAAGGGTGAATTTTAAGACAACAAACACCCTCTTCACTTCACCACTGAAATTAGATGTAGCAAAAGAACCTTTGTAGCACTTGAGCCTTTTTCAGTATTCTCTGGATTGTGAACTGCCAAAACTACATGAGAATGAGGGAATTTTGAACCTTTGCTCAAACTATACTTTCCTTGACATGGATTGTAAAGCTTATTTCACCAGTGAAAGATACACACCTTTTTTTTTGTCTTTTTTTGTCTTTTTTGTTGTTGTTGTTGCTATTTCTTGGGTAGCTCCCGCGGCATATGGAGTTTCCCAGGCTAGGGGTTGAATCGGAGCTGTAGCCACTGGCCTACGCCAGAGCCACAGCAACGCGGGATCCGAGCCGCGTCTGCAACCTACACCACAGCTCACGGCAACGCCGGATCCTTAACCCACTGAGCAAGGGCAGGGACCGAACCTGCAACCTCATGGTTCCTAGTCGGATTCGTTAACCACTGCGCCACGACGGGAACTCCTAAAGATACACACCTTGAATCCACCTTTACAGAACAGAGTTATCAAAATGTTAAATATCAGAAATAAAATCTTATGTATGTCACTATCTTCTCTACCTCAAAATCTAATTCATTTCTCAAAACATAAATCTACAAATGAAGCAATCAGGAAAAAAGTCAAGATGAACTATCAAATGTGAAACGTATCTTAGTTTCAACTTAACAAAATTTTCCCCATTTGATTTCAAGTTCATAAGTAGAGTCTATTTAGTCTTGGAGAAGGTATTTAATAGTATTATTTATATAACCACAATTTGTTGCAAAAGGCTCAAAAAATTCATATTCAGCATATAATTTGTTCATATAATATTCCTATAAAAATGAGGGGAAAATGTACTATCTTCATTTTAAAAATGGTATAACTGAGACACAAAATGGATAAAAGCTTGCCTAAGATCACACAACACACACACAAAGCAAATGATATTGTGCAATTCATTTTTCCTTTATAACATTTTGATATTACTAGAATCTCAGTGCAGGATTATTATTATGAAATGCATACCTATAAAATGTATTAGCTACAATGTAATTTCAATAATAAATCATTCTATCTGGGACTCTATGAGGTACTAAATAATTTTTAACAAATATTTAAATTAAGAGTAAATTATATTTTCTTAATCTCATTCTGAAATTATATTTAAATTTAGCACCAGCTCATATTCCACAGACAAAAGAAAATTAACATAAGGACAACCTCTGATAGAAGCAGTCCATTAAAAAGATTGTATTTTGATATTACAAAGCCGCAATAATAAAGACAATGTGGTACTGGTACCAAAACAGACAGACTAATGGAACAGAATAGAGAACCCAGAAAGAGACCCAGACACCTATGGTCAATTAATCTATGGCAAAGGAAGCAAGAACATAAATGGGAAAAAGACAATCTTTTCAGCAAGTACTGCTGGGAAATCTGGATAGTTGCATGCAAATCAGTGAAACTAGAACACACCCTCATGCCATGCACGAAAATAAACTCAAAATGGCTAAAAGACTTAAGTATAAGACAAGACACCATCAAACTCCTGGAAGAGAACATAGGCAAAACATTCTCTGACATCAACCTTACACGATGTTTTCTCAGGTCAGTCTCCCAGAGCAACAGAAATAAAAGCAAAAATAAACCAGTGGGACCTAATCAAACTGACAATCTTTTGCACAGCAAAGGAAACCAAAAAGACAACTTACAGTATGGGAGAAAATAGTTTCAAATGATGCAACTGACGAGGGCTTCATTGCTAAAATATACAAACAACTTATACAATTCAACAGAAAAAAGCCAACAACCCAATGGAAAAAGAGGCAAAAGACCTGAATAGACATTTCTCCAAAAAAGATATACAGATGGCCAACAAGCACATGAAAAAATGTCCAACATCCCTGATTATTAGATAAATGCAAATCAAAACTACCATGAGATATCACCTCACACCAGTCAGAATGGCCATCATTAATAAGTCCACAAATAATATATGCTGGAGTGGGTGTGGAGAAAAGGGAACCCTCCTGCACTGTTGGTGGAAATGTAAGCTGGTACAACCATTATGGAGAACCATATGGAGGTACCTTAGAAAACTATATGTAGAACTACCATATGACCCAGCAATCCCACTCTTGGGCATATATCCGGACAAAACTTGCCTTGAAAAAGACACATGCACCCGCATGTTCACTGCAGCACTATTCACAATAGCCAAGGCATGGAAACAAGCCAAATGTCCATTAACAGACGATTGGATAAGGAAGATGTGGTATATATACATAATGGAATACTACTCGGCCATAAAAAACAACAAAATAATGCCATTGGCATTATGGATGGAATATGGATGGAACTAGAGATTCTCATACTAAGTGAAGTAAGTCGGAAAGATAAAGACAAACACCATATGATATCACTTATATCTGGAATCTAATGTATGGCACAAACCAACCTTTCCACAGAAAAGAAAATCATGGACTTGGAGAACAGACTTGTGGTTGCTGGGGGTAGGGGGAGGGAGTGGGGTGGATTGGGAATTTGGGGTTAATAGATGAAGATTATTGCCTTTGGAATGGATAAGCAATGAGATCCTGTTGTGTAGCACTGGGAACTATGTCTAGTCACTTATGATGGAGCATGATAATGTGAGAAAAAAGAATCTATATATGTACGTGTAACTGGGTCACCTTGCTGTATAGTAGAAAATTGACAGAACACTGCAAACCAGCTATAAAGAAAAAAAAAACATTACATTGATTAAAAAAAAAGATTCTATTTTGATTTTAAACTTGCCTTGCAAGAACAGGGATTATAATCTCTTGAAGGAGCCACATAACAAATTTTTAAAAAGAGGCACAATTCATGCAAAGAAACATTTTCTAGTCTATAATTTACAGTTCAGTTACCTCACTACCTTATATCTCAAGCCCTCAGTCAAATAACTGTAGATCTGTTGCTCAATTTTAAAACCTTCCTGGAGTCATGTCTTTAATTGGCGTTGTGACGTCTTACGTCATGATGTTGCGTCACCACGTGATGACGCTGTGCCATCACACACATCATCGCATATTGACACAATGTCATGGCATAATAGCATCAGATTAAATTCATCAGCCTGGCCCCAGGAAGGGCGAGAGAAATTAAAAGATTTCGTTTGCTCTTGTCATCAGCCCTGGTCTGTAGGAGAGAACAGCAGACTTCACAAATTACTTCCTGGTCTCCTAAAGCTTCCTGAATCTCAAGTTAGGAACAATTGAAAGTTACAAGAGAGAAATTCTGGGAATTGCTTTGAAGAGAATGCTTTTCACAGGTTGTTTCTTACTTTGCCCCGTAATTAATAACACCCAAATCCTATTTGAGAGATAAATATTCACATACATTAGTCTCTTTTTTCAGGTCATAGATATGACAGTATTTGAGCTGGTATTTGAGATAGTATTTGAGTTGGCAAAAAAAAAAAACAAACAAAACAAAAAAAACTAATTCTTTGGTTTCTCATCTCTTGCCTTCATCATCTGCGTTCTTTTTCCAATTCTTTTTCCTCTTCACACACATCTTTCTATAATATCCTGAAACAGCAAGTGATGGAAAAGCAGGAAGAAGATGCAGTCAATAGTTTTGACTAGAAACATTTAAGGTTGGAGGGAGTGTTGAAAGCTATGATAGGGGACCTTTGGCCATCACAGCCTTGATGGATGAGCAGCAGTCTCCATGTTAGCGGCCATTGTAAACACGGGACATTTGGATGAGACTATCTCCCCTAGATCTTATCCAAACTTTATGTGCATGTTATCTGAATTTACTAATAAACCCTTTCAAAACATGTAGTTTCCAGCTTATTAATCATGACATGCATTGTGTGCACACTGTCAGGGGATGACCTCTCTTTCACGAAGTCAGTCATTCTATCCCTGGCACTATACTAGGTATAAGAATTCAAGTTGAGCGGAAGAAACAGAGTCACCTTGTGGAGCCCAAAGAGCAGTAAGGGAGACAAGTGGGCAACAGATTTCAAGACAATCTGCTAAGGGCTCTAATAATAATAAGACAGAGGGTTCTGGAGACTCAGAAAAGAAAAGAAATATCTGGAGTTGCCAAGAGGATCCTACAGGGAAGGTAAGACGTTCTTGAATCTTGAAAAAATAAATAGGCAGAAGAGAGAAAAATTTCCTGACTCAATTTTTTCGAATGGGCATACGAGAGACCTCAAGAGTATTACAAATTAATCCTTTTGTAGATGTTTTCTCAAAATGTGTAAATGCTATTTTGAGGGGTACTGACTCACACACTAACATCACCATAATCCTTCCTCATAATTACAAACAGCTTCTAGATCAATTCAGCAAAGTTACCATTTAGCAGAGTTTTCTTTCATGAGGCTAAATATGCTATTCTCTCTTCATAACCAAATAAAAACTGGAAATCAAAGTCACTTGTGTTACCTTGAAAGCATTTGACTCGCCACAAAGATCTCGGTAACTTCTTTTCTCGTATGTACATAAAGATGGATTAGAAAAAATCCCTGTTGATGAGGCACCTTTTAAAGTAGGCATTGAAGAATACTCGTTTTTTAATATACTATGGGAGAAACAACTAAGCCCAGTCAATGGTAAGTGGTTATGTATTCTGACATTCAATCCCATGTGAAAGCCACTGTGAGATATTTTCTACTGCTACCACAGTCCTCAAGAGGTGTTTAAAAACTAGACATGACAAGAGAATAAAAACTCTAGGGAATTTCAACCCCCAAAGACTTGCCTTCATTTCTCTGAGAATTACATGATGTTGAGAGGCAAGTTTTCAAACAATTTTCTAAAATGTCATTTCTAAGCTATATAGACACATATCCTTTTGGAATGATATCAGCAATTATCTAATGGAAACTTGATGAAATATTCACATGCGGCTTGTTACCTATGCCAAATATGTACATAAATATATATATATATATGTATATTCATTAACATATTTATTTTATAAGGTAATAGAAAGCAGAGAATTAGCCCACAGACTCCCAAAGATATGCAGTAAGTAATAATTGATAAGAGGGAAAGAAAATGTCCAAATATCAATTTTTTCTTACACGTAGAACATACAAAATTTTATCATGAATTGAGAGTAAAGAAAGAAAATGTAATAAGAAATTTAACTCAAATAAGTGATACATCTTAGAAAATAAAATACAGAAAATATGAGGGAAAAGATCTGAAGATAGGAACTCAAATGTATGCACCAGTAGGCTGTGGAGTTAATGCAGTTCTTAAGACCCATTTCCTCAAGAATTTTAAGTGGATCTTTAAAAAAAAAAAAAAATCCCAACTCCAGAAGAAAAACACCCCAAATTCCTTGTTTTTGCATATTTATTCAGATGGTTATTAATGTACTTTTCATCCAGGTAGGATTCGTTTTATGCAACAGATACACGCTGAAAAAATTTTTACTTGATTTGTATCTTTCAGAGCAAAGAATCTTTTATAGGAAAATCCTCAACCAAACTTGCCTGTTTTCCAAGTTTGATAATAGCCTTCTCAAATCAGGACCCATTTGTGCAAATATGTCTCATAGTGCTGCAGTGGATCTGGCAGTGGGGGCTTAGAAGAGTCCACATGAGCCTGTCTGCCTCCATATTCTATACTTACATGGAAAGGTATATTCAACTCATATCTGAGACAGGTATAACAAACACCCATACTCATTCTTTTCACCCCCAAATCTTTTCCTCAGACTTGAGGATTTTTCCCATCAACTGGAGCAAAACAGCCCACACAAAGATTTTAAATTTTACTTACCAACATGAATAATTTTCTTTAAATTCCTGAATTCAGGGAAAACGAAGGGTAAAAGCAATCCCATTTATTAAGGACCTGTTAGCTACTAGAAATTGTGTTTGGCGTTTTATATATGCCATTTAATTCAATCATATCCTTAATCATCTTGAAGAGGAACAGAAGTATTAACCTGTACAAACTAAAAATTCAGCTGTTTGAATTAATCTGATAGCTCATCGTTTTTTAACAATAAATACATTAACATTTTTAAGTGCCTCAAAGCTGGATACAGTTATACTGGAATTATCTCAACTCGCTATCTTTCTCCTGTAGTTTCTAGGTGAGTAGGCATGGGTGGAGGTACTGATTTGATTAATAATGTCTGGCTTTCGGGGCCCCTCTAATGGAATACTCAGCCCCAACACCATCTTCCTCTCCCCATACTCTTCTTCCTACTGCTGATGCTTGTGGACATTCAAGTTCTTTTGTGTTCCCCAGACCCAACTGTACCATCTTGGGTGTTTGCTGCCATTTCTCTACTACACTTACAAATAACATGGACTTTATCAATGCTATCTTGGCTCCCACCTGATCATTCCCAGAGATCTAGGGCTATAGATACCAATCTTGGAGAGAGTGCTTTTCCCACCAGCATATAAATGGTCTATTGCTCTTTCACGCAGGATGTACTTGCTTTTTCAGAGTAAGGAGGGAGAGAGGGTCCCAGACTGTAAGACACTGAGGAGGTGCAAATTGAGGTTGGGGTTGGTGAACCTCTGTTTCTGAAACACCTTTTGCCCCCCTGATTCTAGACTTTCCTAAGGTCCCAGTGGAAGAAAGGCCAATACCAAGGAATTTAGATAATCAGAGCCACAAGCAATAGGCAGGTAGGTGAACTGGCTAAGCCCAGGTAGGCAGGGGCAGTCCCAGCAAATATGGTGAAACATCACAGGACCAAAAAAAAAAAACTATAAGAGAGAAGTTCAGCTGGATGCAGCACACAATAGAGAACTATTGCTGTTTACACAAGAAGTAATAGTGTAATGAAAGTGGTATTATGGAAAGATTCAGGAGGAATGGAGAAAGGCAATTGGAGTCAGAGCTGCCATGACACTGCAAGAATGAAAGCTGGGGTTATGCTGGTGGCAGGGGAAATGGGGGTCCACCCAGAGATATTCTTAATAGGATCATAGCCAGGACCTGTGTGTACAATGGTTATGAGAAATGTTGGAGGGTACTGAGAGACAAATACAACTCCTGAGAATCTTAGCAAGAGAAATGGGAAGATGGGCCACTGACAAAAATGGGAATATGTCAGGTGGTTGTGGTGATGCAGACAGTGGAGAAGAAAATTAGTTTCATTTTAGATGTGAATAGTTTGACATGACAACAGGATACCCAAGAAGAATTCTCACGTTCATTGTCACTGTCCTGGTTCTGGAGCCCACAGAAGTCAGAGGTAGAGATGGGGGGGGGGGGCAGCTATTTCCCAAGAAGAGTCTCAACACAAACTTTTCCAACAGCTATTAAAATTCCTAACCAGGAGTTCCCATCATGGCTCAGGAGAAACAAATCTGACTGGCATCCATGAAGACGCAGGTTTGATCTCTGGCCTCGCTCAGTGGGTTAAGGATGGGATGTTGCCTTGAGCTGTGGTGTAGGCAAGAAGCTACAGCTCTGATTTGACCCCTAGCCTGGGAACCTCCCTATGCTATAGGTGTGGCCCTAAAAAGCAAAAACAATAATAATAAATAATAAAAAAAAATTTTTTAATTCCTAACCAAAATTCACCAAACTCATTCATTTATTGATTTCACAACCACAAAAAGTTAGCTTGCCTTTTCTTATGAAAAAGAAACTGAAGGAAAAAAAAAAAAAAAGGAGTTCCCACTGTGGCACAATGAGTTAAGTACCCAGCTGCAGCAGCTCTGGTCGCTGTGGAGGCACAGGTTTGATGCCCGGTCTGGCACAGTGCGTTAAGGATCTGGCATGGTCACAGCTGGAATGTAGGTCATAGCTGTGGCTCTGATTCATTCCCTGGCCTGGGAACTTCCATATGCCGTGGATGCAGCCACAAAAAAAAAAAAAAAAAAAGGAAGAAGGGAAGGAAAGAAAGGAAGGGGGGGATGAGGAGAAATAGGGTTTTTTTTCTCTTTTGTACTCAAAAAAAAAACTAATCTTCAGAAAATGGTTGAAATCATTCACCACTTTGAAACTTTTACTGAAAAGCTTTGATTTGTTTTAAAAAATATATAAAAATTTCAAAAAAGGGATGATTCCTTTAACATTCCAGACTGTAACTTGATGACATTTTTTTTTTCACAGAGATTCCATTAATTGGTTTTTCTTCATGTTTTATAGTAGCAAAGTCATCACATTGAAGAAACCTTAGGTCATTTCTCAGCTTCCTCTCTAGAGCCCGGAGAACACCTGATGATTATTTCAATCAAACTGATCAGTCACTGAACACATAATCATGAATAATGCAGTAGAGCAATGGATCTATTACTTAATATAGTGCTAACCTTTGATAAGTCTTCTTCCCAGGGAGAGGACTAATACAGTGTCATGGAATAACTTATATCAGGCCCTAGCTCAGAAGTAACATTGTGACTCATGGAATACCTAAGCACATGCAATCAGAAACCACATTACTGGGAAAATAGTTAACCTTTGTGTAGCATTTAAGAGTTTACAAAGTACCTTGATGTTATCTGATGCTCAGAACAACCGAGTGAGAGAAGTATTCTGAACCCAACCTATTTTATAGGTGAAGATTTCCAGGCACAGATGGGAAGCGATTCACCTAAAGCTACCCAGCTGTTAAGTGGTGGAGCTGAGACTGTCCCCCTAAAATCTCTACTCTCTTCGGCACCCACAATTCTCGAGGGGCGGGATCAATATCGATGCCAACAGGCTCTGTCCTCTCGCAGCTACCACGGCCCATCCACACTGTGGCTCCCCTATCTGACTTCCTTGGCCACTCCCATTGGTGACCAGGGGTTCTCACGGGAGGCCCTGTGAGAGGAACATCATAAGCTATCATTTCTAGAGCGAAAATGCTTGTTGTCTCGGGAACCAAATCACAGGCAAGCATTTCTGCAATGCATGCCCATCCTCTCTGTCAGCCAAGGAAGCTGCACATCTGGCAATAACAGGTGCTGTATTTATTCTGTGTAAAATGATTCCTGCCATGTGACAGTTCATGTAAACAGCACACAGAATTCTACCCAATCAAGGATTACTCTTTATTTCAAAATCTTAAAGGAGGCTCGTCTCACCATGAGCTAATTTTGTGAGAGTTCATTTTGCCCATTCAATATTTAGCTTGATTTGAGAAACTATCTGGAATGTTCTTTATTAGGTTTCTCCCTCTCTCCCTCACATAAGTACGCGTGCATGCACACGTGAACGCACACACACACACACACACCAAGACTGCCTATGATGGATAAAAGCAATACTTTAGTTCTATAATCTGCTCTTGAGAACTCCTCATTATGCTTCAATGTCTTCCCTTTGTTTTAAAGGATACTATCGGAGTTCCCGTCGTGGCGCAGTGGTTAACGAATCCGACTAGGAACCATGAGGTGGCGGGTTCGGTCCCTGCCCTTGCTCAGTGGGTTAACGATCCGGCGTTGCCGTGAGCTGTGGTGTAGGCTGCAGACGCGGCTCGGATCCCGCGTTGCTCTGGCGTAGGCCGTGGCTACAGCTCTGATTCAACCCCTAGCCTGGGAACCTCCATATGCCGCGGGAGCGGCCCAAGAAATAGCAACAACAACAACAACAAAAGACAAAAAAAAGAGGATATTATCCTGCATTTGATGCAAGCAATTCAAAGTGTCATTATATAAAACTGACATTTCTTTTATAGCAAAAGTAAGCTCCATCCAATTTAGAACAATATGTCAAGACCTCACTTTAGCAGCTCCATAGTAAATCATTTTGCTGCAATAATCTTTATTTTCATCTCAATTGTTATTTACAAATAACTCTAAGGACCATGTAAAACAAGCTTTTTTAAAAAACTCCAACAAAAGTGACTTGTGACTTGGGAACGACAGAGGAGATATGATTTATAATTGAACATATTTAGGTAACTATACATGTCTGATCACTTTAGACCAATGAAAGCAAACAATGGAGCAGAATGTTTTCCCACTAAATAAAACATTTACCCTAAGATAGTCAAATCTGAGTTTCCCCCCCCCTCATATTAGTCAAAGATAATTTCCCAAAATACTTGGTATTAACAGCATTCTGTAATGAATTGAAATTTTATCACTTAGAATGTATGCTCAAAAGATGTGGGTGGTTTGATAATCAAAATCACACTCTTCAGGGGGACTTGCATCCAGAATCCCAAATTCAATGTATTAATGCACTTGACAATAATTAAAGAGTACTGTAGCAATTTCATCTGAGGCTTCAAACTTAACAAGAAACAAAAGTACCAGGCCTAGTACCATAGGGATTCTAGGCACATTATCCACATAGGGGGTTGTAGGGCTGCCTCAGATTCTAGGATGCCTAGGATTGCAAGAATTCCTAGGACCTGGGACTTTGGGTGCTAAAACTGAAGTCGTCCTGGACAAACCAGATTGGTTTCCCTGGATGCAGGTGGAGGGAAAACCTCCAAATGGAACTGGAGCACACATGTAGAACTTCCTCCTGGGAACGGAGCAAATGTTGCATCCCTAGAGCCAGAGCACAAGGACTAGAGGCCTTGATGCCATGCTTAGTTCAATACAGGAGTATTAAAGCTTTTACTGACCACCCCACTCCACGCTGATGACAAGACTGCTCCCAGAGCAGGAGACAGGCTGATTCTGCAGTCAGGGCACAGACGGCCAAACAACAGAGCTTAGAGCTACATGGGAAGAAGACACCCAGAAGCCCTGACCCCTCAACCAGCTTCTCTTTGTGCTCTTCTGCTAGCCTGCTCCATCAGCTCTTCTTATGCCTTCATTTAAACCCAGATGCACAGAGTTCACATTGTGGCTCGGCAGGTACGGAACCCGACATAGTGTCAGTGAGCATTCAGGTTCCATCCCTGGCCTCACTCTGTGGATTAAGGATCTGGCGGTGCTGGAATCTGTGGCATAGGTCATAGATGTGGCTCGAATCCAGTGCTGCTATGGCTGTGGTGTAGGCCGGCAGGTGCAGCTCCGATTTGACCCACAGTCTGGGAACTTCCATATGCCGCAGGCGCAGCCCTAAAAAGACGAAACAAAGTAAACCCAGATGCACCACTTGAAACGTGAATGCGTGTGGGTAGAGAAGATCTCCCACTGCAACACTGACACAAGGAGATAAGGATGGCACCAGGTTAGAGGGTGTCCCTGCTTTTGTGAGGCCAAAGTCCATACGTGTCACTAAACACCAGAAAACTTCAGACTCAGTTGAAGTTTCTATGACACAAAGTGCTTTTCTCTGGAAGGCAACCCAGAGTTCTTTCCCACTCTCTCCACCAGCAGCCAGAACACACTGCTGCATTTAATTTAACCACTGTTAAGAAACCTTGCCCTGGTGCTTAGGAAATCCTGCTTTCTGTAGAGACAGGAACCTGAGAAGACGACTTGCCGCCTGGGTGGTGGTTGTCAGGGAAGCAGATGTGAGCAGCCCAAAAGGAAAGCAGAAGTGTCAACACTCAGCTCCTCCCACCAAAAGTTTCCTCTCTGGGAACTAAACATTAGTGATGCTCAAAACAGACTGATTTTTCACTAAAGGAGATACATTCCTTCACACATGGTATCATGATTGGGGCATCCATTTTTTCAGCTTGTAAATATAGGATCTCGACTTAACCTCTCTGAGACAAACTTTCAGTCATCTGAAAAGTGGCCAGCGTAGCTCATGATAGCAGGGCTTTTGTGAGCAGTACGTAGATAACACATGTAGAACACTACGTCTGACAGCAGTAGATATTCGATAAGTGTTCATAATTTTCCTTTTTCCCCTGCCCATATCCTGGTCACTCCAATTTGGGGGAAAAAGTTCATTATCACCGTTTATTATCAATCTCCGTAGCAGCATAATGAGAAGTAATTCTGCTGATTGTCTTTCACATTTATCTTTACCTTCAAAATCTAAATGTCTTTTTAAAATACCATCTCTTAGAAATGGATATCTGATAGAGACAACCTGATATTTGTACTTGGAAACTTCTAAGATGCAGTTGGATAACCAATTCATCTCCTCACTTAGGTGTGCCTCTGTCTACACGTTAGCTTGTTTCCACACAAGGATCATTCTATACAGCAAGCTCCATTCTGCCCTCACTGGATTTGACTGTCCTCTAAATAAAACTTAGGATTTTTTTTTAGGTCGAAGGATGCATACTACACTTAAAAAGCTCTGAAATTGATGTTTACTTATATCACCAACATAGCATCAAGTGGAAGATGACAGAGTTCACCACCATTTTTGAACAGTAATAAAAATGACAGAAATCAGTTCTTTCTCTAATAATGTGTACAGGTCAATACAGTCAATAATTCTCCGCCTACCTTGTCCATGTAAAGATTTTCCAAGTCACTAGAAACTAGGATGCATCCTAGGAGCTTGTTGGGAAAAAAGGAGCTGGCCAGGGATGATTGTCCTTAATTTTGATATGTATTCCTGCTGAAAATGAAGAACTATTACCATATGCCTGGGACTAACCCAAAGATTAGTTGAACAGGCACAAATATTCTGTGCTATTGGGACTGTCCCCATGTTGCAGAGAAAGAAACTAAAACTTGGAAAATAGCCAGGGTTGGTAACAGCAGAGATAAGACTTGAACCTGTGTCTGTCTGTCTTCAAAGCAGACTAAACTTTAATGACTAAAGTTTAATGTCTTTAGTCATTAAACTGCATCAGAGAAGAAAAGGAATTTTTCTCCTTTTTGGTAACATCATCATCCTGCCCAAGAAAGATGTTGGACAAGTGAATTTAATATTAAGATTCGAAAACATTCAACGATAAATCATAATGGGTACCTTGGTTTTACCCCCTCAAACTATCCATATACCAAGATGCGTAGCCTGCATTTGCTATGAGCTTCAAGCTCTAGATCATGCTTACGATCCTACAGAAAATAACACTACTATCAAAGAAGTTTTTTCCTCCAAACTAACTTCTTAAACTTGACGGAAGTAACTTAAGCAAATGTCCTTTAATGTTCTCTTCATTGTGGCTGGGGAAAAAAAAAATTTTTTTAAGCTCTGAGTTTTACTCACTTCAAAAACCAAATCTCAAAAGATTTGAAAAAAAAATGTTCTCATTTTCAACTCAACTTTCAAAGGTTTTTAATGGTTAATTTGATATCCTGGAGTATTCAGCAATATCCCTTAATGAGCTAAAAACTGGACTTTTTTCTTCCAGACTTAGTTTCCAGATAATGATTTAAGACCACCTCATCCTGTCTTCTTTGTGCACTGATGTCATTAGGCTCAGTCAAAGTCAAGGATGAAGGTGAACAGATATTAATTTAAGACCATTTAGAGCTACATTTTCTGCATCAGCCACAACAAGCCTCCTTTATTAGCCCCTGACGGGGCCTTCATTAGTTGGAACAGATCAAAAGCTAGGAGGAAACAACCCTGCCTGGCAACTCAGACCTCTTTCCTACTTCTCTTCATGTCTGTAGAGGTCATTTCAGAGATCATGGGAAACGCTGTAACTTAAAAGAGAATGTTGTCTCTGAATGTAAATCAAATTAATAGATTAAAAATATGACGACAGTTGAGATTCATGGTTGACTTTTTCTATATCTTTTTTTTCTTGGGGCAGAAATAAATCACGTTGGCCTGCTCTCTGTTCAAGATATTTCAAGTTGACTATCAGATCTCACAAGTGAAACTAAGTATGGTAAAAATAGGAATATTTGTCTTTCTGTTCAGGATTGCTCCCTCTCTGTCCGCACATACCTAGCTTTGCCATGAGTGGGAAGCCACTCTCTTGACTGCCAATAAATATCTCCTGAATTCATCAATTTCTCTCCCCTCCCATCAATGGCTCAGCTGCTTTTTTTCTTAATTTTGGCTACACCCGCAGCATGTGGAAGTTCCTGGGCCAGGCACTGAACCCACACCACAGGCTGTGTCAGAGTCACAGCCATGACAACACAGATCCCTAACACTGCAAGGGAACCCCTGTTGGCTCAGTTCTTAAGACGTTTTCAGTGCTGCCTCTCTGCCCATCAAAATGTAGTGAGGCTTACACTCTCTTCACATGGCTTTCACCTAACTTCCCCCGTTCTGCCCACAGTATCCCTGCCTCTCCATCCATGCCCACCTGCTCAATACCTGGTTCCCTCAAGTATCACCCTGTAGAGTCTACCCAACCAACCCTCTAGGCTTAGGCAAGCATTCTCCTTCCTTCATTGCCATTACACTTGAATCTGAACATCTCAAAAGGCTCTCCCTGGCTGAAGAGGCATTTTATTTGCATTTGACCAAGCCACTTCCTTCACAGCCACAAAGAGTCCTTGTCTGCTCATCTCTTCCAACAAGATGCTTTGAGGGTGCTAACATATTTCCCAGAAGTTTCCCATCCTCTGTAGAATCAAATGCACTTCCCTAAGTTTGGCAACTAGGTCTCTCCAAGGTCTCCCTGGGTTTATGGATCCCCCACCCCCACTCACTGATCTTCTTTCCTCAGAAAACTTTCAGCTTTTATATCTGCATCGTTTGTTCTGGAATCAAATTATATGCTTCTTTGTACTGTTTCATAAGGATTTTATGTGTTTCTTGCCTGTCCTACTTACTAAATGCTGAATCCTTTTACCATATTTCTTTTGTAGCTCCTGGCTCAACACCACACATATCATAGATACTCAACAAATGATTATTAATTCAGCAAGGTTGAATGAATGAATGAATAAAATATACTGCTACCCTGAAACATAAAGGAACACAAAGAATGTTTCATAGAGAGGTAAAAAGTACAAATGAAAGTAGAAATCTCTAGGTGTTTTTGCAGCCCACATTTTAAATCTTAAACATTATTTTTAAGCAGGTCTTGAAAGAAGGGCGAGATAAGGTCAGATGCTGTTCTAGCTTCTTTCTTTTATTTTAGCAGGGGACCAAGAGAGGTGACGCTAGCCCACCGATTGCTTGCAAATCAACCATCCTTTCTTTTTTCTTTCTTCTTCTGGCTTCAAAAAGTAGTATTCTATAGAGACAGCTCTGAGAAGAGGAGAGGGAAGGTGAAGGGGGAATGAGGAGAGAGAAGTCAGTCATTCATCACTGCCACAGCTGGAGGAAGGCAGCCTTCCTCTGCCCAGAAGGCAGGAAAAAATATCACTGCCTTCCAGGCCACGGAGGGCACCTTTGCAGGGGGCAACACTTCCAGGGACTGGAGGGACCTCGGAGGGGAGAAATCACGTAACATCTAAAGAGGGCCACAAAATGCCTTCAGGGTGGAAGCAAAATTCCCCTGGGTTCGTTTGACCACATGAACAGGAAGAACAGAGGAATGGACCACGACTGTAACAGGGGCAGATGAGTAAGCACAGAGGAAGGTCGTCTACATCCCATCAGTGAAAACCCTTAGGATGGCTGTTCCAAATGTTTACAACGGTACAGAGTTTCAAGCAGATGAACACTTTCAAAGGGCTCCCGGGGTTGCTGTTAGCTTGGAAATTTCCACTTATTCTTTCAGGACAGGCAAAAGTACGGGCCTGGGAACTTATTCTGTCTGATTGCCTAGGCTGGTTGGCTTGGTTTTCCCAAAGTCTATGCAACTAAAGCTGAGCCAGGAAAGATTGGTTTTAGTAGAAGCAGCATAAAAGCTTTTGACTTCAGGCTTTATGAGCTACCCTGGCTCTTGGCAGTCATGGGGAAGGGGAAACGCACTAGATCAGGGACATGAGGAAAGACCCAGCCCAGATTCTTGAGCATGAAGTCTCCCTCACACATTTTTGTGCACGTGGTAAGACTGCGCTCCTACAACTAGACAGAAAATCCTATTCAGTATGAGTCCCTGATTCTTAAAGAATTTGAAGTTTCTTTAACACTTTTTTGTCCTTGAAAAGAAAAGCCTTCTGCAGATAGGACTGTAACTATAATAAAACCTTAGGTAACCAAAGGAGTATGCTTTCATTTAACTTGTGCTTTCAGGACTATAGACATTTAGTAACTCTGGAATGTTTCCTGTACAAATTGCTGTAATGGTTTTGGTTTAATAAGACTTGGAAATGCAAGTAGTTGCTACTGATAAGCCCAGATGGCAATACAATAGTATGCTGATTAATCTGATATTCCAAACAATATTGGGCTTTTTTAATAATAGAAGGTAGCAATAAAATAGTATGCTGATTAATTGTAATCCAGAGTGCAGACACCATTAGTGGCGTAGGGGGAGGCTTTGGGGATGTCAATGTAAAACTCAGCCTTTTTGCCATTTATGAAAATTTAATTCCACATCGTCCATATTTTACATTTCCAATTCTCATTCACGCATCACATCTAAGCATGAAATTGTGTGATATAGGCAAAGCGCAAGGACAGCAGAGGGTCACAGATGTGTGTGTTGGAAGGGAATGAGGCAGAGTCTTGCTCCTCCTCTGGGGACACAGCTTCTGGGATGTCCCCACTTGCCCTGTTCTGGGAGGTGATCCTCAGTTTTATATGCCCAGCAACTTTGTTAAGCACCTGGGAACTGGCACATACTAACCAGTGCTCACACACGTCACTATTATTGGAAATGAAAAGATGACTTTGAGATCTGCTTCCTGAGACAACAGAAAGCATCCTTCCCCGTTTCACAAGTTACCCTGCCTGCCCACAGAGCCATCAGGTTCCATCCAGTCCACTGGCCCTCTCCTAACAGGGCTGGAGAGACACTAACTGCCTTCTACATGTTCTCCTCCCTCCTTTTAAACAGGGACCAATTCCATCTTCTGTGGGCACCTTTCTTCTCTTGAATGGCAGTGCCTGCAACCCTGCCATAGTTTTGAATCCACTGACACAGTCAAGCTCTAAGACTATACTCTGATCTCTTGGTTGGAAATTCTGGAATTCTGGATACTCTTCAGGTTCTCGTCAGTGTCCCAATTACACACACTCCCCCACTTGCGGTGTTCCAACCTCCTCCTTCATGTATTCTTCGTGTATTTAGCCATACCTAATGTAGGGGTCCCTACTTATTTTGTATGAAGGCTGATTTTATTTTCCCAAGATTGCTGGGGTAGGAAACACTGCCCAGAGTCAAGTTGCAGGAAAGATCTAAGGGGCAGAGGTGGGAAATGGAAAGGTGGAATTTTACATTTTCACCAGATAAGGTTTAAGCTCATTCTATAGGTTGCCAAGCTATAGACTGTGGACCCCAATAAGGGAAATTATGGGCAACAGATATTTTTTCCACAGTACAATGCAGTATTACTTGGAGTTAAGGCTTAAATCCAATAGAACTGGATATCCCCTCCGATGATACAGTTAATGGGCCACCCTCCACAACAGTGGCTATACCAGTAGTTTAATGAAGCGAAATGAATGGATTAAAATAAAATTGGTGGAAATACAGTAATCTATTTCTGGAAAAATGCATCCATGTATCATTTTTGCTGGAAAGCAATGGGGAAAGGGGTATGATAACAACAGAAAAAAAAAATACATAAATAGGATTATTTTGTCTCATTGTCTATGAGACAAATCTACATTCTTAGGTTTTAGGTGGAATAAGGCGGAACAGGGGTAGCAGTGGCCTATAGAACCTGCCAAGAACACATGGAATCTAGTGTATGAACATAGTATTGTCCTGTTTTTGAAGCAGTTGCCAAGGGGACTCTTCCCCTTGTTGGGGGAGGGGAGGCAGGCATGCAAACATGGTCTGGATTGGGCCAGTCGTATGATCCTAAATAAGAGAGGGCAGTAATAATAATAATAATAACCCACTCACTCACACCTATCTCTCAAGCTCCCACTGGAGTTCACATTGAAATGGGCAGCACAGCTCCTTATTCATCTTTATACAACCCAAAAGCACCTGGCAGAAGGCCTTACACAGAGAAAAGTGCTAGGATATTTACTGAATTGGATTATACGGTGGTAAATACCATACTTTAAAAGTGTTAAAAGACTGTTTGATACACTTAGTCTAGTCAAAAACATTGTATTTAAGAGACAGAAGCTTGGAAAAGGTGGTTAGTAGAAAGCCAGTTTGGCTAACAGACAGTTTGAGTGTCTTACAGCTGCATTAAAAGCAGAAACTGGTAAACAACTTCCCATAGTGTGGCAGAGGATTCATTAAGACAGCTCTGAGTCTCAAAGAAAGATGGAAATGCTGAAAGAAACCAAAAATAAAGGCAATTTGACTTTTTAAAAAATGAACAACTTTTCTTTTTTTTTTTTTGTAGAGCAGTTTTAGGCTCACAGCAAATCTGAGCAGGAAGTGCAACGATTCCTCATATGTCCCTGCCCCTCCCCCACATGCACAGCCTTCCCCATTGTCAATATCTCCCATCAGAGTGGTGCTTTGGTTACACTTGTATCTATACTGACACGTCATCACCCAAAGTCTACAGTTTACATTCAGGTACCTTCTTGGTGTTGTACTTTGGGTTTAGACAAATTTATAAAGACATGCATCTACCACTAAGATATCCTACAGAGCAGCTTCACTGCCCTAAAAAATCCTCTGTACTCTGTGCTCAAATAGACAGGAACAGAAATCCTCTATTTCTGTTCAGACCCATCTTGAAAGCAGAGCAAACAGAGAACAGGAGGAAAAGGCCAGTTTTGAGTCATCATTATCAACAATGAATAGAGAGTAAAAGGGGTGTGGCTTCAAGCCCAGGAAAACAGAGTCCAAAAGGTTGACTGGGTTCTGGAACCCAGCCTGCTGCTTTCTTCTCCTCTGTTCCTCCTGGTTCCTCCAGTGACAACACCCAGATTTGAATGTCCTTCAAGGAGTCCCTAAAGAGCAAGATCTGGGAGGACCTGGTGGCTGACGGAAACCTCAGGCTATAATGGGGGTCCTTCACTCCAGGCTTGGCCATCACATCCATCCCACTCTAGGGCTGGTATTAGTTGAGCTGGTCTGGCTCAAGTACTATAAACAAATGTCCTATCCAAGAGGAAAAGTGGAGGGTTTTTATGGATTCATAGGATGTTAGGCAGGAAGGTCTATGGTTAGACAACTTATACCAATTGAGGTCTTTAAAGAGAAAAAAACTAAAGTCCAAAGGGATGAAATGATTCCTTAGGGTCACAAAGAGAGTTAGAGGGTAAACCAAGGACAGAAACCTTGTCTCCCAACTCCCTGTCAAGTACTTCAATCACTATCCACACATTGTATGGATGTGCTATTCTCCTTTCAGACAAACTCTGTTATTCTACAGCATTCTCTGTCCATACTATTTTCCCAGAGAAAATCTTTTTTTTTTTTTACTTTAATGATTTTTATTTTTCTGTATTATAGCTGGTTTACAGTGCTCTGTCAATTTTCTGCTGTACGGCAATGTGACCCAGTCACACATACATATATACATTCTTTTTTCTCACATTATCATGCTCCATCATAAGTGACTAGATATAGTTCCCAGTGCTGTACAGCAGGATCTCATTGTTTATCCTTTCCAAAGACAATAGTTTACATCTATTAACCCCAAATTCCCAGTCCATCCAACTCCCTCCCGCCCCCCTTGGCAACCACAAATCTGTTGTCCAAGTCCATGCTTTTCTTTTCCATGGAAAGGTTCATTTGCACCGTATATTAGATTCCAGATATAAGTGATATCATATGGTATTTGTCTTTCTCTTTTTGACTTACTTCACTTAGTATGAGAGTCTCTAGGTCCACCCATGTTGCTGCAAATGACACTATTTTGTTTTTTTTATGGCTGAGTAGTATTCCATTGTGTATATATACCACATCTTCTTAATCCACTCATCTGTTAATGGATATTTAGGTTGTTCCCACGTCTTGGCTATTTTCCCAGAGAAAATCTTTAAAGGAGTATGTGCAGGTATGCGTGTAAGTGTGAGCGGGGCACTTGTTCTGAAACAAGAGTACACAGAGGTCTTGGGAGTGCCCACGTGCTCACTCTGGCCCCCTGATGTTCTCCCAGGCAAATGCCAGGGTTTTTCCTAAGTATTCATACTCTTACTGGGGCATTCTCCCATACAGCCCAGATCTCAGCCAGATGTGCTCATTCCCCCGTAGGATCTAAACTGGACTAGTCTAAACTTCCATTTCATTCTCTGAGGACCTTCATGGACCTTCCCCAAACTGCTGTGATTTCCAGAGCAAGTTCTAGCCTTGTGGTTACTTTTGATCCTAACTTCTTTCCTAACAAATAGCTCCAGTTATGGATTAACTACGAAGGCAAATGTGACATTCTCTGTTCTACATTGTATGTGGAAGTCAAACCGATTTCAAAAACTCCCACCAAAAGCAAAACCACTCACTGAAGATGACCATGTGCCAGAAGCTTTGTGTGAGGCCACTTACACTGAAACAATTCAAACTACCTCAAACTGGCCAGCAGACATGCCCATTTTTAAAAGTGCTCCCCTTCAGTGATTTTTTTACTAGCCAGGTAAACCTAACTTTTGCCATCTCCCTGACTCTTCTTTCCTCTTCTTTCTCATTGTCTTTTTCTCCCTTCCTTCTCTTTTTAGGATTGCTTGGGATTCTGTATTCTTCTCAGTCTACTATCTACAGCAGTGATTCTCAACTGGGGTGATTTTTCCCCCAAGGGACATTCAACAATGTCTAGAGACATTTTTGGTCATCATGAATGGAGGGTGCAA
The DNA here is from genome assembly GCF_016906955.1 of Phacochoerus africanus. Lineage (NCBI taxonomy): Eukaryota > Metazoa > Chordata > Mammalia > Artiodactyla > Suidae > Phacochoerus > Phacochoerus africanus. Next base: position 21,092,702 of record NC_062559.1, on the reverse strand, counting down.
CTGGTGTCTATTAGGTAGATATCTGCTGCTAAACACCCCACAATGCACAGGAAGGCTCCCTGAACAACCAATTATCTAGCCTCCAATGCCATGGAGTCAAGAAACCTTTATCTAAAGAAACTTGGTTGTTGCAAACTCTATTTTCAAAGGCTTATCCAAATTCCTTCTGTCCACCTTAAAAAGTGGCTGTCATGTTCTTACTTTGGTTACACTAACAAGATCCAGAAGAAACATCACCTGCTCTTGCAGCCTTCCTGGACCCCTGTTTCCTCTCCTCCATCAGTGTCTTCACAGCATTTCTACACACCACCATTCTGTTATCCAACCATTTCATTAGACTCCAGCTGCCCAGTAGCATAGATCAATTTCTTTTAGCGCCCCAGCACAGACTCTGGTGTCAAATAGACATTTATTAATGTTTGAAGAATTTTATTCAGTGTTCAATGAGCAGCTGCCCCATCTCAGTACAAAGCCTGACAGTACGGCAGAAACTGTATTGGCAGCAGAGGGCAATCAGAACTTCCTTCAGGCAGAGAAGGCACGTGTGCCCCGGGAATGACTATACGATGATGCAAAGCATAGCCTTAGTTGGAAAGACCACACATTGGTCCTCTTAGTGAAAAGATCCAAGATGACTGAGTATAGCTCTCAGAAGCACCCACAGTCAACAGAGGATTATCAACCATACAAAATTGTTGCCATTCCAATTTTCAGTGATGGCTTCATAGCTTGCAATTTGCATTGCAATCAGGACTATTTTAAAGGAAGAGGTGTAACAGCCTATCTAAATATTGCTAAAGCACACATAAATGCCCATTTTTCCTGACTGAGTAATGATAAGTGATACAATTATTTTAGAATTAGCAGTCATTTTCCAAGGCTTTATGAGTAGTTCATGAAGAAATGGAATTTCAAATGGTAACTTCTAGATAAACAATTGGTTAGTGAAAAAGGGGGAAAAAATGATGCCCACATAAAGGAAAGGCATGACCGAAAGAACTGGGAAATTTCATATCACGTTTCTTATCAACCATTTTGATCTCACCTTCCAAATATTATTACACCAAGTTATCCATCCACGGCAAATACAGCTTAAGTGTTATGCCACATCACTTCTATTTTTTTAAAGGGTCAGTGGCAAATTTTGATGCTCTCTACGGATAAGATCCTTCATAAATTTGTTTATTCAGAGATAAAGTAAATACAAAGGGAAGACAGTGGAGAGGCAAAACAAAGGGAGGCAGAAACCATCTGGACTTTGTGTGGCTACATCCCTGCCAAAGGGAATGACTTTCTGCCGAATGTCCAATTACTAATCACCCTTCCTCTTGTTTCGGCCTCAGGCCACTCCCCTGAAGCAGATCCTGCTTATTTGTGAACCCAACAACTAGTTCCCCTGTCCTCCCTGCTGGTGGACTATTCAGGTAGCAATGGCCACTTGCCTCAGGGCACATAGGCCCCTCCCCTACCCCACTAGTTTATCTTGGTTTAGTTAGTCTAACTCAGAATATCTTATTTCCCCCTCATGATTTCTTTTTTTAAGTTTTATTATAGTTGATTTACAAAGTTGTAATACTTTCTGCTGTACAACAAAGTGACTCAGTCATACATATACACATATCCATTCTCTTTCAGATTCTTTTCCCACATAGATTATCACAGAATACTTGGTAGAGTTCTCTGTTCTATACAGCAGGTCCCCATTGGCCAATCATTCCATATACCTCAGTGTGCATACGCCAATCTCAACCCCAGTCTATCCCTCCTATCCCCCCGTCATGAAATCTTTGTACACATTTTTTACTCAAATACTCCCCAAACTCTTCCATAATACTTTAATATCACAGATAGACTGTACATCTGATTATGTAGCCTTTTGAAGGACAAGGAACCACTATAACATCTAAGTTTTTTTGTCCCCGTGGCAGGCAGAATAATGGTCCTCTATGCATTTTCACATCCTAATCTCTGGATACTATAAATATCTAGCAAAGAGGAAATAAGGTTGCAGATGGAATTAATGTTGCTATTCTGCTGAATTTGAGATGGGGATATTATCCTGAATTATTCTGGCACACCCAATATAATTACAAAGTTCCCTAAGGGGGTGAGGAGGTGGGAAGGAGGCAGAAGACGAGAAAGAGAGAGGGCATCAGGAAAAGACTCAAGTGGTCATTGCTGGCTTTAAAGATGGACTAAGGGGGCCATGAGCCAAAGGATGCAGGCAGCCTCTAGATGAGGGAAAAGGCAAGAAAGTAGATTCTTTCCTACAGCCTCTACGAAGAATGCAACCCTGTAAACACCTTAATCATGGATCAGTGAGACACATTTTGAGCTTCTAACATCTAGAACTGTAAGGTAATAAATCTGTGTTATTTTTAAACCCCTAAGTTTGTGGCACTTTCTCATAACAGCATAAGAAACCCACCCTCTCCTCATCCCAAACCAATATTTGTCCCTATGGTGGCAATTCTGCTACCACTGAGCATCACAGTCTGAATCTATCATTATATTTCCATTTTCCTACTGATTTAGAACTACGCTTGTGACACAATTCTGGCCCAAAAAAAAAAAAAGAAAAAATGATTGAGGGGAGAGGAAGTCTTCTGGAGGTTTCTGAGAATTTTTGCTCTTAAAACATGGAGATATTCATAAACAGGAATGTCCTTTTGTTTCTCTCTCTGAGGATGTTGTCATCTCTCTCTGATACCTGGACCTGTTACCATGAGACAACTTAGGGCAAAAAGATGAAGAAAAACCCCACCTGCTAAAGACAGCAGGGCAGGAAAGCAGAAAGAAGCAAAGTCCTTGCTGCCTTGCTTAGGCATTGACATAACCAACCGTGGAACTGAGATACCTCCAACCTTCTTGTTATGGAGAAAGAAAAATGCTCTTGAAGCCAGTTTTGGATCGGCTCCAAGTCTTGCTTGTCAAAAGCAGCCTTAGAACCTTTACCAGAAATGAACTCATTCTGTAAGCAAAAAACACCCACCACAAGGTATCCCCTCATTAGCTGAAATTTAATGCGGTAAACAGAAATATTTAAAGTAAAAGATCATTTCAGTCAGATTATAAGATTGAGATGCTAATTAAAGATGCTCAGCAGACAGTCGAAAAAACAAAATAAAACCTAGAATAGCATGGAAGGTCTTTTTGGGGAGCTAGCTTCTGCCCATAGTCCCAGCCTATTCTCTCTTCCTTATTCCACCCCCCCACCAGCCCCTACCCTACACTCCAGGTGGCCTGTACCCTAGTCACCCTGGATGACTTTCCATTGTAAATACGTGCCTCTCAGTTCTTTCGCAACTGTGTGAGATGGTCCCTAGAGCCCTTTTTCCCACTAATGCGTTCTCGTTCTTCACAATTCAACTCATACTAGCTTCATGGAACCAACCCTGGCATCACCCCTACCCAGAGAGAATTAAACATTAGTGATCCTGCTTTACCTGTGTTCCCACTGCATCTTGGGCACATCTTCATTTGCCCTTTATAAATTATTGGGACAGCTGTTTTTTGACTCAACATCTGCCTCTCCATCCACCACTAACCTGGGCTCTGAAGCCAAAACCTGTGGTCTTCTTATGTAACGCCTGCACTTAGTTCTGTGCCTGGCCCAGAATGGGAGGGAGGGGGAGGAGGAGAAAGAGAGGGAGGATGAATATGAATGAGAGAGCTTGGAGCTTGAATGAGACAAAGACCCAGGATATCATTTGGGGCATCGTCAACACACAGATGATGGCTGAAAGTGAAAGCTTGGACAAAACTGCCAAGAACAGATCCTTCAGAAGCATTACCACTGGGGTGGGAGGAGGGCAAGGCGCCAATAAACGTAGTAGAAGGAGCCCTGACTGCTGTTAAAGAAGACACTTTCCAGAAGAAGGTATCAGCTACAGTGGAAGATGTGGGGCGGGGGGCGGGGGGGGGGGTGTCAAGAAGGAGAGGGCTGGTAAAGGCCTTGAACTTGGCCTCTAAGATACAGCCTCCAAGAGAGTAGTTTCAGTAGAAGGAGTAGGAAAGAGGCTGAACGGCAGGGGATAAGAGAAGAGGAAACAAAGAATCCGTGTGTCCACACTGACCACACCTACACGTGCCCGTGGCTGGACCAGACCGGAAAAGAAAGAGAACAAAATACATGACTCGTTGTCTTCCTTTGTTCTACATTCATACAGGCTAATAAGCCTGAAAACACTTTTATTTTTTTAAAAATTCTAATGCCTTCGCAGGTTTTGGTCCATTTAAGAAAAAGCCCTTTAAGGATTGTACCAAACTAGCCACCAGATGGCTAACCTGCACTTGGCTACACAAAGAAGGGTATAAAATACCATTCACTCTGCAGGCACTGTCTTGGCAGCTTGGAGATGGGCGACATGGCAAGGTTTAGGGGGGACCCCTTTGCTCCAAGAGAAAGGGCCCAAGACGAGGGCCAGGACGCAGGAGTCCTGGTACTAGATTTTCCACTAGCTCATCCTATGACCTTATCTAAGTCAGTCACATGTCTCCAGGCCTCAGTTCTTCCCCTTGCTAACCTGCTGTGTTTGTCTGACCCTACTCACTGATACTGGGAGGTAATTCAACCATTCAATGACTATTTGCCTATTAGTTCAATAAGCAAAGCTTTAAGCTAAGAGGCTAATTCTTCTAATGGAAAACTCTGATCCCTATTATCACATAAATCCCTCCTGGGAAAGGTAACAATCTGAGCTGTTATTAGTCATTAACACTAATGTGTAAATGTTTCCTTGGTTATAATAACGGCAAACATTTCTTAAGAGCTTACTGCTGGCTAGACCCTAAGCTTAAAACGTTACGTGCATTTTCTCTTTTAATCATCCCAAGAACAAGACAAGTGAAGGCTATCGTTATTCTCAGTTTCCAAATGAGGCAAGTTGGGCTTGAAGAAATCACTTGCCTAACCTCGCACAGTGAGATCCCTGGGTACTGGCCCAGACAGGATTTGGAGCCATGCAGGGTAGCCCCGAAGCCTGTTGTACAGTCACGGCTCTGCAAAGAAACAGAACCAGTAGGATGTATAAACACATAAAGAGAAATATTTTAAGAAACTGGCTCCTGCATAAAGGAAGCTGGCAAATCCAAAATCTGCAGGGTGGGCCGGCAGGCTAGAGATCCCTGAAGGCGCCCCCAGGGGTGCAGTTCAAGTCTGAAGACTGTCTGCTGCAGAATTCCCCCTCGCTTGGGGAAAGCAAATCTTTTGTTGTATTCAGGCCTTCGACTGATTGGGTGAGGCCCACCCACATTAGGGCAAGCAATTTCCTTTACTCAAAGTCTACTGATTAAAGTATCAGTCACATTAAAAACAAACAAACAAACGAAACTCAGAGAAACATCCACCATGACATTTGACCATATATTTGGACATCATGGCCCAGCTAAGGTGACGCATAAAATTGACCATCATACCTATGCCCTTAACAGAATGGGGTACTTATGATTTTAAAATTATTAGTTCGCTCTAAAGCATCCCCTTTTGTTTTTTGTGTTTGGGTTAATAACAGAATTCCCTACCTAGCCGTCCAAACCAAGAGTTTGCAAGCTATCCCTGACTCTTTCTTCCTCCTCACTCTGTACATCCAATTGCTTGCAAAGACCTATCGATTCTACTTCCTAACAGTGCTCCTATTCGTCACCTCACCTCCATCCTCACTACCACAGCTTTATTTAAGACCCTGTCACTTGTTGCCTGGACTATTGCAATAACCCACTAACTCATCTTGCTGTCTACAGATGGATTGACTCTCTCCATCCATTTTTCAACCTACTGTCAGAGGGCTCTTCAGGAAACACAAATCTGGTCATGCTGCTGCCCTATTTTAAACCCTTCAATAGCCCTATCTCCTTAGTTTGGTGAAAAGGTCCTTTACTATCCTGTCCTCATTTATTTTCCAGTCTCATCTCCTGCCATCCCTCCAACAACCAACCACATTCATTGCACACTTCCCCTTACAAAAATGTCGGTACTCCCTTAAAATTGCCAAGCCCTTTCTTGGTTCTAAACTTTTGCAAGTGCTATTCTCCTCTGCCTCAAAAGCCAGTCTCCTTTCTCCCTGAACCGGTACAAAATCATCATTTTGGGACAGTGTTTCCCAAGATCTGGGCAAAATAAAGCTTTCATATCATATCTGCCCTTCCGGAGCCTCAGCAGAGAATTCACCAACCACTGAAAGTAACTTCCCCTCTAGAATGTAAATTCCTGGAGGCAGCGCTGTGTTCTGTTCATTTTGGTAATACAAACACTTAACAACATAGTACCTGGATATATGAGACCAGGTACTTTATAAAAAGTTTGAGGGAGTTCCCTTCATGGCTCAGCAGTTAACAAACCCAACTAGGATCCATGAGGATGCAGGTTTGATCCCTGGCCTCACTCAGTGGGTTAAGGATCCAGCGTTGCCATGAGCTGTGCTGTAGGTCGCAGACGCAGCTCGGATAGGGCACTGCTGTGGCTGTGGTGTAGGCTGGCAGCTATTGCTCTGATTTGACCCCTAGCCTGGGAAATTCCATATGCCACAAGTACAGCCCTAAAAAGAAAAACAAAAAATTGAGACCTTAGCAGAAATATGACTTTCTAAGAGGCGACATTTGTGGTGTGCCCCCCTCGCTTGGTGAAAAAAGTGCCTATCACCTCATAATGTAATACAGAGCCCAGAAATCACTGAAGGTACCTAGGAATAGCCAGAAGCCCCATTTTTCCTTGGGAAATATTCAAACATCTTTGTTTGTTTTTCAAGGGTTAAAAAAAAATGTTTCCCAACCTCTAGGGAGAATCGATAACCAAAGAAGAAATGATAGCTAGAACAATGAAAAAGCGCAAAGGTTGAGCTGCAACAAAAGGATCTTCAGACACAACAGATTAGGGGGTGGATTCTTTTCAGGAGACTGGCTGAGCTGTCATCTTGCTGTCTCCAGCCGCTGTACACGTGAGTATCTGAACTATGAGAGTACAGCCTGGAGAAATCGAGTGTACGCTAGACCATGTTTGTTACAGTAAATAAGAAATGAAACCACAAATCTTGTGCATCACAGAGAAGACATGCTTTACTGCTCACAGTGAACACAAGACCATCAATAATCTGGGGGATGTGAGGTTGTAAGAAGCCTTATATCTGATATGTCATTAAGACAAAGCCATGTCATAATTTTGTGAAATCTACACAAAGGAGGAGGTGGCAATTGTTGAGGGAGACAGTGATGCCAAGCTCCAATTGCCTCGATCAAGCCTGAGGGATTTAAGAAGTGTTTCTGTCCCTTTACTCACTGACTCCTCCTGGTCCCTGTTTAGGAACTGCAGCTACCGAAGGCTAGTGAAGGAAATACCACAGTTCCGATGACAAAGACATTCCAACCATTGAGTGTTTCAGGGTAAGAATGGAGTAACCAATCTTTATCACCTTGAAGCTGGAAAAGGCATGGGACAAAACAATGTATACCGGGAATGCTGGGAAGCCAGAGACACAAATCCCGTCAATGGAGCAGCTCCTTCTTGAGCATAAAGTTGAAATGAAGGCAAAACAAAGCACGTATGTCGAAAGAAATAAACAAATGTTCATTTTTATAATTGAGAATTTCAAAGCAATCTTGTGCATTTATCGGTGAAAACCTTTACCTCTGAAGCACATAACATTTGAAATGCTAACATCTGTCTCCCTGGTCTCCAGGTCTCCACCCACATGCACCCCCTCTTCCTTCAGCCCCTGGGCCAGCGCTTTCCCCTGAGAATCCCCCTGCTTATAATGTCCCTGGTAGGAACTGATCGCCTTGTCCTCTGCACGCACACAGCTCATGACCTGTACTTCTATGGAGCAATGATTTTCTCTCATCTTGGTTCTAAGCAACTGGAAGGTAACGGTCACATCACCTCCATCTTTGCAATGGGACCCAGCGCCTATCACAACGTCTGGCCCTCAATGAGTGCAGGACAGCTAATCCAGTGTGACCTTAGGCTGGCTCCTGTTGTTGCAGAAAGAAAAGAAACCAGAGTTCTGCTCCTGTTCCACCTTCATTAATCAAGTCCTACCTCCAACTTTTTGTTTACAAGCAAGGGAAAGAAAAGCTGAACTCACAAGTTCATGCTGCTGCGATCAAGACCCAAAGCATATGTTGGCCCACATGGAGGGCCCAATGCCAAAAGCCAGGGAGGAAACCCAAGTTTCTCCAAGGAAAAATACAAGTGGGAAACTGAGGAGAAAACACCCTCCATCAAGGACAGCAACTGCAGCCAATCGGCCGGCGCTTTGGTAACCGCCACAGAAGGTCAAAGCAGAGATAGGCAGCTGGGACGGGCGGAGAAGGGTCACAAAGGGGCCGTGGGGAAGCAGGCAGCCATCGCCCCCACTGCCTCTCCGCAGCAGGGTTCCAGCCCAACGCATCTCCAAGCTGCAGCAGGGGAAAAACCCCCAGTTTGGCTGAAATTTGGTTTTATTTCACGGGGCTGGCCATTTTAATAACAAAAATGAGACTTCATACACTTAGAAGTGATTAAAGGACTGGATATGAAGCCAAGCTTTCCTCTGGTGTCGGAGGGGGCGGGAGCTAGACCATCACATGTAAAGAAGCAGTAGGAAGAAAAAAAAAATAAGAATATTGCTTAAAATAAAGAAGCTGCATTTTAAAAATAAATAAGCAGTGCTGTGAAGTATACTCAACATGCTGATTACGTGTTTAAAGTCAGTTCTCAATAGTAGGGCTTTCCCAGAATGCCTTTCTCCCTTTAAGACACATAGAACACATAGGCCCCCAAGCGTTCTCACAGTCCTACAAGGAATCCTCTTCCCCCACCTTTTTCTGGCCACACCCACGGCATATGGAAGTTCCCCAGGCCAGGGATGGACTCCGAGCCCTAACTATGACCTACACCACAGCTGCAGCAAGGCCAGATCCTTAACCCACTACACCAGGCCAGGGATCGAACCCACACTTCCACAGAGACAACACCACGTCCTTAACCCATTGCACCATGGGGGCAAATGCTCCCCTCCCTTTTTAACTGAAGAAATGAAAAATTCATTGACTTAGAAACCATACAAAGAATTAAACCTATTCTTTGAAAATAGAGAATTCAGCCATGTTTAAAACAGCCAAACAAAATACTCCACTTCTTTCCTTATGACCTGGGCTCCTCCGATGGCTGTCCAGGCAGCTAGTGGACAGAACTGGCCCCTGGCTGAGAAGGCAGCTCTTTGGCCTCGGTGTGACCTGTGCTATTTTCACAGACCGGACTCCAGTGGTGGTGGCCAGAGTCTGCATCTCGCTACAGATGACTGCAGAGGAGAGAGACGTGGCCATCATCAGTGAGCGTGAAGGCCCTGGCTGAAGGCTTCTGGCTCCCAACACACTGGGCTGAGACAGCAGAACAGAAGGCAGAGCCTTTTCAAAGTGGAGGAGAACACCCAACGGAAGACTTTTCTTATCCCTAAAACTGCTTTGCTTGTTATCATTTAGATGCAGGCCAAAACGATTTTTGACAAATACTATGATTCATGCTTACGTTGAAAACCTATTTTTCAGGGACATTTTAGCTACTGTAACAATGTGACATATGTTGATAGAGCTCTATCATGCCCCAGGCACTGATGAATAAGACCAGGTAGGCTGAGAAGGTCACGGTCTAGGTGGGAGGCAGAGAGGTGAGCAGACTGACAGCACATAATATGCACAGTGGTTCGCCTGCCTGGCAGGCTTTTCTCCTTGTTCTAGGAGAGCGTCTCAATTTAGCATTGAGGAATGACCCTTCCTGTGGCTTTGACCATGTGTTGCAAGCAGGGCTCATGCCACCTTCCTCTCCCCAGCTCCAGATGGGCATGTGACCCAGGCCTGGTCTCTGTGAACAGCACCTTCCTTAGGCCATAGTGGTAGCTTGAGTGACAGACCTCACCCACCATGGTGAGGCCACATCTGGGTCTCTGCTGGAACTAATGCAGGTGAAACACACCAGTCCCTCTAAGGTTGCTCTAGTAGGTTGAAAGTTTCTCCTCAGAAGATACAGCCATCTGGAACCTCAGAATGTGCCCTAATTTGGAATAAGGGTCTTTGCAGATATAACTACGGGAGGAACTCAAGATAAGATCACCTTGGATTAGAGTGGGCCCTAAATCCAATGACGAGTGTCCTTATAAGAGACGGGAAAAGAGAAGACTCAAACACATAGAGAGGCTGGTGATGTGACCATGGAGACAGAGGTTGGAGGGAGGCAGCCATGAGCCAAGGGATGCTGAGAATTGCTGGTGGCCACCAGCGGCCGGGAGAGAGGCAGAGGGCGGATGATCCCTTGAGCCTCCAGAAGGAACCAACCCTGCTAACACCTCAATTTCGGACCTCTGGCTCCCCAGTGGCAGGAGAAAAATTCCTCTTGTTTTAAGTCACACGGTGTGGTGATTTGTTAAGGCAGCTAAGGAATACACTTGCTAAGCTGGCAGTTCACAAGCTCACAGCTGCCAGGGGGCCCTCTTCCCACCACATGGAAGAAACCTGAGGAGAAAGCCAACAGCCAAGAAAGCAGAAGCCAGAGCTGGCACAGGACACATTGCTGTCAACGTCATTTGAAAATGTGGAGCTAAGCCGACCTGGAATCTGATTTGCTCCTAGACTTTTCAAGTTTCTGAACCCCAGATGTTCTCATTGGCTTGAGTTTGAGTCCTGACTAAGACAGTGAAATAAATGCTTTTGTACAAAACTAAGACACAGAAACCTCATTTAAAAGGGTGTGGAACATATGTATGACTGGGTCACTGTGCTGTACAGCTGAAATTGACAGAATACTATAGATCAACTATACTTTAATTTAAAAAATAAAATAAAACAACAACCCCAAAATATTTCAAATCAATAAATAAAAGGGGAGGAAAAAGAGTGTGGAGACCAGAAGGGGGCGCTCTCATGCCCTGTGGTGATAGCAGAGCCCTGCAGGGCAAAGACCCCTCTCCCTTCTAGGACTCAGCCAATGAAAAGCCAAGGACCCTTTATTTACTAGTACCCCCCCCCCCAACTTTCTTTTCCCCTCCCTAAAAGCAGACTCCTTCCCTTGCTGTGCGGGTACTTGCACGTGGCTCACCATGGCTGCAGGCCCCAAAGTACAATTCTCTGCTGATTCTGAACAAACCCATCTTTGCCGGAAGAGTATCTATTTGTTTCCCATCAATACTCTCTTCACTAAAGATGTGTACAAAGGGTTGCATTCAGAAAAGAGCTCAACTAACCCCTCTGGGAATCTAGGAAGGTTTCACAAAGGAGGTATCATTAATGCTGGGTCTTAAAGTATCTGAAAATAGCTCCACGCAGACATGGGGGATGCAGCATTTCCAGAAAATGGAAGAAGACCCGCACAGGCACATTAGAAAAAGCTCAAGTCATAAGGTGTGGCACAAAAGTACAATGAGTGAGGGAGAGGGAAGGAAAGGCAAGAAATCAGACCGTGTAAAGCTCATGGTCTCGTTGTCCTCCCTGCAGCTTTGCAGGCCAAGGATGGCCAACATGAAACAAGAAGCCAAAGTCTGCAACCTCAAAAGAGAAATAGCAAGAGGTGGTAAGGAGAACATGAATTTTGGAGTCAGAGAGAACTCTGAGCTTGAATCTTATGCTACCACTTCCTAATGAATGAGTTTATCTTGGGCTGCTATGTACTTTTTTTCAGCCTTGGTTTTCCCATCCATAAAATATGTATAATAGATGCCTCAGAGCCCAGTGAAAGTTCAATTAGATGGTACATGTAAAGTAAGCATAATAAATGCTACTTCCAGAGTTCCCGTCATGGCTCAGCGGAAGGAACTATGAGGTTGTGGGTTTGATCCCTGGCCTCGCTCAGTGGGTTAAGGATCTGGCATTGCCGTGAACTGTGGTGTAGGTTGCAGGCGCAGCTTGGATCTCACGTTGCTGTGGCTGTGGCTCTGATTAGAACCCCAGCCTGGGAATCTCCATATGCCATGGGTGCAGCCCTAAAAAGCAAAAAAAAAAAATTTTTAAATTAATTTTCCCTGTCCTTTCAATGAATTATCCAAGGACAACCTTACATTTGGGGACAATAAGACAGAGAGAGAGAGAGAGAAGGACAGAGAGAGATTTTGGTAAGCAAAGATTCACATGTAATAGAATATGCTGCATGTTGAAATTTACAAACCAATAGTAATTAGGTCAAGTCATAATTTTACACACTTTATTTTTTTCTGTCAGTAAATTCTTCTTTTTTTATTTTTTATTACTCAATGAATTTTTTACACACTTTAAATGAAAGCTGCACTAAACCCAATTTTTGGAGACCATTGTATCAAATCACCCATTTCTGTGACCCTTGACTGTGGACCCAGAAGCGTTTCCAGAATCATCCTTGTATTATGAAAGCACAAACATGTTCAGAAAACTGCATGATGATTAATGAGCCTTAAAATGAATCAGTAACACAAGAGTATACAAGCAACAAGAAATATGAGTTCGGAGAAAAATATTTACAACTATAAACAAGGAAGCTCTAAACGTCAGGTCCTCCTAGAACACAGGAAAAACAGCAATAAAGATCTCTAAATAGATTTTATTTAAATGGAAAAAAAAAGTAACAACAACCTGAGGGACATTTACCTTTTTAGCTCTTCTTCACCGAAGCACTAGTTTCAGTGAAATTTTGCCAGGAAATAATTCACTTGATCTCCCTCCCCAAATCATACTTTTAGGGGAGCCACCGAGTCATCTGGGACACACCCATCCCAACCTAAGGGCTCCAGGACGCACCCTGCTCTTGACCAACAAGTCTTAAAAGAGTTTCCTTTCTGTGGCTTCGATCCCACAGCATCGTCACCTCATTTTCCTAGGTCTGGGACCTTGATCCTGTTTGTGTCTATAGGCCAACGCACACACCTCCCTGCCTTTATTTACCTCCACCCCAGTGCATGTCAACCCCCCAAAATTTCTAACTCATATCCTAGTTCCTTCTTGCCTCTACAATCCAGTTTTTGCACACGATCGCCTTAAAATCTGAATTGCACCACCCCACTCTCCAAACCCTTCAAAAACCTTCCATTGCTTAGGAATACGATCCACACTTGCTGTGACCTCTGACAGTAATCAATCACGCTTTTCACCTGCTCTGCTGCCACCCTCCTCCTTGCTGGGATCCAGCCACACTGGCTTCCAGGATATCTCTCAACTAAACATGCATTCGTTTCTTTCTTCATAAGTTAAGATCTATACTTATTATCCTGAATTTATAATCATTTTCTTTTTGGGGGGGGTCAGGGGGTAAATGCCTGTAGCATGTAGAAGTTCCCAGGCCAGGGATGGAACCCACGCCACAGCAATGACAATGCTGGATTCTTCAATGCTAGGCCACCAGGAAACTCCTTGTTTTCTTTTTAAATCGGGCTCCTCACCAGAATCTAAGCCCCTTAAGGCCAGAGACCAGAGCTGCAAGTTCCCAGCACCCAGCCCAGTCCAGCTTCATGGACACCAATCATCTGCTGAATGAGTCATCTGCGAACACACTCCCCAGGGCCTGGAAGCATGAGTGTGAATGTCGGAAGCTCTATGCCTTCAGGACATCTTGGCGTCATGATTCACGTCACACACCTGTACCTGGAAGACTCAAAGCCACTTGGAAGGGGAATAATCCATTGAGCATATTTATGTACTTTCTGATTGGCCCCAACCCATCCATCAGACCTAGCAGAGCTCAAGCCTGTAACTCAGCTTTACCCTCCTGGAAATGTGGATCCACCATCTGGCTCCGGTTCTCAGAATCAAGTTTAGCAGCAGTCTGGACATCAAACTTGCTGTCATCTACGTAAGCTACTGATTCTGCTTCCCAATTTATTCCTGACCCTGAACTCTGGTTTCTTAGTCCTCTCTCCTCCCCATGTAACACCTTGTTGTAGACCCAGCCATGCCCCCGGGCCCCCCATCTCCCAAACGACAGCAGGCCGGTCATGAATTCTTACCCTGGGGAGGGCCCCCCCCCTTCCACAGGACACTTTCACGTGGACTGCTAGCCCACCCATGTACCTTCCTCCTCCAAACTACCTACTTCCTGATGTCCTGTCACCAGGATTCATTCACCTGCTGTGTGCATTTATTCACTCATTCGACAACATTTTTAAAGCATCTTCTAGACCTCACAACTACAGTGCTAAACCAGCACTAAATAGGTTCTGATATCGATTCCACTAGAGGCCACGTTGCAGGGGCCGGAGGCTCCCCACACCAACAAGCAATTCTTGAAACACCAGCTGGGTGCCCTACAACTCAACTCTGACGCTATCCATCCAGAGAGAGCATCTGATTCTGCAGGTTGAGGATTTAGTCCTAGAAGATGATTCCCCTCCCCAGCCCTGCATATGCCAATTGCAAACCCAGATTATCACCTGCGCTGCTCACCAACTGGCTATAGATTGGGAGTTCCAATGACCTTCCTCTTGAATTTCAGATTAAAAAGTACGTTCCAGGAGTTCCCGTCGTGGCGCAGTGGTTAACGAATCCGACTAGGAACCATGAGGTTGCGGGTTCGGTCCCTGCCCTTGCTCAGTGGGTTAACGATCCGGCGTTGCCGTGAGCTGTGGTGTAGGTTGCAGACGCGGCTCGGATCCTGCGTTGCTGTGGCTCTGGCGTAGGCCGGTGGCTACAGCTCCGATTCGACCCCTAGCCTGGGAACCTCCATATGCCGCGGGAGCGGCCCAAGAAATAGCAACAACAACAACAACAACAACAAAAGACCAAAAAAAAAAAAGTACGTTCCCCACCTCGGAAAAAAGAGAGAAGTAATTAAAATCCATGGTGTGAAGACATCTGCACGATAGCCTAGAAACTGACCAAGCATTCACAGCTACCCACTTCTCACCCTCTACTTGGTCTTGGCAGATGCCTACTCAGGCTTCTCTCCTCCTTACATGCCCCTCAACACTGCCTTCCCCCACATCAGAGCAAGCACTGAAAAATGGACCATGCCCCCCTTATTAGCTGCCTCTGGGACTCAGCTGACCAGAGCAGAACCCTTTCCTGGCAGACTCCCTTTGCCTACCCAGATTTCTTTTAAAAGTTTCTGTTAAGCTCTCGCTCACCCCTGCCTGCTATATAAAAGAAAAAACCTTTCTCTCTTTGATTTTTGCGATGCCTGTGGATTTCTGAAGTCTTCCTCTCTTGCAATTGTCTTTAATTCTGAACAAAGTCTCTCTTTACCTAAATTCTGAATTGATTTTTACCTGAGAGAACACTTGGAGGAGAAAACTAACTTGGGTTTTCTGGGAGGATAAGGAGGTGGCGATCAGAGGAGGTTTCTGGAAGTATTCCAAGACCTGAAGGACGTGGAAATGCTAACAAGACTTATGTGGGAGGCAGGCAGGAAGTCCAGGCTGAGGGACAGGGTGAGCGCATCTCTGGACACTTGGCAGTAGGTTCGGGATGTATCACCCAGAACCATAATCTCAGTGGAGCCTCTGCACGGCCAGATGGAGTTCTTGCCTCACCTGCCTCTGGCATTGCTCCCAAACATCTGTCTGGGAGAGCTTCCTCGGCCCAGGTGTCTCCCTCCGTGTGCCCACACAAACATGTGTTCCCTACCGCCAGCAGGCCACGGACACATCGGTTGAACTCTGGTGCTTCCAGAACAACTAAGGGATCAAGGCGTTGATGTGACAGAAACAGACCCTCTCTTAATCTTGCCTTGGACCCTTGGTCTGGGGCCTCTCATGCAGTGGACTTCGGCTGCATTCCCATAACCTAGAGATAGGAAATGAAGAGAACCATGAGAAAGGGAAAGACGGCCAGCTTGCCTGGAAAGCCTTTGTGCTACGAGGACAGGAATCAGGTTGGACTCACTCTGTGCCATATCTCCAACCTCCTAGGATGGGGCCCAACATATAATTGGTACTCAAAGCGTTCTTGAATGAAATGCCCCATCACCTCCCATGAATAATTCCATCCAGCACAGGATTCCTTCGGGCATAACATCAGGCACCATTTCAAAGGGGTCCACAGTGACTGCCCTCCGTGCTACTAAACGCAAAAGGCTAACAATGTACTCTGCACGTTCCTCCTTCCCTTAATAGCCTATTCTGGGGGTGCCAGCGGTGATTCGTGATGCAAATGTGGCCCCAGAGTCACATGCCCCGGAGTCCCACTACTTCAGAAGTGTGTCTGAGCTGCTACAAGAGGCATTTTTTTTTTCTCACTAGTGGAACTGCCAGAAGATATGTTTAAATCATTACTTAAAATTCCTTTCCCGACCAAACCTCTTCCCTGAGCTGTTAACAAGAAACAAAATGTGCTGACTCGAGTTTCACTTTCTCTCTCCTCTCCTTTGCCTTCCCCTTGTGGGGCCTCCAGTGAATCATGAAATGGCTCTGGCCAGGTAACATTGAAAGCAGCAAAGAAAGAAGCCCAGGATCTGTCAAAGCTGCAGATGTTAGAGAGAAAGACTGTGTGGCCCAGTTTTGCCGAGGGACGTGACCCTTGAAATAATTGGCACCTTTTTCAATAAACTATTCATCTTGTAGCCTCCTGATTGTATTCTTCCTGAGCCATTTATTTTCAAGGAAACCATAATCACTGTTTAGTTGATAAGTTAGGAAGGAAATCGGGAAAACACACTCCTAATTCTCAGGCCAACTCTTTCAGGATCTACAAACAAAGTTACATAAATGGCTTCTGATGTTGCTTCATTCTGCAGAAATATGTTTTTATATCATGGTCTTCCATCAACACAGCAAAGTACGGATTGCACCTTAAAGCTCTCCTCGAGTGCTGGAATTCCCAAACGAGCTGGACCAAGAAAATGACTTTGGAAAGGGAAATAAAAGAATGTGATTTCTTTGGGGGTAAGCACAGGAGGAGACACAGGCATTCAGCAGTAAGGCAGGCAGAGACCAGCCAGCAAGGACAAGGGGAAACGGGGCTGGCTAGTCTGGTTCCAGAAGCTGATCCCTCAGGAGAAAATGGGTGTCCATAGCCCAAAATCCATCCAGGGGACCAGGACAAATGTGGGTTCAGTTTGGAGAGAACGCCATAAATCAGGGCTCAATCCAGCAGTCATGACTGGGGCTATCACTGAACTGTGACCCTTCCTCCCCCCCAAAAAAAAATTCATATGTTTAAGTCCTAATTCCTAGTACTTCATAATATGACCTTATTTTCATTGCAGCTGAAGTTAATGAAAGGTTATTACAGATAGGATTAATGAAGATGAGGTCATACTTACACGAGGTCATCTAATATGAGGTCATATTGGATGAGGGGCACCTTAATCCAACGTGACTGGTATCCTTAAAAAGGGGGAAATCTGGATACACACAGCCACACGTGAAGAATACCAAAGATTGCCAAAGAACACCAAAGATTGCCAACCAACCACCAGAAACTAGAGGGGAGGCCTGGAAAAGACTGTCCTTTAGAGCCTCAGAGGGAACCAACCCTGCTGACACCTTGACCCCAGACCTTCTGCTTCCAGAACCATAACACAATAGATTTCTATCCCTTAAGCCCCCCAGTTTGTTGTACTTTGTTATGGCAGCCCTCGGAAACGAACACCTTCGGTGATGAGAGTTAGATCAGGAAAAGAATAACTCAAAACAGGGACTACACTGTTGGCACGACAGACCCTGACCCTTCCTAAAGCATTTAAATGGGAACTTCTTAGAGAGAAACTCAAACCATCATCTGAAGCTGAACGCCTTGATTCTAGGGAATACGACATCAAAAGGAAGTGAGAAATATAAAGACCACAAGCTAGACAGAGTCAAGACCACGCACAAGGGGCCCTCTGTTCAATAGCTTTGTGCGGAGTCAGACCTCAACAGCTATGCGATTACACACAGGGGACCAGACACTTCCACCCAGTCAGGTGAAAAGGTTGACAAGGAACAGACAGTGTGTCCTGGTTCAATCTTGGAGGCCACAGTGTGGGGCAGAGCCCCTTCCTAGGAATCCAGAGTGTGAGTCGAGGTGGGACCACACTGTAAGTTTGCAGGGACCGAGAAAGGGGCTCAGAGTTCACCCTGGAACCAGCGGGAACAGGTTCCATCGCGGCAAAATTATTCCGAAGCCAAGAGACTTGTAAGCTGAGGTTGGGGACAAACTGTTGGCCTGATTCAGACTCAGGAACTGAACAAAACTGAAACTGCTGCTAAGGGCACAGGGGATGCTGGGTGAGAGTGATCAGACGGAACAGGGGTTGAAGCTGCAGAGCAAGTCAGATACTGTCAATAGGTGGATACATCTACATAACCACGCACAGATCAAGAAATAAGAATTGTCAAAAACTATATATATATATACATACACACATACATTTACACATATTAAACATTTCACAAATTTACACATTACAAATTTGGCATCATATCCTACATTCATTGTTTGTGCTGTCTCTTTTTCTCAGGAAAATTTGTTTCTGTTGAACTTATCTAAATTAATTTTACTCATATCACAAAGTGTACTCCCTTTGAGCTTAGGGTCCAGAAACCATCACCTTCCACTGGCTTATGGCAGGTCTTTTTGTTACATGAACTGCAGGATGCCTTCTCGTGGGTACTGTTTTCTTGGACAATGCCTCTAAATGATGCCTCCATGCAGGCAATCATCATTTTCATTCATAATTGTTTGTTTACATCTCTGTATCCCCGGATACACAGTAGCCAGCTAGGAAGCAGAGGCCATGATTCATCTCTGGGTCCTGAAAGCCTAGAATAAGTATGACCTAATGCATGGTGGATACACATTAGATGCTGGCTGAGTCAATTAATATACAGAAGGTTCAAAAAGAAGGGGAGAAAGCACACTTGGTGAGCCAACACCGACGGGCACTTAATTAATTCATGCATTCAACTAGGTGCCAACACTATTCCATGTAGTATATTAGTCATGCTAAGAAAATAACAATTATTGGAGTTCCCACCATGGCACAGTGGAAACGAAGCCGACTAGGAATGATGAGGTTGCGGGTTTGATCCCTGGCCTCACTCAGTGGGTTAAGGATCTGGCGTTGCTGTGGCTGTGGTGTAGGCAACTGTAGCTCCGATTAGACCCCTAGTCTGGGAACCTCCATGTGCCACGGGTGCAGCCCTAGAAAGCAAAAAAAAAAGACAGACAGAAAATAACAATAATAATAGAATTGGTCCCTGCTGGGAGGTAAAAAGCAAGTTTCAGGAATGAGAAGTATCGGCTGCTTCTATTTGAGCACTTATTTAGGCCTCACTCCACCTTCTTATTTGCTCATTGAGCAAACTGGACACAGGCTCAAGGCAATAAGACAATTGCTGCGTCACCCACTGTCGAGGGTGGGTGGGCTCCTAACACAATATGAGTTTGCAGTTGTTGATCACTTACCGCAAGCCACACATTGTTCTGCATGATTTTCTTCAATCCCTATACAATTATTATCCCCATTGTACAGATGTGGAAATTGGGGCACAGAAAAAAATAAGTCATGATCTTGGTGCTAGGCTATGACAGATCTGGAAGTCACATCCTGCCAGTAAGAACCTCTTCACTCCCCAACGCTGTGTGGCCTGAGGGATCAGGGGTAGGCTGAACCTACAGATCACAGGCTTTGGTATGTTCCAGTAATAAAAAACTGAATTCTGAGAGTCTCAACAGAATGGAAGCCCCAAAGATTCCCAAGTAGGTTACACGTTAGCAAAGCAAATGCCTAAGACATTGTGGGGAACATCTCTGCCCTTCAGTCCCAGAGCCTAAGCAAGCCTGACCGCTAAGCTCTCAACACCAACACAACCAGGAATCTGGTGACAGTGGCTATGCCACAGAAACTCCTAAAGCACCTGTCGTATGCCAGGCCTTCTGCCGGGAGGAGCCCCTCCACTGAGAAAGGCACATTTTGGTGGATGAGGTATACAGAGAAACTAGCATCATGATCAGAGCGGCAAGTGGTCCCATAGGGTTAAGTTCAAGGACTCATGAGAGTACATCACTAAGGACGAGACAAGGTCCCTCAAGGTGATGCTGCACAGACTCCAGCAAACACACCTGTCAGGTGATACAATACGTAATATTCAACAGCCAGGGTGAAAAGAATAAGATAAGGTGGAGTTCCTGTTACGAACCCAACATAGTATCCATGAAAATGTGGGTTTGATCCCTGGCCTCGCCCAGTGGGTTAAGGATCCGGCATCGCTGCAAGCTGTGGTGTAAGTTGCAGATGAGGATCGGATCCAGTGTTGCTGGGGCTGTGGTATAGGCCTTGAGCTGCAGCTCTGATTCGACCCCCAGCCCAGGAACTTCATATGCCACAGGTTCAGCCCTAAAAAGAAAAAAAAAAAAAAAAGGATAAGACAGGGTAGAATTCGTACCATGATGGGTATGGAAGACCAGTAAAGACAACAGAGAGGGTAGGTGGGCAAGAGCCACTTAAAATCTCCTCTCTGATCTTTCAGGCAGAATATGACCAAGTTTGAAGGTAATTAATGAATCAAACAAAGTCTTCTTTGGCTATTTATCCTACCCACCAGGCAGTACGTCCACCACCTTCATAATAATATATACGTTTTGCCACACCTTCTGGAAAAAAAAATTTGTATTATCCCCATTCTTTTCATTCATAATGCCTGATATCAAATAGCACTTTTGATGCACATTCACAAGTATTATATCACAGGATGATCACTGAGCAGAGGGCCCGCATTTCACAGACAAAGTCCCATAATTGAAGAAGAGGGATTTAAACACATTTTTGACTCCAAAGTGGGTTGCCCTGCATCAAACTGCCATTGTTTACTAAGCACTTAGCTCCGGCATTAGAACCATAGGTTTGAAAGCACTTATTTGCTATTTCACATTATTAGCAGCTGTTGCTACTCAGCAGTTCCTAAGCTCTAAATATTAAGCAAAGCTAGAGTGAAGAACAGCTTTGAAATGATGCTTTATTTGATCAAGTTCTGCAGTAATTGTCAAAATCATATACACTTTCTTTGGATCCCTGTAAAGCTTCTGCAGGATCACTGCACCTGCAGTTCCAATTTGCAATTTCCTCAGCCCTCCTTTGAAGTTATTCTTGCCAATTACCTGGTGTTAATATTAATTAAATATGATTTGCAACTTGAAATGTGGTGTTATCAATGGAACTCAGCTGTAGGAATAGAAAGTAAAAATTTCAATTGAATTAAAATGTTTCCTTTCATTCACAGTATTTTACAACATTAATTCTTTTGTCAAATTGATTTTTGCCTGCTAGAAGTCATTTTTCCAAAGCAATGAACATCTGAGGGAAAAAGCTGCTCTTTATGTATTTTTTCCATTCTGTCATTGAAAATACTTTGTTTTAATCTTGAAGCGAATCCATTGCAGTTAATAGAAACTTGATTCTTGTTTGCAACACAAGAGGGAAAAAATGCTTTCTCTTAAAACTGTACTGAGATATCTTGAAAAATGATCAGGGGGCACTTTTCAACTGGAGAATTAGAATGGAATTTCTTTATTTCCTGACCCACATCAAAAATAAATGACTATCAAATATTTTGGCAAGTGTCATTCATTTTATATACACAAAAATAATTTCATTAAATTGGTCTATTGCATTAACATTTCAAACAGATTGTGCCAATCCAGCGACCTCTGTGGTCCCTTCCCAGTCTGAGATTTTAAGATTCTGAACACATGTCAGACAGTAGTCAGAAGCTTCCAGCATTTGCAAATGAGAAGGGAAAAAAGTCACGTACGGTAGAAGATTTGACAGAATCAGGTCTATTCTGCCCCCTGTAACGTGTGGGATGACGACTTGCAGGCCTGTCATCTTCAATAAGCCGTTCATAAACACGATGACTGATTAAAGGAAGTGTGTTGCCATACTGTGCAAATCCACAGTGAAAAGATATACTGCTTTCACAAATTCCTTTTATCTTCAAAGATAAAGCTTTAGCTTCCTCGCCCCTTATAACGATCATGGCAGCATTAACATTTATTATCCTGTCTTCTTTTTTTTAAATAATATAATAAGGTAAGACAAAGAAGGGAAAGAACCTGTCTAAAGCCTCAAGGAAGTCGTTCATTGAGGCCCAAGCTACAAGTTCCAGAGCTTAGGAGAGAAACGTTATGGGCATATATTGTTAACTCCCTTATTATAATATCAGTGAAAACATCATATCAAAGCATTAAGACAAGACAGAAAGAGAGGACCGGTCGTAACCACTGAGGGTGTACGAAAGAGGCAGTGGGCAAGTCTTAACAACCAGCAGCAGCGAAGCTATTCCCTTCCCTCAAGCCAAAAGAGACCAAAGGGGGAAATAAAAATAAATTAGACCAGAAAGGACTCGCCGGATGTCCATAATTTCCCTGGCGTTGCTGAAAAGAACAATAGCTTGGAATTACACAGAGCAGGGAGGCTGAACAGCCAGGAACCGCTGTAGAAGGAGTGCCCGCAGGGATCCTCCTGGGATGCTCTTGACTTCTTAGAATCCCCGGGAAAGCCAGACACGCTGGAGGACCCTCCCACCAACCCCAGTCTGCAATCCGAGTTACCCATCAGGCCACCTCATCTACCCAAGTAGTCAGGTTTAGAAGGGTAGAGTTCTGTAGCCCTTCAGAAGGGACTCTTGAACTATTATGGGTTTCTCGGTTAATCAAATTCTATCTTAGCATCCCTCTCATCTTTCTCGCTAGCTGGTTGTCCTCCTGGTCTACCTCCCATCTCTGTCACTGCAAGTCATCTCCCTGGGTACACTTTTCTTCACTCTCACCCCCTGTCATGGGTCTAAAATTGTGTCTCCCCCCCACAGATACACCCAGTACCTCGGAATGCGACCTTATCAGGAAATAGGGTTATTGCGGATACAATTAGTTAAGATGAGGTCATGCTGGAGTAGGGCGAGGCCTTTAATCCAATATGACTGGCCTCCTTAGAAGAGAAGACAGACACAGATACAAGAATGGAAAACACGACATGTGATGATGGATGCAGTCTGGACGGATGCGTCTACAAGTCCGTGATCACCAGCAAAACACCAGAAGCTACAAGAGGCAGGAAAGGATGCTCCCCTATAGGTTTCAGAAGCAGCACGGCTCTGCTGACACCTGGATTTCAGAGTTCTAGCCTCCAGAACCGTGAGACGAGTTTCTATTCTTTTCAACCACCCCGTTTGTGGTGTTTTGTTATGGCGGCCCTAATACACCCGCTCCTCTCAAGGACATGCCTTGATTCTCTGCCTCTGTACCACACGCTTGCAGCTGTGCCCTCCAGCAAAGGTCCTGTTCGCTTATGAAAACCTGCTCAATATCTCTGGATTTTCCTCAGGAACACCTACCATCTCCTCCCACAAAAACTTCAAAGAAGACGGAGAGACCTCCCATGGCCACGAACCCATCAAGGAAAGAGAAAGAACACTCTGCTGTAGTCTCAGTTTCCCATCGCTAAACCTAGACCATTATTCCCACCTTCATTTTTTTTCCTTTATATCAGTTTGATTTTTTCCACCTTCATCGAGGTATAATCAACAAACAAAAAGTGTACATTGTTAAGGTGTACAACAGGATATTTTGATATACATCAGGGAATGATTACCACAATCAAGCTAATTAACATCTCCCTCAGCTCAACATAGTTACTTGCGTGTGTGCAGTGAGAACACTTCAGGATCAATTCTTAGGAAAATTTCAAGTATCCAATGCAGTATTATTAGCTAGAGTTATCACTCTGTACATTAGCCCCTCAGAATTTATTCATCCTGTTTTTTGTTTGTTTTTGTCTTTTTGCCTTTTCTGGAGCCGCTCCCACGGCATATGGAGGTTCCCAGGCTAGGGGTCTAATCAGAGCTGTTGCTGCCGGCCTACACCAGAGCCACAGCAACTCGGGATCAGAGCCGCGTCTGCAACCCACAACACGGCAATGCTGGATCCTTAACCCCCTGAGCTAGGGCAGGGATTGAACCCGCAGCCTCATGGTTCCTAGTCGGATTCGTTAACCACTGTGCCACGACGGGAACTCCTCATCCTGTTTAACTGAAAGTTTATTCCCTTTGTTCAACATCTTCCCATTTCTCCTACCTCCCACCAGCCTCTGGCATTCACAACCTACAGTCTACTTTTATGAGTCTGACCCTTAGATTCTACATATAAGTGAGAGCATGCAGTATTTATCTTTCTGTGTCTGGTTTATTTCACTTAGCATAATGTCCTTCAAATCCATCCATTTTGTCACAAGTGGCAGGAATTCCTTCTTTTTCGAAACCGGAATAATATCCCATTTTATTTATATGTATTTATCCAATCATCCATCAATGAACACTTGGTTTGTTTCCATATCTTAGCCATTGTAAATACTCCTACAATGAACATGAGAGTACAGATAACTCCTCAAGACACCAATTTCGTCTTCTTTAGACATATACTTAGAAGTGGAATCGCTAGATCACATGGTACTTCCATTTTTAATTTCCAAGGAATCTTTGAATTATTTTCCATAATGACTGTACCACTTTACACTTCTACCAACCGTGTACAAAGGTTTCCTTTCCGCTGCATCCTCGCCAAAGCTTATCATTCCATACCTTTATGTCAAGCTTTTCCCCAAGAGTATATCCTCTGCCCCCTTTAATTCCCATTGGTCATGTTCCACCTCAGCAATAACCCTTCCCACCTCAATTCTCAGCCTTGTTAGAATGAGCTTCAGAGCTGAATCTCAGTTCCTGCCTGGGCTCTAGACCAATGTTCTTTGCTGCTCTTCCCCCCAAATGTAAGTACCAGTATTTACAGCTTATTGGGTTTATAACCAAACGATGCTTCCATCCCCAACTAACCCCTTTCCATCTCACTATCTCTTTTCTACTCACGGCATTTGCATTCTCCCAATTGCCCAGGTTCAGAATTACAAGTTTTTAATTTTTTTCTTACCCTCGAGCTCTACTTCCAAGCAGTTATTAAGCTCCAGAGACTCCACCTTGTGTCTCTCAAATCTGTTCCCTATTCCATTTCTATTATCACTGCCCTATATCAGGCTATGACCGACACTGCAAAAGCCTCTCAACTGCTCTCCCCAGCTTCCACGTCTCACCAGTACAATCTTAAGTACACATGCTGATAAACTCCTCTCTCCTCAGTAGTTTCCTCCATTGTCTAGAAAATGAAGGATGAACTTATTATCCTACAAGGTGAAACACTCAGCTGGGTCCATGTTAAGCCATCCAGTTTCTTCTCCCCTACCTCACAACACGAACTATGATCCCGTAAAACTGTGCTATTTGCTGATATCAAATTGGTTTTGCCTTCTCCAGTAAAAATGCTATGGTCAAGGAGAGCTGGGTCTGAGACTAGAGCAGCATCAAGGGGCCATTTGTCTTATTTGAACAAATAACTCCCGTCCCTCTCTCCCTGAGAAGGATCTAGACTAGAGAAAAGACATCACTGACATCTGCGTTCACGACCATCATTCACTCATAAACTTCATTCTCCAAGACTCACGAAGGACACTTCGCTGAGTCTCAGATTTTGTTAAAATGAAAAACGTTCTAATCACACTGTACAAGCAATTTATCACTAAACAGATTTTCATTTCTCTACCATTCCATTATGATCTGTCAGAATTAATCAGAGACAAAGCATAGGAAGCCTCGATTTACACTGAAATTTCTTTGCGATCCACCTTGCTGAAGAGAGAAACTCTGAAAACAGTACAGGAAGAGGTGTAAGAGTTGGGGAAATGTGTGAGTTTATTAATAGGCAGACACTCCAAAAAACGAATTTATACATCTCCTTCTCAGTCAAGAGACCAAGATTTTTAAAAACTACTAACATGGTGACAGGGATGTCATCAATGTTGCAGTAAGAAGAGCAAATGTTACAGAACTAATGAATTTTCATTAGAGTCATCAGATCATTTCAGAATGGGTTAAGTTGCTACCATTTGCCATTCCCATTAATATCATTGTCATGTAAAAGGTTTAATTTTCAGCTATTTTTGTTCTAGATAAAATCTTTGTCATTAAAATGAGGGATGATTTTGATATTTAATATATTCCATGGCATACTCTAGTGTGGCACTAATTTGGCCTTTTCATTATTCTGCATATTAATTGACAATCCAGCCCTCCTCCATTCCCCAGATAAGTGAGAACTGAAATAGAATGGACAGCCAATCAAGTCACAGAATGCTGAAGGGATCAACATAGAAGAAACGGGTTGTTCTAATCAGGAGCAAACACAAGGCACTAAAATTACTTTCTCCCATACTAATGCCTAAAACACAGCAATAATGAATGGTACCATCTGAATCCTTTTAGGTGACAGGTACCAAAGCATAGCAATGCTCCCTAAAAGTGAAAACTACGTCTTTATTTTTTCAGCAGGAGGAAGAGTACCGCGATCTCAACTTTTAGAACAGCGCATTTTATCAGATTCTGCAACAACTGGTAAATCATGTCCTGCGTTAAATGTTTCATCGTAATCTGTTTCATGCACACAGAATGTGTCCTGAAGTTGAGAAGGTACAGACAGGACCGCGACAGGAAACTTCTTATTTCAATACCTACTCATCTCCTTCTTTCGTTGAATTATCTCTCAGTAAGAACTGACATCAGCAGCTTAAATAATGCATTAACCTGGCTTTCAGAAGCTATTGTTTTCATTTGAGAGGGCTTTTCTCTTAAGGATAAGCTGGGGATTCTTATCCAAGAAGGTAATATAATTTAGCATCATTTAAAGTTCAAATGAATGTTTTGAATCATTTTTATAGCAATAGTGATATAATTTAAAATTCCAAAGAGCAAAGATTATGGCATCATGGACATTTACAACCAGAATGAATAGTTGTCCCTTAAATAAATCAACTCAATCTGTCCAAAACAAGCCCAGGCTTTCTCTCCATTTTCTGCAACAGCACAGCACTGGAACAAATGTTAAATCTACTAAATATTGTGTATAATAAGTTTCCATGCTCTCTTATATACAAAAGAACAGAGCCCAGGCATCTTCAAGTCTGTCAAAAGAAAACCTTAATTCCAATAACTTTAGACTCTGTCTTTGCTAATTATGTTGATAAGCCCAAATCACTCCCTTGGTCTTTTCCTGCATTGATGCTTCCAAGGAAAATAGTAAATGATCAATAGAACTTCCCGCAAGTTCAAAATAACGCTAAAACAGCTTAAAGGCACTTTAATTTTTCCACGAAACATTGCTTTTATAGAAAAATATGTACACTGTATTCAGCAATTCTTAGTAAGAACAATACCATTTAAGTAACAGGATGAAAGGATACGTCTCCTTTCATCCACAAAATTATATTGACCAATCAGCAATAAGGTTTATGTCCTGGAGTTCCCATCCTGGCTCAGCAGAAATGAATCTGACTAGCATCCATGAGGATGCAGGTTCGATCCCTGGCCTCGTTCAGTAGGTTAAGGATCTGGTGTTGCCATGAGCTATGGTGTAGGTCAAAGATGTGGCTTGGATCTAACCTTGCTGTGGTTGTGGCATAGGCCAGCAGCTATAGATCCGATTCGACCCCCTAGCCTGGCAACCTCCATATGCTGCAGGTGCAGCCCTAAAAGACAAAAAAAAAAAAAGATTTATGCCCCAAGTTGTTTTTTGTTTTCTGTTTTTTTCCCACATAGTGAAATGAATTTACATCCTCATGGCTAAATATACGTATAAAATGCACATTTACCAAATGCCTGCACAGAGTCGGATGAGAACCTTAAAAAAGCCCAGGAAAGAGTTCACCAGCGCCCTGTTCTAACCAAGTTTTCACATCCTGCCCTTCATCCCACTGTAAGCTTCAGAGTTTAAGGTAAGAAAGAAAATTCAAAAAGTCAAATATGACAATAAGAATTTCACTTTAGCATAGTCTTGGGGGCTACTCCAGTATTGTTTTAAGATGATTCCCAGTCCTAATCCCTCTGGTGTTGAATGTTAAATTCCAATGCCTTTTTTTTTAATTTAATGACTTGCTAATGTAAACTTCCATCTAGAACAATCAACTAGTATGTCATTTATTCAAATTTACAGTGGCTCTACTGTGCCAGCAAACTCCCTCGTCAAAACAGACAACTTTCAAAAATGTTCGCCTGAGTCAGGAGCTCCACTTCCTAAATTAGCACCAAAATGTCACCTTGATAGACCATGAACAACAGAATCATTTATAATAAGCCCAGCGTCCCCCTGGAGTGGACAGCCAGGGTCAGGCCTCTGTAGGAGCCCTCATTATTCTGTACAGATCGGAGAACTCTAGGGAGCTGCTCAGACGTCTGCCACCTGTCGCCTCCAAACACCATCATCTAATAAATATACGCTTACCTATCTCCCTGGAGATCTGCGTGAAGGCCTCCACGCCGCTCTCTCCGTAGTTGCCCTCGGAAGCCAGGGTCGACACATAATTCCACCCCAGGGCCGTCACGATGTCCACCATGGCTTGCGCTTGGTAAGAGTCGGGGGGGACCACGCGAGAGAAGAAGTCATACCTGGTGTTATCACTCAGCTCTGGGGCTGTGGATGCATAGCTGATTTGAGGTATCTGCAAAACAAACGGCAGGCCGTTTCAACCCAGGAGGCGTCTTGTCAAATGATGGGGTGTCACCCAAGAGACGATCCCACCAAAGCCACACCAGATGCCTCGACGGATCAGCCTGAAGCCAACATAGGGTTTCAGGACCACCAATCATTTAGCAAGTGTTTTGTAGGAGCCTATGGGCTCATTTCTTTCAAAGCACATTTCTAAACAGCAAGACAGAATTTAGTTTTGCTTCGGCTGCCATTGTTTTAGAAGCCAAAGCAAAACAAGTGTGCTTTTTTCTGGTTGCTACGCTTTTCTTCAGTACATGATAAGTTCTGGTGCAGACATGAGGCAGAAATGTCATTATCATACACTCATGCCTCAGAAAAGGTCACCTCTGAAATTGTCTTTGGCTTCAGGACGTAAAGTCTACATAATGACAAAGAATTTAATATGAGATTTTTTTTTACACTTGACACCAGCTCAGTCTTAAGATTATATTTCTGGTAAATTATTTTAAATATATAGTTTTGCTAGTCTATTCACTGCTTATTGATACAATCACTGAGTACCACAAAAAGATTTGGGAATAGCTAACTATGTATCTTCCAATTAAAATATCTTTTCAGCTTCTCACCTCCCCGGAAAAAAAAAAAAAATCACACAACAGGAATCCATACCACAATTTCTTTAAGAAAAGAGACCGTTCTGACAAAAATAGGGTGAATTGCTAGAAGATCTTCAAAATTAGACATCATATGTCGTTTCTCCTAAATAAATTTGCTGCATGCCACCAATCTACTCCTAAAATTATGTGAAATGTGGAGCTCCCATTGAGGCTCGGCAGGTGTCGAACCTGACATAGTGTCCATGAGGATGTGGATTAGATCGCTGTCCTTGCTCAGTGAGTTAAGGATCCAGCATTACCGCAAGTGGGAATGCAAGACAGACATGTGGCTCGGATTCCGTGTGGCTGTGGCTGTGGTGTAGGCCGGCAGCTGCAGCTCTGATTCCACCCGTAGCGCGAGAACTTCCATATGTCACAGGTGCAGCTATAAAAAAGAAAAAAAATTGAAATGTAATATTCACTCATATATACAAGTGAAGATTCTTACTCTACCAGTGAAAAGTGCTAGAAGAACACAAGAATGTTGCAGTAGAGCAGAAGGACATGCATGGAAGATGCAAGAAACCTGGCAGGCAAGGTAGGGAAGGACATCTCAGCCACAAAGAACTGCATGTCCAAAGGCGTAGAGTCAAGGAGGGCATGAGAGGCCCCAAGAACTGCAGTGTTTCCCATGATGGGAAGGAGGGATACCAAGGGAGGAACATCAGGAAATAACTGCAAAGCTAGACAGAGACCAGACGCTGAAGAGCTAATCAGGTTTGACAGGAGTGTGGATCTTGTCACCAAGGCCATGGGGAAGCCCAGTGAGGTTACCTGGCCTTGTATCCAACAGAGCGGCATCATCAAATTTTTGTTTTAAGAAGATCACACTGGCACAAGTAGGGAGGGTAGCAAGCCTTAAATGTCAGTATCCACCTGGGCAGACATATTCCCAAAGGTTTTGACTTAGTATGTCTAGCGGTCTAGGAGTCTGCATTTCCATGTGCCCTCCAGAAGCATCTGCTGTGGATGGGCCCATGCTCAGAGATTCGCTGAATTACAGGGAGGGAAGCCATTCCAGAGGCGGGATGATCAGTTAGAAACATTACTACAGAGACCTAAGAAAGAAAGTATAAAAACTGAACTAAGGCAGTGGCAGGTGGTAAAAAAAGGATGAGTGCAGAACCTGTAAGGATCTAAAAGACAAGGAAAGGTGTAGGGGACAAGGAGGACAGTCCCACAGCTTTGGGATCTGAGTAGATGATGTTTCCTATTTACCAAGACTGGAGAATAAGAGGAGATTCGGACATCAAAAATAATTAGTTCCATTTTTTTTTCCTTTGTCTTTTTAGGGCTGCACCTGCAGCATAGGGAAGTTCCCAGGCTAGGGGTCGAATCAGAGCTGCAACCACCAGCCTACACCACAGCCACAGAAATGCCAGATCCTTAACCCACTGAGCGAGGCCAAGGATTGAACCCACATCTTCATGGTTACAAGTTGGGTCCATTACGGTTGAGACATGATGGGAATTCCATGATTAGTTCAATTTTTGATTTGCTTCTTTTGAGGTTCCTATGAGATGAATGAAAGCAATAAAAAGTAGGCAATGATATTGTGGGATCTGGAGTTTAAGAGACATGTAGCTCATCATTCCTCTGCTGCTTTGCTGTGGTGTGAAAATTCGGGGGTCAAAATGAGGCCGTGATGCACTAACTCAGGTGGCCTGGATGAAGATGCAGGTTTGACTCATACATAAAACAGTTAACTCTGCTCTCCATCAGATCCTGCAGCGAATGTCAGGGCTCTGACGTCAACGAGGCTGGCATTCCACCTGCCCACAGAGCTGCACACTCTGGAATCCGACTGTCACCCACCACCGCCTGGCCAGATGATTTCCAATCCACACGGAGGTTTTGACTCTCCTCCTGACATCTTTGAAAAGCCCTCGATGTCTGAATAACCTTTCTTCGGTTTAGAGAGTCCTACTCCATAAAGGTGGCTAGTGAAGTGACAATGAACTTCCCAGGACTTAAAGCCTCATTAACCAGGGAAAAGTAGAAGAATGTGCTTGGAGCTCTCCAAGGTGCTGTAGGATTTACTCGGCTTCTATGTCACCTGTATGTCGATGACAACTAGGATTTAGCTTGTTTCACACCCAATTCTTCCGGGTCCTGTTCTCCTAGTGAGATCATGTTAACTTGCCTATTAACTTTGTGAGACCGTGAAAAGAGTCTTGACCTGCCTCTTCTTTCTCTGCCACATATACCAGCCATCTCTTGGTAGACTGTCCCCTTAGGCTTTGTGCCTTTGTAGTACAGGACAGCTCACCAAGGACACCATCCAAATCTCAAACCACATACAAAATCTTGGTCTTTTTTTTTTTTAGCCATTTCTCACTTGCTTCTAGAGGATCTGGGAAAGAGACAATGGATGATTCAGTGAGATCTACTCTTTAGTGGGTAAAACTTTGCCAAAGATCAAAAACAGGTACATTTTTCTGTTCTAATGGAAAAGATCCAGCAGTCTGACCTTCATTTTGTAAGTAACTCCTTCTCTGTGTGTGTGTGTGTGTGTGTGTGTGTGTGTGTGTCTGTGCGTGTATGTAGGAGGATAGGGAACATTCTATAGCAGTTTCGATAGCACTATACCATTTCCTTGCTCTACTTGGGTATATAATAATCCTCCCACTTCCTCAGCTACTCAGAGTCCAGCAGTAAAATGCCCTCCACAACCCCCACCCTGCCTATAATAATGAGCCACCCCTTTCTAAAATTGAGCACAAAGTGTGAAAATTGAGTGTTTGAAACCAAAACTAATTATCTCAAATTACTACCTTCAGTCAGTCACTTTCAGGGCTGTTTAATTAGCAGTCAGCATCATGTTTAGGATTAATTAAACAGGTGTAAAGGGTATATAAAATAAAAGTGCAGATAAGAAATGGCTGTTTGAATAATTAGGTAAAGGACTTTGTCTCCAAAGTCTTAAAGAGTTTTCTCTTTTCAGATCATTGTGTGGAAAAGCAATGTGAGAACACATGTTTGCATTTTCATTCGTTCAATTTTTGCCATGTCGCAGTCTACACAGATGTCAGCGTATGTGATCATATTTCCAGACAACCCTTCACGTTGTCCTGCAGTCATATCGCATTTTTGTTTTATTGTGGTCCACCACCAAGCATTGGCGCATTAAACATTTTAATTTCTATGCCAGCATCCCCAATATTTTCACTACCCTCAAATTAAACCCCGACTGGCAAGTGAAATGGGAATTATTTTAAAAGATGGAGTGTTTCTTTTTCTTTTCTCTACACTGAATCCATTCTAACTAATCCCTTCACCCTGGAGGTTTCCACTTCCAGAAACAAAACAACAGTAAAAAGTGTGGTGGGTGGCACAGAAGTAAAAGAGGGAAATGAGAAGGAAGAGGCGAGTGTACCAAGAAAAGAAGTGTTAGGGAAAGCAGTCGGTATCGGGTCATCCCTTATCAGATGTCACATCCTTTATAAGCCTCTGTTAACTCACTTGCCCATTCAAAGGATAATATCCCAGCTCATTGGTCTCATGAAGCCCTGGTATCAGCCTCTGTCCATCTTCCTTCCCAGCTCATGCCTTTGCTGTCACAGTCTGATGGCATCTGCACCCGGCCCCCGCTGTTCTCTGGAGAGAGAATCGTCTTTTCCACCTGGTGATCCTCTGCACAAATGCAATACCCGGCTCAGAAGCCCCCCTCCTCCCCAGGAAGCTGTCACCAACTCTCAGGTTGAACTATCATTTGCTGTCCCCTGCACCTCCCAGCTCTTCCCATCCCATAGCCTCTACCATCCACTATTAACCATGATTGTGTGCAATTACTCAAACTATGGCGAGAATCTTGATACAGCCTCTGCCCCATAGCCCCGCCCCTCATTCCACCAAAATATGGTGCTGGCTATTCTCCATCTGCCCCCTCAACCCTTCTCCATCCTGCTGTACATCCTGGGAGGTTGCTGAGACTGTCTCACCTGGGCTCCCTCACCTCAGGCTTTCAGTTGAATTTGGCCAGTGGGAGGGACCTTACAGGAGATGTGAGGGCAGGAGGAGACAGAAGTCAGAGTACTGATTCCCCCAGAGACCTGCTAATCCACCCATCCTTCCAGGACTCTAGAAGGGACATCCCCGGCCTGCTTCCCCACCCTCAGCCCCACCCTCACCGCCAAGCCCTTCCCCGCCCACTTCCCCTCCAGCCTTCTCCATCATTGGACACGTGACCCGCTGTTTGTTTGTTTGTTTGTTTTTTCTTTTGTCGTTTTAGGGCCACACGCGAGGCCTATGGAAACTCCTAGGTTAGGGGTCGAAATGGAGCTGCCCTGCCAGCCTACCTCTGAGCCACAGCGACGTGGGATCTGAGCCGGGTCTGTCACCTACACCAGAGTTCACGGCAACAACGGATCCTCAACCCACTGTGTGAGGCCAGGGATTGAACCCGCATCCTCCTGGATACTGGTCAGATTTGTTTCCACTGAGCAACAACAGGAACGCCAACATTTTCCCTTCCACTCTCTTTCCGTGCCTTAAGGCATAAAACTGCACCATTTGAAAACACCTGTCAATTTGTTTTTGTTTTCTTTTTTCATTTCTTATTTTCTTTGTGCTGAAGTTTCATGAGAATATGATGTGTGCCTAAAATAATGCCATATTCCCATTACCCAAATAAAGCACGTTTGAGGCAATTAATTGCACAACTCAAGACATCCCATCACCATACCCTTCTTTAAAAATTGCTTTAGCTTCTGCTTTTCTGATCACTGTTTTGGGTCAGGGGGGGAAAAAAAAAAAACCCTCACCTTCTGCCACTATAGTTTCACTTTAGCCCATAAAAGAAGAGCTGTCTACCCCCAATCGCACCCCTCCTGGAGAGTTCCAGAATGCATATTTCCTACCTAGACCCCCACCTCTCTTGTATTCTCCACAAAGGGAAGGGGAACCTGAAAGATAGGTCGGAGTTCCGCATTTACTGGGCAAGAGTGGATAAAACTCTGCTTTCATTCTCTGACCCGCCCAAACACATCCCAGCTGTCCTTATGTTGTCTGCGTGATAAAAGCGCAGGCAGAGCCTCTCTCTTGAGGAGGAAGCCCATTGCTCTCCATATTCCACTGACAAGCAGGTGTATGAGGGAGCACGAAGCCCAGGCCCCTGGTTGAGTAAGAGACGTCAGGTCTTCTGTCCAGGCAGAGGCAGGTCCCAAGGTTGAGATGTGGTGTGGGAGGAGGAGGCACAATTTCGGCCTCAAGTCCAGGTTGAATTTTTTCCAGTCTGGTTTTAACAGACAGCCATGAGTCTGGCAAGTTACCTGGCTTTTGCCCAGCTGTGAATAAAACTAATCGCTTGATCCACATTTAGCTAGTAGTCCGTGACTCTGAGACTTACATACTTCAATTTATTCCAGGAGTTTAACACAGCTGTCAAGGAGGCAAAGGTCTCTTTCAAAAGAAATTCATTTACAGTTTCTTAGATGTTTTGTTACAAAATAAAAACCAACAGGGAGTTTCTGCTGTGATGCAGTGGGTTAAGGATCAGGTGTTGTCTTCGCAGCAGCACAGGTTCAGTCCCTGGCACAGTGGGTTAGAAGGATCCAGAGTTACTGAAACTGCGGCTCAGATTCTATCCCTGGCCTGGGATGTTCCATGTGCCATGGGCGTGGCAAAAATAATAATAATAATCTTTCAGTAAAAATAATGGTAAAAAAAATAAAAACAAAACATGGGAGTTCCTGTCGTGGCTCAGCAAGTTAAGAACCTGACATAGTGTCCGTGAGGATTTCGGGTTCAATCCTTACCCCTCACTCAGTGGGTTAAGGATCTGGCATTGCCACAGGCTGCCACAGAGGTCACAGAGGCAGCTCGGATCTGTGTTGCCGTGACTGTGTCCTAGGCCTGCAGCGGCAGCTCTGATTCAACCCATGGCTTGGAAACTTCCATATACTATGTATGTGGCCATAAAAAGAAAAAAAAGAAAGAGAAAAAAAATTTTTTTTTTCTTTTTAAATATAACTTAGCAGATATTATTGTCCCCTAGTGTCTCTTTTTCTTCCAGCAAGAACCCAAGATTTTTATCTAGGATTTAGCCACTTAGAAGAAAACTACATTTCCCAGCCTTCACTGCCACTCTGATCATTGTAAAGTGATATGCGAAACTTCTGAAAAGCTGTCCTTAAAGGGAGAGGGCAGGTCTGTCTCCTGCCCCTGCCCCTCCCCCATTCCTGCTGGCCTGAATTTGGACATAACCTGCCATTCAATTAGTCTTCTCAGGCCATGCCCTGGGGATGGCAGAACAAAGTCTAAACCACCGCAACATCTGGATTCCTGGAACCAAAGCAGGCTCGTCCTGCTTCCACTCCTGCCCCACTCAAAACCAGTCTACACCAGCAACCAAACTGATCTTTTTCAAAAAAAAAAAAAATCATGTCATATCAAAATCTTGAAAGCCCTTCAGTCTTCTCCCCAATGCACCTTTGATAAAGTACAAAGCTCTTTCCACAGGCTCCTATGATTTGACATCTGACCTCCTCTGCCCTCACTCACCTGACTCAGCACATTGTCGGATGCAGCCAAGCCCTGTTCCTTTCCCAAGCCTCATGCCTGATTTTGCTGCATACACTTTCGAGGCAGGGCTGAGAGCATATTCCTTCCTCAGATGGACGTTATCTCTCACTGCTTTCCTGACTGAATCTAACACCAAAACTGACATGGTGACATGGGACTTTACTGAGATGCAAAGGGACTGAGGGGCTTTTAGGTACCGCAAATACTCTTCCAGGGCCCAAGAAGATTACATCCTATTCCAGCTGCCTCTGTAAGGTTCCCCACTGTTCGCACATTAAAATACGATGGTACGTTTGAAGCTTTCCGTGTCTGTTCAAAATGATGTGAATCCCACGTCTTCTCCCCCCGTTTCTGCTTTGCCAAAGATCCCCTAGGAAGGCAAGACACCTTTCACAAGCAAGGGGCCCTAAAGCACAGCTCAGAGGAATCCTCTCCAAATCGCAGAAATTCTAAGTCTTCCAGCAAGAAATGCACACACAACTGAGGACAGATTTGCAAAGAGAGGACAACTGAAGACTTGAGTCGCACACATCTTCACCCTCAATTCCTACCAAAAAGGCTTCTGTGTTTTTCCATCTCTACAAACAACCTCGTCCATTGATTGCCAGCCGTAATGGTGGAGGAGGTTAGCAGGTGGATTCTTGGCACCGTTCGATAGCGTCATTGGTTTTCTCCAGTCAAGGACCAGCTTGAAGCTGTGCTCTGCCTCAGGGGGTAGTGCTCCTCTGAGCACTTCTTCAGGGATGCTGGCCTTAGCAACCACAGCCATGGCTACGACAGCTTCCTGCGACCTGGTCTTGGGATGGATTTGTTGTTGCTGCAGAACCATGTCCAGAAAAGCATAATGATTATAGACATTCGGTTTGTCTTTTCAGACTTCACTGCTCTCTGGTATTAAAACTCCTAGTTGCTTGTGGCAAAACATGAGTATACAGTCAGAAACTGGATAAAAATATGGAGTCGGAGCAGGAAGTCAATGCCCCCTGCTGAGCTTCTGCTCCTCACACAGCCCTGAGCTCTCATGCTCCTCTCAGCTTCATGGAAATGGAATAAGGACAGGGAAAAGGAGAAAAGAACAGGCTGCGGAGCCAAAGAGTAGCGTCATGAACAAGAGCAATGACTATCCTGAGTTTCCTTCCCAAAACAGGAAGTACTATTCCCCTCCCAAACCAGAACCTGCTCAAAGAAATCCTCCCTACAGGGAACAGAGAGTAAGCGTCCTATCTGTACACATCAACGTCAATGCCAAATGTGAAATTAGTCCATGACTGTCTTCTCAGTTGAATTCCCACTGCTGATTCAGAGAAGGACACAAGCTTTTGCATTTTGGTTTTTTTAATTTTATTTTATAATGATTCTTATTTTTTCCATTACAGCTGGTTTACAGTGTTCTGTCAATTTTCTACTACACAGCACGGTGACCCAGTCACACATACATGTATACATTCTTTTTTCTCACATTATCATGCTCCATCATAAGTGACTAGATATAGTTCCCAGTGCTATACAGCAGGATCTCATTGCTTACCCATTCCAAAGACAATAGTTTGCATCTATTAACCCCAAATTCCCAGTCCATCCCACTCCCTCACCGCCCCCCCCTTGGCAACCACAAGTCTGTTCTCCAAGGCTTTTGTCTTTTGATGCATGATGGGACTTAGCAAAAGCAAAGGAGGTCTATTGAAACAGGAAATTGTGGAGGCCACAGAGAGAGAGAGAGAATGATTTCATTGTACTGTAATTTTATCCTTTGCCTCAACATCAGCTCATGCAGAGTACGTAAAATCTATCTACACACACACACACACACACACACACACACATACATACACACACCCCCCAAAAGGGTCAGTTAACACGCCGAGTGCAGCATGATATTAGCAAATTTAAGGTCATGAGTGTAATTCTATCATGAGCCAGGATACAGACCTTCTCTCTTACTAGAACCTTCTTTCTCACAAATGCACAGCACCCATAATAAAGCCAGCCCGAGAAAGAAGGTCAATCTATTCTCACTAACAGATAAAAAATTCACAGATGACTTGCTGTCGATGGTCAGTCCGAAGTTTCAAAGGCAGAAATGAAGAAGGCCAAGTCATAGGAGGCGCACCTCCTTCAGAACATGGAGAGTGTATTTTCAGCCATGTGGAAGCCTGAAAGGAGATATACCTGTCACACTACATCATTTCTTGGCTTCACATGATCTTCTTGGATACATTCTACTGAATTATAAAAGGGTACATTTTTCACCCCTTTTTCTAAGGTATTGTATGATTCTGGGGAGCAAAGAAAACAAATGGCGCCCTTGAGTTCAGGTAACTTGGGGGGTTAATAAGGGGACTATTTTCAAGCGGGGGCAGTGGAAAGCCATAGTCCAAAAACAGACAGAAAGGGGCAGTTACCACCCCCAGTGCCCTAAGAACCAGCAGGGGGAGCAGTTACAAAAACCAGGAATCAGGGACAGAAGCCCTGTGAGAGAAGCAGTCACACCTCCCCTCCCCCCCCAGGGAGGGACACAGCCCGCCCCTGGTAACCCCACAGGGAGGGATCCAGGAAACTATATCCAGACCTCCCTGACCTTCTGCTGGCTCCCCTTGACCAAATCCACTGGAAACCAAGAGGCCAAAGAACCTGTTGGTGTTGTCTGGACAGAGCTGCCTCCTAGGAGAGCAAACAGCCAGCACAAGACAAGGTGGATTGGAGGGGCGAGCAGAAGCCGCCCATCCCAGGTCTCATCCATCCGAGATCATTAGGCGCTTTAAATAAATGGGTGGATGGCTGTGCAGATCTCCAGTTTTCTATGCTATAGTGCATTTTTTATTTTTTTTATTTACTTTTTTTGGTCTTTTTGCCATTTCTTGGGCCGCTCCCGCGGCACATGGAGGTTCCCAGGCTAGGGGCCGAATCAGAGCTATAGCTGCCAGCCTACGCCAGAGCCACAGCAACACGGGATCCGAGCCGTGTCTGCAACCTACACCACAGCTCAAGGCAACGTGGAATCCTTTACCCACTGAGCAAGGGCAGAGATCGAACCCGCAATCTCATGGTTGCTAGTCGGATTCGTTAACCACTGCGCCACGATGGGAACTCCTATAGTGCATTTTCTTTTTAACTGGATGCTCTCAAATACTTTTGGCACAACATCTACACTGAGACATTTTGGTTTGGCTATTGGAAAATCCCAACCCTAAAACTAGGCCAATTAAGTTAGCATTATCTTTCGGAAAATAAAGTAATGATCTGTTAAAAATAAAATAAAATAACTGTAATGATTTTAACCAAAGTGGTAATGACATTTGACTTCAACCTGTTTATTTAAAATGAAAGACAAGCTATCCGGGAACATGAAGGAATTTACATATAAACAACCATAATTATATCCTATGAGATTAATAAACCTTTTTTTACATCTGCTAATTACATTTTACAATGAGAAAGCACAGCAGCTCCTAAGGGAAAGAGCTGTTATAATCTATCAAGTCACGAGTAGTGTGGGAATTTCTAAGCCTAACTACCTTGCATATATTCATTCGAAAGTTCTAATACCAAATTGGATTTAAACCTTCACTTTTGAAGGAAGGGACTTTAATATTCCCAAGAGTTCTCTGGTTCCTCTAGTTTATGGCTTCTCCTGATCTTCAGTTTTCCCTTATTTAAAAAAAAAAAAATACTTTTTTGTAATTTCCACACATTTCAGTAGGCTGTGACTTCTTGAAACTGATAACTGCCTGTGCAGCACTACACACAAATCTAAGAGGTTAATTCCGCACTCACACTTTTTCCGATTCGTGGTTAAATTAAATTTAATGTCTTTTTAATGGTTACTTTTTGATTCATTCATTCAACAAATTAGCTCCCACTATGTGCCAGACACCATGACAGGCTCCAGGGACGGGGCCATAAACAACACATGGTTCCCCCCACCCCCATGAAGCATATGGTCAGATGGAAAAGACGGGCACTAAATAAACAATCAGCCAAATAAACATTTAACAGTAAGTGTAATGAGTGCTGGGAAAAAGAAGTACAAGCTGCTAAAAGGAAGGGAGTAACTCATGGGGGCGGTGGGAGGGGGGGCGTTAAGGGACATCAAGCTGACACATGGAAAATGTGGGGACAAAGGGAATGAACCAGCCACAGATCACAGATCACCTCTCACTTCAGACGTCCCACAGACGTGTAAACCACCCGATTTGTACAAGTGAGAAGGAGGGGCAGTCGACTGACAGGTACTTAATTTTAGAAACTTGCCACGGGCAGGATAAGATTCAATCAAAGACCACAGCTCCCCACGCTTGTCAAACACAATATTTTTAACTAGTACATGGCTAATTGGGGTTCTCATATTAGAACTATTTAAGGAAATAACTATGTGATTATCAGCAGGAAACTGCATTATGGCCTCATAGACCCTGAGGTTTGTAGGGGTCAGGAATGAACCAACAAATGAATGGATAGTAGCCATGAAAGAATGAATCCGGCAGAACCTAAGCCCACAGGAGAGAAACTTTAACTCAAGAACCCAGGAAGAAAGAAATGCACCTTAATATTACTTATAAGCTCAAATATTTGTTTCCTTAGAAAAGTTTTCAAAAGTGATTGCCAGGGTTCCCTTTAGCTCAGCGGCAATGAACCTGACTAGTATCCATGAGGCTGCAGGTTTGATCCCTGGCCTCGCTCAGTGAGTTAAGGATCCGGTTTGCCACAGACTGCAGTGTGGGTCCCAGATGCAGCTACTATTCGACCCTAGCCTGCGAACGTCCATATGTCACTGGTGTGGCCCTAAAAAAGAAAAAAAAAGTGATGCCAATTAAAAAGAAACGCCTTCTTCATTCTTACTCAGGCAGTGAAGGCTTTGGGATAGGATTTCAAAAGACATGAGAAGCACGTTAGAACTGACCCAGAGAATAATCTGACTTTAAAAAAAAAAAAGATAATATACATTTTCAGCATCTCTCAGGAGGAGGAAAGAGAAATAAACAGATCTGTCCACCTCTGAAAACTCTGCTCAGTGACCCAGAATTCCAAGGAGACCAGAAGAATGTCACTCCCTGATTTTGTTATTTCTAACCACTACTGCCCAGATTCCAGTGCATTCCAGAGTAAAAGATACTCCTCTGATACCTTCTCAACAAAGTTTTCAAGCAGCCTGGGATTGCAAAATGAAATCTATCTCTAAGTATTCTTTTAAACAAAAAAGGACAATTTTGCAATGCATCACGTAGGACAGTGAAATTTTTCTGTAAAGAGGTTTTCCTACGTGAGAACAACAAAAAAAAATGAGCAATTATGGTTTGCTATATTTTAAAAAGCAAAATGATGCCGTGGCACTTTCTTAGCATCATTTGCTAAATCACTTAAAAATTTAACTCTTCCACCCACTCCTTCCCCTTGCTGCTGACTTCAAACTATCACCTGGCATTTAATTTTCCTCTTCTGCTGATTTCCTTGCTGTGAAATCACCACTGTGGTTCAATTTTCCCCCTAAGCATGTCAGCATTCGAACATTAAAAAATAAAAAGTTAGTAATTATAACCCATGAATTGAAGTCAATAAAACTTAAGCTGACAAATATACCATTTAGGCTGGCATTTTGCCACTCAGTACATGATTTGAATCCTGAAAATAAGGAAGAATGTTGATAAAGACATTTCTCTATGCAAACAAATGTCTCAGTTGACAATCTGTTGGATTTTCAGTGATTATCCACCTTCACTGATATCCTGGTCTCCAATTGATTAGTTATCCCCTAGCTGGCATCTTCCAGGTGCTGATTCTGAGCACAAAATACCACTGGAAATTCTCATTTCCTTGATGTTGTCTAAGCTGGGGAACTCAATGTGTTACAAGAGAGTACAGATGAGGCTAAAGGTCTTACTTACAGCTTCATTTACCTAGGGGACAAAAACATTTGGTGTCCAAAAACCTTCATAAATGGCCACCATTGGATAATAGGAAAAGTATATGAATAATGTAAATGACTCAGATTCCAATATTCCACTCCACACCAGAGAATGTGCCAAGTACCGCTCCCCTGGCCAGCATCATCTCAGCATCTTAGTGTCCAAAGGGCAGCACATTAAGCTTCCAAGTGGACTGATGAGCCTTTCTGCCCATCCCTGCCCCCTCCACAGTCTTTTTTGAGGAAGGCCAGCTTACTGCCCTTGATAAACCTCCTGTAGGTGTCAGATCCCATCAGCACACCTAACTCACAAAACACTCTGTGTGCATGTGTGAGTGTGTGTCTTCATGTGTTTGGCTGGTTTGGTCATCAACAC
The DNA here is from genome assembly GCF_016906955.1 of Phacochoerus africanus. Taxonomy (NCBI): domain Eukaryota; kingdom Metazoa; phylum Chordata; class Mammalia; order Artiodactyla; family Suidae; genus Phacochoerus; species Phacochoerus africanus. The sequence goes on along the minus strand of NC_062559.1, from coordinate 21,050,821 downwards.
TTATTTAACATGTTGTAGTGGACAAGAACTATGCCACATGCTCTGTCGTCATTTTACAGATGAGAAAACTGAGATCTGGAGAAGTTACGTAACTTTTCTGGGGCTGCAGAAGTTCTGAATGGCAGAATAGGAATCAAATCCAGGTAGGTGTGACTCGCGACCCATCTCTTAAACAGCTCCACCCTCTGCTACCTTGGGTCCATTTTTAACTGTTCGTTCTTCAGTAGGTTTTCTTCCATGAGTGCTCAGGTTCCCAAGAAAGCAACTATAGTTACTTGTCCTTACTTCTGGTCACCTACGCAACTCTCTCAGGTCACAGGTCATGATTCAGTTAGAGCTTGGAGCCCAATAACCATCATCGCAAATGGCATCATAGTGAAAAGGAAATACTAACACCTACTATCAGCAAATACGATCCTGCTCCTCTGGTTTCTAGCCATTGGTATGGTTCCTTACAGGACGAGGGTGCTTCCTGGCCCAGTTATACCAGCATGCTGGCTAGAGACAGGGTTGGCACATAGGCCTGGGTGGGTTGGGCAGCAATCATACAGGTCCACAGGGGCAGCCAGGAGCAAAAGGGGACAGTGGAGGTCACAGAGCCAGAGAGAGCATGTGCAAACCCAAGAGGGAATGGGTAGTGGAGGCAGAGATCAGGAAAAGTGGAAGGAGAACGAAGGCTATTCCAGACAGAGCAGATAGCCTTTGACAGAGCAGACATGTGAAAGAGTACGCTTAGGGAAAGGAAACGATCCAGTGGTCTTGGTACAAGTTATCAATGAGCCCAGTTCAGTCTGGTTTTCTGTTTGTTTCTTCTTAGTGGATTTGTCTGGGGGTTTTCGTTTCAACATTCCTTTGTTAAGAACCTACTCTATACCAACACTCTTACTGAGCGTCTATGGAAACTCATTCTCCTAATTTTCCTTGTAAATTTCTATCTCTTCAGAGTCCCCCTGGACCTTGTCATCAGGTGGATTCCATTCTTGAAACTCGGCTCCCAGCAGGCTATTAACTCTTTGTTTCTTCCTTAAAATGTTAGTATTCTTGAGGGTATGGCCTAGGCTCTCTTTTTCCTTCATACCCACTCCAAATCTATACATCCAGACTGCATCTCTTTGCTGAGCTCCATACCCAAGTCTTACTTATTTGAAAACTCTTCTGGAATGTCCAACTGGTATGTCAAAACCATACCTCCAAAACTTGTCACATCTCCCCCAGCATAACTGGAGGCCAAAGGGTGTGCCAAGGGCCTCAAACCACAACAAGCCAATCAGCCAGGCTCCGAACGTATATGACCACTCCATACTTTATTGTGAGTAGCAGTGTGTCTGTCTACACAGGGCTGAGTGTTTTCCACCTGTAGCATCCCATGCGTGGCTTAGATCTGCCTTGTCTGGGCCTCATCTTTCCTACATCTTTCACTGGTCAGGTTAGCTACCATAGATGAACACTTTTTAAAAAATTAAATTTAGGTCTAAAACTCCTTAAAAGGAGAAAAAGTACATTCACATTACAAAAAAGTCAATTTACCAGCACTGACTACTGAAACTATCTATAGTCTCTACAACGTTGCTGCTCAGGTTGTCAGCAAATCCATAGCATCAGCATCACCTGGGAGCTTCTTAGCCATGCAGACCCTCAGACCCCACCCCGGAGCTACTGCATGAGCATCTGCATTTTAACAAGATCCCCAGGTGGTTCCTCTACACAATAAAGCTGAAGAAGCATTGCTCTGGTCTAAAGCACTGAATGTGTACTCAGGAGCCCTATGTGTTCTTTTGAAAATTTTCCACATCACACTCAAAGGGATTTAAATGCATTCATTGTGAGGATTATTTTGGTAGATCTGGATGTTGTCATCATGAGGAGATATAAAAGCTGTCTCTAGGTTCACTTTATGAAGAAGCTGGTGTCTTGAACATGATGTTCCCTTCTCCGAAGGTGAACGGCATCTCCTGGTAGCTAGATGTTTCTTTTCAAAAATACCCCACGACTCAAAAATTATAATTATATTTTAAGAGTATTATGTTTCAAGTCCCTGCGTCAAATTTTGGCATGAAGTTTATTTTTAGCATCCTGGTAAATCTATAGACCAGTGACTACATCATGGTGAGTGTTGAGTCAGTGAGAGGGTTTTAAATATGTTTCCTATTTGAAAATAACAGATGAGATTTTGAAAAATAAAAATCTGACAAAGGCTGCGTGATTGAATAGCAAATGTAAGATGCAGTGTTCCTTGATATCAATAAATTTCCCATAGCTCTGGTACACAGCATGATTATTTATTTAGTAAGACTTTTTCAAGCTAATTATTGTTGTTTCAGAAGACCCATGAAAGTATTTTTTCCCTCTTGTGCCCTCCACAAGAATTATCAGGCCTGTATGTCCTAGAGGATTAACAAGCCTTGTTTTCAGAAGCCTTAATTTACAGAGACTGTAACAGCTGAATTATCTAGAGAAAGAGGATGAGCCAAAGTTTGAAGAGGAAGAACTGGAAATGGAAATGGAAGGAGAGAGAGGTGCTTTATCCAGGACTCAGAATGATGGAGATCTTCATTTTGCTCCCTCCCTGTGCCCAGGAATCCAGGAACCTCATCAAAGAAGCCCCTTTCCTCTTCTTGCCATGGAAGGAATGGAGTCACCTCCTTCAAATAGCCCACGAGGGCAGTAGTCCAAATCTCTACAGCAAACACCTCCATAGCACTGGAAACTGAAGCACAGGCCCAAAATATGATGGTGATTAAATTTCTTGACATACTAGTCAATGTGGCTTAGCGCCAGAGTTATTTGATACAGAGGAAAAGAGTTTCTTGCACTTGGGTTTTGAAGATCAAATTCATTCCGAACACCTACTCCCTATTAGAAGGTTGGCTTAAGAGCTAAGACTAGGGGTTACACTGCTGTTCTTTCACAAATGCTAGGAAAGTACTTTGTACACAGTAGATGATCCAAGTATGTTGTGAATTAACTGCCTACTAGTGACAGAAAACAACTCAGGACTCCCGACTTTTAATATCTGCAGCCTACTTAGTAAAATTGCTTCTCAAAGCTTCCCACGTTTTTTGGTGCTTAAGTGAAAATATGTTTTTCCTTTTTTTTATAAAGAGCTACATCCTTTTTCATAGACCATAATTTAGATATATGAAGACATTTATTGCTTTTCCATTTCTCTCTAATTTTCTAAATAATCTAAATATGTAAATGTTCTCATAATGGTTTGCCAGACTATGTAAATATCATTGGGCCCTCTTTTTTAAAAAGATGCAAAAAACAAACAAAACAAAAAACCTTTCAGGCACTTCTGTCTTTTAAAAAATACTATTTCAGCCTCAAAATTGATAAGGCTTATATACCAGTCTTTAGATGTCCTTTAATTTCTCCATTCTAAGGAACAACATTTGAGAAGATTTAAAAGCAGCTCAAGATGGCATTTAAGAATATAATCACTTTCAAACTGAGACTGAATACTGAAAATGTAGAATTCTTTGGTAAAGAGGTAGAGAGGAAGACAACAAGTGGGACTCAAAGTGGCTTAAAAAAGAAAGCAAGAGGACAAGGCACAAGAGGAGGAGGATTTGGAAATGCTGAAAGATGGGAAAATCATTTTCAGTAAGTAATGAAGAGATTATTTCCAGGAGAGGGATCAAGAAGAATGAGAAGGTTAAATACTGGATAAGAAACCAGAATTAGAAAAATAAGTCTAGAGATTGATGAAAAGAGGATAGGTAGAGACAACCGTGAGACTTGAGGACTGAATATGGGAAAGAAACCGGAAAAGAAGAGAGAAAAACGGGAGCCTTTGGCAGAGGATGGAACATCCTTGCTAAGAGACCACCAGTGACCTAATCATCTGGCAGGCATCTTTCTGAACTGGTAGCAACTTAGTTCAGGGCAGTCTTGTAACTGAGCAGGGACCCTATGGGGCCTTCCCAAGACTGATGCCCCCCCATCCCTCACCCCTGTGTACCAAAGAACAAATTTAATCAGAGAAGTGAGAAAATGCAGACACAAAGAGAAAAAATCAAGCAAGACAAAATAATAATAGTTTAACCATTAAATAAAGTCAAGGACCTTTAGTTCCCCCTCAAGGGCTATAAACAATATTCCAAACCATATCTTTTGAGCTGTTTTTCAGATATTAAAACCCTCACTAGGTGAAAAAAGATAACTACATGATGACTGGAATATAGCCATGAAATAAGCTCTTCCATCTTGCACAATTCCAAGAAATGGCCACAAGGAAATGGGAACAAACCAACCTTGGAAATGAAAATTAACTGTACTTAAAACAATCAAGATGACACTCATCAGACCACAATGTGACCAATTTCAAGATGATTGTCAGAGCTAACTGTGCTTTTCATCACATAGAAGCTTCCCCCACTGCCTGTGCATCCCTGAAACTCTACCTTTTTTGTTTGTTTGTTTGTTTTCAGGGTCGTATGTGCAGCAAATGGAATTTCCCAGGCTAGGGGTCAAATCGGAACAACAGCTAAAGGCCTATAACACAGCTCATGACAACACTGGATTCTTAACCCACTGAGTGAGGCCAGAAATCAAACCTGCATCCTCATAGATACTAGTTGGGTTCTTAATATACTTAGCCATAAAAGAACTCCTGAAACTCTTCTTTTAAAAGCTCTTGCCCCTTGATCAGCAGTGGAGAATTGGTTCTTTGGGACATGAGTCCACCTTCTCCCCAGGATTGCTGGCTTCCTTAATAAAGCTATCTTTCCTTTTACCTAACACTTGCCTCTCAATATTGGACTCTTGAATAACAAGCAGCTGTATCTGAGTTTGGTAAACTGTTTCATTGCATCCATACTAGTTTCCTGGGCCATGGAGACCCTTCATGACTAATCATCAGCCAGATGCTGTAATTACAGATGCCCGAACCTACACAAAGTTAACTGCATTATTCTGCCCATGGTTTCTGATTTAACATTACCAAGTTTTCTTCAAAAATTCCTCAGATCTATGTCAACATGGGACACATATTTTTCAAACATTCTCCATAAGAAATAGAAGCCATCAGTTAAAGACAGCTCTCAATTTCCCACCAACAAACCAATGAACCAGACTTCCTGGGCACTCACTTGCTCTTCTTTCCTTCTCTTGCAAGAAGATATATTGCTTTTTCTAAGGTCAATCCTCAACTCATGCTCTGAATTGCACATGCAGTAGCCTTTCTGTCCCTGACACTATGGATTATTGCCTTTCTCTCAAATCATTGACCTCACACTCTCAGCCACACATTCCCACTGGCCTTTCTATACACCCGAGAAACATTTTTTTAAAAGAAAAGAAATGAAACCGTTTCCAAAACTCTCATCTGGTTATAGTTCTCAAGTTAACTTGTCTCTTCCATTTACAACTCAACATTTTAAAATTGTCTAAACTCAGCCTCTCCATTGTCTTACCTCCAGCTCTCTCCTCAGCATTAATCTGGCTTCTGTCCCAGTGCTCTCCTGAAACTGTTTTGGCCAAGGCCACTCGAACTTTTCATGTCACAAAACCCAATGGCCAATTCTCAGTCCTCCTCCCACCTGAACCAGTGTTGTGAAAACCTTGACAATCATGATCATGACAATCCTGACAATACCTATCCTGGCTCTTGCAACATGCGCTCCTAATTGCCTCTACCTCTCTAGATATTCCTCCTCTGTTACCTCCTCTAGTTCATCCTTCTCTGCTGGGATTTAAAAGTAAAGTTCCTTGAAGCCTGACCCAAAGCCCAGTTTTCTTCCCAAACTTTCATTCTCACAAGAGATAACATCAAATCATGTTATGACTGATCACCACCCACACTACTACAGTTCTCAGATATATCTCTTCAACTCAGATTTCTTCTCCCACCTGCAAATCTGGACAATGCACTTCCACTTAGAAATTTCAAACTTACCTTAAGTTTAATAAGATCAAAACTGAATGCATAGAATCATGCTTCTGGCCACAGAGAAATAACTGGAACTAGATGTGCTCTCCCTGCTGTCCCGCTCCCCCACTGTAAATGATCAGAAAACTGGATAAAATATAAAAAGTAACTACTTTAGACAAGAGGCAGTGCAGGATTGCAATCTATGAGAAAGGAAAACAAATGAGGTGAGCTCTCTGCCTTCCCTGGCTCTCTGTCTGGAGGCAACTTCTGGACTTGCAATAGGGAGGGACATCTCAAGCAAAACAAAGTGATCCCACTGAATTGAGAGAACAGAGTCCAAAGAAGCTGAAGTGAGAGTAATGTGTGGGTCAAAGAATCAGAGAAGAGGAAGGTAAGCAGAGAAAAAGCTCTAGTAATCTGTACATGTTTCCCACTGACTCTGTTGCTAAGTACTAAGTATCTTGTACATTTTAACCATTATTAGCATTTTATCTGTCAATTATACATGAATAAAGCTGGGGGGAGGAAGAAATTCACTTAAACATAAAAGCACAGAGGGATAAGAGTAAGAAGATAGGGAGTTCCTGCCATGGATCAGTGGCAACAACCCCAACTAGTATCCATGAGGATGCAGGTTTGATCCCTGGCCTTGTTCAGTGGGTTGAGGATTCGGCATTGCTGTGAGCTGTGGTGTAGTTTGCAGACATGGCTCAATCCCAAATTGCTGTGGCTGTGGCGTAGGCTGGCAGGTGCAGCTCCAATTCAACCCCTAGCCTGGGAACTTCCATATGCTGCAGGTATAGTCCTAAAAAAGAAAAGAAGTAGGAAGATAAAAAATAGATATCATAGAAAGGCTGATCATATGAAAGTTAGTTATCAACAGACAAAAAAAGACTTCAGAAATAAAGACAGACATTTCACGAACAGAAGCAAAATAAAAAAATGTAACAACCCTACATTTATATGAAAGCCAGTAGAGAATACCAAAATACAAGAAGCAAAACCTAGGAGTTTCCATTATGGCTCAGTGGGTTAAAGACTATCTGTCTCTATGAGGGTGGAATTTTGGTCCCTGGCCTCACTCAGTGGTTAACATCCAGCATTGCCACAAGCTGCTGCAGGTTGCAGCTGCAGCTTGGATCTGATGTTGCCGTGGCTGTGGTACAGGCCTCAGCAGCAGCTCCAACTCGACCCCTAGGCTTGGAACTTCCATACGCTGCAGGTGCAGCCCTAAAAAGAAAAAAGAGGCGAAACCTGACCTCAAAGGAGAATTACACAGATTTACCATTATAACTAGAGATTTTAGCACTTCCCTTTTAGAGACAGAAGAAGACAGAAAATCAGGAGTTCCCCTCATGGCGCAGCAGTAAGGACTAGGAACCATGAGGTTCAATGCCTGGCCTTGCTCAGTGGGTTAAGGATCTGGCATTGCCATGAGCTGTGGTGTAGGCCAGCAGCTGTAGCTCCAATTAGACCCCTAGCCTGGGACCCTCCATATGCCATAAGTGTGGCCCTAAAAAGCAAAAAAAAAAAAAAGTGACAAAGACAGAAAATCAGTTAAAATATGAAAGATTTGCACAATACTGTTAAATAAATTGACTTAATTCACATTTATAAAACATTCTGCCCCAAAACAGCAGAACATACATTCTTTTGAGAAGCCCATGAAATGTTCACCAAGATAGACCGTATGCTGAGCCACAAAACATGCTTCAAAAATGTTTAAAGGATTAACATCATATCGAGTATGCTGTCTCACCACAATGATATTAAATTAGTACCCAGTAATGGGCAAATATCTGGTAAATCCCTCAAATAATTGGGTACTTAAATGCATACTTATAAAGAATCCACGGATCAAAGAAGAAATTAAAAAAAATTGGAAATCACAACAGATCATAAATTGAGGGACATAGATACAATAGTGCTTAAGAGAAATGCATAACTTTAAATGCTTACATAAGGAAAAAAAAATAAAGGCCTCAAGTCAGTTAACTAAGTTTTGGCCTAAGTTGCCACAGAAAAGAAGAGACAATTAAAACCAAAGTAAGAAGAAAGAACGAATGAACAAAGGGAGGGAGGGAGGAAGGAAGATATGAGCAGAAATCATATCTTGCTGTATGAAAATAGAAAGTAAACAATAAAGATAATCAATGAAAACCAAACCCAAAAAACTTGATAAATGCTAGTTATGCTAATCAGAAAAAAACAATTGCCAATATTAGTAAGAAATGAGAGGACATTCCTATGTATCCTACAGACACAATAATAAAGAAACATTATGCACAACCTCATACCAATAAATCCAACAGTTTAGATGAAATGGACAAATTCATAAATTGAGGACACAATTTTTTTTTAATTAATAAAAAATTTCAATAGCACCATATACAGAAAAATTGCACTTATAATTAAAAATTTTTTCCATAAAGAAAACTTAAAAATCAGATGGCTTCATAGAGAGAGAGAGGACACAGAGACTGGAAAGGAAGACGTATAATGTGTTTACTTGCAGACAACATAATCATGAACATAGGAACCCTAAAGAACATAAACAAAGCTAATAAAATGAATGGGTAAATTTAGCAATGTCTCAAGATGTAAGTTTACTACATAAAAATAAATTATATTCTACATACTGCCAACAGACACTGAAAAATAATTTTTTAAAATATTATTTATACTGAGTGAAGTAAGTCAGAAAGAGAAAGAAATACCATATGATATCCCTTATATCTGGAATATAATATACGGCACAAAGGAACCTTCCCATAGAAAAGAAAATCATGGACTTGGAAAATAGACTTGTGGTTGCCAAGGGGGAAGGGGAGGGCATGGAGTGGGATGGACTGGGAGTTTGGGGTTAATAGATGCAGACTGTTGCCTTCGGGATGGATTAGCAATGGGATCCTGCTGTGTAGCACTGGGAACTCTGTCTGGTCTCTTATTATGGAACATGTAATGTGAGAAAAAAGAATGTATACATTGTATGTGTAACTGCATCACCATGCTGTACAGTAGAAAAAAAATCAAAGGTAAAACAAACAAATTGATAAAAAATATTGTTTGTGATAGCACTGAAAAGCATTAAACACCTTGGAATAAATTTAGCAAAATACATACAAAACATGTACATTAAAAACAAATATTGCTGAGAAAATTTAAAGAAGGTATAAGTAAATGAAGAGAGATATGTTCATTGATCAGAAACTATGCAACTCTAATAAGATCAAATGCAATACTAATTAAAACACTAGGAGGCTTTTTTGTAGAAGTTGACATGTTGATTCTAACATTTACATGGATGGAGTTCCCTGTGGCACCTCAGACTAAAGATATGGCATTGTCATTGCGTTGGCTCTGGTTACAGCTGTGGTGCAGGAACAATCCCTAGCCCAGGACTTCCACCTGCTGTGGACACAGCCATAAAATTTATGTGGAAATGAAAAGGATCTACAATAATTAAAATAATTTTGAAAAATAAGAACATACATAGAGAACTTATTATAGCAAGACTTACTATAAAACTGTAGTAATCAACAAAACAAAGTATTGGCCTAAAGACAAACATAAGAGATCAATGAAACAAAATGTAGACCCCAGAAACAGTAGGTTGAGCTACTACAAAGGTTCCAAGACCCAAAGGAGAAAGGATAATCTTCTCAGCAAACGGTGCTATCCAATATCAGCAACTGGACTATCCATATCAGAAATAAATGAAACTTGACTCTCACGCCAGCCATAAATATTAACTCAAAGTAAATAACAAACCTAAATGTAAATGATAAGAACTATAAACCGCTAGAAGAAAGTAAAAGAATATCTTTACAAAATTTGCTTAAACAAAGATATTTAGATAAGACACAAAAAGCACAGTCCATTTAAAAAAAAAATTGATGTTAGACTTTGCCAGAGTGTTTGTGCTCCCACACCGAAAATTTTCATATGCTGAAATCCTAACCCCAACATACTGGTATTCGTAGCTGGGGTCCTTGGGAGGTGATTAGGTCATAATAGCAAGAGCTGTGTATTTGGGATTATAAATGACACCCTAGAGAGCTAGCTTGTCCCTTCCACAGTGTGAAGTTACCATCTAAGAAACAGGTCCTCACCAGACCCTGAACCTGCCAGTGCCATGATCCTGGACTTCCCAGCCTCCAGAACTGTGCAAAAAAATGTTTGTATTTATAAACCACTCCGTTTATGATATTTTTGTTACTGTAGCCCAAATGGACTGAGACAGACGTCACCAAAATTAAAACCTTCTGCTCTCACAAAACGCCATTAGTAAAATTAAAAGACAAGTCACGGATTGGGGGAAAATATTTGCAACATATATACAACAAAGAACATTACCCAGAAATTTTAGAGAACTCTTATGAATGAATAAGAATATAAACCGCCCTAATTTTTAAATGGGAGAAGTATTTAAACAGATATTTAGAAAAGGAGATACACAAAGGGATAAATCTACAGGGAAATAAAAATGAAAATTACAATCAATGAGATAGCACTATAGTCACTAGAATGGCTAAAGTTAGAAACTGATATTAACAAGTGGGGACAATGATGTGGAGCTCCTGGAACTCTCATATATTGCTGGTGGGACTGCAAAATGGTACACACACTTGATAATAATTTGACAGTTTCATTAACATTTTTTAAATTAAATATACATATGCGTATATCTATTTATAAAAATTAAATATATCTACACACCGTTCAACCCAGCAATTTCACTACTAAGCTTATTTATCCAAGAAATATAAAAACATATACCCATATAAATGCTTGCACTTTAATGTCCATTGTAGCTTTATTTATAATAGCTGAAAATTGAAAATTATGTAAATGTCCATCAACAGATGAATGGATAAACAAATTGTAGTGCAGCAAAAGAATGGGATACAAATCACCAACACAAAGAAACAAGCTACTGATCCATACAATAATATGAATGAATCTCAAAACTATTATGCTGAGCAAAGGAAGCCAGTCCCAAGGCTGCATATACTATGGATCCTATTACTGAAATTTTAGAAATGGCAAATTAATCACTAATGATGAAGCAGATCAGAGATTGGCCGGAGTCAGATCAGAGTGAAGATACCACTGCAAAAAGCAAGAGGAAACTGGAAGTTCCCATTATGACTCAGCGATAATGAGCCTGACTAGTATCCATGAGGATGCGGGTTCAAATCTTAGCCTTGCTCAGTGGGTTAAGGAACCGGCATCGCCATGAGCTGTGGTGTAGGTCGCAGACATGGCTTGGATCCTGTGTTGCTGTGGCTGTGGCTGTAGTATAGGCCAGCAGCTATAGCTCCGATTCAACCCCTAGCCTGGGAACTTCCATATGCCATAGGTGTGACCCTAAAAAAAAAAAGAAAGAAAAAAGGCAAGAGGAAACTTTTAGACGAGGGAATAATTCTGTCTTGATTGTGGCAGTGGTTACACAAGTATATGCATTTGTCAAAACTCATCAAACAAAACACGTAAAATAGGTGCATATTATTATATGTAAATTACCTTAAAGTTAATTTTTTATAAAACCAATGCCTGGCTTCTCCTTCTATGCCAGCCCACAGCCTTCAAAACCAAGACCTTCTCAAGTCATTTAAAACCTTGGCTTCGTGCTTTCCCATTTCCATCTCCCTCAACACTGATTTGCACACAATCACTATGTCCTGTTTTCCTTCAAAATATCTTGGAGTCTTGGAGTGGGGGAGGGGGGTTGGGACTTGGGATTAGCAGAGGCAAAATGTCATATTTGGGATGAATAAACAAGGTCCTACTGTATAGCATAGGGAACTATATTCAATGGCTTGTGATAAACCATAACAGGAAAGGAATATGAAAAAGAATATTTATATATATATATATAAAGTCTATATATTTATGTATTTACATATATATATATATATAAACTGAGTCACTTTGTTGTACAGCAGAAATTAACACAACATTATAAATCAACTATCCCTCAGTAAAATTAAAATTAAAAAAAAATCTCGGAGTCTTCATATATCTTATCTCCACCGGCACTTCTCCAGTCCTACATCTCATTATCTGTCACCTGGATCTCTGGTGGCATTTCGGCCAATGCTGAAGGACACTTCTGTGTCCTTCCAATGAATTTCCCACACTCCAGCCAAATGCAGATCTGACTATGACAGCCCTCTATGTATAAAACCGTCCTTAACCATGATCTGGAAGGCCTTGGGTAGCCTGGTCCCCACAGGCCTCTCCAACCTGTTTCCATCATCGTATGGGTCTCCACACTCCAGCCTTCAGTCCTTTCGGTGTTGTCCCTCTTTAAGGCCTTCTCATTTGCTGTGTTCTGTGCACATACACCCCCCCCCCCTTCACCTAAATCCTTGTTCATCCTTCAGCTCTTAGCTCATACATCACCTCCGCCAGGGAGCCTTCCCTGCACCCTTCTCCCATCAGGTCAGAGGCCCCTGGCACAGTTGCTTGTAACAGCCTGAGTTTATCCTCTGCAGTACTCACTTCTATTGGAATTGTATTATTATTTGTGCAATTTATTGTTTCATGTCTGTGTCTCCTGTAGGATTGATGCTTCACAAGAACAGTAACCCTGTCCATCTTCTCCACTGTCATGTCCCCAGGACCAAGTATTAAGAGGTACAACAGGGAGTTGCCGTCACAGCTCAGCAGAAATGAAGCTGACTAGCATCCATAAGGACGCAGGTTCGATCCCTGGACTCATTCAGTGAGTTAGGATCTGGTGTTGCTATGAGCTGCAGTGTAAGCCGGCATCTATAGCTCTGATTTGACCCCCAGCCTGGGAACCTCCATGTGCCCCAGGTGCAGCCCTAAAAAGACAAAAAAAAAAAAAAGGTATAACAAACATAAATGAATGAATATAGCCCACAACCAAAAACAAAGTAAGATCAAGTAAGCCCACAAACATGATAAAATTAAGTGCCAACAATGACCTTCTCTGAGAGCGAGAAGTTTCTTTAATCACTGACATTTTGTTTCTAAAATGAGTCCACAGGGACCCAGAACTCAAAGTAAAATAAACAAGCCTATAAAAGGTGAATGTCATTTTATCTTTAAGGGCTTAGTCATTGTAACCTCTGTGTTTTAAAATCTAAAAGAGATGGATTCATGACTTGGACGGGACAGTGTGCTTCAAGAAGGAAAATAACTAAAATAATGTAAATGTATACTGATGCAGGACTTCATAGTAATGCTCAGAAATTCACTGTCACCGATGGAAGGTGCTTGGGCACTAAATATCATGACACTAAAAACTGATAACAAACATGGGGAAAACATCAAATATTTGACTTGCTTTTCAGTAACTGAAACTACTCAAATAGTGAATGAGGGAAAGTGCTTTATAGAAGAATTCTAATACATGCACAAGGAATAGCTTCTATGATAGTGACGCCCAAATTTGCTGACTACCATTAAGCCTAATTTACTTGGTCTCTCCACAAGATATTTCAAACAATACAGCCTGCATGGCAAAGTCAGTTTTCTTTTTTCTTTTTTTTTTTTTTTGTCTTTTTAGGGCTGCATCCTCACCTCAACATATGGAAGTTCCTAGGCTTGGGGTCAAATCATAGCTGCAGCTGCAGGCCTACACCACAGCAATACCAAATCTGAGCCGCATCTGCGACCTACATCACAGCTCATGGCAATACCAGATCCTCAACCCATTGAGCAAGGCCAGGAATCAAACCTGCATCCTTATGATAACTCGTCAGGTTCATTACCACTGAGCCATGACAGGAACTCCAGGAGGATCTTTCTTAATTCCAAGGATCTTCCATGCCAACGGATCGATAGGTGGATGCATAGTTTGTGTGATGAGAGACTCAGCATAGAGGTAGGTTGGGGGATATTTTGTGGAGCAAGTTGAAGGCCAGTACAAAGAGTTTGTGCTTAATTTGGTAGGTGATGGAAAGCCACGGGAGATTTGCTTCCTCAGTGATGGTGTGACATTATCAGAGCTGTGCTTTATAAAAATAAATCTGGCAGCATATATTAAAATAGACTGGAGAATGAAGGGACTGGAGGTGGGGAGAGAGTTGTGAAGTTATTGCAAAATTTAAGGAGGCTGTCATGGCCTGAAGTGGAGTGATAGCAGTGGGAATAGCAGATTCAGGAGCCCGGGGGAAAGTATAATTAGACAAAGGCTAACTGTTATGATTAAAAAGGAAAAGTATACATGTAGGAAATGATACCCACGGTGTGATGATTAATAAATGACTTGTGATAATGATAATAACGACTGTCGGGATTCAGTCTGCAAGCTCCGAGCAGTCAAAAACTCGCAAGACTTCGTTGGTAAAATAAAATGTTCAATGATTAAGCAACACTACTGCATCAGAATCTAACTAAATAATAGAAACCACTTGAGGTTTTAGGCAGAAACACTATAAGACAGGGAATTCACGACACAGGTGACAGGAGCGGTGGAAACCCAGAGGACAGTGATACAGCCCAAGATAAGCACCTAGAGGAAGCCTCCAGCATGCCTAAGGCAGAGAGAGAGGAGAAGGAGGTGGTGGAACCAGAGCCAGGGGCGAGGGTCACCCACTGAAAGCTGAAATCTTGGCAAGCCAATACCATGGGAGGTGAGGTTTCAGAGGCGTCATGGCCACAGCCACAGATGATTTTCAGATCAGACATAGAAGAGGAGAAATATTTTGAAATCTCTCCCCTTCCCATCTGTCAACCTTCTACCCATGCTCCCCACTGGCAAAGATCAGCTAACAGGGGCCAGGGAACAGGGCCCCCAGAAGCCAGCTAACAGGGGAGCCAGGGAAATGCAGATGGCAGGGGTCAGCCTCCTGCAATACAGGGCAAGCCAGAGGATGGGTAAAGAATGGATGTAAGAGCAGGTACACCGAGGGCCAGCACAGCTACGCAGGTCATGGTGAAAGCCCCCATATTTCTAGCCTAAGACTAAAGAGATGCAAGTATAACATCAAGCAAGTTAAATAAGTACTCCTTAAATCTATATTGGAAATATCATGGACACTGATGTTATGTTTTCTTTTTACTTTTAAAATCTATTTCCTAACTCTTATTTACTGAAATTGCTGAATGCAATGACAATGAAGTAGAAATGAATTTTCCTGGTACTCAGGTTGTGGTTTTTAAATCCCATTCCCCACTGAAACAAAGCAAGGCTCCTTCTAGCAACCACTGACTCTAGATGTACAGCAAGATGAACCCAGGACATCTTATCGTGCCAGAAAGCAATGACATTATGAAGAACTAGTAGTGTTGTTTCAAAGGACACTGGATTAAAGAGTTTCCACTGATCTGAGATGGGATACATTTTATTTAAAAAATAATGTAATGAACTGAACACATAAAAAAATAGAATAATCCAAAAACAAATTGAATATGGAATTCCCGCCATGGCGCAGTGGTTAACAAATCCGACTAGGAACCATGAGGTTGTGGGTTCGATCCCCGGCCTCGCTCAGTGGGTCAAGGAGCTGGCATTGCCGTGAGCTGTGGTGTAGGTCACAGACGCAGTTCAGATCCAGTGTTGCTGTGGCTCTGGTGTAGGCTGGCGGCTACAGCTCCAATTAGACCCCTAGCCTGGGAACCTCCATATGCCGCGGGGTGGGGCCCTAAAAAGACAAACAAACAAATAAATAAATAAATAAATTGAACCTGAATCTAATCAAGTCTCTATATCAAATTACCAGTTCATAGTAAATACAGAATAGAGCAATAAGTAAAGAACATGAGACAGCAATCCATCAAATCCAAAATGTGGGGTAGCCTGAAGCATAAATGTCTCCAACAAATCAAGGATATATTAAAAAAAAAAAAGAAGAAAGATTTAAGAGACATATCAACCAAATACAATAAGTAGACCTTATTTGGATACTGATTCAAGCAAATTAAATGTAAAAGACATTTTGAAACAATTTAGGCAATGCGAATATGGACTGGGTTTTAAACGATATTGAGAAATTACATTAATTTTATTCAGCACAGAAAAGCACAACAATTTTCTTTAAAAAAAAAAAAAGAGAAAAGATATTAAGAATAATTTGTTGCTATTCACCCAACATGCTCAAAGAGGAGCTGGGTCTAAATATTAAGAAGTAGTTCCCGGAGTTCCCACTATGGAGCAATGGGTTAAGAATCCAACTGCAGTGGCTGGGGTTGCTGTAGCAGCATATGGTTTTGCTCCCTGGCCCAGCACAGTAGGTTAAAGGATCCAGGGTTGCTGCAGCTGCGGCAAAGGGCATACACAGGTTGCAGCTGCGGCTCAGATTCAGTTCCTGGCCTGGAAACTTTCATACGCCATGAGTGCAGCCATTAGAAAAACAAAAAACAAACAAACAAAAAAGAAGAGGTTCCCAAACCTGACTGATTATTAGAATCACCTTAGGCAACTTCCAGAAATTCATACTCCCTGTCCTGGGATAACACTAAACAGTTCTCCTGACTATCCTAAAAACATCCAGACTTGAAGATCACTCTAAAAAGTCCGTGGGACTATTTGGATGAAAGTCCTATGTCAAGACCTTCGAGCTGAGTCATTTTTGTTGACACCACTGTTTCTCTAAAGCCTGGAAACCTGCCCAGCCAGCACAAGGTTTCTCACTCACTCTTACCAAAGTGATCTTTCTCTCAAAGTTTTTTTCAATGTAGTAAAGTAACAGTAATGATATGTTCCATTTATTGTAAGTCTTCTAGGCCCTTTGTGTATACTAACTGACATTTACAACCATCTTCTTAGGCAGATACCATCTCATTTATAAGTAAGAAAACTGAGACATGGAAAGTTAAATAATTATCCTTTGATTACGTACAGCTGATGATGCAGGTTTTCGCTAAAACCTGTTGCATTCCCACGACCAGGTTTCTTTCCACAATACTATATAACTTCTCTAGGAAGAGCACGAAAACATTTCCTAGCATTAGAGTTCCCACTGTGGCACAGCAGAAATAAATCCAACTAGTATCCATGAGGGTGAGGGTTCGATCCCTGGCCTCACTCGGTGGGTCTGGGATCCGATGTTGCCATGAGCTGTGGAGTAGGTTACCGACGTGGCTTGGATCCCACATTGCTGTGGCTGTAGTGTAGGCTGGCAGCTGCAGCTCTGATTTGACCCCGAGCCTGGGAACTTCTATATGCCATGGATGCGGCCCTAAAAAGAAAAAAAAATTCCTGCACTTATATCCTTTCTATCTACACTCCTTTGTATTTACATTCAGAATTTGTTCTTCCCCAATCAGCTTGTGGATGGCAGCTGCCACAGCAGAATACCCAGTAAAAGACTGGGCAATAGCTAATATCTAGTGAAACAAAGACTGGCAGGAAGAAGAAAAACCCGCATGAATTAAGGTACTATAATACCTGACTTATTAACATTAATCATATGCCTTCAAAACGACTCCTTTAGTATGTTCAACCTGATAAATTGGAATTATTTCTTCCTAGAAATAAATGATGTATACAAACATCCATAAGTATGTCAGAATTTCATGCATGATGTATTTCATGCCAGAAACCCAGGTAAAGTCAACATTTTCAAGTCCTGACATCTTTAATAAATCCATAGAATCATAGGTATAAACCAAAAAAATTATCACGCTTTCAGTTGAAGCATAAATGAGACTTAACGCTTTTATTTACCTTTCCCTGCTGCAGCTATTAGCTAATAGCCTTACTTTATGAAAAAGATATTCATTTCCTTTGAACTGCTTTGCCCACTTCAAAGCAAAAGTATTCAGTATCTTTGAGCAACTAAATTGCTGGGCATAAAACCAAACTCCCTGTTCTTTGGTATCATTTTAAACATCAGGTTATTACACACTGAAAAATATATATGCTCATTGTTGGATCACAATACTGGGAGTTCTCCAGGTGAGATCTGAAACGGGCCCTGTACACGGAAGGCAAGGAGAGAAGGAGGAAAGAGGCGTGCCCCTCCGGATGGGTAGATGGCACATTTCATAAACAAGGGAACTTACATAGGAAGCTTCTCTTGGGCGGCCACAAGATAGTAGATCACTGCACTGTGCCAGAATCTTAAAAAGTTTTATGGAGACCTTATTGGGGTTCAGCCATGTATTCAGTCCAGATGGTCTCAATAACACATTACTCTCTCAAGGCTACATCCTTGAAACAGCTCTGAGTGTGAGGACAGTGGGCAGAGGTACATTCCAAAGACAGGGGAGAGAGTGAGGAGCCCCCAGTTTGCCTGTGTCAACCAGCGGCCACATCCTCTCAAAGACCTCCTCCAATATTCATATAAATTAAATATTCAAAATAACCAAAAATCAAACTTCCAAACACTTGGGCTAAACTGCTAAAGACTTCATTTCTCATCCTTATCCAGACACATCAAGAAACAGCTTGCCAAGAGACTAAACTTCTCAGTAAGTGAAAATTGCACACAGTAGGGGATTTAATTCCCAGGCCCCAGAAGCTAAACCAATGAGAGGATCCATCTGAAAGATTACCTTTGGCAGCCATGAATGAAGTTACATTCCCCTGTGCCAGTATCCTGGTAGAGTGTTTATTTCTTCCTAAACAACACGCTGTACATGCACCAAGGGGACAGAGATCCTGTATTCTCCATGTGGCATGGGACTTAAAGATACTTTTTAGAATCCATATACTTAGCACAAATCAGAATATTTTCCAATGCATGTGTTTGTGGGAACCTTATCCTTATTGGATTATTATCATTATTATCCTCCAAAAAAGAGCCTGAGACAAGAACTTGGGTGCAGGGAGTTTTTTCAGGAGCTGTTTCCAGACATCAGGAAGGAGTTGGGAAAGTGGGATGAAGACGTTAAAGGATGCACCATTACCTGGTTACCACTGTGGGGATCTGGAGCTCCACTCTGTAGGAGACCCACGGGAAGGGTATAAAATCTACCATGGAATTATCCTTATAAATTAAGGGAATCTGGGGCATTTATTTGCCAAGTTCCAACTCCATTGGTTGAGGGTTCCCCCAAGACATTGATTCTCCCTCACTCCCAGACTCTGTCTACACCAGAACATGCTCCTGTGGCTTTGGAGAAATTCCTGAGCATTTGAATTAAGTCCCAAAGTGAGGTTAATGCTGCTGGTCCTGGGACCACACTCTGAGAAATCCCCAAAGAAGGCCTAGTGGGAGCCCACAAACCCTTCTGTCTTTGAAGTAGCCCGAGGCACCCACCCTGTCCTGCCTTCTGTACTGGCTTCCACCTAGAAGCATCACCACCACCTGCAAAGCCATTAGAAGGATGCTCACCACTCATGCAGCTATAATGGTACCCACCTCAAGAAAGTCAATGTCTCTGTTCTCCCAATACTCCTGAACCACTATCTCAAGGTTCCAGGACCAACTCAGGGTCCTGCTGTGTCAGCTGGGGTCCCAAGCAGATATGCTGGTGCCCAGAATTTCACAAAGTTTTACACAGAGACTTGCATTCTGTCAGCTCAAACTCAACCAGGGGACTGGAGAAAGAAAATATTACACCACACCTTCATTAATTCTAGTCGTGGCTCTTCTCCAAAGCTCTACCCACAACCAGAGATCCCCATATTCAAGACAAGATTTCTCAAATCCAGCAAAGAGTAGAAACTGGCTTGGAGGGAAGACTGTAACACTAACATCTGAGCTTCTGAACTCATCCTGTGAAAATCTCCTTATCTGTGTATGTCTATTTTGGTTGTGGTTTTGGCTTTTGTGGGAAAGTGTTGAATATGTCTATTACCTTGACTGTGGTGATGGCATCAGTTGGCATACGTCCAAACTCATCAAATTGCACGTATTAAGGATGTGCAGCTCTTTGTTTATCAGGTATACTCCAATAACACAGTTTTTAAAAATCCCCTTGTTAGTCATATATAATATCACAGAAACATTGATTCCTTTCCTCTAAACTCTGAGCCGTCTCTGGACCAAGCTTTCACATGATCATGTTATCAGTTATCTACTGCTGTATAACAAATCAGCCCATGGAATCAGTGGCTTAAAACAATAAGAAACACTCACTGTAGTCACGAATCATTACATTAACTATTTTCAAGTTGCTTTTGAGTTTGATAGACACAGTCTTTACCTACCTAGGAAGAAAGAGTAGTGGATTCACATGGGTTAAATTGTGTCCTCCCAGAAGAGGTACATTGGAGGCCTAACTTCCAGTAACTCCAAATGGGATCTTATATTGAGATAGGGTCTTTACGGAGGTAAACAGGTTAAAATGAGGTCATTAGGGTTGGCCTTATTCCAGTAGGGCCAGTACCCTTATGAAAAAGGTAACTCTGAAGACAGAGATGCATAGAAGGAAGGTGACATGAACAGACATGAGCATGAGGAAAAGACGACCATACAAGCCAAGGAGAGAGGCCTGGAACAGAGCCTTCCCTCACAGCCCTCCGAAGGAACCACCCCTGTCTTAGGTGGAAAGTGAAACAAGGCCTAAAAGGACAGAACATCAGCCTCACCCAGCCAAATCCAGATTGCAGACGCCTTCCTAACGAACAAGCCCATGTAACGGATGAGTCCCCAAAAACAAAGATAGCCCCAAGGCCACAGACTACATAGCTCAACAAAAAGACCCCTGTCTATAAAAAACCAAGCACTCTTCTGTGGGGCGAGCCTGAGCCTTGCTTGCTCAGAGCTTCCGACCCCTCTGCTGGTTAACAAACTCTGCTTCCGATCTCATTGCTCCAGCTTCTGCCTCCTTCTTCCCCGCCATTCTAACACCCTGCCAGCACCTTGATTTTGGACATTTAGCCTTCGGGACTGTGAGAAAATAAATCTCTGTTACTTAAGCCACCTAGACTGTGGTACTTGGTTATGACAGTCTTAGCAAAGTAATACCTGGGTCAAATAATTTTTCTTTTTTTTTTTTTTTTTAGGGTTGCATGTATGGCACCCAAGCTAGGGGTGGAATCAGAGCTGCAGCTGCCAGCCTACACCACAACCCCAACAACACAGGATCCAAACCACGTCTGCGACCTACACCGAAGCTCACAGCATCACTGAATACTTAACCCACTGAGCAAGGCCAGGGATAGAACCCACATCCTCATGGATACTAAGCAGGTTCATTTCCATTGAGCCACAATGGAAACTCCCAATTTTTCAAATTTGAAATGCTCTGATAGCCAATCAAGATAACTTCAAAAGTCCCGAATCTCCTAGTCATGTCTTAGTAACAGGATTGGGTGGCAGGATAGAAGGTTTGAGTTTGAGAGCAAAATTGCAAAAGTACCCAATTGTCTGAGCCTGTTATCCAAGTCCTCTCCATAAAAGGGTAGCATGGAGAAGCGAAGTTGTCATCACTTGAAAATACTCGTTCATCCCTTGGCCTTTGACCCATGGGGGCAGTTAGTCCAAGTGACAACTGCAGATAACATGTAGGTTTCCAAGGAAATTAGTTTCATAATTTTTGTTTTGATTTTTAAGATAACAGTCCCAACAAATGTTGCTGTTGTTGTTTCACGGTTTACTTTGAAAAGTTTGTCTCATTTTAAGTAGATTCCCATGTAAGGGCCATATTCCAAGGCCAGAAACAGTCCATTAATGAGGGCTTCTTTCTTTACATTATCTTTGCATCATTTTCTTAGTTCTTACCTGCCCATAGGGACACTGGTTGAAGTTATCTCACTATCCCCAGATTCCTAATTATTGTCTTAGGCCACGTTATTAACATAGTAACACGGCTTAGATATTTTTAAGCAATTTACCCTAATTCTCTCATCTGTGTTTTTTCAATCCAGGATTTAAAGATGAAATTCATTGGTTCCATGCATGGTGATTTTGTGGTAGAAGATTTGTCACACGCCTGCAACCTCTTTCTATATTACTGCTATCATTTAACATTCTCTCCTTTTTTCCTTTGCTCCTGGCATCTGTATCTATGTTTAACTGTGTTTTCCTCCCTAAACTTATATCACTCTGAACTCTTGAGTGCAAAAGAGTGCTAAACAGCACAAACTTAGTTGTTTTAAGTGTAATAATAAAACTTTTCAAAATAAAGAATAGCACTTTAGGAGTTCCCTGGTAGCTCAGTGGGTTAAAGATCCAGCATTGTCACTGCTGTGGAATGGGTCCAGTCCCAGGCCCGGTAGCTTCTACATGCCCTGGGCACAGGAAAAAAAAATAAAAAAGAATAGTACTTTGAAATACGTCATTTATTTTGAATTCTGCAGTCTTAGAGGAAAAAAACAGAGATAAACTAGAATCCATTATGTACCACAGATTGGCAAGGTACAAACCGCCTTCTTCTCTAAGATACAGCCAATCTAAAGCACGGATTTTTTTTTTTTGGGGGGGGGGTCTTTTTAGGGCTGCACCCGTGGCATATGGAAGTTCCCAGGCTAGGGGTCGAATTGAGCTGCAGCTGCCGGCCTCCACCACAGCTCACGGCAATGACGGATCCTTAACCCGCTGAGGGAGGCAAGGGATCAAACCTTGCCCTCAGGGATACTAGTCAGGCTCCTAACTGCTGAGCCGCCACAGGAACTGCCTAAAGCCTGGATTTTGCATTAGGGTCTCGCTTAGTTGAAGGAAGCAACCAGGGACACAGCTGATGCTCCGAAGATGAGGTTGGGACTCCCTTGTCCCTGCCCGTTTCAAAGGGAAAGCTAAGTCTGCGCTTCACATGCGAAGGGAAAACGGCGCCACCTCCACCCCACCTTCTGGTGTTGTCCACCCCAATTTACGCTGCTCAGGCTATAAATTAAAAAGTAACTTTCACTGCATTTATTCCTTTGAACTATTTCTTTTCCTTCTCAAAGCTCTCCTACTCATTCTCTCTTCCATTCGTTCCTCAAATATTTGCTAAGCACCGATGACACGCCATTCTGCTCAATGCTAAAGACACAAGACAGACATGGTTCAAGCAGCATAGAATTCAGGGGGATGGGAGTTCCCTTCGTGGCTCAGTGGTTAACTAACTTGACTAGGATCCATGAGGATACAGGTCCAATCCCTGGCCTCACTCAGTGGGTTAAGGATCCAGCGTTGCCGTGGGCTGTGGAGCAGGTCGCAGAGGCAGCTTGAATCCTGAGTTGCTGTGTCTGTGACTAGGCTGGCAGCTGTAGCTCTGATTTGACCCCTAGCCTGGGAACTTCCATATGCCATGGAAGCAAAAAAAAAAGAACTCAGTGGGAGATACAGGGAGCAAATCCACAACAGCTAATGAAAGTGTGACACAGGAAAGAAAGGGAGTGTGGGAGAGGTGCTAACGAGGAGGAATCTCACCTTAGTTGAGGGGTCAGGCAGGGATTTTCCGAGGTGATGGCGTTTAAACTGAGTTTTGAAGGACAAGAAGGAGCCTGGCTTTGTAAGTACCAGAGGAAGGACAGGGTCTGGGTCCTCCGGAAACTCCTCTGTGACTGCAGTGGATGGATGGACAAGCTGCATCCTGTGTCCACTGGCAAAAGCAGGACACACAGCACGCTTTCTCCTTAGACCCACATTCCCTAAGGAAGATCTTTGTTAGCTGTGGCTGGGAGGTTTCAAAATTATAATTAACTGCCTAAGTCTGTGCAAGTGTTCCAAAAAGCAAAGAAACTGACATTTTGTTTCTATTCTCTTTTTAAAAATTCTCTTTGATGCGTATGCTAACAAATAATAAACCAGTCAAAAGTAACTTTCTAATGCTGCAGTCTATATCAGGTGACTCATTAGGACACAAGACTCCCTAAAAGTTCTGACAGGCTGAGGAGAGAGAACTTCCAATGAAAGTAGTTTCATTGCAGCAGATGCATCATCAAGCACATGGACTCTGGCATCAGGCAAATTCGGGGTTTGTATCCCTCTCCTACCTCATGGCAACTACGTGACTTGGATATTATCTCTCCGTTTATCCCCACAGGGTTCTCTTAGCTTCCCGATCCAAAAAGTAGGCTTCAGGGAATTCCCATTGTAGCTCAGCAGGTTAAGAACTCGACTGGTATCCATGAGGATGCGGGTTCAATCCCTGGCCTCACTCAGTGAGTTAAGGATCTGGTATTGCTGTGGGCTGTGGTGTAGGTCACCAAAGCAGCTCGGATCTGGTGTGGCTGTGGCTGTGGTGTAGGCTGGCAGCTGTGGCTCCCATTCCACCCCTAGCCTGGGAACCTCCATATGCTGCAGGTACAGCCCTAAAAAGACCAAAAAAAAAAAAAAAATCCAGCTTCACTATGAAGATTAAATAAAACGATATATATAAAACATGTAGCACAGAGCCAGGTACATAAAAGTCCTAACTAGGCATTAATTGCTATTACTGGGGGGGGGGGGTTGTTGTTGTTATTGTTTTGGCCACTCCCAAGGCATGCAGAAGTTCCCAGGGCCGAGGACTGAACCCATACCACAGCATCGACCCAAGCTGCAGCAGTGACAACCCTGGATCCTTAACCAATTGTGCTACAAGGGAACTCCATTAGCTTCTATGTATTATTATTGTATTTTGCTATCATCATACCGTCACTCTATTAATGATTTAATTTGTAGGAAAACCAAGAACTCATCGCTAAGTACATTTATACGGAGAAAATTCTCTTCCTTGAGAAAAAAAGTGACAGAAATTACTGAGAAAAAAAAAGTGAGAAAATATCTATAGGTTTGCAATAAAGTTGTTCAGCACTTCGAGGTTCAATTAAAACATAGTCACATCTTGAAACAGATCTCACCTCCATGAAATACCACCTAGACTTGATGAACGACCACTACATACATGCCAATGGGCCTGATTGAGACTTAAAACCTGCTGTGATTGCATGAAGGAAGTGTGAGAACCAGGTAGAATTATTTCAAAAATGAACTAAAACATTTTGCTATCAAAGGTAAATGCCGTCTAACTAGAATTTGAATTACCAGAAAGTCAAAACAATTGTAACGAGAAAAAAATAAGAACAAAAATGCAATACCATTTAGCTTGTTACCATAATATTTTGAAACACTGGAACTGTCAGAGCAACATTCATGGCATTTCCTCGTCTATTAACTGATAAGCATTTTATTATATATGAAAAAAGACTTCAAGTTCAACTATAAAATGTAGGCAAGACATGTATCTTCTAGATATATAAAATATTTCAACTAAGTGAAGAGTCCATTCAAATTCCAGCTAGATTTTCTCTGGGTCTGTTACACACAGGTCTGAACTTTCACAAAGGCCTTGTAACAGACTAAGATTTCTGCAAATTTTAGAAATAATTTTTTAAGAATACTAAATGTATGAGAGTGAAAAAATACAATGTCATGAAAATTCAACAGGCAAGGAAATGTTTATATAACTCATCAATGGTGCTACCTGTTGTAATAAAGAAAATCACTGACTCAGATAAGATGTTTGGTTGAGCTGGGGTTGACATTTTTGTCACCCATTTTTTAAAAGGGAAGTTTCCTCAGCAAATTAATAGGATGGGAACAGTCTTAGAAAACAGTATTCAACCCATTTAAAAGAAGAAAAACTATTTTGAGGAATCCAAGCATGCCCATTTCCATATAAATAAAATGTGAACAGTATGTAAAACTAATTATAAATCAATTTTTTAGCTATTCATTAAAGCGAGGCCACAGAAATCTCTAACTGAAAATATTCCAAGCAATTCCTTCTAGGCATTGTTTGGGTTATGACAGATGTTTGAAAATCACAAAACTAAATTTAAAATTTTCTTAATAAAGGCTTTTTACTAATTCCAAACACGCTTCCTCCTTCCTCCCCCCAGAAGTGACTTTGTTCTGCAGTTTAGAATGGGACTAGACGAAGGGAATAAATAAGAATAATTTATTCCAAAAGTCAGAGTTGGGGCAGTTCCCATTGTGACACAGCAGAAATGAATCCGACTAGGAACCGTGAGGTTGAGGGTTCGATCCCCGATCTCGTTCAGTGGGTTAAGGATCTGGCGCTGCCGTGAGCTGTGGTGTAGGTCACAGACACGGCTCAGATCTGATGTTGCTGCGGCTGTGGCATAGGCCGGCAGCTGTAGCTCTGATTCGACCCCTGTCTGGGAACCTCCATATGCCGCAGGTGGGGCCCTAAAAAGCAAAAAAAGAAAAAAGTCAGAGTTAGGAGATAACTAATAGCTAATTTATTTTTTGAAAAATGAACCAGGTATAAATAAGACTGTTTGAAGTAGTTGAACCAAGAGACTCTGTTACATTCATCCAGAATTACTGTTCTCATTCCCAAGGAGAATTTAAATATGATTCAGACAGGTCGTCTTCCCCACCTAGCTAGCTCCAGGGAGGTTACCCCTCTCTGACAAATAATGAGGGAAATAAATACCCAGTACATCTCTTGTCTATTATTATCTCAGTAGACAGTAATTTCTAGAGAGTAAGGATTAGTTCTTTTTCCTCTTCACACTAATGACTTCTTGCACAGTGCTGTCCACATCACAGGAATTCCTCAAAAGCTCAGCAAATTCCAGTGAAAAACTAAGATTATTCACTCATCTTAGCTTCTTCAATGTCAAAGCATAAAGACAGAATCAGACAAAAGCACTGGATTCGAAACTAATTCAGGAAGCATCACAAATTATGAAGTGCCTCCACCAATATATGGCTAAGTATAGAGACCTAATTTAAAACTGGCTTAGTCATTAAAAGACCAAAATAACACAAATGTCATAGAATTTTCAAAGACTCTTGATAACTTGTGTAACTTGCAGGATTAGGGTTATCAAATGTAATAGGAAAAGCTTTCATCAAATTTGGGTTGAATGAAGGCAGTTGTGAAATGGGCAAATCCAATATACTGTAAACAGCCCAACTCTTAGTTCATTCCACAGATATGATTTACCTTAATAGCCACAAGCATCACTTCTAATAGCTTGTGTTATGGCAGAATGAATTATGTTGCATTCGTTCTACCTACAGGAAGCAAGTCAGCATCCACAGTAGTAGCATTCAGCTATGTGTTATAAAGCAAAACCCAGCAGAACTTTTATAACATAAAAGGTGAAGATATTTAAAACATAAATTCAGTAGGTTGTGCAAATCAGAGACTTCTCTCTTTCTGCTAAAGGGATATATTTTTGATTCGAGTACCTGAGATCAGCTACAAAACTTACCCAGGAATGTGGAAAAATGTGTCAATCTCTGCTGTGTACTTCTGAGACCCAACTCACTATTTCTATAAACATGTATGTACACAGTCAACAGACTTTTTTTTTGTCTTTTTGCCTTTTCTTGGGCCCCTCCCTAGGCATATGGAGGTTCCCAGGCTAGGGGGTCTAATCAGAGCTGTAGCCGCCAGGCTACACTAGAGACACAGCAACTCGGGATCTGAGCCTCGTCTGCAACCTACACCACAGCTCACGGCAACGCCGGATCCTTAACCCACTGAGCAAGGCCAGGGATCAAACCCGCAACCTCATGGTTCCTAGTCAGATTCGTTAACCACTGAGCCACGATGAGAACTCCATCAACAGACATTTCTACAAAGAGTAAAATTATTGTCATTCATTGAATGTGGAAGATGTGTCCGCATTTGAGAATGCAATGCACATTCACACTTCTTCCTCCAGATAAATGTGTGCTGTGCAATGAAGCTCCAGTTGAGAGTGCTGTGAGTTCGGGCTCTCCTTTTTAATATTTCACTCCCAAGAAAATTCCCACTTGTCAGCCATTTCTAACATATTCACAGTCTAAGGATATTTCCAGATCTACCCAGAAGTAATTGTATAATAGCTTAAATCACAGCATCACACTGGAAGAAGGTTTGGAGGTCATAGAGCCCTGCAAGATTAAATCTCAGTTCTGATTGGAAAAAAAAAAAAAAAAAAAAACTAGCCACCTTGAGAGTTCCCTGGCGGTCTAGTGGTTAGGATTCAGTGCTGTCACTGCTGCAGCCCAGGCTCAATCCTTGGTCTGAGAACTGAGATCCCACAGCAAGCTGCTGTACATCACAGCCATGAAAAAACAACAACAACAAAAAATAACAACAACAACAACAACAAAAACTAGCTACCTGATCTTGGACACCTTAACCTTATTCAAACTTCGCTTATTTGCATAACTGGGTCATTTTGCTGTACAGCAGAAATTTACAGAACATTGGAAAACAACTATAGAAATCAAAAAAGAAATACAGACATTCAAGAAAAAACGAGAAAACAATAAAATCCCTCTTTGCACAAAAAAACAGAAGAAAAAAGAAAAATGGGGATAAAAGTAGGTTGTGAGAGCTGTAGTTGACACACACACCACACATAACAAGTCTCCATCACAATGCCCCAGATCAGGCACTCTCAATTCCTCTTGCACAAGTATAATAACATGTGGACACGCTACAGCTGCCCAGACATCCCATTTCCCACATTATACAGGCATTAGCTGCCCATGTTCTTTCCTCCTCCCTGCATTATAGGCCGTTACAGGCAGACCCTTGAATCAGATTCAATTCTGTAACCTCAGGCTCTAACACACGCCTGGCATGTTGTATAAACCAGTCAACTGCTACTTATATTTGGTGATAGCAGCTGGCTCCTCCTATATGCTCACATATTTGATCAAGCATGTCAAACATAAAAGGAAATGTTTGTTCTTAACCTATTAAATCCGCTCCCTCTTTTTTTGTTGTTGTTAAAATGACATAGGTGGAAACTTATTCAGCTGTAAGAGTCAGCTGTTGGTTTTCCATTTCAAATTTGAACCTTAAAATTCCTCCACTGTTTTAACATCTTTGGGTTCATCTGGGTAGCTTTCCACAAATTTAATGTGCTTTGCTATTAAGAAAAAAATAGTAATAACAAAATTGTAGTTGCTAAATGCCAGGTAAGTTTCTTTTTTGATTCAAAATGCAATATATTTTCTTAGTTAAAAAAAAGTTAAATAACTGATTTCTGCCTAGTGGTAAGTTTCCGTGTTTACAAACCTTTACTAAAAAGTGAAGAAATGAAAACATTTTACCAGATTATAAAGCCATAGCAAAGTTACAGAGTTTGCACTAATTGCTCATTTCCTTTTTACAAATGAGTTCCTAATTTTTAACAACTTGCCAATATCATAGCAGCCCTATTTAGCACAAATCAGATTATTTTCATATTTTTCTTTTTCTCACTCCAACTAGTGTCCCAATGCCAATCAAAAGACTGAAGCAGCACCTCCAGTCTCCTCTCCACACAGTGTGCCAAAAACAGCACAGAAGAGGCTCCACCACCCTTAATTTGAATGTTTGTGATACCTACAGTGCAGAACTGCAAAACTCTTCTGCAATTTAGCCCTTCCAAACCAACCAAAAAAACCCACCTAATCTAACTCCACTCCACCCTCTCTTCACACCCATTCTCTGTTTTGGTTTTTTGGGGATTTGTTTTGTTTTGTTTTGTTTTTTTGCTTTTTAGGGCCGCACCCATGGCACATGGAGGTTCCCAGGCTAGGGGTCCAATTGGAGTTAAAGCTGCTGGCCTACCCACAGCCACAGCAATGCCAGATCCAAGCCGCATCTGCAATCTACAACATAGCTCATGGCAATGCTGGATCCTTAACCCACTGAGCAAAGCCAGGGATCAAACCCACATCCTCATGGATCCTAGTCAGGTCCCTTAACTGCTGAGCCATGACGGGAACTCCCATTCTCCTTCTGACATATTTTTCTCTTTGTTTTTGTTTGTTTCTTTTTTATAGAAACCTATACTCAGAGTCATCCCTGGGTATCCCTGGGGGATTGGTTCCAGGACCCCTGTGGATACCGAAATCCAATGATGCTCACATCCCTTATATAAAGGGTGTAGTACAGGTGGCCCTCTGCACCCCCAAGTCCTACATCTATGGATTCAACCAAGTGACTTGAATTGGTGGTCATTGCAGAAGCAACATGAGCAGAGCACCACTGTATTCCCTACTCACCACATCCAGTAGAGCATCCAATCAGTAAGCAACCTGCAGAACCTGTATGTTCCCTAAAGGTGGCTGGAAACCTGTGTTTCCACAAGCCCTCCAGGGGATCCTGAGAGGCACCCCAGGTTGAAAACCTCTGCCCCAGCCCTTCCATATGGACCCCAGAGGGGCAGATATTTTTCATGGCTTTTTGATTTTATAAACTTACCTAAGACCTCCGATCATCTGACTGATCCCAGGGCCAGGATTTGAATGACTCAATGTTTAAGTCACAACATTTTGGGTGAATAGAGCATTTGTCTCTTGGAATTTGAACTGTCTCGCTACCAATTTTTAAATTCTATTCCTATCACACACACATCCACACACAACCAAGGCAATTTGAAGGGGAAACCCAAGGGGAAAAGGCAAATCTACCCTTAGTTGGGAAAGCTCTAAAGAGTGTCCAGTAGCCCCACCTACATGAAACCAACTCTCAGCTCCCATTCTCTATCGATGAGAAAGTCAGAATGGAGAATATGGATGGTTCGGTGCAATTAACTACAGCAGGGATGATAACAAAAACGACATTTATTTTGTCCTTATTGACACAGGCACTCCATCAAATGAGCCGCATAGATTATTCAATCCTCACAACAACTTGTCCCATTTCACAGATAAGGAAACTGAGGCAGAGACATTAAGCAATCTGTCCAAAGTCTTAATGATCTTAAGTGGCAGAGCTGGGACCCCACAATTTAGGTGTGTCTTCCCCCAAGGCCCACACACTCTAATGACTTTGCTAGGCTGACTTCCAGCCCATCAGCCCAGATTCGGTGGACAGTGGGAAAGAAACATGGTCTCCCATAGCCACGTGATCGTGAGCTACCTAGAAACCTCTCCCAGGGACTGGACACTCCAGTTTGGATGCTAAGTTTGTCTCACAAACCTACTGAGGGGTTCATTTTCTTCCTTCCACAGGAGAAAGATTACAAAATGTAACCTGAGCACATCAGGCCTTTAGGCAAACTCTTCCGGTTACTCTAACTCATAATAGTCATAACGGTGTGGCACCATCTTGAATGACCAAGCCATGAAGGCAACAACATCTGACCAGAAAGAGCAGCGAGCAAAATGCCTGATAATCCAGTCTAAACAGACTTACTGGTTGAGAAAGAATCCTGGCATATATTCTTCAAACAATATTTACTCACTCCAGAACAATGAATTTAAGTTTCAGCTTTGGAATCTGTTGCTTGTTTTAAATTTATCAGACCATCTCAAGAGAGTTATCAACCCCCTCAGCAGCCCTCTCCCTTGCGAGAGCTTCCACGCTATTGTTTACCCTCATTGGCACTGAATCTCTGTAGCTCATGAAATCCCGTGCCAGAGTAGATCAAGACTGGGGCCGTGGGCAGAAATTCATGGGAAAAAAGAAAGACACAAGTCCTTAACTTTAGGCTCTTTCCATCAGTAGTTAGAAAGAAGGCAGATGTCAAAGTGACTACCAACCAAGGTCAAGCAACCTTTATAAACAAACTACTCAAAAGCCCACAGAAGCCAGCCCACAGCTGGGGACAGCTGCCCAGTCTCATAGGAAGAGCAGTTTCCCTCATGGGCCCACAGAGAAGTGTCTAAATGCCACCTAGATAGCCCCGCTCTGCTTGCTGGTCAGGCAGCTCGGCAGTTTGCTGGCAATATACTCCTAGCCCTACTTCATCTCTGGTAGAGTCATGGTTTGCCCACCACAAAGCTAGAACAAACTTAGGTGGATCCAGAAATATATTTCATTGTTTGTATAATTTCAATATTCAATCAAGACCATGTAGTCATAATCTTATTCTATTTCAGTGCACTATTGACATTTTGAACCAGAGAATTCTTTGGAAAGGGCTGTCCTGGGCATGGTAGCAGCAGCCCTGGCCTCTGCTCACTAGATGCCAATAGAAAACCCCTTACCAAAGTTGTGACAACCAAAAAATATCTCCGGACTTGGCCAAATGTCTCTGGAGACACGTCACCCCTAGCTAAGAACCACTGCTCTATTTGCTTAATGTGTCCCAGATCAATGTCTCCAAAAGGCAGAGATAATACTTCCAAACTACAATTACAACGCAACTATTTAAAAGATATTTCATGTCCAGATGACTGTGACTCTCTGATTCTCTGATGAATATTCAGACATCAAGTGCATTGCCTTTCTTATTCTGGTGTTGTTATTATATTAAAAGGCCCCTGGCTGAAGTGCCAGACCTTGAGAGGTTTCCATCTCTGCATCTGCCTCTTCTAACAACCTAGGAGCCTTGAACTCCACCCAGCTTTAGACACACCTCCAATCTTGATTTATCAAGAAGGGACACCAGCCTGATGTTCCCATAATCCTTGCCCTGTCATTCCAACTGTTTGTCACTAAACCACATTCTGGTTGCCCAGTTTTGAAAACCAGGCACGGGCCTTGAACTAAACACAAGGTTCCCACTTACCATTCAATGCTGATCCTTTAAGTTATGTCTTACACTTTTACAACTGGTCTTGAGATGCCATGACCCTCTAGAATCAGGAGTCACGGTCCCAAGTCAGAATCTGTGACTCTCTGGATGCTGACAGAAGTGTTAGCCCAATATTATTTTGTCTTTCCCTTGGTATCCCAAGTATCACCTGCTTCAGAGTTGGCCATTACTGACTTTCCACAACCCATCAACACATGCTCATTACACCTTGTTCCACTTACAAGACGCCAATGACTGCATTAGGCTTCTACCATATGTGATTTCCCCAGCTCTCTGGATGCCATCCTCAGTCTGTAGCCCTGACTCCCTCCCATGCAACCAGGAAGGAAGGGTATTCCAGATCCAGGTCTTTGCTCATGATTTTTCTATTACCCTCACGAGGCTATGGCATTCAGACCTAGACTAAGCACTAGAATTACTATTCAGTTAGCTCTTCTAGATATTTCACTCAAAGTTTACTTAAACCTTAAGCCGGAATATTACTGCTCTATTACATCATCTAAAGGGGTGAAGCTTAGAAAACGGTCAGAAACAGGATCGCCAGGGCTCCTTCACAATGAACAGGACATTTGGGTACCTTATCCTCTTTACACACACATATTTTCTCAGGAAAGGAGAGACTTCTGCAATTCTCACCCCTATGAAAACACTTCATTGCATCGATTTCTTTATCTCATCCCCTCCTTCTTCATAGCCACAGCAAGTATTAAATTTAAGTGCAAATAACTCAGAAACAATTTAGAAACAAAAAGGTAATGACTTGAAAAGTGTCAAAATTCATCCAGTAATTAATTTCAAGTATCTGCAGGACTAAAAGTACGCCCGTTGTGGAAGGAGCCTTAATGAGTCACTCTGTCCAATCGTCTATCTTTATGGAGAGATGCATCCAAACCATTCTAATCAGGCATAAGCCCTGGTTAGGCAACAGCACTACCCACAGATAAAAATTGCATGGAGGGAGTTCCCATTGTGGCTCAGCAGAAGTGAATCTGACTAGCATCCATGAGGACACAGTTTCAATCCTTGACCTCGCTCAGGAGGTTAAGGATCCAATGTTGCCATGAGCTATGGGGTAGGTCACAAACATGGCTTGGATCTGGCATTGCTGTGGCTCTGGTGCAGGCCAGCAGCTATAGCTCCGGTTTAACCCCTAGCCTGGGAACCGCCACATGCCATGGGTGTGACCATAAAAAGATTTTTTAAAAAATTGCACAGGGGCTTCACAAAAACAAGACCCATTAGAGTGTAGTAAATACTTTCAGAACTTCCCAGCAGTTCAGCCAGAACCCCCGGTACTACTCAGCTTCTTACCACCCTGAAGAATGGTTAGAGCAAGGGCCCAAGACAGTGCACAGACTGGGGAAACACACGAGCTAAATGAAGTCATTGTGACAGCAAGAAAGATAAGTCTCAATGACACAAGTGGATATGCACACAAAGCCAGCTGCTCCCAGTGACAAGCAGTGTTTTTCAAATTGCAGATGATAACCTGGAAGACTGACCCACTAAGGCTCTCTCCTCAGTGAATGCACTGAAATTAATTAATAGGTCTTGACCGCCATTTTTTTCTTTTTAGGAATGGAAGAGAAGATTTCAGAAATGCATTGGAGGCAAATAGTAAGAGTAAGAATGTTTTGTAAAACTTTTTTCCTACATAGATAGATGGATAGAGATATGGATTCAACACCCATTTATTGAGAACCTACCACGTGTCAAGTACTTTTCTAGACAGATAAATCAGTGATTACAACGGATAAAAATTCTCATGATGCTTATATATAGTAGATTAGATAGAAATGTAAAATACATTTCTTAGTGTAAGAGATTTTTTTTTTAAGTTTGAAAGCCTATTTACAATACAGAAGGGCCTAAGCATCCCCTCCCTTTCCCACCGCAGCCAGACAGACCCACCCAATAATTGTCCTGCCACCCCGGGAAGCCCCAGACAGGGGTGAAGTGGAAAGAGAGGCCCAAGTCATTCCTCCAGTCCCCTTCCAAGTCTGCCTTCAGGTCAGGTCTGCCTTTTTGAAGCCATTCTCTTTGCTCTGTTTTGCACCTTCCCTTTAATTTTGTCTGTTTCTCAAAGTTCTAGTAGATAAACCTGTTGGAAGGAAAACAGCAAAATGAACCAGCTCTTTGGTGGCTGTTCCTAGAAGTGTAGCAGATGGAGAAATTTTGTTTAAATTTTTAATAAATATTCACTGCTAGTAACAGGCAAACCATTGGAATTTTGATAGCCAGTTCTCTTAGGCCCATTAAACAACATATCTACATATATTCTCCCTAAGTCTCTTCAAGAACATCCAACTAGGTATTAACTAGGGACCCAGCTGATACTTTTAAACATACTGATTTGCTTATTCAATTTGAAGCAGGCATAGATCACATTTAGTGGGTCTCTAGGATGAACCCACATCGTGCTATGTGCTTTGTCTTTCATCTTCACAATAATCCCTGCAAGGGAGGAATTACTATCTGTCTTCTTGTAAAAGAAGACGTTAAAGCTTATAGAAGTTAAGTCATCTGTCCAGGATCATTCAACTAATAAGTGGCAGAGCTGAAATTTTAACAAATGCCGTGCAGCTCCACAAAATTATTGACTGTATCCCCATTAAGGGCAGAAAGTTTTATTATACATGAAAAATTATACACTCTGCTCAGAAAACCTATTCTCCATGCCTCTGCTTCCCCTTGTTGGCTCTTAATCCTTCTTTAACATTTTCACAATCATTAATAAAGTACATAAACAAACTGATAGGTTTAGAACTGAAGTTTCAACACAAGTACTTTTTCTGTCCTTTAATGCAATAGGTTTAAATATATCATTGTTGAAAAACATTGTACTATCTCCTGCACTAACCTCTTTTAATAACCATAAGGATAGCAGGAAGATAAGAGGATAGACTCTGGGCCAGAATATCAGCTTTCAGCTCCTAGCCCCACACTATAGCTGTTGGGAAAGCCATACCTCAGTTTTCTCACCTATGGAATGAGAAGGATGATAGCACTTACCTAGGGGATTGTTTTGAGGATTAAATGAGATCTTATAAGCAATGCACTTAGAACAGTGTAGGCACTGAATAAATGCTATGTATTTGTTATCCTTGTGACTAGTACTTCCTAAGAAGCACTAACTCATCTCGTTGTACTAAGCGTTAAAGTCTTACAGCTCATCAAGAAAAGTAACAAAGACTCACCTAATAATGGCCCTGCCACCCTGGGAAGGCCCAGACATGGGTAACGTGGAAAGAGTAGCCCATGTCCTTCCTCCAATCCCCTTCCTAGTCCACCTTCAAGGTCAAATCTGCTTTTTGAAGCTGTCCTCCTTGTTCTGTTTTGTACCTTCCCCTGAATTTTGTCTCTTTCTCTAAGTTCTAATAGATAAGCCTGTTGAAAGGGAAGG
Source organism: Phacochoerus africanus (assembly GCF_016906955.1). Classification (NCBI taxonomy): domain Eukaryota; kingdom Metazoa; phylum Chordata; class Mammalia; order Artiodactyla; family Suidae; genus Phacochoerus; species Phacochoerus africanus. Next base: position 21,015,259 of record NC_062559.1, on the reverse strand, counting down.
AAGACAGCAAAATGAATCAGCTCTTTGGTGACTATTCCAGTTCTGGGCAGTGGAGAAAAGAAACCTTTAAACTTGAAGCTCTATCAAGATGAAGAATTATGTCTGTCCCATCACCTGTCTCCTCATCCCCTGACTGCTTGGGTTGCTCAAACGTGCGCAGTGGATGCTATTGCCTAACTGATGCTGTTTCTGGAAAGCCCTATACTTCATAAATTTTTTGAAAAGGAAACTTTTTTTTTTTTTTTAATGCTGATATACAAGATCTCCTCACTTTGCAAAACAACCGGCAGGTTTATTTACTGCGCCGAGGTCGGTACCGTAAGTTGGCATGAAAAGAGAAATCATAGCTATTGTCAAAAGAGAATTCGAACCAAATTTGCAGCAGAGGTCTATACGTTGTTTTTAACAACGGTCTCAAATGTTGGTCAAATGAAAAGGTCAAGTGTACATCAATGTAAAAGAATCTAAAGGTCCTCATTATCCTTTAGCCTGTGCTGTGAGTGAGGCAAGAACACACTTAAAGTGCATCTCCTCATAATCAATTTCTTTACTGACAAATGTCATTCTGAATGGACATTTTACAGCTGATTAACTGTTGCCCTTTTTTGTCATAGGCAAATACGAGACCAAAATGCATACTTCTGGTAGATTTCCTTCCTGCTGATGAAAGCGCTGATCTCCTTCAGATCTGCTTTCCACAGCCCTGGCAGAAACATGATCTTTCAATCTACGCTGCTACGTTGCTTAAAAATATTCATCTCTACTGTTCCAAAATATTTCATATAAGGGAACAATTAAAAGTCTGAGTGTAGAAGGTAGAAAACATTATCATTGCCTTTGTCAAAAAGTCAGCACATTAAATATGTTGCACATACAAATGTACTCAATTAACATTTTAATTAAGGGTAACAAACAATAATTAAACAGATGACATTTTAATTAATTTTCTCAACTGTAAATAGCCTGATGGAAATTATTGTTAAATCTGATTTAAATACTTCTCCTTGCAAAAACAGGGACCTCAAACTACCCGTGATCAAAAACGTTTCCCTTTTATGTACTTATATGGTTATAATATCACAGCCATAAATAAGTTTCCGTGTAAAGCTTCTCAGTGTCATCAACTTGTTCTCTTCATGCGGTATGCAAACAACAGTGCAGGTGTGTAATAAATACGTCTTTCAAGGTACTTGTTTGTGTCTTGTGCAAAAACATAACACCGAAGTACCTTAGGGTTGAATTCTCCTCTTAAAGATTCATGCTTGGTCATTAAATCCAGATAAGCCATTTTGAGCAAGCTTAGCAACCCAATCCCATGATATCCCATTTTCATATTGCCATAGGTCAGTGAGACCTGTCCCTGGTTTTGCAGCACTCTAGGGCTTGCTAACTGTGCCAAGTGGCATCATTAATTTCTCAAAACAAAATAAGACAACTCCTTTCGGTTTTGAAAATAAACATGGGCCATTCAACACTTTGAAGCAAAGAGGAGTGACAGCACGGCAAGTGATGCTAAAGAGAGTAACAGTGGATTGTCAAGAAAACAGAATAAGAAGTTGCCATTGTGGCTCATCGGAAAGGAATCTGACTAGCATCCAAGAGGACGCAGGTTCGATCCCCGGCCTTGCTCAGTGGGCTAAGAATCTGGTGTTGCTGTGAGCTATGGTGCAGGTCTCAGACTCGGCCTAGAACCCGCGTTGCTGTGACTGTAGTGTAGGCTGTCAGGTACAGCTCTGATTCAACTCCTAGCCTGGGAACCTCCATATGCCGCAGGTGTGGCCCTAAAAAAAAAAAAAAAAAAAAAAAAGACAAAGAAAACCCAAAACAGAATAAGCCCTGCTCTCAAGGTTGTCAGATTTAACATGAATTAATTAATTTTTGTTTTTGCTTTTGTTGTCCCATATTGCTTGAAATATACTTATACTAAAAGACTGTTCATTCTCAGAAATTCAAATTTAACTAGGTGTTCTATATTTTATCTGGCAACCCTACTTTTAAAAGAGCAGTACCTGGGAGTTCCCATGTGGTTCAGTGGGCTATAAACCCTACTCATGTCCTTGAGGACACATGTTCAATCCCTGACCTCGCTCAGCGGGTTAAGGATTCGGCGTTGTGGTATAGGTCACAGATGCAGCTCAGATCTGGCATTGTTTTGGCTCTGGTGTAAGCCGAAGCTGTAGCTCCAATTCAATCTCTAGCCCATGAACTTCCATATAGTGAGGGTGCAGCTCTAAAAAGCAAAAATAAATAAATAAATAAACAAACAAACAAGCAAGCAAGCAGTGCCTATAAAATAGATTCATCTTGGGAACCATTTTCTTGGTCTCTGTTAGAAGGTGAGCTAGAGCAAAAATGAGGAGAGGAGTTCCCGTCATGGCTCAGCAGTTAACGAACCCAACTAGCATCCCTGAGGACACAGGTTCAATCCCTTGCCTCGCTTAGTGGGTTAAGGATCCAGCGTTGCCGTGAGCTGTGGTGTAGGCTGCAGATGCGGCTAGGATCCCATGTTGCTGTGGTTCTGGTGTAGGCTGGCAGCCACAGCTTTGATTTGAACCCTAGCCTGGGAACCTCCATGTGCCGGGGGTGCAGCCCTAAAAAGCCAAAAAAAAAAACAAAAAAAAAAGAGAGAGAGAAATCTGATGGTAGGCAATGTCTTGGGCCTCTCTGGGGCCCAGGGAGGTTACTAGGATGGGGCCTTAGCCAGCATCAAGAGAGCATCTTTGGGAGATAAACATTGTTTATATAAGTCATAACTGGAGTTTAAAAGTTATGGCTCTGCTTTGGAACCCACTCTGCATTAATTATTTTTTAATTGAGAGTAATGAATAGGTCTCTGAGGACAGTGAGCCACAGCTGGGGGGCACTCTGTCCCTGAAGGAGACACTCGGGGTCTATGACAGATCCCCTATGGTTTCCTGCAGAATATCTGGCACACAAAACACAGTTCCCAGAGACAGGGCTCAAAGAGGCAACCGATCTCTGGTGCCTTTAGCCTAAGGTAAAGAAACAGGGTTCCTGCGGCTCAGGAAGAAGGACGAAGGGACACAGACATCCACGGACTGAGAGGCCAGGAGAGGGGAGAGCAAGGAGAACAAAGCCCAGCTGTGGGAAGCACAAGTGTTCCTTCCTAGCTGAGGATGCTGAAGGGATATGATGATCAGGACGAAAGGTCTCCTTGAAATCCCTAGTTTTTAATCAACAGGCTCAGAACTGAATATTCTAATTCAGTTGCCCAGATCTGATATTTCACCAAAGAGAAGTATCAATCCCAAGGGGACAGAACTAGGGCCAGCAATCCCCTCCCTTTCAAAAACGTCCCTCCTCACCTCCAGTTACTCAAAAATCGCACTGTAATTCTGGAGTCACACACTGTATAGTAACTCTCTGCCTCACTCTACTCTGCAGTCCTCACACCTCTTGAGAGAAACTCCATAGCCTTAGAAACTCCATAGCCTTAGAGGGGACCCCCGGCTGTTCTTCAACTCAAAGAAAGGGTCTCCAGCTTAAAAAGGAGTTTGCTTGGGGGCAATAAAAGAAGAACAGAAACCAACCACCTAACACCACTGTCCACCTGGAATGGAAGGTCTTTGCCAGGCATCTGTCCCTATATTGGATGCTATTTTTTGGTAGGCAATTGTTATTGCTGCTATGAGCACAATGTAATTAGCACAACCTTAGCATGCGGTTCAAATACACAGGGCATACTGAATGAACGCATGGATGGACCACTGAATGAAAGTTGGACAGCCCACAGAAAACCTCAAAGAGAGCTATCCAATGTTTCCCACGAGGTCTAAAGGCCCTCCCTCCCCTACTAGACAAAGCTGGAAGTTCAAGTGTCCCGGCAGAAGTGTAAAGAAGAAGGAGGCTGCCTGGCTAGCTGTGGGCGAGGGTCCTTGGACAGGCCCCACTAACAGAGGGTGTACTTTAAAGAGCTCCTGTTTCCTAATACATATTGTTAAACTCTCTCCTAAGACCCTCTCTGAGCTTGGGTGGTGACATCTCTGCTAACCACACATGCTTAAGCAAGTCCCCTCTCCCCACTTGGCTTAACTCCCTTAAGTCCACCCTCTGCCCCTTACAAGTGCACTCACAATGTATTTCCAATATCCTCCAGCCCACAGTTACCATATCTTTTTTTCTGGCTGCAGCATGCAGTAGTTCCCAGAGCAGTCTTTGAACCCAAACCACAGCAGTGAAAGTGCCAAATCTTAACCACTGAGCCACCAGGGAACTCCCTACCATATCTTTTAAGCTGGGCTCAGAACACCTCTTTGTAGATGCTCCTCTGAATAAACTCATGGAATTCAATTTTACTGTTTTCTCCTTTTACCTGTAATACCTGAACCCTTACACATATTTATGTGTCAGGTCTTTAGCATATATTTTTATGTTATTTGCTCAGGGATTGAATGTCTGAACTTGTATAGTATTGGGCCTCCAAACATAGCTTTAAAAAGTGGTTGAGTCCACGTAAATTAGTGCAGAGGAGCACAGAAAGCTTTGTTCTAAGACATAAGGTGCCTACCATTGCCCATCTTGGAACTCAGGTGTTCAGCACATTGATGCAGCCCATATACTTGATACTCAAAGTACAGTCCGAGAATCAGCATCAGGAAACTCATTGGAGACTCAGTCTCAGGCCCCGCCCCAGACCCCCACATCAGAATCTGCATTTGAACAAGATTCCTAGAGTGATTTATATACACAATAAACTTTGAGAAGCACTGCCTTTCTCCATACCAGGCGTGTTATCATCTGCAAGGAATATCTATTGAATGGCTAGAAGAGTCCCTTCCAGGATCTCTAACTTTGCTTGGTCAAAACTACTAATTAAGAAGCAACTTTTCTAGCAAAGGCATTTAAAGTTCTCTTCTCATTGCCCCAGTGAAACGGGAAAGAAGACAGGTCTAGAGCACGGGGCTCAGATTAGAAAGAACAAGTCACCTCCTGGAAACCAGCTGGTGAAGAATTGGTACTTAACGCTGAAGGCACTGCAATAGCAGGGACTGCACAGGTAGGCAGGTCCCTGAAGCCAGGGAGCATCTCAGACAGTAGAATAAGAACACATAGTGATACTGGGTCACCCAGCGGAGGCTGAAGGTCATCAGAACCAGATCAGTAAAGAAGACAAAGGTGCAGACTACCCCAAATCTTAATGGGGGGGGGAACAGAAATGTAAACCACAGCCCTACTGGCTCATCAGTGCCTAGCACTGGTGTGCCAGGGGCTAGACCAAGCCCTCCATCTATATTGCTTCATTCAATCACATTTGTAATAGACAGTAAGTATTATCATCTCATTTCACACATTGGATAACTGAAAAACTAGAAAAAATCATAAAGTTCACCCAAGAAACACCATGGAAAGTGACCTCACAAGACTTAAAATCAATCTGGCTCTCAAGCCTGCCCATATTTCGACATCTGTGCCCTCTGGCTTCCTTCTCTTCAAGGGAGTAAAGAGCATAGCATTTTCATCACATAGTGTGGACTGATTCGTTCTCAATTAACCCTCCAGTTGGCTTCATAGTCTAGAATTGAAGCCCTTCAGATACTACTATTCACTCATGTCTGAATAGGTAGACGCTTCCTCCAAAACCAGATGGCTATCACACTGAGCCTAGGAGGCTGGCCTGATGAAATGCTGTCTTAACCAAGTGGTTTCTTTCTTTCCCAGTTGTACGTGCTATATGTTACAACGAATATCAGGTTTTAGCAGAAATGAAGCACTTTTCCCTCCTTGGGGAAGAGCATACGCTGGCATGTCTAAGTGTGTGACCATCTGGCCGCCTGGGCAAAAGGACTCTGCCAGGGGTCAGGTCTCATCAGGGCAGCACTGGAGACCCTAGATTCTGAAGATCTTCCAGCCTGGGCTGGGGGTTGATCTTAATCCTCAGGTTTTGTGCTATCCCAGACCTTTTTCCAGCCTTGGCCTCTCTAGAGAAAATTACACCTTACAATACACTCGATCACCCAAAGGCTACAGTCACCCCTGAGTATAAAGATCAACTGCCTCCAGAAAATTCCCCACCCTGGTAAGAAGTAACATCTCTTCTAAGGATCTGCTTGCATCATAAAGGAAAAAACACCCCCAAACCCAGTTATGGGTGGTTGTGAAAAGCCACATCACACTAAGAAGTTATCAACATTTTCCATAGTAAAGACATGAGGTGATTTGCTGAAAGGTGTTTGGTCACATTGTATCTTCTTCCTTTTATCACCATTGTCATCCCATATTCTGTGACTCTCTGAATTTAAGGATCTCTATTGGGCTTTTAAAAATACACATGGGGGGAGTTCCCGTCATGGCACAGTGGTTAACGAAGCCGACCAGGAACCATGAAGTTTCAGGTTCAATCCCTGGCCCCATTCAGTGGGCTGAGGATCCAGCGTTGCTGTAAGCTGTGGTGTAGGTCCCAGGTCCGACTCGGAAGCCATGTTGCTGTGGCTGTGGTGTAGGCCGGCAGCTATAGCTCCAATTAGAACCCTGGCCTGGGAACTTCCATATGCCGTGGGGGCAGCCCTGGAAAAGACAAAAACAAACAAACAAACAAAAAATACACACGGACCATCAAAAGTGTCATAAGAGGTATAGAAAGTACAGGAGTTCCCGTCGTGGCGCAGTGGTTAACGAATCCAACTAGGAACCATGAGGTTGTGGGTTCGGTCCCTGCCCTTGCTCAGTGGGTTAACGATCCGGCGTTGCTGTGAGCTGTGGAGTAGGTTGCAGATGCGGCTCGGATCCCGCGTTGCTGTGGCTCTGGCGTAGGCCAGTGGCTACAGCTCCGATTCGACCCCTAGCCTGGGAACCTCCATATGCCGCAGGAGCGGCCCAAGAAATAGCAACAACAACAAAAAAAAAAAAAAAAAAGAGGTATAGGAAGTACAGAGAGGGAAAAGCTGCTTCCACTTCGTTTATGATGACAAACCTAGAGATGGGATCATAGCAGAACTTGAGGGTCTTTAGAAAGCTAGACACTCCCTTATTTTTTCTCTTGGCAGTATTACATGTAAATAGGACTTTATATTCTGAAGGTTTATCAGTTTCTCATTTGCATTCCAAAGCCTTTTAATTCTACAGATGAAAAAAAAGTTTTAATATCAGATGTTCTTAAGGCCACTTTTAAATGACTCTGACTCTTTCTCACTTGCTAATTATTGAATTTTCATGTCTATTTTTACTCTTGAAAATAGGGAAACTGCTAGTTCTGCTCCACCTCTCATCACCTTAGGGAAAAAGTGAACAAGTATACTGTAGAAACTACCAGAAGGAGGAAGACTGGCGAGACATGGGGACACAATAGGAATGGAAGAAAGTAGGTATTTTAAGTCATTCAGACCGAAGTTCCCATGTGGGTTTTACCACTTACTGAGTAAACCTGAGCAAGATCATCAACCTCTATGAATCTTGGTTTTCACTGTTTGTTAAATAAGCAGGGTCTAAGAGTAAGAGATGATGGAGGTAAAGCACTTGGCACAGGGTTGCTATTCAAATAAAAAAAGATGATGATGGTGACGATGGTGATGTTGGTGATGATGATGGGTGATGATGATGGTGATGATGGTGGTGATGGTGATGATGATGGTGGTGATGATGATGGTGATGTTGGTGATGATGATGGTGATGATGATGGTGGTGATGATGGGTGATGATGATGGTGATGGTGATGATGGTGGTGATGATGGTGGTGATGGTGATGATGATGGTGGTGATGATGATGGTGATGATGGTGGTGATGATGATGATGGTGGTGATGTTGGTGATGATGATGGTGATGGTGATGATGGTGGTGATGATGATGGTGATGGTGATGATGATGGTGGTGATGATGATGGTGATGATGATGGTGATGATGGTGGTGATGATGATGATGGTGGTGATGATGATGGGTGATATGATGGTGGTTGATGATGATGGTGATGATGATGGTGATGATGGTGGTGATGGTGATGATGGTGGTGATGATGATGGGTGATGATGATGGTGGTGATGATGATGGTGATGATGGTGGTGATGATGGGTGATGGTGATGATGGTGGTGATGATGATGGGTGATGATGATGGTGGTGATGATGATGGTGATGATGGTGGTGATGATGGGGTGATGATGATGGTGATGGTGATGATGGTGGTGATGATGGTGGTGATGGTGATGATGGTGGTGATGATGGTGGTGATGGTGGTGATGATGATGGGTGATGATGATGGTGGTGATGATGATGGTGATGATGGTGGTGATGATGATTGATGGTGGTGATGTTGGTTGATGATGATGGGTGATGATGATGGTGATGGTGATGATGGTGGTGATGATGATGGGTGATGATGATGGTGGTGATGATGATGGTGATGATGGTGGTGATGATGATGATGGTGGTGATGTTGGTGATGATGATGGGTGATGATGATGGTGATGGTGATGATGGTGGTGATGATGGTGGTGATGGTGATGATGATGGTGGTGATGATGATGGTGATGATGGTGGTGATGATGATGATGGTGGTGATGTTGGTGATGATGATGGGTGATGATGGTGATGATGATGGGTGATGATGATGGTGGTGATGGTGATGATGGTGGTGATGATGATGGGTGATGATGATGGTGATGGGTGATGATGGTGATGGTGATGATGATGGTGGTGATGATGGTGGTGATGTTGGTGATGTTGGTGATGATGATGGTGGGATGATGATGGTGGTGATGATGATGGTGGTGATGATGGTGATGATGATGGTGCTGATGATGGTGAGGGTGATGATGATGGTGATGATGGTGGTGCTGATGATGATGGTGGTGATGTTGGGTGATGATGATGGGTGATGATGATGTTGATGGTGATGATGGTGGTGATGATGATGGGTGATGATGATGATGGTGGTGATGATGATGGTGATGATGGTGGTGATGATGATGATGGTGGTGATGTTGGTGATGATGATGGGTGATGATTATGGTGATGGTGATGATGGTGGTGATGATGGTGGTGATGGTGATGATGATGGTGGTGATGATGATGGTGATGATGGTGGTGATGATGATGATGGTGGTGATGTTGGTGATGATGATGGGTGATGATGGTGATGATGATGGGTGATGATGATGGTGGGTGATGGTGATGATGGTGGTGATGATGATGGGTGATGATGATGGTGATGGTGATGATGGTGATGGTGATGATGATGGTGGTGATGATGGTGGTGATGTTGGTGATGTTGGTGATGATGATGGTGGTGATGATGGTGGTGATGATGATGGTGGTGATGATGGTGATGATGATGGTGATGATGATGGTGATGATGGGTGATGATGATGGTGATGATGGTGGTGATGATGATGGGTGATGATGATGGTGATGATGGTGATGATGATGGGTGATGATGATGGTGGTGATGGTGGTGATGATGATGGGTGATGATGATGGTGATGGTGATGATGGTGATGATGATGGTGATGATGATGGTGATGGTGATGATGGTGATGATGATGGTGATGATGATGGTGGTGATGATGATGATGATGATGGTGATGAGTAAGTAAAAAAAGGGGGGCGAGAGTGAGGGCAGCAGGTGAGAAAAAACATTGGATACAGTTTACCCTAAAATCGAGAAAGGATCAGGACTGAAGCCTATAACCAAGGAAATATTCCACCACCCTGATGAACAACTTCATTCTGTTTTCAAAGACACTTGAGCTAAATTGTAAATTCCATTGGGATCCACATACAATGGATACTGGCTTCAGTTTATCTCCACATTCAAACTCCACCATAATCAATAATTGATCCCAGGGGAAGGTGGCTCTACATGTCCTTAAGGAGCTCTTTCCTTTGCAAGGTTGTTTTTCAGTTCTTTTCATAAATGAACGTAGGTATTAGGAGACAGAAGTTATTTCTTTAAATTGGAAACACAGCTGATTACACTTGGAGAGAACAATCCAAAAATCCCTGAAAATTTTTTCCAAAAAGGAAAAAAATTATTTTTCAGGCATGTTTTACAGAACTAGAGTTCAAATGCTGTATGATACTTATGTCCTTAACAACATGGAACCATTTGTCAGTAAAAATTAAAGGTCTTCCATTTGGAGCATAACAAATAAGTCAATCTTATTAGCCTGAATCACAAATATCTCCTAAAGCACTTGAGTTTCTTAAGGAGTTTAACACCTTCATCTTCTCAATGCAAACATCAGGTCGCATTAATCACAAGACCATAACCCACTTACTTAAAGGGTATATCACATAAAAGGTCGCTGCTGTGAAATACTGTATCTTTAGCATTTGGATCACTTGGGATGTGGAAGCAAAGAATTTATTAATGAAGGGCAAGGCTCATTTTATTTAGAGTCCACAGGAAAGGCATATTTCACGGCCATCAGAAGTGCTTCTGCAGGCAGGAAGTCACAGTTAACCCAAGCGCCACAGAAAGCTAGTGCAAGTCCAACCCCGGGGTTCCTAGAAGCCAGAAATACAGCAAAGAAAAGAGAAATTTTTTTTTTTTAAATGATAGCAGAGGGAGTATGAGACTGTAGAAGAAGCTCAACTCCAGACCATGGCTAGAACTTTTCATGGGAGGAAAGTTCCCAAAACAGCAGGGAAGAGCAAAGGTAGACTGGGCTATAGGTGGGTTTAAAGGTTCAGTGGACACTGAGATGGTTCTGGGCAGATATCGTCAATTTCCCCTGTGAAACAGTAGAAAGTCATGTGTTGAAGATGGGAAGTGAGGAGAGCATGGTTTGAAAGAGTCCCTCTGGAGGTGTTAGGGCAAGTTCATTGGGACACTGAGGACTGGCAGGCAACTTGAAGGGGCTGAGTACGAACAAAGAGGAGCCTCAAACGTCTTGAGCCACCTCTGTCCCTTTCTTCCACTAGACTGGACTCCTGAGGCCTTAATTGATTTTGTGTCACCAGCACCCAGCACAGCTCCTGGCACAAAAGAGTTATTCATAAGTGTTCATTGAATTCAATTAGCTATGACAGATAACTGAATTGTCTGAGCATAAACAAACTTTAAATACTAGAATTTTTTAACGTTTGCAAAATACAACTGACTTGTTAGTGAAATCCAATGTATACATAAAGGAAAACTCAAAGCGTAGACTTTTTTTTTTCCTTTTTGGTCTTTTAGGGTCACACATGCGGCATATGGTGATTCCCAGGCTAGGGGTCCAATCGGAGCTGCAGCTGCCAGCCTATGCCACAGCCAGGGCAAAGCGGGATCCAAGCTGCGTCTGCGATCTACACCACAGCTCACGGCAACGCTGGATCCTTAACTCACTGAGCAAGGCCAGGGATCAAACCCATGTCCTCATGGATACTAGTTGGGTTCATTAACTACTGAGCCACGACAGGAACTCAGCAAAGCCTAGACTTTGCAGGCGAAGTCGGTCAGTGGTCCAGGGGAGGCCTCGGGAAGAGAAGTCCAAGCACAGGGACCCTGGGGAGTAGGGACCCTGTCCAGTCTCCTCTGCCAAATGCCACCTTGAGGACAGTTGGGGTTCTGGAAACAGGATCAAGGGAATCAGCAGAGGCACCACTGATTCTCTAGAAAGATGATGTTTTGCAGGCTGGAATTAGGAAACAAGCTTTGAGGGAAAGCCGTCTTATAGTCCAACTTCCTAAGCCTGCAAAGAGCACTCTTCTCTGGAACTCAGAAAATAATAGAGCAAACCTGTTTTTCTCAGGATCCAGCTCAGGCCCCACCAGCAGCCCTTCCAGCTTCTAGCTGTTTCCTTCCCAGCAATTATGTTGAAGCTATTCCAAATTATGTCCCAATTTATTCCAAAGTATTTCCATGTGGTTTAAAGTTCCAAGCTTTATATAGGATGTAAAAAGGCCTTTCTCTCTCTCCCCATCCATTATAAACTCCCGTAGCAGAGGTACCCACACTTACTCAGTCCTTGCACAGGCCTTTGGGCATGGAAGAAAGTACCCTTTATTTCACCTTTGCTCCCAGCAACTTGCAGAGTGACTTGCACATAGTAAGGCCATCTGCATGTGTTGGTTGAATGGAGTGTTGCCATTCATCTACCTTGCAGACAAAGGACTATTTCTTAGCTATCAATTCATTTTGACATTTCCTTTTTCCAACCCATGGACTAAATCTTTTGTTTTGTTTTGTTTTGTTTTTAAACGGATTCTAGGACCTCTTATTATATAACACTATTGGGTTTTAAATAAAACTTCTGAAAGATAGATCGTTTTTAAAATGAATACTGGCAGCGCTATTTACAATGGCCAAAACATGGAAGCCATCTAAACATCCATCGATAGATGGATGGATAAAGAAGATGTGGTACATATATGCAATGGAATATTATTCAGCCATAAATGAAATAATGCCATTTTCAGCAACATGGATGGACCTAGAGATTAGCCTACTGAGGAAAGTCAGTCAGACAGAGAAAGACAAATACCATATGACACCACTTGTATGTGGAATCTAAAAACAACACAAGCAAAATTATCCACAAAACAGAAATAGACTTATAGATGTAGAAAACAAACATGTTGTTACCAAGGGGGAAAGGGAAAGAAAGGTAAATTGGGAAGTTAGGATTAACAGATACACACTACTGTGTTTAAAATCAATAACAAAGACCTACTGGGTAGCACAGGGCACTATGTTCAATATCTTGAATTGTCTACAATGGAAAAGAAACTGAAAAAGAATATATATATGTATAAATACAAATGAATATTGATTACTTTGTTCTATCAGGTTTTCTAACTCAAACAGGAAATATGAAGATTGGTATTGATTAAAAGATGCCAAAAATATTACAAAAGACATGAAGTGTTATGGAAATAAGACTCTACTTGTTCTCCAAATTCAGGAATATTAGAATTAGAGACACCCCTCGAAGCCTGAGGAAGGTGGCTTGGAAATAAATAAAAGGGAGTGCAACTTTACACAGCAGGTGGCAAACGTGAAACTCTTTATTCTGAGAATTGGTACAGACTTGAAAATACAAATGGGCTCCAAAAAAGATGTAGCTTTAATCTCAGATGACAGTTCCAGCACGCTCTTGAGTAGAAATTAGAGCTGTTTACCTTGTCATCAGGGTGCCCCCATCCCTCATCCTAAGTGCCACTTGTATCCTTGTCACAGGCATAGCACCGAGCAGGACACATCCACCTTGGCTGGATCTAACCCAGCACGGCAGTTCTGGTGCTTTTTTACTCTAAAATCACAGCTCTGTTGTTTGGGGAAATTTACTTTCTTGAAACAGGATACAGTTCTTTCTGTGATTCACCCCACATAACTTAATTGTCATCAATCATTTAAAGTAAAACATCTTCAAAAATAGCTCACTGAACAAGTTCACAAGGGAGGATCAAAGAAGAGGGGACCCCGGCCAGAAGCTGAACGTCTTTCCAAACCATCTCTACCGGGGTGGGGCGGGGCCGGGATGCTGTTATCAAGTGCACTGGAGCAGATCTGTCACAGCTGATAGTGACCCATGTGGGAAGAAAAAGGAAAAAGCAGGAAAAAAATATCCAGAACCAGATGACATGTTTGGTTCACAAAGGTTTTATTCACAAATTTTGTCATGCAGAGTCCTCAAATCCACTCAGGAAACATAATATTCATAAAATGTGCACTCAAATGGGCTGGACTCACATGTCAGGAATATTTAAGGAAGTAGAGAAAGACAGTGAACTAATCCTGTCCCTCTTGGGCTCATTTGAATTGAAGGCAGGATCTGTGCAACTGCAGCAAAGTCCAGGGATCCCTTGGCTTTGTAACGCAGGGGCTCACACAAGAAAGAAGGGTGGGAAAAACTGATGACTGAGGCTAACAGGTGTTTAATAACCCCCTGTGCCCATAATAGGACATGGCTAATTCTAGCAGCAGGTAGCTATGTTCCTAGGGTTGCCATGTCAAAAGAAAGATTACTGAGAAAAAGTAACGGTTTACTAAGACCCTTCCCCTCTCATGGACAAAATCATGTCTTGGCACACCCATTTCAGGAATTCCATGAAACAACTGTTCCACTATGACGACACTGATGTGTAAACATTAAAGGGTTTTTCTTCCAGCATACAAGAGATACGAATTCCTCCCCAAGCCCACCCCTAGAGAAGCCATAAAGGAAAAGAAAAGTTGACTCTGAAGATCTAGTAGAAAGATTATGAAGAAACACCAAGGAGAAAAAGATTGGTCATAACCAAATATGGAAGAAAAATGGCAGCCAGTATGGAGGAGGGAGGGGCAATGTATGGGCGTATAGGCTGGGGATGTGCCTATGAGTTGTCTTCTTTTTACCCTGTGGAACGTTTCTTTCCTCTTAACCAAAAGAACAGCAGCCCACCCTACAGCCAACCTGAGGTAACTCAGGGGGGAGCTGGAGCCCAGGAGAAGCTAAAAAACAGGTGAGGCTGAGTAACCTGCCTCCAAGGGGTCCCTCCATCTGTCCTCTCCACAGCCCTACCTTAGGACTAGACAACCAACATAGAGGCGATGTTGGAAGAGAGAAGGTTCAGAGTAAGAGCACAGAGAGATTCACTCAGGCAGAGTTTCTCAGTGAGGGGAAGCAAAGGTGATGCTCAAGCCCAGACCTTGGTGCTATGACCTCTCTCAGCAAGGCACATCATCAGCCTCCCTTCTTTAAACCCACCAGGCATGGAGATGGGATTAAGACGGCAGACTAGAAGGACTGGAGCTCAACTTCTCTCCTCAAAACAACAAAATTCACAACTAAAGGCTGAGCAATCTTCAACCAAATGGACCGGAAACCTTCAAAAAGACATCCTACTCCAGAAGAGAAAGAGGAGGCCACATCAAGAGAGATCGATCAAGTGATTCTGAAACTTACATGAAAATGCAAAGCACTGAAATAGCAAAGATGATCCTGAAGAAGAGTAACAAATTTGGAGGACCTAAACTACCAGATAGTAAGTATGCGATTAAGCATGAGTAGTTAATACACTGTTGAATTGGCACGAGGATAGCAAATGTACAATAGGGCAGAAGAGAGAATAGGAAAACAGTTTCATAAGTGCTTTACTTCTAGCAAAGGTGATAATGGCAGAACAGTGGGACACGAATAGTCTTTTCAATAAATGGAGTTCAATTAATTGGATATTTGGGGGGGGCGATGTCCACTCCCGACCTCACGCAAACACCAATTCCAGATGTATTGTAAACAAAAAAGTGAAAGGTAAAACAAAAAAGCCTCCAGAATATAGGAAGATATATTAATGAACCTGACGTAGGTAAGTATTTCTTAAATTGGGCACAAAATATACTAACCATAAAGGAAAATATTAATAATGGCACCAAGTTAAAATTTAAAACTTGTTTATCAAATGATCCCAAAAGAGGGAAAAGCAACTTACATAGTGGGAGAAGGTATTTTTGATATATGTTTAACAAAAAAAAACTCATATCCACAATATATAAATGACTCCTACAAAAATGAAACACAAAAACAGAAAACCCAACAGAAAAATGGGGGACAAAGTAACAGATATTTCACAGAAAAACTGATGTCTATGTGCCCAATAAGCATATCAAAGGGCACTTGATTTCTTTAGTCATTAGGGAAACACAAATTAAGACCCCAATGAGTTATTACTATACACCCCCCAGAAGAGAAAATTTTAAAACACTGATAATAAGTGTCAGCAAGAATGTGAAGCAAATGAAACTGTCACAGGCTGTTGGTGCAAGGATAAATTCGTTTACCCACAAGTCTGCTCCTAAGTATATACCTAACAGAAATTCATACATATATGTACCAAAAGATATTTCTAATAACAACACACTGGGTTTGAGGGTGTGGAAGGGGTGTGTCCATTAACAATAAAATGTGAAAATAAATTGTGATATACATTGTACTAAATTGTGATAGAGTGGACTACTATGCAACAAAGAAAATGGATGAACTGAAGCTGCATACAACAGCATGTATGGACCCTACGAATACAATGTAGAACAAAAGTCACATGACAAGAGCATATATTGTATGAGTCTACTTGCATAGGATTCAAACCAGGCCAAATTCCTTCACTGTGATGAAAGTCAGAATAGCAGTCGTCTTTAGCGATGAAGAGAGGCATGGAGAAGTTTTGTGGTGTAGGTAACAGTCTGTTTCCTGATCTATACAGTGGTTGGTTACAGGCCAGTGAAAATTCATTGAGCTATATATACTTGTAATTTCTGAATTTCTCTGTATATATTTTCAGCTTCAATTTTAAAAAAATAAAATAAAACCAGATTATAAACATCAAAAAACAAAAATAAAAAATAAAATAAACCCACTGGGCATGACACAGACCAGGATCTGACCTTTGGCCAGGACTGTATGTTCTTCTTTATTAATGCACCAAAAAAACTAGATTTAGCAGAAGGCCTAATAACTACTGTAATTTTTCAGAGAACCACAGCCAAATCACCACAAGCACGTAGCATGAAAAAGGACACCTGCGCTGTTACTGACAGTGAAATTTAGGGAACTGGTTGTAAGTGTACCCTTACCAAACATTAACAATAGACACAGCTACATGAGTAAAGCTGAGGGATGAAAGGAGAAAACAGGGCAAGGTTTACAGTACAATACCGTGGATGAGCATCAAAAGCACATTCACTGCAAGACAACACTATAAACTTAACAAGGATACACACATATTTAAGACACCGTACAGTTAAGACATAGATCAAAGATACCAGAGTGAATGCTAAAAGAGAGAAAGGAATTGGAGCAGTGATAGAGAAGATGAAAGAGAAGGAAAATAGAACAAGAAGAGGGCTTTGCACCAATCAATGATAACAACGTGCTATAAACTAAGGAGGATGATTAACTTAACTTTCTGGACCCGAGATCTGATTAAAATAAATGCCACCATGACGGATGATTGGAGGCTGAAAATAAGAAGTCATTAGCACTTATTAGAACAGATGGGGGGAAAATGTAAGAAAAACGTAAGTTGAGACTAAAGAGTTTGCGCAAATGAACAGAGACTTTTTTAGGCCTGGCAGCCCTAAAACTGCTGTTTTCGGAAATGCCCTTACCCCATCACAAGAGACCATTGAGGCCAGGTCAGGGGTAAGTGCCGGACAGACTAGAGAGAACAGAGGACAGTGCCCAGAACTAGCTTCTGGAAGGCTTCACACAGACTGTCTTTTCCAGCTCAGATACACGACCCCCTCCCCTTCCACTCTCTTGTCAGTAGGACCCAGAGCAGTGTCAGGAATCCAGAAGTTATCCAGACACTTGTTGGAGATGAGACATCCCATTCATACCCAAAAAGATGGCTGACTATACTCATCTGGTCTCTTTACTGCCCTCCAGCTGTAGGTGGAGGTAATACACAGCTAGACAGTGGTTCCTCTTGGGTCTCTGTCTCTGTGTCTCAGGTTCCCTGAAAGGTCCTAATTAAAAACTAGAATGACAGGATACCAAATGTTCCAAACAAGTCCTCTTGGTCCCCCAGCATGCCATAAGGCACACTTCACAACAGAAAGGTCACGTGGAAAGAGCGTGGACATGAGCTTCCCTGCATTCAGGTCTGGTAAGCGTAGATTCTAGATGGACTAGAGTAAGGCTGGGACAGGACACAGAGAAGGAAATTAGGGCCTTTGCTTTCAGCTCTCCTGGGTATTCTCCAAGTCCTCTTTTTTTTTTTTTTTTTTTAATGAACAGATCTGATCCACAGGTTCTCTAAGATTACTTATCTAAGTTAAGTCTTTTAGTCACTGTTTGATAATAAGATGCAGGATAAAGTGCTTGTGAACACAGAATATTAATGGAAAGGAAACACTGTGTGAGCGTATACTGAATTTAGCCACCAGCATCTATTTTTAAAGATGACCTAATTAGCTATTACATTGAAAATGGGGTGGGGGAAGCACGGGCAAAGCTTTTTGAAAAAACACTACTGATTTTAAATGTATGGCATTGTTGGAACGATTTTGCAAAAGCTTATAGCATGATTTTAATACAGTTGTCAAACATGCCAGGAAGAATACATGAGGGTAGAAAACCATTAAAGTCTCTAGAGAGAAAAAAAAAAGGATGGGGTTGAAAAGTGACCTTAGAATTTTTTATAGTAGTTATTAATCTGTGTGTATCTACGTAACATACTCTTCATTAAGGAAATCAGATTGTAATCATTCTGCCTCAGGCTCCCCCACACACCCCCCAGCTGTACCTGCGCATAGAGCCATTGATCTTTACACCGTTTGTTTTTTTTTTCCCATGAGAGTTAATGTTATTTAAATGGAAACTAGATCAAAGATAGGGAGGACTTGCCTCTTTATTAAATTAGAGCATTCTAAAATTGAAACAAAATAATCCAAATGCTGGATTTCCCCCTGAAAGACTGACAGTACACTTAAGTGCAGTAAAGCGTGCTTAAAAGTCTGAGGCATACCACTTGGCTATTTTTGCAAATAAAAGATGCTTCCGAAAATTGACTTGACTTCCACAGTCGGGAAGCAAGGCTAAACTAAAGAACAAATACTCTAATGGAATGTAAAAGAACATATGCAATTGGGAGATTTTATAAAAGCCTTGGTTAAGCATGAGACAACTAGAAAATGGTATTTTAAAGCCTATGAACATACATCTCTTTCAAGAAAACACTAATTGAACACTAGAGCAAAGGAGCGGTAGCAAGTATACACTTTCTGCTTAGGCAAAACCCTAGCCAGCGTTATAGGCCCTCACATGCTCCCAGCACATGTTTGCAGGGAGGGTGGTAAGTGAGCTTTCCAAAGCCACGCTAGACTGGCATGGGAACCTGCCAATGGGGGGACTTCCAGGCTTGGATGGGATGACAGAATAAGCTGGCTGATGTCATTTTACTCCCCTGAATTTAATGAAAGGAAAACAAGGGTGAAAAAAAATAAAACCAAAATTGACCAACATGCGGCGAACAAAGTCTACAACCTTAGGCCCGTCATCCGTTATCTCAGAAAACAATGAGCGTGGAAAGAAAGAAGATTCTGGAATGGAGCAGCCATTCCCTGTGGAAGAGGGTTCAGTCACCCCAACACACACACACACTCCCACGCAGCCCTCACAAGTCACCCTGGGGAGCCCTCACATGGGGAATAAATCTGGAGAGAGGCGAGCTCAGTGAACCGCCTTTTTTTTCTCCTCCTCTGGGGAGTATTGGAAAGGTTGCTGGAAAGAGACAGCAGTTCTCTGGTAAAAAAAAAAGAAAAAGAAAACCTCTGGGTTACAGGATGGATTGGAAGAGGATCTAAAACCTGTTGGGACGCCTGCATGGGAATGAGGTCACCTCCTAAGCAGGTAGACATTGAGTGTAAACTGGCTCAGAGGGAAGAATGGGGTGTAGACAAGCTAGCAAGGGCCCCACCTCTGCCGGGCCTACCTGCGCCCTATTACAGTCTCAGGAATTAGTAAAGTGGATCGAATCCTAAAAAACCCAAACCTGAGCTGTCTTGTTGAAACAAGCAGGTCTCGGTTATGGGGGAAAGACAGTCAAGTATGGTGGTTATTTCTGGATGATGGGATGGAGGTTGTCATGTTTACTCTCTACACGTTTCTGATTTGCTTACATAGATTTTATAATGAACTTGAGATTTTTGTACAATTTTTTTCTTTAAAAAACAGCGACCTAACTATAAGACCAGATACTATGAAACTCTTAGAGGAAAACATAGGCCGAATACTCGCCGACATAAACCACAGCAACATCTTCTCAGATCCACCTCCTAGAGTAATGACAATAAGAACAAAAATAAACAAATGGGACCTAATCAAACTGAAAAGTTTTTGCAAGCACAGCAAAGGAAACCCGAAACAAAATGAAGACAGTTGGTTAAGGATCCAGCATTGCCATGAGCTACGGTGTCCCAGAACTAAGATAGTCTGAGGCCCTGACGCCTTTCAGGCTATGAAGAGGGGAAAAGCCAAGCCGGGTGGATTTTACTGCCTGGAAAGCCTCAGGGGGCTCCAAGCCTTGTGGGTTACCCGCTTCTCAGCTCCAACCTCCCCCAGACACCACTGCTCTCTCACCAATACCTCCATTCAGGGCTGGTCCCGACTTGCTTTGTCCAATGTGCCTACTTCCTGGTCCCTTCTCTCTGCCCTCCCCCCCCCCCCCCCCCACACACACCAGAAGAGGAAGATAGAGAAAGGAAAACCCAAGGTCTCTCTCCCTTCTAATCAAGGCTCTAGTTGGCTTTCTTCTAGTCAGGGAATGGTTGCCTGGGTAACCAAGTATCAACTGAAAGTCATTCCTGTTCTTTGTGTTGGACTACCCATTCTTCCGGTTCCTCCCTCCTGTCTTACTAGGGAGTTAATAGTAAAAGGATTTATTTAACTAGACTGTGCATGTTATAACCCCTGCTGGCTTCCAATAGCAAACTCCAAACTGTCTCTTACTGGAGGCTTGTCTTAAATGAACCAGAACTACTTTCTCTCGTCTAAATATTTTAAACCTAATTGGAACACAGCAAAGCA
This sequence comes from Phacochoerus africanus, assembly GCF_016906955.1. Taxonomy (NCBI): domain Eukaryota; kingdom Metazoa; phylum Chordata; class Mammalia; order Artiodactyla; family Suidae; genus Phacochoerus; species Phacochoerus africanus. The sequence continues at coordinate 20,994,819 of NC_062559.1, read as the reverse complement.
CAGCAAGTTCAAAAAGCAGTTAGAATAGCTTCCTTATGCCTTGATTTTTCAATGTCTGAGGCTGGGATACTGAAATATAACTCTTGTTTTAGAGCATCAAGTTCAGCTGAAAATAGGAATGGTTTTGAAAGGGAAAAGGGAACGGTCTTCCTTTATCAAGATATCTAACTCCACTGGCTTCTCAGTGTCCACGGGGGAGATTATTTTCTTTGGTTGTGTGAGTGGTAGGTGGGGCCCAAGGTGATAGATCCAGGGTCTGGGGTACAGTGTGGTGAAGGCGAAGCCTCAAAGGCATCCCTAGAGGAACAGGTGGCAGAGCAGCACATGGGTGGCGCTAGGTAGGAATGCACTGAATTCCAAATCCACTCTACCCTTCTCCATCCCCCGAGGTGCCTGGGCATCTGACTTCCAAGAACCATCCCAGCTTGACCTTGCCCTCTGGTTTTCTGTTGAGTTTAATCAATGAAAAGGACTTGCCAGAGATGAGGAGGTGGGAGGAAAATAAAGTTGGCATACTTATAGCCCCTGTGCACTCCCTGCTGAGTTGGCGGTGGCTGTGTTTCTCTGCCTGAGGCCACAGCTCCTGCAGGCAGACCTCTCCTCCAGCTCCAGGTCTCCAAGGGTTTTAGTAACCTCTTCAAGCCTAGATGGAGGTCAAGTCGCTTCCCACATGGTCAATCCTGGGGTGCGTCACCACCCCTGGTTGAATTCCCTCAACCCTTAACCCTCTGCAAATTGGAAAATTGTAATAGCAACTTTCTTCAGAAATATTCATTTGTTTGGGTGTGATAATTATATTGCAATTGTTTTTTTTTTAAGTGCTCTTTATCTTTTAGGTTTATATCCAGAAATATTTAGGGAAAAAGTGATATTTAAATGAAGTGTGTTTGGCCGTGCATTGATAAATGTCAAAGCTAAGAAACTGGTAAATGAGTACAAGAGTCTTCTTTATCATTTTCTCCTTTTGTACATGTTTACATTTTTCCATCATAAAAAGATTTTAATGGCAAAAAACTTCTTTTAATCACCCCTTTGGGGTACGCTGTTTCCCTTGGGAACATGGACTGAAGCAGGAACAATACAGAACATCAGCAAGACAAATATGGCCCAGTGTAGAGTGTTGCCTGGAGCTAGCCCTAAAAAGCAAGAGTCCCAAATAATCTGTCCATGGTCGTTACTTAGTTAGAAATAGACAGTAAAACCTCACTAGTTTATCTGGATTAGGAGAAGAATTCAGTCAGACTCAGAAAGGATCTAGGTTTTTTGTTTGATTTTTTAGGGCCGCACCCACGGCATTCAGAAGTTCCCAAGCTAGTGGTCAAATGGGAGCTGTAGCTGCCAGCCTACACCACAGCCACGGCAACTCAGGGTCCCAGCTATGTCTGCAACCTACACCACAGCTCACGACAACGCCAGATCCTTAACCCACTGAGCAAGGCCAGGGATCAAACCTGTGTCCTCATAGATGCTGGTCAGATTCGTTTCCACTGAGCCACAATAGGAACTCCGGTATTAATTTTTTTAATGTTAAATAATGGAACAGTTTATTTACTTTCAACCTCAAACTCACCTTCAAGCCTCTCCAATGTGTTATCTCACTATGCACCTTTTTGCAAATCTTTATAGAAAACTCTCATAGCTGTCCTCAGCTTTGCTCTTCTTCTTAGGAACATAAGGTGCCTGCCCTTTCCTCTCCATTTCAAAAGTCACCCCTCTCAAAACTCAGCTTGTTTTATCCCTGCTTTCAAGTCTATCTTGATGCTACCGGCCCAGAACGAACTCTCCTTTTCAGGATTACTAACTCTGCTTCACCCAGTCACTGGGTGACTCTGAGTAAGTACGTACCTTCCCCGGACCTCAGCTGGATCAGCTTGTACAACAGAGCACAAAACAGGATGTATTTGCTGGGATTGCAATTAGACTACTAAGTGAGTCTACTTGGGATTGGCTGATACTAAGCATTTAATCAATGTTACCTACTAAAATTATCATTTATGCAACAAATATATGTACTGAACTTTTGTTGTGTGCCTGTTTTTTTAAGTCCTAAAGATACGACAGTAAATGAAAGGAAGCTAGTTTTCCATTAGCCTAGTGAGTTAAGGATCTGGTGTTGTCCCTGGAGTTGCTCAGGTTACTGCTGTGGCACAGGTTGGATCCCTGGCCTGACAATTTCTACCTGCTATGGGTGTGACCAAAGAAAGTAAGCCCTTGCTTTCATGGAGCTTCCTTTAAGCACAGGGGACAGATAACCAACACATGAACAGATAAATGTTAAGATTTCAAATAATGCTAAGTGCTACACAGAGTAAAAAATGATGGAAGATTATACTTATTATTATTCATTATTATTATTATTATTTTAGATAAAAGTGGTCTGTAATGGCCCCTCTGAGAAGGTGACATTCTGATGACAAAGCACACATTGAAATTAGTTTTTAAACGAGTGTCACCGCCAAAGAAAAAAATCTCTTAGATCAATATCAACACAGAGTAAATGTTTGAGAATTATACGTTTCTCAACTAAGCAGTAATGATCACCCAGAATTCCAACCTGGATTAGTAGCCTCGTTAATGAGCAAATTCACATTATAAACCTAAGCATCCTTTCCAAAGCTGTCTTTCTGGGCATTTGAAATGTTATCATCTTGCCCACATTGCCTTTTTCATATTGACCTAATTTTTCAAACACAGTGCTTTGCCATCACAACGTCTCCCTGTTAACAGGTTCTTCTCTTGCTGCTATCTCACAGACTTGGCCTTTTCTCTTCTTCACCTTTAATTGTTTCCTAAGAAATGGCCTTCAGCCTGCATTACGCCTTTAAACTGCTGTCATGCTTCCGTTCACCTGTCTTCCTTTTCTATCAGAGTCACTGTCACTGAATTCTTTCACCTTCTTCCACTTTTTTTACTCTCTTTTCTTCAGGCTCTTCGCTCCCACTTATAACCGGAAGGAGAGGAGATTCCTAAAGAAGCTGCTAGGCCCAGGGGAGGTGTATGTTTGGAGGGAGAGGGAGGAGGAAGTCTACACTGATGGGAGAAGAGGATTCAGAGAGAAAAGACAGGGATGAGGAGAAGTAACACGATCTAAGAGCCCCACCGTCATTTTGCTGACAATTTTAGAATCTGAGAATTAATAAAATAAGAATTTGTGTTAGAACATGGGTGATTCAGGAAGATAAATATGATGCTTATTGCCATCAAAGGGGAAAAAAAAATTCTAGCAATGAAAATTGTCACCATCAGAGACCTTTGTGAGTTAATGGAATGAATTAAAAAAAAAAATCTACCTCTTTAAAGTAATGGTGGACAGTTTAGTCTTCTCCACGTGAAGCAATATACACAGGCAAATATCTGGCATATGAACATTTCTCTTTACCTCGTGCTCCTTTGCGGTGATTTTTTTTTTCCTTCTCCTTCATAAATGGGGTGCAAAGTCAGTCAAGAATAGAAAACATAAAAAGCTTAGCAATTAAACGCTGAAGATTTAACTTCTAAGGAATTCACTTAAGACCACATAAATTTAGAGCTTTTCTTCACCAGGAACTCAGCAACTCAGATTAATGTTCCTGCTTTCTGAAGCTGTAATGAAGGCGGGCCACACAGAATCAGCCTGGCGCTCAGCTGGCTGCCTGGGCCGCAGGACCGTGAACGTGGGGCCGGGGCCACTGCCACCATCCCAAATGTGCCCTGGTACAACGTAACCATCTGTGCAGGTGGCACCCTGGCACGGGCAACAGTGAATGCTCAGACAGGAACACAAATTAACATGAGAGAAAAGACGGCTTTCTTTTCAGCAATAATAAAAATAGTTTCATTGTCTCACAAGGTGATGTGTCACAGAGAAGAAAAGACACCTGAGAGTCCCAGACTTCTGCCCTCTCAGATCCTTAGACGCAAATGTCCCTCATAAAAATATTCTGCATTATCCTAGTTTAAGTTTAAAAAAAAAAAAAACTAAGATCTTGATATTTCTTCTTAAATGACATGTTAAAATTAATATTGGTTCACCTTCAAGTGGCCTCTGGTGTGACTGACACATTTTAATCTTCCAGACAATGCTTTTTCCTGATCAAAGGAAAGGATTTTTTTTTTCCTTTTATGTTTGGATTAAAAATTAGGATCTGCAGGCCTGAGGTGCATGAAATGGAAAGTTTACTTTATGAAAGGAGGAAATCACTAACTCTAAAACATCCTTTTAAAATCCAGAGATTGAAGGTTTAAAAAAAAAGTCTGGTGTTTCTAGGGCATGCCAAAGATGGGAAAAGGGGGACAGTCTGACTGAGATGCGGACAAAAAGGGGGCAGGGGGTTCTGTCTATAGACAACTTAAGAATGATAGTAAAACCAACTTTAAAAAAGCAGGTCTACTACCTGTTTATTATCACCATGTGCCAGCAATTCTAAATAAGTAATCAACTCCTCAAAAAATGTTTTTCTTGTATATACTCTAACAATCACAATGGTTTTGGTTGGGTTTTAATAATATGTATGTAAATTTTCTTTCTTTCTTTCCTTCCTTCGTTCTTCCTTCCTTCTTTCTTTTTTGCTTTTTAGGGTTGCACTCGAAGCATATGGAGGTTCCCAGGCCAGGGGGCTAATCGGAGCTACAGCTGCTGGTCTACACCACAGCCACAGCAACACCCCATCTGAGCCTCATCTGCGACCTACACCACAGCTCATGGCAACGCTGGATCCTTAACCACTGAGCAAGGCCAGGGATGGAACCTGCAACTTCACGGTTCCTAGTCAGATTCGTTTCCGCTGCACCACGAAGGGAACTCCTGTATGGAAACTTTAAATAAGCACATTTTTAAAACTTATCTTTTAACATAGAGTATAAGACAAAGCAAGATAATTCAGAGAACTCTCATTTACATAGCTGACTCCAGACACAAGCAGTCTTAGACACCCACACTCACTCCATAAGAGAGTTCCTGAAGTTTCAGGAATCATTCCAGCTCACTTTGGGCATAGTTTATGTCTCCAATGTTTGTAAGACCCCATAGTCCTACCTTTAGTTATTTTTCTGTCTTTTTAGAACCACACCCACGGCATGTGGAAATTCCCAGGCTAGGGGTTGAATCAGAGCTACAGCTGCCCACCTACACCACAGCCACAGCACCATGGGACCTGAGCTGTGTCTGTGACCTACACCATAGCTCACTACAACGCCAGATCCTTAACCCAGTGAGTGAGGCCAGGGATCAAACCTGTATCCTCATGGATACTAGTCAGGTTTGCTACCACTGAACCACGACAGGAACTCCAATAGTTCTACCTTTAAACAATAGATATGAAATAAACAGTGACAGAATATTAATCCTAAAAAAGAAGCAAACTTGCATTAATCCAAGTTATTCCACATGACCACTGGAATTTAAAAAATGCAGAACAATGAAACAAGTGCAAAATGTGAGATGTAGTATTTCTATTTGGAAAGTGTGAATTTTACTTCATACACATATTATTGTACTGAATTTCAATATCTTTAAAATGTAAGCCTCCTCTACAAGCCTTATTTAACTGTCACTTGATTGATGGCAAACTCTAATATTACTCATTACTGTCATAGACCAATGAAAAGGTCGTTTTTAGCCTTTTTTCAAAAACTTATATTAAGGTAATTAGAAAGTATCACTCCTTTTTCCCCCTTTTTTGTACACAGCACTTCCTTTATATTGTTTTTTCTTTTTTAGTGGTATATACATACATATACATATATGTTTGAAGTCCAATAAAAATATTTCTACCATCTGTATTTCTTTTAAGGCTATTATTACCATAATTTTGTTTCATATTTTGAAGACAGTGTTGTCACAGAAAGGAGAAAAGAGTCAAAAAATTATATGCTCTGAGTGCAAACAGACTTTGTACACTGGCTTTCTGGCTTTTTTTTTTTTTTTTTTTAAAGATTCTTTCTGACTCTCTAACCTTTTGTCTGAGACTCAGTTCTAATACAACTTTGCATCGAAATTATGAGCTGGCCTAGGATGGTGGATTCTAGTCTAGCTAGAAGAAAATACCTCCTAGGAAAGAACAGAAAGAGGGAAAATGACAACCAAGATGTGCATTCATTCGCTCATGTATTCACCCCTCCATATATTCAGTAGATGGTCAGTAAATATCCAGCATTGTTCCAAACACGGATCTAGGCACTAGGAACAAGCTTCATGCCCCCTGAGAGCGCACCCTGTAATGGGAAACACAAATATAATTCACAAGTAAATTATGCAGCATTAAGCGCTATGGAGAAAATAATAAATTGCCATGTTATGGGGATTGAGGGTTTCAGGAGGTCGTAGTTTAAATAGGGTGGTTCTTGGCCATTGAGAAGATGATTTTTGATCAAACACTTGAAGCTGGGTGCCCTTTCCTGTCCCTGCCTCCCACCTTCAGAAAGGTGACTAAAGGGTGCCTCTTGGTAGCTTAATTGAATCTCTTGGTCCCTGAACTCTGTTTTGTTAAGACTATTATTACATTCATTCTGCTTAAATCTTTTGAAAGTAAAATGTCTAAGCATTTCTTTGTCATGATGGAAGACTTTTAACTTCTCAACTATTTTTTCAAGGCTCCTTCAAGGGTAGCACTCTCAGAAGCAAGATGAAAAGCATTGGGGTAGGTACCAATTTTTATCCACACTTTCCGCTGAAAGTTGAATTTGAGGTTAGGATTGAGCACATATAAGAAATATTATTTCCTAACAATGTAGAAAATGCATTTCAAAAGTTTTCTCTGGTGTTTGCTAACACCAAGTATCTTGCTAGTGCTCAGAGCTCTCAGCTGATAATTTCCCAGCATGTCAACCCATACTTCAGAAACCCAGATTTGAATTCTTGGATTGTAAACATCTTCAGTCCCTTAGGACAGTCAGCTATGGGTACACAAGGAGCTTTGTATTGAGAGAAATAGATTAGCCTCTTTTCCACACTTGACAGCTTCTACCCAAGCAAGGCTCATAAGGACATAAATTCCCCATTTGATATAATTTAAGGACACTAGGAAGCTTGTCCTGACTTCATCACCCAAAAAGCTTCTCCACCCAAACACTGATGCTTTGATATAATTAACATGGGGCTTAGATTATACAGTAAGGACTGACTCTTAAAACATAAAATTAGTATACTCAGGGGAAAAATATAAATTTGTACCAAAGTGTGAATGACTAATGTCCTACTCCTTCCTTAAAGCAAGTTTTGTGTAGAGCAGAATAGAAAGAGGCTGGAAGGAGATACAGATTTTGAAAGGGAAGAAGAACATTGACAAGTAAAACCATAAGCCCCTGACAACCCAAAACCCACTGAGAAAGGGAAAATGAAAGACACACTCTTGAAGCTCTTTCCTGAGGATGACTTTTGTTACCACAATCAGCAATGAAACTCTAGAATCTCCCCTCCATATCATCTCCATTCTTATTCAACCTTTCCAAAGGATGGGTTATTCTTATTGTGCTAACTGTAATATGAATTTCTAAATATTATTAAAAAGAAAAAAATCTGGGAGTTCCCATTGTGGCACAGCAGAAACGAATCCAACTAGTATCCCTGAGGATGCAGGTTCAATCCCTGGCCTCACTCAGTGGGTCAGGGATCCAGCATTGCCGTAAGCTGTGGGGTAGGTCGCAGACATGGCTCAGATCTCATATAGTTGTGGCTGTGGCATAGTCCAGCAGCTGTAGCTTCGATTTGACCCCTAGCCTAGGAACTTCCGTATGACATGAGTACAGCCCTAAGAAGTGAAAAAGAAGAGAAAAAAGAAAAAATCTCATTTTCATAATTTCCATTTTAAAATCAGAAATCCAGCCCTATAGCAAAATAATAATAATAATAATAAAACACACTGGAAAAATTCTGTGAGAAAGAAGATAAGGCAGTGGGCACCTTGTGCATATTAACCATTGCCTGGTGGGCAATGGAGCCCCCTCCAGTTTTCCTTGCTCACACTGCCATTTGCCCAATCTCCAACCCCAGAGTTTTGCTCTTTCAACCACCTAAGTATAAATTCCCATCTGTAAATGTTGAAGGAGGCAAGGATACATTATAGAGATTTCTAAGCCTGTTTTTCGAGACCTTTTACAAATTAAATCCTTGATCTACTTTGACACCAGCCATAACTCCCACTACCACCCTACTCTGCCCTGCTATTCTTACTACTCCCACGTTTTAGCCAAACAGGATCATTTGGAGATTAAACCCCCTCCTTCTAAAATTATTGACCCTTGCTATATATTCTAGTCCAAATAATCCATTCCTAACTCCATATGTCAAAACCCTCAACACCATACAAAACTATCCCATTGCTTCCTGATATCTTTCCTGGTGCACCTATCTGGATGGAATATTACTTTCTCTGTATACCTAGCACCAATGTCTAGTGAAAATATTAAAAACAGCCCAATTCCTAGCCATACTGACATAAAGCCTCACACTGAAGATCTTTTATCTCAACTCCTATTATTTGATATATCAGGTTTGGCTGTCAACAAAAAAGTATGAGCCATTCTAAAAGACAAAAAATAAACAGTCTGAAGACACAAAGCAAGCACCAGAACCAAACTCGAATATGGCACAGATTTTGAAAGTATCACACAGGTATTCAAAGTAATTTATAATTAATATGTTAAAAGTTATAATGAAAAAAAATCAGACAACATTCAAGAATGGGTGGTTAATGTAAGAAAAGCTATGGACTGTGAGAAAGAACCAAAAGGGAATTTTAGAAATCAGAAACATTGTTACAGAAATGAAGAAATTATTTTAATGGGCCTATCAATACACTGGACATGGCCAAGAACCAGTGCACTTGAAGATATATCAATAGGAACTTTCCAAATTGTATGTGGAGATAAAAGGATGGAGGAAAAACAGAATAGAATATCCAAGAACTGTAGAATAATCTCAAAAATTGCAACATTTATGGAACTGTAATACCAGAAGGATAAAAAAATGGGAGAGCAGAAAAAATATTTGAAATACTAGTGACTGAGAAGTTTCCCAATGACAGACACCAGATCATATCCATGAGATTCAGAGAATACCAACTAGAATAAATAACAAAAAATTATATATCTAGGTATATCATATTCAAATTGCAGAAGACCAAATACAATGAGAAAATCTTGAAAGAGCTAGGGGAAAAAAATCTTCCCTATTCAGGAACAAGATTAAGAAATATATCATCATATACAGATGGCCAACAAACACATGAAAAAATGCTCAACATCGCTGGTTATAAGAGAAATGCAAATCAAAACTACCATGAGATACCACCTCACACCAGTCAGAATGGCCATCATTAATAAATCCACAAATAACAAGTGCTGGAGGGGCTGTGGAGAAAAGGGAACCCTCCTACACTGTTGGTGGGAATGTAAACTGGTACAGCCACTATGGAGAACAGTTTGGAGATACCTTAGAAATCTATACATAGAACTTCCATATGACCCCACAATCCCACTCTTGGGCATCTATCCGGACAAAACTCTCCTTAAAAGAGACACGTGCACCCGCATGTTCATTGCAGCACTATTCACAATAGCCAAGACATGGAAACAACCCAAATGTACATCAACAGATGATTAGATTCAGAAGATGTGGTATATATACACAATGGAATACTACTCAGCCATAAAAAAGAATGGCATCATGCCATTTGCAGCAACACGGATGGAGCTAGAGAACCTCATACTGAGTGAAATGAGCCAGAAAGACAAAGACAAATACCATATGATATCACTTATAACTGGAATCTAATATCCAGCACAAATGAACATCTCCACAGAAAAGAAAATCATGGACTTGGAGAAGAGACTTGTGGCTGCCTGATGGGAGGGGGAGGGAGTGGGAGGGATTGGGAGCTTGGGGTTATCAGACACAACTTAGAATAGATTTACAAGGAGATCCTGCTGAATAGCATTGAGAACTTTGTCTAGATACTCATGTTGCAACAGAAGAAAGGCTGGGGGGAAAATGTAATTGTAATGTATACATATAAGGATAACCTGACCCCCTTGCTGTACAGTGGGAAAATAAAAAAAAAAAGAAATATATCATCAGAAACCATGTGAGCAAGGTGATAATGGAATGAAACTGAAATACTGAAAGACAAAAATCACCAACCTAGAATTTTATATCCAGCAAAATTATCCTTCAAAAGTGAAGGAGAAATAAAGACTCCCTCAGATAAATAAAAACTGATGGACTTCACCACCAGCAGACCTGCAGTGCAGAAATATTTAAAGTTTTTCAGGGAGAAGGAAAATGATATAAGAACTCATACCTATATAAATAAAGGAAAAACAACAGAAAAACAACAGAAAAGGAACAAATGAAATCATTTCTTTTTCTTATCCTTAATTTATCTAAAAGATAATGGTTTACTTAAAGTAATAATAGTATCAATGTATTGGATGATTATAACATATGGATAAGTGAAATGAATGACAGCCATGTCATAAGGGATGGGAAGGACAAATCAGCACTACTGTTATAAGTGAAGTGAAGTACACATGAAGTGGTATAGCGTTATTGGAAAGTGAATTTAGATGAGTTTCTGATGTATATTGCAAATTCTGGAGCAGAAAAAAACCGAAGAACTAAGAGAAGAGATAAAATGAAATCACATAAAAAGCTCAATTAAAACCACAGAAGGCAAAAAAATGGGGGGAAAAACAAAAAAAAAATAAATGCAATGAATAGAAAAATTATCAACATGGCAGATATTAGCACAAACATATAGATTACCACTTTATGTACAAGTGGTTTAAATACACAAAGTATAAGACAGGGACTTTCATAGTAGATTAAAAAAAAAAGATCTGGGAGTTCTCATTGTGGCTCAGTGGGTTACAAAACTGACTAGTATCCGTGACATTGTGGGTTCAATCCCTAACCTTGCTCAGTGGGTTAAGGATCCACCATTGTCTTAAGCTGTGGTATTGGTCACAGACACGGCTCGGATCTGGCGTTGCTGTGGCTGTGGTGTAGGCCAGCAGCTGCAGCTCTGATTCAACCCCTAGCCTGGGAACTTCCATATGCCACAACTGTATACCCTAAAAAGAAAAAAAAAAACTAACTATATGCTATATATTTATATGTTGCCTATAATAAACCAACTTTAAATATAAACAATAAAAAATAAGTGCTTATTTGGGGGCTGGGGGCTCTAGAGTGATCAGGGAAGGATGATTGAGTAGGTGAAGCAGAGGGGATGTTTTTAGGATGGTAAAATAAATCTATATAATACTAATTTGGGGGCACAAGACATTATGAATTTGTCAAAAACCACTGAACTGTACAACAAAAAAATCAAAATCAGGGACTACATAAGCTACCAATGAATAGCAAATTGAATTCAACTTTGGAATTGACCTCATCAAGCATACAGTACCCTCATGATGTTTTCTGGTTGCCCAGTTTCCCCCAACGCATCAGCCAATCCAATCTGTCACCAGCCCAGCATCTCTACTTACCTGCCCATTCATCAGAATTATCTGCTTCTGACCCATTTCTTCAGGGCTCTATTTCTATTATAGCAATGAATACATAACTAAAAGTTAACATGTTCTAGCGTTATTAACTCTCTGAGATACAGGCAGAAGAAACTTCTAAGCACAAAACTTTGACCCAAAGTGGTGATTCCTTAATGGAGGGATTGACGGCAACAACACAGAATAGGAAGGTATTAGAAGAGACACCGAAGGCTAAGTAGAACTAGCTGGCTTTCCATTATTCAAATTTTCATGGTGCAAGAGTAAAAGGTTAATATACGCATATCACATTTTATACATAGCTGTCTTAGGTATCACCTATTCCTTAGACACCACACTGCGAAGGCCCTGAATCCTCTCCTTCCTAATCCCCCCAATACACCAAAGTCTTTTGACAGTGTTGCACCCTGAGCCATTCCCCATCCCTTTCTATCCTAATAGCCAACCATGCATTGGGCTCAGGTACATTCATCAGCTCATGCACCAACATCGTTCAAGAGACCTTACTGTTATCTAGGGACCAAGAAAGAAGGAGAGGATCCAGGATCCCTGGCAATGCAGAGTCTAAGGAATAGGTGACCCCAGTAGGAATCTAGGTGCACAATGTGGTGTATTTTAATCTTTCATTTCCAGCACATATGAACATTTTTACCCATTTAATCATCTTAATAAATGTCTATCTCTTGTCATCTTTCTCATTATGTATGTATTACTATCTATATCACTGGGGTATTTTGAGGCTTAATTAATAATGTGCACTAATTTGAGCCATACGAAGAGAAAGAGCTAAAGAAAAGGTCTTGTGTATACCTTCCACACCATGGAGAATATACAATAGTTTCATGATAAATATGCTATAATAGCATAAAACAAAAAGAGCTCTGGATCAGACACATAAAGGAGATGATATGGAGAACAGAGACATGGAAATTGTACAAACCATGGCTAAAGAGATAAGCAGGGGTGATATCTGGGGGGGGAACACAATTAGATAGCTTATAAATCAGAACATGTTTCATTATTATTGTCTTGGAGGGAAGGGGAGAGGTGGCCCTACATCCTGATTAGATAATGGCCACATATGAAGGTTCGAACTAAGACACATAACAGGTATTGTGCTAGATGTTCTCAATTACCTCTCAAGATACACTCTCCACCTTCTCCACGCTGCCCTAGGGGGCTGACTATTAAGGTCAATGTTAAGGGGTGCCATCATTATGACACCCTGTAAAAACTAGTCACAGGAGAGCAGAAGGTGACAGGAGAGTGAGACAAGAGTACTTGTTTTCTTAGCTCCCTCTCGGCTCTACTATGGGTGGACAATGGCCATGTTTCTCCAGCAGAGACCACAGCTCCTGACAAATGGCCACCTCCTACAGCCTCTCTGCAGGGGCCATCAGTGACATGAGTGGCATCATTCCGTGCTTTGCACCATCCCTTTTAGCTGCCCTACACTCTGCCCACATCTTTGAAGTGGTCCCTTTGTTTATTTCTCCCATCTGTTACCTGCCTAGACTTTGATTGACATGGGTATAAAATATATACACACAAGGAGAGAATACAAAATGTATTAATCTGCTGACACATATTTTTCCGTTTTAATAAGACAGATCATACACAAAATAAGGGAAAATAGGATTTACCCCCTCTGTGCAACTATCAACCCCAAGAGTTGGCTATGACTCCCTCTTTGTTCTTGCTCTTCATACACAATATATAATATCAAAGGATTGTGGTGGGCATGAAAGAAGCTTAGACAAGGAGCCTTCATTTGGGGAGTGCTTCATGAAATGAGGGACTCTGAGTAGTACAGGAATGCCTAGAGATCTGACAGTTGACATTATGTCAACTCAAGACCCCAAAGTTGGTTTCTACCGCATGCATACCCAAGAGATAAGTGTTGCAGAATTCAGTGAGGGTTTTCTTACCTTACTACATTCATCCTTTCGGTGAGAGAGTGAGATCAATAGAATTTCCATCATCTCTTTATTCCCAGTTCTAGCCCATTGTTCAATAAACATCTGCTTATCTCCTACTCTACTTGAGAACACACAATACAGCACACCATCATCATTTATTAACAAGGTCAGAACTAACTTCCAAGTCATGTTTCCTACAAAGACAAGCGGAAGCTACTCGAAAGAACAACATTTAACGTCGAAACAGCTAGGTTATAATGACCCCAACAGCATGTACCTTGTGATGTTATACATACACACTTCTATTTTGACCATTGCCAAGACCGAATTATTCCGAGAGAGGATTTATTTTTAAAGGAAGAAGGTTCATATCAAAGCAAGCAGGAGTGGTTCTTTTACACTTAGTTTCAAAGAGGAACCACAGGTCTATCTGCAAAATCAAGGTAAGTCTCCAACTCCTGAAGTCAGGACATTGAAATGTTTTCCATACAAATAGCAAGTGGCAATGCACCCAGATGACCTCTGAAGCCATCAGCTAATGGGCCATGACTGGCACCAACTCCCTGGTCATAAATCTGTGTTCTCATCCTCTCTCTTCTGAATCGTGAACTCCTGGACTTTCCTCTGCATGATTCCCAAGCATATTCCTCCCACACTGCTCCTTCTCTGCCAGGTCTCCCTGCCACAGCCCTTGGAGCCCACAGCTTCTGCTCTCACTTCCTTGACTCCTTTCATCTTTAGGACCAAGCCCCATTTTTCTGCAATATCATACCATCATATTGTGCTCCAGTCTGTCACATCCAAAGGGCTCAGATTAACATGAATGTTCTCACACCTGTTTTCTCATCTGTAAAAACGATAAAAGAATGGGACTAAGCAAAATCGACAGGCTCAGAAACGGTCATTGCTTTTAACCTGTCAGGAGCAGGAACACTTTTTGTATTCTTAGAACCTGGCACTCTTCCCATAGCAGGGAATGTCAGATGGATGTGAGAAGAAAGGCTCACACCAAGGAGCCAGGGTCAGATGAGTTCAGTAGAGGAGTAATAACCTCAGAGCTAAAAGAGCTTGTCAATTTTGCTTAGTCCCATTCTTTTTCAGTTATTATCTACGACTGAATTACATGGGATATTTAAACTGGGTTCTTTGTATCCGCATGACAACCCTATGACAGGGCACCATTTTACCGATAAGAAAACTAAGACAGATGTTAATAATGTGACCCATGTCACACAACTAGTAAATGGCAGAATCAAACCTAAGTAATTCAGTCTTAAATAATAACTGTGAAAAGTTATTTAAAGATATGAATAAAACACTGGATAGACGCTCATAGCTCTGCTACAGTTCCCAAGATGAGGGGCTACTTGAGCTCCAAGACACTTTCCACACTCCCCCCTTGTCCATGTCATGCCCCATCTGGAGTCCTCATCACATACCCTCAGCCAAGTCACCTCCATTTAAGAAGCACTGGGCGAAGGCCCAACACTCACTTCCAAAGAGCTGACTCCTATCTGTGTTTTATTATTTCGTTCCTGATAAGACTATTAATTTATATGTATACTACATCTGACATCATTTTTTTTCACTTGTTCTCATTGCTATGTTTAATCTCCCCAACCAATCTATCAAGGGCACCTCCAGCCAAGCTTGGTACAGTGCTTATCAAATAACAAGCAAACTTTGTTAATAAAGCAAATAATCACTTTATCCAGGGAGTCAAACTGAAACCATCCAGACCAGTCTGAGGACACGCACTCACCTTGACCTGGCAGAGCTCCCCCATCAATAGAGTTGACAATTCTCCAGCCAGCACTCCACATTCTCATCCCCCTGACTGTATCTATCTTAAAAGATAATATAAACTCTAAGTCTCTGACGTAGTAAAAGAAACTTTTATTTTCTCATGGTTTCCATCACCCAGGTTTTTATATTATATTGTAAATTCAAAACTGCCATAAAAGTTAGAAGCTCTGAAAGTGCCTTTGTAGGAATTTGGATTGCAGTCAAACATCTACCCTCAATGTTCTCCCTCCAGTGATGGAATCTTCTCCCCTTACCTAACACCAGTACACTGGGTATGCTAGGAAGACCCGCAGACATAAGCAGATTTGAGCTATTTTCCATCACTCATCATTGTAAATGTATTTGTGTTTTAACTGTAGGGTATTCTTAAACCCTGCTGCTGGTGATGCTTTCTGTAAACAACAGTAATTCTCGAGCGTCTTATCATGAATGCAGTGATTCATCTCCAGCGCAGAGAAGTGGCTTTATTTAGAATGGGCTGGGGGAAGGGCATCATTATATTCCGTTTGACAGAGGATCTGCAGAATTCTGGCTCCTTGGCCCTGTGAAGTAGGTCCCATTTATTCCTTTTTCATTCTCCTGCTGGAAGAATTGCATGTAAATATTTGGGGATATTAAGCAAATATCTCCAAATTGAAGCTTTGTCTAAATTATTTCTTCATGATTGGTTCAAAACAAGTGCACTTTGCAAACCCTCCCTCAGTCTAGTCTGTGACGCCCCACAATGATACAAAAGAAACATTAAATAAATGCTTAATATTTGCTGAGCTACAAAGGGAAAAATAGAAGCAAGAAATGGAGGGAGGCAAAGTTGGTAATTTCATGTAAAAAGAAGTCAAGGTCATGGATAACATCTCTGGTCCATGAACCACTGAAACACAGGGCTAAGCACCTTTCTGTGACCTCATATGCCAGTCGATCTGCTCTTGAATTTCACCACTAGGAGAATCTTTAATAAGAGAGCAACCAGCATAGAGCAATACATGCCCACTGCTGGAAATACACAAGTCAACAAAATTTACCTCTGAAAATAAATCAGCCTAAGTGTTGTATCAGCTATCTACAGCCACAGTAGCACTGTGTAACAAACAGCCACAAACATCTCAGTAACATTCAGCAATTAGCATTTATTGTTTATGTCTGGGTGAGCTGGAGGTTGGCTAGGTGTCGCTGCTGGTCTCAGCCAGGCTTGCCCGTGTGTCTGAAGTCACTGGCTATTGGCTATTATTACCTGGTCAGCCGTGTCTGGGACAACTGGAATTGATTACTCAATTCTCTTCTCCTGTAGCAGGTGATCCCAGGCATGGTCTCAGGTGACGGAGGAGGAGCTTGCCATCAGAAAGACACAAGACTTTTGAGGCCTAATCTCAGAGCTGAAACACTCTTGTCTCATTCTATTGGCCAAAGCAAGCCATGTGGAGAATCCAGGGACAAGGAATTATGTGCTACCCTCGATGGAAACAGACTATAAGATTAAATGGCAAAAGGAGTGTTACAGGGAGAGATGGAAACGCGAGGCCAAGGATGTAGCAAACCACAAGCATATTTATATAAAAATTAAAACTACTACAGTATTTTTAATTACAAAGATGGAAACTAGGCATATTTGCAACTCCTAAACTAGGAAACCAAATCTGAAAGACAGTGCCTATTTTTTCTAATAAATGCCTACTTCAGACATTATTTTTTAACTCCATTCTTATTGTTATTATAATCAGTTAAATATTAGCTTGAGGTAAGTAACATTTATGCTGAGAATGAATTGATTTCTTTCCTCTCAGGGTATTCTTTATTCAAGTGGCCTGGTAAAACATTTTTATGAGCTAATAAAAAGCTTTAATCATTTTGGTAAGTCTATGACAATGATAAATTTTTCAAATTTCTGGAGAGAGGGAGAACTGAAATATCCTATCTGATATAGCAAAGATTATGAATAAATTAGAAATTCATTTCAGTGTTTTAAATTTAGTAAACACTTTCATGTAACTGTTTTGACAAAACAAAGGTATAAAGAGGTATCTGATTCCTAGATTTGTGTTTCTCATCTGATTCAATTATGTAAGCTTATATTTTAGAAATACCAACTCGTTCACAGCCGAACCACAACTCACTCTGCAATATCAGAAGAAGTTTCAGATTAAAAGAAGGTTGAAATGAAATTACATCTCTGCAGAAATCAGAATCTCTATTTCTGGGTTCAATGACTTTGACCATCTAACTACCTCCATTGTTTTTACCATGTGAAAAAGGACACTATTTTAATTTCGCATCCCTTAACCTTCGAGCAATGAAATAGTTCTGGAGCATCTAATGAATATAAAAGGGGTCAATATTCAAATTACATTCATTTATAGTTAATCGGAAAGTTTCCTTTGTTGTCTTTCTGCCTGCCTATCTATCAGCTAGTGGCTATCACTCTGATGCTTTCATCTTCAAGTGGACATTGTCTTGATTCCATACAATTATGATAACCCAAAAGTTAATGTAGTCTCACAAGAGATATGCCATCATTATCCAGATTTATGAGCAGAACCACATCCATAAAATTTAGATAATTGCTTGTGTACTGCCAACCCTCTTTTGACTGTTAATATAAATAATATTCTCAACATTAGCTACCAAGAGGACAAATTTCTCATAACTGAATTTGTACTTAATTCTGTCAGATAATCTCCTCTGCAATTTGATGAAGAATATCCTGTGAACAATTTCTGACAACCATACTTTTTCTAGTGTGTTTTGCTGAAGAGGCCCAATCTGTTGTTTGTTTGGGTTGTTATCACATTAAATTGATTTAGGGACACCATTTTCCATTTTTCTGTCTTCCATGCTCTGTTAACTTATGTCACATTTATTAAAACTCAGGGCGGTGCATGTATGTTTCAATTGTGGTGGCAAATTGATGAAACGTGTTTCTCCCCCCCTTTCTGTAAAATAGTGTTTAATGACTGGTGCTACTGTTAATGTATTGCCACATAAGTAAAGTCAACATGAAAAGATCTCCACAATGTTCTGATTAGGAAATACTACCTGGGGCACTGAATACACGTGAAGTACCTTTTCAAATAAAAACTTGGAGGAAGTAAATAGAACAAATGCATAAAAGAGGAACATATGTTTTATGCTACCAAATTATGCATCATTATTTTGAATAGCTAACCAAAGTGTGTTATAGGTACTAAAGCTTCGTTTAAATTTTAGTCTATTTGCAGTTTTTTCAAATTCCCAAGGCAGAGTGGGAGACTAGGGGTGTGGCTTTTCTAAGGAGCTGAACTCTAAAATCTGTTTATGGGAGATACTGCAAATTGTGGTCTCAGATGCCAGACTGTTCCAAAGCTCTCTGAGCTCCTGTTTGCTAATTTATGACGTATCTGCTTTCACTGGCTGGATTTGCACTTTATCACCAGTCTCAGGGAGCCCATCAGGTCTTACAAAGGAAAGGAAGTGTGAGAGACATAAAAAATATTTGACATCAAACCAAGGAGACTTTCTATGACATACAGCATAGGACAAACCCTTGGTACTGTTGAAAATGAAGGTCACGGTCTGAACGACTATGGGGCCTTGTTGCCAACACTATGGTTAGAAAAACCTAAGAGAAGTCAGCACCACTAAACCAGCTTTACAACAAATATTAAAGGAATTTCTCCAGGTGGAAAAGAAAAGGCCACAACTAGAAACAAAAATAGTGCAAATGACAAGGCTCACCAGTAAAGGGATACATACAGTAAAAACAGGAAATCACCCACACACAAATATGCTACCAAAATCAGAAATCATGAGAAAAAAGAGTTACAAATGCAGGATACTGGAGATGCGCTTGCAATTAATAGACCAACAAGTAAAAACAATCTTGTATATATATATATAGACTCCTATATCAAAACTTCATGGGAATTGCAAACCAAAAATGTAAAATAGATACACATGCAAATAAGAAAAAGCAATCCAAACACAACACTAGAGATAGTCATCAAGCCACAAAAGAAGAGAACAAAGGAAAAAAAGACCAACAAAAACAAATACAAAACAATTGCAGTAAAAACACACATATCAATAATTAGCAAAATGTAAATGGACTAAATTGCTCCAACCAAAAGACAGACTGGCTGATTGGATACAAAAAAAAGACCCATATATATTCTGTCTTCAAGAGACTCACTTCAGTTCTAGGGGTGCATACAAACCAAAAGTGAAAGGATGGAAGAAAATATTCCATGGAAACAGAAATCAAAACAAAGCTGGAGTAGCAATACTCATATAAGACAAAATAGATCTTAAAAATAAAGAAAAATATGAGACAAAGAAGTACATTGCATAATGGTCAAAGGATCAATCCAAGAAGAAAATATAACAATTATAAGCCTATATGCACCCAACATAGGATCACTTCAATATATAAGGCAGCTGCTAACAACCTTAAAAGGAGAAATTGACAGTAACACAATAATAGTGGGGAACTTTAACACCCCATTTGCAGCAATGGAGAGATCATCGAGACAGAAAATCAACAAGGTAACACTGGCCTTAAATGATGCATTAGACCAGATGGACTTAGATATTTATAGAATATTCCATCCCAAAGCAGCAGAACATTATTCTCAAGTGCACATAGAACATTCTCTAGGATAAAGTCACATTCTGGACCACAAATAAAGCCTCAGTAAATTTAAGAAAATTGAAATCCTATCAACCATCTTTTCCAATGACAATGCTATAAGACTGGTAATCATCAACAAGAAAGAAAGGGCAAAAAACACCAACACGTGGAGACTAAACAACATGCTAATAAACAACAAAGGATCACCAAAGAAATCAAAGAGGAAATGTAAAAATACCTAGAAGTGAAAGACAATGAGGACACAACTATCCAAAACCTATGGGATGCAGCAAAAGCGGTTCTAAGAGGGAAGTTTATAGCAATACAAGCCTACCTCAGGAAACAAGAAAAAGCTCAAATAAACAACCTAACTTTATTCCTAAAGCAACTAGAGAAAAAAAAGAACAGACAAAACCCAACCTAACTTTATTCCTAAAGCAACTATAGAAAAAAAGAACAGACAAAACCCAAAGTTAGCTGAAGGAAAGAAGTCATAAAGATCAAAGTAGAAATAAATGAAATAGAAACAAAGAAAACTATAGAAAAGATCAGTTGAAAGCTGGTTCTTTGAAAAGATCAACAAAATTGATAAACCTTTAGCCAGGCTCATCAAGAAAAAAAAAGGACTCAAATTAATAAAATTAGAAATGAAAAAGTAGTTACATCAGACATCACAGAAATACGAAAGATCATTAAAGACTACTACAAGCAACTATGTGCCAATAAAACAGACAATCTAAAAGAAATGGACAAATTCTTAGAAAAGTACAATCTTCCAAGACTAAACCAAGACTAAACAGAAAAGATAAATGGACCAATCACAAATACTGAAATTGAAACTGTCATTTAAAAACTTCCAATAAACAAAAGTCCAGGACCAGATAGCTTCACAGGCAAATTCTATCAAAAATTTAGAGAAGAGTTAACACCTATCCTCCTGAAACTATTCCAAAAAATTGCAGAGGAAGGAACACTCCCAAACTCATTCTATGAGGCCACCATCACCCTGATACCAAAACCAGATAAAGACACCACAAAAAAAGAAAATTACAGGCCAATTTCACTGAGGAACAAAGATGCAAAAATCCTCAACAAAACACTAGCAAACTGAAACCAACAATACATTAAAAGGATTGTACAGGAGTTCCCGTCGTGGCGCAGTGGTTAACGAATCCGACTAGGAACCATGAGGTTGCGGGTTCGATCCCTGCCCTTGCTCAGTGGGTCAAGGTTCCAGCATTGCCGTGAGCTGTGGTGTAGGTCACAGACGTGGCTCGGATCCTGCGTTGCTGTGGCTCTGGTGTAGGCTGGCAGCTACAGCTCCGATTCGACCCCTAGCCTGGGAACCTCCATATGCCGCAGGAGCGGCCCAAGAAATGGCAAAAAGACAAAAAAAAAAAAAAGGATTGTACATCATGATCAAGTGAGATATATCCCAGGAATGCAAGGATTTTTCAATATCCATGAATCAATCAGTGTAATACACCACATTAACAAAGTAAAGAATAGAAACCATATGATCCTCTCAATAGATGCAGAAAAAGCTTTTGGCAAAATCCAATGGCCATTTCTGATAATAAATAAATAAATAAATAAATAAATAAATAAATAAATAAATAAACCAACCCTCCAGAAAGTGCGCATAGAGGGAACCAACCTTAACATAATAAAGGCCATATGTGACAAACCCACAACTAATGAAAAGCTGAAAGAATTCCAGTTGAGATCAGGAACAAGACAAGGATGCCTGCTCTTACCACTACTATTCAACATAGTTTTGGAAGTCCTGGCCACAGCAATCAGAGAAGAAAACAAAATAAAAGGAATATAAATTGGAAAGGAAAAAATAAAACTGTCACTGTTTGCAGATGACATGACACTATACCTAGAAAATCCTAAAAATGCGTCCAGAAAACCATTAGAGCTCATCAATGAATTTGGTAAAGTTGCAGGGTACAAAATTTATACACAGAACTTGACTGCATTTCTTTTCTTTTTGTTTCTTTTTTCTTTTTCTTTTTTTCTTTTTAGGGCCACTCCCATAGCATATGGAAGTTCCCAGGCTAGGGGTCAAACTGGAGTTGTAGCTGCCAGCCTATGCCACAACCACAGCAACACAGGATCTGAGCCATGTCTGTGACCTACTCCACAGCTCACAGCAACGCCAAAACATTAACCCACTGAGCAAGGCCAAGGATCGAACCATGGGTATTAGTCAGGTTCCTTAACCAAGCAGCCACAACAGGAACTGCTTCAATGCATTTCTATATGCTAACAATGAAAGATCAGAAAGAGAAATTAGGGAAATGTACCATCACATCAAAAAGAATAAAGTAGGAAAAAAACCCACTTGAAGAGACAAAAGACCTGTACTTAGAAAACTATAAGATGCTGATGAAAGAAATCAAAGATGACACAAACAGATGGAAAGGCATACCATGTTTTAGATTGGAAGAATCAATATTGTCAAAGTGACTATACTACCCAAGGAAATCTACAGATTCAATGCAATCCCTATCAAATTACCAAGAACATTTTTCACAGAACTAGAGCAAAACCCTTTAAAGTTTGTTTGGAAGCACAAAAGACCTAGAATAGCCAAAGTCATCCTGAGAAAGAAAAATGGAGCTGAAGGAATTGGGCTCCCTGGTGTCAGACTGTACTACAAAGCCATAGTCATCAAAACAGTATGGTATTGGCACAAAAACAGAACTATAGATCAGTGAAACAGGGTAGAAAGCCCAGAGTTAAACTCATGCACCCACAGTCTACTAATGTATGACAAAGAGGCAAAAATATACAATGGAGAAAGATAGTGCCTTCAATAAGTGGTGATGGCAAAACTGGACAGCCATACATAAAAGAATGAAATTAGAACACTTCCTAACACAATACACAAAAGTAAACTCAAAATGGATTAAAGGCCTAAATATAAGACCAGATACTACAAAACTCTTAGAGGAAAACATAGGCCAAACATTCTTTGACATAAACCACAGAAATATCTTCTCAGATCCACCTCCTAGAGTAATGACAATTAAATAAATAAACAAATGGGACCTAATTAAACTGAAAAGTTTTTGCACAGCAAAGGAAACCTTAAACAAAACAAAAAGACAACCCACGCAATGGGAGAAAATATTCACAAATGAAGCAACTGACAAGGAACTAATCTCCAAAATTTATAAACACCCCCTGCAGCTCAATATCATAAAAACAAACAGCACCATCAAAAAGTGGGCAGAAGATCTAAACAGACAATTCTCCAAAGAAGACATACAGATAGCCAAAAAACATATGAAACAAAAGTTCAACATCACTATTAAAGATGCAAATCAAAACTATTATGAGGTATCACCTTACAATGAGCCAGAATGGCCATCATCAAAAAGTCTACAAAGGATAAATGCTGGAGAGGGTTTGGGGAAAAGAGAACCCTCTTACACTGTTTGTGGGAAGGTAAATTGGTGTGACCACTATGGAAAACAATATGGAGGTTCCACAAAAAACTAAAAATAGAATTACCATTTGATCCAGCAATCCCACTCCTGGCACGTACCCAGAAAAAAACCATGACTTGAAAAGATGCATGTACTTCAATGTTCATTGCAGCACTATTTACAATAGCCAACACATAGAAGCAACCTAAATGTCCATTGATAGAGGAGTGGATAAAGATGTGGTACATATACACAATGGAATATTACTCAGCCATGAAAAGGAAAGAAATAATGGCATTTGCAGCAACATGGATGGACCTAGAAATTACCATGCTAAGAGAAGTTAGACAGTGAGACACAAACCTCATATGCTATCACTTATACTTGGAATCTTAAAAAAAAAAAAAAAGGATACAACAAACTTATTTGCAGAACAGCAACTGATTCACAGACTTTGAAAAACTTATTGTTACCAAAGGAGACAGGTTGTGGGGAGAGGGTGGAGAGTGTTGGGCTGGGGTTTTGGGATGGAAATGTTCTAAAATTAGGTTGTGATGATGGTTACACAACTATAAATATAATAAAATTCACCTAATTGAAAAATTAAAAATGAAGTTGCTTCTGTAAGTATCTACCTCTCTAAAAGCTAGAGCCCAGTCATTCAAAAAAGCTCTTTCTAAAATATTTTTTTCAGGAAACATTTCCATCATTGATTCAATCATCAGAAAACAGAAGTGGAAAAAGAATACAGCTTAATTAAAACCCCAATGGCATTAACATCCCATCCCTGGCATAACATGAATTCTACTTGAAGTATTAACAAGCCACGTGAAACTTCACCTCAAAGGTGTGAGAGGGTGACTGGGAGGAGCAAACCAGCTCTTACCAGCCCCTGACCCACAAATTCAGAGTTCCCCCAAGGATTCCTAGTCCCAAGATGTAGCTTCTACCCTAGCCCTGCAAGTGACCAGTCCTTTGCTTTTAGTAATGCAATGAGTTTGTCTCTGCCTCAACTTCCTCAATTTATAATGTGGCAGGAGAGGATAATAGTGAGGAATGTGGGCTTTATTGTGGGAATTCAACAAACCTAGGTTCAAATGTCACCTCTGACATTGACTTGCTATGACCTGGAACAAATTAATCAATCTCTCTAAGCTTTGGTTTCTTCATCAGTAAAATGGGGTAAAGCTCATGGGATTATGGTGGAAATTAGGTAAGCTAGTGTATGGGTGGCAGTAAACTTCAGCTGTCATCATCATTATTGCCAGTACCATTGTTACAAGGGAGCGGACTAGATTATCTTCTCTAAATGTTCATTCCATTTCTCAGTATTTATGAAACAATAGTAGAAGGGTTTTGTTTGTTTGTTTGTTTGTTTTGCTTTTTTAGGGCTGCATTCACAGCATATGGAAGTTCCCAGTCTAGGGGTGGAATCAGAGCTCCAGCTGCCGGCCTACACCACAGCCAAAGGAAGGGCAGGATCCAAGTCACATCTGCAACCTACACCACAGCTCACAGCAATGCCAGATTCCCGACTCACTGAGCAAGGCCCACATCCTCAAGAATTCTAGTTGGATTCGTTTCTGCTGTGCCATGAAGGGAACTCCAATAGTAGAAGACTTTGAAGACAGCCTCTATCCAACCTCTATCTCTCATTGCCATGGAGATTAATTTGCTTCTGCTGCACCATAGTGAAAACGTAATGTGTCCTTGTTGGCTTTGGGGCTCAAGAATCAAATACATTCTATTTTTAAAATTTAAAACATAAATAACACTTGGAAAATGGCCTCATTAGTCCTTGATGGTTAATCTATTACAAGTGATCCTAACTCCCGCATTTAACTAGCTTTCCTGATAGACTGACTTTATGAGATATAGAAACTGTGAATACCAAGTAATGAGACTGATTTTGGCACGACATCCAGTGAAATCAGCATAAATTATGCCTTACTGCACTGAGATAAGGAAAGTCATTTTAAGAGGCTATATCCAAAGGATTAATAAACACAAGTCAAGTCCTGTTTTCCAGGGACTTGCAGGTAACTTGGTGATTTATGTGCAGGTGTCTAAATCTCCTTCCCTTCCAGGTCCCAAGTGAAATGATAAGTGGAATATAAAAATGTCAAAAAAAAAAAAAAAAAAGCTTTGCTTCCAACTGCCCTAATATCCTAGGCATTCTGGTTATTGGGATCTAAGAGTGACTCCATAGCAGATAGCTCCCAGTGTTGTCCTTGGCACATAGCCCCCACATCAGCCCTGGTCCTTCTTGCCTAAACCTATTTGCTGTTCTTATCACGAGTGCTTCAACCTCCACTCCCTTGGCTCATGCTTAATACCTTCCTTTTTTCCAGCTTTACTGAGGTACACTTAATATACAAAAAGTTTCACATATTTTAACGTATGCATTTTGAAGAGTTCAGATACATGCATACACGTGATAAAACCATCACAAACAAGGTAATATACATATCTATCACCTCCAAAAGATTTCTTATGTCCCCTTGCACGTGCATATATACATGTGAAAGAACATTTAGCTTGAGATACGCCCTCTCAAGTTTTTAAGTGCACAACAGCTGCCTGTTAGCAACAGGTGCCATGTTGTAGAGTGGATCTCTCTAATTTATTCACCTTGATTATCTGTTGTTTTATACTGATTGAACAACTCCTCATTTCCCCCTTCCCCCATCCCCTGGAACCCACCATCTGTTCTCTGCTTCTATGAGGTTGACTCTTTTAGGTACCTCATATAAAAGGAATCATAGTATTTATCCTTTGGGGACACTTATTTCACCTAGCATAATGTTTCCCAGGTCCATCCATGCTGTCACAAATGGCAAGATTTCCTTTTTATTTTTGTTTTGTTTTGGGTCTTGTTTAGGGCCGCACCCACGGCATAGGGAAGTTCCTAGGCCAGGGGTCAAATCGGAACTGCAGCTGCCCAGCTACACCACAGCCACAGCAACTTGGGATCCCAGCCATGTCTGCGACCTACACACAGCTCACGGCAGTGCTGGATCCTTAACCCATTGATCGAGGCCAGGGATCAAACCCACATCCTCATGGATACTGGTCAGTTTTGTTACTGCTAAGCCATAACGGGAACTCCAAGAATTCCTTCTTTTTTTTTTTTTTTTTTTTTTTTTCTGGTCTTTTCACGGCCACACATAAGACATATGGAGGTTCCCAGGTAGGGGTGGAATCGGAACTCTAGCTGCTGGCCTCATGTTTACTAGTCCTCATGTTTACTCGCCAGGTTCATTAACCACTCCGCCGCAATGGAAACTCCAAGATTTCCTTCTTTTTAAAGGCTGAATAATATTCCGTCGTATGTAGACAGCATTTTTTCTTCATCCATTTGTCTGCTGATAGACATGCGGATTGTTTCCAAATCTCGGCTATTGTGAGTAATGCTGCAATACACACCAGAATGTAGCTAACTCTTCCAGATCCTCATCTCAATTCTTTGGATATATAGCCAGAAGCTACACTGCTGGATCACATGGTGGTTCTATTTTTAATTTTTTGAAGAATTTCTATCGTGTTTCCATAGTGACTGCACCATTTCACATTCCCACCAACAATGTACAAGAGTTCTATTTTTCTGTCTCCTCTAACCCAGGCTATCTTTTGTTATGTTGATATTGGCCATTCTAAGTGGTGCGAGTTGATATTCCATTGTGGGTTTTTATTTGAATTTCTCTGATGATTAGTCATGTTAAGCAACTTTTCATGTATCTATTGGCCATCTGTATGTATTCTTCGGAGAAATGCCTATTCAAGCCCTTTGCCCACTTTTTTCAAATTGGATTATTCGGGTTTTTTGCTATTGTGTTGTAGGAGGTCTTTGTAGATTTTGCAGATTACTCCCTTATCGATCTATGGGTTGCAAATATTTTACCCATTCCATAAGTTGCCTTTTCACACTACTGTTCCCTATGCTGTGAATAGGTTTGTTTAGTTTGATATAGCCTGTTTTTGCTTATGCAGCTTGTGCTTTTGGTGTCATATCCATAACATTGTTACCAACATCAGTGCCATGAAGCTTTTCCCTCATGTTTTCCTCTAGGAGTTTTAAAGTCTCAGGTTTATGTTTAAGTCCTTAATCCAGTTTGAGTTGATTTTTGCGTATGGTGCAAGATTAGGATCCAATATCATCCTTTTGCATGTGACTATCCAGTATTCTCAACACCATTTGTTGCAGAGACTTTATATATATTATATATCTCCAACATCCTTGTTGAAGATCAGTTGCTCATATACACATGGATTTATTTCTGGGCTCTGTCTTCTGATTTATTTGTCATATACATCTGTCTTCATGCCAGTATCACACTATGTTAATTGCTGTAGGTTGTAACATATTTCAAAGACAGAAAATGTAATGCACTTTCTGACTTCAAAATACATCACTTTAAGACTTAATTCAAGGCTTTTCCCCCTATAAAAAGCCTTGCCTTGCTGACTCTGCCTGCCCACTTAGCTATACTGTCCTAGAATATTGTCCCCCTACATTCAAATTTCACAACAGTAACTTTGCTATCAATGACTCTGTTCATGGGTTCATTCATTTATCTTCTGTTTCAATGTTATTTTTCTCCCCCAAAAGAACTATGCTTTCTACAGGATGAAAACTGTGTTTGCTACTGTTTTTAAAGCTTCACAATGCTTTTGTCATTCCTTTGAGATCTTCCCAAATAGAGTTCTTTCTTAATTAATTAACCAAAGAATAGGTGAGAAGGCTATATTTTTTCTTCTCAATAATGGGCAATTATGATGATGATGTTAACAACATAATTCTCCCCAAGAAGATTAATTTTGTAGTTCACCTTATATTAATTTTTAAGGTCAAACCCCCTCCCAAAAAAACCACCATTATTCTCAGCATATTGTAGTCACAAAAATTCCGAAATAAATAAGACAAGCTTCAGGCAAAATAATGGTCTCTGGAAAAGAAAGTCAAGAAAATCCCTTTAAGATGTTAATACCAGGATTCACAGAGTTCATGTCGTGGCGCAGTGGAAACAAATCTGACTAAGAACCATGAGGTTGTGTGTTCGATCCCTGGCCTTGCTCAGTGGGTTAAGGATCCGGCATTGCCGTGAGCTGTGGTGTAGGTCGCAGATGCGGCTAGGATCCCACGTTGCTGTGACTCTTGCGTAGGCCAGCAGCTACAGCTCCAGTTAGACCTCTAGCCTGGGAACCTCCATATGCCGCGGGAACAGCCCTAGAAAGGGCCAAAAGACAAAAAAAAAAAAAAAACAGGATTCAGAATCGACACCTGCTTTGTAACAGAACAACATCCAACTCAATCCTACCATGTGTGATTATTTTGGAGGAAAGATACATTCTGACCTGCAATAGATCAGACTCCACTTCATAATGAAAAGTATCAAAAGTGAGGTCCATGGTCATTGGGTCCACCATATATCATATCCCAACATCTGCATTAATCATGACTGCCCCAGGGCCAAAGCCCTAAGAGGGTGGTATCTCGGGTTCTGAGATGTGGTGAGCCCTAAAGCCATCACTGAAGACCATGTGGCACCCAAGGTGGCAGCCAAAGAAGTGCTAAACCCTTTAGAGGTAGATAGTTTTAAGTTTGTGGCAATCACCCCCAAAATTAAAATGGTCAATGCATTTAGATAAGTAGGGAAGAAAATTGATTCCAAACTAAGATAATTTTTTCTTTATGGCCACACCCACGGCACATGGAAGTTCCCCAGCCAGGGAATGAATCTGAGCTGCAGCTTCAAGCTACACTTCAGCTGTAGCAACACCAGATCCTAAAACCATTGTGCCAGGCCAGGGAATGAACCTGCACCTCCATGGTAACCCAAGCCACTGCAGTTGGATCCTTAACTCACTGTGCACAGTGGGAACTCCCTAACACAATCTTTTAAAGGAAAAAAGCAAAGTCAATTAAATTTTTTTTTTTTTTTTTTGCTTTTTAAAGCCACATCCACAGCATATGGAGTTTCCCAGGCTAGGGTTGAATCAGAGCTGCAGCTGTCGGCCTACATCACAGCTACAGCCACGCAGGATCCAAGCCATGTCTGCAACCTACACCACAGCTCACAGCAACGCTGGATCCTTAACCCACTGGGTGAGGCCAGGGATCGAACCCACAACCCTCACGGTTCCTAGTCGGATTTGTTTCCACTGCGCCACAACAGGAACTCCCAATTAAATTTTTTTTTTTTTTTTTGCCATTTATTGGGCCACTCTCACAGCATATGGAGTTCCCAGGCTAGGGGTCTAATCGGAGCTGTAGCCACCAGCCTACGCCAGGGCCACAGCAATGCGGGATCCCAGCTGCGTCTGCAATCTACACCAAAGCTCACGGCAACACCAGATCCCCAACCCACCGAGCAAGGCCAGGGATCGAACCCGCAACCTCATGGTTCCCAGTCGGATTTGTCAACCACTGTGCCATGAAGGGAACTCCCCAATTAAATTTTTAAAGGAAAAAGTAGTCTTGTTTGGATTGGCAAATGGGGAAAAAAGAAGGCCAACTATTGTTTTAAACGATATGGTACCTCATTCAATCTGGTAGTGTGTGATTACTCTATCAAGAATGGGAAAATAGGGAGTTCCCGTTGTGGCTTAGCAGAAAAGAATCTGACTAGCATCCATGAGGATGCAGGTTTGATCCCTGGCCTTACTCAGTGTGTTTGAGGATCTGGCGTCGCTGTGAGCTGTGGTGTAGGTCACAGACACAGCTTGTATCTGGTGTTGCTGTGGCTGTGGCATAGGCCAGCAGCTGTAGCTCCAATTCAACTCTGAGCCTCGGAACCTCCATATGCCACAGGTACGGCCCTAAAAAGACAAAAAAAAAAAAAAAAGAATGGGGAAATAGCGATACTGATAAATAGTCCTATAATAAGGTACAGTTCGGGTTTTGTTTTTACGATGACTTGAGTCAAAGTGGTAACTTTTTAATTAAGCATGTAAGGTACTAGAGCAGGGATACTGATTTATTTGTTTCATTGGTAACATTAATTGTAAATGATGTAAGCTGACCTACTACAGGGCATCAATAATGGAGTATGTCTCTTGAGAAGACAGGATTTCAAAAATATCTTCATATCCTTTGTCAGTATATGCATTAGTTTCCTATGCTGCTGTAACAGATGACCACAAAAGCAGCAGCTCAAAACAACACAAAATTTATTATCTTACAGCTCTGGAGGTCAGAGGTCCAAAATGGGTCTCACTGGGAATAAATCCAGGCATTAGCAAGGCTGTGATCCTCTCCGGAGCTGGGCGAGAACCTACTTCTTTGCCTTTGCAGCTTCCAGAGGCCCACCTTCTTTGGCTCATGTTCCCACTTCCTCCATCTTTATGGTGGGCAACGCTGTATCTCTGGGTCCGTCCCTAACCTCTCTCTGGCCATAGCCGGGAAGTTCTCTGCTCTTAAGAACACATGTGATTATGATGAGCCCACCAGATAATCTATCTCCCCATCCTAAGGTCCTTAACCTTACATCTGCAAGGTCCCTTTCCCCATGGATGGTAACATATTCACAGGCCCCAGGGATTGGGGTGTGGACACTGGGGACTGGGGTGCAGGGAGCATTGCCGTGTCTAGTACAGGATGCTCAGCAGAAGAGTATTGCTTATGAGTCCAAAATAAACTCAAAAACAAATCTTTTAATAAAAATCAGAAATTAAAAACTTAGGATCCTAAGACTTAATTTTAAGTTGGTAAAAAAAAAAAAATAGACACCTCACAATAATGACACAGAAGCAAGAAGTTGACAGCAAATCAGAAGAAAAACATAGGTTGTAACCCAAATATTCTGTTAACTACATTGGGGGAGTCTTATTACACATGTTAATAAGGAGTTGGAAACTGATATCAAAACCTACTGTATATTCTTTAAGTTTGGTTTGTCTTCTACTACTGTTTAAATATAGAGATAGATGGATAGATAATAGAGAGAGATAATTGATAGGAAAAAATAAAATGTGTAAATTGTTATTTTATATGCAGTCTTCCTTTTTTTTTTTTTTTTTTAGGGCCACAGGTATAGCATATGGAATTTCCCACACTAGGGGTTGAATCTGAGCTACAGCTGCCGGCCTAGAGAGCAGCCACAGCAATGCAGGATCCAAGCCAAGTCTGTGACCTATGCCACAGCTCACGGCAATGCTGGATCCTTGACTCGTTTAACAAGGCCCGGAATAGAACCCACATCCTCATGGATACTAGTTGGGTTTGCTACTACCCACAATAGGAACTCCTATAGTCTTCTTTATGGAGCTTAAGATCAGTGATGCAAAACAAATAATTTTGTCATCTTTGGAAATTCCTAAGATATGGTTACAGATTCCTGATACAGGATTTTGTATATGGTCCACATTTTCACACGTTCTTCAGATTGATCATCTGTAGTGTTACCTAATAACCTGTTGTTGTTGTTTTTTTTTACCGTAATCTGAGGGCAATAAAGTGAGTGCTTAAGAGCATATCCTTGAGCAAGACTGCCTACGTTTGAATCCTAACTCTATCATTTTGCAGCTATTTCACCTTGGACAAGTTACTTAACTTCTCTGTGTCCCAGTTTCCTCACCTGAAACATAGAATGGTAGTGATCACACCCATTTTATAAAGTTTTTATAAAGACTAGATGAGTTAACATGTAAAATAATTAAAAGAGTGCTTGATGTAGGGTAAAACTATAAATCTTAGCTTTGGAATAATTATCATTTTTACCGTAATTATGAATTCATGTGCTATTATTTATCATTTGAGTTGTTTATAGATTGTTTCTTTCTATCACAGGAGTATCTCTAAGCATATGGATTTGAAGATGGTCAAGTGGTTAGTTAGTTGCTTTTACTTCCATGGAACTACTTCCTTAGAACGAATTCCCAGGACTTCTAGCCCTTTTTCAAAAGGGCTTCTAATTCAATTTTTAAACACTCAAATGGAAAATCACTTAATATGTTTACTTGTAAACTAAAGATACTTTGGAGTTCCCATTGGGGCACTGAAGAAACGAAACCGACTAGGAACCATGAGGTTGCAGGTTCGATCCTTGGCCTCGCTCAGTGGGTTAAGGATCTGGCGTTGCTGAGAGCTGCAGTGTAGGTCACAGACATGGCTCGGATCTCGCATTGCTGTGGCTGTGGCATAGGCTGGTGGCTACAGTTTCGATTTGACCCATAACCTGGGAACCTCCATATGCTGCAGGTGCGGCCCTAAAAGAAAAGAAAAAAAAAGATATTTTCACAAAATGTCAACAACCTATGCAGAGAGACAATTGCCACAGTACTCACTAGGGCCTCAAACTTTGGGTTTTATTTCAAGCTTTTCATCATTAATTAACCATCTTTCTAGACATCCTACTGAGAGAGGGTTGTGACCCAAGAAACAATATTTTTTTATAACATGCTTCAAAACTCAAAATTCATTGAATTACATGTGTATTTTGTTTGTTAGGTTTTGTGTGTGTGTGTGTTTTCTTTCTCTTTTTCTCTTGCTGTCACTAAACAAAAACAGTTTCTTCATCTCCCTCAATAAGAAAGGCAACATATCTGTCAGAAAGAGAAAAGGGGGAAAACAGAACAAAAACCTCCCTCAGAGAAAGGAGCAGATAGGAAGGAAAACAATAAAACATGCCCAGATCATCTTTGATAAAGCCCGTCTATTGATGGGAACCAAGCATGGAACAGAGGGAGGGCTGAAGAGAAATTTGGCGTAAGACCAAAGGGACAACATCCCTTGTCATTGTTATTTCAGGTGCCTCTAATATTAAACAATTTGGGGCACAGAGAGTGGCCAAAGGAAACATTTATACTCGATAAATTTACCTCCTCTGGGCAATAACGCTCGAAGACTCAGGACCATTTCTCTGGCAGAAAGCCTTTGAGATCCAAACTCCAAATCCTACGCATACTCTACATCTTTGCTTTCTAGAAGTGGAATTACCAGCATAGATATGTTCTGTTTATCTGGGCCTTAGGAGGTTTTCTTTGATTCTTGATGACCAAATGGTTAACATGTTTAACCAGTAGTTATGCTGTCTCAGGCACCAGTCCCAACAAGATGCATGCGAACTGGACAAACGAAGCAGGTCGATGTCACAGTGAACCCAGATGTGTGTGGCCAGACAGCACTAAGTGGGAAAGCCGTATCTGCTCTGCGCCCTCGGTCAAGCTACCGAACCCAATGGAGCAGCAATTTCCTATGAAATGAAAAGGACGGCAATCGGGATGTGTGTCCTTGTACAGCCATAGGAGGTCATCCCGTAAAGGACCTGGCACTCAGGTGGCAGTAAGTCCCTAATAAATGTGAGCTATTGTTATCGTTTCTATCATTGAGGTGTTAGGTGGAGTTTTTTGGTTATCCTGTTCTGAGATCTGACCTCTGGCCGACCCTGTCCAGGGCTCCAGAAGCATGCTCTCTTTCATTTTGTACTCGCTGATGGATTCCACATGACCCTATTTAAAGGTGATGGCTACTGGACAACCTGTTCCATGCTTGTTAAGTAGACACTAAAATTGCTTTCAAAGAAAAAGGAAACATGGATGAAGAAAGTCTGGCCTATCGCCAGTTTACAGAAGTGACAAAGTAACTGGAAACCACTGCTACCGGTTAGCCAGTCCCATCTTTTACAGACGTGTTCCTCTGCGCAGCATGAAAAGCAGGGCCTTTGCAGTCCCTGCAGAGAGACTGCTTGATACAAGTCAGGTTCCTGCGGTTTCTTCCCTCCAGGATGGTCATCACAGGCAGTTCCCAGCCTTGGTGTTTTTTAAATAGTGTGCATTAGGAGAGAACAGAGGCACATGAGAAGAGGATTGCTTTCCACTCCGTCCTGAAACCATCCCTCCACTTTTCAGCTGCCTTGTCTCCAGCCACGCCGCCTATTCGTAAAAATGACGCACAACGCGCCTCCATTTAGAGAAGCACAAGCCATTCCTTGGTTCTCCCGGGTCCCAGCACCGCAAAGATCTTAATTGATGGCAGTGCCTATTTTAGGCAGAACGATCCTTTAAATGGAAAAAACAAAAGTCTGCACACAAAATGCTATTTGATTCATTATAGTATTGCTTTTTAGAATATTTGACTTCAGCTTTGCTTTTGTGGTAGATTTAGGTCAAATAACCAGGAGTGCTTTAAGTTACATGCGGAAATGTAGAAACAGGTTTCAAACTAATCACAGGTACTGTGAGGCTGAGCTTGGGGAAACACAGATAGACTACAGATTTAAACTTCACCAGACCCTATGTGTTTCTTTGGTTCTCTCCAGCAAGTTAAAATGGGGCAATAACTGAGACGTTCTGGATGGGTAGTTCAATTCCCACAGGAAGTATCTTTGCAATTTAGTTGCCCTTCTCTATAGCCAACCACACTTTGACTCAATGTTTGACTCAATAAACATTGACCAGAGGCCTGGAGGAGGCCCATATTTGATTTGGGGGCAGGGGGTGCACCAAGAAGAAAATAAAATCTGTCACTGAAAATGCTAACACAGCTACAGACTAAACTTGCCGGCCTCCTGCAGCCTACATGGCAACCCGAAATTGTTTGGGAGGTAAAATAGAACTCTCAGATCAGTTGTGTGGCTGGCCATCCATGCTAAGACCCCAACATGACCTTTTTTTTTTTTCCCCCGCTTTTTAGGGCCATACCCAAGGCATATGGAAGTTCCCAGGCTAGGGGTCAAACAGAGTTACAGCTGCTGGCTGCAACCTACAACACAGCTCACTGAAACCCTGGATCCTTGACCCACTGAGCAAAGCCAGGGATTGAACCCTCATCCTCAGAGATCCTAGTTGAGTTCGTTAACTGCTGAGCCACGAAGGGAACTCCTGATTTTAATTTTAAAAATGAGAATTCCCTTACAAAAATCTCCCTACCAAATTTCATGAGGCTCCCCCTTCCCAGCCCACCCCCGCTTGTCCTGGTCTATGTAAGTTCACTTCCTTAGCAAACAGACAGGACTAACTGAAAGCTCAAAGCTTTGCCTCAACTCAGAAGTCATCCCAACTTCTTTGGTGGCTTTCCAAAAAATAATCAACATTTTGGGAGCTCTTTGATGTAGATAATGTCAGATTTGATTTCCACATATGGCAGCATTTCAGTAAAATTCTAAGGCCTCTTATTAATCTTCATCTTCAGGTTAAAGCAACATCCTTACATCATTTTAAATTATGCAAAACTCTAACCAATAGAAAGAGGGAGAGTGTATTGGTTTCCTAGGGGTGCCATACAGTGTCACAAACCAGGTAGTTTGAAACAACAACAAATGTATTCTTTCACAGCTCTGGAGGCCACACCCTCCCTGGGCTCTATAAAAGCATCCTTCCTTCCTTGCTTCTTCCAGCTTCTATTGGGTGTTAGCAATTCTTGGTACTCCTTGCCTCTCGGATGCTGCACTCCCATCTCTGCCTCCATAGTCACATGGCCTTCTCCTCTGTGTGCATCTGGGCATCTGCTTTCTCTTAGAAGGATACAATTCACTGGATTAGAGCCCATCCTGATCCAGTGTGACTCACCTTAACTAATTACATCTCTAAAGAGCCTATTTCCAAATAAAGTCACCTTCTGAGGTTCCGGGTAGACATGAACTTGGGAGAACACTCTTCGATCCAGGAGATAGAGGGTGCAAAAACCACTCAGCACTCCATTACTAGTGACTTTCAAAAGGAATCAAATTTGGAAGCCTCACCAACCCCCCAACATATGCACAGCTTTGTCACATGTGGATCATAAACTCTGTCGTCTCCATTGATTATGTTGATATTGTGCTCTATGTTTACAAAGTGCTTTCATACTCTCTCATTTGATAGTCACAAATGCAAATAGTCACCCTAAGACAGATGGTCAGGGTGACTAGTCTCTTTCTAAAAATAAAGGGAGGGAGAGGGGAAGTTTACCTTTCATCAAACACCTACTCTGTGCTAGATAGATACTGTTCTTGGTGCTTCACAGACTAGCTCAACGGACCCATATAAAAGCTTTAAGTGTAAGTGGTTTTATTCCCACTATAAAGATAAGAAAATAGCACTAAACAAGTTACCCAAAGTTACATAGCTCATTAGTGGCAGATCTGGGACCGCTCGTCAAGTGATCTGTGTTCTAAGTCCATGCTTTTCCATGCTCCCCTCTCAATTATTCCTTCCTAATAAGTCTTTAACCTTATTCAGGATCAGAATTTGATAAAATGTGTTTAATTATCTTATTACATGACTCCTTTGACAGTCAGGGAAGTGACTCCATGATCTGATTAAAGGGTTGACACAGAGGAACCCACAGCCCCTTATCAGCACATATGTAGGGGACTGTGGTTTTATTGCTTGTAATTATTCCTTATGTTGCAGTAAAGTACATCTGTTTTCCCAACTATGAAAATAGAATAAACATTATGGCAGTAAGAACAGTCTAAAATATGTACCCAAACACTCTTTGACTAGCTTCAAATATGCTAATCTCTCTGGGACTTTCATTCCTTCTTTTCTGTGAGTGCCAAGAGGGCAAAATGGGGAAGTAATCCCCGCCCCCAACGCCTGGAAGGAAAGTATAGGAATTCAGGAGGGCCACCCAGGAACCCATTTTCCCTTTCATCTTCTGCCCAGTGTGTGTGTGAATGAGGCTATGGAGAAAAATTGCTCCAGGCAATTTTTGTACCCCAACTTAGAAGGAGAAGGAAGGAAAATAAATTGTCATAACCTTAAGAGAGAAAACGTAGAAATAAACATTGTCACTCAGTGGGTTAAGGATCCAGCGTTGCCGTGAGCTGTAGTGTAGGTCGCAGATGCAGCTCGGATCCCAAGTTGCAGTGGCTGTGGTGTAGGCCAGCAGCTATAGCTCCAATTTGACCCCTAGTCTGGGAACTTCCACATGCTGTGGGTACAGCCCTAAAAAGACAGGGAAAAAAAAAATGCTTTGTACTTGATGAGGCATTGGATTAAATGTACAATTTGCACCCTGCTATTAA
Organism: Phacochoerus africanus; assembly: GCF_016906955.1. NCBI lineage: Eukaryota > Metazoa > Chordata > Mammalia > Artiodactyla > Suidae > Phacochoerus > Phacochoerus africanus. The sequence goes on along the minus strand of NC_062559.1, from coordinate 20,957,618 downwards.
ATAGCTATATCTGCAAACACTCAAAGATGTCTTTTTTTTTTTTTTTAGGGCCACACTTGTGGTATATGGAAGTTCCCAGGCTAGGGGTCAAAAGGGGCTGCAGTTGCCAGCCTACGACAGCCACAGCAACGCCAGACCCAAGCTGTGGCTGCAACCTACACCACAGCTCACGGGCAACACCAGATCTTTAACCCACTGAGCAAGGCCAGGGATCGAACCCACATCCTCATGGATATTAGTTGGTTTCATTTCTGCTGCACCACAATGGGAACTCCCAAAAATGCTTTCTTGAATCGGAAGTTTTAGGAACAAATTCTGGCTGAGAATGTGTGTGCATGTATGTGTTTGGGTATTTGTGTTTTGTGTGTGTATGTGTATTATGTGTACATCGTCAGTTCTATCTCATAAATATTATATATACATATATATATACACCTATATATACATATATACATACACACACATATATATATACACACACACATATATATATTTTGCTTTCTAGGGCCACACCCATGGCATATGGAGGTCCCCAGGCTAGGGGTCTAATCGGAGCTGTAGCCGCCAGCCTACGCCACAGCAACAGCAGATCTGAGCCATGTCTGTGACCTACACCACAACTCACGTCAACGCCAGATCCTTGACCCACTGAGCGAGGCCAAGGATCAAACCCGCAACCTCATGGTTCCTAGTCGGATTCGTTAACTACTGTGCCATGAAGGGAACTCCTCTCATAAATATTATAAACATTACCGCAAAAACAGAATTTTCTGGATTCTTGAGGCATTCCATTTTACCTGTTTACATGTAAGTATCATTAATAGTTACCATTTATGAATGCTCACAGGGTGCCAGGCAACCAAAGTCTTCCTGTACCTATTCCTAGTTCTTACAATAATCCTACAAGGTACTTATTACCAACCCCCGTTTTACCAATATAGACTCTGAGGAGTTTAAGTACTTAAAAGCCATTCAAAACCTAGTAAATAGATGAGCCATAATTTTGTCTCAAGTTCACCTAACTCTAAAGCCTATCTCTACTCAAAAAAAAAAAAAATGTTCACTCATTCATTTATATAAGATCATGAACCTCTTGAAGTATGGCCTGTTTCATCCTAGACTCCTTAAAAATTAATCAGCCATTCTCTTCTTTTGCGATCCCTCTGACCTAACAGTGATTCAAAGGGGTAAGATCAAGAATCTTCATCTTCAGATGTATTTGACTTTAAATTCAGCTCAATGAAGCCACAGCATTTTAGGCCTATACTATTTAGGCCATTTCCTCAAAGTCTGTTAGGAGACCAACCTACCACTTATCTTAGAGACCAAATGTTACCTATCAAGTTTTCACCATAAATTATGCTTCAGGAGACATGGTTGATCCACATTATAACTGGATACCTAATAGAGATCCATTATAAGTGAAATTAAGTTTATTTTATAGAAAGGTAAATATTACCAAGCTTAGTCCTACCTTTTTGTATAACACATGTTTAAGAAAGCAAGTGATTAAATCTGGGATTTTAAAGGTTTGAACTAAGCATGAATTGGTTTAATAAGGAAAATAAAGAGAAGAGGGAAGACTGAAGAGGGAGAGAAGGAAAAAGAAAGGAGAAACCTCTCAACCCCTCATAGCCAGAAAAGAAAGGTCTGGATTGTAGAATTTTTAAAATTTTATTCTCAGAAAAAATTTTTAAATGGAGGTAATGCAAATAAAGAGGAATTAAGTTAAATAATTAAACATGTAACATGCTAAATATAAGAGTGGTAGTCAAAATGTATTGGCCTTCTGATTACAGAGTTCATTAATTAATTCACATTTTCATGGCCTAAGACATGGAAACAACCTAAATGTCCATCAACAGATGATTGGATTAAGAAGATGTATTTGGACACAATGGAATACTACTCAGCTATAAAAAAGAACAAAATAATGCCACTTGTAGCAACATGGATGGAACTAGAGACTCATACCAAGTGAAGTCAGAAAGAGAAAGACAAATACCATATGATATCACTTATATCTGGAATCTAATACATGGCACAAATGACCGTTTCCACAGAAAAGAAAATCATGGACATGGAGAACAGACTTGTGGTTGCCAGGGGTAGGGGGAGGGAGTGGGATGGATTGGGAGCTTGGGGTTAATAGATGCAAATTATTGCTTTTGGAATGGATTAGCAATGAGATCCCGCTGTGTAGCACTGGGAACTATGTCTAGTCACTTGTGATGGAGCATGACAATGTGAGAAAAAAGAAGGTATACATGTCTGTGTGACTGGGTCACCTTGCTGTGCAGTAGAAAGTTGACAGAACACTGTAAATCAGCTCTAATGGAAAAAATAAAAATCATTATTTAAAAAACGTGATAGCCAAGCTGTGCAGTTAATATGTATCATATTCACTGAATTGAAAGAGCCCCGACACTAGAAAAGCATCTTTTACCAGGGATAGGAATGTTCTCTCTCAGACTGTTTGTGCACAACTTTGTGAAACCCAGACCATGACCTAACAACTCACAACGCATTCTTGCACAGATCTGACGCTCTCATTGTTGCCTTCAGGCACCACACAAGGCAACAGATAAGGGCTTCACGGTCTCATTGTACAGAAGCTGTGTGGTCAGAAAGGCTGCTTCCCCGTCCTGCAACAAGACACCAGAAGAGCTTTCCATCAGACAGCCAAGGGTTCCACTGAGGTTTCCTAAACTGCAGCAGCTGCCGTCAGAAACTTCCTAGCCCTCGGATGAGAATTTTACAGAGCGTTCAGAGAGCGATAAACAGATCTTTGACTTGATTTGCCATCTGTGAATTTTAAAGCTGTTAAGGCACTTCTCAGTCTTTATTTCTACGATGCTCCTGATCACATTTTGCTGGTGAAATGCGCTCACTAATGCATCATTCCGTCTACTGAGAAAACTGTACGGGATGCATCTCTGATTTGGCTTTAGGGCAGTGTTGCCCTTTTTTTTTTTTTTTTTTCTTTTTAATAATATATCAGGCAAAATAAACCAGCTTGAAACGCTGGCCTTCTGGGGTGCTTCAAATAATTCTTTTCATTTCTTTATGACTGATCGCTTACATTAGAAAGCTGTTAATACATTTGCGTAGAATTTGTGTTCTCAATTCAACCCAGACTGGGAATGAAAAGACATAGAGAAGAAACATGGCCTTCCTGGACAGCCTGAATCAATAAGTTGTTACTCTTTGCCAAACGTAGCTCCCGTATGAACAGCTTCATTTCCCTCCCCCTCTGCAGTCTGAGCCTAGACAAACACTGTCACCGGAGCTGCAGGATGACACTGACAGCTGTCACACAGGCAGGACCCGTTCATTTGCAAAAACCTTCACCTGTTTTTCATTTGTTGGTTTTCTGAAAGACAGAATCACGCTGATCCTGATTGTATGAGGCCAAAAAGAAAAAAGCCATTCTATTTTCCCTGCTGTTTTTTGCTTTGGTTTTTATTTTCATCAATGAGAATGCTGCATCCTAGCAAAGCCTGTCCTGTGAGTTATTCTTCTAGCAGTAGCAAGAGAGTCATTCACTCCGTCAATTCGATCCATATTTAGGGAGCACCTACTCTATGCCCCGGACAGTTCTGGAAGCCCCTATAGTAATGAACAAAACCCAGTTCCTGGCCCCGTAGAGCTTTCATTCAAGGGGGTAGAATGGAAGGGGGCAGAGAGAAAAGCAAGTAAACAAATAAGACTGTGGACCACTTAGAAAAATCAAAGGAAGGGCAATAAGTGAGAGCGGGGTTTCTCAACCTGGGCACTAGTGACATTTTTGACCAGAAAACTCCTTGTTGTGGGGAGCTGTCTTGTGCATGAGAGGATACTGAGCATCATCTCTGACCACCACTCACTAGCACCCCCACCACAGCCATGACAGTCAAAAATGACTGCTGATATTGGGAAATGTTTCTTGGACAAAATTTGAAAGCCCCTGGGATAGAGAGAGCCGAGAGGAGAGTGAGGAGTAACAGTCTATCGGGAGAGGTGATTCTTGAGCTGAGACTTAAAAGCTGAGAAGGAGGCAGTTTTAAGATGATTTGGAAAAAGCGTGTTTAAAGCAGAGGCAACAGCCAAAGCAAGGCTCCGAGATGGAAGCGGGCTGGTTCATGGCCCCTCCCACCACAAAACCACCAGAAAATGTCTCCCATCATCAGACCTACAGGAAGGAAGTACGAAAGACAGAGTGATCCAAGACACAATCCCACTGATACTTAAGAGAACTGAAATTTCAGAACCTTTTTCTTAAAGGTATGCATGTACTGTTCACAGAACTAGAGAACTACGGATGGGTTTGGTACGTACCTAGTATTAAAACGTGACTTTTCATTATTCTAACTTGATGTAGAACTAAGTTGTCCATGGTATGTTTTACTGATTTTTTCTTTCTCTATTTCACCCCTTCCTCTTTCTTTTGGTTCTAAAATGGTGAAGTCTAGGAAGATCTAGATACAATCCTAACTTCCACCAACATGCCCAAGATCACAGAGCATAGTGGCTTCTGAATTTTTTTTTTTTTTTTTTGCTAATTCTAAATCATGGAGGAGGACGAGAAAAAGAGGAAAAGGAGGAGGATAATAATAATAATAATTATTATTATTATTATAAGACTGTATATATCCCCAATATTGCAAGCCTCACCAGCCCATGGACACAATGCAGTCACATTTCCACTAATGCGTGAATTACTAGGGCTCAGGCCTCCCCTGGGGTCTCCCTCAGCTACTTCGGGTGGACTAACAGATGTCACTTCACATCCAATAAGCGCAAAACCAACCACTTCAGTTCCTCCTCCACTCTGGAGTTTTTGTGAGGCATCTCTCCTCGTGAGCCAGGTAGAGACCTGTCTCGCTGCCATGTCTTCACGTGTGCTCTGCTGTGTTCTTGGCTGGGGACTCCAGGAGGATCCAGGGTGTCACATCTTCCCTGGGGTCCTTGACAAGGGAGAAGAGGAAGATGGAGGTTCACCTGCTTTCTAATGTTGCCGTTGGTCACCTGGCTCCTACAGTTCTTTCCTGCCCAAAATTTTACATGGTCTTTCACAGACTCTACTCCTTTCTCCTCTGACCTTGACCTCTCTCCAGCTAGACCGCACATATTTCCCTCCGTTCTCACCTCTTTCCCAGCATCTATGAACAAAACAGATCCTGCTTTTTCCTTCTGAAACAAAAATGCTCAGGATGATTATTTCAGGCAACTACAGCCCTATAGGAGTGACTAGCCTGATGATGTTTGATGCTGGACTATATTAGGAAGCCCTGCCAGGTATGGACAGATGAGAGCTGTTGGCATTAAGGACATCAGTACCAGAATAGGGGGTTTTGCCTTTTTTTTTTTTTTTTTTTTTGAATAGGAGAAAATCAAAAAAAGTTAAATAACGTGTATGTAAGGGCGAGACCCCGAAAAACAGAGTAATGCCCAAAATCGTTTTTAAACCACTCAATTTGACTTCCGAAGTACTCCTCCACCCAACCACTGGATTCTAGTATCCTCCTCAACCTCTACCTACAGAGTTAGAATAATTGGATGTTGTGGGTGATAAGCAGTCATGCTGCTCCACCAAGGTGCCTCACAATCCTTTGCAAAGCTGGATTTCCTATCCATTCTGGTAAGCCTGCCCAAAGGTGATAAATACGCTTACCCCAGTATGGTAAAGTCATCTCTCAGAACAGCTGACTTGAGATGATTAATCCACTTAACTTGGGTTTTCCTAATCAATATGAATACTTTTAGCTTCTGAATTCTGAAAACATTGATTCTATAGTCCTATATGACTTCCTCTGGCTCTCAACTGCCCTAAGCAAATGAACCCCAAGATACATGTGGGCTTTGCCAGATAAATTTGGATTGAATAAGTCATGTTTTTCTAATATACATAAAAATCTTTGTATGTTGGATTTTTCCATGGCTAAATCTTCTGTAATCCTGAGTTTTATCTCCTCAGAATTAATATGCCTCCACAATAACAGCAAACTCAGAAAAACTTTAAGGCATATACACCTCAAATGCAGGTCCAACTGGCTTCCACAGCAGTCATCTTGTACATAATTCAAGAAGAGAAAGAAAGCACCTCCAATATTCTGCAAACCCATAGAAATTCAAGCTGCTTAAATCTTTCATAAATGCTGTGTGCGTGAACACTGGAGAGCTAGCCAGCAAGAAGTTCAAACACTGCATGCCAAGGACATTCCTGGAAGACTTTTCCTCAAGGATTAGGCAGGGCACTATGACACTAATTTAGACAAGATATGACAGTGGCTGGACAAATACAATAACAGCAGAGATAAGACACAAGCAACACATTCAGAAGCCAATCACGAGACAAAATGGACATAGCTATCTGTATGTCCATGAATATGAATGGGTGTGGAGAATAAGGGAAAGAGGCAGGGATGATTCCAAGATTTCTGGTTTGGGTGTTAAAAAGAATGCTGTCGGCGTTCCCCATGGTGGCACAATGGGAACTTATCCAACTAACATCCACGAGGATGTGGGTTCCATCCCTGGCCTCGCTCAGTGGGTTAAGGATCTGGCCTTGCCATGAGCTGTGGTTTAGGTCGCAGATGCAGCAGCTTGGATTCAGCATTGCTGTGGCTGCAGCGTAGGCCAGCAGCTGCAGCTCCGATTTGACCCCTAGCCTGGGAACTTCCACATGCTGCCAAGTACAACCCCTAAAAAAAAAGCAAGAAGCAAAGAAAAAAAAAAAAGAAGAAGAAAGGATACTGCCATTTGTTTTTTCTTAAACGTAGGAAAAGGAGCAGAGCTGGAGAGAAATATGGTTAATTACACACTAATTTATATTTGCAAAGAGATGAAGTATATGGAAGGGAATATATTTTTGATTTATAAAATGCTTATTATAGTGTAAGAGCAAATATGTTTTTACTGCCTTACACATTTGATCCTTCACTATTTTCAGAACACTTCCTCCGAAGTTTTCTTTTTTTGTGTCTTTTTAGCAGCATATGGAGGTTCCCAGGCTAGGGGTCGAATCGGAGCTACAGCTGTCAGCCTACATCACAGCCATAGCAACGCCAGATCCTTAACCCACTGAGCAAGGCCAGGGACCGAACCCACGTCCTCACGGATGCTCGTCGGGTTCATTAACCGTTGAGCCACAACAGGAACTCCCTCTCCCAAGTTTTCTATGTGTGTTAATAAGGCATCAAATAATATCACCAGCAAGGGAGGAAAGTAATTAAATGAAGACGAAACTTTTATTAAAACACGAATCATAAATGCTCACTTATTTATTCAAGAACATTTACTGAATGTCAGCTCTGAGCCAAGTGGTATTTGGGGCTATAGAAACATAGATCATCATAATAATATCTAACGTGTAAGAAGGACCAGCTACCATGCTAAGTGCTTGACCTGCCATTACCAATGCCCGCCTCCTGACCCTGTGAGGATGGAGCTATGGCAGCAGCTGTGTTTTATAGATGGTAGAAATGAGGCAGCGACATGCTGAGTAACTTGGATAACAAGGAGGGAGCCGGGATTTGTACCCAACCCTCTGACTCTCCAGAGCCGCCCTGCGTGGTGGCCCTCCCCCATGGAACTCGGGAGCCCTGCGGAAGACAGACCCATAAACAAATAATCACCTAGCTTCTCTAATTGCCTGCTTGCTTGTTCCCCTCAAATCTCACCTGCCTCACCTCACCTGAGGATCTGCCATCCTCAGGCCTCCAATCCCCGAGCAGAACACCTGACAAAGTCTGTTATTACCAGCCTCTCCTCCCCTCACTCGGCCTGAATCATAGCTGTCACTTGTTTTCAGCTGTTTCATTAGACAGCGACATTGAGTTTTCCAGCTTGTGAGCTGTCTGAGTTTCTCTCCTTTCCTTTTGCCTGTTACCTGAGTTTTTGCCATGAATGCCTGACTTTTCCTTGGGGCTACGTAGTTCCCAATTCCATTCCCCCTCCCCATACATTTTACCCTGGAAGGTCTAAGAGTGTGTATTTGTTTCAACAACAGGGATGTAAACATTTAAAGTAAAGGTTCTGCTTGGTGCGGCTACACTGCTGTGAGAAACCGAGGGCCTTACCGTGTGCATTTAAACGTAGTTCAGGGCACCTCTCTCTACACCAACAAGATTTAGCACCTAGAACATAACATGGCACCTTTGGTTTGCACTCTGAGATTGCTGAGGAAGGAAATTCATGCGCAAACTGTGTGAGAAGGAGCAGAGACACAGAGCAGCTGTTGGGAAGAAATGACCCTAGAACCAGGGCCAAGTGCCAAAGCAGAAAGGCCTCTCCCTAAAACCCCATCACCTTTTCCAAAGTCCAGGATGCACCGTCCTGTGTGACACCCAGCCAAGATCTCAGTGCTGAATGTCCAGTGAAAGAGATACACAGACGGGTGCTCACCCCTAAAACCCTGAGAATTCAGCAGCCTCTGCCTGCTCCGCTGCTCCATCTGCCACACCTCTCCCTGCCCAAGTCTGAATTCCAAACCTTCAGAGCTGGATTCAGAGTTTCCAGGGCGGTAGGAGTCCAGTGAACCAAGGGGATGCCAGCATCCTCCACAAAGGCTCTTATAGGGACCAAGACCAGCACAGGGTCGGGGAGATGGGGGTAAAGTCTTTGGGGATCCTAATGCACCTTGGGATCCTAATTCCAGGTCCTCTGGGTCTCTGCGACCATCCTGGAACTGCTCCGTCTCCAGTGAGGGTCCTCTGGCCATGACCTGTCTGATGGAAGAGAATACACAGCACTTCCCGAGAAAGCGCGCTCAGCACCAACCATGGACTCTCGACACATACTAGCTGAATAAATGAGCTATGAGTGACCATCCTATTTAAACAGGGCAACAAATCAGGGACACACATCAGATCCCCATGGACCATCAGCATCCCCTGATAGGTAATTCACCCACTATCCCCACTCTGGAGAAAGCTATGTGCGCTGGAGTTGGGCACTTGCCACCCGCCTCTACATGGATGAAAGCATGAGTCACGACAGCTGCGGACCCATAGCAACCCCAGAGCGGAGCTCAGGATAGAGACTGATAAGGTTCCCAGGAGGATGGAGACTAGGCCTGCCCCCGCCCCAAGTGTGGCTGTTCACCTTGGAGACCTGCTGCAGACAAGGATACAGCCCAGCACAAGATCTACACCGTTTCCGGAATGTGGATGCTCAAGACGGGCAGCAAGAAACAATGGCCTGTGAAAAACAACCGCCTACATAGATGAACCTTCATAAGGAGTAACTACCCTTTGTCATGGGACTCAACCTCCTATCCCTCCCTTGACCTTCCCTTCCTCCTTCATTGTTCCTGCCACAGATTCCCGCCACAGATCCTTTATAAGCCTAGCATCTGCGTACAGTCAGGGCAGGTGTCATCTGGAGCTCAGCCTGTCCCCCTCAGATGCCTTAATCAATCTCTCTTGCTTTACGAACGTGGCCTGGCACGTTCATCCCTCAGCCAACGTAACAGAGACCAGGAGTGAGGCACGCTGCCCTCTGGGAAAACGGGAAGGTCTTCAGAGAGTTAGATACTTTTAGCAGAAGATTTTATGAGCCACATTCTTGCATCTCCTCATATCTAGAAAACTACTAAAATCCTTCAATGATGACGGATGGCTATGGTTAGTAGTAACCTTCCCAAGACCTTCACAGAAAACTTCTAGAAAATGTGTGCATGGGTGAACTTTACCCATTATATCTTGACATTCCCCCTCTCCTCTTTGGGGCAGTATTTTAGATAGCTCTAGGCTGTAGTTAAGCGGACAGAAGAAATTGGGGTCATCCGTGAGAACAGCCACGCCCAAGGGTGGGCCAGTGAGCCCTGAGGGAACTCAGGGAACAAAGAAGACTGGCCCACAGCTGAGGAGCCTATCAAGGGAGTGATTCCAGGAAGCCCAAACCTTTACTTCTTCCCATAGAAACTGGTTTGCTGTACGTCTTTTTTTGTAAATATGGCTATCTGTAATCTTTTGTTCCTACTACCTTCCCTTTGTTGCAAAAACTCATATATCCCGGCTTCCCCCCTCACCTCCTCAGAGAGGTCTTTCAGGGCTACCTGGGAGGCTGTCTCCCAGGCTTAATTCTTAACTTCACCTCAAGTAAAACTTGACACTCAAGCTTTTGGGTTGTACATTTATTTTAAGTCAACGGCAGCAAGGCTCTGCAGTCCTGGCGAGCAAGCTCTTGAGTAGAAATGGGAGAATTCCTAACCCTGCTAAGAGGGAAACCAAGCATGGCCCTGTGGGGTTCCTGGATGCAAAAGCCTTTCTGTGTCCCCCATTTCTTGTTCTTAGGAAATGGGCCTCATTCAGCCTCCGAGGCCTTCCCTGAGTTCCCAGGGGCAGGTTCAGCAAGTTGCTGATCAGAGAAGGAAGGAGATGCAAAGACAAGAGAGAAACAGTCAAGGAACAATATTCCAGCCTTGGGGCAGGATCTTGGTTCCCTCTCAAGGGATCCATGTAATAATATAGGCATCTTATACACCTAAGAGAAAAGTTATATTCCTTGTGCTTCTTTTAGAAATGATTCATTTGAAACTGAACAGCTTAGAGTCCTTCCTCGTCCTTCTCCTCGACTTAATTGCACCCTAAATACAATCACCCATAAGCCAAAGATCAGGCACCCTGAGCACAACTGCCTGTGGGTGAAAGATCATTAGCGCCTGATGTTTGTTCTCATCTCCGATTAATATGCCCTTTTCACAAGTACCTATTCTAGGCAATGACCCAGAAGACCCCCATCATGACACGCAGCTCTCCTGACTCCAGCTTTAATGACTAAGATTCTCCCAAAGAAAAAAGAATGCATGTTTGTCCCAATCCTGATTCCTATCTGAAAACCTGTGTTTCTCCTTTTTACTAAAAAACTCCTCACAATTATTTCCAAGGTTGGGGGGACACAGTCTTTAGGGCATTAGCCTGCTGTGACCTTCCTTTGCCTGGCAAAGCAATAAAGCTACTTTTTTTCTCCTTTACCCCAAACTCTGTCTCTGCATTTCAATTCAGCACCAGCAGACAAGAGGCCAGATTTCAGCAACAATAGTTGGAATGTTCAACTATGAGGATAAGAATACAACCAGCTGTCAAAAAAAAAAAAAAAAAAAAGTGGGGATTCCTGGTCAGCCTAGACAGGTGGAATTCTTTACTCTGCTTTCACGACAAACCCACAGTAGCCCAATGCCTGAATTATGAAGCCACACCACAAAGATGTTGATTCTTTCAGTTTGGAGAGCTGCAGAAAGAAAAGTAAGAATGTACGCATTATGATCCATTCATGTAGATCCACGTCTATAAACACACGGATATAGATTTATACACATATGTAAAGTCATTTTACTTGTTTTAAAAAATTCACATTTATAATTTTTTAACCTCCCAAGCTCCTATGAGAGGGGAATTGGCTAAAAAGATTTTGGCTCAATAAAAGGAGAGTGTTCTAACTCTGTGAAACATCAAGCAGCGGAGAGAATGGTGTTACAAGAGTAATCTCTGGATCAGCATTCAGCCAAAGCTGGATGGTTGTTTGCCCCAGACGCTTCTGCGGGTTTTAGTATAATTTCTAGAAGAAATGATTCCTAAAATTCCCTCCAATCCTAATGTGTATGAGGGATATTTTTTATTCCTAATGCATCCACAAGTAAAAGGATCAGTGACTTTTCCTTAGCCACACAATCAACACTCCAACTCCTAGAATACAGGCGTCCCTTGGTCCCAGGGATGGGTTCCAGGACCCTGCAGATACCAGAACCTTCACATTCTCAAGTCCTGTATATAAAATGGTGGAGTATTTGCATATAACTTAAGCACATCACCTCATATACTTTGTCATCTCTAGATTACTTATAATACCTAATACAATGTAAATATGATGTAAATAGTTACCTGCACACAATAAACTCAAGTTTTGCTCTTTGGAACTTTCGGGAAGTTTTTTTCCTAAATATTTCCAATCCAAGTAACTTGCAGATACAGAAGGCTAGCTGTCCTTCCCACTAGATGATCTTCAGCATCACCAGTCATCTCAGTCTCACGACTCCAGAAGGACACTGGCACTGGCTTTGAAGACTTCCCTTAGGTGGCACGGATAACAGGCACCAATAAAAGTTTCAGCATCTGATGGATGTGCTTTCACATATTTTGTAAGGTAATTACTCAGTGCTACATTACGCTGAGACTTTTCTGAAAGCCAATATAAAAAGTATCTCAAAAGCAGTATGGTAGAACATTCTAGATCACCATGTTCCAGTATTTGGGATGATTGGACTAAACTAATAATTTCACCACTGGCCTCATAATCAAACATAATGGCAGCACTTATTTGGCTGAGTTGGTCTCATACTTAGACCAAGGGAGAAAGAAGAATTTTTTTCTATCATAAAGATCCTAACCTTACATAATGGTCTCCCTTGTGTAATAGTCACACCCCTATTTTTGGACTGGCAGAGCCAGCATAAAAAGTGTTATGATTACACAAATAAATACAGCTCTGTAGAGGTGTTTTTTAAGGACAAAAACACATTTCAACTTTATTACTACTTTTCAAATAGCAGAGGCTAGACAGAGGTCCCAAGCGCCTGGCTTCACTGCTTTTGAAGCTGTTGCAACAGTGACCCGACTGACTATAGTCACGTATCTTGCCCAAACATAGCTTTTCCCAGGAAGTCTGAGGTTATTTAGGTCACGTTCATAAGGGATTTGATTCAGAGCCCGATAATAATGCTTTTGTGTTATATGAGCACACTAGGATGTGGTGCTATCTTTTAACTGAGACATAAAAAACAAGGTAACAACCTACTTAAATTCACTGTCAAGTTTCCATGTCATTATGGCCAAATAAATGAAAACCACTTCCAACCTGCCTGCTTCTATTAATAAACACAGTGAACTTTGATGTAAATGTCAGACATGCTCACTTTAGGCTGCTGGTCAAATCTGCATGAAGATAATTAAATTCGGAGTTTCCAAATATTCCCTCTGTAAATTCAACAGATATGATCTACTTCTCTTCCGGTACTAACCTATTGTTTACTATTGCTCTGAACAACTCAACAGCTGTCATTTTGCAATTCATTGGATGTTGGAAGGTATAATAAATGTACAGAGGGATATGAACATGTGTAAACACAAAGCTTGATGCCATCACTGCAATGTTACACTAACCCACATTCCTCTCAACCCCTCCCTCTGCCTCACCTGGCTCATTCCTCCAGATACCTACTGACCTTCAGTCAATTGCTCTTCCCTATACACCTTCGTTGATTAGATTTGTTCTGTTGAATATGGCAGCCACCAGCCACGAGGCTGTTGAACACTTGAAATGTGACTTGTCTGAATTAAGATGTCCTATAAGTATAAAATTACACACCAGATTTTGAAGATTTGGTATAAAAAAAAGAATGTGGAACATCTCATTATTAATTTTTATAACAATTACCTGTCAAAATAAAAACATTTTTTATATGTTGGGCTAAATAAAACACATATAGGGAAATTTTAAATTTTCTACATGTGTGGCTCACATTATGTGCCTTTTGCGTGATACTGTATTAGATCATTTAGGCTCTCTTTCTCTAACTCAACTCCACTGAGCCTTCTTCAATTAGACATAAGTTGCATTTTCCAATTTGTACTTTGTGTCTCAGTTTCTCTCTGTTTAAGTCCTTTTGTCTTTCTATGCTTTATCCTGGGTAATTTCCATATTTATCTTCCAAATCACTGATTCTTTCTTCACTGGGTCGAATTTGTTAACCCATCCATTTAATTAGTATGGTTTTAGTTCTGACATTTTGAATATGGCTTTATTTGATGTGTTTTCACGCAATATTTCACCTAGGTTAGAAAAGGTTGGGAAGTGTTAGGCAGTTCTACTAAGGCTGTACTTACTCTAAGACCTAACCATTCCACTCCTAGATAAAAACCAATAGAAACGGAGAAATGATAGCCAAAAACTGGAAATTACCAAAGTGCCCATCCACAGGAGAATGGATGGGGAAAGGAATCTGAAAAAGGATATATACATACATATATATATAAAAAACTGAATCACTTTGCTATATTCCTAAAACAAACACAACACTGTAAATCAACTACACTCCAATATAAAATAAAAATTAAATTAAAAAATGAAGCAGAGGTGAGAAAAAGAAGAGCAAACATGCAGTAAGCACGTGAAGCAAAATCAAACTTCAGTGGTAATCAAGGAAGGCAAAGTATCACTGGTGGAAAAGAGAAACAACAGAAAGCACAAAGCACGGTGTGTTTACACAATGGAATACTACATTAAATAACAAGAAGCAAGCTAAAAATAATAGAAAACTATAAGTGAATTTCATATTTTCATATTTTCTTATGCTGAGAAATAAAGGTCATATGCAAAACAGTATATACTGTCTGAATCCACCTGTAAAATTTTTTAAAAAACAGGCAACACTAAATACGATATTAGAATTCAGGATAGTGTTTGCCCTTGGAGGGGGGAAGATTATCTGGGGGAGCACGTGACGGGTCTTCTAAGAAGCTGATAAGGTTTCTTGAGCTGAATACTGGTTACGTGGCACATTTAATTTCTGAAAATGCATAACATTCTATGCTTACGATTTTTATACTTTTCTATGTGTATTCCTTTAAGAGTATTGTAAACTTAAGCCTTCTATCAATCAGATTATCAAAACAAAATATTTGGAGGTTAAAATTCTTTGTTTTCAATTTCAAATATAATTTCCAGAATTTGACTTTGATTCTTGTTCAACTGCTGCCTCGTCATTTTGAATAGCTTCTCCTCCCTTGTTTCTGTTTTAAAAGTTGTCTTTTGTTTCTGTAAACATTTTAAGGAGGCTTAGTTTATTTTCTGACTCTGATCACTGTTATACTGAGGTTCTTGAATATCTGATTCTACTGATTTTTGTTTGTTTCTACTTAATGGCTTGTGTACGCTGTGCAGCTGGTGACTCTGTATTGTGAATTTGTATGTGACCGGTCTCAATCCGTGCGGATCCCAAAGAGCTTCGGCTACACCCGCATCCCTCCAGAGAGGATTCTCATCTGATTCTGCCAGGTATTCTGAAACTCCTTCACACTGGAGTCATCTTAATCCACTTGAGGTTTCCTGGACAGCATATGGCAATAATGGAAATTTAAACCCCAAAGCTTCACGAGGTCAAATTCTCAGAAGAGATTCTTTTAATTCCTCCATTTCCTGCAAAGGCTGAAACAACTTTTCATAGCACCCTTCTTTGCCAGATGGGTTTTGCCAGGTGATCTTTTCACTAAGGGTACAGATCTTCAAGACTCCTGGATTTTTTGTAGGCTCTTAATGAGCCTCCTAAGCCGCCACCTTACAGTGACTGAGACCTTGTCTCTCATCCCACAGTGGCTGACAGGCACTCACCCCTGCTGGACAGCAGTTGAAAACGAGGCTCTGGGTTTCAGTTTGCAGATAGTGCCAAGGCAGCCCACTGCACTCGCTCACCACCCTGATGTCAGCTCTCTCTTCATTTTCAACCCCTATGGATTTTCCTTAAATTCCTATGCACTTGGCTACATATAATCGTGTGACACACAGCATTTCTCAATGATGTAATTAGGGGAGTTTCTCAAAAACACTCAGGTTGTCTCGATACCAGACAGAGGCAGACGTCTCCCAGGCCCTTCCTAGCTGATGCTTAAAGACTAGTTAGATAATACAGCTGTCACTTTGCCTCTCCAAACCCCCCACTCCTACTTCCCAGCTTAGCAATACTTGAAATTTATAGAAAAAAATGTTTGACATGAACTGAAATAAGCTAGCACGTCAACCAATCCATTTTCAAAAGACGCTACTACCTACCATGTCATGGACTTGCTAAAAGGTCCCCCACCAGAGAGAACCTGGCTACTTCTTCATCCCAAAGGATAAAACAATTTACATTCATTTATGCAAGAAACATTCACCAAGAACCTATTCTGTGCCAGGCACAGTGCAAAGGGCTAGATGTACAAGAGGGACTGAAACTGAACTTGAACCTCAAAGAGCTTAGCAAGAATGCCTGAAAGTTGTGGGTTGTTTTTTTTTTCTTCCTTGAGTGCAAATGGGTCAATAAATAGAGATTGCCTGGAGAACTGCGTGAAGAATCTGAGGACAAGTCAAAGTTCAATAGATGAAAGTGATCTGTTAATAAGGTGGATTTTCCCATGCCACGGTCCTGCTTCCTGTCACCCCTAGACTGGGATCCAAGCTCCTCCCTGGCCTCCAAGGCCACACAGGATGGGCCCCTGCCTGTCTCCTGGTCTTCATCTCACACCCTCCTCTTTTTACTCCCTCGAGTCTCTCCACTCGGGCTTCCTTCTGCTCTCCAGAGATACTGAGTTCATCCTCATTTTAGCTCATTTGCACAAACTCTTCTTTCCATCTGGAAGACTCTTCCCTTAGATCTTATCTGGGTCCCACATCTCATCCTGCGGGTCTCAGCTCAAATGAGAGACCCTTTGAGAAGGCCCTTCCCTGACCACCTAGTCAAAAGAAGCCCCTCCACTCTTTCTTTTATCACATCCCGCTGTTTCTATTTTCTTCACACTGTGTATCAGTATCCTACACTCTTCAGGTGGGTTTTTTTAATGGGCTTTCTCATTAAGTCCATACTTTGCTTTCCCTGTATTCTCTAAATGTACCTGATAAATAGGGTGGGCGTTCCATTCGCATATGGGAATGAGTAAGTGGTTAACGATGCCTACAGGTGTAGAAAATAAAAGAATGGCTTTCACTGTGCCACCTAACTGCATCCTAGGAAATAAGCAACAAAAAATTTCAATTAAGTGCCCTAAATGCCAGAAGGTTCAGTCTCGGCCCAAGGGGGAGTAAGGAACTCTTGCGGGAGCAAGTGTGGGAGACAGGCAGAGAAACGGTCCCTGAAAAGGCAGCTTTCAAAAGATCCTAAAGAATGAGCCTGCAGGTGCTGGCTACA
This sequence comes from Phacochoerus africanus, assembly GCF_016906955.1. Lineage (NCBI taxonomy): Eukaryota > Metazoa > Chordata > Mammalia > Artiodactyla > Suidae > Phacochoerus > Phacochoerus africanus. The sequence goes on along the minus strand of NC_062559.1, from coordinate 20,940,697 downwards.
CGTGGAGGAGAAAAGCAACCAGACAGAAAAAAAGCAAATGCAGCAGCAAGCAGATAAGGGGCTTCTGCTTCCTTTATGCTGTCACCCTAAATTCATGGGATGCAGAACTTCCCAAAGGGCTCAAGTCTTGGCTCCCCATCCAGGGGTGGCCCTGAGCATCCAAATATCAAAGTCCTATTGCAGCCTTTGCTGTCATTCAGTTGGGTGATTTTGAAGCAAGTTGTTTCCCCTTCGGTCCTCGGTTTCAGCATCAGTAGAACCAGCTCTAAAATGTTATTTTCTTCTATGTTTGCTCCAGCACATGTTTTAAAAATTTGCAATACTGAAACCTTAAAACTTATAAATTCACTTTGATGGTTGTCTTTTTGCTGGCTTATTTTTGTCTTTTAACAATTAAGAGAGAGTCAAGAGAATATCCATGTGCAGGCTATTGCTTGATTATGACTTGATGCCTACCTAAGTCGAGTGTGAAATGCGGCTCTGGATTTTGCCTAATTCCAAAGCTTTGTGCACACCATCTGTGGCCAGTTGGCCTCGCCAGGATAGGCACAGGGCAGATCTGAGATTCCTGCACCATAGGGCTTCTCAGTGTGGACTCTGTCTCCCTATCAGCTAAAGTCCTTGTTAAAAATTCAGCTTTCTCATTCAAATCGGGGACCTGGTGACGGTCACAGAGGAAGGTATCTGACCAGAACAGTTGCCATGGTTATTCTGTCTTATAAGTAGAGTCAACAAAGTACTAGGAGCAAGTAAATCTTAGATTACTGTTACTTCTTGAATTAGCTAGGTTCTAACGTGCTTTGCTTTGCTCCAAACGATGCTTCTTTGGATATTCATTGTATGAAATTCCACACGTTTGCAGTTTTAAATTGATCAATAAATGTTGTTTTTATATAAAATAAAACAGAAAGGAAAATTCAGGCTTCGGGGTCCAATTATCCACCACTCTCCCAGACCCTACTGAACTGGAATCTCTCAGGAGAGGGACCCAGAAATCTGCACCGCTTAATAAGAATGTCAAGAAACTCCTTTCTCATACACTCTCAGACAGAGAGCCTCCACGCCTTACTTTCACTCTGTTCTGTGGCAAACACAAAACAATAAACAAGATGCTAACAGTAATGGCAGCTAGCACTTATTGAGCGTATACCCTGTGCCATGATCTGCAGCTGGCTTCTCTGGCTGACTTCTTTCCTTGCCCCAACAGTATCCCATAATTTATCCAAGTTGACACACAGCGCAGCTGACTGGGAGGAGTCAGGGTTGTGTTTTTGGTTTTGTTTTCTTTTTATGGCCATACCTGTGGCCTGGGGAAGTTCCCAGGCTAGACACCAAATCTGAGCTACAGCTGATGGTCTATACCGCAGCCACAGCAACTCGGGATCTGAGCCATATCTGTGACCTACACCACAGCTTGTGGCAACGCCAGATCCTCAACCCACTGAGCAAGGCCAGGAATCAAACCCATATCGTTCCGGACACTATATCAGGTTCTTAACTCCCTGAGGCACAATGGGAACAATGAAGTCAGGATTTGAGGCTGCTAACTAGACAATAGCAGGATATATATTATATTAGTGCTTAAGAGTGGCAGCCTTGGCATTGGCCACCATGAGCTCAAACCCCAGCTGTACCATTTACGAGCTGTGTGCCCTTAGGCAAGTCCTCGAGCCTCAGTTTCCCCATCTGTAAGGTGGGCCTAAGAAGCACTGCTACCTCCTGGGGTGGTTGGTTGTGAAGAACAATTGAGGTGATTCATGTAGGGTTTAGAAGGGGAGCCGGCACATGGCATGTACCCATACTCGGTGAGCACAAGCCATTAGGACCCAGCCTCCCCTTTCTCCCACCTTCAGCCTCCTTGGTGGCGGTCTCTGGTCCCTAAGGAGCTCTCTGGCAAACATGAGAAGACAGATCTAAGGAAAATCTATCCCCTCTGCTGGAAAACAAGCCATAGCACATGCTACGGTACAACAGTGGGTCAGCTGTGTGGTCTTTGGAGATAAAGGACTGCACATTATTTGAACTTAAATGTTCAAAGGGCATCAACTCCTTTCTACACAGAACACTTTCAGCCTTGCTGCTGCTTTTCTTTCATGCCTGCTAATGGTTCTGTCTGTCATTATGAACCTTTCGGTTCTGCTTCAACAAAGCACAAAAGGATTCCATCCTTTAATCCTCAAAATAGTTTGTCTTTATAGTTTGGCAGGTAAGACTTGGTTGCAGCAGTAACTCCTGAAACCCAGCTCTCATTATGCCAAGAACAGCAATGTGCTGCCGCATCAAAGCATGAGTGATAACAAATGTTTTCCACTGGTGAAAACTGCTCTCTATAACCTGCCTTCCAAGTGCCCTCTTGACACCCAAGAACTTTTCTGACGACCATCAATCATCATTAGTGGCGAACAGTGATGTCTGTCCTCCGTGCAGGTGACATCTCAGCCAAGAAGGAAGCCTCATCCTTAGAATGTCAGCTACCGTAAAACGGAAAGAGAGAAATATGGTGAAGGCTTTTTTCCTGCCATGGCAAAAATTATTCCATAAGTCATGTTTTTACGAAATCTCCTAAGGAGGTACTTAAAATTATTCATTTTTCTTTCTAAATGAAACTATTTTTACAGCTATGCATAGAATTTTAAATAAGCCACTATTTATGAGCACAGATATTTCAAGAGCCCAGAGAAAGGAGAGTCAGCAGAAAGAGCAGCATTGCCACAGCATCCTCATGCAAATCCAGGGATGTGCCTGTGAGCTTCCATGTCCATCCCCAAAGCTCCACCCAGATAAGACGAGGCATGGGAGGTACACAAGCCCCCACAGACCATGGATCTGCTGATCATGCAGCAAATTGACTCCTCCTTTGGAAAAGCCAACCCTCTAAGCAACACCTGAACATGGCAGGACCCACCCGGACAGGCAGCTCACTCCTGAACAGGATGCCCTTTGCTGTACCAAGCTGAGAGCTTCTTCCCTCTGAAAGGTTCCTCTGAAGCTTTCTTAGGTGCAGAACCCTTTCAATTAATAGGTAAAAGACACTGGTCCCATAAGAATCTGATGTTTTATATCAATAAATCAATCAAGCTTGAAAACTTCTTAGAAACATCCAAATCCAGACAGTAAACACTAGGCTTTTGGTGAAAGCCAACACGGGTAACTATGCCCAAAGAAGATGCGTGCTCAAGCTTTCTTCCATAAACTGCGGGAAGCCAGTTGATTTGACCTGAGATCCAACTCCATAGTGATGGTATTTCCAGCCTGGGAGGGTGTCCAAAACGAGCTAAAGTTTGAGTGGTAAAAGCTTGGTAATCAAAAGACTTGTGAGAAAGAAGGAACCTCCTCAGAAGTTTATTTTGATGGGTGGTGACCTATAATTTCCTGAAACACCCAACAACTTTCAAGGACCAACATGGAATCTATGCCACCATCTCAGCAAGAGCAACCAAGCTCTCATCAACCACACTTGTGCTATAACAACAAAATGTTCTCATTCAAAACCACCATCCTAGAGAAAGAAGCTGTCTGAATTAGAAGGAGACATTTCACTAGCCTGAGAGCCCCAGGACCAACACGACTGAGGCTTCACTCTGTCCCCAAGTCCCAGGAGCTGTCCAGTTTCTGACATGCGACCTGTGAAAATACAGAAACATCTGCTCCTCTGACTGGGACACAAGCTGCAATCATGAGTCAAAGAATTATTGCAAAATATTATGAATAATGCAGTCATATTACAAAGAGGGCTCTTAGGAGATGGATGGAATTAAAATCAAGAAAAAGTTTTACCAAACTCAAAGAACTGAAGCCCAGATGCTAAACACATTTACCCAAACTTCTGACTGCAACCACTGAGACAAAAACAAAGACCCTTGGTTCTCCCCGAATCTGCTTTCTTGACTAAGTCCCTGGTGTGGACCTCCTTGCTGTCCTCTTGGTCACCAAGCCACACAGCCCATCTGCTCCAGCCCTGGGCCTATATGTGCCTAATTCTAGTCTCCAGCCCCCAAGGGAAGGAAGCCTCTTCCCTTCCAGACCTCTGGGCTTCAGGCCACATAACACTAATCTGGCAGTTGCTTCCTTTGCTTTTGTTGAAGGTCTCTGTGGGCCAGGGACCAGGAAACCCAGGTCTTACTAAACCCAATGTTCTCAATCAACTCACCTGAGTCAATAAAGCCTGAAGGGTCCCTCTGTGCCAATCCTCATTTTTCACATGTAAAGCAGAGATGGAATGACTTGCTCAAGGTCACATAGCAAACTAGTCAGGCCATCTATTACACAAGCCAATGGTTTTCACTGATGAGGCCTGGGGCTGCAGACCCTGTTGAGTCCTGCTCATGTTGCCAGGGATGCCTAGTACAGCTGCTGTCAACGCTACTGGCTAACCTCACACCTGTAAGCCTTCTCCAAAGAACTCCCCTTGGGTGAACTATCAACAATGTCTGGAAATTATCCCTAACATAGGGCCAGGCTGTTCCCAGCTAAGGACTGATTGGTACAAGGATACAAAATCCCCACATCCTTGTCTCAAAACAGGACAGGCTCCAGGGAAATTGAGACCGCAGAGCATCCCATGGCTGACACTAGGCTTTACCTGACACTACATCCTTTCTCCTGAGAATGCTCTTTAATAAACCAATTGCATAAGAATCCCTGTTTAGGGGGCCTGACTATGCTTCTCGCAAGTATTCCAAGCTGGCTTCCTGGCTCAGACCCCACAATGGTCCAAAGACCTCCATGGACTTTCTTTATCCAGAGCCCATCAACATGAAATCCAGTGACTCAGCCTGGTAGAGCTCCCTTGTCCCTTCCAGCTTAGAAGGCCACCCTTCCCCTGGGAAAAGCACCAAGTCCCTCTTTCCTGCTATCTCAGATCTCACCTGACTTGTAAATAGGAGCTGAACGACAAATTCTGAAATCAGTAAATGATCAAGCTGAAGTTATCAGCAGCAGAACACTGCCTAAAATATTATCAGTGACTCATTCTTCTGTTTCTCTTTAGGAAGCAGAGAAACCTCCCCCAAGGCCCCTTAACTTGCTTCCTGCAGTGTGTAATCTTCTCAACAGAGTAGGGGGCTCATCACAGCATTCACAAGCTACCCATTGCTTTTGAAATGATTCTACTCCACTTCCTTAGAGGAATCACTGTACTTGCTCCATGTTCCAAGTGATGTTCTCATCCAGATGCAGTACTGGGGATGGGAAGATGTCATTTCTGGGGCTTCTTATTGAACTATGACTTGTTTACAAAAAAGGCAAGCTCACAGAGTTTGGGCTTGTTCCTTTCCTGGCAAAAGTCTGATTACTGAGAAAATATCTGGAAAATTTACAACTTTCTTTGTAACAACAATAGCTGTTCTTTTACAGCAACTATCATGTGCCAGGAACCAGAAATATGCCCCTTCCAATCCCCATAGCAAGTAAGGAAAATGAGGCTCAGGATGGTGAAATGATGTACCATATACCAACCCTGTGGTTAGAAACAGGACTTGAACCCAGGTTCGTCCAACCACGAACCATGTGATTGGGCCCCTCACCCAACAGTCCCTGTCATTGATCCGGTGCTTGAGGCTGGATCTACCCTACGGTGATCCCCATTCCAAGTCAAGCTCCTTACAGGATTACTGGATGTCCTGGAAACCACAGCAGGTACTCTGATCTTGAGAAAGTGGAGCCCTAGAAAGGGTTTCTGGTGTGAATGAAAAAAATAGGCTCAAAAGCAAGTCTTTTGACAGGAAGACGGAGTAAACCCACTGTTTGCTCTTCCTCCCACAGGTAGAGCTTAAAACTGGGACATTATATCTAAAACAAACAAAACAAGGCTCCAAAAGGTAGAGAGAAATCAAGAAGGTTAAGGACCTCAGGACTCAAGGAATGACATGGTGGTGAGTTCTGAGATGTTCCTTTTCTCTCATATATTCCACACTAGATGCTGGAGAAGACAGCAACTTGGAAACAACAACAGGCACAGACAAAAAATAAAAAAACTCCTCTAACTCCAGAGCCAAGAAAGAGGCAGCCAACCCCCTTTCAGATAGAAAGCACTTAGATAACAATCACTCTACTCCAGTTAAACACTGCAGGAAAAAGCTTCGGTCCCATCCCCAGCAAAGGCCCAGAGGGGAGCCTAGGCTGCACCGTGGTGTCCCCACACTCCCACTGCAATGATTTCAGAGCTGCCTGAGCGGGGAGACTAGACCTGCATCCCCTCCAGGTCAACCTCTGCTGAGGTGCTGTCAGAAGAACCCAGCAGAGATTCAGGGCTTTGCCATCAGCACCCAGCACTTCCCAGGAGGTCAGCAGAGGTCATGGGGGAGCAGTGCCCAAGGACCCCTCCTTCTTGCAGCCAGAGTGGTAGAGCTCCAGTGAGCAATTACATTCTTGAAACACATGAAAAACTGGAAAGATCTGACAAAGAAGTAAGAATTCGCAGCAAAGAAAGAGAAGATAGAAAGAAGAACCAAATGGAAATACTGGAACTAAAATATACCATAACTGAAATTGAAAAAAAAAAAAAAAAAAACCCTCAATGGATGGGCCCAATGGCAAAATGGAAAGGATAGAGGAAAGAAGCCATAAATTTGAGGACTGAAATAGAGAAATTGGAGTTCCTGTCATGGCTCAGTTGTTAACGAATCCAACTAGGAACCATGAAGTCGTGGGTTTGATCCCTGGCCTTGCTCAGTGGGTTAAGGATTCAGCGTTGCCATGAGCTGTGGTGTAGGTCGCAGACATGGCTCGTATCTGGCAATGCTGTGGCTCTGGCATAGGCTGGCGACTACAGCTCTGATTAGACCCCTAGCCTGGGAACATCCATGTGGCACGGGTGTGGCCCTATAAAAGGCAAAAAGACAAAAAAAAAAAAAAAAGGACAGAAACTCCCAATCTAAAAAATAGAAAGTAGATTGGAAAAAAAAAATGAGCAGAGCTCAGAGACCTATGGGATTATAATAAATGATCTAAAATATAGGTCATCCAGCTCCCAGAAGTAGAGGAAAAGGACTTCAGGGGGAGCATTTGAAGAAATAATGGCTGAAAACATCCCAAGTTCGCCAAAAGACCAGTTCAAGAATCTCCGTGAACACTAAACAGGATAAACCAAAGACATTCGTATCAAGACACATCATAGTCACACTTCTAAAAACGTAAAGACAAAAATCTTGAAAGTCGCCAAAGAGAAATGGTGCATCAACTATAAGGGGAAAACAATTTGAATGACAGAGGATTTCTCATAAGAAAGCAAGGAGGCCAGGAGGAAGTGGTACAATGTTTTTCAAGGGCTAAAAGAAAAAGCTGTCAACCCAGGACTCTATATCCAGAAAAAATATTCTTCAGGGGTGACACTCTCCGAAGAAGGGAAATAATGACAAAGTCTTGCTAGAAAGAAAGAAAGGCTGAAGAAAGCTCTCTAAACAGAAAGGAAAAGATCAAAGAAGGGGTCTTGGGACACCGGGAAGGAAGAAAAAACAGAGCACAAAAAAAAAAAAGGGTGAAACACAACAGACTACACTTCTCTTTAGTTTTCTAAATTTAACTTATGATTAAAGAAAAAATCACAGCACTGTCTAATGTGGCTTTCAAGGTATGCAGAAGAAATATTTAAAACAATCATAAAAGGGGGAGAGGAAAGGAAGGTAAGTTTCTACACTTCAGTGGAACTGGTAAAATGTCAACACCAGTAGACTGTGATAAATCACCTGTATATAAATGTAATACATAGAGCAACCACTAAAAAAGCTACATAAAGAGATACACTTTAAAACACAGCAGATAAATCAAAACAGAATTTATAAAATGTTCAAGCAGCCCGCAGGGAAGCAGGAAAAGGGCAAAGGAGAGACCGAAGAGGAGGGAGCGGGGGTGGGCAGAGGCGTCCTTACCTCCTCTGCCTGGGTCACTCCCTCCCAAGCTAATTAAACCCTTTTCACAGGGGAGGAGAGTCTCCCTGCTGCTCCTCTGGGGTGGGGAAGAGGAGAGGAACCCTGCTGGCAATTTCACAGAGCTTTGCCTTGGGAAATGCAGTCCGTTGGTGACGTTCGTAAGAACAACCATGGACGCTCTTGTCAAAGCCAGCAAGCTGACCTGCCAGCACACCCGAGGGGGCTCCTTGCCAAGGCTTGGGTCTCAGCCAACCTTCAGCCTGGTAGAGGGTCCCTCCAAGGGGAGGATGGTATATTTACATTCCAATTACTGAAGCCAAAGGCCCACTTTGTGTGCAACCTATACTGCTGGAAAATAAAATAAATCAAGGTGGCTTTGATGGAGGTTGGAGGCAGTTTGGGCAAAGGAAAGAAGCAAGTGTGATCGTCTGGAGCCACGCCCCAAATGCTTAAAGAAATGAGCTGAGTTCAGAGTCGGCCAGACTCGGCAAACTCTCCAGACCAGACATGAAGACCATTTTCACAGGCATCTTCAGTCTTAGAAATACAAAAAAGGGACTCCTGAGCCCCAGAGTCACTCGACCTCCCTTTAATTGTATCAGAGGCAGGAGTCATCGTTCCTTCCAGGCAGGTGCAGAGCCCCAGACTAAAAGAAAACTGTTCATAGGACCTGCCACCCCATGTGTCTGCACCCACAACACTGTGCCTCTTTGAATAATGCTTCTGAAAACTTCCCATTACGGTGGTTTCTCATTTTTAAGCTTTAAAAAAAGAAAAATGTAAAAATATCCTGGGGACGATATTTGTACATTTTTTTTTTTTTACTTTCCCACTGTACAGCAAGGGGATCAAGTTATCCTTACATGTATACATTTTTCCCCCACCCTTTGTTCTGTCTCAACATGAGTATCTAGACAAAGTTCTCAATGCTATTCAGCAGGATCTCCTTCTAAATCTATTCTAAGTTGTGTCTGATAACCCCAAGCTCCCAATCCCTCCCACTCCCTCCTTCTCCCATCAGGCACCCACAAGTCTATTTTCCAAGTCCATGATTTTCTTTTCTGTGGAGATGTTCATTTGTGCTGGATATTAGATTCAGTTATAAGTGATATCATATGGTATTTGTCTTTGTCTTTCTGGCTCATTTCACTCAGTATGAGATTCTCTAGCTCCATCCATGTTGCTGCAAATGCATGATGCCATTCTTTTTTATGGCTGAGTAGTATTCCATTGTGTATATATAACACATCTTCCGAATCCAATCATCTGTTGATGTACATTTGGGTTGTTTCCATGTCCTGGCTATTGTGAATAGTGCTGCAATGAATATGTGGGTGCATGTGTCTCTTTTAAATAGAGTTTTGTCCAGATATATGTCCAAGAGTGGGATTGCAGGGTCATATGGAAGTTCTATGTATAGATTTCTAAGGTATCTCCAAACTGTTCTCCATAGTGGCTATACCAGTTCAGGGATGCCCACTCTCACCACTGCTCTTCAACATAGTTTTGGAAGTCCTAGCCACAGCAATTAGGCAAACAAAAGAAATAAAAAGCATCCACATAGGAAGAGAAGAGATAAAACTGTCACTGTATGCAGATGACGTGATACTATACATAGAAAACCCTAAGGACTCAACCCCAAAACTACTTGAACTGAGTAATAAATTCAGCAAAGTAGTAGGATATAAGATTAACATTCAGAAGTCAGTCACATTTCTGTATACCAGCAATGAAATATTAGAAAAAGAATACAAAAATACAATACCTTTTAAAATTTTACCTCACAAAATCAAATACCTTGGAATACACCTGACCAAGGAGGTAAAGGACTTACATGCCGAGAACTATAAAACTTTAATCAGGAGTTCCCACCATGGCTCAGTGGTTAGCGAATCTGACTAGGAACCATGAGGTTGCAGGTTCGATCTCTGGCCTTGCTCAGTGGGTTGAGGATCCGGCATTGCCATGAGCTGTGGTGTAGGTTGCAGACGCGGCTCGGATCCCTCGTTGCTGTGGCTGTGGCATAGGTCAGTGGCTACAGCTCCAATTAGACCCCTAACCTGGGAACCTCCATATGCCGCAGGACCGGCCCAAGAAATGGCAAAAAAGACAAAAAAAAAACCCAAAAAACTTTAATCAAAGAAATCAAAGATGATGTAAAGAAATGGAAAGATATTCAATGTTCCTGGATTGGGAAAATCAATATTGTAAAAATAGCCATACTACCCAAAGCAATCTACAGATTCAATGCAATCCCTATCAAATTACCCATGACATTTCTCACAGAGCTAGAACAAACAATCCAAACATTTATATGGAACAAAAAAAGACCCAGAATAGCCAAAGCAATCCTGAGAAACAAAAACCAAGCAGGAGGCATAACTCTCCCAGACTTCAAGAAATACTACAAAGCCACAGTCATCAAAACAGTGTGGTACTGGTATCAAAACAGACAGACCGACCAATGGAACAGAAGAGAGAATCCCGAAATAAACCCTGACACCTATGGTCAATTAATCTTTGACAAGGGAGGCAAGAACATCAAATGGGAAAAAGAAAGTCTATTCAGCAAGCATTGCTGGGAAACCTGGACAGCTGCATGCAAAGCAATGAAACTAGAACACACCCTCACACCATGCACAAAAATAAACTCCAAATGGCTGAAAGACTTAAATAGACGACAGGACACCATCAAACTCCTAGAAGAAAACATAGCAAAACACTCTCTGACATCAACATCATGAATATTTTCTCAGGTCAGTCTCCCAAAGCAATAGAAATTAGAGCAAAAATAAACCCATGGGACCTCATCAAACTGAAAAGCTTTTGCTCAGCAAAGGAAACCAAAAAGAAAACAAAAAGACCTTACAGAATGGGAGAAAAAAGTTTCAAATGATGCAACGGACAAGGGCTTAATCTCTAGAATATATAAGCAACTTATACAACCCAACAGCAAAAAAGCCAATCAATCAATGGAAAAATGGGCAAAAGACCTGAATAGACATTTCTCCAAAGAAGATATACAGATGGCCAGCAAACACATGAAAAAATGCTCAACATCGCTGATTATAAGAGAAATGCAAATCAAAACTACCATGAGATACCACCTCACACCAGTCAGAATGGCCCTCATTAATAAGTCCACAAATAACAAGTGTTGGAGGGGTTGTGGAGAAAAGGGAACCCTATTTGTACATTTCATGTCATTCATTATTTCAAACGTGTTTTTTTTTTTTTTGTCTTTTTGCCCTTTCTAGGGCTGCCCCCGCAACATATGGAGGGTCCCAGGCTAGGGGTCAAATCAGAGCTGTAGCCGCCAGCCTACACCAGAGCCACAGCAATGAGGGATCCAAGCTGCATCTGCAACCTACACCACAGCTCATGGCAACGCCAGATCCTTAACCCACTGAGTAAGGCCAGGGATTGAACCTGTAACCTCATGGTTCCTGATTGGATTCGTTAACCACTGCACCATGACAGGAACTCCCAAATGTAATTTTAATCAGTTCAACATACAAGCATCTTAATATCCTCAATGATGGCAGTGGCAATTTTTTTAATTTTTTTTATTTTTTTGCTTTTTAGGACTACACCTTCAGCATATGAAAGTTCCCAGGCTAGGGGTCGAATCAGAGCTACAGCTGCCAGTCTATGCCACAGCCACAGCAATGCAGGATCCCAGCTGAGTCTATGACCTATACCACAACTCTCAGCAACACCAGACCCTTAATCACTGAGGAAGGGAGGCCAGGAATCAAACCCACATGCTCATGGATCCTAGTCAGGTTCATTAAACACTGAGCCGCGACGGGAACTCCCGTAATTTTAAATATTAAAATTCACATTAGGAAAAGAACAAGGGCTCTGACTCCTTCTCTTTTTTCCAAGGGAGCGCAATCGGCTTGGCACGCACCTCTGACACTCCTTTCTCCTCTCCTCTCTCTGCCCTTCCTCCTGCCTTTTCTCTTTCCCCTTGCTCTTTTCCCTTTAGGAGGTAGGTAACAAAGAGAAAGGTTGTGGGTTTCGGTTGACCCCAAAAATCTAATTATTCCTTCTCTTTCCACAAACTCAGAAAACTAAGGCTTTTGATAAAAGCAACAGTTCCATTTTTCCCAGAAAAATCTCTGCTCTTTATGTTTGTCCTGTCTTCAGCCAACTCTAATAGATTTTTCTATTGAGCTCTGGTCTGTATCCCAGTTTCCCAAAAGGTACAGTCGCAGACAATACCAGGTAGATTCCCTCGAGGTTTTGGAAAGACTTCCTTTCACCAAAAGGCAAACACGCCAAGGAAGGCTCTCCTGCACCCACATCCACCTCTGACTTCCCAAGAGCAGGCCTGGCACTTACAAAACTTTGGGAAGGGTGCCGAAAATTCAGAAACAGGGTTTCATGGCTTTTTAAATACTGGTAAATTAGAAATTAATGTCTCAAGTTAATCTGGCTCTTTCTGCCTTGAGCTGATTAGTGAACACTAAATTTCATGCTAATGCTCCCAAGTCATTTGCCTGCAATGCAGGGCTCACAAATCCCGCTGATTGCAGTAAAAATATTGAGGCTCACTTCATCTCATGACTGTGATTCTACAGGCTTTCTCTCCGGCTTGCATTCCTCACGCAGGTGGGCTGGTGTTCATTGTGTTAGACCACCATGCTCCAACTTTCCATGAAGCCAGTGGTTTTCGAAAGTGGTTCTGGAATTCATTACCATGGAAACAAAAGGTACAAAAAGCTGTTTTTATCTTATAGGAAAACCTACAAGAACACTAAAAAAAATCAAAAGTGTTTTCAAAGCAAAGGTATGCACAGCAAATCCATTCTAGTTTGGATTAAAGACGTCTTGGGGTGAAATAACAAGGCAGGTTCACAGAGGACGATGAGGGTGGAAGGAGAACAGGGAACACACAGCAGCAGCAGGACAACCGGGGGCTGACCAAGTCTACCCCCAAAGTGTCTAAAAAGCCCGATTCCCTTCCTCTGCCAAGGTCCAGGGAAGAGCAAAAATTCTGGTCTCTCCCTACATATGTGCAAAGGAATCATCTGTTTTTCATATCATACAAACTTCGGTCCCAATATCTGCCCCCAGCCATTCTAGACTAGACTCAGGACATCAAAGAACCTTAGTCCCAAATATGTTTGTCGTCTCATCTCTCCACTGGGTCTGGAACTCGATTCCCCGTGTCGAGGAGAGGCTGACATGGGCTGTCATGTTCGTTTGGGAAAGGCGTAGGTACAAACCACGAGCAGTTGTTTTGGTGTCTCCATGCGTTCCTGAAGTCCAAGTCATTTTACCACTTCCTGCCATGAACTTCAAAGAATACTTCTGGACATGTTAGTCTTTCCACGGAAAATTTCCTGATACATAAACTACCCTGGCCATCTGTAATAATACAGCTGCTTCCCATCCAGCCTCCTCCTTAGAAAACATCTGGCACGAGAGGAAGCTCCCATCCACAGGGCTGAAGGAGTACACGCTGGCGAACATTTCCCAGGAGCGGGGAAAGCACACGGGGTCGCAGTGGTCAGACTCCACCCATGAATCCAGGCCACTGCCCACTGAGGATGTGCTGGCCAGCCCTTCCACTTCCACGCTGTGAGCATGTGGCTTAGAGAGCCGGCGGTCTCTCTGTTAACTTCCCTGCTCACGGGCAAGCTTTTAGAATGGCGAGGAAAAATGAATTTCACTTAGAAAAGGGTTAACCCAACAGCGGAAGTGTGGGGAAGGAAATCATAATGGGAAGGATTTGAAATCATTTTGTATGAAAGACTACGCAAAGCAGGGGCTGAAAGCATGAGTGTTTCATCTGTCAGACCAAGGTGTGACTGTGACTTGGCCACCTGCTTTCCAAGTTATCAAAGGGCCTCGTTTTCTCAGCTGAATACCATACTCACCTGATGGAATTATAAAGGGGATCAAGGCGTTCCCGTCGTGGCGCAGTGGTTGACGAATCCGACTAGGAACCATGAGGTTGCGGGTTCGATCCCTGCCCTTGCTCAGTGGGTTAACGATCCGGCGTTGCCCTGAGCTGTGGTGTAGGTTGCAGACGCGGCTCGGATCCCACGTTGCTGTGGCTCTGGCGTAGGCCAGTGGCTACGGCTCCGGTTCGACCCCTAGCCTGGGAACCTCCATATGCCGCGGGAGCGGCCCAAGAAATAGCTAAAAAGACAAAAAAAAAGGGGGGGGATCAAATAAGATCAGGCACACTAAGTGTTTAGCACAATATCTGGCATATAAGAAAGTCTCCATAAACATTAGCCCCTGGGCTGTTACTACCAGGAATAGGTAAAACAGTAGAAAGTTTTAGCCTAGAGAACTCAAACCTTGGGACAAGCAGGTCCTTCAAACACTTGAAGAACGGTACCGTTAATAAAAAAAAAAAAAAAAAGAAAGAAAGAAAGAGAAAGAGAGAGAGAAGGAGTTCCTATCGTGGCTCAGCAGACACGAATCTGACTGGCATCCATGAGGATGCAGGTTTGATCCCTGGCCTCGATCAGTGGGTTAAGGATCCGGTGTTGCCATGCGCTATGGTGCAGGTCACAGACAAGGCTCAGATGCTTCATTGCTGTGGCTGTGGTGTAGACCAGCAGCTTCCGCTCTGATTTGACCCCTAGCCTGGGAACTTCCATATGCCACAAGTGTGGCCCTAAAAAGACAAAAAAAAAGAGAGAGAGAGAGAGAGAAAAGGAGCAAGGCCAATGGGTAGAAGTGACCATGAAGTCTGCTCCCACCTTGAGCACCAGGATTGCTTCATCTGCCCAAATGGCCGGGTGGGCTTCCTCATCCCTCCTGGAATTAAAGCCATTCCTAATACTGCTTAAGGGCGAGAAGATTCCAGGTCATAATATAGGGGGTGGGGGGATGCTATTACAACATGGAGTGGGCCAGTTTGTGGGATTATTAGCATCCCCCCTCTGACAGGGTCTAAATGTATCAACTCAGGATGCGTTCTTTGGTAGCTCTCTGTACCAAGGACCATGCCAGGGACATAAAGGTGCGTTAAGACATGTTCCCTGCCCTCACGAGCACTGCACTCGGCAGGGAGGTGGGAGGAGATGCATGTTTAACACAATTAAGAAGAACAAAAGGCAACACTGAATCACTGGATATGAAGAGTCTTCATATATGAGATTCTACACTGGACGAAAGGCTTTAATAGAAGATCTCAGAAATCCCTTCCATCTCTAAGGTTCCATAAGGCCAAGGATTAGGGGAATTAGAGAAAACAACGTCTAAAAAAAAAAAAATGATAAGTTATTTTGTGCCAGGCTTCCTAAAACATTTTAAAATGTCCATTAGGGAGTTCCCGTCGTGGCACAGTGGTTAACGAATCCGACTAGGAACCATGAGGTTGCGGGTTCGATCCCTGCCCTTGCTCAGTGGGTTAACGATCCGGCGTTGCCGTGAGCTGTGGTGTAGGTTGCAGACGCGGCTCGGATCCCGCGTTGCTGTGGCTCTGGTGTAGGCTGGTGGCTACAGCTCCGATTCAACCCCTAGCCTGGGAACCTCCATATGCCGCGAGAGCGGCCCAAGAAAATGGCAAAGAGACAAAAAAATAAAAAAATAAAATGTCCATTAGTGGGTATGATATTTGAAAACGGTGGACGTCTTCTCCTAATTTAATGGAGTTATGTAAACCAAAGTACAATGCAAAACTGTGTACTCTTCCTTTGTCAGAACCATTTTCTAACCGGGCATAGCGCCTTTAAGGGTAATTCTCATCACATAGATGTGGTGGGCATCACTTATAGGTCTTACGTTTCTTTCACTTCCAATGCTAAACTCGAAGTACCAGTTTCCTAGAATGAAATATTAATGCTATTGGTTTAAACACAATGAAAAATTTTAAATAAGGTGTTAATATTTATTCATCAATCTTGGACCACTTCAGTATGTTAGATCACTGCTTTAACATCTAAATTTCTTTTTATGGTGGGCCACGCCTAACCATGATCCATAGACGCTGAAATTTAACTGTAATGACAGTCCGAAAAATACACGTTTTCCTGTTAGTTGCTCATAATTCAGAGAAACACTTAAGCGTTCAAATATAAGTTTGAAGTTTAAAATCCCGATTCTCCCAGCCTGTGCTTAAACTCATCTCACCTCACAGGCAGACCCTTGGCCCCTTGCTGCTCTCAGGACCCTGTTGGCTCAGATCAGCATGGAGATGACAGATGGGGGCATTCAGTTAAGGAGTAATGCTGGGCTATTTTATTTTTGTTAGAGACGGAAGCTGTGGGAAAAATATTCTCCACTTAATCTATTTCACTTTCAGCAAGGTGTTACCTGTAAATATTAATTTATACACAGGCAAAACTCACTAGGTACTTTAGCTGTATGAATATAAATGAAATAAAGTAATCCAAACTGAAAAAGTGGATTTTCCAGTATCTTTTCTCCTCAGGCAGAGGGGGAAAAAAAAATCCAAGGATTTAAAATCCCTTCCCAGAGGTTTGAAAGACAACAAAACATCTCCCATCGAGCTCCCATTTAAAATCGGTGGGGGTAATGAGAGTAGATATTACAAGAACTGCAGCATTAAGAAGAAAATAATCATTTATGCTATTTTCAATACACAACCTATTTCCAAGTCACTCAAAACGCTTTACACTTAGAATACTGGACATTCTCCATTCTTTTTCCTCTTACTGAGATCTATGACCACTTTGTGAAATAGGGAATGTGCAAATACGATTACTCCCAGATTTTACTGGAGGCTCAAGACAACTGGAAGGAGCCTGGGAGCTGGGAGCCTCTCCAGGACAGTGGCTTCCCTTCCTGGAATGAGGCAAATAAAAACGATTCACTGATAATGCATTTAATTTCTCTCTCAGCAATTAATCATGTATCTATGGTTAATGAGAACACTATAAACAGTCAAGATACGCATGTGACAAATGAAAACAAAAATTTTATCTTAGGCTACATGGTTTTCCAAAGTGCAAAAACAGGGGTTAGGGTGAGGTTTCTCTTGGGCCTGCTGGCTTCTTGCTTGAATTGCGCTGCAATTTACCCCTGATGAAGACGGCTTAGAATTCTGCCCTCTGGAATATTTGATACCCCTTGCTTGGATTTTCACTGGGTCCCAACTTTTGTGTTCAGGGGAACCTGGGGGCACAGCCCTCCAACCCTCCCCATTTTCAGTCCTCCTAGGAGATGCTTAAAAGGATCCACGGAAGTTTTGTCGCAGCAGAGAGAAGCTTAGCAGAAGAAACAAGGTTTCTACTTACTTTCATCTTCAGGCAGCTGAACAGCACCAGGCATCAGGTCAAAGTTCATGGGATTCCCCACCCCTGGAAGAGTCCTCTTCTTCTCCTGGCCTCTGGGTTTACACACTCCCAGCCATCCCTCTAGGCCCAGCCCAACCTCACATTACCACAGGTGGCCTGCCTGTTAGCTGCAGCTTTCTCAGAAGTCAGCCTCTCTTCTAAATCCTGGAATGACACCCTAGCCTTGTAACGTCGTGTTATACTATTTGAGGTTATCTTGTGCTTCAGTGATTGCTCCCCAACGAGATGCTAAGCAATGCAAAAGCTTAGAATCTTCTACTTCATTCACAGCCACCCCCTAGAGTGTCAAACACGATGCATACACTTCCAGGATGCTGACTAAAAACACCTGCTGGGGATTAATTGGCTATTACCTGTTTCACTTAAGTTAAAGAACGCGAATAAATGGGTAATGCGCCCGCCTTTCTTAACCCTATTTTGCTTCTCTTGGTGGAAAAATGGAAAGAGCTTTAGCACATATTAAATTCAAAGAACAATACCAAGAGCTCTTCAGCAGTATCTCACAACACTCTGATAGCGTGCTGTCCTTCCTGCAAAGAGGGCAGAATTCTGCACTGCAAAAATATCACCTCTAGGAGTTCCCATTGTGGCTCAGTGGTAAGGAACCTGACTAGTATCCATGAGGATGCAGGTTCGAGCCCTAGCCTCTCTCAGTGGGTTAAGGATACAGCATTGCCGTGAGCTGTGGTGTAGGTCTCAGATGCGGCTCGGATCCTGAGTTGCTGTGGCTGTGGTGTAGGCTGGCAGCTGCAGCTCCCATTCAACCCCTAGCCTGGGAACTTCCATATGCCACACGTGCGGACCTAAAAAGCAAATATATATATATATATATATATATATATATATATATATATATATATATATTTGTGAAATCTTTTCGCATTTGAGTAGACGATCCATGTTTGATTAAAATAAGAATGCACCAGGGCATAGTTGATATGTGTTTGACTGAATGACTCATATTTTAAACAGGTGGATCAAGAGAGGACGTAGTATGAGTCGAAGTTTTATATATTTAGGTCCACACTTTGCTGGTTGTCCAAAATGCTTGGGACTTCTAGAGAAAGCATCTCTGAATCTTTTTACTGCTTACATCCCTGACATTTGTATCTGAAAACGACAGGTATAAGTGTTACGTAGTCCGTAAAAGTACCCCTCAGTCAAGAATGCTGTTCTTTGTCCAGAGTGGGCCGTGTCTCCATTTATGTTGGATCATTGCACCAAACAGGGGAAAGAAAGGGAATTCCAACCCAAAAGACAGACTTCGAGACGGCCCTCAGGCCTTGGGATTAGGCAGCTGCTCATCCTCAATCACAGCTCCACCTCTCATACCATCCCACTGGGGGAACTGAGGAAACTGGGAAAGAGACCAAAGGAGCCAGCATGTGTTGTTTTTCAAAACTGAACCCTAGTGGCACTTTTGTTTGGGTGTTGATATAATATTAAAATTTGGCCCCGTTTATCTTCGGGTCATCCAATCTTTCCTTTGGCTGTCTGGTCATCAAATACGTCTCTTACCGCCTAAGATATGGATTTGGAAAGAACAGCAGTCCACTACTGCCTTAGACCAGTTGGCTGGAGGCTGGGGTTGGTGAGATCCCAGTCTCATGCCTGGCCTGCAGGCAAACAAGAAAGTCTAGCTCCATGCCAGAGCCTAGCCAGACCTATGGACTGTGGGTTTTTTCTTGGACGATAACAACATCTTTAATGCTGACCTGCCATTATTCACAAAACAAGGCAAGGTGGTATGGACGGTTGAGTACTAGGGGAGAGGTCAACTCAAAATGAATATCCTGCCAGTCAGTGGGGGACACCAATATCTTCCTCATTATTACCATCAAAACTGACATTTTATGGTGCTAAAAACTTATCAAGGAAGCTGCTTAGGACTCTATGCAGTTTATCCGATGTATCTCCATTTAAACCCTTATGAAGGAAACACTATAATTATCCATGTTTTAGACATAAGAAAGCTAAGATGCAAAGAGATTGATTAGTGTGCTTAAGGTAATAGAGCTAATAAGCATTACATCAGAATTTGAACCCAGTACGTCTGACTGCCAAGCCTGACCCATTTCATATAACACATTAATCTGTTTTACTCAAAGGAGTACAAAACACCACTAGATAAGCACATTACAATAATCTCTAATTTGAATAGACAGCTCCTGATGACAATTATCTACAGGACACAAACATCTCTGCAACCGATCTGCATAAGAATGATATGCCATTTGTCCTACACATAGTATAAATGCAGATATTCTCAGAGCTGAGATGATAAACCACTTTGAGAACTTTAATATATAGAATTGTCACAATGTTCAATACTTAAAGTGTAAGATATGGGGAGTTTCCCTTCTGGCTCAGCGGTAACAAACCCAACTAGTATCCGTAAGGATGTGGGTTCCATCCCTGGCCTCGCTCAATGGGTTAAGGATCTGGCATTTCCATGAGCTGTGGTGTGGGTCTCAGACATGGCTCAGATCTGGCCTTGCTGGGGCTGTGGCGTAGGATGGAAGCTGCAGCTCCAATTCCACCCCTAGCCCGGGAACTTCTGTATGCCACAACTGCAGCCCTAAAAAGACAAAATAATAAAATAAAATGTAAGAAATGGTACAAACACTAACCAAAACTAGAAATTGCTCTCAATCCATGTAAACAAGGAAGCCAGGGTGAGCTGGAGCAAGAATACACCACTGTCCTCATATCCCAAGGGAGCCCCAGAGGACACTAGAGGTCACAGAGGCAGATCCATGACTTCGAAGCTGGCCTACCCAACAGATCTGGAGCTATATGGTACCAAGGAACCTGGCCTCCCCAAGCACAGAGGGAGCCTGGGAGAATCTTGGAAGGAGACATATGGCCAACATCAAAAACATATGCCATCAGCTTGCTGGGTCCAGAGATTGGCCCCAGTAGGGACTGGCCTCATTCTGGAAACAGATAAAAGGTGACTCTGCACAATACTGTACCTGGACCCACCCCATCAGCCTGGTGCTCATAATGTATCTAAAATACAGAAGGAGTACCTGCATATTTTTATGTTCCTAAGAGTGCTTAGAGATAGAGAAAGTCCCTGGTTGGAGCCGAAAGAGATGTCTCTGACTTTTGCCAGAGAATGTGTTCTATCAGTCCAATGGGTAAATAGGCCCTTTTCCCCACTGTGGGGAGAAGGGCCCCTTGTGACCCTCTGTGGATTAGGACTGCTGTGGAATGTTATTTGCAATCTCATTGCATAATGGAAATTAGGAGGTAGCTGTCATGGTTTCTGAAGACAAATTGCTGGTAGCTGAGACAAATCGTAGCCTCTTTCATCTCTTACTGTTCTCAGTTCCCCACTAATGTGTATCTTACGGTCTAGCTTTCTTAAATCAGTCTGCTCCATTGTCACAGGTAGGAAAAATGAGAAAAAGTGGTCATCGGAGTGACCCAGCTTTGGAAGCCGTGTTCAAGTGACCATCCCACTCATCATTACTCCTGAGCCAGGCATTATTTAATAAGGAACACAACTTCCAAAAGGGCACACAATTAAAAATAGATTCATACAGCAGCTGCTGTGATTACGACCAATAGGAAGAGAAACCCAACCAGGCAGGAGTCAAAAGAACAAAGGCTGCTGCCAGACAGAAGATTGTGCAACCTCGTCTTTGCCTTGTGTGCTTGGTCTTCCTAAGTCAGCCAGCAAGCAACGTGCACGTGGAGCAGAGGTTCTCAAAGTGCGGTCTGCCAAACGGCAGCAGCAGCATCACCTGGAGACCATGAAAAATGCCAAGTCCCGGACGCCAACCCAGACTTACTGACTCAAAAGCTCTGATGAGGGGCTCAGCAATCCAAGCCCTCAGAGTAATGTGGATGCATGTGAAAGACTGAGCGCTATCGGGTGGAACCAGGGGACAGCCTCCGATGCTAAGCCTTCCCCCAGAAGATCCAACCTCCGGTTGTGAAGAGTCTGGGAAGAAACCTGATACCAAATCAAACCACTGCCATCTTCAATGCTGCTGTAAACTAAAACGTCTCTAAAAAAAAATTTTTTTTAATCATCTTCAAATTTAAATAAATAATCGTTGCAATCTTCAGGGTAAAAGAGGAGAAAGAAGAGCATAGGACTGTCCCTCAAATTTGTTTATTTATCTACATATACCCCGACTTGTTCTAGAAAGGTTTTTCAGACAACTTCTTAAGCAACCAAGGTACAGCATTCACTCACAAGCCATTCTTTTAGACTCCTCACCACTTTCAAAACAACCTCATTATTTTTATTAATTTATAATTTGAGTGAAAGACTCTGTGAATTCTCTAGTGCTTTACAACTTTCAAAAGTTTTACACACATGATTTCATATAATCCCATAATAACCTTTTTTCTCCTACCCCTATATCATCGCTCCCCTATTCCATCTCCCCATTGGGAACCACGAGTTAAAAACAATCTTATTATTTAAAATACCCCAAAGATAGGCATTAATCACTAAGTAAGGTCTTAAGATATCATCAGTATTCACTGCAGGGGTTCAGACTTTTTCAAGGCTCGGAAAAGGAGAGTAAAAAACATTTGATTTAAATTCACCAAGTTTAAAATCTACTTCACCCAACAAGAGTCACGATGCTCCTTTAACGGTCTGAACACATAACCACTGCTTTGGTCCTAAGTTTCTACATGTCATGAAGAGCCACGGCCTTGAGATACACGCCCGTGCTGTGGGAGTCTGCCTTAGAGCAAGGCATTTTTGGTGATTCATTAATCCAGTCCTTTGGTTGGTCCAAGAAGAGATTTTATAATACCAAGATCCACTCTAGTGCTAACAGCGCTTGGATGAGCCTGCTAACATTGTTTTTTAGGTTTTTTCTTAAGTGATGAATAACCTTAGGCGATCAAAGTCAAGTAACCTATCAGTAATGGGTTTATTAAATAAAGGATGTTCTATTCACATAATTTAAAACCAAGCAGCTGAAGTGGTATAGTTCTCAGTCCTCGACAAATATCAGAATCACCTGGTGATCGCGTAAAATATACCCATCAGGGCTGGCAGATCCCTGTTGTACTGGCCTCGAGTAGGGTCTGGGCTTTTTAAAAAGCCATCCAGGTGATGGTGACATGCAGCCGGGGTTGAGAATTACTGAGGTGAATCTCTATTAACCAACATGGAAATCTCTCCCAGGTATATTGTTATGTGAAAAAAAAAGTCACGAGACATAGCTGTTAATAAAATTCTGTGTGTGTGTAACTACTAAAAGATATGTGCATTTGGATGTGGTCTCTTTCCATTTTACACTATTTACTT
Source organism: Phacochoerus africanus (assembly GCF_016906955.1). NCBI lineage: Eukaryota > Metazoa > Chordata > Mammalia > Artiodactyla > Suidae > Phacochoerus > Phacochoerus africanus. The sequence continues at coordinate 20,918,258 of NC_062559.1, read as the reverse complement.
AGTGCTTTGACTTTTCAACATGAGAACGCGCTCATGTCTTTTACTTAATTCTTAATTTTAAAAATCTGCTTAGAGAAAAATGTGAATTGGTAGGAAAACGAGGCAGCAGATGAAAATAGGAACTCCCAAAATATACCATCTCTCCTTTTCCTCCCCTCCTCCCTCCTTCTGTTCCTTTTTTTAAAAGAGTAAAAAGTAAAATATGCAAAATTCCACTTCTCTCTACCCAACACCTGTTATTTCCATTATCTGGGATTGGGGTGGGGGGGAAGGGAGGGAGGGGGAAGAGAGATGATTCATTCATTCATTGGGCAACTGTTTAATGGGTTCTCAGCTCCATACTAGGTGCTGGGAATACAGAAACAAACAAGATATACACACCCTCATGGAAATCAGGGATATCATCCTGTCCTCCTGGAGCTTTGTTACATACAACAGAGAAACAATGTAGTGGAAAGAAGCAAGAAAAGACTTCCTCCAGTAGAGGCAGAGCTTCATCCTGGGAGTAAAGGCAGCCATTATCACTTTAAGAAGCAAGTGGCATGACCACATCTGCATATTTATATATCTCTGTGGCTACGAGTTGGACTGGTGACCCTGGGCAGTGGCCATGTCCATGTCCCCCCCCCCCTTAGGGCCACCAAGAGAGAACACTCATTGCCTCTCATCCAGGGTGACTAGGCTCTTTGCAAAACTAAACCAGAGCTTGCTATAGGAGAAAAGGATTGACGGAAGGAGTCTATCTTTCAACTTTCCATTCTCTACTGGCCATCAAATAAGATTTAACATGAAATGTTACCTCCTGCTGAGTTTGCTTACTGGGCCCATTTGTCTGTCCATCTAACTAGATGAGCCTGGACATGGCAGATTTACCTGTTCAGAGGTTACAGTTAATAAAGCCCATCGCATGCAATAAATAACTCGCGAAATGCTTAGCTTTATGGAAGTGGTTGCTGCAATTAGTAGAGTCTCTTGGAAGAAGATATATCTTTGTAAACCTAGCAGGGTAGGCAAGTTCATCCAGCGAAATGGGCTGCTGCACTGCACTTCATTTCCTTAACATGGTGGTCAATTTTAGCCATTTATAAACCAGGACACTTCCACATGCGGGAAATTATCTAGCCCACCCACAAATGGATTTCTATTTCAAAGTCCCGATTGATTGCTTTTGTAACATACACTACGGACGATCTAACCCCCATCCTTCAAGAGTCGAAAATTAACTCTCCAGGTAACTTTAACCAGAAAAACATGTGCAAAAGAAATTACATCTGCCCCTGTCCTTTCCTAACCCCAGGGCATCTAGGTGGACATTACAATGTGTTACCTTCAAGCATCAATGTGCTCTTTTTAACTTAGAATATTCAATCTTTGCTCAAAGTAAGACATATGATTAGTATTTTGGGGAACAGATTTGTTCTCATCTAAAGGAGAGGGGTGGAAATGTTCTAGAAAAGGGAAAAAAACCTGAGCTCTTTATAAAACATATGTAAATTCCTTGAAACTGCTTTATCAAACAAATTTCAATTAGGGGCTTCCCAGTCCACATTTTCAAAAGGCCCTCTCATTCTTGAATTCTTTTCAAACTACACAGTCTCTGTCTGAGAGCTGGACCCTCTTTCCTTTGGCAGACAGACCGAGACAGGAGCCACTGAAATGGCATATTCACCTTCACGTAGGCTGGAGCAGTTCTGGCTTTTCTGGGTTTGCTATTCTACAGTTACGGGTCACGGTATCCTAATTGATGCTATTATCTCAAGCCATTAACTGGATATAAGATTAAACAATCACCAAGGTAACCACTCTGCCCCCATGTCAACCCATATATGACGTGTGTGTGTGTCACAGTAGTGCTTCTAAAAAGTTCAGATCATTAAATTCTTGCTCTGTGACTCTCAACCTTGGTTCCACTCCAAACGCACCTGAGAAATATGAGTCACTTCAATCAGTAAACATGGTTCTCAGGAGGGGGTTCGAGGCACACACTCACCCACTGAATCCTGACACAGGAAAAACCTCTGGGGTAACTTTTTGTTTGTTTTGGGGGGTTGCTTTTGGGGCCGTAGGTGTGGCATACGGGAATTCCCAGGCAAGGGGTCGAATGGGAGCTGAAGCTACCCGCCTATACCACAGCCACAGCCATGCTGTGAGATCCGAGCCAAGTCTGTGACCTACACCAAAGCTCACGGCAACGCCGGATCCTTAACCCACCCAGCAAGGCCAGGGATCGAACCCACATCCTCATGGATACCAGTCAGATTTGTTTCCAATGCGCCACAACAGGAACTCCCTGGGGTATTTTTGAAAGCCTGCACACACCCACCCAGGGCAAGAGGAGAGAGGGTGCGGAGCCCACCCCCCCACTCAGGGCCAACAGTCACTGCCTGCAGCACATTCACTGTCCCAAGGGGCAAGGCCCCAGGGTAGCTTCTGTCCCCATGAGTCTTGCTCCACAGCCTGTGCCATACTCTTCTGAAGTTAAAGGGGCTGATTTTTCCATTTGCCTCTGAGCTTTATTTTTTTTTTTTTCCCTGCTTTTTAGAGCCGCACCCACAGCACATGGAGGCTCCCAGGCTCGGGGTCAAATCAGAGCTACAGCCGCCAGCCTACACCAAAGCCACAGCCACAGCAACACCAGATCTGAGCCATGTCTTCGACCTACACCACAGCTCAACACTGGATCCTTAACTCACCCAGCAAGGCCAGGGATCGAACCTGCATCATCATGGATCCTAGTCGGATTCATTTTCCACTGAGCCACAACGGGAACTCCCTGCCTCTGGGCTTTGATGAGAAGAGAAACAAAGACAGGGCCACAAGCCTCCCTCCCTCTAGAGATAAGCAGGACCCAGCTATACTGTGGGACAAAGAAACTGGCCCCCAACCAAGTGCAGTCGCTGGAGGGCTAAATGAACCACCCCCATCACCCCTGCCCGGTTCCTGAGTCCCACATACAAAGACAAGTTACTTCATTGAACCATAATTCGTGATCCCAAGAAAAACAGATCCTCCTCTATCTTAAACACAGACTGACTTTACGTAGGTGACTTGCTAACACGGCTCCTTTACTGAACCCTGGCTTCCAATGGGAGAATGCGGAGGGAGAGAGGGCACGAGAGGCTGCCTGCCCTAGGAGGGCGAGACTGAGGAAGAGGAAAGGGGAGACAACGGGAGGACTTGGTCTCCTTCACGGTTTAGCCCAAGCAGATACCACCTGGCTTTACCAGGATTGTCCAGGAAAAAAAAGAACTGAGACATTTGGAGATCACATCTGATTTCAGCCCAAATATTTCCTGTACAATTTTAAACAGGTCCCAGCGAACATGCTGAAAACTCCAACTAATGCTTATTATTGGGCAGGACAGGGAGTAAATTCATTAATCAAGACCTTGTTTATGTCCCTCAGGGTCAAGGTTAATTGCGTGTTTTCAAACCAAGATGCTCTACCTTTTATAACTCCATTAATCTAGGAAAAAGGAGCACTGTATTGATATCCAGGGATCTTTTCAGATTCTATGGGCCGTATGCTGTCCTGGAGGGGCCCAAGCTCCTCTATGTCTTAACAGTCCTAAATGTTTACCTTTATTCAAGTCATACCATTTGCTTAATCAAATTACTATCTTTCAAAATGGAAGGGGAAGCCAATCCCCAATGCGTTCATGTGCCAATCACTCCTATGATAACTACCCTAACATTGCATGTCAGTCTCAGCATATGTGTTCAGACTCACACATAAAGTGAAATATTTTCTATCCCAAGAGTGACCATCATCATTTCATAATTAATATCAGTGTGGAGCACTGGTTGGAGGTCTCATATACATCCTCGAATTCAAGGAGCACAACAACAACGATGAAGCTGTAATTATCAGTTCCCATTCAAGCAGATCCAGCTTTGGCTGGAACATAGGCTGATCACTTACGTTCACTCAACTGCTCGGAGTCAAGGTGATTCGCCCACCTGGTCAAACAGGTTCCCTCCCGAGTTATCCAAGGGAACAAGGAGAGAATTGGCCAGTCCGTGTGGGAAGAACAAAGCCAGGTCTAGACTGCATAAAAACAAACCCTGCGCTTGCAGGTGGCCGGAAGGTCCCTCTGCAGGACGAGCAGGCAAAGGACACAGTCAGGGCCTGATGGCAACTTTCACTGCATTTTCACAGCAGATCACCCAACAACCTGACACAATGCTAAAGTTCCCATTTTACAGATAAGCTGACTCTGCAGCAAAATGAATGTAAACAAGCTCTGAGAATCTCAACCAAGCCATTACGACATCCACCCCACTCCAAATCCTTGCCCACTTTTGGCACCCGACTCCAGGAAGGAGTCCGGATTCAGGGGAATTACCATAGGATTGTTGGGAACCAGAATTAGCATACACGTGGAGGGGAACAGAAGGAGAAGGTCTTCTCTAAAAGTGGGTGCTGAGGAGTTAAGAACCACAAAGAGATGCTTTGAAGCAGTGGGGGAGGGAAATAAGAGTCAGAGAGAAGAAGAGAATTGGGAAAGTGGCTCGAGCTAGACACCCCCCAGAGCCAGCCGAAATGCCCCCGTGGCTCAGAATCAGGATGCCCAGAGAAATCCCAGATCCCAGGATGTGGAAGTAAACCTGGAGAAGGCTGAATCTGCCTCTTGCCTCCAGGCAAGCGGTTGGTTAGCCCAAGAAAAATGACTAACAACTTTCCAGTGTCCCTTGAAAGTTTCCAGACATGGAGAAATAGAACACCCTTGGCTATCTGTTGTTTTTTTTTTTACTGCACCTGCAACTATGCAGAAGTTCCCAGGCCAGGGATTTAACCCATGCCACAGCAGTGAACTGAGCTACAGCAGTGACAAAGCTGGATCTTTAACCCACTGTGCCACCAGGCAACTCCTTGGGTTGCCTATAACTTTGCCTCCTTCTCACTGGTAAAAGGCCCTTCCTAACGTCTGGCTCAAATGTCCAGCATTCCTTGAGGACAGTGTGTGCCTCTTCAGTAACTCCTTAGACACAGACAAGTTTCTGCTCAGCAGTATCCTCATAAGAAAATTTCATCAGTCTGAAAATAGTTATTAAGCTGCCTGTTAACATTCCTTTTTTTTTTTTTTCTTTTTGCTGTTTCTAGGGCCAAACCCACAGCATAGGGAGGGTCCCAGGATCAGGGTCGAATCTGAGAGCTGTAGCCGCCAGCCTACACCAGAGCCACAGCAACGCGAGATCCAAACCATATCTGCGACCTATACCACGGCTCATGGCAATACCGGATCCTTAACCCACTGAGCAAGGCCAGGGATCAAACCGGCAACCTCATGGATCCTAGTCAGGTTCATTAACCACTGAGCCATGAAAGGAACTCCAGCATTCCCTCCTTTAAACTAAGGGAATTCATACAGAAGCTGGGGGGATGTTACAGACGTGAACCAGACTCGATGGTCCCCTAGGGTGGCTTCCGAACCAGAAAGTCTTTGGTTCAAACCCTTCTATCTTTTTTCTGGCGTAAGTTTTCCATTACTTTGTTCATTTTTGTCATATATCTGTCGTCTGTCCAACGTCTCATATTCTTTTAATATTTTTAAATCTAATATGCACAGAAACATTTGCTCACAATATAAAACGAAGATTCATTAATTCAGAATAAGGTGGAAGAGTCAGGTCCCAGTGACTAAAAAATCAGAGTGAAAAGTATTTTCAATCTTTAAAATTATGTCTATGTCTGTTACAAAAGACTATGTAATAGAATGAACAAAGAAAAGGAGAAAGTTAATGAAAGATGAGCTACAGTAATTTTATTTTTATGGGACTCAATATTTTCAAAGTATTGTTCCATCCCTTATTTTCCCTGCTAATTTTATTCAATATGCAAATTCAATTTATAGGTAACAGGTCATCTGACCTAAATGAAAAAGTCTCGAATTATCCTGCTAAATTTGAACTTTTAACTCAATAAGAATTACATACAATTATTCTCAGTCTGCATCAGAGTAGTCTGAATTAATGAGGTTCTTCCCTATTGTAACTGCAATAAACCTGACAATTTTACGGCCATCTTCTAGCCCAGAGTGTCACTCCCATCGACACATTAGTGATAAATACTATTCCTTCACACAGGAACTTGTGTCACAACAGAGCATCCCACGATACAGAAGTTTCATCAAGTAACTTATCTTAGACCTCAAATACCCTAGACATGTTTGATCTGATAACTGAGCTGAGTTCACTGAGACGCTCTCCAAACACTTGATTTGCTTTAATAATGCCTCCCTAGAGAGCACATCCCCAGATGCTGAGGACGCAACATGTCCTAGAAATGATTACCTCCCTGTGTGTTCAGGAAAGAAAGAAAAACAAAAAGTCACCATTACTCCAGGTCATTGTTTTAAAAAATGTAACGCAATCCACACAGGGAGAAGCCTGGAGCCAGAAGCCTCAATCCGAGGAACCTGTGACCCTGGAGAGGCTGTCTTTCCTGCCTTTGCTTTCTTCCTAAACCTGCAGGACACTCTCCTGTCTGCCCACCACGGTCCAAACTGTCTAAGCCTTTACCTACCTTAAAAAGTCTTAAAATGTTAGCCACCATGATGGACACGGAGCTCGCGGCAGCACCTATGACGCCAGAAATCTTGTCAGGCTTGGTGAAAATGGGCGGATCTCCATTAGCGCACTTGACATCGGAAGCGTCTTTCTCGATCAACGCCTGTACGAACGTGAGTGACTGCTCCAAAGCGTACGTGTCCCTGGAGCACGTGTCGAGGATCCGGACCCCCAGAGTGATATTGGAGAGGAGATCGGGGTCCTTATTAATCTGGTCGATTGCGTAAAGCATGGCCTCCAGTCTGTGGATCCCCTTTTCCTTCTTCAGCTCCCCGCAAGGCACCCCTCTCTCTCCCTTCGCGTGGACAGGGAAGAGACCGCCCAGAATGATGTCCCCATCCACGCGGATCGAATGGGCATACTCCTGGCTGTGAGTTCTTTGCATCATGGTGAGGATCCAGTAGAACTTGGCCGTCAGGAGGAAGAAACAAGGGCAAGAGGCGGATCGCTTTCCCTCGCATACCATTTTCTCCACAGGTGGGGTTGCAATCCAGGACCCAAAGTTTATTCTTGCCACAGAAGGAGGACCAGCTGAGGCTGCACCTTCTGGAGGCTACCATCAGGGCCCATGGAGGAAAGGCTCTGCAGGTTTCAGCAAGTGGTCTTGATTTGAATGTCACAGTGAATTTCCATCAGACCCCAAGGTTCAACTGTATTTCCATATGAAGTTCAAGGTGCCTGGAATGGTGCGAAAATCAGAATAGCAGCTGAGGTTCTGATGTTGGGATGAGGTCACCAATTCACGTCCTTGAAGTCAGCCCTGTAGCAGAATTATTCAAGGGGTGAGGGGTGGGAGAAGAGAAGAAAGGGTTCCATTCAATAGGTCTACATTTTTCGTGTTTTTAAACCCTGTTTGCACCCACCTCTTTTTCTGCTGTTTCGTTTTCCCTATTCAGTAAGAAACTAATTCTTTTTGTCCCCTTATGATTCCAAACACCTGGCTGCACTCCATCTAAACAGGGAGATTGATGACACTTTTGGAGCAAGGGAAACAGAAAAGTATCAGAAACTAGGGCTGATTCTCCCAAATCAGAAAGTATTTTTATTTACCATTTTATTTCAATAAATCCAATTTCCATGAAGGTAAAAAATCCCATGATTGATGGCATTATTTCTTTTCAAATCTGTTTTCACTTCGTACAGCTGTCTGAATTTAGCATTTAAATTTCGTCCACAAAATCAGAACGAAAGGCTATTTTCTATGATGTATTCAACAAACCAGTCATCTGTTAATGGCATTTTTTGGTGCCTCAGATTTCCCAGTGGGGGAAAAGTGATTATTCGACCCCCCCCCCAAAAAAAAAGGAAGAGAGAAATCTACCCAAGGAGCCAAAATGTATGTTTTAGCCCCTGTGAAACAATTTAGCATAGAATGTCAGCTGTTTCCTGTAAATTATCTTATTGTTCTCTGGAAACAAAGCAAAGACTTGAAAATTAAACACATAGGGAGGGTTATATATGAAGATATTCTTTTTTGTCACGGTTTCCTATTAACTTGTCAGAATAGAAGCAATGGGTATGCTTTCAGTTCTGAAGAAAACACTCCTTGATCCTAGAATCACCAGGAGCAAATCAGAGCTGGAGATCAATTGAAGAGCTTCTTAATTTTGTCCGACTCAGTGGGGAAAACAGTTATTTCATCAAGACTAGAAATAACCTCAAGTGGAAACATCTACAAGCAAATCTATAAGAAAAGTTTGTTCTGGGACTTTCTTCACTCTTCAAGAATTCACTCCATGACGTTCTTTCAAAGGACTTTTTGGAGGTTTAACTGCAAACAAGAGCTAACTTAACAGAAGGGAATCTGATGTTTGAAACACACATGTAATTAAGAGAATAAACAGCACTAACTTATTTTGGCAGGAGGGCTAATCTAATGATCATTTCTAACCTATTTATACATATGGGTTTGAAACCTGAAATTTGGGCAGTTCTCCTCTACCCGAGCCAACTAACATCTGGCGGTATTTTCCATTCACTTGTTCAGTTTCCAGTTCATAAAGTTTTCATTCCGTCCTCCTTGTCCCAAAGGGAAAGATGGTGCCTCTCTGGGGGAGAACTGAACATATGTCCAAAAGCCTACAGAGAAAGTTGCACTTTTCTCACTTTCGGATGAGAAAAGGGGGCTCCTCAGAGCCCACTGCCCTGAATTTCTGACGACACACTTGGGGTACACTCAGAAATACAGCCAATGGCCCGGGCTACTGAGACAGTCCTAGTCTGCCTATCACAAGCATCTCCTGCCTCCTGGCACATGCCAAGCCCTGGATTTCCTCTATTCTGCCTCCAAATACTCAGTCCTCTTCTGATTGTTCTCACCCCTTGACCAGTATTGCCTCATAAACAATTCGTCTAGCAGCTGCTTCTTCAGAAAATCTGATTTGGCAACAGCCTGACCTGAGGCATTCCCCACAAGGAAACACTGAGAAAGTCACCCTGACTTTCTGGATGGATCCAGGTGAGGGATGAACCATGCATCACACCGACCACCCATTAAGAGGAGGATTCTGTTTTGCAGTTTCACAAGGAAGACCCGTTAGAAGGCCATAAAAACCTCATTAACTCTGACCACTAATTCAGGGCTGGAGACCACGTCCACAGGGCTGGGCTGCCCCTGAGCATATCCTTTCTGGCGGATTCCTCAGAGGAGAAAGGTTTAAGGGGAAATGGAAGGAGACATGCTCTTAAGGACCAGCCCTTCTGCATGACCCCAGGCCACCCCCAGTACTGAAACCACTTCAGAGAATCAATGGTTTTCCATCATAGACGACCATAAACACAGTCCATCTGTTAATTACAAATCATCTTACTTACGCTACTCCCATGGCATTAACCTAGTTCCACTTGCTGGGCAGTCTTAGAAATAGTAAAATGGAGTTTCTTTTTAAAGTGTCCACCTTTATAATAATCTTTGGTCTCTTTAGCATCGTACAGGTCTGTTTAGAACTTTCAGTTAAAGACAGAATGGGGTATGAGTAACAGTGAGACAGGGATTAGTTTTGTTTAGTGGATGGATGCACAGAAAACAACAGGTTCCATTTGGGTTGTTATTTATGGGGCAGCTCACTTGGATTTTTGCTTAAGTTACCTCCTTTGCAACAGCCCTTCTGAAGCTTGGATTTCTTGTCTACAAAAGGGGGCCCAGAACCTGCCACACAGCATGCACAGGAGCTGGCAAAGGATTAATGCTCAGTAAACAGGAGCTATTATTGCTAACGTAGTCCGCAATTCATTTCCACTAAAGCAGGGCAACGTCTTCCGTATTTGGCCTGTTGGTGAGGTTTTCACCGAAATTTTTCGTCACTTTAAAATTAACATCAGAGGGAGTTCCCGTCAAGGAGCAGTGGAAACAAATCTGACTAGGAACCATGAGGCGGCAAGTTCAATCCCTGCAACAGCTCCAATTAGACCCCTAGCCTGGGAACCTCCATATGCCGCAGGTGCGGCCCTAAGAAGCCAAATAAATAAATGAATAAAAATTAACATCAGAGCTACTTATAAAATATTGAAATACAGCAGTCATTTCAAAATGGGAGGCACTGTCACAAAAAATCAGACTTTGGATGGCCAGAGGCTTAGTTTCCTTTTTTAAATGCTAAAGAAAAACATATTTGAGAGTCTGTGGAAAACGACGTACATCGGATGGCCTTGTGTCATCTTGCATTGCTTAATCTTGCTCCTGGGCAGTTCTTGTGAGCTTTCATCTAAACTCATCCTAGTCGGAATCGAGGCGTTCTAACGAAATAATGACCTTTTTGCGCTATCAAGCCAAACTGCTCTACCTCATGTCCTGTGCTTGATTTCACATGAAACAGTGTTTCTTTCAAACTGACCTTCCTCTGGGGTTTGACACAAACCTTGCTCGAGCTGATGAGCTTCAAGGAGGTGTGAGGTTCGCACTCCTGCAAGTGATCTCTGAGGGGAGCAGACGTTGTGGTCCACTAACCCTGAGCCCTTCAAGAGGGAGGCTCAGCCCTTAAATGCTGTGCAGCCCTTCCTGTTCATGCCTCCCAGCCCATCCTAAGTACACAGTACATGGGAACCACGTAGATCATCAGTACTTCCATTAACTGTCTCCCTGGAGTTCCCATCGTGGCGCAGTGGTTAATGAATCCGACTAGGAACCATGAAGTTGCAGGTTCGGTCCCTGGCCTTGCTCAGTGGATTAAGGATCCAGCGTTGCCACGAGCTGTGGTGGAGGTCACAGACGGCTCAGATCCCAAGTTGCTATGGCTCTGGCATAGGCCAGCAGCTGCAGCTCCAACTGGACCCCTAGCCTGGGAACCTCCGTATGCTGCAGGGGTGGCCCTAAAAAGGCAAAAAAAAAAAAAAAAAAAAAAACTGTCTCCCTGGCCCTAGTCTGCTGGGGAGCAGCCCTCCCGCCCACCCCCAACTGGAACAGGAGTCTGTGGCTGCCTCCCAGGCTCTAGCTATTTCCTGAAAGGCCAAGGCCTGAACTCTGCTTTTTATTTTTTGGTACCTTCTCTGTACCAGTGTCTCAAGCATCTAATAGAGGATTTCACTGAAGTTTCATGCGCTGATCATTAGTTCTTGTATAGATGAGAAAAAAAGACTCAAAAGAGGTTGAGTAGGACCCAAAGCCCTGAGCTAGTAAATGACACCTCGGTCAAAGGCTTCAGGCCCTCCAGGCAGGTCCTGCCCTTTGAGAAAACCCGCAGAGCTGCAAAGAGGGACCAGGAACACAAGCAAGGGGCAGGCCCTGCCCCTCCATTGAAATCTCTCAGAAATGTATCTATCTTCAAAGGTTAGCTCTTAAAGACAAAGAATGCACGAATTAGGAGGGGACAATCGGGGAGACCTACCAGGGCACGGGGATTTCTGAATCTTTCAAAGGGTTAAGAATATCAAATGCAGGATATCCAAACCCCTCTGCTTCACATCGGGTTTCCTGGCCAGCCTGATGCCAGTGAGAACAAACCCACCAAGCCTTGGGGAGGTGGGGGTGTCTATCAGTGGCTGTCACCCCGTCTTCCTCCGGCACCAGGCGAGTGCTTTTCAAGATACGCTATGGTAAAATCCTCAAAGGAATATCATTAGCCAAGAACTGTAATCTTCTCAGAAAAAGGCCAAACAGCCTCTCTCTGCGGGACCCCATTCAGCTCTTTAACAAAAAGGTTAAGCTGAATATTGTCCTCATTTCACAAAATTGCAAATCAAGCAGTTTCTCCTGACACGGCCCACACGTGTAGCTCTTTTGGGTTGTTTTAGAAAATGCATCACATTTGTTTATCAGCTCCCATGCAGCCACAGGTGTGCTCTGCCCAGGACTCTTGGTGGAGGCAGAGGGATGAGCAGCCAGGCAGAGCCCTCCCCTGGCCACAGAGGGCTGGAACTGGATCCCTGTCTGACAGTCACTGGCTGGTGACACTGAACATGTCACTTCACCTCTGCGTGCTTCTGTTTCCTCATCTGTGAAATGAGTGAGCTGGACCATATAATCTCTAAGGTGTCTTCCAGCTCCCCATTCTGAGGTTCTATTACTGAATAATAAGGGAATATGAGAGTATGCTCAAAACACCAGAGCAAGGCTTCGCCTGCGGAACACAATCACTGATTTTGTTTGCAAGCTGAGTGGCTTTTTCCCATCAGTGAGAGAGGTTGTGAAAGCTCTTCTCGAGCAGGCCCCATATTAAGAAAATCTGATACATGAGAAGCTCAACTTGCTAAACAGATAAATTAGAAGGTGATTATTTGCATTACAAAAGAATTCACCACAGGTTTCCTTTAAATAGCTAAATCCCCTGTGCATTTAAAATGCAATCTGATTTAGCAGAATTCAATTTACGCAGGTTTTTTTTTTCCATAACACAGCTATTGCATAAAAAGACCATATTTAATGAGAAGCCACTTTTATAGTATGTATCATGTAAGATGATAGGGGTGAAACTAGCATTTATTGAAAGCTACAGTGTGCCTGGAGCCTCGCACACATTATCTCATTTCCTTCACAAGATAGGACGATGGGCTTGGTATCAGCCCCATGTGGCATCTAAGGAACCTAAAACCAGGAAGATTAGATGAATGCGTCTAAAATCTTGGGCCAGAATTTAAATTCAGAACTGCTACTATGGTCTCTCCCTTACCCCCACCCCACCCTCATCCCTCGTAGCAGAGCAGGGATGCAGAGCTGCCCTGATTTGAGGATGAAGACTGCGGAGCGTGGCAGCCCAGGGTCTGAGAAGTAAACTCCCCCCCAAACTTACTCAGGAATGATTTCTGGCCCCTTCCCAGGATTGTGAAATCAAATGATACACTGTGTATCAAAGTATTTATAAACCGCCAGGGCTGTAAGAACATACAAGGATACTATTCGTTGAACACTAATTCCAATATTTTACCCATGTGCTTGCAAGAACCTCCCCCCAAAAAAAATACTTTCACCTCACATTCAGGGCTGGTCAGACCTTAGGTCACGCGTCCAAGGAATCAAAGGGATGCAAAGAAAAACTGGAAAGAAGGACACAGAGGAAAAGTCAGTCGAGATGCAACATCTGGCTGGAGAGCTGAGGTTCACCGACACCTGGAGCATCCAAAGGGCTAAAGAAAGTGGTGACAAGATAGTCTTCTGCAGGGAAAAGAGGAGAGTAGGAAACCTTCCTGAGTTGTTCACAGGATATGACGAGAGTTTCTACCAATCAAGCTCATTACCACTGGAAAAGTTAGCCAGCACACAGCCCAGACGTTTCTGTCTAGCTGTACCCCTGCCTGCAAAAGTCCGTGGTGCTCAGTCATTGCCACATACTTCTCTCTAGCCCCTCCTGCATCTTCCTATTTCTGCTCACCTGCTCCCTCCTCCTCCTCCAGACCTGGGTCTCCCCTCCCTGAGCACTGATGTGTCTGTTCTAGGGTTACAGTCTCAAGATCTGCTCCTCTTGTTACTCGGGCCCTCCCTGGGGAGTGAGTAAATTCGCCAACAGTTTTCAAAACCTGAAGGTGCCAACTGGAACATCTGCGTTTCTAAGACCATTTGCAGGAGATTCGTGGTTTCTTTACCAAAGAAATATAATAGTGGTTAGGACCGGCAAAGTAACAAGCCAAAGCTAGGAGGGACCATGAGTCACGAGCCTCTCAAATCACTCCCACAGCAATGCCCACCCCTCAGAAGGCAGGTCCTGGGATAAGAGTGCACCATGCTCAAGGTCCAAAGTCAGTGGGTAAATGGAGTTCCCGTTGTGGCTCAGTGGTTAACGAATCCAACTAGGAACCATGAAGTTGCGGGTTCGACCCCTGGCCTTGCTCAGTGGGTTAAGGATCCGGCGTTGCCGTGAGCTGTGGTGTAGGTCGCCGACGTGGCTCGGATCCCATGTTGATGTGGCTGTGGTGTAGGCCAGCAGCTACAGCTCCGATTCGACCCCTAGCCTGGGAACCTCCATATGCCACGGGTGCGGGAGCGGCCCTAGGAAAGGAAAAAAAACAAAAACAAAAAACAAAGTCAGTGGGTAAGTTCATCACTATTCGTCCAAGTACCAAGTAGAAATGAAAATCAGAGCAAACACCTCTCTGAGCCAAGGAAGAAAAGAAAGAAAGGGAGAGAGAGAGAGAGAGAGGGAAAAAGAAAAAGAAAGAGAGAGGAGGGAGGGAGGAAGAAAGAAAGATGGACAGGGAAGGAGGAAAGAAAGAAAGGGAGGGAGGAAGGAAAACAGTTCAACTTTAAATTTCCAGCCGACAGAAAGCCCCTCTTAGGATGGAAAGCTTCCAATCCAGCGGGCTCTCCATTCACATCCTTTCCTCCCAGAACAACATGGAGCGCCGCCCACCCCCCTGAACAAAATACATGGGTGAGTCTAATGATATCCAATCAGGTTCTTTCAAGAAAACAGCAAGTTTTCAAAAGCCAGCCTATTCAACAGGCATGAAGATGGAGCCAGATCTATGCTGTGGATTCAGTTAAAAGATACATCCATGCAACTGCTTCTTTTTAAGACACCAAGACAGGGCAACCCCATTCCCTGGACAAAAGCAAAGTCCTGTTTCTGCTGGGCATTCCAACTGCAGGAGGACGACAGCGGGAAAGGACCTTGGAAGGAAAAAAAGCATTGCTACCATGAGCACATGTGTACAGGGTTCTGTGCCTCCTGCCCTGAAGGCAATGGAACATTCTTACACAAAGATTGACACTAGATGTTGCCAACATGAATGTCAGCGGGTTGTTTGCTGCATAAATACCAATTAAACAAGCCCCCGCAGCAGCTCCAACCCACCCAACCAACTTGAAAAGAGCACATCTCTCTAGACCCCTAACTTTCTCCTGCACCCACTGGCACTCAACTCTTCCTTTTATCTATTCCTTTTAGATTCAGATGGTTTTAGAATTATTCAAGTAATCATAATTTGTAAAAGGAGCAGGAGGGCACAACTAGCTCGCACAAACCAAATAGAACAAATGGAGCCTAAATAGCAGTACTGAGCTGTGTTCTCAGCATCTTTATACTGGATAAATTTTCTCCTGAAGAGCTTCCCCTCTTCTATTTCTCCCCACACCCCTGATTTAAAAGCAAGAATCCTTTGTCTTTATCTCAAGTATAACACAACCTGTAGTTGACAGTGAAATAGGAAAATTGCATTTAAAAATCTTGCTTCATTTTCCCTGATGGGTAAGGCTTTCCTTTTCAAAATTATCAAACCACATATTTTCAAGAACCAGGCAATGAATTACAGAGAGCTGATTTTATCTCCTACAGAGATCTTTCACAAGATCTGCATTATTCACAAGCAAGTGACCAAGATAAACTAAAGTGGTTTCTGTAGCCATCTGCAATTACTGACAAACAATTTCATAAAGGAAAATGTAAATTACAAGTCAAGTGCAATAAGCTGTTTATCCAAGATCTACCTGCTGGTGGCTCTTTTTCTCTTTTTATTTCTTCCCTTCAAGCAAGATACAAGCTATCATCGGAATGCATTTCTCCTGTTTATGATTGTCTTTATCAATACCTCCACCACAACCCCGTTTGCCAGTTCTGCATGTTGGCAGAATTTGTATTCAACCGCGGTAGTGGCTGAGCCCTTAGTGTATTCTTGGGTGTTCAGGAGACTCCCACGTCGTCAGGTCTGTGGGAAAGGATCACCCCCAAATGGCACATAGGGCATTTCCTCCCGGGGCGGGACTTGCTTCGGAGAGTGAGGGTTTGGGGCTGCACCTGGCCGGCGGTGGGTCTATTTTCACCCGCACCCTCCCGGGCGCACAGCCACCCTCTGATCCCAGGCTCTGCAATTTGGACCACGGAGGAAACAATTCTTCAGGGAAGCGTGGGGGTGCCGTCTTGCGCAGTTGGGTGACTCGCACACCCCTCTGCCTTTCATTTGCACCAAGGGAGCGTGTCAGACAGACGGGGCTTTTTTGGAGGGGTTGGGGATCTGTTATATTTTCACCAACTGTATGTAGGAACCTCAAGGGATCTCCGAGCTGTTTGACAGAGCAGATGAGCTCGCTCTCGGTGTGGCTCAGTGGGTTCCCTACCTCTGCCTCTATCTCAGCCAGCAGCCACTCACCCCGCCCCCGGTCCCCTCTGCCCTGCCGCATCTTCCTTTTTCTTCTCAGTTCCTTCCGCTGTTGAACCCAAGCTCTAGAAGAGAGCCAGGGCCTTAGGAGAAGTACCTGGTTTCTCTTGCCTTCCCGCGCCGCCCGGGTATCCCGGCGCCGCCCCAAACCCCCGGCGCGCCCGGAGATCCAGGCTCCGCACGCCGCGGGGCAGGGCAGCGCCTCCGCCCCCGCTGCACCTGGCAGCCCCGAGCGCCCACGCCCCGCACCGGTCCCAGCCAAACTGGGGCCGCTCTGGCTGCAGGTGCTTCCGAGGAGCTGGCGGGTGCACTGCCATTGCTTTTTAAACTCAAGATCCCAGAGACCATTCCTCCTCTCCCCCCACCCCCAACAGAACACGGAACTCCAGTGTTTTCCCGAAAGCCACAAAAGGGGGGCGCGGAAATCCCAACCTCGCCGGGCCAACTCGGTGAACGCGAACTTAAGGCAAAAATGTAGGCTATGCGGGGATGTGGAGTCTCTAGAACCCCCAAATCACCCGGCTTCTCCCGCGACCCCCATCTTCCCTAGATCCCGGCTAGACATTCATGCAGCCCCACGCTCAGGAAGGTGGGGGTTACCCCAACTCATCCCAGAAGCTTCTAACTTCGGAAATCCCTCCCGTTAGATTCGCAGAACGGAGGTACCTCGTCATCTCGGCGGGGCAAGTCCGGATTCCGCCAGGGCAGGTCCAGGAGGTCACCCGGGGCAGGCAATCCGAGGAAGAGCGCATTACAATTCTGCCGCCGCACGCCCCATTCGAGCACCCCAGGCGCGCCTGCCCCTTCCCATCACCCTTCGGTCTCCCATTCAACGACTAAACTTTTGGGGGACCACATCTCCAAGCCTTGGGAGTTCCATGCTAAGCGTCCTTCTTTTCTGAACCTCTTCACTGGAATGTAATCATGGGAAGATAAGAGGGGTGGCTGCCTTATTCTTTGCAACGTAAAATCAACAGACACCCAATCAAGCTCCAATGCCCGGCCAGCCCCTCGCCCCCTGGTGCCCACTCTCCCTCGCCCCCCATTCCCGTCACCTCCGCCCACCAGTTCTCTCCCAGACTCTGGGTGTGCAAGGCCATCTACTTGTGCCCAGGAAAAAGCAAATCACTAAAGTGATCTGAGAAGGAACGGTGCGCCTCGCGGTCCAATGAACGGTTTTAAGGAAGAAAATGGAAAAGGGAATAAAATTGGAGGAATTCTCCTTTTTTGGCAAGCACAGCCTTTGGGGAGAGTTTGGGGATGGGAGCTTTTTTTTTTGTTTTTTTGGTTTTTTTTTTTGCCTGTGGTTCGGCACTTGCTCTCTCCTCCTTCTGCTGCTCGGCGAGTCTTACCCTGCTCCCCGCAGAGGGCGCGGTGAGGAAGCCCGCGGGGGGCCCGCAGGTCCATGTCAGCGCCGCCGCCGCCGCCGCCGCGCGAGGCGAGCACCGCGGCCGCACTTGTGGCTGGTCTCTGGGCTGAGGGGGCTGAGCTGGCCCAGCCGGCGCCAAGTCTCTTCCATGTGAATAACAAATACTCCCACCGGCGGCCGCGATTGGTCTGCACCCAGCGCCTCCCGATCCTCCGCCCGCGGCCATTCACCCGGCGCGGCGCGGGGAGCCGCGGCCGGGTTCGCGCCCGGGATCGCCAATCGCTTCGCGCCAACCAGTCACCTCGAGAAAAAGGAGGAGGAACCCCGAGGGGCGGGAGCCCCTGGATGTTGGCGTCTCGGAGCTGCCCGGGGGCGGGCAGGGAGAGGGACACTCGGCCGGCGGATTGCCCTCCGCGCTACATCACCTCAGCCCTCAGCAACGCGGGGACCAGAAATGTCAATACTTCTGATTTTACACATCACCCCACCCGCCCCGCCCCTAACAGAAAAGGGAGGACCCAAAGACTGGGGGAAGGGGGAGACTGCCGGGAGGTTAGGAGAAGTGCGGGTGGCTAGAAGGAGGAATATGGCTGGGAAGGAGCTGAGTGCCTCCGACTGCCAGACGAGCCCGGGGCCCGCGCGGGAAGCGCCGCGCCAAAGCCATCCGGAGCCCGTAGTCGGGATCGCGAGCCCGGGGCTCTCCTTTGTAAGCTCTGCTCCGAAAAGGGTCACCGTGAAGAATACAAGGCAGACAGCACCTGTCCCGCCCCACGCTTTTCTGTCCGGGATGCTTAAAGTAAAGCCTCGCGCTTCCCCTGCAAAGTTTGCCCGCGCTGCGCTACCGCTCGGCCTTTTGTCCCGCCCCGCGGCTCGGGCGATGTCTCCCCGCCTCCGGCCGGTGGCTCTCAGGGCGCCGTCTACCGAAATCCCGCAGCCGGAGCTTGGACTGAAGACCCGCCCGCTGCGGGCCCTGCGCAGAAGTGGGGGCGGGCCGGTACGGTTCTAGCAGCCGCAGATGCTGGGTAAGAAACTCCTGGGGACGCGCGCCGCGCGGCTTCTGGGTTCCCAAGGGGAAACCTTGGGATTCCCTTCGCCTCTAGTCGATGGAAGCCAGCCAGGCTCGACGTGCGTGGTCCAGCGGCCCTCCCCAGGAGTTACCGCCCAGGCACCCCGCGCCTGCCGGGGCGAAGGAGAGAGGGAGCCCCTTGCCGCCCGGCGCCTGGAGAGCTGCGGCCGCCCGGCCTTGTGTTGGTGAGAAAGTTCCATCTAGAGGCTGCCGCGCGCAACTGCACCCGGCGCCCCAGGCCTGACCTGCTGTCTGGCCGCGGGGTGAGCCAGAGAGCAAGTGCTGCCTGTCCCTACTGCCCAGACCACGTGGGAACACACTAGGGGCAACGGGGGGCAGCCAGCAGGAGATGAGGAAGATGCCCATTCCAAGGTAGGCCCTCTCCCCCCATTCGACATCTCTGCAATGAATTTCAACTTTCCAAGCCTCATAAAATTCATAAGCATCACGACAGGTATCTTCCGTTATTCTGTGCATTCTAATTTTTGCACCAACTCTGCGAGGTGATCAAAATTAAGTCCATTCTCCAGGTGCGGAAGAAACTGAGGCTTAGAGACACAGCTGGAAAGTCTATGGAAAGTCTGGAAAGTCCTAGAGCCAGAAATCAGAGCTTCCTGGCTTGCAAGCTCCATACACACTTCCTCCCTGGGGCTGTTGCTTTTCCCAAGGCTGGGATTAGGGTTCCAAGTTTTCTCTTTCCTAAAGCCTCCCTCGCCCTTTTGTCACTTAGAAAAACCTACAGATTTCCAGCCCAGGAGACCTCTTCCCCTTTCATTTCCATCTCTTCCCATTCCCTTCCCTTCCCTCTCCAATCATCGCATAAGAGGCTATTCGACGGTCGCATCATTTGATGGCCACAACCACCTGAAGGAGGATGCAGAGTTTGCAGACATAAAATAGGCTGGGTCCCCTCACCTCAGGTTTCTGTATAGGATCCTCAGTTCACTGTGAATGCACAGCACAGCCTTGAAGGGAGTGAGCAGCAGGCAGTGCAGCTTGGGGCAGGGAGGGTACAGGAAAAGAAGCCCTTCACAATCCAGAGATGGGGCTGGGAGGGCTCATCCGTCCCAGAGTCACATATGAAACTCGGGGGACTTTCCTCCTAGCTGGAAGGGCTCCCTCTTCCCCTAGAGGTATGAAGCTAAGCAGCCTGATTTCTACAGTGGACAGGCCCACCTCACACGGCAGCCTGGCCACATCTAGCTCAGTAGAGGGATGCAGGCGTCCCCACCCCTCTCTAAACCCCTCACTACTTGCGCTTGAACATTGGGGGTGGGGAGACAGCCATGAAGGCGAGGGCAGGCAGGGCAAGCGTGAAGGTACCCCTCAAGGCAGAGCTCCGGCCTGTACCGTGGCCTTCAGGGTCTGCTAGCAGCCAGCTGTGTGTCCAGCAGGGTTGTCCCCCAGGCCAGCATGGGGGGCAGCACCCTGGCACTCTGGTGGGCCCATCTCAGTCAGGAGGACAGCACAGCCAGTTGTGGCTCTGGAGGCCCGACAAGGCTGAAGGAGCTGCCCAGCGAGCCTGCTCTTCTCCTTCCCCTGTTGATCACTACCTGCCAATGACTGGTGTCTGACACGCACACGGCAGGCTTCTCTGGTGCAGCCCTCTGAGACATGCGCAGAGGCGATCTGCCCTAGGGAAAGAATAGTTCTGCTGTTGGGTTTTGTATCATTTTTAACCCTTGAAAGTCAGAACAGGGCCATCGTCTCCCAGAATCTGACCAGTAGGGAATAGATACTTTCTACATACCCTGGAGGGTTTCCAGTGGCTTTATCTCATGGCCCCTGAGCTAGTGACAAGCTCAGACACAGGTTAGAATCCACCCAGACTGACAGCCACTCAATGGCACAGGAAGAAAGACGGTCTCCACAAATCACTGGCAACTACTCACCAGGGAATCGCATCAGTAACACGCATGTGAACAAGGCTCTAGGCAGTCCAGCCCCTAGTCCTCAAGCTCAAAGCCCACAGCTCTGCTTGCCCTTTGCTGCAGCCTGTGGCAGGGACGGTTCCAGAGTCAGCCGCCTGGTCTCGCCTTGGGCCACCACACCGCAATATGAAATGTGTCTTTGGAAAGTGTCTGACTTCATCATCCATCCCACCCTAAATATTTATGCAAACGAAATCTATTTCCTGGTGGTTAATCCTCCAAGAAAATTTGCCTGTAATCTCATTTTCCGTTGATTTAAAACGTGAAAAACTGCCCATGTGTTAGAAAATACAAAAAGCAATGCCATATGTTTGGGGTCCATTTAACTCAAGCTGTGATATGTATTTCACACATGGAGATTTATGCCACAATTCCTGCTTTGGGGTAATCACTGAGACTCAGAACCTTTGCAGGCTACTCACCCAGGAGGAATATTGACAGCACGACGCTCCCACATGGAGCAGAGCTGACAGGGGAAAGTGGGAATAGAATTTGTTTCTTTTGGAAACTCAGACAGTAATTTTTTTTTTTTTTTCTTGGCTAGACCATCTGCAAGTGGTGGCGAGTGTACCATGTGGGTTTTGCTCAGTTTATGAAAGTACCGGCTACTGGAAGCAAGAACAAACATGCAGGACTGAAAGGGCCAGTGAGGTTCAGACAGCATGTGCACCCCGCGCCCCCACCATCAGCTGCCCCCTGTGCACAGAAGCCATGGGAGGGCTCTCCCGAGAGGGTCTCTATGGCACAGTAATGCATGCATCCTTGCTGGCTTTATTTGGGAGCCTCAGAAGCACAACCTGGGATAAGGATTCAAGGGCAGGCAGTTTATTGGAGGCGAAGGAAGACCCAGTAGACCAATGGGCAAGTGAGCCAAGAAAAAGTGCATTATCAAGACAGCAGCCCAGCGGCCCCTGCTGGGCCTGGGGATCTGCATGTTCCGGGCAGTTCTGATGTCACTACAATGAGAAACCCACTGCTTGCAGAAAATCATTCTCCTCACAGCTGATCAGCAGACAGGGCATCTAAATATATAAAACCTTACTTGGGAGTTCTCTTGTGGCACAGGGGGTTGAGGATCCGGTGTGGTCACACTGCTGTGGCACAGGTTTGATCCCTGGCCTGGAAACTTTCACATGCCATAGGAGCAGCCAAAAATAAAAATAAAAACTTAAAGAAATACTTACTTGCAAAGCCTAAAGAGGTAGACCTGAGGAATCAGGAATCCAGGGAGGGGAGGCCCATGCTGCCTGTGTCTGTGGCCACAGAGGTGCCGTGTTCTTTTTCAACTCTTTTTAAACCGAGGAAGTTGCATCCCAGTGTTTTCTGAGAGGAAAAAAAGAAGCTGGGTTCCATCCATTCCTAACTTTGTGATGTCATCTTGAACTTTTACCATTTCTGCACCTATTCTTTTATTTTAATGAGTTTTATTTTTTATAGTTCATTTATAGTATTCTGTCAATTTTCTACTGTACAGCAGTGACCCAGTCACACATATATACATATTCTTTTTCTCGCATTATCCTCCATCATGTTCTATCACAAGTGACTAGATATAGTTCCCTGTGCTCAATTTCTGTTTTTGGGGTTTTTGGGGTTTTTTTGTTTGGTTGGTTGGGTTTTTTTTTTGTCTTTTTTGTCTTTTTAGAGCCACAGCATATGGAGGTTCCCAGGCTAGGGATCTAATCGGCTAAAGCTTCCGGCCTACGCCTCAGCCACAGCAGCGCCAGATCCGAGCCAAGTCTGCAACCTACACCACAGCTCTTGGCAATGCCAGATCCTTAACCCAATGAGTGAGGCCAGGGATTAAACCTGCAACCTCATGGTTCCTAGTTGGATTCGTTTCCACTGCACCCCAGCGGGAACTCCTCAATTTCTTATCTTAATATGGGTGTGGCAAAAACAGGTACCTGTCCAACCAAGAGTCTTGCTCTCCTACGGACAGTGTATATTGTCACTGGAAGGGGTGCCCTCCAGCGACACACACAGAGGGACTGCATTTCCCTACCCTCCTTGCATCTAGGATCTAAGAGGGGTCATGTATCTACTTCTTGTAAAATGAATAGAAATGATGCAGGTCACTTCTGGGCCAAGGAAATTACGAAGAAAATGCTTCCTTACCCTCTCTTTTTCTTCCAGCTGCAAGCAGAGATCTCCATGGTCCTAGGATTAGCAGCTCCAGAGGCAAGGACCCTAGGATTTCTCGCCAAGTAAGGAATGCTGCCCACATACCAGAATATCAGCACCAAATTGTTAGGTGAGTGAGAAACTTTTATGTTTTGTCACTGAAATTTGAAGATTCAGTTGTTACGGCACCTAGTTGTTATTCAAATAAAGTGGTGTTGGAGGAGATTAGCAAGAGGACGTGACCACAAGCAATCAGAGGTCACTCGCCCCCTCCCCTGTCCTTGGAATGTAGCAGCTGTTCCAAGGATGGAGCCGCAAGAGAGGAAGGTGCTGTTGAGCCTGTTGGACTGAATATGTAACAACCCAGTTAAGGCCTCTTGATAAGCTTCTCAAATTCTGGCCAACAAATGCAGAGAATTACTTGTCTTGCAGCTGCCTAAGACAAGCCTCGTATGTCCCCTTGCTCATTAAACCTGCCTCCTGCTAATCTGGAGGGGTCCGCCTCTATCTTCTGTCTCTCCTTGCCCTCCATGTACAGAGGACTTTCTGATCTCACCCCGGGAGCTCCCAAGGTTGCCAGCCAACAAGTGGACATGCTAACATCCAGCTCCACTCACCCAGGAGACACAGCGGGGGGCCTTCCTGCTCCTTTAAGATTCACTTGAGGTCAAGCCGAGCGTGGCCCCATTCCCTTCCTCAGCAACGCTTAGGCACCCAGAGGCACAGGGCCATGTTCACGACCTTCCCAAGCCCCATCCTCTCTACCCCTGACTTGGCCTGGCCTGGGAGAAGGAAAGGCTCACCAAAGCAGCTCCTCGACCGCACTGTGGTGCTGGCCTCCTCCCAAAACAGCCACTCACGGAGACATCTTCAGGCCAAGGGGACTGAACCAATGAGAAAGCAATGGTGTTTCATTGCCTCTTATATAACTTCCTTCAAGCATCATAACATATTCTTGTGAACCACCTGGGAAAGGGAAACCGTGCTTCCTGGCACGGAGACGCACTCATGACTTCCTCTCTACCCATCCTTCCCAGACCAGCACAGTCCTTCCTGTCTTAAAAACCTTCACAAACTTCTAGAGAGAGCATCCCAACTTCACCCACGCAATTCAGCCTGGGCTTGTTTATATTCTCGTTCTTCCTCTCTTATGGCACATCCGTCAGCCTGGCTCTCTTGTCTTATGGTGGAGTAAGCAGACTTCATTTGGGTCCCTGGGAATATAGTAAGTGATCAGGGGTTACTTGACTGTTAAGCTTGGGAAAGATGGAAATTGCCAAACCACCATCTCCACCACCACCGCCTCCATCACCGCCACCTCCACCCTTCACACGTGCAATTTAGCTCCCTCTGAGGCTAAAAGGTGACACTAAAAAAAGCTTAATAGGAGTTCCCATCGTGGTGCAGCGGAAATGAATCCGACTAGGAACCATGAGGTTGTGGATTCGATCCATGGCCTCCGATCAGTGGGTTAAGGATCCAGCATTGCCATGAGCTGTGGTGTAGGTTGCAGACGCGGCTCAGATCCCACATTGCTGTGGCTCTGGTGCAGGCCAGCAGCTGTAGCTCTGATTAGACCCCTAGCCTGGGAACCTCCATATGCCATGGATGTGGCCCTAAAAGGACAAAAGACAAAAAAAAAAGAAAAGAAAAGAAAACACTTAATATATACCATATTTTTTAAATCACTTTGTAAAATTTGCTGGATTTAACTCAGTTCCTAATATAATGATTCAGATATTTCAGCTCCTTAGGTTTAAAAATTATTTGAACCTTATTCTTCAATTATTCACTAGATTTTTAATCTGAATCTCAGAAATCTGTGTTCTTATAAGAAAAACACTTAAACCAATGTTTGGCAGAGTTCCCTGGTGGTGCACTGGGTTAAGGATTCTGGTATTGTCACTGCTGTGGCTTGGATTGCTGCTATGGCACGGGGTCAATCCCTGGCCAGGGAACACCTACATTCATGGCTGTGGGCAAAAAAAAAGCTTGACAAATAGAAAGAATATCAATGTTAGCTATTAGTTGCTATTGTCCAAAAAACTATTTGTATTACATTTCATATGGGTTTAAAATCACAACAAAAACTTCTCGAATTAACATTGATGTAAGAAATGAGCTTTCCTTTCATGAAACTTCCAGAGAGAGGATGTTCTGGCTTGTTTTGCTGCTTGTCATCAACTGACCAACTAGTAATAAGCGGACAAAAGTATATAGATGGGCATGAACTCAACAATGCGTCCAGATAAACTATTCGATTCTTTCCAGGGTTAATAATCAAATAACTCGTGATGACCTACTTGGTCCAGGGAACTAAATGAAATGACAGCCACTACATCATAAAGCAATACAACCCAGTCTGACAGATGTGTAATAATACAGAGAAAATGCAGAAAAATAACTAACCAACAGCTAAATTATACGGAATAGGGTGCTCTAGGAGTTTGGGAAGGTTTTGAGAAGATAAGACCAAAACTGGTCTAAGGACACACAAAGAGGGAATAATGATTATATTCTAGTGCTTGTAGCAAACACAGCTTTCCCTCCCCAGGTAATTCAAAAGAATCTCATTAAAATACTATTTTCTAGGTGCAAAATGTGGCTCTTGTCATGAGCCCCACCTAGGTGTACTGAGATACCAAAAGGACCTCTTTAAACTAAGAGTGAACTTAGAAGGTAGTGTTCTAGGTATTTGTGGCTGTAGAACAAATTACCCCCAAAACTAACAGCTTTAAACAGCACACACAGGTTATCTCACAATTTCTACTGGTCAGGAATCCAAGCCTGGCTCACCTAAGTCTCCAACTCGGGTTCTTTCACAAGGCTGCCGTCAAAGTGTTGGCTGGGGTCTCAGCCTTCTCAGGACTTGCCTGGCAGGATCTGCTTCCAAGCTTACTGAGTGGTTGCTGGTGGAATTGAGTCCTTGCAAGATGCTGGACGGAGAGCTGTAGTCCCTTGCTGGCTGTTACTAGATCCTTGCCCCATCAACTTCTCTATAAGGCAGGTTGCAGCATGGCAGCTGACTTCCTCAGAGGGAACAAGTAAGAGAGAACAAGAGAGGGTGCAGCCAGATGGAAGTCAGTCTTCTATAACCTTATCTTAGAAGTGACTTCCCATCACATCGGTCATATTCATCAGAAGTGAGTCACTAGGTCCAGCTCCATTCAAGGACAGGGGAAGCTTGTACCAGGGCATGAACTCCAGGAAGCAGGGCTCTTTGGTAGTCATCTCAGAAGTCTGCCTTCTACTTGGTGGGGCTGTGATTGTTGCTTTGGAGAGCCTAATATGGGAGGTGAGAGGTCGGGGGTTGTGGAGCTCTAAGCATGCGTGTCTGTAGCTTATCAGGCACTCAGAGCAGTTGTTAAGCAAGGAAAAGCATCTACCATTTATAAAACACTCTTCAGCTGACAGTCTTAATATATTGCTGCATTTAAAGGGGAATATAAGTCTGTGAGGTAGAGAAACAGCAGTGGGCAGGGGTTCCACTGCTTTTTAACAACTTTTTTCTAAATGGAAGCATTGTTGCTTTACAATATTATATAAGCTACAGGTGTACAAAGAGTGATTCATAATTTTAAAGGTTATACTCTATTTATAGGTATTATAAAACATTGGCTCTATTCCCCATATGGTACAATACATCCTTGTAGCTTATTTTATACAAAAGTTTGTACCTCCTAATCTCCTACCCCTATTGCCCCTTGCCCCTCCTCCTTTCCTCTCCCCACTGGTAACCACAGGTTTGTTCTCTATATCTGTTTATCTGCTTCTTTTTTTGTTACATTCACTACCATATGACACAGAAATCCCACTTTGGGGTATATATCTGAAAAAAAAACCCAGTAATTTGAAAAGATACACACACCCCAGTGTTCCTAGCAGCTTTAGTTAAAATAGCCAAGATATGAAAGCAACCTAAATATCCATCAACAGATGAATGGATAATATGTGTACATACAATGGAATACTACTCAGCAGTAAAAAAGAATGAAGTCTTGACATTTGCAGCAACGTGCACGGACTTGGAGGGCAATGTGCTAAGTGAAATCAGTCAGGCAGAGAAAGACAAATGCTGTATGATATCACTTATGTGTGGACTCTAAAAAAATACAACAAACAACAAATATAATTGAAAAAAAAAAGCTGACTCACAAACTTCAAGAACAAACTAGTACTTAACAGCTTTAATTTTATTATTTTACTTTTGGTTTGTTTTTTGTTTTGTTTTTTGTTGTTGTTGTATTTTTGTCTTTTCAGGGCTGCACCCACAGCATATGGAGGTTCCCAGCCTAGGGGTCTAACTGGCGCTGTAGCCACCAGCGTATGCCAGAGCCACAGCAATGCCAGATTTGAGCTACATCTGAGACCTACACCACAGCTCAGGGCAACACCGGATCCTTAATCCACTGAGGGAGGCGAGGGATCGAACCCACAACCTCCTGGTTCCTAGTCGGATTCACTAACCACTGAGCCATGACGGGAACTCCTATTATTTTATGCTGGGAGCTGAGTTTCAAAAATGGAATCCACCTGATGACAAAGTCCAGGCGACTCTGAAGAAAGGGCTGCAAAACAACAGGCTTGCCAGACCCCCGAAACTAGAGGACATCATGCCTGAGGAAACATACCTTTAAGTTTCTGCTCTTTTGTAAACAATCTGTGCTTTGTTTACTGTACCTAACTCCCTGTCCCTTACCTCAAGAAAGGAATTTATTAACTTTTATTATCTTTGCCTGCTAAACCTCCAACTCACCTCTGGCAGAATAGCTCCCCACTGTCTACATTCAAATGGGTCTCTGATTTGGCTTCTGTTTTTCACAAGATCTTAGATAATATTGGTATGCATTATTTAGCTATTTTAAGTTTTTAGTAAGTAAATAAGTAAGTTTTAGGAGTTATAGGTAGTTATTGATAATTACTGATTTATTGAATTAAGTATTTTAAGTATAGAAATCTATTAACAATAAAGTTAAAAGTAAAATAGTTGTTAGGTTTATAATCAGATGATGGTTCTAAGAAAACAATATATTTGCAACTTTCGCAAAGGTCATGTGTGGCTGATGAGATTCCTAGTTCCTGCTGGATTGCTCTTTTATGGTGTTCAATTCTATTTTATGCTTTTAGACTGTACTTTACCCAAATCATGTGCTTTTTCATCTTAAAAGTTTATCTATGTTTTTTGGAAAATTTTGAGATCTTGATCTTCCATTGCTTATGTCAGTTTTAGCCTTTTCCCCTATGTAATTCGCTGTTGTCCACCAATAAATTAGAGACTGCTTGAGCACTCCTCGAGAGTGTCTGCGTCTCCATTCTTCTTCCTGCACCTGCTGCCCCTCCTCTTCGGGACCTCCCCTGACCCCCGGGCGGGCGGGACCCCGGCAATTTTGCTTTTGGCTGGTTACCCAGTGCTCTAAAGGATTTCTCCTGCCTGTACCTGACAGCAGTCTGATTTTCCCCTTTTCCTCTTTCTTCTTCCACATTCAGATATTTAGTGGTGACTTTGTTGGAAGGTAGAAAAATGAAAACGATACTCATTGTCTGGAAGCACTATTGCGCTTCTTCATTTTTTTTTTTTTCTTCTCCATTTCAAGCTAAGAGAAAGGAGGAAGAGAGGCAGAAAAGGAGTCAAAGAAGGAAGGTGGAAAGGAGAGAGGAGGGAAAACAAAGGTTCCAGGAAAGACTCCAACCACCTGAGGTTGTATTGCCTTAAATGATGAGGGAGGGAGGAATTCCCAGCTCAGTCTCCGAGATGGAGAACCCGAATCCCAGAGGATGTCCAGGGGAAAGCTGTGGGTACAGTTTTCTGAGTAGGAAAGGAAGCGGTGAAGGAAGCAAGTGTGTAGACTGGTGTGAACACTCCAGGTTGCAGGTGGGGTTGGGGGACCCCACGGCTGTGGGAAGTGGTGAGACGTGGCAGCGGAGGGTACTGTGCCCAGAGGAGTTGCTGGTGGGAAGGGCCAGGTACAGAGAAAGAGACGTAAAAAGTGAGAACTTAAACAAGAGATGGAGAAGAAGTCAGCTTTCTTTAAGGACTTGGGAATGGTTGCTCAGAACTGGGAGGGGTGTTTAAACAGGCCCAGGGAGGGTCCCATCCCTAACTCCTGGACCTGCTCCCCTCTCTCCCCCTCCTCCTCTGGCCTGCTCTGCCTTTGTCCCCATGCTACCCTTCCTCTGTCCACTTTCCTTCCTTCCCATCTTTCTTTTTCCCTTTCAGTCCTTACTTCCTAAGTGACCTTATTGCAGAACAGGAGGATATTTCTTAGATGTTATTCTTCCAGAATAGAATTTCCTGTTTCCTGTTCTATGTTTAAAACATTCAGAGATGATTATTTATTTAAAATCTGTGTTTTAACTTCGTTGTTTTTAATTTCTGTGACCCTCAATAGATTTTTTTTCCCTTCTCTGACCCTTGATAGAAAAAAGTCTTCATGTCCCTACTTTGAACTATAATGGCTGGATTGAGTCTCTATATGTCGTCCTTGGCTATAAAACAGCACACGTTTTAGTAAATTCTTCCTTGATGAAAAGGTCCTTTCTTTAAAGTCCAAGGGTTCCAATTGGAAATTAGCATGACCTGTCCAAATTAAAAATCTCTGGAGTTCCCGCTGTGACACGGGGGTTAAGAATCTGACTGCAGCCGTGCCAGTGGTGAAAGATTTGATCCCTGGCCAGGGAACTTGCCTATGCCATGGACGCAGCCAAAAAATAAAGGAATAAATAAAATAAAAACAGACATCCCTAAAAAAAAAAATCTCTGCATATGACCTGGGGATTGAGGATTTCTTACCACAGGAAGTCGATACAAAGAGAGACTTAAGGTTAAACTGGTGTCAGTAATCAACATTGCAAATATACTGCTATGTCCTGACAAAGAACAGTAAAGAGTTTTATTGGCAGCAATGGGGGGGGGGATGATAAGCAACAACAAACCTTGAAAGAAAAAAAAAAAGCCTAGTTCTCAAAAACCTAAAATTAAACTTTTACCTCAATTCTGATACTATTTTAGCAGCACGTGCAGGGCCTCCAGCTGCTACATCCTGAAGTGTGATCCTGTCGCTGTCACAGTTGAAGGAAGACTGTGTCCCAGCAGTGCCTTGACTAAGAGGCCTCTCTCAGAGATTCGAGGGTGTCATCGGATGGCGCTCCAGCTACCACAAGTAAGGAGGGGTCTCACCACACCAGGCTAGGCCAGAACATCCCCTCGAGTCTGCAAACATTCTGGACATAACCCCGTATCCCACCATAAAGATATTTAGAGAGTACGCTGTGCTCAAGTGCAAAATAATCAGGTGAGGATTTTGCACAGTCCCTAAGAAATAGACAATTCTCGTAGGTGGGGAATGGACCTGACTTGCCAGATGCCACCAAAACTCTAATCAGACTTACAATCTAGAAGGCTGATTCCCCACCCCCCCACAATGAGCTGCCTTGGACACCAGTTAAATAGTCATTCCTCAAAGGATGTTTCCCTTACAACCTCCCTCCACCCCCATCCAAAACCATTACCCACATTCATAAAGAGATTGCCTCCCCCTAACCCTTGACTATTATCTCAGCACAAGAAGAAACCTATGCTACAAATAGAAATTACCGTGTTTCCTAAGTAGCTCCCTAAACAGCAGGGACCCTGAGTCCACTCTCAATGCCCCCGGCCAATCTGTTGGTCAATAAAATTTACTTGACATCTCAGCTCTCCGCCTTCCTGGCTGTTATTTGATTTTCACTTTAACAAACACTATGGCATCTTTGGGACAGCAGTGTGTCCAACCAGAAATGTGTATGAAACCAAGCAGGGCCCTGTGGGCTCCTGGGCCTAAAAACCTTTCTGTGACCCCCATGTCTTGTTTTTAGGGAAAACTCCAGCTTCCAGGACCTTTCCTGAGTTCCAAAAGGCAGGTTCAAACGGTTTGCTAATCAGGGAAAGGATGGGAAACAGAGACCAGGGAGGAGCAATCCAGAGACAACAGTGCAGCCTTGGGGCAGGGTCCTGGTTCCTCCTTAAGAAATATACACAACAATATCTTGGAACCTTTCTTGGCACTAAACCCCCAACAAATGGAAGATCTACTTGATGAAGCATTCTTCACTTCGGGAAGGAGAAGGACCACCAGAACTAGTCCTGGGGGCCCCTAAGTGCCAGCTGTGAAAGACACTACAAGCTTGCCTCTACCCTGATCCTTATCTGTGGCCCTATTTTCCACTCTTCAAACTAGAAAACCACCTCCTAATTTCTTCTAAGTGGGGTATGGTCTTTAAGGCGTTAGCCTGCTTTGGCCCCCTCTGCCTGGAAAAGCACTAAAGCTATCTTTTTCTCCTTCACCCAAAACTCTGCCTCCACGATTCTATTTGGCAATGGTGGACAGAGGCCAAGTTCTGGCAACAAAATGACCACCAACAGCTTAAACAAAATACATCTCCCAGGAAAGGATGTGCCTTTTAGCAAAGGTCTGTGAAGATGTATGCCCGGGGCCCATCCAGTTCCCAGGGCTTTTAGACTCAAACTTTTTGTTGAACTGAATTGTCACGTAGCTCAATGGGCAAAATAAAAGATTCCCAAATCAAACCGTTTTCATTGGAGCACTCCTTTCAGAGTGATAACTGTTTATATTGATAACAGTTCATATAGAAGGGTGCTAGATCTTAGATAACCAAGGAGGCATTTAGAAAAATCATTGATTGAGATATTGTTATTTTAATCTTAGCAAACAAAACTCTTGTAATATAATTGTCATGGCTGTCTTCAAAGACATAGACATGAGATCTTATTTTCCACAGCTCCTGACATTTGCCTTGTTTGTAATTAGAGTCCAGCAGATGCCTGCTGAATAAATGGAAGGACAAATGAATAAAAATGGGATAGAAAAATGGATGGATGGAAGGATGGATGGACAAATGGATAGATGGATGAATAGAAGAAAAGAGTATCAATGGACTAGAAAGGAAGTCACAGATAAAATGCCACAATTCACTTTCAACCAAGACAATACTTTAGTAGAGCATTAGAAGGAAATATACGTGCAAATCAAACTTATAATGAGGTACCACCTCATATCTATCAGAACAGCTACATCAACAAGTCCAAAAATAACAAATGCTGGAGAGGGTGTGGAGAAAAGAGAACTTTCCTGCACTGTTGGTGGGAATGTAAGCTGGTACAACCACTATGGAGAACAGAATGAAGGTATCTCAGAAAACTAAATATAAAACTACCATATGATCTAGCAATGCCACTCATGGGCATATACCCAGACAAAAATTGCATTCAGAAAGCTACATGCACCCCTATGTTCATCACAGTGCTGTTCACAATAGCCAAGACATGGAAACAACCTAAATGTCCATCCACAGATGAATGGATAAAGATGTGGTACATAGATACAATGGAATACTACTCAGCCCTAAAAAAGAATGAAATAATGCCATTTGCAGCAACATGGATGCAACTAGAGATTCTCATACCAAGTCAGAAAGAGAAAGACAAATACCATATGACACCACTTATATGCAGAATCTAACATATGGCAAAAAAAATGATCCTATCTACAAAACAGAGACAGATCATGGCCATGGAGAGCAGACTTGTGGTTGCCAGTGGGGATGGAGTGGGATGGCCAGGGAGTTTGGGGTTGGTGGATGCAAACTTTATATTTGGAATGGATGGGCAGTGGGGTCCTACTGTATGGCACAGGGAACTGTGTGTGACTGGGTCATTTTGCTAAACAACAGAAATTGAAGAAACATTGTAAATCAACTATAATTTAAAAACAAAGAAACACAGCAACAAAAAGAAGGAAATATATATATATATATATATAGGAGAGAAAAATGGGGAAGGAAAGGAAAAATAAAGGACCAATGCAAGAAGCAGTCTGGACAGTAAGAAAGTGATGAAGGTAAGAAAACCTGAACATATCACGGTGTCAGAAAACCATCTCAGACTTGGAAATAGGCAAAAGAGATTGCTGGGAACACTTTCAGAATAGTGCTGGACTTGGCTTTTTACTGTCTAGGCCCATTCCCAACTCTGCAGAACAGAGGTTAACTTCTAGATGTTTGTTTGTGGGCTAGATAACCAGTGAGGTTATAGTTTATGGCTCAGTTGGATATCAACCAATTTTGCATCTATCCCCTCACTCTTCTTTTCTTCTTTTTTTGGCTGCCCCCATGACATAAGGAGTTCCTGAGCCAGCGGGTCAGACCCTTTAACCCACTGAGTTGGCCCAGGGATTGAACCTGCCACCTGGGGCTAGAGAGACACCACAGACCCCATTGCACCATAGCAGGAGCTCCTATTCCCTCGCCCTTGTCTGAGTACTACCTATAAACACATAGCTACTCAAACGTTCTTTGAACCAGTTTTAACATCACATAATTTCCCTCATTAATGAAGGATTTCATAAAATCTTTGATGAATGTTCATTTTGTATTTTTGTGAAAGTTATGATTTTCTTCTTACAAAAATTACCAAAGATCTTCATGACACATCATTAGGGAAACAGGAGGTGACTAAGGAGCTAGAACCCATCACCTGGCTATCAGGCTCCACAACATACCCAGCCACTTGGCTAGTCTGGTTTCCCATCTGAGAGAGTTTCGTTATTACCATCCAGTGCTATCAAAGAAGTGATAAGTTACATAGATATAACTTTATATACTTCATTTGATGACCAAAGTCAGTATTTATTCATCCATTCCACAATATTGTATGTCTATATTATAGATTCTCTGTACTAGGAAAAATGGGAAAATGCCCTTTTTGAAAAATTCAATTATTTTCAAATTATAGGGCCATGAAAAGACACTTTTGAGTTTTTTACCAATTTTTTTTAAAAAAGAAATTTAATGGAGTTCCCTTCATGGCTCAGTGGTTAACAAATCCAACTAGGAATGATGAGGTTGCAGGTTCCATCCCTGGCCTTGCTCAGTGGGTTAAGGATCCAGTGTTGCTGTGAACTGTGGTGTAGGTTGCAGACGTGGCTCAGATCTGGCTTTGCTGTGGCTATGGCATAAGCCGGCAGTTGTAGCTTCACTTCGACCCCTAGCCTGGGAAACTCCATATGAGTTGTGACCCTAAAAAAGACACACACACACACAAAAAAAAAAAAAAAAAAGAAAGAAAGAAAGAAATTTCATGGTTCTCTTTCTGTCTGAAGGAAATTCTATACCCACACTAGAAATATGGCTTAGAGGGGCAAATGCTGTTCTAAGACTGAAAGGAGAAATAGTTTCAAAACCCAAGCTAATTGCTAGTATTTGAAAATATCAAGAAAATGGGGACAATGAAAACTTGGGGTAAGTCTTAGAGAAATGTAGCAGCTGAAGTGGTTGGATTGACATCTGCACAACGCAGCATTGCTCCCTCATTCCTGAGTAGTTAAATGAGCTGGGATAACCCACAGAGACTGGTTCGGTTGGTTAGAATGCTGTGTGATGAGGTCATGACGGCAGGTTCTCTTGCTAGGTAAGCTAGTTAGCTGCACTCAATTCTCTAGCTGAAAACTCTCCGATATCTCCATTTAGCCACAGGGACATGGGGCTGTGTGACTTAAGGAGTCCCTAAGTAAGAGGACTGGGTTTGGTCTAGATTCTACCACTTACAGGCTCCAGGACCTTAGATGAAGTCACGGTCCGCCCCGATCCTCAGGATCATCTGCAAGTGGAGGTCTCTTATGAAGCCCTAGGTTGTCATTATTACTATGATTGATTTACCAAGGTTGCTGATAAAATCAGAGATCAGAAAGCAGCTTGCTAAAATGTAGCAATAAGATAAATTGTTAATATGTTTTAAGAAGCTATGTTATAATAAAAGTTTGGGATAACTGATAAGGGGACAAAAACAATGGTCACCCAAATAACAGATACAACTTCAGCTCAGAAGAATGAAGAGTGCCCCAAATAGAGAGAGTCAGGACTTATTTAGACAAAGATATTCCTAAACTGGAGAAAGCTCACACAGCAATTAACATTAACCCAAATCGAATATCATTTTAGCAGCACTATTTAACGCTGTGCTCACCAACACACTCGGCAACAGCTGCCGTACCATCAAAGAGCAGACTCATCCAACCATCCAGGGGAGGTGGTCCTGCCAGAGCAGTTGGGTAAACTGGAGTTCCTATTTGTTGATGAAGCACCCCATGAATTCGGCTTGATTTCATCAAGCCCAAGACAGGTTGAGCTTCCTGAAGATACAAGTGCAATGGCATGACTTTTTTAAAATGAAGATCTCACCCTGAGCTAAAGTGTGTAATTCTAAAAGCTGCCACACATAAGTTTCTACCTGGGGCAGGTACCAGCCAGATCCTCACCTGCAATGAGAGTGCATGTGTGGGACTTCAAGCAGAATTTCCCTGTGAAGAGGGAAATACTATTAATAAACTTGTTGATGAGGCTATTTTTTTTTGCTTTTTTCTTTTTTCTTTTTTGCTTTTTAGGGCCGCGCCTATGACACATGGAAGTTTCCAGGCTAGGGGTGCAATCGGAGCTGTAGTCACCAGCCTATACCACAGCCACAGCAATGCAAGTCCAAGCCCCGTCTGTGACCTATACCACAGCTTACAGCAGCACCAGATCCTTAACCCACTGATCAAGGCCAGGGATCTAACCCACATCCTCACGGATACTAGTCAGGTTCATTTCTGTTGAGCCTCAATGGGAACTCCCAATGAGGCTTTATTTTAATCAGCCTTTGTTGAGGTGCAGCTCACAACTATATGGTAACAACAAAGAGATTTCAAGAAAAAAAGTATTTGTCTACAATAGGCTTTGATTCAATGCCTCAGCCTCTACAGACCATTCGTAAGTCATGGAACTTGGGAGAGCAGCCTAGGGATATAGATGCTTAAGATTTTTAGGAGTCCCCGCTGTGGCTCAGTGAAAATGGCGACTAGTAGTCATGAGGAGGTTCCATCCCTAGCATCGCTCAGTGGGTTAAGGATCTAACGTTGCCATGATCTGTGGTGTAAGTCACGGATCTGGCATTGCTGTGGCTGTGGTGCAGGCCGGCAGCCACAGCTCCAATCTAACTTAGCCTGGGAACTTCCATGTGCCGCAGAGGTGGCCCAAAAAAAAAACATTTAAACTTAACAACAGTAGTAAGAATAATTGGTACAGGGAGTTCCCGTCGTGGCTCAGTGGTTAACGAATCCAACTAGGAACCATGAGGTTGCGGGTTCGATCCCTGGCCTTTCTCAGTGGGTCAAGGATCCAGTGTTGCCGTGAGCTGTGGTGTAGGTTGCAGACGCGGCTCGGATCCCACGTTGCTGTGGCTCCTGGCATAGACCAGCGGCTACAGCTCCAATTGAACCCCTAGCCTGGGAACCTCCATATGCCGAGGGAGCGGCCCAAGAAATGGCAAAAAGACAAAAAAAAATTTTTAAATAAAAATTTAAAAAAAAGAATAATTGGTACATTCACGAAAGGCTGAAGAGCACTTGCATTTCACATCAATGAGTATTTTCAAAAGGCATTTTGCACCCAAGAGTTGTGCATTTCACTCTCCACCTCTGTGAGCAGCTTTGGATCCCTAACCAGCCAAATGGCAAAAGCTCTGTAAGGGGGCAACGGGTAAGCCCATGTGAACGTCTTAATAAGACAGAATCCATCATTATTTTAGAGGAAAGTGGCTGAGATATTCAGTATCTTAGGAACTTGACAAGTCTCTATGAAGTTATTTTTTTCACTTATAAACCTTAGGGACAGATTTCTGCCTGTGACCTTTGGGTCCAAACCACAGAAGAGTTTGTTGAGAATACAGATTTGGGTCTAGGGATATACAAAACCAGTGCTTCTGGGGTGGAGCCTAGGAATCTGCATTTTAAAAATATACTCCCCAGGAAATTTCTCAGCACACTCAAGTTTGAAAGACACTATCTTAGATGTTGGGTGAATAGGCACCTAAAATAAAACCGAAACTGAGCAGCATACTGCTCACGGCAGATCCTCTCTGACCTACATCTGCTTATCCTTTTCTCCCTTCCTCTCTAGGTTTTATTTCACATGTAAATTCAAGAATGTCACCATGTGGCTTTCTGGCACCATCCCCTCTCTCTCAGATGCCCAACCTCACCCCACCCCCTAAATGACACAATCGTCAACAGGTTTGGAAACATCTGGCAAAGGCAAAAGGGTATCCTTTTCCCATTTTATTTTTTCCATGAAAGCCATGTCATGGAGTATCACGTAGTTCAAAGAAATTTTACTACTAGAACTTCGTGGTACATTTTAAAGATCCCAGCAGCAAGAGTATGAACTCTGCATATTTTATTTCATTCCTAATGTCTTTATTGAAAGCTAATTTTTCTTTACAGGCCATTCTACCTGCTAATCGTGCCTGAAGAAAGTGTAATGGTGCAATAAGGCAAAATGTGTCCCATGGAACGACGAATAAATGCCAGGCTGTTGAATGGGGACCTTGGCACCACCTTTGGTTTGCTGTTCCATGACAACTGCACATGAACTTTATGGGTGCTTTTACTGCTAAAATGTCCTACCCCAAAAGACAAAACTGCACTGTTAACATGTTTATCTAATAAGAAATGAGATCAACCAATTATTACCCTGTGATAGTTCCTTTTTTTTTTTTTTGATTCATTCTGGAAAATGGAATTAAGCCAGGTCAAATCTTCTGATTGAACAGACAAACTAATAAACTTCCTTCTCAACCTCCCTTCTAATTGTAATGTAATCTAAACACTGGCACTCACTAACTGTCCAGTCATTTTTCTTAGAATGTATCAATATTCAAATTGAACGGAAATACTTTGAGATGGAAAATAAGGATGTTTAAATGTATTCCTCTCCCAATATTCTCAATAAGGGCAGGACTCTGTAGCCAGTGTGTCTGGGTTTGAAACCCAGCTCCGTACCCACCAGCTATATGATCCAGGGCAAGTTACCTAACCCCATGACTCAGTTTCATTGTCAATGAAGTGGGGCTAGCAGCAAGGATGCTAAGAGGATAAAATGAATTAATAAATGAAAGCATCTAGAGCAGTGCCTGACATATGATAAGATGATGAAGAAATAGAAAAAAAATATTAAAAATCAAATTACTCTCTTTAAGACCTACTCTAAAGGGAAAAAAATGATGGGGGAGGGCAAACAAGAAAATTACTACCTCAAACTTGATTTTACCAGCTACCTTTTTTTTTCTTTTTACTGCCACATCTGTGGCATATGGAAGTTCCCAAGGAGGCTTACACCACAGACACAGCCAATATGGATCCAAGACCTACACCACAGCCTGCAGCAATGCCTGATCCTCAACCCACCGAGTGAGGCCATAAGGATCAAACCCACATCCTCATGGACACTATGTCAGATTCTTAACCCACTGAGCCACAAGGGGAACTCCTTACCAGCTTCTTTTATAGTTCATCTGATCTCACAGAATCTCTCCCAATCCTTCTATTTGGGAGACCACGCCCTTCCCCTGCAAAGGCAGCATCCAAGCAAGTGATTCTGGATAGGAGGCCAAAATTTCCTTTCTTCCTTTTTGACATTCTCTCTGATTTAGGGTGGCAGGGAGAATACCTCGGGCTTGCCTCTGTAAGAGGAAACTTAATGCAATCCTTCTGAGTGTTATCTGTGGTATTTATGGGGCTACACAGAAGCAGTAAACCCTGCGGGTGTGAAAAATAGAATCTAGAATCCGGAAATGGTTTTACAGGTCCACAGCCCTCTGGCAGCCTGATGAAAAGCTACTCCTGCCGTCCCCAGGGTTGGGGGTCAGTGACGAAGTGAACCAAAGTCAGAGGGCTGTGTGCACCACACACACACACAGACACACTCACCCCTGGAAATACACACACAGTGATCACTCATCCCACATGGTTTGTCCACCCCTTGCCCTGCTAGAGATCCCATACGTACTCCCTCTGCCTGGCATAGTCTGGTCCAGCTCACAAGTTCCTTCCTCAGAAAGATCTTCTATGAACAAACTAAGGCCCAGAACAGTGGCTGGCACAGACAGGCATCTAAAATGTAGTTACACACAGATGAAAGAATGATCTGTTTCTTCACAAAGCCAAAAAAAAAAATAGTCTTTATCACCTTTTTTTTGAGGGGAGGAAATAGGTAACACAGTTTAAAATTCAAGTAACACAAAAGGATTTACAGTGAAAAGTATTCTGCATCCTTAACCCCCATTCATCCTGTTCTTGTCCCAGAAGAAACATATGTTATCAATTTCTTGTGTATCCACAGAGGTATCTGCATCTGCCGACCAGTAAGGGTATATATAGTCTGCTCTCCCACCCCCACTCCCACATCAGTCGTGACTATTTTAGACAGTCTTCTGTTGTCTCAGCTTTGTGTTTTGCCTATTTTTAAAACCTAGTATAGTTGAACACACGGAATCACCAAATCAAAGAATCACAGTTCTTTTAAGTTTAAAGCTCCTCTGGTGGTTTTTTGGGTTTTTTTGTTTGTTTGTTTGTTTGCTTTTTAGGGCTGCACCCCCGGCATGTGGAGGTTCCCAGGCTAGGGCTCGAAACGGAGCTGTAGCTGCCGACCTACACCACAGCCACAGCAACGTGGGATCCAAGCCACATCTGCAACCTACACCACAGCTCACGGCAACGCTGGATGCTTAACCCACTGAGCAAGGCCAGGGATCGAACCTGCAACCTCGTGGTTCCTAGTTGATTTTGTTTCTGATGCACCATGATGGGAACTCCATCTCTGGTGTTTTTTAAAGAGGTTTTTGTTTATGAAAAATTATTTTGCAACCCATTTCTCAGAAAAGTCTTGGTTGCATAAAGCAAACAAATACAAAATCTGCAGATAGGTGTATGAGCATTTAACCTTTCTATGGTTTGGATATTTTAGAGAAAGGCTCAGAAACACATCTCTGTTGGGCTGAGGGGTATTTTTATATTTGGCAGCAATGTGAAAGTGAATTTCAAGCACAGAAGTCTTCTTGTAACAATTAACCACTTTTAACCTTTGGGTGTTCTCTGGAACTACTGACATGAGTTAAAAATCGCAATGCCCTGTATGATTCAGATCTAATTACGCTGTTTGGGCCTCTAATGCCAATATTCCTTTATTTTTTCTACAGGAAGCCCTGGCTGCTCCCTCTCCTCCTTCCCAGAACACTGACTTCTCCAGTTCTCCCAGTGGCATACCAACTTCCACCCTTTCTCTATCCCATTTTCAGATTTCCAGTTCTTACAAAATTTCTTTGAGGCTCACCCAAGCTTAAAGCTGATGAACCACAGAACAGGTTGGAACCAGAGCTGTGTCTTAAAAATAGGAATCATTTCTAAATTAATTGACTTGAAGTCAATACTTTCCCACCATGAAGCCTATTACATAAATGAATAAAACTATAGAGTAATGAATTAAAGATAATTTTGCATTTTGGACCATTTGCCATATTTGACTCACAAATTTCACATTTAAATAAAGGAAGTTGGGGTTGAAATAGAAAACCATTATAGGGAGAAAAAAGAAAAAATACTTAATAGAAATTTAATTATCAACAGTAAGTATATTTCTCTTAAAAGGAAAATAAATTACTTTTGACAAGAGTGTTCAAACAAGCGACTTATGACAATACTAGTTATGCATTAAAATATGAGTGGGTTTTTTTTTTTTTGGCTCAGACAATTAGTCATTTGCCTTGAAAAACTTGGGTTTTTTTTTTTCCAGCTGAACTGAATAGTATTCCTTGCACTTTGTCTCCTACTGCAGGGAGCCTACATTTCAGACAAACTGGGTAAAAGAATCAGAACATGTAACAGTAGAGGGTTTTTTATTCAATATTTTATATTATAGAAACCATATATATATTAGTCAAATACAAATATATATGTGTGTGTGTATATTTTTAAAATAGAAACTGCAGAAAGCAAACCGATGCTTGACAACATTTCCTTGGCTGGAAGACATATGCAGAATAAACAGTGATTCTCAAGTAGAGGTTCACCCCTGGGGCTGTTGGAACTTTGGAAAAAAGCAAGAGGCAGATGCAAATTTTTTTAATCATCTGTGGGCAACAATTTTAAAGGGTTGCGAAACACTGGTTTATGTGGGATATTGAGGGTAAGTGAGCATCAGGGCTATTGGGGCTAGAGAAGGGACCAGTCTCTGGTCCCTGTCATGAGCTCACAACTGTAATTCCAACAGCCAACATTCTGACCGTCACTGGGCTACATGGTTTGGCACCATCTCATTTAACCCTCCCCTGACCCCCAATATGCACACTATTAATATCATTTTATAGACTAAAGAATGGATGCTTTGAGGGCGCAAATAATTTACCCAAGGTCACACGGGGAGTGAACTAAAGCCAAGATTTGTAGGAGTTCCTGTCGTGGCTCAGTGGTTAGTGAATCTGACTAGGAACCATGAGGTTGTTGGTTCGATCCCTGGCTTTGCTCAGTGGGTTAAGGATCTGGCATTGCCGTGAGCTGTGGTGTAGGTTGCAGACGTGGCTCGGATCCCTCGTTGCTGTGGCTGCGGCGTAGGTCAGTGGCTACAGCTCCGATTGGACCCCTAGCCTGGGAACCTCCATATGCCACGGGAGCAGCCCAAGAAAAGCCAAAAAAACAAAACAAACAAAGCCAAGATTTGTAAAAAGACATCCATGCTCTTAATCATCTTACTCTAATCTACTGTACCAGAAAAGGTGGATTTTTGCCTCTTATTAAAACGTTCCCATTAATATTGTTGCTATATTTGTCTATAATTACTTTATACAGTCTCTTCTCATTTACTAAGAGCTATATTCCAAAATTATTTGGATATTTAGCAAAAACTAGTAGTCATGGATTATATTGGGATTCAAATTGTCCAATTACTGGCTCTCTACAAATATGTTCTGTTGTGAGGTGTACAATGAAAATTCTTTTGTCTAATAGGAAAGTAATACTGACTAATCATTATTGAGTATGATGTGCTAGGTATTGTTCTGAGAGCTTAAAATTTATTAATTGAAATTGA
Organism: Phacochoerus africanus; assembly: GCF_016906955.1. Taxonomy (NCBI): domain Eukaryota; kingdom Metazoa; phylum Chordata; class Mammalia; order Artiodactyla; family Suidae; genus Phacochoerus; species Phacochoerus africanus. The sequence continues at coordinate 20,876,725 of NC_062559.1, read as the reverse complement.
TTTAATCTTCATAAAACCCTATGAGGCAGGTGCTATTATTATATCCAATTTATGGATGAGAAAACTGGAAACATGTTTTTTGAAGACCTATGAAAATAGGTAATACCTAAAAAGATACCAATAAAACCCTATAAAATAAAAATAAATGCTTGATAAAATGTCTAGCATATATACCATTACATAGGTTCTATTAATTATTGAATCTAACATAGCTAAAATCTGTATTATATCTGAAAACACTTGGAGGATGGATTTTTCTCACTTGCAGGAATCCCTGGGTATGTCATGGAGCTTGCTAAGACATCACTGGCAACTTTAAATCAAGTGAGTTATTTGTAGCCAAATAACTCAAAAAAAAAAACAAAATTATAAAAATTTCTCAGAAAAACAAATTGAAAAAGTGAAAGATAAAGATGTTGGGATGTTTCTCAAAGAAAAGGAAAGGCCCATGAAGGACCCATAACGACCACAGTTGGTGATGTGACAAATTAAGGAACCTAGAAGAGCTAAGGACTTTACATTCACCTTGTTCAAATTCACTCTAAGATCTACCAAAGACCCAGGAAATAAGACTCGAAGGCCGATGACCCCACTCGGCTCCCTGCTGGCTGTGTGACCCTGGGCAAAGCTCTCTGCAGCCCAATTCCTCATCATCAAACAAGGCTGTTGAAAAGGTCCAACAAGACGGCATCCTAGAAAGTGCTCTGCCAACTATACTTTTCTGTAGACGTTGTGATACAGCCGTGAAGTCCAGTGATTCCATTTTTCTCTTATTAAAAGGACAACTAAAATTCTAAGATACTTTTAGAAGAAATTTTGTTTTCTTACCATTTAGTAAGTGCAATAATCCAACAAAATGCTGTCAAGTCAACACCTGCCCTTGGGAATCTTTCTGTAAATAGCTAAGAATAATTAGCCTTTGATCTTCCACAAATGAGCATTTCTTTGATGCCAGATAAGTTCTTCAACATACTCTGAGATATTGTTTGTACCTGCCAGATCTCATCAAGGGGTTTTGAACACTGTGGTAGCCACCTGTCACTGGAGAAGTGGCTGTCAAAGACCTAAAGGTCATGGTCTGCTCTGTTTTTCTCAAAAGCCCAAGTTCAGGAGCTGCCTGTTGGGCTGCTCTGGACTATGTGATCCTCAGAGATGCCCTCGTCATGCAAGGCCTGGGTCTGAGCACAAGAGACACAGACCTTCTTTCCTCAGGTCTAGTGAGGAAATGGCACAATCCGCCAGCCATAGACCTTCCCTGGTTTCCCTCGGCTTCAAAAATGTAAGGCATCCAAAGCAAGGGGCACCTGCAAGCCCATCCTAACGCAAAGGTCCAGGAGGTAAAATAAGGTGAAGCAGAGAGAGAGGAGGAGGAGGAAATCCAGTGCCTCTCCATCTATGCGCCTGTTAATTTTGACAGGATTCTCACCTGGCTGAGTGGAAGTTCCAACACTGAGTGCAGCCCAAACCCCAACTCTCCCTTCTCTTAATTAAAGTCTCCCCACCCCAATACCTGATTCTGCCATTCACAGGCATTATGCATTCTGTTTTCCACCTGGGAGAGACTGGGGATGATGAGAAAGGAGGAGAATTAAGAAAAGAGGGGTTCCTGTCATGGCTCAGCAGTCACGAAACTGACTAGTATCCTTGAGGATGCAGGTGCAATCCCAGGCCTTGCTCAGTGGGTTAAGGATCTGGCTGTGGTGCAGGCTGGCAGCTGCAGCTCTGATTCGACCCCTAGCCTAGGAACTTCCATATGCTGAGGGTGCGGCCCTAAAAAAGACAAAAAAAGTAGAAGAAGAGAAAAGAGAAAGAAGCAAAAGGTAAGGAGTCGGTTCTATCACTGCTTCCTGCTCTTCCTCCCCAGGGCCTGGGGGATAAAGGGCCAGAAACTGGTAGGAGAGTTCAAGAAAGAGCTGGTGCGGCTTCAGACCAGCAGAGCTGCCACCTGGCTCCAGGGGCCAGATGCTGAGCTGGGGGGGGGGGGGGGGCATTCTCCCAGCCCCTGTAAGAAGGCAGGAGGACCTGAACCCCAGAGGCAGTGGGAACATCCGGGAGATGGAATAGAGAAGATGCGAATGGAAGGTGCCGTGACCACTGCCAGCTTAGTCTGAAGACATGCATATAACCCCAGAAATAACACAAGTGACCTTGAGAAGACACCAGAGTCAGCGGGGGGCAGGAGCGGGAGGAGTGGGGGTAACTCCAGCTACAATAGCTTATCCCCAGTGACAAATGTAGCCTGAGACATCTCAGGTACATTGATGAGATTACTCCTCTCACAAATCACTATCAGTATCTTACATTCCTGACCCACATCCCAGCTCCCTTCCTCTTCTGCACCTGGAGGGAGGAAGCCTTCTGCTCCCACTGGAGATTATGTGTGGCTCCACGAAACCCTCTCCTGTATGTGACAGAAAAATCAATTCAGCTAGGTTAGCTGTTCATCAGAAATTCAAATCAGGGCAACAAGTTAATAAAGTTTCTCTCTTCCTTCCTTTCTTTCTTTTTTCTTTTCACAGCTGCACCTGCGCCACATGGACGTTCCTGGGCCAGGGGTCGAATCGGAGGTGCAGCTGCTGGCCTATGCCACAGTCACAGCCACAGCCATGCAGGATCTTTAACCTATTGAGCCAGGCCAGGGATGGAACCCATATCCTCACAGAGCCACAAGGGGAACTCCAAGTTTTTTATTGTTCTAATGAGACAAAGAGGGTAGGAATTAGGCGCAAAGACTAACCTATCTCATCCAACTCTGGCTCCCAATATGAGCGCTGCAACAAGGACTCTAAACCTGCCTTCTAGAATAGCACGCCTTTGGAAAGAAGCCTCGGTACAAATGCTCCAAGGAACCTAATTAGCTGCCCTAGTGATCTTCTTAAGCTTGAAACATCTCATTCCTTCTCTCCAGGGCTGAAATTGTTATGAATCACTGCTTCTATATTTAAATGTCTGATTTTCTTAAGATAGTCAAACATAAACATCACTGCTTTTAGCTTCTCACAGATTTAGAAAAGCAGAGATAAATACCTAAAATTTGTGGCTGTGTTAGATACAATATCCTTTCACAAAATCTTGAATATCAAATTACTTGCAAAAAGATACCTCTTCTGTTTGCATGGCAGGGAGTGGGAGGAACTCTCATTTGGTACTGATGTCAAGTTTTCATGGAACAAAAACTGAAATTGGAGAGACAATCACTCAAGTAAAAGAAGACAATACTGTCCACATGTCACCTGAATCACTGTTCCTTTTATTTCTTTTTCTACTTCTCTCTCTCTCTCTGTCTCTCTCTGTCTCTCTCTGTCTCTCTCTCTCTCTGTCTCTCTGTCTCTCTCTCTCTCTCTCTCTCGCTTGCTCGCTCGCTTTTTTTTTTTTTTTTTTGAAAGGGTAAGAAATGAAAAAAATGCAAGTTAACTTAAGCAATTTTTTTAAAAAGGCTCTTATCTGATCCCAATTCCTATCCACCTTTGTCCTTGACCCAAACCTTTCTAGGGGAAACTGTTGCAAGTGATAACAGAAAGAGGTTAACGGGGCAAAAAAAAGGAGAGAATACGGGAAAGCTGTCTTCCAAGAATCTCAGAAGGCACTAAACATTCAGGGAAAGGATTCAGACCCTCAAAAAATGAAATGGCAGGATGGAACCCCAGGTTTCTGCTCAAACCCCAATTAAGATGCTCACTCATATTAATATGTTATTTAATGGGCCTCTGTCTGCTATTTGAAATCCTTTTACCAGAATTTCTCTTTCTGGTTTTATAGATTCTAATTAATGTTTTCACCTTGACTCCTCAATGTGAGACAGCACCGGAAAATTTAAAAACTCAGAAATAATAGAAATTGGTACTCTGTTTAGTCATTTAGTCTAAGTCCTGCACTTGGTCCATTTGGTTCAGTTTTAAAGTTGCAAGTAGTAGCCACATGTGATGCTTTGGTGGGTATTGGGTGTAGGCTATTTCACAGAACAAAAGAAAGTGGCTATCTGAAGCCACTTTGAAGTAGCCTCTAAGACCCAGTCCAAGAGGGCTTGCTTCCTTCTTGCACATGCCAGGCGAAACCAGAATGCCAAATCCCCATTCACGGGATCATGCCTAGCTACCTACACAAAGGATTCAGGGGCTGGAATCCTACATCCTTTCATCTGTCTTCCCTGTGGAACTGCAGAGCAGGGGGTTGAATTAATCATACTCCATAGCTGATGGCACCTAGTTTTTCCTTGGCTCCAGAAAAGGTCTCTCTTTTACTTTTTTTTTTTTTTGGCTTTGTACAGCTGCACCTGTGGCATATGGAGGTTCCCAGGCTAGGGGTCTAATCGGAGCTACAGCCGCCAGCCTACGCCAGAGCCACAGCCACAGCAACACCAGATCTGAGCCATGTCTATGACCTACACCATAGCTCACCGCAATGCAGGATCCTTAACCCACTGAGCAAGGCCAGGGATCAAACCCACAACCTCATGGTTCCTAATCAGGTTCATTTCCCCTGTGCCACAACGGGAACTCCTATTTTACTTTTGAGTTTAGTTTCTGTCTGCTATTTCTGTTTCCATCTCCCTCTCCAATCAATGGCCATGTTTCTTTCATTGGGCTGCTTCTACCCTGTACCCATCTCTCCTTCCCATCTTTGCGTTCAGTCTCCAGGGTCTTCTCCCCACCTTCTCAGTGGGTCACATCTTGATATCAGTGTTAGTCCCCAGTTAACCTGCTCCTCTGCCTCCTCCTTTATCATTTCATTTCCTTGCTGGACAATGTCACCATGATTGACTGATTAGGCTCAGGGCTGGAGCTCTCCAACAAGGACACCCTGGCAGGAGTGGCCTGGACTTTCCAGGGAGGACTTTGGCCTCCCAGAGTCTCCTCTCACAGAATCTCCATCTCATACTAACCAAAAAAGCAAGTTATTTTGGAACTCTGATGATGTGTCAGACATATTCCAATGATGTGTCAGACATACTCCTACGTAGGGGATAAAAATATCTTCATCGATGATGTGGGGCTTTACTCGAGGGGAATGCGGAAGTGCCAGGGGAAGGAAACACCCCATTTGTGCCTCTTCTTTATCAAGGGTGGTGTGTACGTCAGGATTTACTAGGTAACCATAATATTCAAGTATTGACTAGCTCCCCTGCATGCAGACAATGTGTACCCCAACTCTTAAGAAAAAGAATGGAGAAAATATCACTGTCTTTATGACCCCAAAAAGAGATTGAGAACGAGCCATGGTCTACGAAATTTACAATGCTCAGATCCAACTTTGATGGGGGGGGGGGTTGTCTACAGTGGCCACTGCTATAGACTGAAGGCGCCCTTACACCTCCAGGAAACCTCTGGTCACCCACTGGACATGCGGTTCTTTGGGGTGGATCTTCCATGGCACGCAAGTCACAGAGGTGGCTTGGCAAAACCGACAGTTAATAATTGTGTCCTTTATGATAACACTTCACAATATGCAATACCATGGAAATTCTTTGAAACTCATTTCAAATCTTCAATCTGGCGGTGTCAGGCCGACAAAATGTGGAGCAGCATATGTTTTTAAGTATCTCACAGCTGTTGTCTTAAGAGTTATAGACGGCTTTCATTCAGCCAACACACTCATTTCCTGCAAATCAAGGGTTGAACAGACAAATACCTCTATCTCTACATTCAAAATGTATGTGCTTGCGTATTAGCCTTCACGTCAGTGTGCTTTTTTTCGCTTCTTATCGGCACAGGGCTCTGCGATCACCCCGGTGACTCACCCCATATGGCAAGCCTGTGAATTACCTTTTCCAGACTGACAGACAGGGGAACGAAAACACTGAGATTATGTCACAGGCTGGGGGCCTGCACCTCCTGGATCCTGCAGCTTCATGTGTGAGGGGAGAGGGGGTGGTGGAAAATGGGAGCTCTGTTCAGAGACACTACTTCCTGCCCCAAGTGGATGTTCCTGGGAGGCCAGTTAGGTTGTGAAACCTCCCCTAGGGAAAGGAACCCCGGCCTGCATGTTATCTTTCTTTTCTCCTGAGACACTTAAAGCTCTTTTCAGGTAATAACTCACAAATTACCCGACCATCTCCACGATATGTGTCTGTGGCAGAGATTACCTCCACTTTAACAACAAGGAGGAAACTGAAGCATAGGGTCACAGAACAACGCAGAGGCTCCCCTCACTCGCAGGCAGCACCAAGAGCATTTGGGCAGAAAAGACTTCACATACACCTATTTCCCAGTAACAAAACTAAGACGTAATGATGTGTTTAAACCCCAAATAGAGCTATTTGCATTGATGAGTCTCAACAAATATCAAAGGATCACAGCAGGGATAAAAAAAAAAATCTGGTTGTTCTTTGCTTAGGAGCCCATCTCAAACCCACTTTGACCACTGAAACGTCTTTTCAAAGCCACTCAATTCTTATGGAGGTATTTTGTTCACCTCTATTTCTATTCAGAAAATATAAGCCCTTTTGGTGTCTCTGACAAAAATTCAACCAAAACAAACAAACAAAAAAAACAAACCTTTGAGAGAAACAGAAAAAGACGTGGAGCCCGTCTAGTTCTGTGATGCATAATTAACCAGGTACCTCTGTGCATGTGTGTGCCTTTGTTCATTTGCTTTTCCAGCTCTCTCGGGGGTCCAAATGTAAGATAGAGCACTTGGGAACAACTCACAGACTTACAAGACACTCTAGGGGATGCAAGTCTATAAACAGACCCATCAGCCTCATCTGTAAACGGGGTGCAAAGTACTTTTACTGCCACAATGTGAACCACAGTGTTTCTAATCCAGAAATAATTTAGTATCGGTAACCAATACAACACCGGCACCGAAATGTCCTTCATTTCCCTTAACTGCTGCCGACCCATGGAAAAGTAAATGAAATCGAGTGGAAATTGCTTTTCAAGGAGTTGTGCCTGCACTAGAAATGTGAAGCGAGGGATCCAGAGTCCATCTCATCAAGGAGGCCCAAGATGGGGCACTTTCTATTTGAAAACATGACAGAAAGGGAATTCCTGTTGTGGCTCAGCAGAAATGAATCTGACTGGTATCCATGAGGGTGCAGGTTCGATACCTGGCCTCTCTCAGTGGGTTAAGGATCTGGCATTGCTGTGAGCTGTGGTGTAGGTCGCAGACACAGCTCGGATCTAGCAGTGCTGTGGCTATGGTGTAGGCTGGCGACCCCTAGCCTGGGAGCCTCCGTATGCCCTGGGTATGGCCCTAAAAAGACAAAAAAGAAAAAAGAAAACGTGACAGAAAGTTCATAAGGGGGCTTCCTGTGTTGAATGGGTATGACTGCAGTACAATGACACACAAGCCAGAGCGCAAAGGTGCAAAAATACAGCCTTTACTTTTCCTATCATTGAATTTGACTTCAATCACAAGCTCTAGAGCAGCAAAGTCAATCTCTAATTTAATTCAAATGAGTGATTCTTCAATCATTTCATAGATAAAATCAGACAATGTCAGAACGTCACCCTCTCCTTTGCATCTCTCAAGATGATTTTGCATGTGTCCTGGCACTTGATATCGGGGCAGCTTTTCCACCGGGCACCCATGAGGGCACCTCTGCCTGCCGATCTCTATCTCTCAGCATCCCCCCAGCCCTTGTGCCCGGGTCCATTATGACCCTTGGCTTTTTGGTGCTGCTCTTGTTGACAGTCAACCCTCATCTCAACTTCTCTCAGCCTTGTCCACCATCCTCTCAGGGACCATAAACGTTCCTGTGGGCCCTTCTCTGGGCTGCAGGAGGCTCAAACTGTTAGATCCCTCCTTGCCTAGACTGGCCCAGCACTACCACTGCTTTGCTGCTGTTCCAATGTGTTCAGAGGGTTTGCTGCACGCTCAGATTTCACCCAGGCAGCAAGACACAGGTCTTGTGTGCTCTTGGGACCCCCGCCCCCACCCCAGACCAACCTGAGCTCTCTATCATCCTCAGCCAGGGCTTGGTCATTGCTAAACAAGGACTCTAGGGCCAGACTGCCTGTGTGCAAACACTCGGCTGTGCCACTTACTGATGGTGTGACTTTGGGCCCATCATTTCCCCTTCTGTGCCTGCCTTCTCATCTGCAAAAGGAGACCTCATAAGCTTGTTGAGAAGGATCAATTAATTAACATATGTAATGCACTTAGAACAATGCTTGGCTTAGATGTGTTTGGTAGTGTTACTGCTACTAGTCCATGATGGATGCTGGAAGGGGCGTTCCTTCTCCTAGAATCATATCAGCTCCTCCCACCATCTCCCTACCGAACGCCCACCTGCTGTCTTTCCAAGTTTATTATCTATACATGAACTTGTGCTGTGAATCTCTCAGTCTCTTAGCCACTCAAAATACCTCCTCTCTTCCAAAAAACCTGGACTTCTGTAATTTATTTTATTTTATTTTATTTTTTAAGGCTGCGCCCATGGCATATGGAGGTTCCCAGGCCAGGGGTCAAATCAGAGCTGTAGCTGTGACCTACACCACTGCTCACGGCAACACCGGATCCTTAACCCACTGAGCTAGGCCAGGGATCGAACCTGCGTCCTCATGGATGCTAGTCAGATTCATGTCCACTGAGCCATGACGGGAACTCAGACTTCTGCAATTGAAATCCTTCACTGTGCCATCGACATCAAGAAAGTTTTGGAACTGTTGGAAGTCCAAAGTCAGGAATTTGTCTTCTATACTTGTCTCTCCACTAAGTTAATAACCCTGAGCCCTGTGAACAGGAATATATATAAGGGGAAAACCGAGTGAAAAAGTTAACATTCCTCTTAATTAACCTGCTAGTCTGAGCATTTTGTGGGGAGAAGACTAACAAGGTGGCTGGGCTGGCCACACCTCTCCATGGCTTCAACTATTTCCAGGAATCGTGAGAGCGGTTACATGCTAGTCAAGGCAATATCCTGCTAAACTAATTTCTTGAGGCAACCCATGGAAAAATGCAAAAATCCATTCAAACAGGAGTGCCATAGCCATCCGCAACAACATAAAAACAACCATACCTGGAAATGCAATGAGGTCCTGCTGTATAGCACAGGGAACTACATCCAATCTCTGTGATAAAACATGGTGGAAGATTGGCACAATGTTGTAAATCAACTGCACTTCAATTTTTTTTAAGTAAAAAAGAGAATAAAAGAAGAAGAGTCACTAAATCCTGCCCTGAATATGGCTACATTCATCTTAAGCAAACCTTTCATGGAAAGAAGAGTCACTCAATCCTCCCCTGAATATGGCTACATTCATCTTCAGCAAACCGAAAAGAACAGCAGAAAGTCCTGGCTTCATCAAGTGCAGGTTGGATGGCCCCGTGTGACCTGCTGCTCACAGCGCTCCCGCCTGAGGCAGAACTGAGTCTCGTTTCCTCTCGAAAAGGCCACACAGTGGCTATGATGTGGAAGAAAGCTAGCTACCTCTCATGGACAGAAGCCACCAACGCTTGTGATTAAAGGGTAATAAAGGTGAGCCAAGGACACGTTAAATTTGAGATGCTGGTGAGTCTTCCAGGGGGCAATGAAGATAGGCAATGGATTCAAGGATCTGAAATTCAGGGCCGGATGCATTGGGGTCCCAAGGATATACTTGCTATGGAAAAACATGGCATTGGTGAGTCAGCCCCAGGCAAGCACAGAGAGCAGGGGAGGGTGGACAGTCATGTCTGGAGGAGCTCGCGTATTTGAGGATGCTTTGGAAGGAAGAATCAGGGCAGCAGTGGACAGGGTCACTGGAGAATTAGTAAAAACCCAGCAAAACATAACCTTCTAGAAACCAAAGGAAGAGAAGGTTTCCAAAAGAAAACAAGGGGCTAATATTGTGCCAAACGCTAACTCTGGTTTGTGTGAGGGATGAGTCCAGAGGGAGATTTCTGCAGCTCTATTGTTCTGTTTTCTCTTCCATCCCATCAGCTACATCACTGCCTGTCACATAGAAGGTGGTAGGTAGATCATAACTAAATGACAGCAACATTTTACTATCATGGTAATGGGCTTTGAAATAAACATCCTGAGTTCTACATATGAAAAAATCCTGACATGGGTCACACTTGCCATATTCATTGATTAGCTGGTGGATGGATCAGGCTAAAATGTTCACAGTCAAAGATAAAGCTTCTCATGTCAAAGCGAAAAGATAAAATAAGTCCAACCACATGGTGTGGCAAGAAACTATTTCCAAGATCTTTGGAAAACAAGGTATGAGACGGCATAATATCATCCACATTAAAAAATAAGAACCCCCCCCCCAAAAAAAAACCATACCACCAGGACACGGCTATTATCGCTATTAGGCAAAGGTATTAATGCCTTTCCTGAAAAATTTAAATTAGTCATGATTTTGTTCCCTCAAGAGCTTTATTCTGAGCACAATGGCACCAATATGTTGGGAGCCGACGGCTGGACAATTTGAGGAGGATCCTCTAGAAACTTCTTTACATCATGGACTTCCCATTGGAGTTTTCATTTTAAGTTCTAAATGCGTTTCTGGTTACTGCACCAGGTTCTCTGGCATTAAAGTACCTCCCCTGTGCATACTCAGAGATACATTGCCTGGTCCAGGACACTAGAGCAAGAGCCGATGAGTAATGACCCAGGCTACAGGAGGACATGACTCACCCTGAGTCCCCAGAAGCATCTGTTTGGCTCGACAGGCTCTGAAGTTACAGCTTAAAGTCAAGCCTTCAAAAGCCTTTTTAAGAAACAGCTAAATGACACCACCAGGCATTTTAAATCAACGCGCATGTTCATTTGAACTTCAAGCGGGCCAACTTTGCGTGAGAAAAGCTAACACCTTTTTCTCAATGGTTCCAACTGTACCTCAGTAAGACATTCTTCTGCCCTCTGAGCAGCTTCATACCCGTGTTTGATATGTCAGCTTTTCAGGCACTGATGAATCCACAGCTGCCGCACAGTGGTTACCGCTGAGTTCATTGTGGTCCGTGAGGGGCAGGATCCTTGAGAAGGCCCTGGGCAGGAAGCTTTTACAGCCTCAGATTCATCTGCGTATGTAAATGGAGTCTGTTCCCCGTTTCTGTCAAACCACCAATCTATTGATCACTTTCACTGGCATCACTTCCATGCTAAGAGTCTCAGGCTGATAGTAAATGTATAATTAAATGACAGCCCAACTGTTTGGTCTCAGATAATGGTAAGAGCAGACATTTACAGAGGGTTCTTATGGCCTCCTCACCATGCTAAGCTATTTGCAAGTATGATCCAATTTGGTGCAACAGACATTGCAATTTTACCTAACCCTCCAGAAGGTTTGGGGAGCTTGTCTAAGGTCACATGGCTCATGAGTGTGGAATTGGACAAAACGCAGGGCTGTTTGATTTCAGAGCCTCCGCTCAACCCCACCAGGCCACGCCAGCCTCCAAAATCTAATCCAGAAGGAGACTGCGTTCTCTGCTTTCAGCCCTGATAGAACCAAATAATGACTTTGACTCTGAGGAGATGTTAGGTTTTCCTCCTGGAAATGTGTTTCCTTCTGTTCCTCCTTTCGCTCTTAGCGTATCTTTGTCTCCTTTCATCTTTACAACATCTCTGGCCCTTTTAAATGCCAAGAGACTCAAGCTCCTCCCTCACAGAACGCCTCTGCAATAACGCAACATATTTATAAGGACCTATAAGGCACGTGAAAAACTAAAGCGACTCTTCTACAGAAAGAATCTGTTATTGGGATCCTTCTCAATTCTTAAATTCTTTTTAAAAACAGGAAGCCCTAAGAAATAAATAATGAAAACTTAAAAGCAATTAAATTGAACAAAACATTTTGTCACAAAAATGGGTAAATTTGTACTCATATTTGCTTCTTAAGAGTCCATGCTTGAAGTAATCTAAAGTTCCGCAAAACTTAATATGGACCGGGTAATGTTTCACTGGACATTGTACTTAGATTAATTGTTGACGTACTGTCACTTTCATCCATTTTTCACTCTCATAATATTATCCTTGAGCAGTTGTTCATTTTCATGCCACTAAAATGTAGGAATACTCTAAATCAGTATAGAATGTCACGTATAATGTTTTAAAACTTTCAGAGCATAAGTCCAGTGAAGCACTTATAATGATTTCATCATGCAGCAACTTAATATTTTTTTAAATTATTGCAGGAATACATCTAAATGATAGGGTTGCATTTGGGATCTATTGTGAAAACAGGGCATGGAGACTACAGGATATAAGTGCAAAATAAAGTTTTTAAGAAAAACTTACAGGCAAAGAAGCAGCAGGGGTTTTGAGCTCCAGCCTCTTGCCATCCTGCAAGGAGACAGCCTGGGTCATGCAGAGCCATACCCAGCATGGAACGTGCACCAAAGGAAGGGTCCTGTGTCTGTGCCCCTTTACAGAGTTAGGAAGGCACTGAAAGGGACCAGGAGAGACCTAGACACCTATAAAGCCATGGAAACTGGAGGTAGACGAGACAGCCTTGTTAGAAAGGGGTCTCTCCTGAGGTCAGTCTCTGGGATGGCCTCCTCCTCCATGGAGCTCTCTGGGATCCGAGGGGCCAGCTTCTTTCTAAGCTATTACAAGAGGGACAGGAAAGAGCCTCCAGAAGTCTCCAGATTCATATCTTTTCAGGACCTGAGTCAATATTTTTAGCATGTCCTTGTTTCAAATAGGAACCACCACTTCAAATATGTTAAAAAGACACAGTGGCCAACTTGAAGAGGCTCCCAGTGGTCAGATCTGGGGCAACTGGAGTAACAACAACAAAAAAGGATAGTGACAGATTGTAACCCATGGACTAAAATAAGAGTCCAGGAGTTCACAGTTACATAAAGAAATAGAGTGAAGAGTGAAGAGAAGGCTCTTCATTACAGCAGATTTCTAGGTAATAAGTGTTGGATGAAGGAATAGCAAAAAAAGAATGTCTTACTATACTATAGTAATGATTGTTTTACTATATCAAAACAATTCTTTAATAGATACTGTAGTAATAATTGTTTTAATCAAAAATCATTGACAAATGCTAAAATCATAAGTGAAAATCTGATGAGAGAGAGGATAATTACAGCCAGCCCACCACGTCCTTGGGTTCTATATCTGTGGATTCAGCCAACAGCAGATGGGAAATATTTAAAAAAAAAAATTTCAGAAAGTTCCAAAAAGCAAAATATGAATTTTCCCTGTACTGGCAACTATTTACATCAAGCTTACATTATATTTACAACTGTTTACATGGCATTTACATTGTTTTAGTTATTATAAGTAATCTAGAAGTGATTTAAAGTATATGGAAGAAAAAAAGTATACGGAAAAATGTGTGTAGATTACATGCAAATTACATGTAAATACTGCACCATTAAAATTTTTTCTGAAATGAATAAAAATAAAGTATACGGAAGGATGTATGTAGATTATATGCAAATTTCATGCAAATACCACACCACTTTATAAAAGTGACTTGAGCATCCTTGAATCTGGGTATCCACGGGAATCCTAGAACAAATACCCTGCAGATATGCAGAGTCCCAAAGTATCTCTCCATAAGATCCATATTAATTACAATGGAGAAAGGAGTATGTTTTTGGAGAAGCCTGACAGATTTCAACAAGTGACTAAGTCAACATCACCAGTAAAAGGGTCAATTAACACCATGTGCCTTGCCACATGATGTACGGAAAAGGACATTATATTTCAGTGGTATTCTTGCCAAAAATGCATAACCTAAATTAAGTCATGAGCAAACATCCAAAAATGCAAATTGAGTGATGTTCTACAAAATAACAGGTCAATACTTTTCAAAAATGTTCAAGTCAAGGAAAGATAACAAAAGCCAAAGCACTGGAGGAAGCATGGCCAGAGCAACACCACTAGCCTTTCTTTCCACCCCTTGTTTATCCCTCTGTGGTTCCACGATGTGGGCAGGCCCCACAGGGGGTGCAGGAGGGAGCAGTGGGGGCATGATGGTGCAGCACTGCCTGTATTTAGGTATAAATCTGCCTAATTTTGGACAAACATATTAGCAAGAACTAAAGTTATATTCTCCAACAGCTTTATCAGCTATTAAGCTGACATTTTGCTGTCAGTAGTCTGATTCCTAGACTGTTTCTCAATAAGTCTGAACCCGGACAGAAAGGAGATAGTGTTATTTATTAGGAGAGTGACCATATACTTTACTGTCCAAACTGAGACACTTCTGAGAAGGCACTATTAATAGTTACTCCAGGACCACAGACAAAATCTGGGACTTGTCCCAGGTAAACCAAGATGTGTAATCAACCTGCTTATTAGGCCCAACTTACAAATGAGCTGAGATATTGAGAAACAGACACAGAGTGGAATTTGCAGAGAAAGGTAACACTGAAACTGATGGGTTGTCTTAGGCTTTAGAAAGCATGGACCATATAGAATTTCTTGTACCTTTTTACTGTGAAATGAAACACAGATACAGAAAACCACACGTAACCAATATATAGCTTAATGAATGTTATAACTATCATATAGGTCAAGAAACGCCCTTTGAAACTAACATACGGCACAACTGAACCTTTCCACAGAAAAGAAACTCAGGGACTTGGAGAACAGACTTGGGGTTGCCAAGGGGGAGGGGGAGGGAGTGGGACGGACTGGGAGTCTGGGGTTAATAGATGCAAACTGTTGCATTTGGAGTAGATAAGCAATGAGATCCTGCTGTAGAACACAGGGAACTAGATCTAGTCAATTATGATGGAGCATGATGGAGGATAATGTGAGAAAAAAATGTATAAATATATATATGTGTGCGTGACTGGGTCATTTTGCTGTACAGTAGAAATTGACAGAACACTGTAAACCAACTATAATGGAAAAAGCAAAAATCATTAAAATATATGTATATGAAAAAAAAGAAACTGCCCTTTGCCAACCTTCACTGCAGAAGCCCACCCATATGTCCCACCCCAACTGCAGCCTCCTCCCTAACTCCAAAAGTTCATCTAGCTTACCTTTAACAGCTCTTACGACCTTACATTTTTGGTTTTTTATTGACCATGTGTGTATTTTTAGACTGAATAGTTTAGTTTTGACCATTTTTAAAATGTTACGATGGCTCTCAAACCTCTTTTAATCTACAGATTTTCCCTTCCTAGTTTTTCCTCTTCCTTATATGCTGGTGGAGCAGTCATCCAGTCTGAGCCTGGTTTCCCACGGGCTGGATGTTGCTGGCTGCCCACTCACAGTGCAGTTCAGCACGGTTTCCTCTGCATGTCCTGTACAGTGACCGCTGGAGCTGGAGGCTGGATCAGACTCAGGTTCAGTCCCTTTGTAAGTCTCTGGGGGACCCTGTTGTCTCTGTCTTTTTGATGTTCACAGCTCATTGCCAGATCCATTAGTTCACTGGGAGTAGTGAAACTGTGATATACTACCTCTACATTTTGTCTTCACTGATTAGCTAGAATATTTTTATAAATAATGCTTAGCTCATCCACTATTTAGTTACCACTGTACCCACTGATATATAGTTTGTATAGGAAATGCTTGATTCTTTCCCTTTTAAAAAAATTGGAAAAAAAAAGTATTGAGTTCTAAGATACTGTCGAAAATCATGAATTTGTTTCCTGTCATCCTCTTGGTATGAGCAATCATTTTACGTCATTATGAACTCATTAATTTAAAATACATAGCTTTCGATTCACCGAGTGTCCCTATAAAGCCCAAACTGCCCCATCTTTGGCCAGTGGAGTCCTCTGGAAGTTGACTCCTCTTCGAGTCCTTCCTTTTGACACTACCATACTAGTCTTCCTATTTGGCACAACAGGATTTTCTAGATTCACCTTGTACATGAGGAATTGAACCCAATGACTTCTAAACATCCTTCTAGCTTTACAGTTTGGAGAGTATAACATCTTGAATTAATTGCAAACATGTTTTTACAACGCATCTTACAATCATTTTCTCGTGTAATTTTTACCAACTTTCCTGGTATCAGAATTATTTTGGCAGATACACCTCTCTCTTGCCTACCAGATGATGAACCTCTGGAAAGCAAGGCTATACCCTGTCTGTTTTTTATCTCCCTCAGCCTCTGGTAGATAAATGCTCACTCATTTAAAGTGAATTATAAGACTCGAGTGTTTACAATCTTAAAAGACTAAACTATGAACTCTTTCTATTTCAGAAACATAATTTGGGGTATAATCACTTTTCAGCTAAGACAGCAAATAATCTACTTGCCAATATGAAGGAAAGAAGACATATCAGTACCCCATTTCAAATTAAACTTTTTTTTTTTTTGTCTTTCTGCCTTTTTCTAGGGCCGCTCCCGCAGCATATGTAGGTTCCCAGGCTAGGGGTCTAATCGGAGCTGTAGCCGCCAGCCTATGCCACAGCCACAGCAACTTGGGATCCGAGCCGCGTCTGCAACCTACACCACAGCTCACGGCAATGCCGGATCCTTAACCCACTGAGCAAGGCCAGGGATCGAACCCGCAACCTCATGGTTCCTAGTCAGATTCGTTAACCACTGAGCCATGACGGGAACTCCAACATTTTTTTAAAGTTAAAAAAAAAAAAAATTAACGTTTCCCTTGCAAGTTCTCAGATCAATCCTGTATGCTTAGGGATTTCCAGAAAAATTTAACCATACTCCCTAACTTTTATTTCTGTAATGAAGGAAGAGTGGTGAGAAGATTGAAGACGTTTCTGACCAGAACACTGCAAATTCAGGGCCTATTGATTCCATAAATCTACTCCCATGAGGATGGACGGGAAGGCCAAGAACCATATGTTCCTTTTACATTTTTATTTTCTGTTGTGCAGTTACAGAGGGAACCGTATGTGTTTGGGGACTTTGCTGCTTAAGAGCCAGAGGATGGAGAATGAGTGGGGAAGGTGCAGAGAAGCATGTGAGGGGACTTGGTCCTGCTCTCGGTGTTCGCATTTACGAAACCAAAAGAGCAAAATTTCTTTCCTTCTGTTACAAGAAAAAAAAAAACCCACGAATAGTAATGTGTTAAAATTAGTAACCATCACTGTGTTCAGGACGGACTATAGCCACATGTGCTGTTTAAATTAAGCAATAGGCAATGTAAGTATTTGGCACTTTTAATGAAATGGTTTATTATGGATACCCTATTGCTCTGCGGAAAACTGTGCAGTTATTGGCCTTCTCTTCAGAGAATAAGACTTCTAACTCCCTAATATATGCTTTAGGAAGCATGATAGTCACTCAGGGCGTTCAACATATAATTGCCATTTTAAAAATAGCTTTTAGAAGGCTCTGCTTCCAGAAATATGGAGTACATACTTTTCTCCATTCCTCTAATAAGCACAATGAGAAACCTAGATATTAAAGTCAACACAGGACTCTGAATGGCAAAGAGAAGAAATAGGCTTCCTCAGGTATGTTCTCTGACACCCCAGTTCAAGACTCACCTTGCAGTGCTAGCTCTACATATATTTGTTTAATGTTGTTTTGCTTTGCCTAAATAATGCATTTGGGATATTGTTCATCGGCAGAAGCTCAGCGGTGTGTGTTTCACCATGGACCAATCCCACCACGTTTTGTCCTACTCCTATTAATCTTGAGCTAAGGAGAAACAAACTTCAAAGTATCTAAGTGGTGTTTTCTCTTATTCTTTCCCTTCATAAGTTTAGTCCAGGATCTTTGTAGCAGCCCATTGGATGAACCAGCCATTTAATGGCAACCACTTGACTGGAAAAGCCCTAATATTTTGCTGCTCGTGTAACTGAAGTTTGTACAGTATTTCTGGCCAATATCCTAGACCAGGATTGCCCTCTGAAAACAAAATAATTGAATGAATGAAACAATGAATGAACAAATAAATTTACAGATGCATTAAAAATAACTTACAATTTACAAGGAGATCCTGCTGAATAGCATTGAGAACTTTGTCTAGATACTCATGTTGCAACAGAACAAAGGGTGGGGGAAAAAATGTAATTGTAATGTATACATGTAAGGATAACCTGACCCCCTTGCTGTACAGTGGGAAAATAAAAAAAATTATTAAAAAAAAACCTTACAATTTACCATTTGCCTTAACAAATATCTCTGCAGACACTGCCACCTACAAGTGGCAATATCCATGTTAAAATAAAGGATATTAACAAAGTTCATTACATGGGTAGCACATAAATGCTACCAAAGTCGTGATCAAAGGTCATTTACTTTTTGATAATTTCATTATCAATATGACCAAATAATTATCAATCTGTTTTGAAAGATATTCTCAGAGTTCATTTCTGTGGATAGCAATTGTTCCCTGAGCAATATGCATGTGTGTGTTGTGTGTGTCCTTTATGATGAACTGTTTCGAAGGCAACAATTTGTTGGTGATAAAAAATTGACAATGAGAGGTTAGTAGTGGGTGAATCATTATAAATGCTGTGCTGAAAAAAAACCGAATATATTTGAGAGGTATTGTTGTTAATAGGTATTATTTTGGAGCAGGTACTACTGATGTAGGTCTAGCCATTAATGTAGAAACATCGGTGACCTAATTGGAAAACCTAAAAAGAAGGGTTACTAGCTTCCTTTGATGACATTTATAGATAATCCCATAAACCTGTTTCGGTTTTGGTTTTTTGGCCACACCTGCAGCGTGTGGAAGTTCCCAGATCAGGGAATGAACCCATGCCATTGCAGCAACTTGAGCCACTGCAGTGCCAACACCGGATCCTTAACCCACTGCACCACAAGAGAACTCCCCATCACCCTGTTTGAAGTGACATTGTGTTTGCCATAAACGGAGGCTTAGATTAGTATGTAAAAGATAAGAGTTGGCAAGAATGTCTAGGAGGATGGGTGGGCAGTACCACTAATAGAATAGAACTAACATGAATTTTGTGAACCAAGTAGAAATGGAGGGAGTAATGTTTTTCCAAAGTTGTCCTAAACTATCACTCTGCGCTGGAATCTGGAATAAAGTTGGCCCATGTGGGCCACCCAAAGCCACATACATAATAAAATGAGAGAGGGCTCTGGATCCTGGACTCAAATCCGACGTAGCAGCTATGTTACCTTGGTCCAGTCACAGGCGTTCCCAGAGCCTCCTTCTCCTCCCCTAGGCAATGGCACAGTAACATAGACTTGGCAAAACTGTGGAGGATAGTAACTGAGATAACAAATATTGAGCACCTAGCACAGCAGCTCACTTATATTAGGCACTCAATGCAAACTGGCTCTCTTCCCTTCTCTCCTCCCTTCAGGATCAGCTACAGTTACCAGACTAATAAAATTAGGCCCCCCTGGGGGCATCTCACTAGTAAGGGACTCCACCGACATGAACTCAGAGGACAGCCAGCTATGGAAGTTGTACTTGCAAAGAGTCATCAGACGCTTGGCATTCCTAAATAAGATAGAAGAGGTTAACCTTGACCTTCTAGTTACTCTTGTAAGAAATACACCTTTAAAGTCACCTAGTTGTTAGTTTTCATAAATGATAGAAGTAAAACTTGCCGAAAAATTGTCAAAATATTATAGGTTTTCCACCCGTTTGGATTTTTTTTAATCTTACCTTCTTAAAAAGGCTGTTACGGCCATACAGCAAACCTTAGCGGCAGCACAACAGGGTTTTTGTAGTTTTCGGGGATGATAGGTAATAATGAAGCTCTCAAACTTCACTTCCCTCCCAGGCTGGCCCGGAGGGGGCACAGCAAATGCAGCTCAGCTGCACACATTGGTGGTTCAGTAGGAACAAAGCAGAGAAAACAAAGAAAGGACCAAGCTTTTCACAAACCTAGGTGGCAAGCTGAGCGGTGCTGGAGCTGCGGCGCTTACACAGAGGTCTTGCAGAGAGGTGATTAGGTCTCATCTTAATATCATCCAGAAAAAGAAACTTCTGTTCAGTGCAGTTTCTGAACGGCAAGAGGGAGATCAAAGGTCACAAGTAGCCTGCTGCCGGTTCTATCCTGTGTGCCCCTTTAACGCATCCCTCAGGGAGCCCTCAAAGCTGTAACCAGCTCCATCTGTGTCTGTTCTTGGCTGACTCAACCCCACCCCAGGTCTCACGCTGCTCCGACCTGTGCTGAGAACCGGCTTGCTTCCAAGATGCAGCCGCATCTCCCATCCAGGGCGGTTTCCCAAAAGCCAGTGGTTATGTCTCAAGGCCTGACGGGTGTAAACAGACCTTGAACTGAGATGGTGTCTTTGGGGGGGGGGGCCTCAATTCTTGGTCCAAATCTGCCCTGCGCTGATAAACTCTTGGTAGACACAGCACAGAGGACTCTCCTGCCACGCCATCAGCTGATGGCACCTTGCCTTTTTTACTGGTCAGTGTCTCTCTTCTTTGTTAACAGACATGGGTCTGAGATGAACCCGACTCCCCCACCTCAATTCTTTGGGCCTCTAAAAAACCCAGAGAGGCATTGAAGGCACCTGAGGATTAAAAGACAGTAAAGCTACAGAGGGATAACTGTGGTTCCAGACAAGCTGACTCCCAGGTGAGACTGCAGATGGGCCAGCAGGGACCTGGAAGATGTTACAGACAATCAGGATAGCACGTCCCAGTAAGAGCCACGGTTAGGACCAAATCTGGAGAGGGAGATACTGAACTTTGTGGGAACGTTTGCCATGTGTGGCCTGTGCCTAAGAGAACGGATGAGAAGCCACAACAATGGAGATGCCCACAAAAGAACAAGACAGCCCAGGCACCCTCCCCAGATGCCAGGATGGTGGATAAGCCCCTTGGAACTCACAGCTATGGGAGAAAGGAGAACTCTGTTTCACGGTGATTGAGTTACCTTGAATTGGCAAGATTACCTTCCCCTGTTCATTTTGTCCTAAAGACGGCAATTTTTTTTAAGCAGTTGAATTTTGTAATTATGTAAATACCATGCCTGCCATAAACAAAGTACTCATTAAGTATTTTTCAGATGTCTGCTTCTCCCTGCTTCTCACCTCTCTTTCAGCTGCAGGCCGGGGATTCTAATTTCATAGTCAGTCTCAAGAGGGACATTTAACCTTGGAAAACTTCAGAATTTTGCTTTTTAACTGTGAACTTTCCCCATTTCTTTTTTCACTGTCCTCATAGAGTAAGTTGTGGCCAAATTTTTAGAAAAATCGCATCACACATGGTTGTTTAGGAAATTGGAGTAAAAGGGATTAGTAACCAAGCTGTGTCCCTGATTGGAGAAGACCTGTTGCCAGCCCCATGTGTGCAAAGTGACAGCGAGGGAGGGGCCAGCACTGGGGCTGGGGGCCAGGGATGGGGGGTGTGGAGGGGGGCTTCCTCACAACAGTCCTGGGCCCTGAGGCAAGTTCTTCCTCACTGAGTGATTTCCCAGGGTGAGAGTGATCAGGAAAAGTACGGCGTCTACAGCATATACTGTTTAACTGGAGGAACACAATTTGCAATGCTTCCTTTTACAGGTTTACATTTAATCGTAATTACTGCAAAATGTAGGTTCTTTCAGAAAGGGAGTAGTTTAACTGCTTTCTATACCCGGGCAGTGGCTTTGACGCAATTCAGGGCCTTTCAGACCATCTTCTTTCACATGATCTAGCACTGGCCTAGTGCTCTGCGGGATTGTTTTACAGTAATTGTGAACTCATTGAGCATCTACTTATGCCAGGGAACTCGTCTAATAACTCTGCATAAATTAGCTCCTTCAATTCTTTTTTTTTTTTCTTTTTTGCTTTTTAGGGCTGCACCTAGACAGCATATGGAGGTTCCCAGGCTAGGGGTCTAATCAGAGCTACAGCCGCGGGCCTACGCCACAGCTACAACACCACCAGATCTGAGCCGTGTCTGCAAACTACACCACAGCTCACGGCAATGCCGGATCCTTAACCCACTGAGTGAGGCCAGGGAAAGAATCCGCAACCCTCATGGTTCCTAGTCAGATTCACTTCCACTGCACCACGACGGGAACTCTTCATTTAATTCTTATAAGCCTATAAGACAACTACTATCATTAGTCCTATTTTACAGATGCAACAACTGAGGCATATACAGGTTAAATAAGGTCATACAGTTAGTAAATGAGTTTAGAGCATCTGTAAACTACACTAGTTTCATATTTAGGCTTAGCCTTTAATAAGCTTTACAATTCTTTGAAATTAGGGATTGTCTTCCGTTCTCTACTACCCAGCATAATGGGCAGAGGGTAGCAAAAAATAAAAGATGATTGCCTTAACTGATGTACGAAAAATGTTCATTAAAACTGCCCAACATTTTCTTAACTAAAAAAAAAAACAACAAAAAAAAACAAAATCAAAATGCATAACATCCTGCCTTTTTAGATTTCAATATAATTAATAATATATACATACACAGAAATAATAATTTGTATTCTGCCTGATGGTGAAACAAATTCTGATTAAAGTCTAAAATAGTATAAATATGCTAAACAGTAAAATTACTTTTAAAGAGTAAACAAGTAAAATAAAAGGCAGTCATATTCTTAAAAAAAAGATGATTGACTTGACTTGGCTTTTACAGATAATACAGGAATACAGTGGGAGTCCTGCTGTCACCTGTCCTCTTTCTGGATCTAACACAAACCTTCTCATTTTATAACAGGTTCAACAAAAGAATCTCACTGTTGCTCACCTCGTTCTGATTCCTGGGGGATTACGTCTCTAGGAAAATTAGTCTAGATATGTTGTCGGTGGTTAGAACCACAGTTCTGCTTTGACATCTCTGAAACACATTGATACTACATTTGATTTATTGGTAGGTTTTTCTCACTAAGGCCTAAACTATGTTCCCAAAACAGTATCTCATAGGACTAATTCTTGCCATATGTGATTGATATACATTTATTCCCAAAAAGCTGAATATAAACCGACCCACCGCCTCTTGGGAAGTTTGTTTCTTAAAGACGCTCTACACTGAATCTTTTATAAAAGAAAAATACATCTCATCGTTGTAGCGTGTATTAACCTATATAAGTGACACCTGTGTCAGCCTCCTCAGAAAAGATACTGATATTCCCAACCTGATGCCCTAGTGACAGTTGTAGGTGGCTGTTTTCAGCCTTGTAAGGCTGACTGAAGAAAATGCTTCCTCAGACTGATTATCGGAGAAACCTCTT
Organism: Phacochoerus africanus; assembly: GCF_016906955.1. Taxonomy (NCBI): domain Eukaryota; kingdom Metazoa; phylum Chordata; class Mammalia; order Artiodactyla; family Suidae; genus Phacochoerus; species Phacochoerus africanus. The sequence continues at coordinate 20,853,789 of NC_062559.1, read as the reverse complement.
CTTGGGGTCCCTTTCAGAATACTGCCTTCATCGCTCTCAAGTTCTCAAGCCATGAAAATGGGAGGCGGGGCGGTTGCAGGGGGGGGGAAGCAAAGAAGGGGGCATGGAATTGCCTCCTCTTCACTTTGTTGCCCCTTCCCAAGCTGACTCACTGAGAACTTTCCCCTGTCAGCTCAGGAGGTGTCCTGAGTTGTGCTGATAACAGCACTGGCTGCAACCCTGCGCCCTCGAGGGGTCATAGCATGAAGTCGTACTCAGGATCCAGCAGCTTAGCCACAGCCACACGGCTCTCCGAACCGTATTTACCTCTACCCTCTGCCCCAGGCTTTCTTTACACCCAGTTGGATCTAGTGAGCTGCGGGAAACTTGGGGGCCTTTCAAGTAGAAAGGCAACCTCCCTCCCACCCGAGGACATCTATGCCAGCCTGACCAGGCCTAGCCAGGGATCCGGGGCCGCTTGCTCTAACTGGCCTTTCCTTGCTATTAGTGGCGAGGCCTGAGACTGGTAATGAACTTCAGAGAAAGAGCAGTCTTTCAGGCTGTTCAGTCCTAGATGCACAGCTGCCTCTTTTGGCCACCAAAGGAATCCTACACGCTAAGGTTTTACCTCAGGGTTTGGCTCCAATTATAACGAATGTACATTTGCAGACTTCTGTCTTCTGTGCCCATGTTTCCCACAGGTTCTTTGATGAGATGACAGATTACTTCAAGACAAGGGTTGTATATATCAAGGACTTTTTTTTTTTTTTTTTTGGTCTTTTTGCCATTTCTCGGGCCACTCCTGCGGCATATGGAGGTTCCCAGGCTAGGGGTCGAATCGGAGCTGTAGCCACAGGCCTACACCACAGCCACAGCAATGCGGGATCCGAGCCGCATCTTCCCTACACCACAGCTCACGGCAACACCGGATCCTTAACCCACTGAGCAAGGGCAGGGATGGAACCCACAACCTCATGGTTCCTAGTCGGATTCATTAACCACTGAGCCACGATGGAAACTCCAAGGACTTCTAATTAAATACTTCTATCTTGCTTTTCACTCATTATTCTAGGTCCCTAGAATTCTGGAAAATTTATTATTATTTTTGTTATAAATATAATTCATCCTTGGGTTAAAAATTGTACACTCTGGCTTCTAAACATTCTAGTTACAGGTGTCTAATTAGTATAGAATACTGGATAGTTAAAAGCAGTGCATACCTTGGAGTTCCCATTGTGGCTCAGCAGAAACGAAACTGACTTGTATCCACGAGGACACATGTTCGATCCCTGGCCTTGCTCAGTGAGTTAAGGATCTGGCGTTGCGGTGAGCTGTGGTGTAGGTCATGGACATGCCTTATATCCACCGTTGCTGTGCCTGTGGCGTAGGCCGGCAGAGGTTCCCTAGTCTGGGAACCTACCTCCATATGCCATGTGTGCAGCCCTTAAAAAAAAAAAAAAGGCAGCATTTCATACATTATGCTAGAATAATTTTGACCTGCATTTATCTAAGTAGGTTAATATTCTCAGTTATTTTTTAAGAGTGAAAAGTAAAAGGCAGAGATCCCAAGAGCTGAGGCTGATGGGTACTTGCCTGTATTTCTGGGGCTTGATTCCAATGGGGACTGACGTTCATCAGTAGCAGCCTGAGGTGATGGTTTAGTTTTCAGTGAGGAACTAACGATATCGCCAATGGTTCCATTGATCTGCTCATACCATCCTCACACTATTCTTTACTTCTTAATAACAGCTCTTTTTCTCCTTTCTTAGAAAGAATTGATTTTTCAGCTTAGTCCTTATGATTTAGAGAAGAAAGAATATGAAGATTTTTGCCTTTAGAAGATGAAAGATCATGAAGAGAATGTAGATTAAAATGGATCCTTATTTTTAATATGATATCCTTCTGAAAAATCAATATGACTAAAATATAAAAGGGCATACCCCCTAAAGTTACTGCAAATATATCTAAAACATCTAAATCAGAGAGAAAATATTTAAGCTACCTTTGTTAATTTGAAAAAAAAAATCCAATAAAATTCCAAGAGAGAAAAAGAAACATGAAGCCTTTGGAGGACTTTTAGAGGTAAATATATTTGGGGTGGCTTTCCAGTTCACACTGGTTGGCGGGGAGTGGCAGCAGGAGAGTAGTAACAATTAGAGGGACAGCGGTAGCAGCTAACATTGGACTTGACTTCTTGCTATGTGCCAAGACCTGTGCAAGATCTCTACATGCTTTATTTAATTTAACCCTTAAAGAAGTCTCTATAATTGTTGTTATTAGTCCCATTTTGCAAATAAGAAAAACACATTTCCCCAAATGTAAGTCGTTTGCCTAAGGTCACATAATTAATAAGCGGCAAGGCAGGCTTTGAAGCCAGTCATTGATCTAAATACCTGGACTCAGAATTTCAGACTGAAGCCATCCTTACCCAGTGTCTAATCCAATCCCTCATTTGCTAGATTAAGGGGCTGAAGCTGAGGCTGCAAATGATGCATCCAGGGTTGTATGGCCACAGTTAGTGGAAGAAAAAGCAGGACAAGAAGTCAGGTTCCCTTCCCTTCCAGATTAGTATCCTTTACACAAGACGAAGCCAATATAACAGCCCAGCTCTAACCTTTTAGACAGATCTCATATTCCAGTTCCTAGAGTAAAAACAAAAAGATACCACTGTGTATAAGGCCATCAAGCCTTATTCATTAAGAAAGGGCATGGAACTATTCACAATAACCAGGACATGGAAACGACCTAAATGTCCACTGACAGATGATTGGATTAAGAAGATGTGGTGTGTATACGCAATGCAATTCTACTCAGCTATGAAAAAGAACAAAATAATGCCATTTGCAGCAACATGGATGGAACTAGAGACTCTCGTACTAAGTGAAGTCAGAAAGAGAAAGACAAATATCATATGATTTCACTTATATTTGGAATCTAATATATGGCACGAACGAACCTTTCCAAAGAAAATTATGGACATGGAGAACAGGCATGTTGTGGTTGCCAAGAGGGAGGGAGAGGGGGTAGGAGGGACTGGGAATTTGAGGTTAATAGATGCAAACTATTGTCTTTGGAATGGGTAAGTAATGGGATCCTACTGTATAGCACTGGGAACTATGTCTAGTCACTTGTGATGGAGCATGAAAATATGAGAAAAAAGAATGTATACATGTATGTGTGACTGGGTCAACTTGCTGTGCAGTAGAAAATTGACAGAACCCTGCAAATCAGCTATAACGGAAAAAATAAAAATTACTATAAAAAAGGGGCATGGAGGGAGTTCCCTTTGTGACTCAGCAGTAAGGAACCCAACTAGGATCTTGAGGATACAGGTTCGATCCCTGGCCTCACTCAATGGATTGAGGTTATGACATTGCTGTGAGCTGTGGTGTAGGTCAGCAGCTGCAGCTCCATTTTGAACCCTAGCCCAGACACTTCCATATGCCTTACCTGGAGCCCTGAAAAGCAAACAAACAAACAAACAAAAAAAGAAGGGGCATGAAGGAGTTCCCTTGTGGCACAGTAGGTTAAGGATTCAGCATTGCCCCTGGCACAGCTCAGGTCACTGCTGTGGCTTAGATTCAATCCCTGGCCAGGGAACTTCCATATGGCACAGGCACAGCCAAAAAAACAAAAGAAGGGGCACTGAATAGACTCAACGACCAGGGAGTACCAGGTTCTTCCCTCCACCTGCCCTCTTAGGTGATATCTGTGGGCAGTGAAGGCAGAACCATCCAGGCAGGGAAGACACTGGGAGAATGCAGGAGACTCAAAGAAACACAGGTGAGACCCAAGGAACTGCCATCAATTCCTGAGAAGCCGAGAGGTCAAGCCATCCAGAGCATTCAAATGCTGCAGAGTGCATAGGAAATACCAGAACTTGAACCCTGAAAGCAAAGAACTGGAAGTAGAACAGAACTTTGTGGGAAGGAGGAAAACTGAAGAGTAGCCAGCCTGACTGGAGGATGAATGCCTCATCTCCCAACTGCAGGAAGAGGAACGACTGTAAATATGCACTATTTTCCTATCATTTTATGACAAGACTTTTCAAACATACAGAAAAGGGGAACTAATCATACAACATAGGTCTGTATGCTCTCACCGAAATTTGACAATTAACGCTTTCCGTCATTTGCATTATAACATATTGATCCATCTCTCCGTCCCTCTCCCCATCCATCATCTGTCCTATTTCTGATGCATTTCAACCTAAGTTGCAGACATCAGTGTACTTTGCTCCTAAACACATCAGCATGTGTACCATCAACTGGAGTTCAATACATGTTTATAGTTCTTCTCTCTTTGATATAAAGTTTACATTCAGTGAAATGCACACATTTGAATCCATTTATTGTATGGTGACAAATGCACACACCTGCCTAACCCAAACCCCTGTGAAGGTACAGAATGCTGCCATCACCCCAGAACCTTCCCTCAGGTGTCCCTCCAGTCAAAACCCATCCCCCGCCCCAGAGGCCACCACTGCTCTGATTGCTTTCCCCCATTGATCAGTTTTGCCTGTTCTAACATTTCTTAGAATGGGATCATACGTTATGTGTGCTTTCATGGAAGGCTTCTTCATTTACTCAGCATAGTGGTTTTGAGATTCATGCATGTGTTTGTGAGCACCCGAAGTTCATTCCTTTGCCTTCTGGGTAATAGTCCATTGCATGTTCCACAGTCTGTCCATTCTCCTCTTAAAGAACACCTCGGATGTGGCCAGTATTAATTATTCTGCATAAAGCTGTTATGAACATACTTGTACAAGTTATATGTCTTTGGAAAGACATATTGATGCATTTCCCTAGGTAAATACCTAGGAATGAAATTTCTGGGTCATTGGGTGGATGTGTATTTCATTTTAGAAGAAACTGCCAGACTTTTTTCCAAAGCAATTGAACCACATGACACTCCCAGCAACCATGAACATAAGGGAATTCTGGTGGCTCCATATGCTCGCTGACCTTTGGCGTGGCCAGTTTTTATAGTTTTAGCCATTCTGGTGACTAAAACTGACTCGCATCATTTTCCATCAAATGTCCTCTCCTATAATTTAGAGGGGGAGACAGGCATTCTTCAGGTCTTTAACCCTCACGATAGCATTATTCACTGGACCTTTATTATGTGCTGGTTGCTGTGCTTAGCACTTGGCCCTACTGTATCGGAGCTCCTTTATTATCATCATTTTACAGGGAAGCTCCTGAGACTCGGGCAATAGCTCCGTCAAGGCCACACATCAAGTCATCCATAGCCCCTGTATTGGCCTGACTCCAGTTCACATGGTTCTAACCTGTCAGCTTCACCACCTCCCAAAGCTGGTGCTGGGACAGAAAGAGACGTCACATTTGGAGCTACTGCCTCTCCTTCCTTCTGCATAACTAAGTCTCCTCCCATGGGGCCCACAGGTCCTCTTCGGCTATTAGTACGTCAAATAACTGGAGCAAATTCAAAACTTAAGAGGACGCCGTAGAGCTGTGGGGACCCCACCTGAGTGCCCATGACAAACGCGTCCAGTTCTGGGGGCCTCAGCACCATTCATTCTTCCAATCAGCCAGGAGACTCTTACGGGACACCCCAGGGTGCCTCACACTGTGCTAGACCCAAGATTCCAGAAAAACGAGCACATTTCTCAGAACCTAAGATTCTACCTTTTATGTACTATTAAGAAATAAAAAACACTGCTTTCTTAAAATTTGGAATTTTTATCTTATACTTATTAAAATAATTATTTTTATACTTAGAGATAGGTGTTAAGTAAGCTGTGGTCACCAGATCTTGTTATTTTATGGCACCTTTGCATTGAAAGTATAATTTTGAGATAGGTCAAAGAACACCTGGGTTGGGAGTTCCCATTGTGGCGCAGAAATAAATCTGACTAGGAACCATGAGGTTGCAGGTTCAATCCCTGGCTTAGCTCAGTGGGTTAAGGGTCCGGCGTTGCCGTGAGTTGTGGTGTAGGTTGCAGATCCTGCGTTGCTGTGGCTGCGGTGCAGGCTAGTAGCTGTAGCTCTGAACTGACCCCTAGCCTGAGAACCTCTATATGCTGTGGGTACAGCCTTAAAAAAAGCAAAACAAACAAACAAAAAAACAAAAAAACCCAAAAGCAACAACAAAAAAACAACACCTGGGTTGTACTAGCATTGTGGCTTTGGGTTTGTTTGTTTTTGTTTTGTCTTTTTAGGGCCAAACCCGTGGCATGCAGAGGTTCCCAGACTAGGGGTCGAATCAGAGCTGCAGCTGGCAGCCTACACCATGGCCACAGCAACGCTGGATCTTTAACCCACTAAATGAAGCCAGGGATAGAAACTGCATCCCCATGGATTCGTTTCCACTGAGCCACGACAGGAACTCCCAGCATTGCCACTTTGACAAAGCTTACAGTTTAATTTTTTTCCCCTCAACAAATTCACAGGTTGCTGGAAGTTAAAGAGTTTCTACTGAAAGGCGGCAGGAAGTTTCTGATAAATTCACGTTTGATGCCTAAATGATAGGCCTGCACCAAGCATGAGGGACCCCACCAGCCTCTCTTATTGCTCAAAATTCCATCACTTGTCTAAGGGATGTGATTCTTCTGTCTTCAGGGGTCTTGCTTGGCCTGAAATACAGAAGAAATACCACAGTCTCATCTGCCTGAGGGAATTTCCTCTCTTGGGGACACTGAGCATTTGATTTTGCTTTGCAAGAAGATACAGGCATGCACTGCCTCCTCCAACGATGAGGCCTGATTTGCTGATATCAAATGTATGTCCTGTGCTCTGTTTTTCTGCCTTTCTTTTGCACATGATAACTTTTCAATGCTGAATCCTGGAGTAACATTGTTGAAGACCACTTTTTTTTCTGCATCAGTAAATGCATTGTCTTGGCACCCCACCCCCCCAAAAAAAAATTTCATGGGGAATTGAGAGTGTATTGTTCAGTTAAGGCCCATTCCTGAGCCCTGAGGAAGTTGGTCACCTGAGCAACCTGATCTTTCTTCCCGACAAGACAAATTTTAGGAGCATCCTACCTTTTCTTTCAAACTCCGTTTTCTTGTTACAGACTGGATTCTCTTGTGTACAGCTTCGGAAAGCATGAGCTTTCCAAAATACCGCTTCTGCTGACAAGCGTGGAATTACATTTTTTCTTTACCTATTGAAATAATTATTTCCTGTGAGCATCCACCCCATACTGTGTTGACCATGAACTTCCACGTGGAAGTTATTGCTTTCTGTACCGTAAGCAGGGACTCCTTTGGTGCCTGCGAGGGAGAGGACAGCCCTCCCTCCCATCTGCCCCCTTGGAGTCGCCAAAACTTTATTCCCAAGGGCATCTGGCAAGGTCCACATCTGAATGGCACATCAGGCAGCAGGCAGCAGTGCCTCCACATCCCATTCCTCTCCCCTCAGCTGTACCTCATCGGGCCTCTACAGAACTTATCCACGCCGGTGAACTCTGCTCCCACGTGGCTTGGAAACCCACCTTTACAAGCGTGGAAGTTGTGAGCAGAAGCTGCACAGGCTCCCATATCCTCTTTTCTTCAGGGGTACGCAATTTGGCCGAGTAAGCCTCTGGACGGAAGCACAAACTGCCATCCCATGTTTGGGGAAGGTATACTTGTTCAGATCCTGGACTACCAAGGGCTCTAAGCAAGGAAATCAAACTTTTCCCTCCTCTTCCTTCTAAATTTCATGTGGTATCTCCTGACAACTTTAACCCTGTCCTTCCCTCACCATGGCTTGATGCAGACCTGCAGGCTCTGCGATGCTACAAAGGATAAAGTTTTTGAAGACGGTTTAACTATCTTTTGTTTACAGTGAATGCAGCATCGACTGCCAACAATGTACCTCACCTGATTGATGAGGGGACTATATGAAAAGCAGTGAGTGTGTGCCCAGCAAAGCCAATGACACTGCAGCGCTACTGCCACCCATGTCAGGGTGTACAACGTGAAATAAACAAAAACAGAACAACTCATCTAGACGTGAATGAACTATGGAAGGAAGAGCCCTGATTTGGGGAAATGCTGGGGCTCATCTCCTCTGAGCCTGCATACTCTCTGCAAAGAGCAGATTTAGCTGTCATTTTGGGGAACATTTTTACACATAAGTGAAAATGATCTTTAAAAGTTTCTCTTTCCTCTTATATAACTAAAATGGAAATAAATTTAATCTAGGTTGAAGTCTAAAAGCTAACACCAGTGTACATTGGTGGAAACAACAGCAGGTCTGAACTAATAGAGTTATGCTTATTCTTCTATTGAGAAAGAGAATTCTTTTTAATCTGAGGGACCACCTAAAATATGGTTTCCAGTGGCAGCCTAGAAAATCATTAATGACTTGCGTTTCTGCACTAAAAAGATGTTTGAAATCCAAATCCACCAGTAGATATTTAGATATGCTACCAATTACTCCAAGTTCTCAAGTCATGAAAGAAAAAAACGTACCTAAAACAAATGAAAGATTAGTCTTGAAAACGGGACTATAAACAGTACCCTCACTGATGAATTCAAGGTTTCCTTTTGTTTTTCCTAATTGTCAGCATTAGCCTTCTTTCCATCTTTAACCATAATATATAATATGTACCTCATTATGTTTTAAATGTCTTTCACTTTTGCTAAATTGTTTTCCAAGAAAAATGAGTTCCACAGATTCCACGTTATTGACCACCAAGAAGTCAGCACCAAAAGCTAAAATTAGTGTCAGTGTCCAATCCATGTACCAATCTTTTGTTTATCCTATTAAACTGCACTCTCTTTCCATTTGTACTTCAGTTTAGTTCTTTTAATTCGTTTCTATTAAATTATTCAGTCAAAATGAACTCAGTTTCTTTGATGAAGGTCCCAGAACAGTGACAGCTCAAACAAACCATTTTCTTCAAAAAAAAAAAAACAAACCATTTTTCTTCTTTTAGTTCCTTTATCATCTTTTCAACTTACATGAGAGAGAACCCAAAGGACTAAAAGAAAAAAATGTTAAAGAAAGCATGACCTTTTTTTTTTAAGTTTAACTAGTCTAAATCATTTGCTTCAGCCGGAAAATCCAGTCTTTTCAGCATGGATTTTCTCAACTTACATTTCTCTCATTCTTCATTCGGTTTCTTTGATTTTATGTATATGATATGGTGCTGATGTGAGCAACTACCGGGAATAGTTATATTCAAGCAGATAATCCCCTAGTTACTTAGAGACATTTCCTGGGCAATTAATCAAGAGAAATAGTTTTGGACAATCTATGGGATTTAATGTGCCATCTTACATTTTAAGCAGTCAGCAAATATCTGCCTCGTGAAGGATGAATAGGAACCCTTCTGAGGGCCGTGAGCTTTTAAGTCCTGCCCTCCCTGTCCTTTCTTTCTGAACCTCAGTCTACCTTCATTCAATAACAGAGTTCTATTGATTGATTGACTAGAAAAACAGAACCCTACCATAGCTGAAGTACTTTCAGAAGATTAGCATTAGGCCACTGTGTTTGATGCATGATGCACAATGATAAACAATCATATATCACAGAATAGTGAAAAGTCAGGTAAAACAGTAACACACTGCTCTTAAAGTTTTGTTTTAATCTTAAAAAACTTAGATTTGCATATATCACTCTCAGATCTCTGCTAACATCACCAGCAAAAGCCTACAAAGAACGATTAATTATACCATTTGCGTGAAATCTAATTTCTACAAAGCACTTTACAGTATTTGGAGGAAAGAAATGTGTCAGAGAAAATTATCAAAGCAATCAAATAAATTAAATTGCTAATTGCACATCCCTTTGAGTTAGAAATATTTCACTCTTTTAAAGAATGACATAGTAGTTCCCGTCGGGGCGCAGTGGTTAACGAATCTGACTAAGAACCATGAAGTTGCGGGTTTGGTCCCTGGCCTTGCTCAGTGGGTTAACGATCCAGCGTTGCCGTGAGCTGTGGTGTAGGTTGCAGATGCGGTTCGGATCCCGCGTTGCTGTGGCTCTGGCGTAGGCCGGTGGCTGCAGCTCCGATTAGACCCCTAGCCTGGGAACCTCCATATGCCGCGGGAGCGGCCCAAGAAATAGCAACAACAACAACAACAACAAAAAGAATGACATAGAAGTAAAATTGCAAACGTTAAGGCTTATAATTTGGGGAGAGTTTTTCATTCAGCTCAAAATTGAGAAACTCGTCATTAAGCCCTGCAGTTAAAGGTGTGGCTTTAGTCCACCCCACCCCCACAAGCTTTGAAGCTGCTTAAAAGGGAGTTATGCCAAGCATGTGAGCACCATGTTTAAAAACGAAGCTGCTATCTGACTTAGGACAAGTCAAAGTAGATGGGATTTGTATTTGTTTCCAAAGTTTCTGCAACAAATCATCACAAACTCAGTGGTTTCAAACATTACAAATGTATTATCTTACTGTCGTGAAAGTAAGGCGTCTGCAAAGGCCAAAATCAAGGTGTCCGCAAGGCGGCGTTCCTTCTGGAGACTCTAGAGGACAACTAACAGCCTTGCCTTCTCCAGCTTCTAGAGACTCTCCGCATTCTTTGGTGCATCTCTCCAACCTCTGCCTGTCATCGCACCTTCTCTAGCTCTCCTGTCTCCTATTTCATGTGTGAGGGCCCCTCTGATTACATCAGCCCCACCTGGAGAATCCAAGCGCCCCTCCCCGTGTTAAGATCCTTAACTAGTCACTTCCCTTCCGCAAGGCGCTTTTTGTCATGTAGAGTGATTGTATGCAAAACTTCCGAGGATTGGGCATGGGTATCTTACAGGGGGTTGGGGATGGAGGGCTCTTAATTCGGTCAGCCCTGCCTGGGGAGTACCTACAGGCCAGCAGCTGGGAGGTGAGCCAGAAGAGGCAGCCCTTCCGGGCAGTCTAGTCCTCTAGGACCAAGTCAGAGCAAAGGATGTCTAATGTTTTCCATCGACCAGATGAGGTGGGCAACATGAGTGAGAAAGTGTATTCAGGCAGGGTAAGGGGAGATAGGCCTCGGAAGAAAGAAGCCAAATGTCACCTTGTCCCAGGCACCAGGCACCAGGCACCAGGAAAGAAGCAAGCAATGAGCTAGATCAGTGCTCTGCAGTCTGAGGACTGGTGCTGGTGCACAGACTGTTAACCACTGTATAATGTGAAAAAGGACAGAAAGAGGGAGTTCTTATTATGGAGCAGTGGGTTAAGAATCTGACTAGTGTTCATGAGAATGTGGGTTCGATTCCTGGCCCCGCTCAGTGGGTTAAGGATCTGATGTGGCCATGAGCTATGGTGTAAGTCTCAGACTCAGCTCAGATCCCACGTTGCTGTGGCTATGGTGTAGGCCAGCAGCTGTAGCTACGATTCAACCCCTAGCCAGGGAACTTCTGTATGCTGCAGGTGAGGCCCTTAAAAGCAAAAGAAAAAAGGACAGATATTGAAAGTAAGCTTTTGGAAAATTTTATAGCAGTTTGACAGAGTAATTTTATGTTGTAGGATATGATTATTTAAAATACAGGTTTATATTTTATATGTCTTTTTCATTTTATTTTACTAGCAATTAGCTTTCATTGAATATTTTCAAAAGTATTGGTCCATGACAGATTGGGAATAATTGGAAATTATTGTTCCCATTCTCTTTCTTTTTCTTTCTCTCTCTCTCTCTCTCTCTCTCACACACACACACACACACAATACCTGGTTCTTCACTACAGATGATTTTTCAAGAGGCCCTGAGCTAGACGACAGTATATGACTAGCAAAAAGGAATTCTAGGTGAGAGGTCACCTAGAAATAGCCATGAGGCTAGAATCAGCTGTAAACACCTGCCAGGCACTCCAGTGAGCTCCACACCAACTCATAGTACTATCAGTTCATTAAGAATTATCCCAGCCCTGTTTCCTTTCTCCCAGGACATGCTTCAAACCCAGAGGTCAGACAAACGAGGAAAGGGGCAGGACCAGTGCTGGGAAAAGGAAGTCTGTCACACCCTCATCCTCTTAAATCAGTTTTGGAGTTTTGATTATTGCAAAGGATTAGGCTTTTTAATTACTGAATTGAGGATGTAGTCTGTGGTTTAAAATGAATAAAGGATGTTTTTCACTGTATAACAGTGACCAGAAAATTCATGAAGTCTGCCCAAGTTTTCATCCAAGGCCAGGGCCAGAACAAGCCCCACAGAATCATTTTAAAGGAAGAGTTGACAAGAATAGAAATCACTTTACTTTATGGTTTCATCCCTCAAGTCATGATTGTTCAACCTAATAATTATGTAACTCTTAGAGATAGAGCAAATCTTAATATAGAGCCACTCATGTAATGGTTTAAAGCAGTGTTTCTCAATCTCTGCAATACTGCCTGTTGAACTGTATAATATGCGGGGGGAGGGGGGGGTTAGGGGGGTGGAGGGGAGGGAGAAAGGGGAATTGTCCTGTGCACTATAGGATGTTTAGCAGCATCTACACATTATCTATAACCCCTAGTACTCCCACCCCAAGTTATGACAACCAAAAATGTCTCCAGACACAGCCAAATGTCTGCTGAGAGGCCAGGTTGCCCCCAGGTGAGAACCACCAATGTTAAGAGAAGCGATGTTTCTTTTTCCTTTCCCACCCAGTAATTAATTACCTCCTTACCAAGATCCAAAACATCTAAAACCCATCATTCCACCCTTATTGCCCATTCTAGGCATATTCTTTTAAATTCAACATTCTCTGAGAAAAGACATCTAGCTATTACCAGTTATTAATACACTGTTATATTTGGGTCAGCAGATTCCTTTCTTTCACAGAATGGCCCAGTTTTAATATAGTGGTTGTTGCAAGTCCAGGTGAGAATAAGACACAAAGATCTAGGAAAGCCAGTCGGTTCCTTCCAACTGTTTTTCCTTCCCTTGAATTGCTGTCCCTGGAAACTTTATCGTCCTTTCAGCTAAATGTTTCTGCTTCCAAGAACTTAGTCTGAGCTTCCAGAGCAAATGAAGTCTCTCTGTTTACTCTTCCAAGACATTCTCTGCTTCTGCATCATTTTGCACTTATTACAATAGAGTTAATATGACTCATATCATCAGTCTAAGAGATGTGCTATTACTTTAATTTTCCAAGTAAAATTAAATCTTGTGCTGAACTTCCCACTCACCAGTGTTAGGGGGAGGAATCAGAGTCACATATGTTTTGGCAAAGCTATCAGAGTGCAGAATTCTGGAGGCTTCTGGAATGCCTGGGACTTGGAGTAAGGGCCTTTAGTCTTTAACCCACTGTGGCCCATGGTCACAGCTGAGATACTTTGTGGTTCATTCAAATACAAAGGCTATGGTGCTTCATGCCAAGTTTTAGGGCTCCATAAGGCCTTGGGGTTCTATCTATGTCATGGCACCCCGGGTTCTATCTCTCAGCTGGCACCCTGCACCTGAAACCATACACCTTGAATCGGGACTCAAACCCACGTGCTGGGACTCTAACACAGCCAAGACTCAGATTGTGACTTGAACCCACAGGCCAGGACTCGAATCTGGCCGAAACCCAGATTGGGACTTGAACCCACTATATTTTATTAAAATCACACACCTGATCCCAGAACTTACTGAAATTCAGGTTCTTTATGTCTTAGAATAGAAGGAACTCAGCAAGAGGCAAAATGATGGGTAAGTAGTCTCTCTTCCACCTGTATTATGGCAATATATTTTTACCCATATCCTCCTGCACTCGTCTCATGTCCCTCAAACTCATCCTCCATATTCCCCTTGGGAATGACCTTTCTAATCATGCTATGTTCTAACTCACACGTCTTTTTTTTAGGGCCGCACCCGTAGCATATGGAGGTTCCCAGGCTAGGGGTCAAATAGGAGCTGTAGCTGCGGGCCTGTGACACAGGCACAACAACGCAGGATCTGAGCCACGTCTGTGACCTACACCACAACTCACGACAATGCCAAATTCTTAACCCAATGAGTGAGGCCAGGGATCAAGCCTGCGTCCTCATGGATACCAGTCAGGTTTGTTAACCACTGAGCCACAATGGGGACTCCCTAACTCATATGTCTTTAAAGACTTATTGTCGTCTAGAGGAAAACATCTAAGCTCTCTTAACAAGGCATAAGCCCCAATTCCATCCACACTGAACTATTTCTATCCCTCAGAGGCACCTGTGTGGACTCCCCAGCCTACAGAATCAACTGTGTCACACCCCTCAAACACGCATCCTTTGGCTATACATTGGGCCTAGGAGCATTCCACTGATGGCACCATAGGATGGACCAGAAGATGCTCTAGAAGGTGAGGCTGTTTGGATTGAGAATTCTGAATCCCAGGTACCCAGAATGCAGTCTAAAGGTGAGTGCTCAGGGTCCAGGTGAGCATATTTCCTTGGATCCACAGACTCTTCAAGAGCGACCAAAAGAGGACCAGAGCAGGGCCCTGTAAAGGGTGGAGCCAAGAGCAAGGGACTCTCTTACCTGGGTCTGAGGGTAATCCAGACACCAGATCCTCGGGCCGCTGGGAGTAACTTCTCAGGCACCCAAGAAGAGGCACCAGAAAATAAACCTTTCTATATGCTAAATCAATTGAGAGTTATATTATCAGTCTTAATTCAACTACTACTGATGTGTGGAAATCAAGAGAAAGGGCCATCAAACTGATGCTAAGCTAATAAACAAAATCAGTGTTTCCTGAAGTTTTATTTTTAAAATATTACCAGTTCTACTAGGAAAAAGTATACAGTGTTCTGTAATGAAATGTGTGAAATACGTATTTTTAAAGCAATTTTTTTCTTTTTTTTTTTCTTTTCTTTTTCAGCCACACCTGTGGCATACGAAAGTTCCCAGGTCAGGGTTCAAATCCAAGCCGTGGTTGTGACCTATGCCAAAGCTGCGGCAATGCTGGATCCTTAAGCCAGTGCACAGGGCCAGGGATCAAACCTGTACTGCCTCAGAGACAGTGTCAGATCCTTAACCTGCTGTACCACAGTGGGAACTCCCCCATTCTTTTTTTTTTTTTTAACCATGCCCCCATTCTTTCTTTAATGCAGAACTTCTCAGCACCTTTAATATGGGTCTGTGTGTGTGTGTGTGTGTGTGTGTGTGTGTGTGAGCATGTGTGCATACTTGTATGTACATGCACGATATATCTCTTGCCACTAGGATTCTGAATCAAATAATAAAACAAAATCACCATGTCAGTCAAAGTTCTTGAATGCAAGTGACAGGAACAAAAGAATTAAATGGGAGATTATCAGGGGAGTCTTGGATTCCCCTGAATTTTCAAGGACCAGTCTTGGAAAGCCAGTAGTCTAGGAAGTAGAAACTGCAGAAGGAAGACCCCAATCCTTATGCTACTAATACTGAAATATAAATTTCCAACATTCTCCACTTCCTTATGTCATAGGGAAATGCTCACAAATAATAAGTAAAAAACAAAACTAGGATATAAAAGAATATGAGCCCATTAGTTCCCCTCCCTAGAAAGAAAGGGAGAGACAGAGAAAGAAAGGAAAAAAGAAGGAAAAAGAGATGTACAGAAACAGTCCTAGAATGAAATACAACAAAATATTAGCAGTGCTTTTTTACTGGGCAATGCAGTTACAGGTAATTTTTATTTTATTTATGTACATGAATTACATTTGTAAGTATAAAAATAAATCTTTTCTAAAATGAGTCTTTCCAAATCTAAGAGAAAAATTATTCCAATGCCCAAATTTTGTGGCAAACTTCCTGTTCACAATTTTCAAATCCTTTCTGATTTCATAAACTTTGATAGAGTTTTTCTGATTATTAGATGATCATTTAATTTCCATGTTACCTGAGGATTTTTGAAGCAATAAACATTTTTTAAGCTCTTTTTTGACTTTCACATGAGTTACTAGAATATTATATAGAAATCACAATTCCATTAAATTATTGACACTAGTGGTACACCAAATACCTATTGTCAGTAATCAGTATATTTAGCACTATTGGTAGGCTGTCATAATGAGGAACTCTAGATAATGCCTGCATGTAACTTCAGATAATACAACTTCACTTATTTCACTTTTTCCAAATAAAACTAGCTCTTATTAAAATAGCAGCATAAGTATTAATAAATTTATTCTTTATTAAGGAGAAATCAGGATTAACAATAACAAAAACCTCACAAGACTAGCCTAACCACCAGTCCAAAATGAAGTAAAAACAGCAATTATAGTCCATTATTTTTAAATAGCAACAATTAAGAAACTACATACCAAACAACTGTTGAGAATGCAGTCAAAGCTGTGCTCAGAGGTAAATACATAGTTGTATGTGTCCTATTATTAAATAAGAAAGAAAAAAAATCAATTACCCAGGTGATTAATTACAAGGAAAAATTCAGAAAACAACAAAATAAACTTGAGAAGAAGAAAGAAGGAATTTTAAAAGATTAAAAGTTATATTAGTGAAGTGGAAAGTAGAAAAGAGTAACAAATCTAATAAAAGAAAGAAAAATGCAACTGAAAAGATTAGAAATGAGAAAAAAGCTATAACTATAAATACATAAAAAAAAATTTTGTGGCACCCATGGCATGTGGAAATTCCCAGGCCAGAAATCAAACCCACACCACAACGAAACCCAAGCTGCTGCAGTGATAATGCTGGATCCTTGACCCACAGCGCCACAAGAGAACTCTGAGAAAAGTATTTTTAATTATAAGATTATATGTTGGAGTTCCCGTTGTGGCTCAGTGGTTAAGGAATCTGGCTAGGAACCATGAGGTTGCAGGTTCAATCCCTGGCCTTGCTCAGTGAGTTAAGGATCTGGCGTTGCCGTGAGCTGTGGTGTAGGTTGCAGACACGTCTTGGATCCCGCATTGCTGTGGCTCTAGTGTAGGCTGTCAGCTACAGCTCTGATTCAACCCCTAGCCTGGGAACCTCCATATGCTGAGGGAGCAGCCCAAGAAATGATGAAAAGGACAAAAAAAAAAAAAAAAAGATTATATGTGGAAGATTGCTAACAAATTTTTAAATTCTACAAAAATGCATGATTTTCTTTAGAAATGTTATTTTTTTAAATTGATACTCAGGAAATAGTAGTTAACCTGTCTATGCCAAAACTATAGAAGAAAATTTTAATTTTTTTGAGAATTATCTTCCACTCACTCTGAAAAAAGCTTGGACCCTATGCAGTGCTATTGGTGAGCTCCTCCAAAAACCTTCAAAAAATAGGCAAGTCCTACACTCTACTAATCTAGAGCATAGAACAGGATTTTTTTGGACGCTGTTTAACATAGAATTTTAAAATGTAAAACTACAGTCCACTCTTACTTATGAATATAGAGGCAATTACCCTAAATAAAAGAAAAAGAGCTGAATTCAACTGTATTATACTGAAAGAGGAAAAAAAAGAAAAAAAAAACCACCATGATGAAATACGATGCATCTCATGCAGAAATAACCCAATATTGGGAAATCTATTAATATAATTTATTATAATAATAGACCACATGATTATCTCTAGTTGCCCAAAATATGTTTAATGTAATTCAACAACAACTTTCAATAAAATGCTTAGTATACTTGAACCAGGAAACCACTTCCTTAGCCTGATAAAGAACTCTATTTCATTCAAACAGCTAATCTTAAAAGCTGGTGAAATATTAATGGTATTCTTAAAAAGTCTGGAATAAAAGCAAAATTAATACTATCATTTATTTAAAATATGAGATATTAATATTATAAAGAGAGAAAATTACCATTATACTTCAAATGATCATCTACTTAGAATCAACTAAAACAATTAATGAAAGAGTTCAGAAAAGTTACCTAATATAGAAATCAATAGCTTGACCCAACAAGGAGAAACTAGTTATAAAACATAAAGAGAAAATGATCTCAACAAAGATATGAAATATCTAATAATATAATTAACAAGAAATATGCAGGGCCTACAAAATTACTGAGAATTATATAGAAATCCTTCAATAACCTTGGCATGTGACAAGTTCCTGAATGAAAAAAATTAACATTACAAAAACAGCAATTCTCCCACAATTAGTCTATAATGTTAAAGCAATTCCAAACAAAACGCTTTAGAATAGAATTTCTTTTGGAAACTGACTAAAATATAGCTAAAGTTTATCTGGAAGAATAAATGCATAAATATAAGTGAAAATACTTTGAAAAAGAAGACTAACATTTACCCCATTAAAAAGTTAATCACAGGAGTTCCCATCATGGCTCAGCGGTTAATGAACCCAACTAGCATCCATGAGGATGCAGGTTCCATCCCTGGCCTCTCTCAGTGGATTAAGGATCTGGAGTTGCCATAAGCTGTGGTGTGGGTCACAGAGGCAGCTCAGATCCCACACTGCTGTGGCTCTGGCATAGGCCGGTGGCTACAGCTCCGATGTGACCCCTGGCCTGGGAACCTCCATAGGCCGTGGGGGCGGCACTAAAAGACAAAAAGGAAAAAAAAAAAAAAGAGTTAATCGCACAATAAAACAAATTGCAAAATGAGAATAATTACAACAGCATGGTTAAGGAATAGAGAAGGATACCAAACCCCCCCAAAACAAATAAACAAATAATAAATCCAGAAACCACTCCAAGTACATGTAAGAATTTAATCTTTGATATGTGTGGAATTTTCAAAACAATGTTAGAGGGAATTTTCAATAAGTGATGATGTAACAGCTAAATAAATATTTAAAGCCTTAATCACATCTATATCAAAAATAAATTCCATTTGGAGTAAAGATTTCAGTCTAAAAAAATTAAAAGAAAAAAAATAGACAAATATTTATACAACACTGACATGGAGATCTTTTCAAACATATCACCAAAAGGAGAAATCATGAAAGAAAAGATAAATTTATCTAAATAAAAAACGTATTTCTGTATATCAGACATCATGAATTAAATTGGTACATACATGACCAGGGACGAAATTTCTGCAGCATATGAAATAAACAAATGGTTGCTAGTTTTAACATATAAAGAGCTCTTATCATTCAATGAAAAGTGAACTCCCAACAGAAAAATAAGCAAATGTGTGCATGTATTCCTTCAACAATTATTTATTGTTCACCTAATTTGTGCCAGGTATTATGCTAGGGGCTGGGAATAGAGCGTTGAAGAATCTAGACATCCAGACACAGTTTCTTCTTTCATTCATTCCAGTATGGGAAACACACCCTTATTATTATTATTTTTTTTTACACAAAGTAAATAAACAAATACATAGAGTTACAATTGAGATAAGAAATTCCAAGAAAAAAAGAAGAGAGCAAATGGGAGGAGAGAGGTGAGGACTATTTCCAAACAATGCTCTGGGCAGGCCTTTCTTAAGATGCATTTTTAAGCAGTTATGTAAGTGGTTGTTGTGGGGGGAAAGCCAAGGAGAGAAGAGATAATAGCATTTACTAATCCCCTGAGGTGCATAAAAGGTCTTGGTAAACTGGAGGAACCAGTGTGTCTTCACCATAGTGGGCAATAGAGAGGCGCGTAAATAGAGTTGGAGTGACAGGTAGGGGTCAGACTGTGTAGGACTCTGTGAGTGATGGTAAAGCGTTTAGATTTTATCCTACAATTTACTCAGTTCAATTTAGGAATAAGGTCATGGTTGCCACTAAGTCAAGAATGTATTGAAGTGGGTCATGAGTCAAGAGTGGGAGCAGGAAGAACAGGTAGGCTATCTGTCACAGTAATCAGGTGAGAAAAAACAGTGACCTGGATTAAGTGATGCCATTGAAAATGAAAAGAAGACGACAGATTAAAGACATAGTTGAGGGATGAAATGAACAGGTTATGCTGGCCTATTTGATGCAGTGGAGAGGTCATGAAAAGAATCAGGGATGACACATGGGTCTCTGGCTTGAACAACTGGTTGGATGGAGGTGCTATTTCCTGTAATAGGGAAGATGAGGGCAACAGGTTTGGGGTGAGAATGAGGAATTAGATTCAGGACATGTTAAGTTTGAAATATCTGAGTCATTCAAGGGAAGAGGTTAAGCAAGCAATGAGACATGTACATCTAGAACTCAGATGGAAAGTTGAGGTGGGAAACACAAATTTGTAATTTATTAGTAAAAAGCCAGCACTTAAACCCATGGAAATTGCTAAGATCCCCCTAGGAAGGAACACAGAAAAGAGAGATCCAATGGAGGGGAAAACCCTCAACTTTCTCAAGTTAGGCAGGAGATAGAGTGTAACACTAGGAATGAACAGTGAAGTGGGAAGAAAACCAGGACAGGATAGTGTCTTGGATGTGAGGAGAGAACAATTTAAAGGAGCACAGAGTGGTCAATGTGAGGACAGGAAGTATCCTTTTGGATAGGCCAACAGGCAAGTGCTTGGTGACTTGAAAAGCAGCATTCAGGAGAGGTGACAAGGAAGTCTCACTATGAATTGAAAGTGAGTAGGAGATTAGAAAGTGAAGACAATCACTAAGGATAACTCCATAAAGAGGTCTGGTTATGAAAGAGAGCCAAGAAATGGCTAAAGGGTGGGAAAGATGTGCACAAGGGAAGGTTTGGTGAAGATGGAGGACGCTAGAGCATGTCTGCAGACTGATGAGAATGATTTTTTCAAGACGAAGACTGATAATGCAGAATAAAGAGGAAAACCTAGGGAGAAAAGGCAAGACTCCTTGGGATCTAGAGCACAAGAGGAGGGGCTGGCCTTTGAAACTTTCTCCAGTCACAGAAAGATGATTACCAAGAGGGCTGGGTTAGGGATTAGATGGGTCTTGTGCCAGAAAGATGAAGTTTATACATAATATCTTCTATTTTCCAAAGGAAAATGTAAACAGGAAGGAAAGGATCTGAAAAGCTTGAGGAGATGAAAAGCTATAAACAGTCATTTTAGAAGTGGGACACTGAGACTACAGTAGGAACAATAGCACCTGTTTGAGATGATAAATTCAAAGTAAAACTAGTTGGCTGTGTTGCGTGATTTTCTTAAAGAAAATGTCCACCTGCCCCGGTGAGGCCAGTGGAAGGCAGATGGTAAGGTCACCCAGAGTTGGGATTTTACAGGAAAGTAAATTGGAAGGATTTGAAGTTTAAGACTGCTGAGAGCACTGTATTTCAAGGAGGATGATTATAGTGATGGATCATGGGATCCTGGCTAGACAAGGAAGGAAGTGAATCCAAAACAAGGACTGACCAATATTGGGTGGGGTGTGGGGGGGTGAGATTAGTGAATTAGCTGTCAATGAACAAGCAAGGGATCCAGAAGCACAGGAAGATGGTGATCAGAGAGGAATGTCTGATAATGTGTTAGTTCAGGTCCTCCAAAACAGACACCAAGGGAGGGTTCAGCCGGCAAGAGTTTTATTGAGAGAACATTTGTGAAGGATAAAGGGAAGGAATCAGGAGCAAGGCGGGGCCTTCATACCGTAATGCAAGTTTGACTCCTAGGAAAGGAGAGGGGGATTGGGAAGAAGAATCTTAGACTGCATGCAGCACGGTCCTAAGATAGTCCCCACGCCAAAGCTGCTCTTGTTAGAGGAGTGCAGAGTGTGAGAGTAATACCCTGACCGTCCTCAGTCCAGGACTGGGAGTAGCCTGGGAGAAGCCCCCGCCTCAGTGCAAACCCAGGAGTGGGTCCCCTGGGACAGCAGTCTAGAACCGTGGGAGCAAGGCTGATTCCGAAGGTTGGATTTCCCAAAGGTTAGGTCTTTGGGGATGAAGTTTCCAGGAGGGTACTGGATGGTGGAGTTCAAGTTTAACCACAGTTACGCATCACACAACTCCAGATAGTGTGGGTCACCCAGTGGTCATGGGGGATTTGTGCACTCACTGAAACAATCTTCTGGTAGGTGGCGGCGGGGCGGGGAGTGGGGTGGAGGCGGCTCCTCAGCTTGTTGATGACGGGATTTGAGGTGGAGAAGACTCAAGTGGGAGATAGTCTTTGAGAACGAATAATGAAAGAAACTGACAAGGAACTTGACAAACCACAAGGAGGGAAACAGGATGGCAAGATCCTCCTTCAAGATCCAGTGACAAGATTCTCATAGAGGCCGGCCTTCCGCGGAGGGGATGGGGAAGCGGCGCTCTGGAGCAAGGACTAGCAAAGAGGCCACTTCCCCGGCCGCCGGCCCGAAGGCACACGGTCCTCCCGAGGGGCTGAGCGGGCAGCTCGGGCTGACCGGGTTCCGGGAAAGCGCGGGGGACGGGCGGTCTGCGAAGGGCGGAGCACCCCAGGGAGCTGGCCGATGCCGCAGCGCACCTCGAGAGCTCCGGCGAGGGGGCGGGAGGAGCGGCGCGACGCGGCGAGGCCCGCGGCGCTGGGCTGTGCGGGGTCCCGCGGCGGCCGGGCGGCGGCGCTCACGGGGGCGCGGGCTTCCCGAGGCCGCGGGCGGCGTGCTGGCGCTCCCGGGCGGCGCCGCCGCGGAGCTTGGCGCGGCAGCTGGCGGCGGCCTGGCGCGTGGTGACGGCGCCCGCGGGCGGGCAGCGGCTCCCCGGGACGGCCGGGCGCAGGGCGGAGGAGCTTCGGGGCGACGGCTTCCCGAGGCTTCGGCCAACGCGGGCGGCAGCGGTCCCAGGGAGAGAGACAAACACACGGCGGTTAGAAACCGGACGAAGCGCCGGCGCCTCCCAGCTAATCTAGGAGCCGCCACCCAATCTCAGCGGGATGCTCCTTCCGCCCAACAGGTTGTCTGTCCCGGGGACCTGGGAGACAAACCTGTGTTGATCGGAGGAAAACAGCATCCAACTAAAGTGTCATAAACAGGTTTTAAGCAATTTAGGAAAATGTATCAAATCCTTAAACTTTGTAATAATTTTTGACTCAGAATTTCTACTTTTAGAATCTACCCTAAAGGAATAATTATGAATATATGCAAAAATTTCATTCAGTGTATTCAGTGCAGTATCTAGAACAGCAATAAACAAGCAAAGAAAGTGAAAAAAAAGTTAAAGAAAAACTTTTGGGAATACCCAACAATAAAGTGTTAGTTACGGTCCTTCTGATATACTAACCTGCTATTAAAATAACACTGGAAAACACCTAATCATATGGAAGAGTATACTGGATAGAATTTTAAGAATGAGTTTCATCCCCATCTGTAGTGTATGGGGATGTATGTATACTTATGTGTTTAGGTGTGTATACACAAACAGCACACCACAGATGTATAACATGGGGAGAAACACTCCAAAATGTTAAATGGTTCACATTAAATCCAAGTTATGAGGCTTCAGGTAATCTTTATATATTTCTCAAATTATATGCAATAAGCATATCTTCATAATAAAAAATATGTTAATTTAATAAAAGGAATTTGAATCTACTCTTATGAGCCCAATTCTTTCTCCCAATTCAAATTTGAGAAAATAAATCATTTTATATCATGTAGCAAACTGGTGGATCACAAAAGACTTTAAGAATGAATAAATGGTCCTTAGAAGTGGTTTATCTACCTCAAGAGTTCTGAGTAAATCACAGTATTTCAGAGCAGTTTATGCCTTAAACATGCAGTTAATCGAAAGCACTGTCTGGAGTTCCCTGGTGGTACAGCCGGTTAAGGACCCAGCCTTGTCACTGCCATGGCACATATTTGATCCCTGCTCCAAGAACTTCTGCATGTAGCAGGTGGGGGCCAAAAAAAAAAAAAAAAAAGGCACTGTCTTCTGTCAAGTTATACTTTATTTTACTCTATTAAGCACTTCTACACCAGGGGGAGGAAAAAAAAAAAAGCTTTCTGGGCTTTTAACAAACCTAATTTGATCTGTAATCTCCACAGACTTGTAAACACAAAGTTTGCTGAAAAAAAAGTTAACCATATTTTTGGATCAAATGTTTTAGATAATACTGTTTTAATGATATATTCAATAATTTTCTCTTTAACTTGAAAGACCTTAGTGGGAGCAGAACTATTACAATAAACTAGGAGTCTAAACTTTACATTTTGGTCTTCCAATCATAATAAATTTAAAATTTTAGCACTTATTAATACCTAGAGAATCCATTCTGCTAAACCTTGTTCTAGAAAAATGCATAAGGATGACAATAAAATTATACTAATATAACATAGGAATGGGCTGCCAGGGCTTTGTATTAAACTGACAGAAGATCCATTAATATATAAGTCCCAATGATATTTTAAGCCAAAGTGACCTCAGAGTTGTCAGATTGATTTTACTTAACGATGAGTTAATCCAAGCTTAGATTTTTACTGGAATGTTGCTTAAACAAATGATGACCTAATCAACCACACCATCCTGCAAGTTTTCCTCCTTCTGTAGGTATCGGATAAAATTACTATGCCAAGAGACACACTTGTAAAATATATAAAAAGAACAAATCCTAAGAGGCCAAAAGTTTGTGTTAACCAACTGCTTGAACAAAAAGGATATATGAGATTTTTATAAAGCAGTTTCTCTCCAAACCCCTTATTTTACACCAAACGACTTAACAGGATTAAATACAGGTAAGATGGAAGAGCATTTCTTTTTGGTGCTGCTATCAACCAACTTTCACTTGGTGTATGTACCCACACAATTTCAATTTAATTCAAGATCTTTAAGTGCCTATTATGCCTCAGGAACTGTGCTCAGACACTGAGAACCAAGGAGAAGATAACATGAGATTTCCTCCTTCAAGCTCCATCTAGAAAATTACCTTCCGATTATTCAGCTAACTTCAACCCTGGGGCTAACCTGAGTCCCTGAACGATGTTTTTCTCTACTAGACAGTAATAAATTTACTGCCTTTCCCTGCAGTCCTGCCAAGTTTTCCTTCCCATATTCTTCAGGTGAACTTTCTAATTTCCCGTCATTACTTTGCTCAAATTCATCCAGAGAATCCCACTGTCTCCACACTAGCAAAATTACTAATTCTTAACCTTTCCGGGGAGCCAACGACTAGTCTGAGATTCTGGTTAAAGATAAGGACTGTGTCTTCCAGAAACATGCACAGAAGTGCATACACCATATACTTTATTTCCCTGCATTGGAAACTGATTTCCTGAACATATAGCAATATACAAAAAACAATATTTACAAAGGATTCTGCCTCCCTCACCTTGTTATTTTTCATGAAAGAAAAACAGTGACTTCCTGAAAGAAATTTTAAAATTCTAACTGCTCAGTAGTAAATCTCAGTTAGATATGGCTTGAGTTGGAATTGTAATACAGTCTTTGATACAGCAATGTATACATCATCTTTGATAATCAACTGCAACTTTTCTTCTCCATGGCAACAAATGTTGAAATCCTTGACTCACAAAGATACATAGAACCAAAGCAAAATTCCATTGAGTGCTTTGTCAGATTAAGGTAGCCTGTGTACCAGAACACTAAATACTTCCAAGACTTTCAAGTCAAAGTCAACTCATATTACTTCCTCTACCTATAAGGTCAATTAAGACCTCTGGAAAGGCAATAAATTTATTACTTTCTAGTAGAGAAAAACATCATATTCTGTTCCTATTTCTTGGCAATACCTCTTGGAAAGGTGGTGACAGCTGCTGACATGGCAAGTGATGAGGCACAATGACGTGTGGCTATCCTTTCCTGATCAAAGCAGGAAAACCATGCTGTATGCCTGACGTTATAGGTGCCCATCTGCCCTGAGAATGCTATCATTTTTTTTTTCTGCCATTCAAATAATTATCAGAGAGAGAGAGGGAGAGAGATCACTTTGAAGATGTAAACAGCCTTTCCAGTTTTCAGAGTCCAAAAATGAAATTCTTTGTTGATGACATCAAAGAGCATATGAAAATGTAAGCTTGATACCCTGAGCAGCATCAATAGTTTCATCCAAGATCTAGAGATTACCATCCAAGTGAACTAAGTTAGAGAAAGACAAATATCATATGACATTACTTACATGTGGAGTTTTTAAAAATGATACGAATGAACTGATTTACAAAACAGAAACAGACTCACGGACTTCAAAAGCAAACTTATGGTTACCAAAGGGGAAGGGTTGGGCGGGAGGGATGGATTGAGGGTTTGGGATTGGCAAATGGAATATGGAGTGGATGATCAACAGGGACCTGCTGTATAGTACAGGGAAATCTACCCAATGCTCTGTGATAACCTATATGGAAAAGGCTATGTGTATATCTATGGATGAATCAGTTTGATGTACAGCAGAAATTAACACAACAATGCAAATCAACTATACTTCAATACAATTTAAAAAATAGTTCCATCCAGTTGCATGATGAACATAAATGGCACAGTGCTCATTTTTTTCCAACTCTGGAATGAATGACAGCATTTGACAAACACTGCCTTGATCTTCTTTCATGGGCCATATTTAAGAAACTATTAAACTACCAAACTACCACCAAACTACTTGACTCTCTACTCCCCAAACATACACTTTATTTCCCACTTCCACACTTCTGTTCTTGGTATTTCACTCATCAAAAAATGTTTTCTTCCCCCTCTAATGTATTCAAAGGCTGTCCATCCCTCATGACTCTCAAAGCCATTTTAAAAAGATTTCCCTGATTACTGCAGTCTGAAATGATCTATCCATTTATATGAACTCCCACAGTATTTATCTATGACTATTCTCAAAGTGTGGTTATGAGACCATCAGCTTCAAAAACGCACCATAATTTTTACAAACACCATAAAGAGCTGTGGCAGTTTCTCCACTGTTTTTCCTAAACTGATCTTGCCATTCTTAAGAGAATAACTTATCCCCAGATAGATGGAGAGGGGAAGGCTGACAATAATGCTTATTGTTGCCAGAGTGACAGCCTGACTCATCTCAATTATTCCTTTCTATCCTCATTTTTACTCAAAAAGTTTGATTTGTCAAGTGTGTATTCACCAAATCTGTAATGTCATTGCTGACTGCTGAATTTACCATCATCATACCTCCACCTCTGTATTGTTCAATCACTGCCTCCCAATCCCATGGCCATCCTACCATTCTAAGGATTCAGATGTTGTTTCTATAAGAAAGAACTTAAGCAGATCTGAAATGAAGGTAAGATGATTAGATAGAAAGACTGACAACTGACATCACCTACTCAAATAAGATGAAATTATTTCTAGCGCAGAGCAGTAACTTGAAGATTATCCCCTCCATTAGATTCACATGACAGATGGAGGAACTGAGGGGAAGGGGGTATTTGGGAACATGAAACTTAAATTTTAAAAGTAACAACATCTCAACAACAAAATGATAGCAAAATCACAGAGCCAATAGGGATTGTCCTAATTAGCTCATGGATTCAACATTAATGATTAATGCAATTAAGCTGCTAAGGAATTAAACAATGGAAATAACTCAAAATGTGAAAGATGAGACCCATCAATCATCTAAAGAAATGGCTCAAAATATTGTCTTTGACATTACAAGTACCAAGATGACCTGAACTTAACATCAGTTACACTTAATAATATTACTTATCATTTACTATATGTCAGGCATTGGGCTAGGTGTTTTACGCACATTAGTGCAATTTTATTAAATTCCAAGAGAAAAAAAAAACTGTGCTAAAGGAGACAGTCTATAGTAACTACAGACTACGAAATCAAGAAAGCAAAAGCTGGCCATCTGTCTGCACCCTGGTCTAGTAGAAAGGATGCTCTGAAAACTGACGTACATCTGGTCTAAGTGGCAAGTATATTTCTATGGGAAAGATACTGTATCACACTATAAACGTTTGCTGACATTTATCGCTAAGAGCTGATTCAATGCGCATCAAGAAAACTTCTGATCGTAAATTAGTTTTCCATGTAGATTTGTCTACTGGGAGAAAATACACTCAACCATAAACATGAGACGCCAGTGTGCCTGATACATCTCATTATAAATTTAAAATCTAGTATTGTGTTCATACACCAGTATCTGTGAGGCTGGTACGAGTTATACAGTCCTCAAGCATCCAGTCACCCTGCTTGATGAACCACTAATGGCCCCAGATGAACCAATTGGGCCAGCTTTAGAAAGGAGTGGCCATGTCAAAGTTACTTGTGAGGGCAAGCAGGAAAGCAAGCCTGACCTCTCTGTCTTGCTGCTCACCATCTTCAGACTCACCATGCCATGTGATTTCAAACACATGCATGCAAGAGCCATTTAAATCAGAAACGGAAATAATGGGAAAACGGGAAACAAAATATAGTGTTGCTTCTCCCTGTTTCAGAGTACTACCCTGTGAATGCAGAACTTAGTTTTTATAGCAGAGGAGGCTTAAGATCTAGGGTAGGGGTTTTGATTCTGCTTGGGGTATTTTGTCAGTTTTTCTTTTCTGAGAGAGATCTACATAAATACAGCAAGGTCCTAAACATGACTTATCACAATTCTTGACAAAACTTTGTTAATGATGTCACATCAAGATTTGACCCCTAGCCTGGGAACTTCCATATGCCACACCTGTGGCCCTAATAAAAAAAGACAAAAAAAAGGATTCCAAAGTCGTGGAGTTTCCACTGTGGTGCAGTGGGTTAAGAATCAGGCCGCAGCAGCTTGTGTGGCTGTGGAGGCACAGGTTAGAGCCCCAGGCCAGCACAGTGGGTTAAAGGAGCCAGTGTTGCCGCAGCTGCAGCATAGGTTGCAGCTGTGGCTTGGATTCAATCCCTGGCCCAGGAACTTCCATATGCCACAGGTATGGCCATTAAAAAAAAAAAAAAAAAAAAAAAAGAATTCCAAAGTCAGAATGCAATACGAACCATTAGGACCCAGTATTCAGGGTCAAGGATAACACACATAAAAGTGACCTAATGCTATGAACCTCAGGATACAATCTTACTTGTTTTACTACTGAATTTTAACTACTGTGATATAATTATGAAAATATACTTTTAGTCTCATTAACTTTTTTCCAATCAATAATGGAGTTAAAATTAATACTATTTTCAAACAGAATTACTCAGTAAATAATACATGGAGAAGTACTGCCACCTTTAGGGAGAACACAGGATTACTGACTAATTATCTAAAGTAAAATTAAAATATAAGCACCCGATCTCTATGAATCCTATCTTGGACATTTGGCATGGAACACACTTTTTTTTTTAAATGGACTGGTCCAAAAAACAAGCAGTTGTGATAGGCCCCATTAATCTCTAAAAAATAAAGTAATAATTGCAAAATTAGCCAAAATAAACTGTAAATAATCAAAATTAAGGGTATATTTTTATACAGATGACTATGAATCCTCTCAAGATTAAAACATATGAAACGGTCTCGAGAAACTAATGAAAAATTATTTCTGTGATTTGCATATGAGGTTAGAGATTAATTTAGAAAATAAACATCTGTGGTTTAACATCACTGCTTTTCACTGGCACTGAGATAGTAAACTCATACTATACATGTTTTTATACAAGTTTAAAAGTAAATGATTTACCTGAAAATTTCACCTGCCATTTCTCTCAAATAGAAAAAAAAAAATCAGCTATTTTTGGTAACTAGCAGTAATAATTATTATGTAAGTTTCACTTGTTTTAACTTCAACATTTATCATAAAATAAACCAATGACCATGATGTCTCTTTTTCTGAAAGAAACATAAGATTCATTATGTTGCACCCAAGGTACTCAATACAATATGCTAGAAGCAAAGAATAATGTAACACTTTGTTCACAGTAACAAAAGCTGGTTGTCTAAATGATAAACAATACAGCAAGATGGAAAGTTCATGGATCAAGGGTTAAAAAAAACGGGTTTTACAATTTTCAGACATATTGTTAAAAAAGTGAAAAAAAGGTATAGTAAAGTGTGTACAGTATGCTACCCATTTGTATGAAGGGGACAATACACATTTATATGGTTATATAAACACATCCAACAGACCTTAAAAGCCCAAGAAACTAGTGATTAGCTTCTTGACTCTGGGGAAGAGAAGGAGAGAATTAAGAGATGGGGTAGGAGGAAAACTTACCTTTCACAATAGATCTCTTTGTACTGTTTAATTTTTTTTAACATGTAATACCTACTAAAATAATCTTAAAGAAATAGCTGGTCTCTGCTCCTGACTTCTTCATTAACTGCATATGTGACCTCGCGCAATTACTTACCTTAATTTACTCCATTTTAGAATGAGGTTACACTAAATCTCTCAAGTTCCCAGCTACAATTCAAAAGAATTTTGGCTCAAAAGAAGGTATATACAAAAGGTATATACCAGGTGGCTAAATAAAATAAGCCTTACTTTTCAGTAACTAACATACAACATATTATAATTATTTACACTCTGCAGGAGCCATTCCCATTAGGCTATTAAAAGCAGCATAGTAAGCAAGAGTCTGGGAAGAAAATACATCTTTGTGAACTTGACAATGTTTCTCTTCTTTTTCTTCTGCGTCAAAAGTAAAAATATGGTATATATATATATGTATATATATATATATATCTCCAAACTATTGCTTCTAAGATCGTAGACTCTCAAAACATGTCTTGATAAATGCGTAAATATTAAAAGTAATTCTAAAGAGGTAGAATTTTTGTGGTAGAGTTTAAAAATGGATCCTGACACAGGAAAAAAAAAAAAAAGCTGAAAAAAATCGCCCCTGTATTCCCATAAAATAGTCCAAGAATCTAAAAACCATCCATAATCTTAGCAGACCTAAGACACCCGAGAATAGAGGAAAAGAAGTACATGGAGAGGACACTAACACCTGGACAACAGAGAAGGGGACAGGCCTGATCGATCGTCCATTCATCCACGACCCTACATGCTGTAGAGCAAAACTGTTAGTCTTGAGTCTCAGAGGGCTTAGAGTCTAATCATGGGAACACTAAATAAATAATAATGCAATAGTAACACAAAAGATTAAAGTGAAAAATAAATGGAAAATGTTTGTGAGTTCATCAGAGGAAGAGGTCACCATGGGTGAGAGCTATCAAGAACCAATTCACAGAAGAACAGGACTTTAAATCCATGTGATAAGCAAAATGATGATGGACAAAATAAAATCAGCAAGGGGAGTCAGTTCTGGTACTAGGACGATAAATTTAGTTTTAGTCACAGTTTTATTTTAAATAGTAACTTCTGGCAAAAAAAAATGTTAGAAATTATTTTTCAAATACTGGTTTGCCCAATTTTCTTTGTAGAATACTACACAGGAGTGATGACATGCTAGAGATGTATCAAAAGTTACTCAACAGGCTTAAATACACGATTAATACGATCTAAGTATAACTTTTTTAACAGGGCAGGGATCTGAAGTATGAGAAAAGTCATACTTCTATGGGATGTTTGGTAACATTCTTCCAGTATTGTCTTGCAAGTGCCTAGTATTATTTCCTATCACAACCTTCATACACAAGGGTCAACCCAAAATACACAAAACCAGGAAATCAAGAGGTACTGGTTTTACTTTTCCATTGATTTAGACTGTGAATTGGGTCTGATTGATGAGATAAGAGTTCTGTTTTACTGCATGAAAAAAATGTCAAAACAAAACAAAAAAATCATCCTCTCTCTCTGTGTTCTAGTAATCTTACAAAGCTAAAGAAATAATACATAATCACATAATAACTTTTGACAAAATAGGCAATATAAATTCAAGATATTATCTTATGGATAAAGATAGAGAGAGAGTGTGTGTGTGTGTGTGTGTGTGTTAATACTGGTAACACACTGTTAAATCTTGTAAGAAATGTCTAAACAAAATTTATCTCTAAAATGTTTCCACAGGGCAAAAAAGAATATCAATAAACATAAAGGTTATTAAACAAATGAAGTCCTCAATGCAGAAAGTATAAATCCTAAAATTCTATTATTCCACCACTCATTTTTGTTACAATCCTTCAAACACCAAAATACACATATTACTTTTTCTGGGAATCTCTAAGTGATTTACTGAGGTGAGGATGAGTATACAGAGGCTTGCCAGGAGGAAAAAGCAGTGTTTAGAAACAAATTTATTTAAAAAGGAAGATTTGGAACAGGTATTAAAGTTTATAATTTAAAATAATTATGTGCCTTGTGTTATTTTGACATAGTTATTAGGTTTATGCTGATGCCTACTGTTGATTAAAGTTCAAATAACAAGAAACCATTCTCTAAGTATTACAAAAGAAAACTTGAAAGTTTTTTTTCTCATTTTACTACAGATAAGATTGTAATAGAATGTCGTTTTAGTATAATTATCTCTTCTAGTTCAACTCCGTCAGCATTTCTATTACTGACTTCAGTTTTAAGGGTCATAACTCATCCATAAAATTTGCTCTATTGAAACCTGATACACAGTCTCCAGGGAATTCTTTCCTTTAAAAGCAGATTTTAAAAATGAATCAAAAGTTAGATAGCTTAGGAGTTCCCCTGTGGTGCAGCAGGTTAAGGATCAGGTGTTAGCACTGCTGTGGCTCCTGTAGCTGCTGTGGCGTAGGTTCGACCCCTTGCCCAGGAACTAGCACATGGTGGCCAAAAAAAAAAAAAAAAAAAGTTGGATAGTTTAAACGGCACGCAGACCTATGCTTTCAGTATTAAATCACTAGTCTCAATCTCAAGCAGGGGTGACTTCTTAAAAGTCATTCTGCGTACCCTCCTAAGCATCCACTGGCCTGGCAGGGAAAGCTACTTCATCTCAGTTCTGAGAGGACAAAAATCTCCAGCTGAACTCTAGCAGTTATCTTTTTTTGGCCACACCCATGACATGCATAAGTTCCCAGGCCAGAGATCAAACCCACACCACAGCAGTGACCAGAGTCACAGCAATGACAATGCCAGATCCTTAACCCACTAGGCCACCAGGGAACTCCCTCCAGTGGTTATCATAAACGGTAAGATTTAAAGTTTTATTGTTAGGTTCTTCCTTCAGAATGGAGCTAAAAAGAAGTAGAAACCCACGAGAGCCACAGAAACATACATGACAATGCAGGGAAGATTTCATTTACTGTTATTTTAAGTATTCACCAGTCCAAATAGTGCAGAAGTTTGGCAAAGTAAAATTACTACAATTTATTTCAATCATCTGTTCCATGTTTAATAGCATATTTTTTCCCTTAGAACCTGGCTACGAACCTAAATTACTTAAGTTTATCTTATGCATTATGTCAGATTCTATTAGTTTACCCAGATGGCCTCCTGCTAATTTTCAGAAATAGTTTCTGCCTTGGTCAGAGGCATAGG
Organism: Phacochoerus africanus; assembly: GCF_016906955.1. Lineage (NCBI taxonomy): Eukaryota > Metazoa > Chordata > Mammalia > Artiodactyla > Suidae > Phacochoerus > Phacochoerus africanus. The sequence goes on along the minus strand of NC_062559.1, from coordinate 20,820,898 downwards.
GACTAAATCACAAACAACTCCTGGATAGACCAAAGCTTTGGGACTTAACAAACACATCTTGTTCAGTCCAGAAAATTAATAATTGTTTTATTTTAAAAAAATAAGATTTCTTTTTTAAAGAAATCACCTATTAAAATATGTCTTTATCTTAGAGTTTTGAAAAAGCCCTCTAAATACAATACACAGATCAGTTCACACTGCCTAATACTACTACAATTTAATTATCCAGCACTTCTTAGAGTGGTATCAAATAACATACTATAGCTTTCATATGTAGTGGTGGGGAGGAGACAGAAAGAGAACCAATGCTAGCCAAACATCATTTCCAAATGAAAAACTGAGGTGGGCAGGCACTGACCCAAATTATATAATAAATAAAAAGAATGTGAGAATTGGTATGATATGTTGACTCTATTTATTCTTCCCAGCAATCTCTTTGCAACCCATGGTTTCAACAACCACAGGTAGATGAGACTCCTAAATGGAGAGCCCCTGGGCAGTCTCTCTCCTGACGTCTAGTCTATATCCCACTCATGCTAAGCATCACCAATTAGATGTCCTATAAGCACTTCAAACTCATCCTAACTTTAATTCAACACTTTCCCCACTGGAAAAGTGTTCCTTCTCCTGTGTTCCACCTTGAAGAATTGTTCCACCCACCTGGCCAACCAAAATGTCTAAGCCTGGTAATCACACTAGACTCCATCTTCAACTCCAAAGATTCCACTTCCGAAATAATTACAGTATCTATATCCATCTCCATAGACTCAGTGCCATTATCTAAATTAAGGCTCTTATCACTTCTTATTTAAATTTCTGAAACTAGTTTCTATTTGACTTCCCTACCACAAGTCTTACCCTTCTCCTACCTCCAATTCAATCTCCTCAATTCTATCAGATGCCCTTGGCTTAAAACCCTTCAACAGCTGTCCTTAATTTTGAAAATATGATTTAAACTATTCTCCTTGGTATCTTTCTTGATTTGGCAATACTCCTTCCCTTGGTCTACATGTGGTCTCATGTCTCCTACCTGGAAAGGTTTTCTTCCTAGCTCTTTCAAAACTCAACTTAAAAATGAATGAATGTGTTATGAGAAGGCTTCACCAATCCCTCAGTGTGTCTTAATTTCTGTGTATCCTTATATGGTGTTCTTCTTTCACAGTACTTGAGAGAAGGAATTGCATTTCTTATCTCTGTAACCCTAGTACCTAATTCAATGCCTTACACAAAGCAGGAGCTCGGTATATCTACTGAATGGATAAAGCAAGTCTTAAGAGACAGTGAAATATGAAATTCTTTTGACTTTTAAAACCTGAGAATGCTCCACAAGGGGGAGTTTAATTTGCTTACCATTACTAATCTGTCTCTAGATAACATCTTAAAATATAATTTTCATTTTACATTCAATAAGTTTGCTAAATTAAAAAATATTTAATCTTTAAGAGGCAAATAAATAACTCATTTCAAACACAACTAGTTCTACAAATAATAAACACTTTAATTAACATGAGGTACATAGGCCTGCATCACTCAAGAGGCTAAAAAGGAATCTGGGTTAACTCAATTTAGCAAATATCTGTTTGCCTGCACACCTGGAGCACCACCTATGCATTAACAGGTAAACAAATCTAGCTGCCACTACCCTACAGTCCCCAGATCAACTATAGTCAATCAGCAGTAGAGTGAGTGTGGGGTATTGACTACTCCCATCCTCAGGGAAGTAAATGCAAATGGGGAGGTGGGGTGGCGGAGGGAAGCCCATTACTAGTTCAGAAGGCTAGACCTATAGACCAAGGTCTGTGAAAATGTAAGAAGATTCTAGGATCCTGTATCTTTTCTGCCTTTGCTATCTCCGGTTTCCCTATAGTGATAAGCCATCTATTATCCACCCAATCATTCAACAAATACTTTTTAAGCATTACTATATCCAAAGCACTGTGCTATGCACAGGGTGTGCATCACTCTCCACAGTCGCTTACATAAATCTCTCCAGTGGGAAGACACATTAAACAAATCAATGTTCAAATATAAAAACTATTACATGTACATGGGAAAGGGACATGAAACAGAACTACAGGAAAACTACTTTAGATTGTCTTTATTCAGAAATGACATCGAAGCTGAGACCTGACAATGAGTAAGTTAGTTAAGCAATAAACACACAGTAACAACAGAACTGTGTTTTAGGAAGATAGTTCTGACAACACCATGGAAGACAGATTAGAGAGGAGGTCAGTTAAGAGACTACTGCAGCAATGTAGGTAAGAGATAAGAGTCCAAACTAAACTACCAAAGGTGGAGATGACAAGGGGGAGCCAAATGTGAAAAACATTCAAAGGCAGGATAGACAAGTATTGATCACTGATTAGGTAAAGAGTGTAAGATAAAAAGAAGTCAAGGTATTTCCTAGAATGCTAACTAGCCTAGGTAACCAGGAAGTTAGGGGTATGAATAACTGAAACAGCAAACACATAAAGGAGAGCGTTTAAAGAGAAGATAGTAAGTTTGGTGTGCTAAGTTTTTGTTGCTTAAGATATGGAGAAATATGCATGTAGAGATGTCTGACATACGACTTTGAAAACAAATGGTCTTGTTATCAGAATAGCTTGACGAGAAAACAGGTCTGGGGTCATCTTCACAGAATAAGTGATGCTTTAGGAGTAGAGGAATCAGTAAGAAAGCATAAAGAAAGAAAAAAAAAAGTATGGAAACTCTGATCCATATTAAAGGTTTAGTAACAAAATAAAAGTCAGTGGCAAGAGAGGAAGGAGCAGAGTTCACAGGAACTTCAGTTCAATAAATGTTTCTCAACATCCACCATGTTCCAGGTACTATGCTAGAAGCCAGAGGTATAAAGAAGAGACAGGAGCCCTATACTTAAGATGCTTATAGCCTTGGGGAGAGACACAAATAGATAATTTCAATATAGTTATAGACGGGGCATTACACAAAGACACAGAAATACTGAAGAAGATCATGTCTTATCTAAGGCTTTAAAATTAAGTAAAATCATGCAAAGAAAATTGGTAAGGACAAGCCAAATGAAGTCAAGGGAATGCTTAACAGGATAACAAGTTACAGAAAAGAACTGGAAGAAGCTGAGAGGCTAACGCAATTTAAATTGGAAAGAGCAAAGTTATTCTTGGAGAAAATAAGAGACTCAGAAGACGGAAAAGTGGACAAGAGGTACTGAAAGAAATTTTACAGAGGATTTGGGGAAAGAGATTAGGAGAAGAGATTAGGAGAAGTTGCCAAGCTACATGAGGATTTGAGAACAGAGATGGATAAAGAAAATTTGTATAAAGTTTGCTCAGCTTTACATAATTTTATCTACCTCCTTGGAAGATTTCTGTAAAATAGTTTCTTTTGAATGCAGTACCATGCTGAGACTAGCCCAAACTGACCAGTTAAAACTGACCATAACAATCTGGGGCAAGTAGATTTTTGTAAGTATTAATGGTTGCAGAGAGGTCAAGCATGATGGGAAGCAGGAAGGCACTAGATTCAGTACTTCTGAGGTCACTGAGGTCTTTCAAGTAAACTTTCTTTCTTTTTTTTTTTCAAGTGAACTTTTAATAAAAATGTAAGGGTAGAAAAAAACTGCAGATGGTTTACAAGTGAATGGTACAGGCATGGTTCTATATTGTTCATTCATTCAACAAGTATTTACTGAATATCCACTACACACCAAGAACTACCCTAGGCCCTGAGGAATCAATGGTGACCAAGGCACAGGTCTCCTAAGACCTTACTGGGGAAGGAAGACATCAAAATAAACAACTACGGTATAGGGAAATTCATGCTAAAACGGAGTAGTATGCGAACACATGAGGAGCATAAGGAAATGTTCTCTACCTTTTGCCACTGACATAGGCAAGGTTGTCTCTTACCAAGGAAGCAAAATCAGGTTGGAGGCTCTAAGGACAGTGTAAAAGTTATGAAGTAGCAATGTCAGAACTGGAAAAATGAAATAACTAAATTCCTAAGGTTACACAAATGACAGAAGAGGCAATCAACACTTGTATGCTTACTTTGTTTAGATCTGGGAGTGGAATATGAAAGTGCATTTCACAGAATTTAATGTGTATAAATTTAACAAAAGTTAATCTTTTTAAGAAAATCACTAAATGTATACCCATACAGTGTGTAACTGATTATGGATTCTTTATCAGGGTATTCAGTCAATACAGCACTCCCATGGGTTTGAATCTATCACCATTACTTAGGAGCAACGGCAGATGCTAGGAGGCTCAAACAAAACGTCAGGAAACAGAAGCCTTCAGTAACAGAAATAAAGAGAAACTTACGGGTACAGACTATATAGATCAAGATGAAGTAATGGGAAAAGAAGCTTAAAGCAAAGAGATATTGCGTACTAATGATAAGCCTGAAGATAACTGATGTAATATTCCTGCCTTCCGTCTTTCCTTCCTTCAACATTCTCTTAGAACCAGTTATCTGCCAGGCACACTGGCAGAGGCATTAGTGATACAAAGAGAAGACGTAATTCTTTCTTGTACACTCAGAATAAGTTCTTATACCTGTAGTCCAATGGTTACAAAAAATAATAATAAAACTGAAAACTGTTTTGAATTTTGCTACTCAAAACTATGCATTAGACTATATGCTATTTTGGCTTCATCACAGATGTTACATCTGACTTTTCCTTAAACGGCTGGATTAATACCAACAAAAAGGCAACGAACATCAAATGGCAAAGCAAGATAACCAGAAACTATTTGGCAAGTGCCAGAAAGTATTTTGGCAGCAAAATGATAGCAATTTTTAGTGATCACTGAAACAGTACTTATATCTATTTGTTGAGCTCTTGGGCCAGGCACTGTGCTAAGTATACTGCATATACTACATCACTAAACTGTTAAAAGCTCCTACAACGAACCCACTATAACAGAGTTTCTAACACCATCATTTTACAGATGAGAAAATCTTAGCAAAACTAAGTAACTTGGCCAAAAGTAAGTAAAGGAGCCAGGACTTGAACTCAGGTATGCATGATTCTTAAAAATCCATGTTTTAAACAGTTTGATTCTTTCTCAGAAGAATGGAAAGGTGCCAGACCCACGATGAACACTCAATGGTGTCTATCACTGAAGGAACGACTGAGACAATATACAGCAGCTACCGCAGAGTAAGCTCAGATGTGGAAAATACAAGGGCAGAATCAATACTTTACAGAGTCACTACATCACCACCTCAAATTGCGCTGCATAACTGTGGGTGTCTGGAAAATAGCAGCAACTGACAGAATGACCTAATATGCCATTACAGGATGTGTAATGGCTGTTTCTGAGTGAAAACTCAGGCTGTCTAGGAAGCTGCAAAGCCAAAGATGAAGACAGGCAGTTCAGAAAAGGAACTGCAGATGCTGATGAGAAAACCCTCTCCCACATGTCAGTATGGAAAGAATTGTTAGTGCTGCACTGATGTTAATAGTCAAGCCCAGAGGTTCCCTTTACTTCTAGCACCTTCAAAATGTTAGAAAACCACGTGTACTGGAATGATTACTACATTCTACAGCTATCCAGACCCCTCTTGTAAAAACCTGGCACCAAAAGGTTTCTTCTACTGGGTCCAGGGTCATGTTCCATGCTACTGACTCTGCCACTATGATCACCAGCGACAGGAAAAACAAAGCACCTTGTCCCAGGACAGCCAAGCTCCGAAGAGCACACTCTGGCCAGCAACCTTTGAAGCGGACTGGCATGGGAGACTTGCCCACAAGAGCCTGTACTGAACCAGTCAGATTTTCTCTTACAAGAGTCTGAATTCAAACTACATGGAGAGGCAAAGGAGCTGCAAGATACAGAGAAGGCAAGCGGCGGAAGTAACAAGGCGGTTATATATCCACATTGAGAAGACACCAAGTGAGGTAACTAGGGTTTTTGTTTTTAAGTGAAAGCAGAGTCTGAGAAGGGCTAATAGCAGAGAAGCAATACTCCTGCTGCTAAGAGGGCAACACCCAGTCACTAGAGTGGGTTAATTTTTCCGGTTTAACACATAGTTGAAACCTCTACAGTGAAGCCAGTTTGTACATTCACTTCTAGATTCCCTTAAGGCCTGATCACCTTTATCTCTTATTTCCCCACACAATGCCTTCAAAAAAACTTTTACTAGCGATGGACCAACTAAAACTCTGTTTGCAGCAACAAAAAGGGTAGCACAATACTTGTATCATGGATGCACATGCACTCACACATCTGCAATTAGAAGACATGGCAAATTGGGTGGTAGCTGGTAATCCAAGTATTGTGGGTCTTACTTCCATCTTGCAGAATCTGTGAAGACATTGTGTTCTTTAGCTCTAGTTAACTGTTTTAGAAAGAAATGATCTTCACAAAGGGGACAAGTGGGGGGAGATGGATGCACTGGGGTGTGGGATTGGCATTTGCACCGAGGTATCTGGAACGATTATATAGTACATAGAACTTGACCCAATATCCTGTGATAATCTATGTGGGGAAAAAAAATCTGAAAGAAAACGGATGTGCGTATATGTGTGACTGAATCACTTTGTTGTACAGCAGAAATTATCACAAACTTATAAAACAACTATACTTCAACAAAACTTTAAAAAAAGAGAGAAATGACCTTCAAAAAAGTATCTAAAGCCTTGAAAATGAACAATTCCTATCACTATAATTATACACTTAGAAATGAAAGAGAGACCCGGGCGGGGGGAGTTCCCGTCGTGGCACAGTGGAAACGAATCTGACTAGGAACCATGAGGTTGCAGGTTTGATCCCTAGCTTCACTCAGTGGGTTAAGGATCCAGCGTTGCCACGAGCCGCGGTGTAGGTCACAGACATGGCTCGGATCTGGCATTGCTGTGGCTGTGGCGTAGGCCAGCAGCTGTAGCTCCAACTAGACCCCTAGCCTGGGAACCTCCATATGCTGCTAGTGTGGCCCTAAAAAAAAAAAGGAAAAGCGATCTGGGGCAGTTACAGGCAACAAAACCATCTCTAGTGTGTCCTGGGTGATTTTTTTGTTTTTTGGGTTTTTTTGCCACATCCTCAGTATGGGGAAGTTCCCAGGCCAGGAATTGTCCCCACACCACAGCAGTGATCTGAGCCACACAACAGTGACAACATGGAGCCCCAACTTCTAGGCTACCAGGGAACTCCAAAACCATCTCCTTTCAAAGTTTCTTCCTTTTGTGTATGCATAAATGTTTGTATCCAAATTTCATGGTAAATAAGTGATTTTGTTTACTAACAATCACAAGAAACAACAGCTGACTAGTCAAGACAGCCAGGAAAAAAATAAACAAACTGAAAAATCACGAAAATGTTTTGAGGAAAGTTTACCTTGAGGATATATAAATATTGAAAATGATGTACAAATTTCACTAAGTGTGTTCTTGTCTATGACAGCCCTATAAGCCTATCTTATGTCCCCCAAGTTTGCCCGTTCAAAGGAAAGGAGAAGGAAGCTCAGGAAAGTCTCAAACACCTACGAATGCCCAGCATGTCGGATTTCAAGGAACTTGGTAAATATATAATGAGCAATAGGCATGAAAATGACATGGCCACTCTCCTACTGAAGCTTATATGCTGTTACACCTAACAACTTAGAAGTCAAAAATCCAAGACTACATAAAAGTCCTTTCCCTAAAACTTAATTTTTTTCATATAATTCAATCACTTGTGTACACAATGTTCCTAGAGATTCGCTATTTTTTTCTTAGAAGAAAAGTATTCCTTACTTTTTCTTCCCATTCAAAATAAAAACTACCAGACACAACAAGATACTTTGGGATTTAGGTCCACCAAAGCATCAATTTAGCCAAGAGGAGTCTCAACTTTCTAAAAAATTTATTTTTGCACAGCTCAGAAAGAAAAGTCTGACTAAAAGTCACAGTTCCATTTCTCAGAGCTAGTTTATTTTCAGGATAATCCCAGAGATAGAAGGGATTAAAAACTAACATTCAAAACCTGAGTTGTAAAGAGAGTTCCATGCATTTAGGGTTCATTTTGGTGTAATAATCTCTCCTCTGAGCGTAACATCATCACATGCTCTTGTACTGAAAATGTTACCAGGACACTCGGATAGTTGCAGGTTATTGCTCAAGCAATTAATTTTTGTTTATTTTTTCAACCATATCATTCTATTGCTTAGACATTACAATTTTTGTGTGCCAGGAATATGCTCAGATACCTGATATAAATATTTCAGCATTAAGAAGAAGTCACACAACCCCGGTGCTGGAACCCCAGCACTTGATCGGCAGTTCAAGATAAGAAGGTTCATCCAAACCTAGAAACAAAGCTTCTCTGGTGTTTCAAATTATCCCTAAATACAAAAAATTTCTAAAATCATCATATCATGGTTAAAAAAAAAAAAAAAAACCAGCAAGATCAGGAACAGGCAGGTGTGTGGGTAAGCCCTCTCAGCAGATAACTTAACAGTCATGAGGCCTCAGTTGAAATCTGGAGTACTGCCACTAATGACTGCCATTGGCAAGACTTGAAAAGTACCTTTCTTTTTATCTCTTTATGACACACTCACCAAAGAAATTTCTGACTTAGCCCAAATCATGCTCTCCTGAAGAATCCACTCTTTCCACAACTGAATGCCTGCTTTCAAGTAATACTGCATACCTACTTTAGTTTCATAGAAATATTTCAGCTGTGTTCATTAATATTTGCTCCATGTCAATATTATTCACATGACCAAAACCAAAACATTGCATGTAGAACATATCCTAATGAATATTTTAAGACAGATGGGCTATTCTAAGGAGTAATGGTAAAGATGAAGCCTAACTTAAATACCTTTTTCAAGATAAATAAAAAATATGAATAGGAATGATAAATTAGTAATATTCTGATCAGAAGAAAATCAGTAGCAAATAATAAAGTTGGCTGTCTTCTTTCCCAATTAAATGCTACAGGAGCAATTAAAATGTGACGATGCATAGCAATAAAGTTCACTCTTCTAATACACACATTTCCCCTTAAATTTAACTTTAAGAGGTAATTTTAAAAATTCCCCATTTGGATATATTGTGAAAATCACATATAGTAATCATATCTAATATCTATCCATAACATGACAAGGACCATCTTAAGCATTTTAATATTTTTCATTTTATCCTCACAACAATCCTATGAGGTAAGAAATAGTTTTGTTTCACAAGTGAGGTAACTAGGATACAGAATGTTTAAGTAACTTAACTTGCACAAGGTCACATAGAAAATAATTTATGGATCCAAAAATCTCATCAACTAATCTAGCTCCAGATAATTACACCAAGCTGCCAACAAGTAAGGTAGTGAGCGTGCCTTACAAACAAAATCTGCAAATATAAGGTAAGCTGATTAAGGGCACATGTTTTGTAGCTGACCTTGGTGTGAAGTCTCAATTCTGTCATTTACTTGCTATGTGAACTTGAGTAAATGCTTGAACTTCTCTAAGCTTCAATTTTCTATTCTGTAAAGTAGGGATAATGAAGGAACAATTCTTACTTCACAGGGTTGTTGGTGGACTAAGGGCATTATGCATGTAAAGAACTAGCAAAGTGTTTGGCATACAGTAAGCATTCCATGATTGCTCACTACTATCAGCTAATACTAAAAATCCTCTTTATTATCATAAATTCTCATTTTAGCACTGGTGATACTTTCTAAAGCAAATTCCATCTATCGATATTGAGATAACAAAAGTTTAGTAGGAGATTAAGACACAAGGTCTCAAAATATATGACAGCACAATTTTGAGATAGGAAAGACTACTACCTACCTTAACATCATTATTAAACATTTATTTAAAGTGCCTAGGTATCCATGAAAACATACTAGGCACTAAACATAATTATCATGACACAGTCCCTGACTTCAAAAACACAAACAAGCAAATTAACTCTGCTGAGTGGGCACAAACACCAAAACCTCCAAGTTCAGGCATTTTCTCAGCCAGACACACCGATGGCATTTATTATTGTTTCCCTCTGCTTGTGGTGTGATAGCGGTGAATATATGTAGAAAAAGAAGCTTGAAAAATAAATAGCAAACCTGACAAATCAAGTGTAGAAAGATAAAGATTCAGGAAGAATGGGCTGGCTTTTTACTTTCTTACCTTCTCAAGAAAAGATTCTAGCTCTCTTAGTACTAATGATCTGTTAATTAACCAGAAGAGAAAAAAGGAAAGAGCCAGAAGCTCAGAACAGAGATCAAAAGAATAGGGTACTGAAAGAAATTATGAGAGAGAGTAAATGAATTTCTAAAGTTAGAAAAGCCAAAGTAACTGTCGGTGAGTTTCAGTGAGACAGGTTTTATTCTGCATTCTATCATGTGCCCAGTGTCCTAGAAACCAAGCAACTAACAGCCACTTATTAAGACTGCTGCTGGAGTTCCCATGGTGGCTTGGTGGTTAACGAACCCAACTAGCAGCCATTGAGGACTCAGGTTCGATCCCTGGCCTTGCTCAGTGGGTTAAGGACCCAGCATTGCTATGAACTGTGGTGTATGTAGGTTGTAGACATGGCTTGGATCCCAAGTTGTTGTGGCTGTGGTGTAGGCCGGTGGCTATAGCTCCGATTCGACCCCTAGCCTGGGAACCTCCATATGCCACGGGTGTGGCCCTAAAAAAAGACTGCTGATGTTTCCATTAGCCCTTAAAGTCAGAGAAGAGAGAAAAGAACAGCACAGAGTATAGAAGGATTCTGTCTAACAGCACAGCCAACATCTTGCTGCCTTTACCTTAGAACCTGGCTCATGTCAACTACCACCTTGCCTGAATCATAATCTAAAGTAATCTAATGATTCTATCACGAAAGTAAATTCTAATCCTAAACATCCAGAAGGCTTCCATGGGCCACTAAAGGAAACCTAGACACCTAATTTCTAAAGTTTTAGAAGCGTTTTCAATCTCATTTTCAGTGATCAAGCTATTGGCAGAGATCTTTTGCAACTTCGCAACAGAAAATGATACTGATGCCTTTCTCCACATCTGCACGCCCTTCACCTACTGGGAGACTCCTCTTTCGGTACGCACAGCCTCTCAGAATAGCACAATCACTAAACTCCCCTCTACTGCATGCACAGGCTCTTTAAAGCAAACTGAGTAGAACAGCCTACTGATCATAAAGCAATGTAATACACATTCCTAAAAAAATGTGAAAGTACTTTTCAGCAATATAAGCAATCTATGTCAATCAAAAATTTGGCTCTTATGTATAAAACTAAGCTGAAAATTAAGGATGGGTAATTTATATATTCAAGAATATATACATTCTTTAAAAAGGTTTTCTTCTTGAAGTAGGGAGTGGAGAGGAGGAAGAGACATGAACCCCCAAAAATGGTTATTGTGTATTCAAGGTATACGTCCCAATGAATACCTGCTCAATGTCAGCCAATACCTCCTCCAGCTCTCTTGCTCTACACAAACTTACGAAGTTGAAGTGCAAACCATACCTTTCATTGTTTCTCCTCTTCCACATTTAGGAGTGAAAGGTATCTTCAGGAAGGAAGATGAGTTAAATTCTATAGAAAAATTCTTAATTGATTAAACAGCAGCAAAGGTAGATATAATTTATAGCCAGAGATATAGGTCTTAATGTAAAATGGTTCTTTACCTGCTTAACTACTTCTTCCTTCAAAAAAAGTGCTATAAATATTTGTTTATATAGCCTATGTACAGAAAAGCTTCTGGCACAAGTTTATTAGGCCTCTTGTCTTCAAGGGCCTCAAGGCCAAGCCTCTGAAACGATAAAGCTCAAGAGTCAAAATAAAATCAAAAAATAAGGATGAAGACCAGAAAGGGATAGGAAGAACAAAGAATTTCTAACCACTTCCTACTTGGTCATTCTACCTTTCTTACCCAGTCCTACTTTAGCCTCTAACTCCTTTGTCTGCCATGATCCCATTAATTCGGCTATCATGATAAAATAGCCTTAATCGCTCCAGGCCCTTCTAACTTTGACAAGTCCTGACACGGTGCTACTTTTTTCTCTATGACCCAGATGAACTCTTTCTACAGACCTCAGAACCCTCAATTCCTTCTCCTAAATTTCTGCTCTGTGGTCCTAAAGTTGTGACAGAGGAGACAAACTGTGAATGACCCTGTGGAAAGAGGTGAGAAGAGTAAGGGAATTCCAGCAATTCCCAATTCCCAACTCTCCTCCACCAACTTTAGACCACTTCGCTTTCTTCTCTACAGTCTTTAACAAGTAAGAAAGGAAAAGGCTGGCATACAGATGAGAAGCTGCAGCAAAGAGCCATGCCAAGCTTTTTAGGAATCCTTATATCTTTCCACTTGTTATAGGTACTTAAGTCTGGAAAATATCTTTGGAGTATGTCTTGTGTGTAGGAATGCATAAAAGATAACACCTTGCAAAAGTCCAACATACAGGTTTAATAATGTGCAACTAATGAAGATGGTTTATAAATAACACCTACACATTTAGTTCCCTAAATATATTACGCTATCAAACATTAAAATTAGACCTATAAGTACAAGTTTTCCATACGTGGAAAAGTAAATCCGTTTTTAAATTAAAGAGAAATTATCACTCTAGTTCTTAAAAATAAAACTATCAGGGTAAAATTCAAGTGTAGCTGCTCATAGTCACTAAATAAATTTGATAATAAAACATTTAAGTTTCAACCAATGCACCTTTGTTGAAGCACATTTAGCTGAAATAACTTTGAGTCTGGTTTATTTCCATCACATATAGTACATTTCCAACAAGAGCATGTACATTCAATATAGAACATTTCCAGCAACAGTACAGTCTTTCTAGTTTCCTTTCACAGTATATTTTAGTGCAAAGCACTGGGAAGGGTAAATGTTTTTCTAGCTATAAAAGCATTTTATTATGACTTTGTGGATCTTCAGCATTTTAAAATTTCATACAAAAAGTATATAGATGGACAGGGTCCCTCCTAAGTACAGGTGTGAACCTATATAAAAACATGGTATATTCTCTGCTGTACCTTTTAAAATTATAATTTGACAAAAATCACTAAAAAATAAAATATTCCCTAAAAAGTACAAAATATTGATACACAAAAACCTGCCCAATATTTCATTAAAGATAGATGTACTTCTGTTTTCCCTAAAATCTTGATTACAAAAATGGACAAAAATTCATTATTTTCTAAATTTTACAGTAGGAATCAAATATTGTCTAAAGTGGTCACTTAAGATTTTACTTGGGAGGAAAAAAAAAATCAGGGTTTATACTCCCATCTTCCTTTTGAAGCAATATTTAAAGAAATAAATGAGTATTATAAGAAGTGGTTGTGCAGGGATTGTCTGCATCCATAAAATATCAGTAAGCTATTTACTACCTTCATATTAACATTAGCAAATGTGTGGTCTTTAAACAAAGAAAGAAAAATCTGAAAAATTAAGTTGCATCTATCATTAAAGTGCTTTGTATAAAATTTAAAGAAAAAAGGGGGAATGTTTAATTTTCATAAAAACCTTGGATGTTTACGAGCGAAAAACGTGATGATCCATGGATGAAAATGAACTGGAACTTTCCTGTGCTATATATTTTAGAATGAAACTTTCAAACATTTAAGTGCTAGAAAACAAGTTAGAAATAATGGATGCAAAAATAATTACAAATATTTAGTAAGCTAAATATTTATAATGTGTTGATATTAATTTATCTTTTGGTCCTAACATACAATCACTAGAAAATTATATATCTGTATGATCCAGATAAAAATTGTGTCAGATAAAGTGGAACGAAACTAATACCCTAAGATATAAAGTCTTAGTTAATTAAAAATCACCAGTGGTGATATTTCTTCAGGTTGTTGATCAGGTTGTTGATCAACAAATTGTTTGGAAAACAAAATTTGCAACATTTTTGCAGAAATGGTAGACTAAATACACAAGGGGTGGTTAGCTGATAGACTGTGATGACAACATGTAATGTCACAGCTACTTAAAAGTGCTGGAAGAGGCAGTGCCTTATAAACAAGTGGTTAGATGGTTATTATTTTAGTCAGAAAACAGCAGTTACAGTCAAAATTTATCAATTTTTTTTCTTTTTTTTTTTTCATCATGGTACCATTTGAAGACGTTTAGTGGTTCTAACACCAATTTAAAGTCTTTCCACAAAAATGAACTCCAAACCTTTTCGTACATCACTTGAAGTTATCTGAGGAGAAATGGGAATAAATGAACACTTTGAGTTTACCAATAAAATCTTGTCTTTAAAATTACACAACAGTAAATGACTACTAAAGGATGGTTTCATCTCAAGTTTTCTATACAAATAAAAAAATGTGTGATAATCAAACCGCAACATTTAACCTACTCAGCACTCAAACTAGGTATACTGCTTTAGAACTGGAATCCAAAACTAATTTAATACTAATTAAATATATTAAATGTTTTAATACAAGGGACACAGGTACTGAAGGCAAACTTTTTAAATATAGAGAGACTTGCAAAAACAAGTACAGGGAGTCTACTCCTTATTTTATTATGCATTTTAAAAAATCTACATTTCTCTCAAAACCCTCTTAAAAAGTAGTATTTTTTTCTTTCTTCTCAATAGGCATTTTACTTTTTTTTGCAACACAACCACAAAAAAAAAAAAAAACCCTACTTAATAATATTAACTATGTTGAAATGATGATCACCAAAAGTTTATTTAAACAAAAAGGTAAAAATAGGAGGATCTTGGACCTAAACAATCACTGTTTCTATAGATCAAAACTAAAAAACAGTAACTAACACATACTCCCAAGGAGGAGGAAAAAAAAAAAATCCACACTTTCGTTTATCAAGTTTCCCCCTTTGCCTGGAAGCACTATGTTAAGTGTAAATAATAAATGCTAATCATTCTAAATTCAATTTGGGGATTTTTTTTTTCTGAGTGCAGCACTTTATTTAGCCATCACAGATTAATTTTTACAATAATTACAGTGCCTCAAAAGATTTTTTTCCTATAATTATCGCCTTCACAAATTCATTCTATTATATTTAACTTTCCTACAATGTATTAATTAGTAGACTAAGTCACTGAATCAAATTTAAACCTGTGCAAAGTTAGTTAAACAGAAGACTTCTATTGTAAACATAAGCCAATATAAATGTATATATTTTACAACATTGAGAGGAAAGCACTGACCCTGTGCCATCTACCTATAACTATATTGCATTGTCCTGTGGAAGATAAGTTCTGAAGTTAACTTTTGTTCCCAAGCCACTGGAATAAAGGTCACTGAAGAGGTAAATGCAATATGCACATTACTCTTGCAGTTCCCACTGCCATAAGATATATGGAAGCAAACGTGTTAAAATGGAACCAGCTACAAATTATGGTCAAATGACTTTTTTTAGTTCGATGGGGGGAAAAAAGCAAAACTCTGTAACTGTTCCTCACCAGACAAGAGCCTTAGATCTTGTACTTCGGCCTTTGGTTTTGTTTCCTTCAGGTGAATTGGAAGCATTTGCCTTATGAGTTTTCTTATGATGTTCGAGATAAGTCTTTTTGGCAAATGCCTTTCCACATTTATTGCATCTGTGAAGAGAAAAGTTTTTTGTGACTTTAACTTCAATACCAACGTCAGCTACTTCATACTTTTTACTAGGAGAGTTAGAAGTGCCATCATGTTTTGCGTCACTATGTTTTGCTTCGTCCCTCGAAGGGCCTCTTTTTGCCACTTTATTTAGAACAAAATCAATGGGCTTTTTTATAGCTCTGATCTCTAAACTGGCTGTTATTTTCCCAAGATAACGGGATGACTTTTTATGAACCACAGTTATATGTCGTATCACATCACGCTTCCGACGAGTTTCATAAGTGCAAAGAGGACACTTGTAGAATTTAACATAAATGTTATTCCCATCTGTGTGCAATTCAATGTGTTTAGTCAAGTTCTGTTTCGAAGTAAACTGACGTTTACAAAGTTTACAGTAAAGTTGCTTAAAGTCAAAGCCAGCTGAAAGTTTTGGTTTCCTGGTTTTTTGCTGGCCACCTGCAGCAGACGGACTAGTTGATTTAGGGCTTTCAGAGTCTTGTTTAACTTTATTTTTCTGCGCTGCCGGTGTGTTCTTTTTTTCATTTGAATGATTTGTTCCCTTTAATTCATTCTGCGGAGAATGGGTAATGGAAGGGGGTGAAGATTCTACAGAATCTGCTGGTTCAACTTTAACTTTTATTTCTGAACTGTTGGCAGTATTATTGGGGCCTTTCTCTCTTTTAGAGTTTGTTCCAGAAAGAGTTATCTTGTGGACAATTTGCATATGTCTTTTAAGCATTATTTGTGAACTATATTTCCTCTTGCAAAGGAGGCATTTGCATGCAGTTAAATTGTATTCAGCCTTTGAAGACGACTTTTGTTTTCGAGTCTTAAAAGATTTTTTAGGAGAAACAGAATCCAGGAACAAAGGTTGCCCAGGCTTTGTTGCTATATCAGGAGTAATTGAATCCCTCCTTAGTCCTCTATGAACTTCATCAAAATGCCTCCTTACATTCGCTTTTGTAGCAAATGATTTACAACATACTGGACAACTCCTACTTAATGGAACTAGAACATTCTTACTGCGTCCTTTAGAAGATTGGTTTGGATTCTTTCGTGTTTCAATGTACTTTTTTAGTTCTTCCATCTTTTTCTTGTGTACTTTTCGAATGTGACGACGAACACCTCGTCTGGAATTAAATTCTTTTCTACAAAGACAACATATCAACTGGTGACCAAAATCAGAATTGTCAGAAGTTTCCAAGTCAGCCTGTGATTCCTGAGGTTGTTCATCAGATGTAGGTACAACTTCATCTGCAACAATCTCAACAGGAGGGGGCTCTACAGTTTCCACCTCTGTGTCTGTAACTGGAGCTGTTTTAGACTGTTCAGTGCTAGTGTCCTGTATTTGAACTTCGGTTTGTTCAGGAGTACTGCTTGACTCTGCAACTTCGGTAGGATTATCAGTCCTTGAGATATACTGAAACACTGCATTCTGGTTAGTTTCTATGGGTTCTAGTTTAATAATATATTCTTGCTTGTCCACACTTGGATATATGGCTTCTAGGAGATCATTTATGGCTTGGCTTTGTTTATCATTTACATCAGGAAGGTCTGTTAAGGAAAAAACAACATTTTAATCTGAAATAATTAACATGTTCTAACCCTCTAAAATTTTTAAATGTATTATGAACCTCTGTCTTAAAATTTATTATTTACTAGTTTGTATTTACTTTTATAAGAGCGTTATCTACTTTTCAGTGTTTTATGAGGATTAAAAACTAGTATTAGTCAAACTAGAATTTGCTTTAACTTAAAATCTCAACATGGTACACAAATGTTAGGGAGTAGATGCAACCTGAAGAGCTACTTCTAATCTAAGGACCCTTAATATAAAATAAGCACATGAATATCCTAAACAATAAAAATAATATTTATATTTTTAGCCTAAAATTTTTAGGCTAGCAAAGGCAAGTCAAAGTTCTTATAACCCAAGATGGATGAAACAAAATCATGGAAAAAGTTAACATACATAAAAATAACTTTTTTAGAAAACACAACAGCATTCCTATTAACTTAATCCATAACAAGTAATCTACTCTAAACTGTATGGGGACATCCGAAGATCTTATAAAAAGTGGAAAAAAAAGATTTATAAGAAAATATATAAAAATGAATGACATGATGTATAGACTAAACTCAGCCCTATTATACGTTTTCTTAACATGACATAATTCTATTAAAACAAATTATTAAAAACTACAGAGCTCTGTAGTTTCCTTCGTGGCTCAGTGGTTAACGAATCTGACTAGGAACCACGAGGTTTCAGGTTCGATCCCTGGCCTTGCTCAGTGGGTTAAGGATCTAGCATTGCCATGAACTGTGGTGTATGTAGGTTGTAGACACAGCTCGGATCCCAATTTGACTCCTAGCCTGGGAATCTCCATATGCCGCGGGTGCGGCCCTAGAAAAGGCAGAAAGACAAAATAATAATAATAATAATAATAATTTAAAAAACTACAGAGCTAATTCCATTTACTTGTGCAAGAATTATATCCTCTGTAAGCAACCTAATATTCCTACCATAAAAGAGTCGTCTAACAGTGGTTATGTTTCTACATACAACCCTAAAATCTAACTATAAATACAGCATCAAATCTGATATCTACTTAGAAATCAAGAAATGACTCATTATAGCTCTTCTAGTCTACTAGTTTTCCTTTTTAAAATGAATAAAGTAGCCTCTGTAAGAACAATAATACTTGCACAGAAGTATTTCTAGAATGAGACTGCAGGAGTTCCCATCATGGCTCAGCAGAAACGAATGTGACTAGCATCCATGAGGACGTAGGTTCGACCCTTGGCTTCACGCAATGGGTTGAGGATCCAGTGTTACTATTAGCTGTGGTGTAGGTTGCAGACGCCGCTCAGATCCCACATTGCTGTGGCTGTGGTACAGGACAGCAGCTACAGCTCCAATTTGACCCCTAGTCTGGGAACCTCTGTATGCTGCAGATGCGGCCCTAAAAAGACAAAAAAAAAAAAAATGAGATTGCAAAGAAGAGTGCATGATAATTCAGAAAATCCATTTACCTATTTCCCTCTAAAAGTCAACTAAACTTTAGTCCATATTAAAAAAAAACAATAAAGAATAACCGCCAGAAAATTAACTAATTTCCTACTACTTTTTTTTTTGGTCTTTTTAGGGCTGCACCCGAAGCATACAGAGGGTCCCAGGCTAGGGGTCAAATCGAAGCGGCAGATGCCGGCCTATGCCATATCCACAGCAACACCAGATCCGAGCCTTGTCTGCAACCTACACTGCAGCTCATGGCAACACAGGATCCTTAACCCACTGAGCAGGGGCCAGGGATCGAACTTGCAACCTCATGGATACTCACTGGGTTTGTTACTGCTGAGCCACAATGGGAACTCCCCTACTACTTCTTTAATTAAGATTGTATTTGAAACTAATCTCTACAGACTGCCTTTTCATTTGTATCTCAAGGATAAAAAGAAGTATAGTAAGAACTAACAATGATAGGAAAAGTTTCCAGACAATTATGAAATTTTTGCTTTATGTCCTATATATACTTTAAATCAACTTCATGCTAATAATTAAAGCAGTATTTTTGATATTTGGAGTTCTGCACTCCATTCCCATCTCAAAAAGGTTAAGTTGAAAAAATGCACAAAATCTACAATGCATCTGTAATATCAAACTGATAGAATATGTTCTATATTTTGTAAGTCCACAGAGTTAAATTCCTGATCAAGAAATAATGAAAGTAACCTATTACTTATTAAAATATTTTAAGAAATTTACATTAGTTCCTTAAAACAAGAAAGTAGTATCATTACATATACTGCAACTTAATCATACTGAGACATTACACTTAATTCAACAAATATTTGGGTTCCACAAAGACTTTGTTAGCCTACTACTTACTTTCATTGCATAAAACTATTTAAGATTTCAAGATAGCCCATAACACAAAGTAATTTCTTTGTTTTTTTTTTTTTGCTTTTTAGGGCCATACCTGCAACGTATAGTTTCCCAGGCTAGGGGTCTAATTGGAGTTACAGCCGCCGGCCTACACCACAGCCACAGCAACACCAGATCCAAGCTGTGTCTGCGACCTACACTGCAGCTCACAGCAAAGCCAGATCCTTAACCCACTGAGCAAGGCCAAGAACTGAACCCTTATCTTCACAGATATTAGTTGGGTTCATTATCACTGAGCCACAAGGGGAACTCCACAATCTAATTTCCGATGAAATGACTTATCTAATAAATTTCAGAGAATAAAACTGATGTTCAAATCAAGACACAAAAATTACTAGAAAAATACAAATTTTTTTTTTAATGCTCTCTATGTTCCTCCAAAGTCAACTCTTCATTCATTCTTTGTTCAATTTCCACCCTTTCATTTACTTAAGGAGAATCTAAGTAAACGATCAGTCCTATCCGGTAGCAAGTTGTTAAAGTAGTAAAGAGGAAAAATACCAATACCCCCACCAAGCATTAATATTTTAACTTACAAATATCCTGAATATAAACCATATAGTCCATATAAACATTCACAAATATCCAATATATTAATATAAGTAAATATACTCATAAATCTAACCTCATGTATCTTTAGCAAAACCAAATGAAAAGCACTGATATGAAAGTATCTATTTAAGAAACTGAATATAACATTAAGTATTTTATTTAATCCTCCATCACCAAATTATCTGTAACTAGATATTAATACTATTTTAACACAAATGCATAACTGCAGTATAAGAACATATAGTAGGAGTTCCCGTCGTGGCGCAGTGGTTAACGAATCCGACTATGAGGTTGCCGGTTCGATCCCTGCCCTTGCTCAGTGGGTTAACGATCCGGCGTTGCCGTGAGCTGTGGTGTAGGTTGCAGACGCGGCTCAGATCCCACATTGCTGTGGCTCTGGTGTAGGCCGGTGGCTACAGCTCCGATTGGACCCCTAGCCTGGGAATCTCCATATGCCTCGGGAGCGGCCCAAGACCAAGAAATAGCAAAAAGACCAAAAAAAAAAAAAAAAAAAAAGAACATATAGTAAAATGCATAACTGAATATATGAATAAAACTCACTGTCATCCATCTGAAGACTTGGCGGGCAGTAGAACTTTTTATGGGTAATTAAATTTGGTAATCCTCTGAAGAGACTGCGGCATAATTTACATTCAAAAATAGTGTCCACGTCTTTTAATAAAATGTGCTTAAGTTGTTTAGTTCCTAAGAGAAAAAAGAAAGGAAAATTTAACATAAAAGATAACTTTAATACAGACTTTTAAACTGGGCAATCACTGTTGACAATCTAAAAGCGTAGTTTTAATCTTTAAAAACGAAATACAGGCATTGCCAATTTCTACCACAATGTACTCAGAACTAACTTATAAACCAAGTTAATAAGCAAAATCCTACTGTTATCTGGATCAGGACAGTTGAAATCGGTGGTCTTTTTCTAATTCAGCAGCCAATCAATTCCTGGGATATCTTAATAATGGTTCCAACACCTAGGTGATCATCACAATGACCTCGCAATAAACATACACATGACCAACTCCTGGAGATTCTGACTCAGTGGATCTGGAGTAGGACAGAAGAATTAAACGCCACCCCACCCAAGTTTTTGTAGCTGGTTCTTCTAGCTCTTTCCCACTTGGAAGTGAATATGAAGCAATACATTTTCCCCTTGATCCTTAAAAAAGGTCAAAACTGTGTCACAGGATTGCCTGTGACTTTCTTTTTACATTCAGCTCAAAGTACTTCAGGTTCTGGGCCAACATGGGATGATAGCCATTTAGTGTGATGGTAGTGAATCCTTGTCCATGGTTTTGAATTTCACTTAGGCCTCTTACTACCACCAGACATTTATTTAAAGCATTTCTCCCTTAAAAACTTACCCCAATTGCAATTAATTAAATCCTGATATAATTACTAGTTTAAAGCATGTCTTCTCCACTAGACTGTAACTCCAAAGCAGCCAAGACCAAGCCTGTCTTATTTACAGCTACAAAGTGCTCAGCCCTAATAATGCTCAATATATATTTGTTGAAGAAATGCCACTGATCTAGGAAATCTCAGCATTATGAGGCAGATCAAAAGGTGGAGAAAAAAATAAATGGCAACAAGTACTCTTTAAATCTTTAAAATAAAAACATCCACCAGGAATAACACACAAATGGAAGGTCTTTTGTCACTACTTCCTATAGGTATCTGACAGAGGTAAACTGATAAAATTGATTTGCAGTGTTCACTATTTAATAAGCTTTTAGTTTCCTCAAAAAAAGATAACAATAATGACTGAATTAAAGAGAAAAAGAATAAAAGTGTCCTGAAAAATACCTTTAAGACTATGTGAATAGTGTTCCATCATACAATAAGCTTGGGACTAACAGAGAATAAACACAATCTCAGTAGCATAATTAATATTGTAGGGTCCATAAAGTTAAATATTTCTGATTCAATCTTTTGCAATCTGTTTACATTTAATTTTTGTATTCATCATGTTGCATTTTATCATCATTTTGAAGACAGGGCAGCCCTCAAATTTCTACTACAAAAAGATTACCAGAACTTTACTAAGTCTTCAGAGATTTCAATTCTGGCATCATCTAGTTCTATAGCCTTAAAGAGCTATATAATTTTGGCATTTTGATTTATCTTTTAAAAGAAACAAGTCAAACTAAACCTATCTTGGAGAATTATGAACGAAAATATGAGAATTAAATTATAAATCTGGGTTTCTGAGGAAAAAAATTATACGTAATGAAATAACTCCATTTCCCAAATTCAAATCAAGATTCCACTAGACCATTTTACTGCAAAATCAGAGAACATATATTTTAAAAGATTCAAAGGATTGCTTGGATATTATTCTTTATATAAAAGTAAGTTCACACACACACACATTTCTCTAGTACATTCATATTACAAAGTACACTGGCAATAAACTGCTAATATATTTAATTCATAGCTAACCTCACAAGTGAGTAACAAACCATGAGAGTAGACTGATCATGTGAAATACTTCAGATAAGCCTCTCTAACTGATCTACATACAGTGCTCAGTAAGCATAGGTGGGTGTATTGGAAGAAAACATATGAAAATTCTGCACATTTTAACTCTAAATTAAAAGACCTGCTAGACCCACACTACAAATTCAATTCTACCTTTAAAGATAGTATAAAGGGATTGAAAAAGAATAAGAAGTAATTTGAACTAAGTTTAACTTAAGAATTCTACTGAAGGTCTAACTAGAAAGTACAATACGAAATTACACATTAAAAAAGTTATTTGTAAAAATATAAGACTGCATCCTCAAATCAGACATATCTACCATCTTCTCCCAATCAATCATAAAAAAAAAACCTATCAATTTCTTCTCTAGTCCTAGTTATAGAGTTAGTTTTTATTCAGTAGAGCAGGTGTATTTATTCCCAATATGCACTGGAAATAAAAAAAAAAGTATTTGGCTCTAACCTTGACTAATCAATCTTAGTTATCTATCACAAATGCTCCACCACTCTCATGCCACCTACACACACTCACAGATACAAACGCTGTTGTGCTGATCTGGGTATATCAAGTTTCTTTCAAATCCTTGTATTCACCAAATTCTCTCTCTCTCACTTACTTTTCAGGTCTTCACCTGTTTTTTTGTTTGTTTGTTTGTTGTTTTTCTCTCTGCCTATAACATTCTCCCATTTCCCTGGTCTGGCTCACTTCAGAATCCTTTGGAATCCAGGTTAGATGTCACTTCCCCCAGGCAGCCTTCTTGGACCCCTCCTGGTTTTGTTGTTGTTGTTAAGATTCTTCCCTGATATCCCCAGAGCACCCTAACATCGATACTATGTTATCCTGCTATCTTGTTATTTTTCTGTATCCCCATTAAACTGGAAGTTCAAAGGGGACAGAGAAGATATCTTTAAGAAAACCTTCCCAATAAATAGGATTTTTTAAAAGTCTAGGTAAAGTTGATTGGAAAGTCAAAAAAAGGACCTGAAAGATTTTCCAATCCTGCTCACATACTTTAAAATAATAAAAATAAAAAGTGTCCTCATTCCATAAAGAAGACAAAAGTTATTCCCTAAGTTAGTTTCAGTCACCATTTAAGGTTTTGTTGTTTTTCCCCTGGGGACATAATGGCTTTATTCTTATCAGCTACCATTTTCTAATTACTTTGCTCACTGACAATTAGACACAGCCAACCAACTGTGCCTCTGTCAACAGTTGAAACTTTCTATAACCTGAGACAACAACAGACAAGGTCATCTAGACAACAAGCAAAGTTCTTCCACAACTCTTAACCCTGAGAGAGAGAGAGCGCCATGCTGCCTTACTCTTGATTATTCCTTTTCCTATATTAATAACTCTTTCTTGCCTTAGGTTTTTAAATTATCTCAGAAGTCACTACATACTGCTTATAGAGACCATCAATCAGTATTTATCAAAAAAACAGGCCTCCAGAGGGAGGGCTTTTGATGCCTAAAATTAATTAATGAATATTTCAGATTCTCATACAGAATGGGTGCTCACTTAAGTTTAGTTAAACCTCATCAAGGGTTTATTCTATGCTATCAATTAATGCCAAACACATTGTATACACTGATAAAAATGTTTAAAAGACTTTTTTCAAAAGGAAATCATACTCAATTTGACATCAGCTTATACTAGGTAGTCACTTGACGTGACATAAAATTAATTCTAACTCTTCTGTGCTGGACAAAGATAAGCTTTTGTGTTTTTTTCCCTTAATATATTGATATGTTAGTCAATGACCCTTTTAGGTGAAGGCAATAATGATTTTTTAAGCACACATGAGCTCTGTTTTAGGATGACTGCTTAACTACAATAGCATCCAACATTGCAAGCAAATCTATAATTCCTGTTACAGCTCCTGAATTACAAGACCAGCATGAAGGAAATTTCTAATTGATCATCCCTAACTTAAGAAAACTTATGAAAATTAAAATTGTTATCTTAAAACCACCAGCTACAAGGGTTGGTAGAAAAAATTACTAGATTAATTATGGAACACTACTACATACTACATTAATAAGTAGAATAAATTTTAGTGCCTACATGGTGAAGCTTTTGTTTAGTTTAACACACATTTATTGAACACCTACTAAATACCAGGTACAGTGTTATTTATTGGAGACATGAAAGTGGAGGGTATCATCTATGCCCTTGAGAAATTCCCAGACTAATAGAAACAGCTGCTCTCCTAGAAACATAGCCCCAGATGACATGTTTTGAAGATGAATGTAACAACAAATAAATAAATCCATATTTTTCTTATTCATCCCCAAAATATGCAGTCTTCTTTTAAACTTCCTCTGATTGCTATGTATCTACCAAAAATAAAATCCATCATATTAATATGCCACTTCTCAATGTATCTCTGATAAATCATACTGCCATCCCAAGCTTTTGCTTAGAGTCAGGACTGAAGCATCACTATCTAGTCACAGCTTACACTATCTGCAAGAAATGCTGCTTTACACAATAAAAATTAAAAAATCTTCTAAGAAATTAAATAACCAAACTTAAATTGAGTTAGACAATGACAACAGCAAACATTACGCAAAGCCAATTCTCATTTTTCACTACAATTTATTCCTAAGATTCAAAATAGATGCTATTATTTGCACAGAGTAGTAGTGTATTCTAGAGGTAGAATCCCTTTTTCTATGATATACTTAAACTTGAACAAACTCAGGAGTTAGGGAGGCCAACACCTATCGTAGTCAAAAGTCTGCATATAACTTACAGTCCTTATACTCACTTCCTCCATATCCTTGGTTCTGCATCTACAGATTCAATCACCCAAGGATCGTCTGACAGTGTAATAACATTTACTACTGATAAAGATCCACATATAAATGGACCTGCTCAGTTCACATTCAGGTTGTTCAAGAGTCAACTGTATAATAATATTGTAAAAAGAGGGGATACATATTTCAAGAATTTTAAAAAATGATGTCAACTTCATATTAAAGACCAGTTTTAAGTAATGGACGAAATGATTACCTTTCCCTTTTCCCATTTTTTCTGTTTCTAACCCTAGGGCGTTCGACAGCTCCTTTGCCTCTACCAGAAGACTAAGAGACTAAGAAAGAATATTAACCTCAATCAAATCAATTTTATAAACATCTCATGGAAGTACACCTTTTCTGTTACTTAAAATTTTGTTTCACTTGGGGAGAAAGGTCAGGAAAGGAAGAAAGCTAAAATAAAAGCTAATAGAGAAACATTAATAAAAATGAGGGAAATTTAAAGACAAAGAGTCACAAGATGTGCTCCTAGAAGGACTGATAAAATCAAGGAAAGGATCAAGCAAAAGGCAGGGCAGTCAAGGTAGTACCTGAAGCCAGGATTCAGAGCAAACAGCATGTCTCAAGTCACCCAACCATAAGGGCTCTCAGAGTAGAAAATCTGTAGGTGGGGGTAAAACAGGCAGCCTTCTAAAAAAAAAAAAAAATGAGGTATCTATCTATGGACAGATGTCAAACAACAGAGGAATGTACTGTTAAAAAACCAAAGATATCTAACTATGCAGAGTCAGCGAGCACCTGTATTATTAGGGAGAATGTGAGGGATATATGCTTCTACAGGCATAGAAGGCCTCTAGAAGACACAAACCATGCAGCAGTGCTACCCGAGGAAAGAGATTTATTTTTGTATTTCTGTATATCCTTTTATACCTCTTTATTGCTTTTGTTTAAATCACAAGTAAATATTACTTCTCCCCAAAAGAAAAGTCTATTCAAGCTAATTTGCAAGTCAAGCTGATAGAAATAAAGAGGGATTAGAGGTCAAGAAATGTTTGTAATTTAAAGCCAGGAAAACAGTACAAAGCAAAAACTGAAGTGTGAGGCAAAGAGAATGGGTCCAGCAGTCAGTACAGCACACACGAGGGTGGTGGACCTAAAAAATGAGTCAACTCCTTCCTCAGCCTTTGATGAACTTCTTGCTTGGGTAGGAATTACTATCAGGTCATAGACAGCCCAGTATAGGCAGGAGATGGTGAATCCCTTACGCAGAGCTGATACAGGAGTTGAAGACAACCATCCGAGTAAAGGCAGATATCCTAACACATTACTACTGCCCAAGCTGGCTTAGCCTCTGAAGATTAAGAAGAGCAAAACACAGACTTCTACCTTCAAGTATCTGTCAGATATAAAACACCACCAGGATAGCTCTTTAAATGCAACGTATGTGACAAAGCTGTAAAGGAAAGAGCTTAGAAAGAGATGAGTCATTAAAGGCCTGCTTCACAGTAGAGTGAGACTGGAGTCTCAGTATGAGAAGGGATTTTAGACCCTAAGTCATGTGGCCCAAACTTCCATCTCATCCTCCCAAGATTTCAGTCAGCTGAGTGATAAAGAGTTACTTTAAGAGACCTGAGATTAATCCAGATATGGGAGAGATTCCTATCTTAAATAAAGGTGAAAACTGAAATTACTTAGCTATGCGATACACTGATGAAGTAGAATTCCTTTTTTGTTATTATCATTATTGTCTTTTTGCCTTTTCTAGGGCCACTCCCACGGCATATGGAGGTTCCCAGGCTAGGGGTCTAATTGGAGCGGTAGCCGCCAGCCTACACCACAGCCACAGCAACTCGGGATCCGAGCTACGTCTGCAACCTACACCACAGCTCAAGGCAATGCTGGATCCTTAACCCACTCAGCATTTCTAAATCATCTCTATGACTGAGTGCATAGAGAATTTAAATTACAGTATTTTCAAAATTTGTCTTAAAAAGAAAAAAGGCTCAGAGGGCAAACATGCCAGGGACATTTAAGAAAAAACATATTCAAAGTCTCTTTTCTTTAGCTTAGACAGTAAAGAAATGGCAAACACAGAAAACATATATGACCACAGTACAATGAAAAAACACTCTCTTTTCTTTTTCTTTTTTTTTTTTTTTGGTCTTTTTAGGGCCAAATCTGCACCATACGGAAGTTCCCAGGCTAGGAGTAGAATCAGAGCTGTAGCCAATGGCCTACGCCACAGCAGTGTGGGCTCCAAGCTGAGTCTGTGACCTACACCTCAGCTCACGGCAACACTCGATCCTTTTAACCCACTGAACAAGGTCAGGGATGGAACTGTGTCCTCATGAATAGTCAGGTTCACTACACTGAGTGAAGGGGAACTCCCATACTTTCATTTTTATTTTATTTTTGTTGTTGTTGTTGTTGTTGCTATTTCTTGGGCTGCTCCCGCGGCATATGGAGGTTCCCAGGCTAGGGGTTGAATCGGAGCTGTAGCCACTGGCCTACGCCAGAGCCACAGCAACGCGGGATCCGAGCCGCGTCTGCAACCTACACCACAGCTCACGGCAACGCCGGATCGTTAACCCACTGAGCAAGGCCAGGGACCGAACCCGCGACCTCATGGTTCCTAGTCAGATTCGTTAACCACTGCGCCACGACGGGAACTCCCCCATACTTTCATTTTTAAATATTCACCTTCCAAAGTTAAAAAAAAATAATTTTGGGTACAGGATCTTTTACAAGACAAAGCACAAATTAATGAACCAATTCTAATTTCTCAATCAAATAACACTATAATAAACTGAAGCAGTATAAAATAACTTCATTAATTCCACATGATCAATTTTTTTTTTTGTCTTTTGTCTCTTGAGGGCCGCACCCACAGCATATGGAGGTTCCCAGGCTAGGGGTCCAATCAGAGCTGTAGCCGCTGGCCTACGCCACAGCCACAGCAACGCCAGATCCAAGCCACATCTGTGATCTACACCACAGCTCATGGCAACACCGGATCCTTAACCCACTGAGCAAGGCCAGGGATCGAATCCACAACCTCATGGTTCCTAGTTGGATGCATTTTCGCTGTGCCATGAAATGAATTCCTCCACATGATGAATTTTTTAAAAAGAAACCTACAGCAAGGAATATGACTAATTACCTTCATTTCCATGATACAAGAAATGAACAAAACAAATTTCTATCTCTATACTAAAAAGTAGCTAACGGAAACTCTCACTACAAATACAAACTAGCCATTCTTCTGTTATGCCAGAAATATGTTTAAATGCTATCTTTAATTAGTAAAAATTTAATTGTACTTACGATAGAAAAATTTGACCTGTTATTTCTGTTAACCAAGGGCAATCACCAAAAGTAAAAAACAACAAAAAACACAGCAAAATACATTTATACCACCACCCAGCATGAGCACAGGCATATGATACACATTAAATACTTACTAGTTTAAAGATACATAAAAGCAATGAAGACTATATATGAAAAGTGTAAGAAATGAATCTTAAGAGTCAGAAATAGGCTTTTTCATTTTATTTTTTTATTTTATTTTATTTTTTTGGTCTTTTTGTCTTTTCTAGGGCCGCTCCCGCGGCATATGGAGGTTCCCAGGCTAGGGGCCGAATCGGAGCTGCAGCCACCGGCCTACGCCAGGGCCACAGCAACGTGGGATCCGAGCCGCGTCTGCAACCTACACCACAGCTCACGGCAACGCCGGATCATTAACCCACTGAGCAAGGCCAGGGACCGAACCCGCGACCTCATGGTTCCTAGTCGGATTCGTTAACCACTGCGCCACGACGGGAACTCCGGCTTTTTCATTTTAGATTAAAGAACAATCTATTTCTTAGAATCCTAAAATAAATCAAATATACACTACTTCCCTTTAAAATGATTTAAAAACAAGCATCTCAGAAAACTTCTCGTCAATACAGAACAAGTGATTCCAAGTAAATCTTTTCCTTTGAATTTCAGAATTTTTTCATTAAAATAGAGTAAACTTTAAAGCAATAAGAAAAGACTACTAATCCTTTAAGTGCCCACCACTTAGGTGTCCATCAGTCATGTGTTTGCTTGTTCATATTCAACTTAACAGTCTGCAATGTCAGAGAAGTCAAATCTACAACAGGTGGATAACTGGATCCTAAGAATCACAGCAGCCTAAGACCTTACTGATAACACTGGAGTTCTAACAGTTCTCAATCATTTATATGCAGTGAGCAACACCTACTTTAAAGAACTGATTGCAACTGCACAAATATACTTATTATATACCCATTATTATAGTAATCTAATAGAAAGAGAAGCTAAGCAAACGTATTTGAAGATATCTGGGTTGGAATAAGCCAAAATTTTTTCTATATTATCTCTACTAAAGATATTGAAACTCCAAGGTTAGGTAGAAGATGATAAAGTAATTAATCTAGAACAAGGGACATCTCAGACATTCTGGGTAAATAATCTACTCTGTCAAAGCTCATAAAGACCCTGTATAATTTATGCTGCCCTTTGAGAGTTTACAAACAACATGCCAAAAAATAACAATAAATCTTTAAGAGACACTTTACCAGCAAATACAGCACATGCTTCTTTAGGCCATACTAAATACTTTTAAAATTAGTATATAATATACAGTAGTACTGAAAAAGAATCTCTAATCAACCCAACATTTACTCATCATTTTTAAAATGACGAAAGCATTCTATAAAGAAAACCAGTGTATACATTTTATTTTTTAATTCTTTCTAAGGATTTCTAAACAGTTTTTAACTACTATGTGAAGATTGAAAATACATCCTAAAACATTCATACCTGATCGAAAGCACTCAATTATTTGCTGAATACCAGATTTGGATGTCTGTAGTGGTTGCTGTAACAAAGGAGCATCTCCAGGTTCCAGGATATAAACTACATGGAAGACAAACACCCACCCCAATCCCCACAAAAAAAGGGTTATTTAAATCATTTATTACTGAAGTAAAACAATGGTTTACTATAATTATGTTAATGACAATCACACTTTTTTTGTACATATTTCACCATTACCTTTGTAAGGCAAAATGAACTAATGGGGAAAAAAGTAAAATTCTTCTCAATTCAAGGTGAAATCAAGACTGTTAAGGTCAAGCATTAGGTTCAAATGAAAAGATCTTATCATTTTGGTATTATTCAGAATGTATTAGTCATGTTTGCCTTTTTATTCCACCTTGAAGAGGAACCACTATATTTAACCAAAATTCTAGGACAATGACAGCCTAGCCATACCTCATAAACCATTCCAAAACCCTCTGGACAATCTAGTACAGCTCTCTGGGCAACTATGAGAGCAAAACTCAAAAACCACTGCCTAAGGAAAGAACTGGTCAAGTGCACCATGATCGATGTACAAGAATGTTCACTGCAGCATTGAGAAAAATTTTCAAACAACTTAAAAGTCTCTCAGAAGAAACCACAGTAAATAAACTATGAAATATCCCCACAACGGAATCCCTCATAGCTATTACACAGCATGAGCTAGATCTACATGTAATGGCAACAAAGGATGGAGATAATGTACTGTTAAGCAACAAACACAGGTTATAGAATATGACCATCTCAATTAATATATTTCAATAGCTTAAGAAAGAAAGAAACTTAATGTATATGAATGTCTATGTATAAATGCTACGATAAACACAAAAAGTCTGGTGGGATACCAACAAAACTTAATAAAGGTTCTTTCTGTCAGGATGGGTTTATAGGGGAGATTTTCACTTTCTGCCTTATACTTCACTACCCTGAGCTTCTGGATGTATGCATTTTAGAAAGAACATATTTTTATAAGAAGTAAAAATAATATTCCTATTTTAGATACAGAGGTCTCTATCATCCCTGCTTTCCAAAATCCCCTAATTGGCAGTATAACTGCGTAATAAATTAGATTATGGTAATAAGAAAGAAAGTAATTGAAAAGGAAAACTGTATTTTCCTTCAGATATCAAATAAAGAGATAGCTGTAGTAGAGAAAAACTGGCCATTTTAATTACCTCTTTTTTGGATATGTTATAATATCTTATCATCCTAACCCAGGATCGTGTACTCAGAGTGAGGAGATAAGAAGAGGTACTTTAGCAGCATGTGTTGCTACTGCTTCAGGGTCTGGGCTCAGACAGCATCTAGCTGTCTGATAAGGCAGATAAAACCTGCTGTGCTATGCATGTAGACACAACCTTAGATGCTCTTTCAGGCTTCAACTCTCAAGTTCAGAGTACAAAAACGGGAGGAACTATATCTCAAGACCAAATCACTCCATTAAGCAAAATTTTCCCAATTTTAAGAGACACTTTGGGGAATTTTAAAGAACACAGAAATAGACCTCATTTCAAGAACATCTGACACTGGCACTAACTGTAGTGATTAAAAACAGAAGACTCTAGACCTGGACTGACTGCGCTGAAATTCTTTTTCTGTCATTTACTAGATACAACTAAGGCAAATTTTACTCTCTGATCTCTCTGTTCTCACCTCTAAAATGGGGATAATAAAAGTACCTAAGTCACAGAATTGAGTAAAGATTAAATTTGTTAATGTGGGTAACTGGTTAAATCAGCCTTGGGTATAGTAAAGGCGTATTAAATGTTCTATTATCATCATCATCATCTACCAATCAATTCTTTTCCTGACACCAAAAACTGAAAAATCTCTTCCAAAACCTAAATGTAGAATTCAACCCCCCAAGAGAAACAGCAGCAGAAGCTTGTAAATAGGTTGATGGTATCATTTATTTGGCCTAGATGGATCTCTTTTCAGTATCTGCACATTGTAACAACCAACAACTAATTAAAAAAAATAATAACTGTAAAAGAGAGGGTGGAAATTATACAACTTTAAAGAAGTAAAAAGCCCCAAAGTTTGGCCCTGTAAGTGGTAAGAATTCTAGAAAGGAAGAATGAAAAAAGAATAATGACATAAGGGAGAATATGGAAACTTTTTCTCAGAGCCATCTTTCCTCATTTAAGTACGTGCTCCAGAAATCTTCCTATAACACATTAACTTCCACCTCCACATGACAAGGTCTGATT
Organism: Phacochoerus africanus; assembly: GCF_016906955.1. Classification (NCBI taxonomy): domain Eukaryota; kingdom Metazoa; phylum Chordata; class Mammalia; order Artiodactyla; family Suidae; genus Phacochoerus; species Phacochoerus africanus. The sequence continues at coordinate 20,788,565 of NC_062559.1, read as the reverse complement.
TTAAAGCTACAGCAAAATTTTGTTACCCATCACCATCACTGCTACCACCAGAATACACATACATCCTAAGACACCATTCAAAATAACCCCAGGTTAGCTTAGTTATGAGTGGACACATTCACTTGGTATTTACATCTGTGTAGTTCCTACTGTAAGAAAATATACCCTTTCTTCATTTGAAAACGTACTCTCAAACCCTTAAAAACTTTATATGTTAGTGTTTCATATTTTTCTTTTATTTTTATCTTTTTAGAGCTGCTCCTGTGGCATATGGAGGTTCCTAGGCTAGGGGGTCAAATCAGAGCTGGAGGCCAACACCACAGCAAAGCAGGATCTGAGCCTCGTCTGTGACCTACACTACAGCTCAGGGCAACACTGGATCCTTAACCCAATGGGCGAGGACAGGGATCGAACCTGCATCCTCGTAGATACTAATCAGATTTGTTTCTGCTGAGCCACAATAGGAACTCCCAGTGTTTTATAATATTACCTTTTATATAGCCTATCATCCTTCCCAAGACGAGGTCACATGACCATTTAGGGAAAAACAACAACAACAAACTGCTTCTCCTTTCTGCCAAAACAAAAAACACATTCAGAAGGTAACAACTTTCTTCACAATTTTCCAATAACATACTTCCCAGAACAAAATACTTTTGTAAGAGTCCCTTCTACCTTAAAACAAGCCTCTTAAAAGATCCTTCTACCTACGATGTCAGAGATTTGCTTATAAATAATAGAGGCTGGGGAGCATTTGAAAAGTGGAGAAAGGAATTGTGGGGAGGGGAGAATACAGATGAGAAGAGATTGTCCAAGTACTGATAACTGCTGAGGTTGGGTGGGTACATGGGGTTCCTTATACCATTCTCTCTACTTTTGAATGTTTGAAATTGTCTGTGCAAAGAAACTTGCTTAAAACATAACTAAGAATATACTTTACCTACACCGGCAGGCTTATAACAACACTACCCTTCACTACGAATTGATCCATCCTCTCAAGGCCTCCTCAGGTACACAGTGCTCTCATTCATGAACTCACCTCCCTGTCTACAATCCAGAGGACAGACCTCTCAGAAGAACCCATGAGAAGAACTTCTCAAACATCATGTCATCTTCTCCCCTTCATCTAAGGGCGTCCTCTTTTAAAAACTACCATAACAAACACTCTCCGACCGGCCCATACCTTCCTCTGAAATCATGACAATTAACTACTCCTAAGTTGAGCTTCTAGCTTTCCACTGAACTAAATCCTCACAAAGTGTTTACTCCTAGCTAAGAAAGCAAGAGACACTACTTTTCACCTGACGGTCTGGGAAATAAACTGCATGGGGAAAGTTTCCGGCAAAAGAAAGTTGAAATTTTTAAATTACTACAACTTATCTGACTTTGTGTTAATGAGGGAGGAAAAGCAGTAAAGTCCCAATACCTATTTAAAAGTTCCACTCTGGACACCTCTTTAAAAAGGCATTAAAGTCTTTAGAAAACTTTAATTACCAGAATACATTCAATAAGGTATGGTCACAAATCACACAAAATTATCTTGTTTACCTGTTTATGTCCATCTCTTCCCGCTCAAAAGTCCCATGAGGAAATAAGCTCCTCTGTTTTGTGCATCACTTATATCCACACTGCCTTAAACAGTGCCTAGCTCCTAACTTAAGCTGCTCAATAATGAATTATCAGAGAAATAAAGAAACGCCCAAATAAATTTCCTCATAAGTAAGTTTTAATGATTTAATTAATTCAATTTAAACAACTTGAAATGTTCTTAGAAAAAAATGAGATAAGTCAGTGGAACACAAGTATAAAAGACATTCACAGCCTTATACTTCAAAACTGGCAAAATCCATTCAACATTTGGTAAAATATAAATGATATATCTTCACTTCAAATACACAAAATATGCAGTAGAAAGGATGGTGAAAGTTAGGTGAAGGAGCAGGTAAAGAGACTCTGGATTCCATCCTGCCATTGCCTGTTTTATCAGCAGAGCTATTATTTCCAAAATATCAGTGGGGATAGGGTCATGGTACAAATTTTATTCTCATATGTACTGAAGTTTTCTGAAAATAGAAGTTCTTCCCTTTATGTTGGCATTTTTTCCCATTAACTCTACTGTGACAAAACTAAGAACACAGTGCAGTTTAAATACTCCAACAAAAACTAAGCAAAAGTATTTTAAAAGTGCTAATAACTTTTAGATCAAAAATAATGATAAGCAGCTACCTTTGAACTATATTAGAATATTCTTCAAGTGGTTTAGTGAGTGTATTCAAGGATTCCCTTTTAAGATATACCTCTAAATGTTTGTGACAAAACACATCAAACTTCTAAGAAGCAGAAAAAGTTTCCATATCACATTTATTAAAGTGTTCTAATATGCTTCATGAGACTCCAAAAAGCAACTTTTTCATTTCATAAATGAATAAAATATCCCTTAAAATATATACATGTACTCTACCTAAATAATCAGGTTTTGCAATAGTGTGTTCTGTCCCAGAAAGTTAAAAGAGGGGCTGCATTTAGCAAAACCTTATTCTCGCAACAAGTTGAATTCAACAAACTTTTTTAAGTCCAAACTAAACTAGTTTTTAGGCTTTGTACATTATTCTCTCTGTAAGCACTGTTTAAGCATGACAAACTTTTAGTTTTTAAGAGTTTAAATGAAACAACTTCCACGAAGATAAATGCTACCATCCTTCCACCCATTTTTTCCCTTTTCTCTTCAGTCTTAAATATTCACAGAGCATGGCGCTGGGGCTATACCACTAACTGCAGGCTGCCTTGAAAAAGCAAAAGGGATTGAGTGATCGATCTTGCGGAAAAGATTTAAGGTGACACTTGCAGTACTTTTTTTAAGGGATCAAGAAGGGGAGACCTCTTGTTTGTACAAGCTTTTACCTTCATAACTGGTTTTATGCTGGGGGAAATTATAGCCTGCTTAGTTAGGAATGACTTCTCGGGCTGGAGGAAAAGAAAACCAGAAGGAAACAGCAGCATGGCTCTGATGGAGGGCAAAGTAACTGGCGAAGCAAGGGGTATACCTGGTTCACAGCATCCGTGATGATGGTGGTCAGTTTGACAGTATTTGTCCCTTAAAGGCATTTTCAGTGGGCGCGACCTACTTTCCTTTCACTGTAAGAAGCTCTTCATTGCGGCTTGGCTGTTGAAAGAAGCACAAACCCGTCACTCACCCTGAACTTCCTGGGGGGGCTCTGGCTGCGTTTTTCAGAAACCTTCCCTTCACCTGCCCTCCGCTTTCCCTCCACCCCTCCACCGCCCTGCACCTTCCTCTTCCTCTCGCACCGAAAACGAAAAACGCACCGAGGCTTCTCCAGCCTGAGCTCCCGCAGAGCTCCATCGCCCTACCCGGAAACGCAGCCGCGGGCGCGCAGCGCAGCGCGAGGGCCTAGCCGGCTGCGCGGGCGGCGGCGGCGGCGGCGGCGGCCTCGCCTTCCCGGGAGGGCGCGCGCGGGGACGGAGGCGCGGAGCGCGTCGGCCCCGCTCGGCGTCTGGGCCCGTGGGGCGGGGGGCGCGGCGGCCGCGGCGGCCAAGGTGCCGCTCCCGCCCGCGGCCGGCCCACGCCGCGCCCTCCCGCCACGCACGTGCGTCGGGGTCTCCCCGGAGGCGCTCCCGTCCCCCCGACCAAGTGCGCCCAACTTACTGAACTCCAAGGGCGGGCCGGCTGGCAGGCGGAAGGCAGGCAGGCAGGCCGGGCGGCCGCGGGGACAGCCTGGCGTGGGAGGCGACTTCGGGCCCCACCTGGCGCAGCCTCCGCGGACCAGGCGAGGGGACCCGGGTTCGGGCCCGACGCGCTCCCAAAGAGTCCCCGCCGGCGCTGACGCGGAAGCGCCCAGCTCACCACGTCCCTCCGCGGCCCGAGGCGACGGCGGCGGCGGCGGCGCACGGCGTCCCTCCGCGCTGGGGAGCTGGGCGGGCGGGCGGCGCGCGGGCGCAGGCAGTTGACAGGAGGAACCGCCCCGCAGCCGCCGCCGCCGCCACCGAAGGAGCCGGAACCGGAGAGGGCAGGACCCGAGGCGCCCCTCGCCGGGGCAACGGCTGCTGCCGGAGCCCGGCTCCCCCCAGCGCCGCTCCACCTGCAACGGTCCCTCAGGCTTTTGGAGAGGGGCGGGGAAGGACGGGGGTTTCCCCCCACCTCGGGCCCTTTTTAGTAGCAGTTGTTTCTGGAAACTTTATTGAGTCAGTCTCTCTCTTTCTCTGTCTCCCCCTCTCCGAAGAGCCTGAGTTACCGCCGTGGAGCGGGTAGGAAGGGGGAAGCAGAGACTCTCCGGCAGCGACAGGGAGCGACTGACTGACCCCGGACGGAGATGGGGCGAGGGCAGGAAGTGACAAGCTCTCGAAGTGGGTGGGGGGAGTGTGGCCGGCACGCCCGGGAGCGCCGCGCGCATGCGCCCGGCCCAGCGCCCCAGCCGGTGGGGAGGCGACGCGCCGCGACCCTGCGCGGGGAGGGAACCGCGGTCGGTTGTGCGGAGCCCGCGGCCTGAGTCTCGGACGAGCAGCTCGCCCACACGTTCTCCTGCTGGTGGACGCGGAGCCGAAGGCTTGGACCTCGAGGACCAAGAAGTGCGAGGACCCTGTAGCGGCGATTGCGCCCGGGAGACAGGCTGCCCGGCAACCAAACTGTTGCTATCGCGCTTATTTCGGTGGAACCGAAACAGGGAGGCTTGGAGAAGCACGGGAGGAAACTATAGGAGGCTTGGCAAATACGTAAACTGTAAATTATTCGTGATTCCGAAAAAGTTTATCCGTGCATTTATAAATGGAACGAATGGAACTTTTTTTTTTTTTTTAACCCAATAGTTTCCGAAGTGTGCCTCTCAGAACTTGGATTTTTTTTTTTTTTTTTTTTTTAAATCAGGTCCTTGGGAGAAAAACAGTCAAGTGGTGGAAGATCAGTATTGACTGCAGCTGCGTTCAACTTCTGGAACCTGAAAGTTAAGTTGGGTCACGTGGGCCGTGCGTCCTCATCCTGCCTGGAAAATCCCCGAAGATCACAGTGGTCTGTCAAATTCAGCAAATCCCTGTGCTGCTGCCCAGAGGCAGGAGAGCCACCTCCCCCGCCTTCTCCCCGACTCCTAAGGATGGGATTCTCGCTCCAGAAGCAAATATGAAAATTTTAAGAAAAAGCCCGTTCGCTTCGTTTATCTTCCCCCAAGAATCACTGAAAACGTTCGTTGTCTAACTTAAGTTGCCAGTTTTCAGATCCCTGAAAAAGAAAATTTAGTAGATAGGCTCTGATGTATTTTGGAAGAGCAAAAGAGTAACCAAAATCTATTTTCAAAACTCAAAGCTGATTTTGTAGTAGGCCTAGTAATTGATAAATCTGTTACTGTGAAAATATTGCATGGAGCATTTGTCTAGGTCCTGAGGGATTGTAGCAGCTTTATTACAGGGGTGACAGAAAATGATTAAAAAAATGATCAACTTTAAAAAAGGAATTCCATGTACCATGCATTCTACACACTAATTTATCACTTCAGTGTGTTTGATCGTTTTTATCTGCCCCATTGTCAAAAAGCATCATAAAACAGCAAACTAAAATGTAATGGAATGCGGCAATTCATAAACCAATGTAAAATAAACACCTCCACGTGATGGTGCTTGTTATGCCGCCAATAAAAGTCACATTTTAAAATATTTAATTGTATGCAATATGCTTAAGCAAAAAAAAATTTTTAAATGTGACCCTTACTGGAATTTTGGGGGGGGATTTTTTGTCCTTTTTGTCTGTGTGTGTGTGTGTGTGTGTGTTTTCTAGGGCTGCACCTGCAGCATACGGAGGTTCCCAGGCTAAGGGTCTAATCGCAGCTGTAGCTGCCAGCCTTCACCAGAGCCACAGCAAGGCAGGACTGTAGCCATGTCTGCAACCTACACCACAGCTCATGGCAACACCAAATCCTTAACCCAGTGAGCAAGGCCAGGGATCAAACCCTAAACTTCATGGTTCCTAGTCGGATTCGTTAACCACTGAGCCACGATGGAACTCCATTGGTGATTTTTTTACTCCTGGAGATCTTTGGTGAAATTTGAGGTGAAATCATTTCTTCACTTTTGGAGGACCTTTTCCTACTTGAAGAAGCAAATTTATCATGGGTTAAAAAATGAGCATATAATTTTAAGTTTTAATAAACCTGAAAAGGCATTGCTTCAGATATGTGAGAGTTATGTTTGCCAACCAGATGTGAATTAAAAATGTTTAGTTTCCTGAGTCAATACAGTGTTTATACTTCAAAGTGGTCCCCCAAATTGCTTACTAATAGAAATAGCTTTGAACAATCTTGGAAAAGTTGGAAGGAGTTCCTTGGTACCCTAGTGGTTAAGAATCCAGCATTGTCACTGCTGTGGCTCAGGTCGCTGCTGTGGCAGGGGTTTGATCCCTGGCCAAAAAAAAAAGGGAAAAATTGGAATTACAAGATTGGAATGTGCCATGTGGATGGAACAAATATTGAACACTAAGAATCATAGAATTTTAAAGATGAAAAGATACCATGGAAGTTATCTAGTAAACCTGACTTTATAGATGAAGAAACTGAAATGCAAAGAGGTTAATTGATTTGCTGAATGTCACATAGTAACAGAACTGAGTCTAGGACCTACATAATTCCTTTCTGTAAAATAACAATTCTAGTATCTGACATGTTTTGAGCAATTGATATGTTTTAAATTCACATTAACTCATTAAATCCTATCAACAATCCAATGAGATTTTGTTATCCTTCCATTCTTCAGGGGGAGAAACTGAGGCAAAGAAGATTTAGAGAACTCACCAAGATTACAAGCTGATAGAGAGCTGAGGCAGCAGTTATTTTTATTATTTATTTATTTGGCCATGCCCATGGCATGTGGAAGTTCCCTGGCTAGGGATCGCACTTGAGCCATAGCAGCAACCTGAGCCTCTGCAGTGACAACACTGGATCCTTCATCCACTGCACCACAAGGGAACTCCTAAGCCAGCATTTGAATCCAAGCAGTATGGGTCTAGAACTCACAACCTTAGCCATTATGTTATATTGCCTAAACTGGATTGCCTACACTACCGTAGCTGTTTGGGGTCACATTGTATGTGAAAGATGAGCCAGTAGATCCTGTCATTAGTGAAAGATATTAAAATTATACATGCGAGTTCATGAAATGGAAATGGAGTTGCAAAAATCACAAGAATTCAATTGAATTTCACAGGGCTCTAGAGTTTAAAGAAACTTTGAACACTGTTTAGAATTATCACCCCACCTCTAAAAACATTGTGCACAAACCATCACAAAAATCATTTGTCTTCCCTTTCATTGTTCACTGCAGCAACCGAGATGACACATCAGTATAGCTTTAAGGAACCTTTTGATCCTTTAAAGTCTAGAAGTACATCCTAATGATTAACCTAAGACACTTTACAGTTTAAAAATATTCTCTCAACTTCAAGGCTGGAGAATCCTACCGTATAGATATATACACACATCCGTATAGACACGCATATATTAATGCCGCATAGCAAACCACCCTAGAACCAGTGCTGTAAAACCATTTTATGTGCTCTTTGGCCTTGTCTGGGATGATGCATGTAGCTGCCACAGTCAGCAGCTTGACTGGGTGCCATCATGTGGCAGCAGGCCAAACAGGGACAGAGTGGAAACCGCAAGACATCTTGAAGCAAAAGTTACCTGACATCACTTCCACCACATTCTGTTGATCAAAGTAGGTCAAAAGGCCAGCACATGGGCAGGAACCAGAAAGAGAAATTTCCCATATTGGTGGGAGGAGTAGTCAAGCCACATTTCAAAGGGCTATGCATATATAAATATATATACACATACACACACATATATACATGTGTGTGTGTGTGTGTATAAAAGGAACGGGAGTAATTATCATGATCTTGCATGCAGTCTATCGCAATATATAATTATTTCAAGAATGATACTAGCTAATTAAAGCTGCTGGATTGCTTTTTTGTTTGTTCAATGCTTGGTGATGCCTTTAAGAACAGCAAAACAAGGAAATATTAATCAGACCATTTCTTTAATTGGGTCAATTTGGAAACCTCGTGTAGGTGAAGTTTGGCGAGTCCTTCACTTTTCTCATCATTTTGTTGCTTTCTTTAAGATTTTCCCATCTGTGCTAATAGATCTCTCTAAAACACAGTGTAAAAACCTAATAGCAAGGAGAAGCAATTATAATTCCCATAGGAACTATGTACTCTGGTCCAGATTTTGCTAGCTTTGATTATGATGTGGCGATTTCACAACACAAACAATTAAGTTCATAATTATTTATAAATAAGATTATGGACCAAAATAGATGTTGAGAGTTTAGAAAGGGTCATGGAAAATTGATTTAGAAGGATAAACAATAAGCTCTTGATCTATTATCAACTGTAGAACTAACCACCGAAGCACTGCACAAATAACATAATATGAAGAAAGATGATAATGCTTTACCTAAAATATTTACTTTAAGGACGAGGGAGTAGAGTGTACCTGAGTTGCCACTGGATCCTTAACCCACTGAGACACCAGGGAACTCCTCCCTGGTGGTTGTTTATGTGACCTAGACAAAAATCACTTTGCCCAGTCGAAAATGCTCTACCTCTGGTACTAACGTGAGGGAGACAAAAAACTTGTTGCAGATTCATAGGAATTGTCACCACACTCCCAGGAGAAAATGTCTGGGACACTTCTGGCTATCTGGAAATCTAGTATTTGACAGGAGCAGAGTTGCATGCACATAAACCATACTTAAAATACTGGGTTTTGTCTGGACACTGTTCGTTAAAAGAGATATAAACAAACAGAGCACATTCACTGGGAGAATGACTAGGAAAGGGAAGAGATATGAAATCATGTCCTACACGGAGTGTTTGTAGAAAGCGGGGAAATTTCACCCAGCCAAAGACTTCACATACGTAGGGGGTGTTGGAAGGGAAAGGAAACATATGTGTCTACATACCCATCCTTACTGGGTGTGAGAAGCGAAGGAAGGCCAATTTCAATCCAATCGAATGAGTTTTCTAACCAAACTGTCCTTAAATGGAATGGATTGCCTCTGGAGGTAATAAGTGCCCCCAAACCTTTGCTGGACCCTTGGCAGAAATATTGTAGAGGGGATTCAAACTTTAGGTGAAAAACTGTGTTTTAAAAGATGACTCTGAAGTTATTTCCAACCAAGACACTGTGCAAAAATGACTGGTGATTGAACCAAATCTTCATACCTCTAAATTCATAGTTCAAAATATAATAAATCAGAATAAACTTTTCCTATATGAACCATGCAATGAGAAACCAGATTTTATTAGCCTTCCTAATTCAAAATTAGATTATATATTTTACTCACTGCTTTCTTTCATAAACTGGGACACAAATCAACAATTTCACCCATTAATGCTAACACTGGGATCTGTTATCATTAGTTTATTCTCTACAAATATCAAGGCTGGAATTAGAGTATTTGATTCATTCATGTAAGAGATATTTACTGAGCACCTACTATATGCCAGTAACAGTGCTAGGGATTAGGATGGAAGGTATAATGACAAAAAAACTATAATCTTTGCCCTCATGGAGTTTAGTCTAGTACAATTTCTGACTCCCTATAAATCATATGAAGTCTACTATTTTCATGCATATGCTTTCATTAATTTACTTTCTGAATAAAAATGTCAAAATAGGAGTTCCCACCATGGCATAGTGGGTTAAGAATCTGACTGCTGGAGTTCCCATCATGGCGCAGTGGTTAACGAATCCGACTAGGAACCATGAGGTTGCGGGTTCGGTCCCTGGCCTTGCTCAGTGGGTTAACGATCCGGCGTTGCCATGAGCTGTGGTGTAGGTTGCAGACACGGCTCGGATTCTGCATTGCTGTGGCTCTGGCGTAGGCCGGAGACTACAGCTCCGATTGGACCCCTAGCCTGGGAACCTCCATATGCCGCGGGAGCGGCCCAAGAAATAGCAAAAAGACAAAAAAAAAAAAAAAAGAATCTGACTGCAGCAGTTAAGTTTGCTGCATAAGTGTGGGTTTCTCCCTAGCCTGGCACAGTGGGTTATTTGATGTTGCTGCAGCTGCAGCTTGGATTTCAATCCCTGACCCCTCAGGATCTTCCATAAGTTGCAGGTTCAGCCATAAAATATTTTTTTCTTTTTTCTTTTTTTTTTGAAGTTCATATAATGATTTTTATCTTTTTCCATTATAGCTGGTTTACAGTGTTCTGTCAACTTTCTACTGTACAGCATGGTGACCCAGTTACACATACATGTATGTATACATTCTTTTTTCTCACATTATCATGCTCCATCATAAGTGACCAAACATAGTTCCCAGTGTATAAATTTTTTTTTTTTTTTTGGTCTTTTCTAGGGCTGCACCCACAGCACATGGAGGTTCCCAGGCCAGGGGTCTAATCGGAGCTATAGCCCCCGGCCTACGCCAGAGCCACAGCAACACAGGATCCAAGCCGCATCTGCGACCTACACCATACCTCACAGCAATGCCAGATCCTTAACCCACTGAGCAAGGTCAGGGATTGAACCCGAAACCTATGGCTCCTAGTCAGACTCGTTAATCTCTGAGCCACGACAGGAAATCCCCTATAAAATACATTTTTAAAAAATTTTAAAGAGTGGTTTCCCAGGCCTAGGCAACCACTGATGTTTCTGTTTCTACAGTTTGCCTTTTCTAGCAATTTCATAAAAATGAAATTACACAGTATGTCTATATCTTCTGTCTGGCTACTTCATTCAGCATGATGTTTTTGAGATTCATCCATATTGATTCATTCCTTATTATTGATGAGTTATTATTCCATTGTGTGGGTTTACCACTTTCTTTGCTCATTTGTGGGTTGATGAATACTTGAGTTGTTTCCAGCTTTTTGGCTACCATGAATAATACTGTTATTAACATTTGTGTATCAACTGTTTGTCAATGTATGTTTTCATTTCTCTTTGCTACTTAGAATTGCTGGGTCATATGGTAAGTATATGGTTAATTTAAAAACCAATTTTTGGAGTTCCCGAAATGGCTCAGTGATTAATGAACCCTATTAGCATCCATGAGGACTCAGGTTCGATCCCTGGCCTTGCTCAGTGGGTTAAGGATCCTGCGTTGCTGTGGCTGTGGTGTAGGCCAGCAGCTGCAGCTCTGTTCGACCCCTAGCCCGGGAACCTCCATATGCCATGGATGTGGCCATAAAAAGTTAAAAAAGAAATTTTTTTTCCAGGGTGACCATATCACTTTACATTCCCATCAGCAACATATGAGAGATCCAGTTGCTCCACATTCTTACCAACATTTAGTATTGCCAGTGTTCTTTGTTTTAGCCATTTTAGGGAATATGTGGTGGTATTTCATTGTGGTTTTCATTTGTATTTCCCTACAAATTCTGATGCTGACCATCTTGTCATGTACTTATTTGCCATTCGTATATTTTCATTAGTAAAATGTCTATTAAATAGTTTTCCCAATAACAACACAAACAGACAACCCACAGAATGGGAGAAAATCTTTGCAAGTGAATCGACAAACAAGGGATTAATCTCCAAAATTTATAAACAACTTCTGCAGCTCCATACCAAAAAAAACCAAACAACCCCATCAAAAATGGGCAGAAGATCTAAACAGACAGTTCTCCAAAGAAGACATACAGATGGCCAAGAAACACATGAAAAGATGCTCAACATCACTCATTATTAGAGAAATGCAAATCAAAACCATGATGAGGTACCACCTTACACCAGCCAGAATGGCCATCATCCAAAAGTCTACAAACAACAAATGCTGGAGAGGGTGTGGAGAAAAAGGAACACTATTACACTGTTGGTGGGATTGTCAATTGGTGAAACCACTGTGGAAAGCAGTATGGAGATTCCTCAGAAAACTGAAAATAGAACTACCATTTGATCCAGCAATCCCACTCCTGGGTATCTATCCAGAGAAAACCACGACTCGCAAAGACACATGTACTCCAATGTTCATTGCAGCACTGTTTACAATAGCCAAGACATGGAAACAACCTAAATGTCCATCGACAGAGGAGTGGATCCAGAAGATGTGGTACATATACACTATGGAATATTACTCAGCCATTAAAAAGAACGAAATACCGGCATTCTTAGCAACATGGATGGACCTAGAAATTATCATGCTAAGTGAAGTCAGCTGTACAATGAGACACCAACATCCAATGCTTTCACTGACATGTGGAATCGGAAGAAAGGACAGACTGAACTTCTTTGCAGAACAGATGCTGACTCACAGACATTGAAAAACTTATGGTCTCCAGAGGAGACAGTTTGGGGGGTGGGGGGATGTGCTTGGGCTGTGGGATGGAAATCCTGTGAAATCAGATTGTGACGATCATTATACAACTACACATGTGATAAATTCATTTGAGTAATTTAAATAAATAAATAAATAATTTAAGAGTCAAAATTATTTTAAAATAAAAAACCATTTTCCTTCTATTAAACATATAGCAGAAATATCTTGATTATCAACTTACAAGAACTCAATTTACATAATTACATAATTTGAGAAGCCAAACCAAAATATATTCCTGCTTGTATTTACAGAGTACAAATATATAATATGTAAGAATATTCTTTGCTATGATTAATTTATATAGACAAATTAATTTGCATAAATAGTGACTTATTAAAGGAATAAAATTATTTGAATAATCAAAAATCATTTATGAACATTAAATAGCTGACATTTTGCAGTTTTCAAGATGGGTACTATGGTCTCTAGATCCACATTAGAAACCTGCTAGTTCTTACATACCCAAGTAGTTGGATTTGCTGAAAAATTAAATGTACAATTGAGCTGGAAGTTTGGTAGTAGGATTTAGGTTAGGAGCTAGAAAGACACTTACAAGATTAAGTCACATGATTGAGTTGACTGACATTACCAAGAATAATAAATGAAAACTCCGAAGGGAGAATCTATGAAGCCTTAAGTTCTTGCCATATACAAAGCCACATTATAAGGAGATGAATTCCTGTATTCTTGCAGGCCTATTCAGAAGTTTTGTAGGTAAAACGACTCCTGCCTTTGTAATCATAATTGATTAAACCAGGTATCATTTCATGAGTCACAGGCAACATTATAAAGTCTGACACACAGTAGACATCCAATGAACATTTTTGAATGAATAAACAAATGGGCAGAAATTGAAGTAAGTTCAGAAGTGGCATGATAGGAGTTAAATAAAAAGAAAGCGATTCATTAATTCATTCAATACGTATTTTCTCATACAGATCAGGCACTGTATGTTTGATACTGTTTCAAGGCATATAGGTATAAGCAAAACCAGACATGATTGTACTACCTTTCAAGAAGTTTACAGTCTATTAAACATAAGACATTACACCATAAACCTCCTAGAAGAGAACATAGGTAAAACATTATCTGACTCCACCATACAAATGTTTTCTTAGGTCAGTCTCCCAAGGCAATAGAAATAAAAATTAAAAAAACCCACTGGGACCTAATCAAACTTACAAGATTTTGCACAGCAAAGGAAACCATAAATAAAAAGGCAACCTACAGAATAGGAGAAAAATAGTTGCAAATAATGCAACAGACAAGGGCTTAATTTCCAAAATATACAAACAACTCATACAACTCAACAACAAAAACCAAAAACCCAATTTAAAAAATGGGTAGAAGACCTAAATAACATATCTCTGAAGAAGATATACGGATGGCCAGCAGACACATGAAAAAACGCCCAACATCGCTAATTATTAGAGAAATGCAAATCAAAACCACAATGAGATACCACTTAACACTCCTCAGAATGGCCATAATTAATAAGTCTATAAATAACAAATGCTGGAGAGGGTGTGGAGAAAAAGAAACCCTCCTACACTGTTGGTGGGAATATAAACTGGTACAACCACTATGGAAAACAATATGGAAGTTCCTCAGAAAACTAAATATAGAACTACCATATGATCCAGCAATCTCAGTCCTGGGCATCTATCTAGAGAAAACTTTCATTCAAAAAGATCCATGCACCCCTATGTTCGTTTCAGCACTATTCACAAATAGCCAAGACATGGAAACAACCTAAATGTCCATCAACAGATGAATGGATTAAGAAGATGTAGTACATATACACAACAGAATGCTACTCAGCCATAAAAAAAGAATGAAATAATGCAATTTGCAACAACATGGATGCAACTAGAGATCCTCATATTAAGTGAAGTGAGTCAGAAAAAGACAAACACCATATGATATCACTTACATGTGGAATCTAAAAATATGGCACAGATGAACCTCTACAGAACAGAAACAGACTCATAGACATGGAAAACAGACTTGCGATTGCCGGGGGGTGGGAGGTGGGGGTGGGTAGAGAGAGGATGGACTGGGAGTTTGGGGTTAGTGGATGCAAACTATTGCATTTAGAATGGATAAACAATGAGGTCCCACTGTACGGCACAGGAAACTATGTCCAGTCTCTTGTGATAAACATGATGGAAGATAATATGAGAAAAAAGAATGTATATATATATATAGACAACCTCTTCTAGGTTGTCAAATTTGTTAGCATATAATATGTACATATAGGTATGCCTGGGTCACTTTGCTATACAGCAGTAATTGGCACAACATTGTAAATCAACTATGCTTTTAAAAAAGTAAAAACATACTTATATACACCGACTTTTATGTGAACTAGGTATTTGTGCATGACAAATGCCTCTAAAGAACAATTACAGATATGATCTGTAAAAAAAAGTATTTTACCGTCTAACTGAAAGGACAGATACTAATTCAAAGGCCACCTATTAAAATACCAATATAATATGCATAATATAATTGGTATGATAAAAGGCACAGTGATATGAGAGGGGACAATAGAGGTGCCTTGTGAGGAAGGTCAGGGAAGGTTTGCTAAAGGAAGTGACAAAGAATTACCCAAATGAAATGAGGCTCAAGGAGCATTCCAGGCCCAGGGTCTGGCAATTGCAAAGATCTTATGGAAGATGAAGACCAATGTGCCTTTGCACACTCAGGGTGTGAGACGATGCTGGAAGGACCATGTGTGGTGGCTCGCTCTTAAAAGCAAAGTAAAAGCATCCAAGCATGAAGCAAGGTTAAAAATTTAATCACTACACTCAAACATGCAGATAAAACATGGTGCTATCATGTTATGAGTGTGTGTTGTGTGTGTATATGAATATGTTTATATAAATATAATATATATAGCTTTTTTGTTTTTCACTTCTTGGGATTGGCCTCTTCAAATTTTCTATTTCTTCTTGATTCAGTTTTGGTGGCCTGTATGTCTAGAAAGTTGCCTGTTCCCTCTAGGTTGTCAAATTTGTTAGCATATAATTGTTGATAGTATTATTTATGATTTTTCATTTCTTATTTTATTTATTTGGGTCATCTTCTTGGTGAGCTTGGCCAGAGATTTGTCAATTTCATTTGTCCGACACATATATTTTTTAATTGGGCTATGATGTCATAGCCCAATTGACATATCACCGGTATAATAAATTCATCCTGTTAGAATGAACAACTCAGTGGTGCTAGCATATTCACAGAGGTGTGCAATCATCACCACTATCTAATTTCAGAACCTTTTCATCACGCCCCAGAGAAGGTCCTATACACACTAGCAGTTACGCTCTATTCCCTCCCCTCCAGTGTCTGGCAACTACTAATCTACTTTCTATCTGTGTAGATTTGTCTACTCTGGACACTTCATTAAAATGGAATCATATATTATGGGGGTCTTTTGTGTCTGGCTTCCTTCACTTAGCATCGCACCTTCGATGTTCATCCATGTCGTAGCATGGGTCACTACTTCATTCCTTTTGAGTGCCAAATGATATCCCATTGTATGGGTATACGACTTTTATTTATCTATTCGACAGCTAAGGGACATTTGGTTGTTTCCATTTTTTGGCTGTTATGAGTGATCTTGCCACCTACATATGCACGCAAGTTTTTGTGTGTACATAAATTTTTTCTTTTTGTTTTTTAGGGCCGCACCCGTGGCATCTGGAGGTTCCCAGGCTAGGGGTCGAATCAGAGCTGTAGTCGCCAGCCTACACCACAGCCACAGCAATGCAGGATTCGAGCCACATCTGCGACCTACACCACAGCTCATGGCAATGCCAGGTCCTTAACCCACTGAGCAAGGCCAGGGATCGAACCCGCAACCCCATGGCTCCTAGTCAGGTTCATTTCTACTTCGTAATGATAAGAACTCAAATTTTAATATCTTTTGTGTATATATCTAGGAGGGGAATTGCTGGGTCCTACAGATACTCAGCTAGTGTTCATTGCTACACCTGTGGTAGATAGAGTTCTGCCTTGTTCTCCACTCTGCTTGGTCAGAGCCCAGTAGGTGTCCTTGGTCCCTGCTCAGCCTCTCCTAGGATCACACTGGTATCTGTGTTTGCCACATACTCTGTCCAGCTCCTGTCAGACCAGCCAGAGCAGGCCAGCCAGCTCTAAACTCAGCCTCCAGGCCACGGAACTGATGGAAAGCCAACAAAACCTCCCTCTGACTAGCACAACACAGCACACTTTTAACCATGGTGTGCACCCCACCATGTGGGTGCAAGACTGGCCTGCACTGCAGTTTCCTCCCAAGATCCCAAACCACGGTAGGTAATTCCTTCCAGCTTATTGAATATACTTGCCCACAGTGTCTGAGGCTAGGAGAAGCCCAGCATGTCTCGGCTCCCCTCGGAAGTCTCAGGACTTCGGAATAAAGAGATGAGAATTTGCCCCCGAATTTTCTTACCCTGATTTCTGTTTCCTCTATTCGAGTCCACAGATGGGTAGACTCTATTTTCACTTCTTCTGCAGTTCAGTGATTCTCCTGAGGAGCTATTTTGGGAGGCTGTGGAGGTATTACTAGTTGTCATGATAATTGGGAGGGGCAGCTAGCATTTAGTTGAGCAGGACTGAGGATATCAGATGTCTCAGAGTGCTTAGGCCCACCCTGTATAACATTTCGCCTGACTTTTTAAAATAATGGCTTTATTGGGATAAAATTCGCATACTACAAAATCCACCTATTTAAGGTTTTATTCCATGGTTTTCAGTATATTGAGAGTTGTGAAACCATTACCACAATGGATCTTAGAACATCTCATCACCCCTAAAAGAAATTTCACACCTCTTAGCAACCACTCCCCCATTCTCCTCCAACCCTCCATCCCTTGGCAACCACAAATCTACTTTCTGTTTCTATGGATTTGCCAATTCTGAGTATTTTGTATAACTGGAAATATACACTATGTGATCCTTTGTGTCTGGCTTCTTTCATTTAGTATAATGTTTTCAAGATTCACCTATGTGGTAGCATAGATCAGTACTTCATTTCTTTTGATTGCCAAAAATATACTCTACCATATAGATATACCACATTTCATTTACTCCTTCATCCGTTGATGCACATCTGCATTGTGTCCACTTCTGGCTGTTATAATAGTGCTACTAGAACACTTACATACAAGTTGTTGTGTTGATGTATGTTTTCATTTCTCTTGGGTATATGCTTAGCGGTGTAACTGCCAGGTCATATGGTAACTTTACATTTAACTTTTTGAGGAAATGCATGAGGATTGTTTTTCAAAGTAGCGGCAAACCCAAAAGCATTGTTTTTCAAAGTAGTTGCAATCCCAAAAGCGTTGAATGAAGGTTCCAATTTCTTCACATCCTTGCTAACATGCAGTGGTATTATCTGGGTTTATTATTGTTAGTCTGGGTTTATTATTATTATTATTACCTATTTATTTATTTATTTATGCTTTTTAGGGCTGCACCTGTGGCATATAGATGGTTCCAGGCTAGGGGGTGGAATCTGAGCTACAGCTGTCGGCCTGCACCATAGCCACAGAAATGCCGGAGTCCCTGGCCCAATTGAATGAAGCCAGGGACCGAACCTGAATCCTCATGGATACTAGTCAGATTCATTTCCGCTGCGCCACAACCGGAACTCCTAAAATTATTATTATAGGAGTTCCCGTCGTGGCTGAGGGGAAACAAATCTGATTAGGAACCATGAGGTTGTGGGTTCGATCCCTGGCCTCAATCAGTGGGTTAAGGATCCTGAGTTGCTGGGAGCTGTGGTGTAGGTTGCAGACACAGCTCAGATGTGATGTTGCTTTGGCCGGCAGATGCAGCTCCAATTCGACCCCTAGCCTGGGAACCTCCATATGCTGTAAGTGCAGCCCCAAAAAGCAAAATAAATAAGTAAATAAATAAAATTATTATTATAAACATCTTTGTTGGTGTGAAGTGGTACCTCGTTGTGCTTTTGATTTGCATTTCTCTGATAACTAATGATGTTGGGCTTCTTTCCATGGGCTTATTGGCCATTTGTACACCTTCTCTGGAGAAATACCATGCATGACTTTTGAATATCCTGCTTTCATAAAGGTGAAAAAAATTGTTTATAATTATCCGAGCCTAGAATTTAATTCCAGCTCACCCATAATCATGAAATGTTTTTACATGGTTTTAATATATGGTGAATATAAGGGATGTGAGTACCACATAAATTGAGTAGGGATTATAGCATGTTTTGTTGAAAAGCTTAGCAACATCTGCTCAGTATTTCAGAATGCATCATCAGTGGCAGTCACCTCATGGTATGTGAATTGTAGGGCCTTTCTATAGTGGTCTGCAATTGTTGCTGTGACATGCAAATATGGCTTCAAGGTAATTTGAAACACAGGGCTTTCAATGAATGTTAACAATAAGGGTTGTTTTTAAATATTCTATGTCATTTCTAACATACGTATTTTAGCATTATGTAACACAGCGTTCTCTAACCTGTGAAAATCACATGTTAAAATTATGTACTTCTCAAGAGTCTGTTGTTTTTCAATCTTACTTCACGTTCCCAGAAGCTTGTCAAACAACCCACTCAGTAGCCTCTTCTAATATGGTCTTATTTTCCAATTTGCCTTCTTCTTCTTTGCCTAAGAACACAGTATTCAAGGTCTTTGTAAATATCACAGATGGAATGCACTGGGATTTCAAGAGAGTAGATATGTTTTGTCTGTGCATTTTATTTCATCACTGCCTGTCTGATGTCATAATAAAGGGAATTATTCTACATTGTACTAAAAAGACCAAACTCATTTGTACAAATATTGTACATACTTCCTCATTTTGTCCAGCTCAACTGTAATTTGTGTTGGCTGGAATCCATGCTTCAGTCACAGTTATTTCCCTCTTTCTCTTATCATGTACACATAAGTCTGATCTGAATTGTGTATCCTAATTCTAGTTTATATTTTCATTTCC
Source organism: Phacochoerus africanus (assembly GCF_016906955.1). Classification (NCBI taxonomy): domain Eukaryota; kingdom Metazoa; phylum Chordata; class Mammalia; order Artiodactyla; family Suidae; genus Phacochoerus; species Phacochoerus africanus. Next base: position 20,769,269 of record NC_062559.1, on the reverse strand, counting down.
ACTTGTACTTCTTTTGTTTGGTTTGTTTGTTTTTTTAGGGCTGCACCGGCAGCATATGGAGGTTCCCAGGCTAGGAGTCCAATCAGAGCAATGTCAGATCCGAGCCGCATCTGCAACCTACACCACAGCTCATGGCAACACTGAATCTTTAACCCACTGAAGGCCAGGGATCAAACCCATGTCCTCGTGGATATTAGTCGAGTTCATTACCACTGAGCCACAACAGGGAACTCCTCCACTCATACTTCTGCTCTTTCATTTCTTTGTATCTCTTGGACAGAGGAGTTTCTGACTTCTCTTAAATTCAAACTTTTTCATTATAATAAGACTCAAGCATTTGACCCCTTTATGGTATCTTCTAGTCTAGACATGCCCAGGCATTTACACCTGAAAGACCTGTTTTTTAATAAATTACTTTCCCTTTGTTTCCCCTTTATATTTGGCTTAGGTTATTATATTGATTTCTTTGGAATCCTAGGAAGAGATAATTTCTATTACTATGACTTTCATTTCAGGATAGTAAAGGAGGCATTATAAAATATTAGTTATGGAAATGGGACCCGGGATCTGAGAGCTGAGACCCCTTCTGCATCATCTCACCCACCCCCGGCAGCAAGCCTCACAGCCCGGCCATGATAGGAGGCCTGGCTATCTTCTCTAGACTATGGCAGGCTCTTGATCTCAAGTGCCTCGGCTTGGTTCTTGATGTGCTAAAGGAATTTAGACAATCATCTCTAGCCCAAGCCTGGCTTCAAGATTAAAGAAGTTAGGTAACTTCCCTCTTATCCCCAGAGCAGTAAACCACAAGCCTCAGCCTCAAATGTGGGAGATGATAAAACTCGTGATTCAAGAGACAAATTAAAATGTGTTATAGCATTGCCATGAGCTGTGGTGTAGACCCCAGATGCAGATCTATGTTATAATTTTTTTTTTTTTGTCTTTTCTAGGGCTGCACCCACAGCATATGGAGGTTCCCAGGCTAGGAGTCTAGTTGGAGCTGTAGCTGCTGGCCTATGCCAGAGCAGGATCTGAGCCTTGTCTGCGACCTACACCACAGCTCATGGCAAGGCTGGATTCGTAACCCACTGAGCGAGACCAGGGATCAAACCCGAAACCTCATGGTTCCTAGTCGGATTCGTTAAATGTGTTATAACTATTGATGACTACAAATGTTTTAAGCAGGGTGGGGTAACATCATCATGTCTGGGTTCTATAAATTCTAGATGCTGTGCAGATAACTAACTGTGAGAGGCTTATGTATTGACTCAAGAGAAACACAACAGCCTTTCTGGTTTTCTCGGAAATCTAGTATAAATGTGGCCACTATTCCCTTATGCTCCCCTAAAATGCCAAGTATCATTAAATTAATCCTTTATCACTAAAAGTCATCTGGGGCCCTAAGGGATTAATAACATATATAATTTACAAAGACATCAAACACATAGTTGGGGAGTGGCTTAAATAACCTTCAGAATCTAATTCCTTTATATCCTAACTTTATATATTGATTGTCTCTAAGTAGCATGGTTGCTCAGCTGTGGTCTTGGTCTCTGCAGCTTCTAGCTAATAAAGACACGTCTTAGAATGAGAGTCCAACTGCTGCCACATGGACTGGAAAACATGGAGGCTTGATGCATTCTTGTTTTCTCTCTGAATCCTCCCATTTAACTTTTCTTTCTTTTTTTTTTTCATTTTTGCCCACCCCAGGGCATATGGAGTTCCTGGGCGGGGGATCAGATCCAAGCCACAGTCCCAACCTAAGCCACAGCTGCAGCAACGCTGGATCCTTAACCCACTGTGCTGGACCAGGGATAGAACTTGCGTCCCAGGGCTCCATAGATGCTGCCAATTCTGTTGCGCCGCAGTGGGAACTCCCCATTAATTTTAATATATGACTTATTACAGTTGAATTAGATCCAATATCAAGACATCTATATCTTCTTGGGGTATTACAGCCACAAAAGTCACATCAGACCAAGTGAATTGTTTAATGAACTCATATCACTGATCTAGCCATCAATACGGCTATGATATTCCAGAACAGAGAGAAGGAAGGAAATTACTTGGGGGAGGGGGTGAGTATAAGTTGCATAGGTTGGAATACCTAAATTAGGATGGTCCAAAGGAAGAGATTCCCAAGAAAGATCATAGGATACATTTGTGGGAAATATTCAATAAGAAAAAAAAAAAACACCTATTCCTATTGGAGAGAAACAGAAAGGTTGGATATACTGTTTCTTTCAAACAGAGATTCTGTGATTCATTAAGAATTGTAACTAAAATAGTATGTTAATAAAACACATTAAAGAATTGAAAAAAATTGTAACTAAAATAAAAGCTTTAAAGTTTTGGGGGTTATTTGCTGGTTGATTACTAGATTAAAATTGCTGGTTTACTCTGTGTACCTTAGTAATGCATGCTTTCTGTTTCTTTTTTCTTATGAATCACATTAATAAAATAATATCTTCATGAAATATGACTTCCTATCTTCAGATTCAGCAATCCTTTTGCTTAGGTATTCATTTTCTAGGGCTGCTGTACAAATACCACAAACTGAGTGGCTTAAACAATAGAGCTTTATGGTCTGGTGGTTCTGGAGGCTAGAAGTACAAGTTCAAGGTGTCAGCAAGCCCATGCACCCTCTGAAAGCAGCAGGGAAGGATCTGTTTCAAGCCTTCCTTGTAGCTGCTGGTAGTTCTTTGCATCGTGAAAGTGACCAAATGATCTTCATGTGATGTTTCCCCTTCACGTGTGTGTCTCTATGTCCAGATTTCCCCTTTTCATATGGATACCAAGTCATAAGCGATTAGGGGGTCCACCCGGCTCCAGTAGGACCTCATCTGAACCAATTACCCTGCAAAACTCTGTTCTGAATAAGGTCACATTCTGCGGTACTAGGGATTAGGATTTCAACTTATAATTCTGGGATGGGAGGGACACAATTCAACCCATAACATTTACCTTTTTTCTTAAAGCCATAATGCTTTGTCTCTGAAATTATGACTGTGGGAAAGGAAGTAAAATAGCGGTTTTGACTAGTGGTATGGCAACTACGACTTCTACTTTCAATTTCTAAGTCCTGCTTACTTTTCTTCTCAATTGTGAGGAAGAAAAATATCAGAAGGCTTAGACATTTGTAAGTGTCCTTAAGTCATTCTGAATGGTTTTGTTTTGTTTTGGGAGAAACAATATAATGGCAACAGAGATACAATGACTTGTCATAGACAAATATGCAAAATTACCAGCCAAACTTTACAGTGTCAAGAAATTGCTACTTTCAGATTTGAGCAGTTAATATACACCTCAGCTTCCCCCTGCCATTTTCCTCAAAATCAAGAATCTTCAAAGCAAAACCCAACTGAAGCAAAACTATAAGGTAGAGGAGAATTTGCCTTTTGGCTGGTCCCTTCTCTTCCCTCCTTTGTTTCCCTCCCTTGCAGGGCCTGCCTCGGGACCTCTCTGTGACCCATTTGCCCTTCCTGGCCAGGGTCCTCTGGGGTCCTGTCCACATTCTGCCAACTTTGCAGTTTGGCCCATCCTGCCACCACCATTTGGGACTTGTTGTTATGAATTTACCTGCAGACACCTGCCAGTTCTGAATTTCCTCAGGCTCCGACTCTTTAAAATGCCATCTCTGGTGGGAATGTACATTGGTGCAATTGCTATGGAAACCAGTACAGCGGTTCCTCAAAAAACTAAAAATAGAACTACCATACGATCCAGCAATCCTACTCCCGGGCATCTCTCCAGAGAAAACTATAAGTCAAAAAGATACAAGCACCTCAATATTCACTGTCACACTATTTACAATAGCCAAGATGTGGAAGCAACCTAAATGTCCATCATTAGAGGAATGGATAAAGAAGATGTGGTACACGTATACAATAGAATAATACTCAGCCATAAACAGAATGAAATAATGCCATTTGCAGCAACATGGATGGACCTAGAAACTATCATACTAAGTGAAGTCAGTCAGACAGTGAAAGAGAAGCATCATATGATATCACCTCTATGTGGAATCTAAAAAATGAGATACAGATGAATTTATTTCTGGGACAGAGACTCACAGACTCCGTAAAACATAGTGGCCAAAGGGGACAGGTGAGGGGTGGAAGGAGGAACTAGGAGTTTGGGACTGGCCCATGCACCCTGAGGTACATGGAATAACAGGCCAAAGGGGACCTGCTGTATAGCACAGAGACCTCTACCCAGTAGTCCTTGATAGTCTATGTGGGAAAAGAATCTGAAAGAGAATGGATATATGTGTATATGTATGACTGAGTCACTTTGTTGTAGAGCTGAAATTATCACAACCTTGTAAATCAACTACACCTCAGTACAACTTAAACAAATTAAAAAAATAAAATGCCATCTCTGAACACATTCAGCGAAACAAGTGAATTTGATCCATGATAACATGGTAGTGGGAGGGGGAGTTTCCATCATGACTCAGTGGTTATACTAGGAACCATGAGGTTGCAGGTTCTATCCCTGGCCTTGCTCAGTGGGTTAAGGATCTGGCGGTGCCGTGGGCTGTGGTGTAGGTCACAGATGCAGCTCGGATCCCACGTTACTGTGGCTCTGGCGTAGGCCGGTGGCTACAGCTCCGATTAGACCCCTAGGCTGGAAACCTCCATATGCTGCCTAGAAAAGGCAGAAAGACTAAAAAAAAAAAAAAAGAAGAAGAAGAAGAACATGGTAATGGGAGACAGATAAAGAAGCTTTCCATCCCTTGTAGGTAAATCTGTGTTGAAAAAAACCTTCTGAAACAATGACAGATACCTCTGTTGCATAATTTAGCATGGTGGCTTCTACTAGGATGCTCAGGCAGGGATAACTACGTAATTTGTAGGATCCAGTGCAAAGTGAAATGAAGTGAAAATGCAGAACAAATCCCCCAACTCACAGGGGACAGGCAAGCTGCAAAGGATTATAACCTCCATGCCAGTACGTGCTCAATGCCTAGACTGGGGATGTTCAAGAGGGTCCCTCCAAGTCACCTGCCACAAGTACAGGATGCTGTCACACACCCCCCCCCAAGACATCACAGGGCATGCGCTAGACTTTGACCCTCCTTGCACCTGCACCCAGGCCACCGCCAGGGGCAGAAGCGGGCAACGAAGGCAGGTTTCTCCACTGCTGCTGCAGCCTGGTTGCTGGGTCAGCCAGAGGGTGGCAGTGATCATGGGGTGAGAGTGAGAAGGAGGAGGCAAAGCAGGCTCAGGGCACTGGGGCAGCAGGGAGCAGACAGTCAAGAACCAGGAGCAGGGGAGGGGGGACAGGTGGCACTGTGTATGAGCCAAGGCTCCAAGGCCCCAGAGAGTGCTTCATTGTCCCATCAGACTTCACTTACAAACCACAAATTCAAAGATAAAATTATTAAAGAGTTTCAAGAGAACAGCCACAGACCATTCAACCCCCAATGCAGTGGCTCCATAAAAAGGGAGCAATATTTTCATGCAAGTACATCTCTGTAGTGGTCCTTCAACCATATGGCACCATGAGAACACCAAGATAGAGTGCAGTGTAGGATTTAAAATGAAAAGATCTAGATTTATGTCCTGAGTTTCTAATTTACTAACTAAATGAGATTATTAGTAAACATTTCAAAAGCATGCTTTTATCATGTATGAAAGAATTACAAAGGAACTACAAAATTTAATCTTATAAGGGTTAAATTAAAGAAGGGGCATGTGACAGACACTACAACCTAGCCACCAAAATCCACCCAGCTCATCTTTGGATACATGGCTAGACCAAGTTTTCTCGTCTTTCTTACAGATAGATGGAGCCATCTGACTAAGTTCTCTCCAACAGAATGTTAGCAGAAGTAACATATGCCACTCTCAGGTCAGGCTCCCCAAGAATTCTGCAGCTGCTTGTCTATGCCCCTCCCATTCTGTAGGCTGGTTGTAAATGATGATGCGGCCCTAGAAGCAGGAATTCTTAATCTGGGGTACATGGAGCCCCAAAACTTCATCTAAGAGGTAAATGAGGAAATACTTTAAATCTTTATTTCCACCAACCTCTATCTGAAACTTTGCATTTCCTTTCCTTGTAAATGTAGGCAACTAAGTGCAGTACTATGAGCAGTAACTGATCCTTTCACAACAAAACTCACCAATATTAGAGTTATTGGAGAAATCTCAAATACAATGTGTGCTCATCACCACTCTAATATTATAGTAGCCATTAGATCCATTGCTAGATCTTATTTAATGCATGAATTTAAAGCACATATATTACTATATCACAAATTAGGCTCTTTGAATACTTTAAGATTACATAATGAAATTATGTTTAAATACAGCTATTAAATATTTTATTTTATGCACTTGTAACATTACTCCAAGAAAGAAGTTTAGAGGCTCGAGCAGCCTGCGTAAGTGGCCCATGATACAAAAAATTTAGGACCCTAATAGGATTATGCTAAGGAGGAAAAAAAAATCTAGACACAAAAGGCTATTTACTCTGTGGTCCCATCTATGAGATATTATAGAAAAAGCAAAGTACAGGGACAGACATCAGTAGGGGAGTGGAGGAGACTGATGACAAAGGGGCACGAGGGCATTTTGGATTGCTGGAAGCTTTCTAGATCTCAAATGTGACAGTGGTTATGCAGCTATTCATTAAAACTCACTGAACCCTAAATAAATTTGACTTAAAAAAAAAACCTGCTAGAACACAGCAGAGCTTTCATGACAACGTGGAAGAGAGTCACCCCCTGACCAGCACAAGTGCCCAGGGCTGTCCTATGAGACAGAAAGAAAGTTCTATTGAGTCTAGGCTTGGGTCTACCTGTTACCACAGTTCAGACTACTGTGACATATTTAGTAAAGGTATTTTGTGGACAATAACACATAATACCAAAAGTAGAATGAGAATATTTGTGTGCAATTCTTGACAATGTTACTTCGGAGGTTTTGCATAATTTGGACAACCACTTGACCTCTCTGAATTTCAATTTCTTCATCCATAGGATGGATGGAATTGATAATACTCCCATTGCAATACGTTATGAAGATGAGAAGCAATACAGATCTTAGCCTAGGGCACCCAGTAAATGAAGAACTGCCACTAACATATTTAACTTGTGGGTGAACAGTATTCTTTTGCAGAAAGCGAGGCTACCAGTTCTAAGACATACGCTGGAACAAAAAACAAAGCCGCAATCAATATTAACACCACTGAATAAGTCAGATCTTATGTGGCCATGCCAGTAATTCTCAGAAAGTAAGACAAGATTAGGTAAAACTGTGAGCATTTAAAATGCATATAGTCTCATGTCAAATGTGGCTTGAGAATTATCTTGTGTGACATTATCAATGCCTCTGCTTCCCTCTGGGTTTCAATGGTGGTGATTTGGTGGTAGTGTTTGGTGGTTTTTGGTCTTTGGTTTTGGCTACCCAAAGATTCACTGTGACATGACTCACCAAAACAGAAACTGAAAACCCCAAAAAATTCATTCATAATTTGTCATCAACCCCAGTCACAAAAAAAAAATAATAATAATTGTATGCTTAGCCATTGTTATGAGCTCAATTATTTCCCCTCAAAATCCATGTTACTCCTAGAACTTCAGAATGTGACTGTATTTGGCGATAGGGTCTTTAGAGAGGGAATTAAGTTAAAATGAGGTCATCAGGGTGGGTCCTAATCCAATATGACTGGTTTCCTGATAAGAAGAGGTAAGTTGGACACAAGCACACACACAGGAAAAACCATGGGAAGACACAGGGAGAAGACAGCCCCCTACGAGACAAAGAGAAAGGCCTCAGAAGAAACCAACCTGCTGACACCCTGATCTCAGCCTCCTGGCCTGAAGAACTGTGAGAAAATTAATCTCCATTTTTGAACCACCCAGACTGTGTGGTCCCTTGTTACGGCAGCCCTGGCAGGCTAATACGAGCATCATTACCTTTCAGCTACATATTTTACTTAAAATTGTAGCGCTGTGCCCAAAGCATCAGTTAAGTGCCCAGTATCAGTTACCCAGTCCAACCCTCTCCTTTTAGGTATAGTAATAATAACCAGCAGTATTGAGTGCCTACTGTGTGCAGACACTGGAATGGATGCATATATTCTGATATTTACATCTACTCTGTGTATGTATAGTCTTTATCCGCATTTTTACAGATTCCCAGAGCCAGTGACCATCAGAAATGTGGGTTCAGGAGTTCCCGTCATGGGTCAGCAGAAACGAATCTGACTAGTATCCATGAGGATGCAGGTTGGATCCCTGGCCTCGCTCAGTGGGTTAAGGATCTGGCATTGCCATGAGCTGTGGTGGTGTAGGTCACAGATGCAGCTAGGATCTGGCATTGCTGTGGCTGTGGTGTAAGCCAGAGGCTACAGCTCTGATTCAGTCCCTAGCCTGGGAACCTCCATATGCCACAGGTGCGGCCCTAAAAAGACAAAAAAAAAAAAAGAAATTGGGGTTCAATCCAGGTCTGCTTGACACCAAAGTCCTGAACTCTTGAACACTACAATGGAATGAGTCTAGCGATTTGTCTGCTGTTAATAGTTGAGTCACAGCAGAACTGGAGCTAGGATGGGAGGTCACCTGATTCCCTAACCAGTATCCTGCCGCGATGACTGCAAAGACATTTTGAAATACAAAGTTTTACAGAGTTCTTGTGCCCGTGCAGGGTGGCCTAGCAAAAGGCTGAGACCCACTGGATTTCTTGCTCCTGCCTCATGCTCTTCAGATGCTTTCTACAGAACCAGAAGATTTGGGTTCTCTAGAAAATGGGGGAGACTCCTGGACTATGAACATCTTTGAGGTTTGGCTGGACACTGATTGTGGGTAAGAGAAGGGGAGTCATACTGAGAAGGTTTAGGAGCATTGGGCTTATTATTTTTTTAAAGAAGGACCGAATGGAGTTCCTAATGTGGTGCGGTAGAAACAAACCTAACTAGTTTCCATGAGGACACAGGTTTGATCCCTGGCCTCGCTCAGTGGGTTAAGGATCTGGTGTTGCTGTGAGATATGGCGTAGGTCACAGAGGAGGCTCCAATTCCGTGTTGCTGTGGCATAGGCTGGCGGCTGCAGCTCCAATTGGACCCCTAGCCTGGGAACTTCCATATGTCTTAAAAAGAAAAAGGAAGAAGAGGAAGGCAGACTGATGCTTGCTGGACTTCATCTGGGTGTGTCTGGAGCCTTGGTGGCTTGATTACTATTTTCTCTTACCAACAGACCTTGAAAGCTTAGACCTTAAGAGTTTATTTGGAGGTTCTAGCAGGAGAGCACAGTTGCCTACAAACACTTGACTGAAGAAAGAGCCTCCTCTGTTAGGGAAGGTTGCCCTCCTCCACCAGCGTGCAGTTTCTGGAGCACATGCTGGAGCACTCAGGGAGAAAGAGGAAAGCCGCTTAGCCAGCCAGGTCAGGCCAATCAACTCTGGCAATCAATCAATGGGGTGACGGATATCGCAGCCAGATTGCCCTCTCATGCAAGGTTTAGGGTTTGAAGAGGAAAACACAAAGAGCAGGGGTTTAGAACATGATCACAGGAAATTCTGGCATTTTGGAGATTTTTTTCCTTAGGGCCACATCTGGGGCATATGAAAGTTCTGGGGCTAGGGGTCCAATCAGAGCTGCAGCTGCCAGCCTACGCCACAGCCATAGCCACAGAGGATCCAGGCCCCATCTGCAACCTACACTGCAGCTTGCAGCAATGCTGAATCCTTAAGCCACTGAGCGAGGTCAGGGATTGAGCCCAAATCCTCATGGATACTAGTCAGGTTCTTAACCTACTGAGTCACAATGGGAACTCCTCGGAGGTTTTCTCTTAAAGGAATTGCTTTTCCTCTCTCATGCCTGTAGGGATCTGCACTGAACTTCTATAGTTTACACTCAGCAGGTTTCTGACATACTCAAAATCAGGCTACAAAATTTCATTTAAAAAATCTTAAATAAAACTTCGGGCTCATCAACGTGGTGTGAAATATCCCAAACAGAAGATGCTAAGTTGTAAGCATGAACCTTTGTGCAATGTTAGGGGGAAACTGCCTCTTCTGAGCCGTGTTCATCTAGGTATGTTCTGCATCAGTGGTTCTCGAAGTGTGGTCCCTAGGCCAGCAGCACTAGCATCACCTGAGATGGAGACCTGTTAGAAATGCAAAGTCTCAAGCCCCACCCCAGACGTACTGAATCAGAAATTTGGAAATCTGTGTTTTAATAAGCCCACCAGGTGATTCTGATGCATATATGTTTTACAGCCACTGCTCTATAATAGGTATTTTTTAAATTTTGAAAAAGTCTTTAAATACTGAACTCCAAAATCTTTAATCAGGAGCATGATTTAAAAAGGAGAACGGTCAGAATGACCCAAGACAATTATCAAATCCTGTTCTCTCAAAGACTCAACAGCACCTGCTGAAGTGATTCCTGTATTTTGGGCTCTTGGGCACCTTTCAATACCTAGAGTTTGTGAGCATGGAGAGAGAACAATCTCCTGATTGAATAATTGCGTAATTGCAAATAATTGGTACTTAAATTGTTTTCAAAGTTTTGATTTCCCAATTCTCTTAAAATAAGAGTGCCAGTTCTATGAAATAGTCTTTTGAAGCATAGGCTATTCCATTTAGCATTCTGAAATCTAAATAAGGAAAACGCCAAAATGTTAAAAGTTGTTCTCTCTGGGCAGAGGAATAATGGGTGAATTTTATTCTTGCCTTTATTTTTTGTATTAATATTTTTTCTTAAAACTATTAAGGTAAGTTTAGGTAAACATTGGATGTTCCGTTAAACCTGAGCAAAATCCATCATTCGCAATGTCTGTAGCCATGTGCTATACATAGGTGAAGAAAGGTTTTTATAAACTGACAGAGAATGCATTTTCAATAAACAAGATTGAACAGAAACTTTGTCCCATCACTTTTCCTTCTAACATGTGGCAGATGGACTAACTATATTATATGGAAATTAGAAATTGTTCTAGGGAAAAGGTCCAAATAGATTTATTTTAATTGTAACCGAGTTTTCTTTTTAGTGTTGAACTGTTCCCTACTCTAAATAAAGAGTATGCTTTGGAATCTACAGAGAAAATCTTTTTATAGGACAGAGAGCCACTCTATATAAACCTTGTCATGCTTAGTGGTCCTCAGTTGCATGGGCTCTTCCTCTCTTTGGGTGACTGGCAGTTACACTGTAATGAAAAGGGATTCATATTTTAGCTGCTCACTCTTTATTGCAGCAATTGAGACTGGAGTTTTTTATTTTCCTCACTTTGATTTTTTAAGATGTGTTTTCCTTTACATAGATCTATTGCTTTTATTTTTCAATGTTTTTCATTTAAATTTCCTTTAAGTATTTCCGGGGAATTTTATGGGCCTCCATTCTTATTATTGCCATAGTTGTCATTTCTGAAATCGGTGAGGCATAACCTTTTAGAGGGCTGGCTTGTACCACTCCAGTGAACGGGAAGAAAGTTTGGCATTCTATTTCTCTACAATTTTCTACCCAAATAACGACTCTGTGTGTAATGTCGTTAAACTGATTTTTTGAAATCCTAAACACGGTCTTTTTCCCTTATGCTCATTTTTGTTATTTCCCTTATGCCATGCGATCGTCTTTGTGCTACAGTTTAGTAAAGGAAGCAGAGTTAGACTAAGTTCACTTTCTGCTACTTACTGATTCTATCAATCACTGAATTTCTTTGCAGTCCCAATTTTTCAGCTATAAAAAAGGGAGTAATAGTAACTCCATCACGAGGATTATAAAAATAAATACTGAGACCATGAAATTTCAGAGTAATTATGATTATTGTTTTCTGTCCTGACTAAAGTGCCCTAGGTAGCATGAAGTAACTAAAGAGGAGAGTGAAAAGAGCATCGTTTAAAAGAAATAAAATTTGCCTTCAGAATTAAGCCTAGAGCATATCCTTGTCCTTTTGTTTCCATCATTTTTCTCTCTGCCACATCACATCCTTCACTTACATACTCCACAGTTTTTATCAGCTTACAGTCTTTCACAGAAAAAAAAAAATGGGAAAGTTTTTAACCAAGCCTAGAAGGAGTTTCTCCCTCCTAACCACCCCCAACCTTCCGCCCCAGGGCTGCACACACGGCATATGGAAGTTCTTGGGCCAGAAATTGAATCCAAGCCACAGCTGCAGCAACGCCAGATCCTCAACCCACAGTGGGAACTCCCCTTAGGAGGAGTTTCTATGCGTGGTTGGAGGCTGGTGGTAAAATTAAAAAAAAAAAAAAAAATCCTAGAAGGAAACAAAATCTAAACACTCCCCTAGCACTTCAATTATCTGTTCAACTTGTATGGTTTCCCTCCAAAAATCATTGGTACGTCTTTTCCTTAAGCCAGTTTGTGGATGAGATGGGGATTCTGAAAAAGAGATGGATGCTAATTAGGTATATTTAGGGACACTCAGTTTCCTGGGGATACATGGAGTATTGGAAGGTAAGGAACAGATGGACCTCATGAAATGGATGAGAGATGCAGTCCCAGAGCAACCTCTGGGTTTGAGAACTCAGACAGGATCACGTGTGCAGGAAGGTCTGACTCTTAGCGTAACTAGAAAAGGAAGACAAAACTAATAAGTCTAGGCCATTAATGGGAATTTAAATGGGTTTGACAAAACAGGGTGGTTGGTGGTAAGTAACAATACAGGAAGATTCGTACGTAGTGGTTCTCTGCCATCTGTTATTTCCCCTGCTAATTAAAACCTTTGTCCATCAGAGGGTATGTCAGTCACCTTCCATTTGGTTTCAAAAATCTATTTGATATTTTCCAGAACTAAATTGTTTTGTACTAACTGCAATGAATAATAATGGAAAACAACATTCCATCAAAAGTACAGATGGATTCACTTACCTAAGAGAAGAACGAGAAAGCCCTGTGACATGAAAGACTCAACACATTCACGGCAGGCTTGGTCCCTCAATTTACCCACCTATGTGCAGAAAATAGTCATAGTCATTTTATAAGGATGTCTTCACGGTGAATGGGACCAAAGAATCGTGAAAAAATGAGTTTCGCCACTGATAAATTGTCATTCATGAAAATAAACCATTGAAAGCAGTGGTTTGAGAGCCATCATTGATGCTGAGCAATACCAAATAAATAACAACCATTGTAGGCAATAAAGGTTTCATCTCGCCTACATAGGAGTCCCGAGATAAATGTTCACCACTTTTATGCAGACTCATCTGTCAGTGAAGTCTTGCCGGAAGATACTGCCACACCATGGAGAGGGACGTCCAGCCACATGCGCTAATAGGTCCCCACCTGGGACCTCTCAGCAGCACACCACAGAGGGTGCAGTAGATTTTGTGTTAAAATCAAAGAATCTCTTCCACCAAAGTTAACAACATCTAATCCTAGGAATGGGAGTAATTTAAGAAACATGATGGAGTTTTTCAATAGGAGGAAGAGTCCAAAATGAACTTTCAATTAGACATAAGCCTTCCAAACCACAGGCAGTTCTAATCACTTTAAAGCTACTACATCTGCCACAATAAGGCAAAAATATCATGAAATGCCCAGCATCAGTAAACATTTCTTCAATGTCTATGATGATTAAAACATAATGCATAATGTTAAGGATACACAGAGAAAGGAAACACACTATCTGACCTCAAATAAGATAATTGAGAAAGACAACAAAGACACAGTGAAATGAAATACAAGGTAGCATGAAGCAAACTACAGCATCAGCTGAGCATCCAAGCTATAGTGGGGGCAGCATTTAACGAGGTCCATTATATATCCATCAGCCAATCACTGACCAACGTGCTCTGCACAGTTACATGCTTTGTTGGGGTTTTAAGAAAACAGACTATATCCTAAAGAAATAATCCAATTTTTGAGCAAAATTTCAGGTACAGAATATTCCAAACGTTATTCACCACTATTGAGTAACTGGAAACAATCTAAATATTTAGAGTTTTGATTCAGCTACACAGAAACACCATACATAGCCATTAGAGGGGGTGTTTACAAATCATTATGTGAAAATACGAACTCAAGTATATTAGTTACTAACTAAAAAGAAGTGTAGAAACTGTATATGCTTCATGATCTCAACTTTGTGCCTTAAAAAAAACTATGAAATACAACACTAGTTACTTACTCTGAAAATTAGTATACAGAGAAAATCATTAAGCATTTACCCTGTCATTTTAAGAGGAAAGAAATGTGTGAGGGTAAGTTCTTCTATAGAGAATAAGTGTAGCTAATAAATACAGAGAGAACAGAATTAGAAAATCACCATTTTGAAACCCCAGTGAAATAATTAACTCAGGCAAGAATTTCAGTTGTTGCTAACACCTTTAGGGAAAAGATGACGAGGGATTAGGTACTATTTCAAAGTGCCAAATTTCACCCCACCGAGTACTTGCAGATCACAAAAGAGAAAAAAAAAATAGAAGGATGTGGCTGCTTCGCTTTATTTATATTTATTTTTATTATAGCTGATTTACAATGTTCCATCAATTTCTGCTGTACAGCCAGCTGCTTCACTTGCATTGGGGAATGAAATAGCATGGCTCCCAGTGAGATGACCTGATATTATATGCCCCTTGACGTGTATTAATATGAACTACATAGCATCGCCTATGAAACAATCTTGCCAAAAATGTTCGCCAGGGCCTGAGAGCTAACTTCCAGTTTATAGGAAACACGGGGAACAGAAAAAGTTTAATGTCACCTGGAAGAAACAATCACTCACCAAAAACGTGAGACCTTCTACAAGACTGGTCTCCTCAAAAGGTGATGTCACCAAAAGAGACTGAAGAAATGTAACAAACCAATGGCCATCCTTGATTGTATCCTGGTGTGGAAACCAAGCAATTATAATTTCCCCACCTGTGGGAAATTGAGGACTTTTTTTTTTAAAATATCATGGCCATAACCATGGCACATGGAAGTTCCCAGACCAGGGACTGAATTCAAGCCACAGCTGCAAAATAAGCCACAGCTGCAGCACTGCCAGAGCCTTTAACCCACTGAGCCCGGCCAAGGATTTAACCCACACCTCTGCAACAATCCCAGCCACTGCAGTTGGATTCTTAACCCACTGTGCCACAGCGGAAACTCTTAAATTAAGGACATTTCATTTTTAAAATTTTATTATCATTATCATTATTATTATTATTATTTTGTCTTTTTAGGGCTGCACATGCAGCATAAAGAAGTTCCCAGTCTAGGGGTCGAATCGGAGCTGTAGCTGCCCGCCTAAGCCACAGGCATAGCAATGTGGGATCCGAGCCATGTCTGCCACCTACACCACAGCTCATGGCAACACCAGATCCTTATCCTCCTGATGGAGGCCTGGGATCGAACCCATGTCCTCATGGTTGCTAGTCAGGTTCGTTACCACTGAGCCACAGTGGGAACTCCCTGAGGACATTTTAAACATAGATAGGGCATTAAGTTATATTGGGGAGCTATTAATTTTGATAATAACGTTACTATTGCCACATAAGAGAATGTTTTATATTTTGGAAAGAAAAGAGGAATGGCTCACTCTCCTAAAAGAGAGACAGAGAGATGGAGAGAATTGCAGAGAGACAAACAGAATCAAAGAAACAGAGAAAGGAATTATTTACAGCAAATCCTAATAAATCTAGGTGGTAGGTATACGGTTCTTGTGTTAGTCTTTCACTTTTTCTATATGCTTAAAAATTTTATCATAAGAACTTGAAAAATATGTATAGAAAAAAGACTAAGAAATACACCAAATTTGACAGTTTTGTCAACATAATTATAGGTGATTTCTCTCTTAACTTAAAAAATATTATTCTTGGAGTTCCCGTCGTGGCGCAGTGGTTAACGAATCCGACTAGGAACCATGAGGTTGCGGGTTCAGTCCCTGCCCTTGCTCAGTGGGTTAATGACCCGGCGTTGCTGTGAGCTGTGGTGTAGGTTGCAGACGCGGCTCGGATCCCGCGTTGCTGTCGCTCTGGCGTAGGACAGTGGCTACAGCTCCGATTCGACCCCTAGCCTGGGAACCTCCATATGCTGCGGGAGCGGCCCAAAGAAATAGCAACAACAACAACAACAACAAAAAAAAAAGACACAAAAAAAATATTATTCTTGGAGTTTCTGTCATGGCTCAGCGGTTACAAACCCGACTAGTATCCATGAGAATGCAAGTTCAATCCCTGGCCTCACTCAGTGGGTTAAGGATCCAGTGTTGCCAGGAGCTGTGGTGTAGGTCACAGACTTGGCTCAGATCCCATATTGCTGTGGCTGTGGTGTAGGCAAGCAGCTGTAGCTCCAATTCAACCCCTAGCCTGGGAACTTCCATATGCCACAGGTGTGGCCCTAAAAAGTAAAAAAAAAAAAAAAAAAAAATTTTGTTGGAGTTCCCTCGTAGCTCAGCAGGTTAAGGGTCCACCATTGTCACTGCCATTTCACATGCCACAAATGTGGCCAAAAAATAAAATTAAAAAAATTTAATATTATTCTGTGATTTCAACTTATTCTTAATTATCACATATTATTTTTATAATCAGGAAAAAATGAATAAAATAAATGCAGGCAGTGTGAAAAAATAAAAAGCCCTAAGCCTACCCATTTAAGGCAATTGTGATGTGGGCTATTGTTGCTTTGGTTCTGACGTTATTTAATATATTAATAGTTTCCGAAAGGAAGTTCAAGGCATATTAAGTCATATTTCAAATATTATCTTGGCAAAGCAATAAGGAGGGCTACAAAAACAGGCCAAGCCAGACAAGATCTGCCCACACAGTTCATTAATAAACAAGGACATTTTTTTAAATCTTGAAAAAATTCAATCCAACACTTCCGGGGAAATTGTTTTCTGCATAATTATTCAATAATAGAGAAGCCTGGAAAGGAACAAATGGCAAGGAGGAACAGCGGTGGAGAAACAGGGGAGGCCTTGGATGGATAATGGAAAACAAATTAGAGATTCGTTTCCAATGACCTAAGTGAAAAACAGGTCAGAGCTGATCTGGGCTGGGTATCGAGGCATCACTGACTTTCCTCGCTGCTGGCTGAGATCGTTTGGTCCCAGGTAATGTTCAAACTGGGGATACGAGAAACCTGTGAGCAGTAGGTCTAGCAAAGCATATAAATAGGAGCCTTCAGGGATTCATTCATCAAAAAAAGAGCAAGAAATTAAATTCGCAGAACCTGCCAAGAAATGACAGAGTGAAGCGATAACATTACAAAAATATGTAAAAGATATTAATGCCAAGAAGAAAGAGAAAGCATTTAGCCCGGAGCTAAGAATAATGGTATGAAATAAAATTAAGAACTGAAAGAAGTCGTAAAAATTAGTTAAATGATGTCATCGGAACAGCTCTTACTGCTAACCTTTAGATGCTACTGAGCAGTGTAAGAGTCACAGTCTCTTTGAACCAGTGACTTACCTGGGTTAATGCTTTTCCCTTTTAGTTAGAGAGCAGCTTACAGTGAGGGTCCTTAAATAATAGTCTAGAACAGGGGGACCCAAATCTTGCTGAACATGAGGAGTACTGGAGGAATTTTTTAAATTCCAGGTTTCATCCAGATTTAACCAAAACATCTGTAAGTGGGAACCAAGCATCAGTACAATTAAATATCGTCAGAGGACTGCAGTGTGCAACAAACAGAATTTGGGAATTACAAGTGTGGTGTGCAGATGCAAATGCTGGGAGCTGTATCAGTTACTGAATTCATGCTGATTCAGATATTTTGGGCAAAATCTCCCCTACAAGTGGTAACAGCTCAGTCAAATCATGTAACATCTCCATAGGAAGAGGCAAGAATCGTGATATTTTGGGCAGAAAAGACGAGAGCTCAGAGAGTCGGCAACCAGCAGTGGAAGCCAATGAATTGTTCCACTGGGTCAGCTTGGTGTGAATGTTGTAAGGACTGATTCCAGACTAGCCGAAAATAAATGGAATGTCTTTTTTCGCCTCTTTCTATGGATTGCAATCGAGAGGCTATATACTTTGTTTAAAACTAACTGCATTAATTTTTTTATCCCTCATCGATGTTAGTTTTATTTCAGAATATCAAACCCATTTTGACTTGTTTCTACTTTTTTGTTTTTTTAAGAGAGTGTTTATTAATACTTCCACATGATAATTTAGAAGCTTTCCTGAGTCACTGTAATTTTTTTAAAAATATATGACGTGACTTAAGTGTGTGAATTTGGAAGTGACTTGGAAAGCAGCATAAAGTTTATTTCTCTTGAAAAGCATATAATAAATGATGTTTGGCTTTTGAAAATGAACTTATAATTTAGGTTTCTATACTCTGTACGAGAGGCAAAAGATGATCTCCTCTCGAATATTTCCCTTCATCAAACAAAACAAAACAGGAAGTTCCCTGTGGAACTCTGGTTTTGTCAATGCTGTGGCTTGGGTCACTGCTGTGGCATGGGTTCCATCCCTGATCCAGGAACTTGACATGCCACCTGCAAGGCAGGGGAAAAAATCCAAATGCACACTTCTCTGCTCCCATCCCCTGGTCCACCAGCCTGTCTCTAACTCCCTCTTCACCCTGGTCCCTCCGCAGTCCCCACCCCTCAGTGAGAAGGAATTTCCCAGGCTACAGCAGGGAACTCAGCCATTTAACTCAGAGATGGAGATAAGATCCGTGTTTCCCACAAAAGGCCATGTCCACGCCGCCGAGCCTGGCCTATCTTAGGGAACCAGAGGACAGATCTTAGGTCTCAGGGCTGCTGGTAACCAAGCGGGTCTGACATGGTGCTTCCATACCCACCAATCAAACATGATGGGAACTTCCTTTCCAGAACTGTCTTGCTTTTGTACCTACCAGTAACCCAGAAAGAGTCTGATACATTCACTCACAACCCTTCCTAATCCTCTCCATAGATAGATAGATAGATAGATAGATAGATAGATAGACAGACAGACAGACAGACAGACAGACAGACAGATAGGTATAGTGGATATGCAGACAGACAGAAGGAGAGAGAGATATCAGCTATACTGAGATATAATTCACATACAATTCAAGAGTTTCTACTGTATTCACTGGGTTGTACAACAATTTTAGGACATTTTCATCACCCCCCAAAAAGAAACCCTGAATCCATAAAGAGTCATTCCCACTTCTCCCCAACAGCACCACTGCCCTCCAGCCCGAGGCAACCACTAATATACTTTCTATCTCTACGGATTTGTCTGTTCTGGAAATTTCATATAAATAGAATCATACAATATGTGGTCTTTTGTGTCTGGCTTCTTTGACTTAGCATAATGTTTTTAAGGTTCATCCACATTGTAGAATGTATCGATACTTCATTCCTTTTTATTGCCCCCCAAAATATTCTGTTATGTGGATTTACCACATTTTATTCATCCATTCATCAGTTGACATTTGGCTATTTCTACTTTGGGATATTATGAATAATGCCGCTCTAAACAGGTATGTACAAGTTTCTACATGGACATATGTTTTCATTTCTTTGGAGTTTCCACCTAGGAATGGAATTGCTAGGTCATACTCTATGATTAGTCTTTTGAGAAACTGCTATATTATTTCCCACAGCATCTGTACTATTTTAAATTCCCACCATCAATAAATGAGGGTTCCAATTTCTCCACATCCTCACCAACACCTGTTATTGTCTCCCTTTTATTACAGCCATCCAAATGGGTGTGAAACAGTATCTCACTGTAGTTTTGATTTGATTTCCCTGATGGCTAATGACACTGAGCATCTTTTTAGGTGCTCATTGGCCATCTGTATATCTTCTCTGAGATGATGTATATCTTCTTTTATCTGCTCATTTTTAAATTGGGGTATTTGTCTTTTTAATATCAAGTTTCTTAATATATTCTTTACTCTAGTGTTTGTGTGTATGTGTGTGTACATACATATATGACTTGCAAATATTTTCTCCCAATCTGTGGTTTATCTTTGCACTTCTTGGTGGTGTCCCCTGAAGCACAGTTTTTTTCTGCTTGTTTGTTTGTTTTTTGTCTTTTTACCGCTGCCCTGCACCTGTAGCATATGGAAGTTCCCAGGCTAAGGGATGAATCAGAGGTGCAGCTGCTGGCCACAGCAACAGCCACAGCAATGCCAGATCCAAGCCACATCTTCTCTCTATGCTTCAGCTTGCAGCAATGCCAGATCCTTAACCCACTGAGCCACTGAGCAAGGCCAGGGATCAAACCTGCATCCTCATGGATACTGGTCAGTTTCTTAACCCACTGAGCCACAATGGGAACTCCCAAAGCACAGACGTTTTTACGAGCTGGTTTCTTTTCTCTCTCTCTTTCTCCTTTTGACCAATCCTATATACCTGTGGTTCTATACAAGGTTTTTGATAAATATAGAACCTAGAATATAAGCTTTTAATAAAGCAGTGATTTTTATTTGTTTTGTTAAATGCTGCAATTCTTAAACTGTACTTGGCATATAGTGTACCATTAATGAATATTTGTTGAATGAATGATTGAGTAACACTCACATATACTCAGGTTTTTATCTTTCTAGGAGTATATCCCATCTTATATAAGTGTGGCCTTTTGAAACCAGGGAAATGACGCGTGGTTAACAGTCCAGTGAAATATTAAAGGAATATCTCTGCCAAACACAAACAGCAGGATCATTGAGCCTCCTTTTGTCTTCAATCTTGACTCTCTCCTTTCACAGAGGAGTCTCTAATCATTGCATTCAAGGAATAGCTCTTCTTCGAACTATTTCCATGTTTCCTAAAGTACAACAAAAATGGACTTCGGTGGTCTTTCCTTGCTTGCCTTTCAAGGGAAAATTATACACATGGCTGAATTCTCTTATTATTTTATAGCATGATTTTTAAGGCCACACCTGTGGCATAGGGAAGTTTCCCAGGCTAGGAGTCGAGGGGGAGCTGCAGCTGCCGGCCTACCCCACAGCCACAGCAATGTCAAATCCAAGCTGCATCTGCGACATATGCTGCACTTTGCAGAAATGCTGGATCCTTAATCCACTGAGCCAGGCCAGGGATCAAACCCACATCTTTAAGGATCCTAGTTGGGTTCTTAACCCACTGTGCCACAACAGAGCGCCTCTCTTATTAAGTGAAGAGTCTTCTAATTCAACAGTAGCTAATTTTTAGTGTTTCAAAGAAACTGAGTCACTGGGGTAAAAGTTATAGGGCTCTTCGCACCACATCGACCACACTGTCCACGGGGAGCTTGCACGGCCTTCCTTGGATGGATGCTGAGAATGGAGGCCAGTCCATCAGGGATCGTGCAGTTATGGTGGGACTGAAGTGATAAAAGGCCCAGACACCGACGGTCCACTGAAGCTACCTCAGACATAACTAATCTTTGCTGACCTCAGTAATATTTTTGGCTATGAAAGATAACCTTTTTGTTAAAAGCATTAGGTATCCTTTTGCTTAAGTGGCTATGAAAGATAACCTTTTTGTTAAAAGCATTAGGTATCCTTTTGCTTAAGTGAGTAGTGACTAGACTCATTCTGTTTGCTTGAGTCAAACACACTGGAGCAAATTCAAGTGGTCTGGAAGGGAAAGGAATATCTCCAACACTAAGATCAAAACCCGGAGTTCCCGTCGTGGCGCAGTGATTAACGAATCCGACTAGGAACCATGAGGTTGCGGGTTCGGTCCCTGCCCTTGCTCAGTGGGTTGACGATCCGGCGTTGCCGTGAGCTGTGGTGTAGGTTGCAGACGCGGCTGGGATCCCACGTGGCTGTGGCTCTGGCGTAGGCCGGTGGCTACAGCTCCGATTCAACCCCTAGCCTGGGAACCTCCATATGCCGCGGGAGCGGCCCAAGAAATAGCAACAACAACAACAACAACAACAAAAGACAAAAAGAAAAAAAAAAGATCAAAACCCTTCACAGCCTGGTTATGAATAGACAGATCCAAGAACCAACCAAATATTTTTATGTTGTTCTGATTATGTCGCCTTTCTAAGTTCTTATGCTTCATTGCTACCAATTATCTACGAAAAGAATTTCAAAGCCCTCAGCATGGCCCTCATGGTTCCTATGATGTGGCCCCACCTGGTCCCCAAGCTTTTCCTCGCCTTTCTTCAACGACAACACCCTTCTCCCTGTGAACCATCTCTCTTGTCTACCAAACCTGTTATACTAACTCCCGACTCTTTGCATTTCACTGAACACTAGGATGCAGTGCGTTCCTACATCTTCTCATTGTATTTTTGAAAAGCAATTCAGTGACAGATGGTGAGTGCTTTCCATTCCTTAGCTGTACATTTAACAATTTTCTTTTGGCCCTAGCGTATTCATTCTATTTTTCATTTCTCAAATAAAAATTTAATGCCAAAAGTTATAGAAACAGATGCTCCCCAAAACAGGAAAGCTAGAGCAGTTGAATATATGGTGCTCAAATATGCAAGAAATACATATTTTAAAATATCTAAAATGATAGGCAAAATCCACAACACAAGTTATGCCCTACCTAACAGTAAGATTTTTAAACAGCAAAGAAATATGGGAAAAGAATGATGAATACCTACTGCTTAAGTGTGTTTAGTATGAGATTTTTCCATTTTAAAGTATCATTAAATTACTGACTTTCCATGTAAACCTAAAGAATACTTTAAATTTTTAAAGTATCTTTCAGAAACCACATTGTACCACAATAAATAGATTTCTCAATAAAAACCTCACTAACCAAGTGCTTTCTCAATACGTCAAACTTGTAGAATTTACCCAAATTCCTGTTAAAAAGCAAAACAGTTCAAAAGAAACACAAAATTAGCCTAAACAGATGAACAAATATCTGATATCACTAATAACCAAAGACTTGTAAATTAAAATGAGATACAATTTTGGCCATCAAAATTGGCTCTGGCTTTACTGTGTAATAATCTCTCTCTCTTTCTCTCTCTCTATCTCTCTCTCTCTCTCTCTCTCTCTCACACACACACACACACACACACACACAGATTAGGATTATACTGCATTCTGTTCTTTTGAAGTATAACCACAGCAAGGGTAAAGTTAGATGGATAAGCTCACACACTTTTGGTAGATATAACTTCATTCAATCTTACGAGGAAATGATTTGGCTTTTTAAATTATCTATCCTGTAGTCTTATGATCTTTTAAAATTTACATTTTTAATGATTACATAATATTTTGTCAAATGTATATATCACCAGTAATTTTATTTACTCATTCCCCTATGTTAAGTAGGCAGTTTTTGGGGGGTTGGGGAGGTCTATCATAAACACTGTAATGAACATTTTTCCTTTTTTTTTTTTTTTGCTTTTTAGGGCTGCACCTATGCACTTGTAGCATATAGGGTGGAATCAAAGCTACAGGTGCTGGCCTATGCCACAGCCACAGCAACTCCAGATCCAAGCCTCATCTGCCACCTATACCCAGCTCACAGCAACACCACATCTTTTAACTCACTGAGTGAGGCCAGGGATCAAACCCACATCCTCATGGACACTGGTCAGTCTCATTTCCACTGAGCCACAACAGGAACTTTCACACTTTTACATAATTTTTACATAATTTTTGACAATAATTATCTTCAGATATTTTTGACAATAAATGTCTTCAGATTGTTTTCTTCATATAAATTCTTAAAAGAAACAGTACTAGATCAAGAGGCAGAATACTTTTTAAGGTTCTACTTTTCAGCAACACTATACACTGACGGTTTTTTGCAAGGCAAGAAGACAGGCCTTTTTAGGGCAGGGATATTTGCCTGCTCTGTTAAATGCTGTAACCCCAGGACCTAGAACTGTACATGGCATATAGTATACCCTTAATAAATATTTGTAGAATGAATGATTGAATAACATTGGCATATATCCAAATTTTGGCCTTTGCCCTTATAAACTTCTGGGAAGACATTGCATCCTGTCTTATCAAGGAAGGCTGGAGGATCATTAGCATTTCGTCAAGGCATACGAGGATAGATCACATGCTGGGCCACAAATCAAACCTCAGTAAATTTAAGAAAATTGAAATCGTATCAAGCATCTTTTCCATCCACAATGCTAGTAATCAACAACAAGAAAAAAACTGCAAAAAGTACAAACACTTGGAGACTAAACAACATGCTAGTAAAAAAACCAATGTATCACTGAAGAAATCAAAGAAAAAATTTAAAAATACCACAAAGCAGGAGTTCCCATTGTGGGGCAGCCGAAGCGAATCCAATGAGGAATCATGAAGTTGCAGGTTCAATCTCTGGCTTCACTCAGTGGGTTAAGGATTCGGCATTGCCATGAGCTGTGGTGTAGGTCGCAGATGTGGCTCAGATCTGGCAGCGCTGTGGCTGTAGCATAGGCCAGCAGCTGTAGCTCTGACTAGACCCCCAGCCTGGGAACCACCATATACTGTGGGTGCATCCCTAAAAAGACCAAAAAAAATTAAAAATTAAAAATACCAGGAAGCAAATGACAGTAAAGACACAACAATCCAAAATCTATGGGAGGCAGCAAAAGTAGTTCTGAGAGAGAAATTTATAGCAATACAAGCCTACATCAGGAAACAATAAAAATCTCAAATAAACAACCTAAATTTACACCTAAAGCAACTAGAGAAAGAACAAACAAAACCCAAAGTTAGCATAAGGAAAGAAATAACAAAGATCAGAGTAGAAATAAATGAAATAGAAATGAAGAAAACAATAGAAAGATCAATGAAAGTAAAAGCCGTTTTTTCGAAAAGATCAGCAAAATTGACATACCCCTAGCCAGACTCATCAAGAAAAAAAGAGAGAGGACCCAAATCAAGAAAATTAGAAATGGGAGTTCCCATCGTGGCGCAGTGGTTAACGAATCTGACTAGGAACCATGAGGTTGCGGGTTCGGTCCCTGCCCTTGCTCAGTGGGTTAACGATCCGGTGTTGCCGTGAGCGGTGTTGCCGTGAGCTGTGGTGTAGGTTGCAGACACAGCTCAGATCCCGCGTTGCTGTGGCTCTGGCGTAGGCTGGCAGCTACAGCTCCAATTAGACCCCTAGCCTGGGAACCTCCATATGCCACGGCAGCGGCCCAAGAAGTAGCAAAAAAGACAAAAACAAAAACAAAAAAAAAATTAGAAATGGAGAGATCCCATCATGGCTCAGCAGAAACAAACCCAACTAGTATCCATGAGGACCCAGGTACAATCCCTGGCTTCGCTCAGTGGGTTAAGGATCCAGTGTTGCTATGAGCTGTGGTGTAGGTCACAGAAGCATCTCAGCTCTGAAGTTGCTGTAAATGTGGTGTAGGCCTGCAGCTGCAGCTCTGATTCAACCCCAAGCCTTGGAAATACCTTAGGCCACAGGTATGGCCCTAGAAAGCAGAAAACAAAAAGCAAAGATGGTAAAATTGGAGACTGGAAGGTTGTAAATTCAAAGAGGTATAAAGAATATAATAGGGACTTTCCCATTGATTTTAGACTACTAGAGCTAGCGGATGCCACTTAAAGCTTAAAAGATGTAATCTAATCACGATAAAAGGAGTATTATTCATAAGACTTTTAACTAAGCACACAAAGATGCCTATGCAGGGATTAACTAGCAAATAATAAAATGTAATTAAAGTGGAATATCCTTGAAAACATCCTCTTTCCGTTATTTACTGCTGTGTAACAGACTACCTTAAAACCCAGTGTCTTAGAACAGCATCCATATTACTACATTTTATGATCCAGAAAGGGCTGGGCTAGGTGATTCTTCTGCTCCATGCAGCACACAGTCACATGTGCTGTTCACTTGTGTGAATGTGGGTCACTCACTCATGGTGTTCAGCCAGGGGCAGGGCTGGGCTGGAGAGTCAGAGACTCTTCCCTCACTGGCCCAGGGTCTTAGCAGTGGTTCAGACGGCTGGGTTTCGCTGATCTCCTGGGCCCCACAAGTCATCTCAGGACCTCTCCACATGTTTTCTCCAACAGGGTAACCACAGTTCTTATCTGATGGCTGACTTGTGATCAAGGCTCCAAGAGACAAAGGAGAAGGCTGTCAGACCTCCTAGAGTCCAGCCCAGACCTGGCGTCGTCACTTCTGTTGTGCTCTGTTGATCAAAGCTATCCAGGCCAGCCCTGCTTCAAGGGTGGGGAGGAAAGGACCCCTCCATGTGAGGCATGTCAAAGAACTTGAAAGGATCTTTAATCCATCACAGATGCCCTTGGAAAACTGTCAGGAACTGAAAACTATCCCTGTCTGCCTTTAAGGAAAACCAGAAAGGAATTTTCCTGCACTCAAAGTTTATTCAATAAAAAAGATAAATAGTTCTACATATCTCAATATTTCTATTCTTAGCCAGACCAACAGAATATTCTCCATCATATACAGAAGAGCTTTGTTGCTCAGCTTGCCTGTATATGTGGGTGAATGCATATAAAATAGGTATGCATCCCATTGCATATGCATTCATCAGATGACATTGTTAGGCAGTTAGGATTGTTCTAGATAACATGTAATACTGAACGAATCATTTTATCTTTAATTTTCTTTCTTTCTTTCCCTTTCTTTTTGGTTTTTGTTTTGTTTTTTTTTGTTGTTGTTCATTTTGCTTTTTAGGGCCGCACCCATGGCATATGGTGGTTCTCAGGACATGGGTTGCATCGGAGCTGTAGCCACCAGCCTACACCACAGCCAGGCAACACAGGATCTGAGTCGAGTCTGCAGCCTACACCACAGCTCACGGCAACGCCAGATCCTTAACCCACTGAGCAAGGCCAGGGATTGAACCTGCAATCTCATGGTTCCTAGTCAGATTCGTTTCCACTGCACCACAACAGGAACTCCTTATCTTTGATTTTTCTGAAAGAGTCTTAAAGCTTGGCATAAGCAATATATAATAATAGCAATAACAACTCATGGTTGCCAGTGTAAAGACACAGAGGTATCTTTTAGTAAATTGCATCATTTAATCATTATAGTAACTCAGTAAACTGACCATTAGTTCAAGGTCACATCCTATAGCCTGGATTTGAACTCAGGTTCACAATAACTCTGAAGCCTATAGGCACATTATGAATATAGCAGAGAAATAACAAATATTGGCAAAGAACTAAAGTGACAGGAATTCTCATACACAACTGGGAGGATTGTTAGTTGTCACAGTTATTAATCAACTTGGAAAACACTTTTTGAAAGCATATATTATGCAACCCAGTATTCCCACTACTAGTTAAATTCCCTAGAGAAACTCACGCATGTGTACAGGAGGAGACAAGCATATTTATAACTTCACTGTAAGTAAAACCAAACAACAGGAAACAATGCAAATGTCAATTAATAGGAGAACAGATAGCGAAATGGCAGTGTGTTCATGTACTGGGATAGGGAGCACTGCTGAAAACGATTCGTCACCAATAAGGACGAATCTCAGAAATCCAAAACTGAAGCAAAGGGGCACGTCAGAGGTAAATACCTAAGTATGATTCTATTTATACAAAGCAGAAACCACTGAACAATATGTTCACTAAAATGTATACACAGTGGAGAGTTCCCACTGTGGCACAGCGGGTTAAGGATCCAACATTGCCACAGCTATGGAACAGGTCATGGCTGCAGCTCAGATTTGATTCCTTCAGCCATGCATGCAGCCAAAAAAGAATAAAATAAAACGCAGACGCAGGAGTAAAACTGATGAAATAAGACAATATCACACAAAATTCATCCAGAAGGGAGAGGATTATCTGGTAGAAACACACAGTAAGTAACAGGACAAAGTTCTATTTCTTGTTCTGGGTGGGAGTTCACTTTGTTATTTTTCTTTTCACTGAAAATACGTGATTTATAGGAGTTCCCATTGTGGCTCAGTGGTCACAAACCTGACTAGAATCCATGAGGATGTGGGTTTGATCCTAGCCTTACTCAATGGGTTAAGAATCCAGCGCTGCCATGAGCTGTGGTGTAGGTCGCAGATGTGGCTCAGATCCTGCATTGCTGTGGCTGTAGTATAGGCCGGCAGCTGCAGCTCTGACTGGACCCCTAGCCTGGGAACTTCCATATGCCCTAAAAAAAAAAAAAAAAAAAAAAAAAGGAAAAAAAAATGATTTTTACCATCAGTGGTCCACAGCATAGTTTCCCAGGCTAGGGGTCAAATCGGAGCTATAGCTGCCGACCTACACCACAGTCACAGCAACACCAAATCTGAGCTGCATCTGCGACCTACCCTACAGCGCACGGCAACACCAGATCCTTAATCCACTGAGCGAGGCCAGGGATCGAACCTGTGTCGTCATGGATCCTAGTCTGATTCGTTTCCCCTGCACCACAACAGTAACTCCCTGGCATTTTATTTTTAAATCACCATCACAGATCAACTATACAGTGTAGCATCCATAGTTAGCAATACTGTATTGTATATTTTAAAATTTGCTAAAACAGTAGATCTATGTTAAATGTTCTTATTATACACACAAAAATAATAGTAATAATCAAGAGCGTGAGAGAAAACATTTGGAGGTGACAGATATGTTTATGACGTAGACTGGGGTGCTAATTTCACAGGTGTATAATTATCTCCAAACTCATCAAGTTGTGTACGCTGTGCATCATGATACCTCGATAAAGCTGTTTTTAAAAAATTACCACCACATGCCACTGTGAGATATATTGCTTCAAAAGCAAAAGGCTCATTAAACCTATGCACTTATGATCAATTTATCTACAACAAAGGAGGTACAATTATACAATGGAGAAAAGAGAGTCTCTTCAATAAGTGGCGTAGGGGAAACTGCACAGCTACATGTAAAAGAATGAAATTAGAACATTCTCCAACACTATATATAAAAATAAACTCAAAACAAACTAAAGCCCTAATTGTAAGACTGGAAACTATAAAACTCCTTGAAGGAAACATAGGCAGAATACTCTTTGATATAAATTGTAGTAATACTTTTTTGGATCTATCTCCTGAAGCAAAGGAAATAAAAGCAAAAATAAACAAACAGGACCCAATTAAACTTAAAAGCTTTTGCAAAGAAAACCATCAATAAAACAAAAAGACGGAGTTTCCATTGTGGCTCAGTGGTAACGAACCCAACTAGGATCCATGACAATGCAGGTTCAATCCCTGGCCTCGCTCAGTGGGTTAAGGAGCTGACGTTGCCGTGAGCTGTGGTTTAGGTTGCAGATGTGGCTTGGATCTTGAGTTGCTGTGGCTGTGGCGTAGGCTGGAAGCTGCAGCTCTGATTTCACCCCTAGCCTGGGAACTTCCATATACCACAGGTCCTGCCCTGAAAAGCAAAAATAAATAAATAAATAAAAATAAAAAATAAAACAAAGATAACATACTGAATGAGAAAAATATTTCTAAATGATATGACCAATAAGGGATTAATATCCAACATATATAAATAACTCACACAACTCAACATCAAAAAAGCAAACAACCTAATTTTAAAATGGGCAGAACTGGAGTTCCCGTCGTGGTGCAGTGGTTAACGAATCCGACTAGGAACCATGAGGTTGCGAGTTCGGTCCCTGCCCTTGCTCAGTGGGTTAACGATCCGGCGTTGCCGTGAGCTGTGGTGTAGGTTGCAGACGCGGCTCGGATCCCGTGTTGCTGTGGCTCTGGCGTAGGCCGGTGGCAATGGCTCCGATTAGACCCCTAGCCTGGGAACTTCCATATGCCGCAGGGGCGGCCCAAGAAATAGCAAAAAGACAAAAAATAAAAAATAAATAAATAAATAAATAAAATAAAATGGGCAGAACTGAATAGACATTTCTCCAAATAGGACATGCAATGCATGAAAAGATTTTCATCATTGATAGTCATCAGGGAAATGCAAATCAAAACTACAATGAGGTATCACTTCACACCCGTCAGAATGACTATCACCAAAAAGAATACAAATAACAAATGTTGGTGAGGATGTGGAGAAAAGGGAACCCTCCTTCACTGTAGTATGAATTAGTAGTTGGTGCAGCCACTGTGGAAACAATATGAAGGTTTCTCAAAAAATAAAAATAGAACTATCATACGACCCAGCAATTCCATTCTTGGGAATATAAATGAAAAAAAACCCATTAATTTGAAAAGATGCATGTGCCTCAAAGTTCATAGCAGCATTATTTACTAAGCTAAGGAAGCAACCTAAGTGTCCATCAACAGAGGAATAGATGAAGATGTAATATATATATGTGTGTATATATATATATGTATATATATAACGGAATACTACTCAACCATAAAAAGAATTGAAATTTTGCCAGTTGTAGCAACATGGATGAACTTGGAGGGTGTTATACTAAGTGACATTAGTCAGACAGGAGAAAGACAAATACTGTACAATATCCCTTAGCTGCAGAATCGAAAAAATACAACAAACTAGTGAATATAACAAAAAAAGAATCGCACTCTCAGATATAGAGAATAAACTAGCGGGTACCAGTGGGGAAAGGGAAGGGGGAGGGGCAATATAGGGGAAGGGGAATACGAGGGACAAAGTATTATGTATAAAATAAACTACGAGGATATATCGTACAATACAGGGAATACAGTCAATATTTTACATTAACTATAAATAGAGTACAACCTTTAAAACTTATGAGTCACTGTACGGTACACCTGTAATTTATATAAAGTTGCACCTCAGCTGAGCTTTAAAATAAATAAATATAAAAATAAATAAAAGCAAAGATCATCACCCCTGTGCAGAAAGGGTAACCACCGTCTCCATTTTGGGCAAATTTGTCTATATTTGTTGTGTACAAAGGCCAGCAAAAACACATTTCTAGCTTGATGTTGAAGGCAGATGTAACGACAGAGGAGGGAAAATGTCACTTCCCCAGTGTGGAAAGAAGTCATTAGAAAAGTAAGCAGTGCTTTTAAATAGTACTTCTTGGAGTTCCTGTCATGGCTCAGTGGTTAAGGAACCCGACTAGTATCCATGAGGATATGGGTTCAAACCCCGGCCTGGCTCAGTGGGTTAAGGATCTGGCGTTTCCATGAGCTGTCGTGTAGGTCGCAGACACGGCTCGGATCCCCTGTGGTTGCGGCTGTGGCTGTGGTGTAGGCGGGCAGCTACAGCTCTGATTCGACCCCTAGCCTGGGAATCTCCATAGGCCAAAGGTGTGGCCCTACAAAGACAAAAGAAAAATAAAAGTGGGGAAGAATTCAAGAGACATTTATGAAGGACCAGAGTGACCTGGAACGTTGCTGTTAAATAATACTTCCCATTTTGAAATATAGATATGCTAGAGCAAAAGAGTGTAAAGATTTCTAAAATTGTTGTTTTCCACATTCACAAATGAAGTAAATAGAACCTTCCAAGTGAAGTATATTTGATTTCTCCTTGTTGGCATAAATGCAAAGCAGAAAGGCTTCTTAGGTTTTCCTTTAGCAGTAAGTTAATGTCAAAATAACTGAAGAAAAAGAACTTCAAACCATGATCTTTTCTCCCTTCACATCAAAGCCAAGGTTTTACTCCCAGTTATTTGAACAGGTAACATATCATGTCAAAACAAAGTACATTACAATTCATTCTCTGGGGGGCACAATTTTATCAGATTAAAATGAGACAGTAAGTTATATATCAGGTGAGAAAAAAACATGCTTTCAGGGCAATTAGAAAGGGAAGTACTTTTCTCCAGCTGTGAAACTTCTACCCATTTATTTTTAAGAATTAGTAGTTTTGACCTATTCTTTTTTTTTTTTTTTTTTATCTTTTTAGGGCCATACCTGCGACGTACAGAGGTTTCAGGCTAGGGGTGGAATCAGAACTGTAGCTGCTGGTCTACACCACAGCCACAGCAACGCAGGATCCGAGCCGCATCTGCCACCTACGCCACAGCTCATGTCAACACTGGATCCTTAACCCAGTGAGGAAGTCCAGGGATCAAACCTGCGTCCTCATGGATACTAGTCAGATTGTCAGATTCATTTCCACTGAGCCACGGCAGCAGGAACTCCCCCATTTCTTTCTTCTTTTTTTTTTTTTTTGCTTGTTTTGTTTTTTTAAGGCCGCACCCAGGGCATATGGAAGATCCCAGGCTTAGGGGTCATATCAGAGCTACAGCTGCTGGCTTGCACCACAGCCATAGCACCACAGGATCTGAGCGGAGTCTGCCACCTATGCCACAACTCATGGCAATGCCAGATCCTTAACCCACTGAGCGAGGCCAGGGATGGAACCTGAAACCTCATGTTTCCTAGTCAGATTTGTTTCCACTGTGCCATGATGGGAACTACCCCCCATTTCTTTTTAATTTTACAACTGATACATTCCAGAATCATGCGATCTTCTATTATGCATATTGAACTATCTTAAGGCAAAGAATGAAATCAAGATTATATGATGCAAATTTGTTTGCTTTTAATAAAATTAATAGGATTCCCTAGTAACATTCTTTTTTATTTATTTAATTATTTTGTCTTTTTGCTATTTCTTGGGCTGCTCCCGCGGCATATGGAGGTTCCCAGGCTAGGGGTCTAATCGGAGCTGTAGCCACCAGCCTACGCCAGAGCCACAGCAATGCGGGATCCGAGCCGCATCTGCAACCTACACCACAGCTCACAGCAAGGCCAGATCATTAACCCACTGAGCAAGGGCAGGGGCCGAACCTGCAACCCCATGGTTCCTAGTCGGATTCGTTAACCACTGCGCCACGACGGGAACTCCGTAACACTCTTTATTATTATTAATATAATACTAGATTCTCTAAATCTTTCCTACACAAGAGTAAATATAAGCAACGTAAAATAAATTCTACCAATTTTGTGCCTAGCATTGTAGATTATCTCTGATCCTTAAAAATCCAGGCATGGAGTTCCCATTGTGTCTCAGCAGTTCCTGTCGTGGCTCAGTGGTTAACGAATCCAACTAGGAACCATGAGGTTTCGGGTTTGATCCCTGGCCTCTCTCAGTGGGTTAAGGACCTGGCGTTGCCGTGAGCTGTGGTGTAGGTTGCAGATGTGGCTCGGATCCTGCGTTGCTGTGGTATAGGCCAGCGGCTACAGCTCCATTGGACCCCTAGCCTGGTAACCTCCATATGCCATGGGAGCGATCCTAGGAAAGGCAAAAAGACAAAAAAAAAAAAAAAAGGATAGCCTACCAAGTTATCTCTGTCCCTAAATCTAGATACTGCTACTAGAAAGCACAGACTATGTACCATGAACTGGGGACTGCCACATTAGAGGGCATAAAGTCCAAATTACCAAAGGGAGAAACAGAATTAACATTTACTGAATTCCCATTGTGTGCTAAGCCCTACACTAGGTGCATTACAAGTATTTTATCATTTGGTAACATTAACATTATTAGAGCCACTTTACAGATTGGAAAACTGAGACCTGAAGAGGTTAAGTAACATCCCCATGGTTTCACCACATGTAAGTGCCAGCCCAAAATTTAGCCCCACTTTACTCTTTCTATGGCTGTCTCCTGCTTCACAGCCCTACATATAGGGTACCTGTTAGTGATACATTCTAAACAGCAACAGATGTGGCCAGAAGCCAGTTACTACCACTGAGCTAAGGGAATATGGACTGAAGTTTCCAGTATGGGTCAAAAACTCTCATGTCATCATGGCTTGCTGCCCCCATCAGATTCCTTAACGTGAGTCTCTCATTCCTGCCTCTTCACCTGCTTAGACCTAAGTGCTATGACTAAAACTACTTAAGGAGAGTGATGGCTGTGTGTGCCATTGTCCATGGTCCTGAACGACTGCACAGGTTAGTGTCGTTCATCTGGGAGGCAGGTGTGGTTATGGGCATAGGATGGGCCACAAAACCAGGAAGACCTAGCGCAACCAGGTGTGGTCCAAAGAAAAGGAATCCTTCAGTAAGTGCCTTAACGTGCAACAGAACTTTCTGCAATGATGGTGATGATCTAATTCTGCACATTAGCTACATGTGGCTACTGGGTACTTGAAATGTGGCTAGTAGATGAGTAATTATTATTATTATTATTATTATTATTATTATTGCTTTTTAAGGCTACACTCACGGCATATGGAGGTTCCCAGGAGGCGAGGGGTCGAATAGGAGCTATAGCTGCCAGCCTACGCCACAGCCATAGCAATGCCAGATCCTTAACCCACTGAGTGAGGCCAGGGATCGAACCCACAACCTCATGGTTCCTAGTCGGATTCATTTCCGCTGTGCCACAATGGGAACTCCTAAACTTTGAATTTTATGTAATTTTTAAGTAACTTACATTTAAACAGCCACAGGTGTTCCATGTTGGACAGCACCAGTTAGATTATTAGCACTGAACTGTTTCCCGAAAGTGCAAATTCCTGGACACCTCGCCAAATGTACCAAGTCAGAATGAATAGCTGGGATGAGTCCAGGTATGTGCACTTTTAGCCATGAAATTCCCGTGCTCACTGACATCTGAGCCCCATGTAACTGCAGGGCATCTGTGTCAGCCTTTGGGAGGTTTTCCTCAGGGCCCACTGACGACTGCCACTTTCACTTCAGTCCTAAGTTGGCCCTGACCCAGGAAGTTTAATAGCCTCAGCCCCACGGCCAGCTCTGCCTTTACAATAGACCCGGTGGCTCAGGATAGTTTCTGATCTCCCACATCCTCCCTCTGCATGCCAAGGGTCCTTAAGAGCATGCTTGATATACAAATTTGAAAGCATCTGCCAGACCTTGCCCTGAATCTTAATACTCTCAAGTTCATATGCTATTTACTCTGCCTCCCCATGTATTTTTGTCTAGTCCATCGAAGTGTTTGTCTTGGTTTCTGTCTCCTTATGCCTCCTGCACCAGTCTCCTCTGGATGTAGGGGTGGTGTCTTCCCACTTCCCACTAGTCTGGCTCAGGTAAATCCTCTCTTTACCGTCTTTATCCACAGTCAGGATGTATGGCGCGCTCTCGTGACATTGACCCCAATCCTTCCGACTTTCAAGTTAAACTCACTTAGAATGGGCCTTCAGGTTCTGATGAATGACTTATTCATCCATAAATTTGATATATCCTCAAGCCAACTCTCTTGGAGTGCCACTTCTCTACAGTTGAGTCCTTTTCGCCAAGCTTCAGGTACTGATCACACGATCCAAGTTCCAGCATGCTATACCTCTGAGCCCATTTGAGTTAACTAATTTTCATAATGGAAGTCAGAGCTGAAAACTAAATAATTATTTTCAGGACTGTAAGTTCAATATCTATTAAAGTTTTCATGTACCACGTCTTCTCCTCACCCCTCCCCCACCACTCATGCACACAGAGCACACAAAACTTTCCATGATGTAACACTTGAAAAATAATTTTTCATTCATTGTCATATTTGACCAGTAGGACATACAGATTGTTACACTAATTGAAATCAGGCTTTCACGCTGCGGCAAATGTCCCACCCTCACTGACCTTGGGCTTGGTCGTGTGACTTGCTTTGGCCAAAGACATTGAGCAAATGTGACCTAAGCAGAGATTTGGTAACCATGAGCACATCGGGACTTGCCTTCTCGGAATTACTGCCATTGCCATGTAAGAAACCTGGGCGCTGCTGCCGAAGCAGCCACATGAAAGAATTTGAGGCATTCCTCTGACAGTCCCAGCTGACTATCACATCAAGGATCAACCAGCTCCAAGCAAACCAGCAGATCACTGTAGCTGCATGAGTGACTCCAGAAAAGACCAACAGAAGATCTGCCCAGCTGAACCCAGCCCAAAGTGTGAGCAAACAAATGACTGTGTTTTAAGCCCCTGAGTTTTGTGACAGCTTGCTACTTAGCAACAGATCACTGATACACAGAGTGACCCTAGGAGATAGTGTTACTATTTCCAGTTTGTAAGTTAGAAATATGAAGTTCAGAGAGATTAGGTAATTTGTCTAAGGTCTTAGAGCTAGAAAGCAGCAGAAGGGGGTCTAGATCTTCAGTCTGTCCCCAAGTTCAGCACCTCTACGCTATTCTAAACAAGCTGCATCTACACAAACTCCATCCAACTAGTAAAGGGTCATCGATGACCCAAGTCCTTCCCACATCCATTTGCTGACCTAATTACCAACCCTCTACCGAGGATCAGAGTCACCCCACCCCCCTCCTGGCCTGCTGGTGACCTCACCTCATTACTTTCAATTTGAAAAGACTAAACCTACTATTTATCTTAAGGGACCACGTGAATATAGCTAGCAGAAGCATTAGAAGTTGAGATCTACCTTATGTACCAAATGAACATTCTAGTCTGCAGTCCTGATTCAGGTCATCATAATGGAGAAAAGGGAAAAGAGACTTATCTGGTCTGGAGGAAAATAATGACAATTATCTAAGGATTAAAAGAAAGGCATTCATTGAGAACTTTGTCTAGATACTCATGTTGCAACAGAACAAAGGGTGGGGGAAAAATGTAACTGTAATGTATACATGTAAGGATAACTTGATCCCCTTGCTGTACAGTAGAAAATTTTAAAAATAAATAAATAAAAATAAATAAAAGAAAGGCATTCGTGAAAAACAGGTTTTGGAATCAAAGGCCTTGTTTATAGAGAACAGTATAGTTTATTAATTCTTTAATACAAAACTGAAGAATGAAGAGTTCCCTGGTGGCCTAGCAGTTAGATCCAGTGTTGTCACTGCTGTGGCTCGGCTTTGATCCCTGGCCCAGGAACGTCTGCATACCGTGGGTGCAGCCAAAAAAAAAAAAAAAAAATCTGAGGAAGGCAATGGATTTCAATGACAGAACTGTAAAAACACGCCGAAAAGATGAATACAACTTTAAAATGCAAATCTTGGGATAAATACGGCTCTGACAAACGTATTTGGAAAAATCTCACCTTCTGAGAAGTTCGTAGATGAATTACCAGAAGAGAAAGAAGATATAAACAGGTTTATCTTTCATTTCTTCCCCAGATTCTTGAACAGCGTCATGCCCATTGGGCTAATTTGTGGATTTAGTCCCAGATGAAGCAAATGACTGGAAAGCCATTCCTGCTTCTCAGCTGGAAATGTGTTTATTTTGCTATTAGCTAAAGGCATGTTAACGGGTCTTCCAAGTTTTGGGCGTGGGAGCCCAAAACTTAATTTGAAAACTAAAAATTTCATATCTGAATGTAAAACAGAAGGCAGCTGATATAAATTAAGTCACCTGATCTGCAGGTCAGTTGGCGAATAACTCTTGGTGTGATGAGGTGAGGTCCTCATGAAAACTAGCTCATCCACAGAGTTCAAACGACAGGGCGAGCAAACATAACTCATACACAAGCCTTCTCTGACACATTCACTCTCTTGCCCTCTGTCCACACGACAGAGTGTGCAACCACACGGTGCGTCAGCCACAATGGAGTGTGCAACTGCACCGTCCTGCACAGCCTGGCCCGGTGTTGGTTCCAGTAGAACCTGAAGCAGGAAAGGGAAGCAGCGTGGGCTGCCTTGAACTCACCGTTTAACTGCTCTGTGACTCGTGGTTCTCATCTGTAAACACCGGGTGGGAAGACTCATGCTTCCTACTTGACAGAGTTGCAAGCGTAAGAAACGTAAACCTGCTTTGAAAAAGTCCAAAGTGCAGAGCAAAACCAAAGTGCTTTGTATCTGGCGAAGAGTGTGAAAAGGCGAAGCCGCAAGGCCTCTGGTGATGTCTCGAATAAGCAGAGGTGTTTTAAAACACAAAAGACCCGACAGGGAGCAGAAATAAAGATCTACTATCTGCAAAGGAAAAAATGATTGTGGTTATTCTGGAGTCCTCACGTAAGAAAATAATATTTTGAAAAATAGTCATGTTAAACTTAAGCTACCCTTGGGTGACTTCAAACCATGCCATTTGCATTCAGCCTGTGCTTAATTATGTCCTAGAAGAATTCCTCTAATTCTCATTCATGACAATAATCCCGCAAAATTTAATATAGATCCAGTTACAAAGACTTATGCACAAGGTTAATAATAACAAATCAATCATTTCTTTTTTTTACCTACTTTTCGAATAATGGTTTTCTTTCTTCTGCATAGTACAAGCGTTCCAAATCCTGTTTACACACAAGCCACACATTTTTCCCATACATTTTGTTACCTCCATACAGAATTTCACATGTATTAATACTGAAAAAAGAGTGCTCTGTGTTCAAACTAGTTTATTTCATCCAATTAAACAGATGTTTCTGATTATGTTACATCGGATGCTTCTCTTGAACCTATACCACAGGTATTTGGCACTGGCTTTGGCATTTGGGGAGGAATACACTTATGAATAAGAGTGTCTGCACCAAGGCTACATTCTAACAACAACAACAAAAAGGTAAGAAAAAAGAAACCAAAATGATGGAGTTCCCGTCGTGGCACACCAGAAATGAATCTGACTAGTATCCACGAGGATGCAGGTTCAATCAGTGGGTTGGGGATCGAGCATGGCCGTGAGCTCTGGTGTAGGTCACAGATGTGGCTCAGATCCCGCTCTGGCATGGCTATGGTATAGGCCAGCAGCTGTAGCTCCGATTCTACCCCTAGCCTGGGAATTTCCATATGCTGCAAATACAGCCCTAAAAAGCAAAAAAAATAAAAAATCAATAATCATAATAATAATAATGCAAGGCAGAATTGAAGAGCTCTAAGGGATGTTGAAAAGGTTCTGGGTGGCAAAGAAAGAGACTACATCTTATCTGTCAGAGTGAGGTTTCAAAAGGTTGCTTTTGAAATAAACCTCAAAGTAGAAATAGAGATAGAAAAGATGCACTTTTGCCAAAAACCATGTGGTTTTCAAAAACATAAATAAATAAAGGCACAGGTGGGAGAAGGAAGAAGGACAAGTGTAAAGACTTTGAGGGGGCAAAGCAAAGAGCCGGGTCAGGATCCAGTGGTGGTGAAATCTGGTGGAGTTCAGAGTATCAGTCTCCTCTACAAAGAGAGGAGCACACCTACAGCATACCATAGTTCCCAGGCTAGAGGTTGAATCAGAGCTGCAGTCGCCGGCCTACGCCACAGCCAGAGCAACACAGGATCCGAGCCACATCTGCAACCTACACCACAGCTCATGGCAACACTGGATCCTCAACCCACTGAGCAGGGCCAGGGATCGAACCAGAATCCTCATGGGCACTGCTTGGATTCATTTCCACTGTGCCACAACGGGAACCACCCCCAGCTTTTTCTATTAGACAATCATTAACACAAATCATGTATTAAATGATGAAATTAAATGTTCACAGTTGCATTAAAATCCAGATCAAATACTGCTTTACTATTTTACTTACATATTTATAATATTATTGCTAGCTATACATTTATTAGATTTCTGTGAAAAGCATCATCATATATTTCACTTTGTGTAGTCAAATGCCATCCAGTTATTCAGTATCAGGAAAATATTCCCCAATATACAGTTGACCCTTGAACAATATGGGTGTTGGGACACCAACTTCACCCCAGCCCGCATAGTGGAAAATCCATTTACAACTTTTGTTTTCTCTTTTGGCCCCCCTGGTGGCATATGGAAGTTCCCAGGCCAGGGATCAAATCCCAGCCAGACCTGTGACCTGTGCCATAGCTGAGTGAGATACACACACACACACACACATACACGTGTGTGTGTGTGCGCCACTCACTTTGGCAGTGTGAATACTAACAAAATATAACTTTTAAAACTAAAAAGTGTAAAAGTCCAAGAGACAGACTAGAAAAAGCTGAAATGTAAAAGGAGAGGACAGATCCAAGTAAATCATCCTGAAGGTGGCCTAGGGAGATCGTGAGAGAAATTACAAAAGGAAGGCCAAGAGATATGTGAAATCAGAGCCCTAAAAGGACAAAAGAGAAAAAGAACAGGAAAAAAAAGAATATCTGGATTGATGATTAAA
Organism: Phacochoerus africanus; assembly: GCF_016906955.1. NCBI lineage: Eukaryota > Metazoa > Chordata > Mammalia > Artiodactyla > Suidae > Phacochoerus > Phacochoerus africanus. The sequence continues at coordinate 20,729,660 of NC_062559.1, read as the reverse complement.
AATTTTTCAGAAATGATAGGGTTCCTCTCCACAGGTTGAAGAAGCCTAATGAATTTCCAGCTTGAGAAGAAAAAGAAGCCTGTGTCTAGATACATCCTGGAGAAGCACAGAATAACAAAGACAAGGAAAATATCTTAAAAGCAGCCAAAGAGAAAAGACAGCTAACTTTCAGATGAAGCACAAAAGACAGCCTCAGTCAACGTCCAAAGACTGTAGAACAATGTCCCAAAGGCTGGAAAAAAAAAAAAATAGCTGACAGTCTAGAATTGTAAACACAAAATATTTTTCAAAAAAGGGGACAGAGGAAGATATTTTCAAACACAAATATGACAGACTGCTACCAACAGACACTCAGGGAGGGAAATTCTAAAAGATACATATTTATACAGAAGGAAATTGATTTCAGGTGGAAAAATCCAAGATACAAAAAGAAATCATCAACAAAGAAAGTAGTGCATATGTGGATCAAACCAAGTAAATTCTGACTTTATAAATAATAATAATATTGTCTTGCAGAGTTAAAAGAAAAACAAAATAAACCTAAAATGCAAGACAAAAATATGTTTCAGGAGTGGTGTGATTTAATGTTTTAAGGTAACTGTATTGCTAGAGAAGAGGGTGATGATATAACTAACTTTAGGATTAACAAACCAAACATGTGTGTTAAAATATCTAGGATATCAAGTAAAAGAACAGACACAAGGTATATAGTAAAGAAGAAAATGGAAGGAGAAAAACACTCAATTCAAAAGAATGCAAAAAAAAGAAAGAGAAAGTAACATTGAAAAGAGTAGGACAAATAGAAACCTCATGATAAGATGATAATCCAGCTATATCAACAACTACAGAAACAAGTGTAAACAGCTAAGTATCTGGTAGGAGAAACATGTTTTCCAACTAGATAAAGTAATAAACAAAATCCACCTAAAGACGGTTCCAAAAAAACACATCTAAAATATGAAGATACCAACAAAAGAAATGGCCTCTACCCGTCACGCATATCGAGACTGTAAAAGACTGCAGGAATGTTTCTGGTCAAAGAGACTAAAGACTATGACAAGTGAATGGGATGTGTGGTCCTGAATTGGATCCTGGACCAGCAATTTTTTCTTCTTTGCTCTATAGAACATTAGTGAGACAAATGGTGATATTTGCATAAGACGTATAGATTAGACAACAATCCTGGATCAGTGTTGATTTCCTGATAATGCCTCTGCCATGTCTTGAGAAGTACATGTCCTGTCTAGGTGCTGACTGAAGAAGGGTGAGGGGCATAGAAAGCGCAGTTGTACCAACCCAACCACAATCCAGCGACTGTGACTGTATGAGCTGCCCCCACTGCCACAGCATCGCACAAAGCCATGTGCTTACATCAGCTGAAACCCAGATGACCCAAGACACCTTGGAATAAATGTTTCTTGTTGGATACCATTGAGATCTGGGGTTGTTTGTTTTGCTGCAATAGGTAACTTATATAGTAACACGATTAGATTACTGTAGGAAGAAAAGGTATTTTCACATTAGAAAAATCAACAGGCATAATTCATGATAAACATAGAAAAAAGCATTTGATAAAATTTAACATCCATTCAATACAGTTTTAAAAAATTAGCAATAGAAGGGCTTGCTCTAACAGATATTGAATTATTATTAAGCTATAGCAAATAAAATTGGTTTTTGTACAGAAACAGTCAAATAGGACAAATAGGAGGGTCCGGGAAAGGATACATTTATATATAAATGATTTATAGTTAATATAGGTAGGAAAAGAAATTTGACAACGGAAGATAGGCAAATCAAGTATTTTCAACAAATGGTGTTTGAACAACTGGACCTCCACATGCAACAAAATGAACTTTGACCTAAACTTTGCATCTTACCCAAAAAGAGAGAGAGAGGGAAAGAGAGAAGTAGCATGGCAGATCAGTTAGGAAAAGGGAAGTGTGTTTTCAGTAAATGGTCCTGGGACAGTTAGATATTCACATATAAAATTAAATTATATGCCTATATCACATTATATATGAGTCAATTCTAGGTGAATTAAAGATCTAAACACAAGGGGAACAAATTCAAAACCTTAAAAAATAATAAAGAAGAATATAGTTATGACCTCAAGGTATACACTCAGAGAAGTATTTCTTAAATAAGACATAAAAAACATAAACTGTAACCATAAAGACTGATAAGTTATACTACATTAAATAAGAACTCGTGTCCCTTAAAAAAATGAAAAGAGACAAGCTACAGAGTAGGACAAAATTCTTACAACACATACCAGCTTCAAAGGACTATTATCCAGAATACATAGAAAAAAACCCCTATAATAATTGTGAGGTTAAGAAGGAATTTCAGGAGTTCCTGTCGTGGCTCAGTGGTTAACGAATGCGACTAGGAACATGAAGTTGCGGGTTCGATCCCTGGCCTTGCTCAGTGGGTTAAGGATCCGGCGTTGCTGTGAGCTGTGGTGTAGGCTGCAGACGCAGCTCAGATCCCACATTGCTGTGGCTCTGGCGTAGGCCGGTGGCTGCAGCTCCAATTCGACCCCTAGCCTGGGAAGCTCCATATGCCGCAGGAGTGGCCCAAGAAATGGCAGAAAGACAAAAAAAAAAAAAAGGAAAGAAAGAAAGAAGGAATTTCAGCCAGTGATGTCGAGAATACCAATAGTTTTTGTTCTTATTTAAAGCTGTGGACCTGCTGAGCTAAGGGATCCTCAGAGATCATTGTCCGAACTACGGAGTCATCCATTTCTCAGGTGATGATACCAAGACCCAGGAAGTGGAGGGCTGGCTGCATCGCATGTCCGGTGCCCTCTTCCACGTTGATTCCTCTTCTGACTCTGCACGCCCAAGTCTGTTTCGCCCCCAAGTGTTGAACGTTAGATGTGATCTCATCTCTCCAGCCGTCCTCTTTTCCAACCAAAATTTCTTTGCTTCAAGAAGGAATGAGCAGGAGTTTCTGTAGTGGCTCAGCGGTAACGAACCTGACTAGGATCCCTGAGGATGGGGGTTCAATCCCTGGCCTTGCTTGGTAGGTTGAGGATCCGACGTTGCCCTGAGCTGTGGCGTAGATCACAGGCGCGGCTCGGATCCCTCCTTGCTGTGGCTGTGTCACAGGCCAGCAGCGACAGCTCCAAATTCAACGCCTAGCCTGGGCACTTCCATATGCCGCAGGTGTGGCCATTTAAAAAGAAGAAGAAGAGGTGAGCATGCCCAATGACCAGAGAGTCTGATGGATGGCAGCATCCACTCAGTATATTTTAAAATATCTAGTCAAAAAAAGAAAAAAAAAAATCTACTCAATTCCAGCTGCTGGAGTTTGTCTGGAATTCTATTTAGGGTCTCCAAAAAGAAGTCTGTTTTGTGCCATGTTATTTTTCTCTCCTGTTTGTGGGCCAGATGCAATTGGTCACTACTTGGATATTGAACACTTTTTGCAAATTAAAGAGAAAGTCACCTCAGGCAGCTCTCAAATACAGGCTTATTGGAGACTTGATGATACTGCAAATCATTAAAGAGCTTAGGTTCTGTTCCACTGCCTTCGCTGATCAAATAGAGGGCACTGCTTTGAAGCCAGCAAGGACCCCTGGGACTGACCTAATGCTTTTGCCTTCAGCTTCTGAAGTTTATTACATTACTAATGTTTGCGTCTCTGGATTCTGCTGGCTAGTTTAATCATCTTGAAGTACAGTGATACTATTAACGCTGTTAGGAATGATTTATCCTCCTTTGTATTAACTGTTTGCCTCTGCTTGATTCATTCATTTTATTTATAATTTTGCAAATACAAGTGTTCTTCTCATAAGCCTCTCCTTTCTGGTCAAAGTAAAGACTCTATGAACCTCTTTCTTTCATGATAATCTGTTGCTATGGAAATAGAGTTTCCAAACAAGGATTAAATGATCCAGGAGTACTAAAGAAAGAAGCATTTTTTAAGAGAAAATTTGTGCTCAAATACAATCCTTTTAAACTAAGTTATCATAAAAACGTTACATAATTATTAACTGAGCACTATACATCTAGCAAGGTGGTAGGTCCCAAGAAACCCAGAGAAAGAAAGTCCATAAAATTGTGATCCAGCTAAGGAAATAAGACACATAGAGAAGCAATGTAAGACTGTTAATAATTCAGGTATAAAAAATATGTCTGGAATCATAAAAGCAATTTTAAAAAATCAGAGTGGATTGTTTGAGGTGAATAAGTCAATAGAATAAGGCTTTAAAGACAAAATCAGGCATTTTAATTTCATAATTGGAAAGTAGGCTTGGAAAGAATGTATAATGTGACCACCTTGCTGCCTAGGGAAGGTGACTTCACTTGCTCATTTGATGAACATTTTCTTTCTTTCTTTTTCTTTTTAGGGCCACACCTGCAGCATATGGAGATTCCCAGGCTGTGAGTCAAACTGGAGCTGTAGCTGCCGGTCTACACTACAGCCACAGCAATGCAGGATCTGAGCCGAGTCTGCAACCTACACCACAGGTCACAGCAACACCAGATCCTTAACCCACTGAGCAAGGCCAGGGATCGAACCTGCATCCTCATGGATGCTAGTCAGACTCATTAACCACTGAGCCAGAATGGGAACTCCTCACTTGGAGAACATTTTCTGAAGGTCTAATTGGCATTGGGCCCCGGGCTAAGCCTGAGGCAAGGGACGATAGAAAATACTGAAACGGGGTGTGCTGGATCGGGTTCCCTAGAAGCAGAGCCTCAGCCTGAGACAAGGATTTGGGTGCACATGATTTATTAAGGGAGTTCCTCGGGGAACAAGAAAAAGAGAGAAACAGGATAGGGCTGGAGAAGGAGCTAAGCTAAGATGTGGTGTCGGTGAGGGACTGGCTTCAGCTTGATCCCTTGGGGAGCTCTGGCGCATAAACATTCTCCGCAGAACTGGTCCCACCTTGAGGCCTCGAGAAAGCCTCTGTACACCCCTACCTGGCAGGGGCCGGAGGCTGCCCCCAGGGAAAGTGAGGGGTAGTTTACTAAATGAGTTAGCTCTTTGCAAGTGAAGGGCAATTCTCCCGACAAGAAAGCCGGAGTGAGCTGTTAGTAGCCAGTGCTCATGGCAGCTGCCGAATAGATGCCCTGGACTACTAATATCTCAGTGGGACACCAGCAGTGTAACCAATGTCTTCATAACTATTAAGGGAATTTTGTTTTTAACTTAGAATCCTACGCCTGGTCCTCCAGCCTCTCCCTGAAGGAATTACTTGAGGGCAAGATTGTAGCAGCAAGATAAATGAGTTCAAGAAATAGAAATACATAGTATACAAGAAAACATGTGAACAAAGAAATACATAAAACGTCAAGTTAATAATCCCTAATGTAAAAATCAAGAAAAAACTGGAAGTAGAATTCCAGATGATTAACACGAGGCAGACGGTGATGCAAGATGAGGAACAGAAAAATCCAAGAATCCTAAGGTAAGTAGCAGTGTATCTGGAGAGGCAGAAATAAACATAGATTAACTCTGGGCCTGTGCTCTCCAACATGGTTGTGATGGGCTGGATTACGTCCCCGCAAAATGCATATGTTGAAACCCTAACCCGCAGTGGCTCAGAATGTGACTGTGTTTGGACAGAGAGCCTTTAAAGAGATGAGTAAGTTAAAATGACATTGTTAGGGTGAGTCCTGATCTAATCTGACTGGTGTCCTTGTAAGAAGAGGACATGTGGATGCACAAGTGACACCAGGGGTGTGTGCACACAGTGGAAAGGCCATGTGAGGACAAGGCAAGAAGACAACCAGCTACAAGCCAAGGAGAGAAGCCCCAGGAGAAACCAAACCTGGCAACACCTTGACCTTGGACTTCCAGCCTCCAGAACTGTGACAAAATATATTTCTACTGTTCAAGCCCCCGCCCCCATGCTCTAGTACTCTGTTACTGCGGCCTGTGCAAACTAATACAATGATACTCACTGGCTACATGTGGCTCTTGAAATTTACATTAACTAAAATTAAATAAATGAAAACTTCAGTTCTGCAGTCACACTAGCCCCATTTCACATATTCAATAGTCACATGAGCTGGCAGTTACCCTGCTAGAAATTCCCCCTTTGGAAGGCAGCGATTTGCACACTAGTGTTAGAAATATAAGACATTTCCATCATCACAGAAATTTCTATTGAACAGTACCACTCTAGAGGTTGAACCAAATTTTTAGTTGAAATATATGGAACTAAAATCTTAAAGGGTAATGATTAGAAAAACAGAAACAAAGAATTAAGTGAAGAAAACGTTAAATTTCACAAAAGATCCAAACGGATAAAACACCAAGAAATAATGACGAATATGAAACAAAGTGGTGGGAATATAACCAGCCATATCAATAATCATAATAAACACAAATATATTAAATTCCCCCTTTGGAAGGCAGCGATTTGCACACTGTATAGAAAAGGAAGGAAGGGAGAGGGGCAAGAGGAAGTTATGATGTAAAATTAAAAATAGGGGTATGGAAAATATACACTTGCTAACAAAAAGAAAAAGTAGCAATATTAATGCTAAACAAAATGGCATTCAAGCTCAAAAAACAGTAAGTGGAACAAAAATATTTACTAAAAAAATGTGCAATCATGAAAACTGATAACTCCTTGAAATATAAGGTAAAACTGACAAATCCATGAATGGTTACATTCAGAGTGAAAACTTTATACTCACAAATGGAACATATACTCTTGCATCAGTAATAAGATTTGATGTATATTACATCACAGGTAAAATTTCAATAAATTCCCAAAGTCAGAAGTTTTAGGAGTTCCCATTATGGCGCAGCGGAAATGAAGCCGACTGGGAACCATGAGATTGCAGGTTCAATCCCTGGCCTTGTTCAGTGGGTTAAGAATCCGGCATTGCCATGAGCTGTGGTGTAGGTCTCAGACTCAGCTCAGATCCCACGTTGCTGTGGCTGTGGTGTAGGCTGGCAGCTGTAGCTCCAATTAGACCCTTGGCCTGGGAACCTCCAAAAGCCAAAAAAAAAAAAAAGGAAACATTATTTTAAAACACTGTTTAGAAAGGAATGACAATGAGAGCATGTATTCAGTCAAGATTCTGAGCTGGAAGCAAAGGAAACCAACTCTGGCTGACTTAGGCAGAAAATGAATTTATTACCAGGACACTGATTAGCCCGCAGAATCACTGGCTTGGCTGTAAAACTAGACTCAGAGCTGCACAGTTAAAACAATGCCCACCATATTGCCACTGAACCAATCTCAAGAGGACAACGCTACTGCCACCACCAGGTGCCAGCAGCTGTATCTTGAACCATGGGCTCTGACAGCCATGGATGCTGAGACTGTCCCTGACTGTCCCCGACTGGTCCCAAGAACTTGGTCTTGCTGCCAGCACCACTGCTGTCATTTCTGTGCACTGCTAACTTCTCAATGCAAAACCGGGGTGGCACACCTACGCTCAGACCCTAGATCTTGTATCTGTATTCATGCTACAAGACAGACTGACATTTTCAGCTTTTATGGAGAAGGCAGGATTTGCCTCCCACTAAGACTTATCAACTCAAGAACAAACTAAGCCCAAAGAAAGTAGAAGAAAGCAATTAACAAAGACAAATGGAGAAATTAACAAAATGGAAGAAAAAATGACTTGATTTTTTAAAAGATAGACAAATTTTTATTATGCCTGATTAAGGAAGAGAGAGAAAACACAAACACCTTTTAGGATAAGAAAAAGAACAAGGTCAGAATTCCCGTTGTGGCTCAGCAGTGACAAACCCAATCAGTATTCATGAGGATGTGGGTCCCTGGTCCTGCAGGATCCAGCATTGCCTTGACCTGTGGTGTAAGTCACAGATGTGGCTTGAATCCTGTGTTGCTGTGGCTGTGGCGTAGGTAGGCAGCTGCAGCTCCAATTCGACCCCTAGCCTGGGAACTTCCATATGCCATGGGTATGGCCCTGAAAAAAAAAAAAGGAACATAACTGTAGATGAAGATTATTACTTTGAAAATAATATTACACACAGGTTATCAATAAACTTGAAAACTTAGAGTAAATGGATATTTTCAAGTATAAAAATATATGTAAAATAAGTGACTCAAGAGGAGATACAAAACACAAAGAGATTAATACCCACTGAAGAAAACAGAAATGTAATTTTAAGAATCAATCCCTGAAAAGGCATCAGGAAGGTCCAGATGGTTTTATAAGTGAGTTCTAGAAACTTTTTAAGGAAAAAAATGTTATTCCTATTTCAGATAAACAATAACAAATTGAGTACAGAAAAGGTGAAAAGTTTTCCCATTTAATCTTCTTACAAATTAAAAATAACTATGTTACCGGAGTTCCCGTGGTGCAGTGGTTAACGAATCCAACTAGGAACCATGAGCTTGTGGGCTTGATCCCTGGCCTTGCTCAGTGGGTCAAGGATCCAGCATTGCCGTGAGCTGTGGTGTAGGTTGCAGATGCGGCTCGGATCCCATGTTGCTGTGGCTCTGGCGTAGGCTGGTGGCTACGGCTCCGATTCGAGCCCTAGCCTGGGAATCTCCATATGCCGTGGGAGTGGCCCTAGAAAAGGCAAAAAAAAGACAAAAAAAAAAACAAAAAAAAACTATGTTACCAAAACTGGACAAAAGCTGAACACTGAATAACACGGTTATTGACAGTGTGATCCAAAAATGTAGGTGCTGCAATTATGGGGAACACAGGGAAAAAGTAGATGCAAAAATCCTAAGCCAATTATTAGTAAACCAAATACAGTAGTATATTAAAATATAGATCATGACCAAATAAGGCTTACTGCAGGAATGGCAGGATGATTCAACATTAGGGAATCTCATTAACAAAGAAGAAAATATCAGGATTTTCTCTGTTTTGATAGATATAAAAAATGCAGTTGATAGAACACAGCAGGACTTTTGAAGTGAAAATTCCATTCTAAATTTAGAAAACCTTTTAAGAGGTAGGAATAGAAATTCCTTTTCCTAGATAGAAGTTAAGCATCAGACACATGCAAATTATTTTTGATGATGAATTACTAGAGGCATTCCAGTTGAAGACTGAGAAAATGTATCACATAAAAGTTCCCAGGTTGAAAGAAATTGCCTGAAACCAATTCTGACTAATTTGATACAAAGGGAGGGGCAGCTTATTGGAAGGCGCCTAGAAAGCTCTCAAAATCAACCAGAAGCCTAGCTCCCAAACAGACAGGAATTACATGGTCTCTGGAATCAATGAATTTCAGCTTTTCTTGCTTGCTCACACGTGGGTCACTTTCTTCAAGAGCGCAAGTCCTAGGACAGTAAATCCAAAGAGCATCCTTGGGTCATGGGCTGCCCCCTTGACTACGCAGGTGCACTGAAGGGAAAGACTTCATTTTAAGAAATGCCCCAGGGCTCCTTCTATGTCCATAATGGGAAGCAGGGTCCTAGGATTTACAACCCTTCTATGACTTCCCACAATGGGAGAGAAGTAACTCCACAAAAATCAATCAATCAATAAATCAAGGTGCTGTTAGAAAGAGAAAGGCCAGGTCCCACGATGGTGCAGTGGGTTTTGTTGTTGCAGCTGTGGCATAGGTTGAAGCTGCAGCTCAGGTTTGATCCCTGGCCTAGTAATTTCCATATGCTGTGCCTGTGGCCAAAAAAAAAAGGGAAGGAAGGACAGACGGACGGACGGACGGAAGGAAGGGAGAAAGGGATGTTAGGCCAAAAAATAAATTTTCCACAACATTCTAGTCATTGCAATAAGACAAAAATTTTTTAAGAAAAAGGAAATAAGTGGTAAAGATCTTAAGAGGAAAAAATAACCGTTTATTATTTGGAGATGGCATTCAAGCTAGAAAACTCAATAGAATCAACCAAAAATATCAATATATTATTATTATTATATTTGCATAAATAATAGAAATTCACCAAGGTGGCTAAATATATGATCACCACAAATAATCAATAGGCTTTCTACCTACTTGCAATAACCAATTAGAAAAAGTAAAGAGGAAACATCCAGTCACAGAAATAGCAAAAAATGAAATATCCAAATACAACCCTAAGGAGAAATGCAGAAAATTCATGTAAATAAAAATATAATTTTTTTCTGAAAGATTAATGAAGGAGACCTGAGAAAAAGAAAAAATATTTCAGGATAGGAAAACTCAAAATTATAAAGCCATCAAATTAACCTACGAATTCCTTATCATCTCAATCAAATTCAAGCCTAGATTTTTATGGAACTTACAAGCTTTTTATAAAGTTAATCTGGAAAAGACAAACATCTAAGAATACATTTTTGAAAAAGAAAAACGAGGGACAATTTACTGTACCAGGTTCCAAAATATAGAGATTTAATGATTCAAATATGTGATATAGTCAACAGAGGACATGAGAGAACCTAGCAGAAGCTGCATATTCATAATATCTGTTGTGATAAAGGCAGCATTTTACATTAAATGGCATTGGCCCAAATGGCTAACCATTTGGAAAGAAAATCAGATCCCTGTGTCGTCTGTTACACAAAAATAAATTCCGCATAAATTAAAGAGCTAAATGTAAAAACAAAAACTGTAAAAGCATCCTAGGAAAGTACAAGATTATTTTAATGTAACTTGAGGTGAAAAGTTTTTTGTTAGACCCAGAGGCCATATACTAACAACTTCACTATATAAAAATTTTAAACTTTTAAATAGTAAAAGTTATCTTTTAAAAGATTAAAAAAATAAACAATTGCCTGGGAGAAAATGTAAGAGTTCCTACAAGTCAGTATGAAAAAGGCACCCAATTTTAAAATAGTCAAAGGATAAAACAAGTATTTCACCAAAACATTTCACACTACACATACTTAGTAAAATGTTTAGTATTACTACTGATCAAAATAAAGCAAACAGGTGGGAAGAAAAAAGAAGTCAAATAAAAGCAATATTTGGCTTTTTTTTACAATCAGATTTGCAAATGTCCAATATTCAGTGTTAGGATGAGAGTTTCATCAGAAAATTATCTTTATAGAAATATAAATTGGCTACAGCTTTTTGGAAGACAATTTGGCAGCATCTATTGAAAATTTAGATGCATGTACACTTTGACCAGCAATTTCACTTTTAAGTGTCTGTCCAACAGAAATACACTCTCAATTATGACACAATATATGTAGAAAAATTTTTATAGCAGCATTATCTGTCATGGCCAAAACCTGAAAACAATCTAAATGTCCATTATTTTGGGGAAGGGAAAATTGAGCCTGTACCATGTAAAACTGTGGAGCAGTTTGGAAGAATTATGTGGACATGGACATAATGATACGGAAAGTGTGCTAAGATCTATTAGGAGAAAAAAATTGAGTGAACACTGTGATTATATTTACGTAAAAATCTAATCCTATAGCTTTGTTTTGAACCTTTATATACCCAAAAATGCATAGGAAAGGGCTAGAAAGATACACACCAAAGTGTTTCTGGGGATTACCTCTGGGGAGAGGCGGGGGACTGGGGAAAAGAGGATTTCATTTCTTACTCAAATGCTATGCCTAAAATTTTTACAACACAAATGTGCTGGGTGTCTGCTTAGACAATTTATTGCAATTTTCAAAAGATGAACAATCACGCCACTGGCAGAGGAGAGGAGAGATTGAGGAGGAACAGACCTGCTTTGGAGAGTGAGACGGTGACCAGCTGTCACCCTGTGAGCAAGAAGGGATGGGAGCCCAGGGCAGCCAGTGTCCACTATGATGAGGACATGGAGAGAGAGTGGCGTGGAGCCAGGGATTGTTCGGGTGTGTGGCTAAAGGGGAGGGATCCTAAAAGATAGGTGAGCTTAGGGGGCAGGTACATAGATGGAGGGTGTCCTTCACCTGGAAAGAGACCTGGGAAGAGAAGCAGATTTGGAGAAAAGAAAATGAGCCTGGAATTCCTGTTGTGGCTCAGCGGGTTAAGAACCCGACACAGTGTCTGTGAAGATGCGGATTAGATCACTAGTCTGGCTCGCTGGGTCAAGGATCCGAGGTTGCGGCAAACTGTGGTGTAGATCACAGATGTGTCTGGGATCCGGTGTTGCTGTGGCTGTGGCGTAGGCAGGCAGCTACAGCTCCGATTCGAAGCCCAGCCCTGGAACTTTCATATGCCGCAGGCACGGCCATAAAAAGACAAAGAAAAATGAAAAGAAAAGAAAATGAGGAGTTCCCATCATGGCGCAGAGGAAACAAATCCAACGAGGAACCACGAGGTGGCGGGTTCCATCCCTGGCCTCGATCAGTGGGTTAAGGACCCAGCGTTGCCATGAGCTGTGGTGTAGGTTGCAGACACGGCTCAGATCTGTTGGTGCTTTTGTGGCTGTGGTGTAGTCCAGCAGCTACAGCTCCGATTAGACCCCTAGCCTGGGAACCTCCATATGCTGCGGGTGCGGCCCTAAAAAGACAAAAGACCAAAAAGAAAAAAGAAAAGAAAATGAGCTCAGTTCAGGCATATTTGGGCGTGGCATGGAGTACCCGAATGGACATGTTCCTTGGACCTCAGTCTGAAGATACAGTCACATGCACTCTATAGACAAGCGGTGCCTGAAGCTATGGGTTTGGATGAGATGCCCTAGGAACTGCTCACAGCCTGGGAAGAGTAGAAATCCAAGCAGAGAGCCCCAGAAAACACTGAGCTTTAATGGGTGATGGGAGGAAGAGGGGACCATGAAGAAGACTGAGAAAAAATGGCTGTGGAGGTGGAAGTAAACCAAGGAAAATGGGTGATGGAGAAGTTAAGTAGGGAGAGAATTTGGAGAAATGGTCCACAGAGCATCCTATCATCAAGAGGAAAAGCAAGACCCAGCAGTTCAGAGATCACTCGCTAAAGGACAAGGTCAGCTTCAGTGAAAGTGGGGGGCTCATGCCAGACCACAGAGGCTTTGGTGGGGAATAGGCTGTGAAGAACGGCAACAGCAGGTGGAAATGTCTCTTCCAAGAAGGTGGCAATATTGTTATTTCTACATTTTCTACATTTTCTACATTTTCTATATAATACATATTCTCTGTTATAAGTTGGGGAAACAAAGAATAATAATTTTTAAAGGAAATGTGTTTTTTGGTTTGGTTTGGTTTGGTTTTTGCTTTTCTTAGGGCCGCCCCCGCAGCATATGGAAGTTCCCAGGCTAGGGATCTAATCAGAGCAACAGGTCACAGCTAAGGCAGAGGTATGATTCCTGGCCCAGGAACTTCCACACGTCATCAGCGTGACCAAAAACAATTAAAATGATTATGACAGGAAGTAGAGATGTGTGATACAGAAAGAGGGAGATGGGATCAGGAGAAAAGTTTTTTTAAGGGTAGGAAATTTAGTATATGTATAGACTGTGGGAAGATGTAAGGAGAAAGTAGGGAGACATTTGAGCAAGGTCACAGGGTCACCAAAGAAAAGGAAAAGATGAGCCCCAAAGCAGCAGACGGTCTCCGTCATTAGGACAGAAGAGAAGCAGAAATAACAAGGGCAGATGGACATGTATTTCTTGGTAAAGGAGGACTTTTGACCTAAATGCCTCCCTTTGGAAAGTACAGCGAAGGCAAGTCCTCCTAGATTCACAAGGGGAAGGATGGAAGGGAAATTTCTCAATGGCTACTGAAGACATCAGACATGTTGGCGAATGACTAGACAGTAGAGAGCAGTAGCCGTCAAACATTTTTTTTCTGCTTTAAGAAATACATTTTATGGAGTTCCCGTCGTGGCGCAGTGGTTAACGAATCCGACTAGGAACCATGAGGTTGCGGGTTCGGTCCCTGCCCTTGCTCAGTGGGTTAACGACCTGGCGTTGCCGTGAGCTGTGGTGTAGGTTGCAGACACGGCTCGGATCCCACATTGCTGTGGCTCTGGTGTAGGCCGGTGGCTACAGCTCCGATTCAACCCCTAGCCTGGGAACCTCCATGTGCCACGGGAGCGGCCCAAGAAATAGCAACAACAACAACAAAAAGACAAAAGACAAAAAAAAAAGAAAAGAAAAGAAATACATTTTAGGAGTTCCCATCATGGCTCAGTGGTTAACGAATCCGACTAGGAACCATGAGGTTGCGGGTTCGATCCCTGGCCTTGCTCAGTGGGCTAAGGATTCGGCGTTACCGTGAGCTGTGGTGTTGCAGACAAGACTCGGATCCCGTGTGGCTGTGGTTCTGGCGTAGGCTGGCGGCTACAGCTCCAATTGGACCCCTAGCCTGGGAACCTCCATATGCTGCGGGAGTGGCCCAAGAAATGGCAAAAAGACCAAAAAAAAAAAAAAAGAAAGAAATACATTTTATACAATGGCCCAGCACATACATACATATATATGTGTATAACTAACCCAACAGATTCATTAAACAATACCTACACCACTGTTTGAGATGAATGTTTTCTACTCTGTCCTATTTAACCTAACAAACACACAAACCAAACCTCACCAGATCAAGCTCATGATTTATCTGTGGATTGTGACCCAGGGTTTGAAAAACACTAGTATAGAACAAGCACCTAATTTCAGTTGCATTTAGTCAGTTGCTCCACTTACCCGATACAGGAGAAGAGGGATCAAGGCAGATGTATTAAAAGAATGAGGGTGGCGAGACAGCAGGATCACGGCACGGGAATTGTGTAAAGATGGACGCTAGGCTGGATAAGGAAGACAGAGGAATCGAATGAGAACAAACAGGAAGGGCCAGGAACTGGAGGTGTTTGTCACTAAGAATAGGCCTGGTGGGCATTAGAGAGCAAGCAGCAGAGACCTAGCTCTTGGATTTCAAAGTCAGAGGCAGAGTGATTCTGGAGAAATGGTCCACCGAGCATTCTACCATCAAGAAGAAAAGCAAGACCCAGCAGTGCAGAGGTCACTTGTGAAGGACAAGGTCAGCTTCAGTGAAAGAGGGGGGCTCATGCCAGACCACAGAGGCAAGAGACGCCCAGGTGTGACCTTGATATTCTGGATGATTCAAGGAAGCAGACTGCAAGGATGGAGAAATTGGAGAGAGGAGACCATGAAATGCTTGTGGTGAAAGTGTAGGCATACTGTGGGTACTATCTAGGTTAGTTGGTAAAGAAAAATAAAAGCTCAGGAGAAATGTCTTAGATCTGTACTCTCCAAATGACTTTTGCCCAATGATGAAAATGTTGTATATCTACCCTGTCCAACCCAGGCGTTACTAGCCCACCTGGCTAGGGAACACTTGAAATGTGACTAGTGAGACTGGGAAACTGACATTTTAATTCTATTCATTTTTTTTATAAAATAGCCACATGTGGCTGGTGGCTACAATAGGAGGCAGAACAGTTCTAGGAGAACCATATAGTCAATTCAAAGTACCGTAATGGAATGAGTCTGAAACAGTGGGAACCCATTGATACCATTTTCTTTGATGGAAAAGGCGACATAACCTGTTTATCTTACGTAACAGAATGTTAAGGACACGGAAATGTCCTTTAGAGATCCAGAGTTCTTGGTCTGCAGAGAAACGATATTAGAGGAAGAGATGTGGAAATACAATTTATCCATGTAAACTGATGCATAAACCAATGAGTAGACGAGTTCCTCAAGACAGCCAGTGTGGTGGCAACCAGCAGTACTTCCTGTGACCACCAGCATGCATTTTGGGGAGCTTCTCAGCTAATGACTTGGAAAAAAGGACTTCATGAAGAGACTGAGGAAGAAATTTTAAAATACTTCAGTGACTTCCATAACAATTTCTTCCCATTTTTATAGCGCTTTCTGTTAATTTTTTTTAACTTATTCTCATATAGTTTATGCTTCTCCCTTTAATTCTAGGAAACTCTCCTCCTTTTGTACCCTCACCAAATCTCTGCTTCTAGAAGGTTCCTAATGACCTCTTGAGGCTCCTGGACCTCTTGAGGATCATTCAGCATCAATAAGGTGCCCTTCAGCTTCCTCCATCTGGAAGCACATGATGTCATTTACTTCTCCAGGTACACATTGCATTCCTGATCATTTCTTGTGACTTTTATGTGAATACATGTTATGTCCCTTTTCCCTTCCCAGTTTTATTGAGATATAATGGACATATAGCACTGCATAAATTTAAAATGTATAGCATCATGATTTGACTTACATTTACATTTGATTGTATGCTATTTCTTTCTTTTTTTTTTTTTTTCTTATTGGCCATGCCTGTGGCGTATGGAAGTTCCTGGGACAGGCATCACAGGAACTTGCACCACAGCAGCAACAATGCCAGATCCTTAACCTATTGCACCACAAGGGAACTCCCATATGTTATTTCTTTAACAATTTTGTACATACTCAGTTTCTATTCTGCATCTGGTAATTCTAAAATCTGAAGTTCTTAGGAATCTAAATCTTCTTCTTCTTCTTCTTCTTTTTTTTTTTTTTTTTTGGCTTTTTAGGGCTGCACCCACAGCATATGCATATGGAGGTTCCCAGGCTAGGGGTCTGATTAGAACTACAGCTGCTGGCCTACACCACAGCCACAACAACGCCAGATCCAAACCGAGTCTGCGACATACACCACAACTCACAGCAACGCAGGATCCTTAACCCACTGAGCAAGGCCAGAGATCGAACCCGAGACCTCATGGTTTCTAGTCAGATTCATTTCTGTTGCGCACCTACGGGAACTCCTGTCCTTCACGTTTAAATAAAATCCTAAAGTTAACCAATACCATAGAATACCCTTTGTAATAATCTTCCTAATTTACATACTATTTTTACCCCTAGCAATTTGTATGATACTATTGCCCGTAATTTAACTCTAATGTTTCAATCCCCACACATAAAGCATTATTATTTTACATAGCTAAGAATTGTTTGGTTATCATTTTTTTTGCTCACCAGACCTTCTATTTCAGATCTTTCTTCTGGAGACATTTTTTTCATTCCTTTAGAATGGCAATCTCAAAATGTGATTTACAGATCTATAGGGTCCCCAAGACTCCTTTAGGGATCCACAAGGTCAAAACTACTTCTGAGGTGTTGTCTTTTTTGGTTTTTAAAGGGCCTCACCCATGGCATATGGAGGTTCCCAGGCTAGCGGTCGAGTCAGAGCTACAGCCGCCGGCCACAGCCACAGCCACAGCAACTCGGGATCCGAGCTACATCTGTGGTCTGCACCTCAGCTCACGCCAATGCCGGATCCCTGACCCACTGAGCAAGGCCAGGGATCAAAACTGCATCCTCATGGATCCTAGTCAGGTTAATTAACCGCTGAGCCATGAAGGGAACTCCTGTTATTTGTCTTTTTCACTGTGTTGACACACACACTGAGGGTGCAAAAGCAGTGATGGGTAAAAGGGCTGGTACCTTAGCATGAATCAAGGCAGTGACACCAAACTAGGCTGGGAATCACTGTGTTCTCACCATCACTGACTCACAGTAAGCCAGTTTCATTTAGTAGTGTGCTTGGTGAAGCAGGAAAAAAATATATTAATTTTATTAAATCTTGACCCCTAAGCAATGTCTTTTTAAACATCTCTGTGACCAAAGGGGAAGTACAGCCAGAAGTTCTGCTGAATACCAAATGATGATGCTTGTCTCAAGGAAAAACACTTGTGCTGATTGAGTCACCAGCTTTTTTATGGAACACCGTCATTACTTAAAAGGATGACTGACAGGTGAACTATGGCTATTCAGACTTGGATAATGGCCAGATAGTTGCTCAAAATATTACTTGAGGGGGGAGTTCCCGTCGTGGCGCAGTGGTTAACGAATCCGACTAGGAACCATGAGGTTGCGGGTTCGGTCCCTGCCCTTGCTCAGTGGGTTAAGGATCCGGCATTGCCGTGAGCTGTGGTGTAGGTTGCAGACGCGGCTCGGACCC
Organism: Phacochoerus africanus; assembly: GCF_016906955.1. NCBI lineage: Eukaryota > Metazoa > Chordata > Mammalia > Artiodactyla > Suidae > Phacochoerus > Phacochoerus africanus. The sequence continues at coordinate 20,711,931 of NC_062559.1, read as the reverse complement.
CGCGTTGCTGCGGCTCTGGCGTAGGCCGGTGGCTGCAGCTCTGATTAGACCCCTAGCCTGGGAACCTCCATATGCCGCGGGAGCGGCCCAAGAAATAGCAACAACAACAAGAACAACAAAAAATATATTACTTGAGGGAATACAACGGACAGAATTTATTGCCAACTATAAAGCTCAAGTTTTCAAGCAACAATTAGAATTTTAGAAAACTTGTACTGTCCACCATGAGCATGACAGATTCTCAGTAGCAGGACTTTTCTAACAAATTTTTTCCTTGTAATTTTGCTGATTATTGGTCGTGAGTTTATATGTGGTAGATCTTAACCCAGAGGAATTCAGGGGCCCGTTGAGGTTGCCTTCCTCCAGAGCAGGCTTTCCTTTGCTTCTGCAGGGGGCCCAGGACACTAGACCTGGGGCTATCTCATCCCCTTTCTGGCATCTCAACTAACACAAGAGTCTCAAATTCCACTCATTCACCTTGCTTTGGACACAAAGCTTAGCTTCTGATCACATTTATTTACTGCTCACTGCCTCTCCTATTCAAATGTCAACAAAATATTCTCTTTTTTCCACCTTTGGATTTTTTTTTTTTTTCTATTTAGGGCACACATGGGGCATATGGAAGTTCATGGGCCACAGGTCGAATACAAGCTGGGGCCTATACCAGAGCCATGGTAACACCAGACCCAAGCTGCATCTGTGACCCATACTGCCGCTTGCAGCAATGCCAGATTCATTATCTGATGAGCAAGGCCAGGGATTGAACCAGCATCCTCACAGAGGCAACCCCATCAGGTCCTTAACCCCCTAAGCTACATCAGGAACTCTGCCACTGGCTATTTCCCTCATTTCCTACAAACCTAGCCCTGCGTCTGAAATTGCCATGTTACTTAGGCACATAAACATCGTAATAGAATCAAAACCCAACTCCAGTTTTGCTTCCCACTGTTTCTTTAAGCTGTATTTACCAGGGGATGTTCCCCTGCAACTGGATAAAAAACAGTCTTGAATCAGAATCTAGAATGTCCAATCCCGTATAACAATTATAACTCGGGCTTGACTTAGGAAATCTCCTCCTCTCCCAGCTTGCTTCAGCGGCAAGTCTTCCATGCGAAAGAGGGATTGACTGACTTCTTCCCTAAGTCACTGCCTTGTGCTTCTCTTCCCCCTTCCAAGCTGAAGTCTTGATGTCTTCATGGTCCACGTAGGAAGGTGGAGAAGAAGGATGGGACAAAATACACTTTCTTCATTGATATCCTCATGATTCGAGGACTAATGAGCTCTTCAGAAGTTACCATCAATAGATAGCCTTCTCTTGCAACTTCCAGCCCCAGGTGAGTGCATTTCTAACCTGAGTGGTCCTTATAATTCCCCCCTTACACTTTGTACACCAGTGGCGCATGACCAGCCTCTGTCTTCTGATTTCTTCTCACCTTTTGCAGATGGCAGGCTCTGAGACAAACCACACTGGCTCTTTCTCCCAAATACCCACATCTAGATTTTTGAAACAATGAGACAGCCCTTGTTGGGGTGGGGGGGAAAGGCCAATCCCTCCCTACATCTGCCACAAGCGTGGGTGATCAGCTCTTCTCTTGCCCTCTAGATTTCCAACATCAGAATCAGACCCCAGCCCACACTCATCAAAGCTCTCCAGGTGGTACCACAGACCTGAGATAAAGAAGAAAGTGTTGGGAGTTCCCACTGTGGCTCAGTGGCTAACAAATCCGACAAGGAACCATGAGGTTGCAGGTTCGATCCCTGGCCTTGCTCAGAGGGTTAAGGATCCAGCGTTTCTGTGAGCTGTGGTGTAGGTCGCAGACGTGGCTCGGATCTGGCGTTGCTGTGGCTCTGGCGTAGGCCGGTGGCTACAGCTCCGATTGGACCCCTAGCCTGGAAACCTCCATATGCTGAGGGAGCGGCCCTAGAAAAGGCAAAAAGACAAAAGAAGAAGAAGAAGGAGAAGAGGAAGAGGAAGAGGAAGAAGAAGAAGTGTCTCCATTGATGGGGGATGGGGGAAGGAGTGGAATGTATGGCACGGTTTACTCCAAAGGGGTCCTCCTCACTAATCCTTTCCTTGCTCCGTGCAGTGACCCCTCTTCCTGTCCTTGACCTACTTCATGAGCAAGGTGCACAGGATTTTCAAACACGCTTTGGTATCCGTCATATTGGTGATGCAGTCAAAACTCAGGGGAAAGAATTCCAGTCCAACACCCCATGACTCATCAGTGAGTATGCTTTATCCAGGAGCTAGCTGAGCATTTCGTCCACCATGCTAGAGGAGGCAGGAGCATGTTCTAATAAACTCAATTAACTCATTTCAATGTTGTAAATGTATGATTAAATGCCTTAAAAATAAGGCTGCAGTATTTAGTCATACACGGAAGGCCCTGAGCTATGAAGAATAGTGCCATCGCGCCCACAAATCAATGTCGTTTCTGGAAAATAATGACCAAGTGTGATACCGTGAAGGACCAGCCTTCTTCATTATGCATCATGCTCCAAGTTCCCTATTACACGGTATGCCTCAGCCCTCTGCTACCTCATTTGGATGCACAGGAGGCCCTTTTTCCCTCCAGATACGCATTGCATGATTATTTTCCGCTCTAGTAAATGAATAGCTTAATTAGCTCTTTAATTTGATTTTAAAAGCTGAAAAATATAAGTAATGGTGCAGTCTTCTTTTAATATTCTAAATAATCACACTTTGTGACTAGTTCTTAAATATGCAAACTTCCCAAAAAGAACAGGAAAAAAAAATAGAAAAAAGCAACATCTACTAAAAGTTATTTTTGACAATTAAGAGGATTTCTCTTGTTTACATTAGAGGAGTAATAGTACAAAAGTAACTGAACACATGCCAGAATAATTAACAGCTCTTGGCTCATTTAAATTATGTGCACATTGCCATTTTAATGCATTTTTTAAACACCCACTTGCAATCCTATTTTACTCTTGGAAGAAAATGAATAGCGTTCTACTAGGTATGACTGGTAAAACCAAATTTGTTTCCTGTTTTCTTAGGAAACGTATGTCTTCCTGGCTTTTAGACCTACTTTTAATAATAATTAAAAACATAAAATAATAATAATTGTTCTTTGGATTTATATGAGATTTCTGCATGAAAACTGGAGGCATTCTTTTATGGAAGAGAATGCCTCTGTAAGAATATCATGTTGTTTCTTCATGCTCATTATATAATATGTTGATTCTAAGGATCATCTAATATTAATACTAAGAGGATTAAGACGGTGATTTTCTTTTTTTAGGAAAACACCTCAGTGGCTCCCGAGAAACAAATTCAGGTCATGAATTTTACACATTTTCTTCCAAATTTTGGCCTCTGATGATTAGTCACAAGGTAGGGATTAGCAAGAAGAGCATGTAGAAGCATGTTTTTCATCCTGGCAGATAAAAACAGGGAGCAAAGAGAAAAGATAACCACCTTTCCTTCTGAAGACGTAAATCCAGAAAATTTGGTCATAAGGACAGCAGAGCCACCGATCTGAAAGCTATGATCCAGACCAACAAAATCCTTGTCATTAAATGTTACGACATACAGAGCTCAGCTCAGTAACATGATATACCTCACTCAGACTTCAGAAGCTTTGGGAAGTGTTAACACAACCTGCTCACTATTATTATCCTGGGCCCAGTCTGCTGGACCCCAACCGCAAGCCCTGGGAAACCACAAAAGTAGCTATGGCATGACCTGGGCCCTCTAGAGGTTTCCAGTCTATTGATCAGGATACTACTGCATAGGTAATTAGAGCATGGTAAGGAGGTGGACATTCTCAAAGTTCCCGCTGCGGCGCAACAGGATCTGCAGAGTCTCTGCAGTGCCAAGACACAGGGTCAATCCCCAGCCCAGCACAGTGGGTTCAAGGGAGCTGGTGGTGGCGTAAGTCGCAACTGCAGCTTAGATCTCTGATCCCTGGCCCTGGAACTCCAAATGCGGCAGAATGGCCAAAAAAGAAAAAGAAAAAAAAAAAGAGTTGCACATTCTCTAAAATAGAATTGGACAGAGTGCTGAGGAAATTCACAGGAGGGAGCTATTACTTCCGAGAGGAGAGACCAGAGAAAGCAAACACAGCCCTCAACTGTATTTCCTTTTCGAGGAAAGCCATGAAAGTGTATGGACCTCAAGAGGGGCCCTTTCGGGCCAAAGGGAACAGTTGCCATACTTGCTCATGAGGCCGAAGAGGATCCCACTTTATTCATACCAAGGTTTGCACAAATGATACAAAAATAACCTAAGGGCATTCCTCGCAGAAAGGAGAACGAGGCATAGTCAGAATAGCTAATGAGGTAATCCCAGAAGAGGAAAGCAGGGACTCTGGTAGAGTGGTTAGGCTGACATGTGGTATTTCATGTAGGGCCTCTTTAGTTCTAGCTTCAAGTCTGAAACAGGTTATTTCAGATGTTGTGACCTGGTCGCGGAGGGCTAGGGAGCTGCCAGGTGAGGGGCGACTGCTGGCCATGGGCATTTCTGTGCAGTTTCTCAGGCTGAGAATGAGAGGCAATCCCAACAGAAGTTGAGAACAAGTGGGCGGAGGAGCCCACACTGTGAGCCCAAGAAGATAAGGTTTTCTCCCTTCCTTTCGTATATTTACTTCCTTCTTGCTTTGAAAGAAAAAAGACCGATGGCAACAGTGCCATCTTTATTTTTAGAGGCTGACTCCCTTCGCTTGATGATCTGCAATTGAGCTCCACCCGTGGAGGCCAGATACCTCACCAAGGACCTTGAAATGATGCACTCATCATTTTCAGGATATGTGTGCAGTAATAACATTCAGACTACTTTATCACATTTTTGACAACAAAATAACATGTATAAAATATGCTCTTTAATACTAATAATTTTTGCCAAAGTATAAAGTATTTTCATATATTTGAAAAATAGTTCCTCCAGCACACGTAGCAACCTAGTTTGTGGACTGATTTAATGTGACATGTGAAAATGAATCAACATTCTATCTTTGATCCATGCATGTAATTTCATTGATTTCAGTGGAATCTATCTTCAAGAGCCAAGGGTAGAATTGCTCCACAATAATCTTTACCAATCCCGTTACTATATTCACTACAAAATCCACTTCAGTTTCCATTCGGACTTTTTTAAACTCAGCACGCATACGTTATATTCCACTGAATTTGTTCCTTCCATGCGCAGAGTACAAAATCCAGCATGGGATTGGTAATGTAAAATGACCGGAACAAGGATTCATCTGAAATAATGACAGTGAACATTCCTGGATGTGTCAGAAGGAGACACAAGTTTACATGTACTTCCTTTAGTACATAACCTGCGGTAGAGGAGAGGTCTCCCCAGCTCTCTTACTCAGCAATAATACCAATAACCCTCAGTTTTTGTCCCAATCTTCAAGATGCTTCTTTTAAGTTTTTACCAGTTTCTCCTAACCCCCCAAATCCAAAATTCCCTCTTCTACTTGCCTCAGCAGCACCCTCCAGCCATCGTCCAGCAGTACAACATGGAACTTAATTAGATGCTTAAGCACTGAAAAAGGCACTTCCCACTTCTGAAGCCAGAAGACCAGGTCATGCCACAACCAGTACCAAGAAAATTAAACCAGTTCACAGAGCTCTTTTCTAATAAAGCACCAGTTAAAATTTCTCCAGCCCATAGCAAAACAAATCGAGCAGGATGTAATAGAATCGTTTCTGGTTGTTATTTTTCTTCGGAAAAAGACTACAAAGCCTGGCATTCCTTTTTTGATGTACACATGAAAAAGAGCCCAGGGCTCTGCCCAGGGGAATCAGAAATGGTTTAGATTTATTTAGCTATTAAAACCTGCCATCAGTCACGATTTATCTGCAAAGTGGATGTCTATTTTGCACCAACTGACAGTCTTACTAAACTAGTGACAACATGAATACAATCTTCAGGAACCAAAAGACTCTGAAGTCAGCTCATGTCATTCCATTTTTTAGAATTAACTCTTTCTACAAAAATTAATTCAAAGTGGATCATGGACCTAAGTATAAAAATCTATAAAACTTCTAGAAAAAAAAAAGAACAATAGGAAAAAAAACTTCAGGCCCAGGAGCAGGCACAATTTCTTAGACTTGATACAGACAGCATAACCCATAAAAGAAAAACTTGACACATTGAACCACATCAAGTTGAAAACTTCTGCTTTGCAGAAACCCATGTGAAGAGAATAGAGAGCAAGGTACAGACTGAGAGAAAATATTTGCAAATAGCATATCCAACCAAAGACTAGTGCCTAAAAAAATATTTTTAAACTCTCTTAATTCAACGTAAAAAAAAAAACAGAAGTTCTCTTGTGGCACCATGGGTTAAAGGATCTGGCATTGTCACTGCAGCAGTCAGTTTGCTGTGGTGGCTCAGGTTCAATCCCCAGGCTGAGAACTTCCTCATGCCACATATGAGGCAAAAAAAAAAAATTCAAAAATGAGCAAAAGATAGAAACAGGAGTTCCCCTCATGGCTCAAGTGGTTAATGAATCCTGAATCCAACTAGGAACCATGAGGTTGCGGGTTCAGCCCCTGCCCTTGCTCAGTGGGTTAAGGATCTGGCATTGCCATGAGCTGTGGTGTAGGTTGCAGACGTGGCTTGGTTCCCCCGTTGCTGTGGCTGTGGCATAGGCTGGCAGCTATAACTCTGATTCGACCCCCAGCCTGGGAACCTCCACATGCCTCAGGTGCGGCCTTGAAAAGACCAAAAAAAAAAAAAGATAGGAACAGATATTTCAATGAAAAAGTTGTACAGGCAGAAAAAAGGACATGAAAAGGTATTCAACATCCTTAGCCTCAGGAAAATACAAATTAAAACCAACCACAACAAGATATCACTGCACACCTATCACAAAGGCTTAGAGAAAAAAATAGTGGCAACATCACATACAGAGGAAAAAAAATGGATCACTCATACATGACTGGTGGAACCGTAAAAGGATACAATCATTCTAGAAAACATTTTGGCAATGTGGCAGGATGAGGGATGGCCCCCAAAAGGCATCCATGTCTTAAACTCCAGACCCTTTGAAAATGTTACCTTGTATAACAAAAGAGACTTTGCCAGTGGAATTACGTTAAACTCTTGAGATGGGGAGATTATCCTGGATCATCTCGTAGGTACAACGTAAACACCACGGTCCTTATAAGAGGAAAGCAAAAACATCAAAAAGAAGAGAAGATGCTACAGACCTGGCTTTAAGTATGGAAGGAGGGACCAGATGAACCTCTGGAAGCTGGTGGAGGCAAGGAATAGAGTCTTCCCTGGAGCCTCCAGAAGGAATGAATTCTGCTCACTCTGTAAGTCTCATTTCTTAGAGGTCTGACCTCCAGAATTATTTTGTGGGTTTTTCTGTGTGTTTTTTATTTGTTTGTTTGTTTGTTTTTTGGCTGCCCTGACTCATATGGAGTTCCTAGGCCAGTTATCAGATTCAAGCCACAGTTGAGACCTACTCTGCAGCTGTGGCCATGCCGGGTACCTTCACCCACTGTGTCGAGCCAGGGACGGAACCTGCATCCTTAGCACTGCAGAGATGCCACCAATCCTGTGGCACCACAGAGGGAACTCCTGACCTCCAGAATTATTAGAGAGTACTTTGTGTTGTTTTATACCACTAAATTTGCAGCCACAATAGGAAATTAATACATGCAGCTTCTTATGAAAAACATGAACTGCCACATGAGACAACAGTTGTATTCTTGGGTGTTTATTGCAGAGAAAGGAAAAACGTTTATTCACACAAAAACCTATATACAAATAGTCAAAGCAGTCTAATTTGTAAGGCTCAAGAGCTGGAAATGGCCCAGATGCCCTTCGACAAGTAAGTACATACATAGCACAGAACACGCAACTACTCAGCAACACAAAGGAATGAACTATTGATACACAAAGCACCTTGGATGAGTCTCAAGGGAATTACACGGAATGAAAAAAGCCAATCCCAAAAGGTTATAGACGGTATGATTCCATTTGCCATTCCTAAAATGACAAAATAATGGCAAAGGAGAATAGATTAGGGGCAGAAAGTGTGGAGGGAGGGAGGAAGGTGGATGTTATTGTGAAAGGAAGTGGGAAGGATCCGTGTGATGAAATTAATGTTTAGGATCTTACTATAGTGATGGACACACAAACCTACACAGTGGTAAACCTGTGGAGAACCCAACACATACACACACACACACCCCTACAAGTAAAACTGAGGACATCTAGAATAAGAAAAGTGCATTGTATCAAGGCCAATATCTTGGTTGTAATAGTGTACTAAAGTTTCACAAGATGCTCCCATTGGCGAAATGAGAGTAAATGGTACGTACGATTTCTCTGTATCATTTCTTGCAACTGCATGTGAATATACCATTAGCATTTTCATAGAACAGCGTTCTATTTGCAGTCACAGTGCACACTCTGATAGTGAGAAAACAGAATGAATAATGCTATGGACCAGAAGAGTCAGTACTATTTATTGAGTGCTGGCTCTACATAAGACTCTATATCAAGGCTCTATATGCACAAAAGCTCATTTAATTATCACAGGGACCCTCTTAGGTAAGTGTTAATTTGCACTCCATCTATCAATTGAGGACCCTGAGTCATGGAGAACTTAAGGACACAAAAATTATAAATAGTGAAACTTGATTTGACTAGATAATCTTATTCCAGCACCTGAAGCCTTTAACCCCAGCTCTCTGAGAGGTAGTACATAAGAAGGATCCAGTAGGAGTTCCCATCGTGGCGCAGTGGTTAACGAATCCGACTAGGAACCATGAGGTTGTGGGTTCGGTCCCTGGCCTTGCTCAGTGGGTTAACGATCCGGTGTTGCCGTGAGCTGTGGTGTAGGTCGCCGACGTGGCTCGGATCCCACGTTGCTGTGGCTCTGGCGTAGGCCGGTGGCTACAGCTCCGATTGGACCCCTAGCCCGGGAACCTCCATATGCCGCGGGAGCGGCCTAAGAAATAGCAACAACAACAACAACAATAACAACAACAACAACAACAAAGACAAAAAAAAAAAGAAGGATCCAGTAGAGTAGGGCATTCAGAAATACATACGTGGGGTTAGGGTTACGGTTAGGGTCAGAAATACATACGTGGCAAAATAAAAGCACATATTTAGAGTACTAAATCATATCTGACTTAAGAATAGTTTCCTTCTACTATTAAAATTTTACATGGGATTAAAATATACACACTACTAAATATAAACTAGATAACCAACAAGGACCTACTGTATAGCACAGGAAACTAAATTCAATATCTCGTAATAACCCATAATGGAAGAGAATACAAAAAAAAGAATGTATATTTAAACACATATAACTGAATCACTTTACTGCACATCTGAAACTAACATTGTAAATCAACTATATTTCAATAAAAATTTAAAAAATAAAATAAAGTGAAAAAAATTTTATATACCAATATGCAATTGTTTGTAATAAATACAAAAGTGGTTCTAAGATTACTGATAATATTAGTTGTATGAAGATCATAAAATGCCTAGTAAGGAGTTCCCCTTGTGGTTCAGCAGTTTAAGGATCCAACGTTGTCTGTGAGGATGCAGGTTCAATCCCTGGCCTCAGTCAGTGGGTTAAGGATCTGGCATTGTGACAAGCCACAGTATAGGTTGCAGATGTGGCTCAGATCTGGTGTTGCCGTGCCTGCAGCATAGGCTGGCAGCTGCAGCTCTGATTCAACCCCTAGCCAGAAACTTCTATATGCCGCAGGTACATATGCCATAAAAAGGGAAAAAACTGCCTATTAAAGAAGAAGATATTATTTTACTATACTGATAATAATAAATGCCTTTTTAATGCAAATTTTATTGAAATAATTATAGATTCACATGCAGTTGCAAGAAATAATACAGAGAGATCCTATGTATCATTTACTCAGTTTTCCCCAGTGGTAGCATCTTGTGAAACTATACTACAGTATCACAACCAAGAAACTGGCATGATAGAATCTGCCTTTCTTATTTAGATTTCCCTGGTCTTATTTGTAATTGTGTGTGTGTGCACATGGGTGTGTATTGGGTTCTGTACAGTTTTGTCACATGTGTAGGTTTGTTCATGGAGCACAGATTAGGGGCAAAAGATATGGCAGGAGGGAGGTGGGTGGCTGCGGTTATAAAAAGGCAAAACAGAAATCTCGTAGCCAGATGCTGAGGTTAGACCTTAAAGTTACAACTGCCCACATTTAGCACCAGGAATTTTACTAGAAAGTCCAGAAACTTGCTGGAAGTCTCTTCTACTCTTGGTCCCCTCAGGGTTGCTTAAACCCCACAAAACACCGGATTCCAGCCTCTGACACCTAGGCATGCAGTGCTAAGAATGGAGTATGCGGAGTTCCTGTCATGGCACAGTGGTTAATGAATCCAACTAGGAACCATGAGGTTGCGGGTTCGATCCCTGGCCTTGCTCAGTGGGTTGAGGATCCGGCGTTGACGTGAGCTGTGGTGTAGGTTGCAGAGGTGGCTCGGATCCCACGTTGCTGTGGCTGTGGTGTAGGCTGGCGGCTACAGCTCCGATTGGACCCCTGGCTTGGGAACCTCCATGTGCCACGGGAACAGCCCTAGAAAAGGTAAAAAGACAAAAAAGAAAAGAAAAAAAAAAGAATGGAGTATACTGTGGAGCTGCTGCATCTCTTAAACAAGCATAGTTTTTCAAAGGATACAGTGGAATCCGATGAAAGAATAAAGACGGCACTCTTGGGAATTCCCTGATGGTCTGGTGGTTAGTATTTGAAAGCCTCAGCCAAAAACAAACAAACAAACAAACAAAAAAGATGGCACCCTGGCATTCTTCATTCACAACAACATGGATAGACCTAGAGATTATCACACTAAGTGAAGTAAATCAGAGAAAAAAGATAAACACCAAACGATATCACTTCTATGTGGAATCCAAATAGAACATAAATGGACTTACCTATGAAACAGAAACAGACTTGCAGGCATAGAGAATAGACTTGTGGTTGCCGAGGGGGAGAGAGAGGGAGGCGGGATGGACCGAGAGACCGGGACTAGCAAATGCAAACTATTACACACAAGATGGAAAAACAACAAGGTCCTGCTGTACAGCACAGGGAACTATATTCAATATCCTGTAATAAACCATAATGGAAATAAACCGTAATGGAAAACCAAGATGTAATAAACCATAATTTTTATAGCTGAATCACTCTGCTGTACAGTGGGAATTAACACAACACTTCAACTATGCTCAACAAATTTTTAAAAACAAAAATAAAGATGATACTCTTTAGAGCTGGTAACTGACTGTCAAAAAAAAAAAAAAAAAAGATCTGTGCTAACATTTAGCCAATAGATTCCTCACTGCTGACTGTTTTCCTTATTCATTCCATGACATTCATTATCAGATACAGTGTCACCTGAGTGCCATCATTTTGCAGTTTGTTGCAAAGAGATGCACTGCAATGATGCCAACTCTTATTCATTCTCAAGATCAGTTGAAACTTTCAGGGTGTGAGAAGCAGTTCTCTATGTACAAAAGAGCTTTCCTTAGAATGTACTTTTCCTGATGTGTTTTCAGGGAGAGGTAGCTGACAATATTCATAACATTAAATCAAACCTCAAGTATGGCAGGAGAGGAGACACCAAAACCGGGCTGTGTATCGCATCACAACACTGACATCTGTTGGCTACAAATGTACTGAATCCATCTCCCGTCTCTGCGGCTTTAGGACAGATAGCTCCTTCTAAACCTTCCTGGCCCTGAGCCACTGGAGGTATGTTAAGTTCTTCATTCCAAACAGGTTCCAAAGGCACGTTCATGGCTTCTCTCTCTCTCTCTCTCGTGAAAGAGGGCTTTATGCCACTTTAGTTCCTTTCTAAAGCTAAAATCAAACATCCCTGTATACAACAGCCCCACTAATCCAAGCACAAGCTCCATAAATGAGAACTGACATTTTAGTGATACAATTTTAAAATGCAAATTATGAGGAAGGTTACACAAACGTTTATTGCCTGTTGCATGTCCCAGATAAATGTCTTCTGCCATTCACCCTGCTAACTCTTCTCTCCCCCTTGACTCTCCTTTTTAACCCTCCCTTCTTGAGCCCATCCTCCACTGTGCTCTTCTCTTCTCTGTGATCCTACACTTCTCTTTTTCTTCCCCTGCCCATTAACTTTGAGAATCTGCAAAGACTCCCTGTCCAGGCCTCCAGAGCCCTTCTAACACTCGGTAAACAGGTATCTAAGCACGAGGCTCAATATCCTATAGGATAAGAATTCCCTGGGAGTTCCCGCTGTGGCTCAGTGGGTTAAGAACCTGACTAGTATCCATAAGGATGCCAGTTTGATCCCTGGTCTTGCTCAGTGGGTTAGGGATCTGGGGTTGCCATGAGCTACAGTATAGGTCACAGATGTGACTCAGATCTGGCATTGCTGTGGCTGTGGTGTAGGCTGACAGCTGCAGCTCTGATTTGACTCCTAGCCTAGGAAGGAGTCATATTCCATGGGAACTGCCATATGCCATGGGTGCATCCCTAAAAAAATAAAAAAAGAAGAAGAAGAAGAACTCCCTGACCTATTTCTCCTGCTGTGTCTTGAGGTTTCAGCGACTCAGAGTAAGAGGCATCCCCTGCAAAGTCCCATCTCTAAAGCTATGATTTTATACCCTATCAATATCTGTAGCTGTAACATTGTAAAGGCTGAGCCATTGTCCCCCTCCTCCTGAATCACCACCCCTTTCCAAGGCCCCATTTCTATCAAACACAGTGCTGTCCTTCCAGCCTCTTATTTGGAATTGCATGTGGTGCTGAGGCTGGCTCCTCCCTCTTCTCCCCCACAACATTCCCTATCCACTCCTACAACAGGTGTCCTAGTCCCCATCCCACTGCCTCTCACCTGAACAAAGACAACAGCACGTTCATCCTGTTCCACGAAAGCAGTTACCATCTATGTAATAACGACGGCAGGATGCATCCCTCCTCCAGCCTAGACCGCCCCCTAAACTTCCCACCCACGGAATCCATAATTGGTCATCTTCACTTGGACACAAGTACCTGAAACGCTAGGAATCCAAAATCAAATTTCTATTCTTTCCTCTCTCCCCCACAACCTGCCTCCCTCCCCTCTGTCCCTCATCTGTTAATAGAAAGACCATTGACTCTGTTGTCCAAGCCAAAAACCTGGGCGCTGTCCACAACCCCTATCTGTCCCTCAGGAGTCATATTCAGTCACTCACAGCAGCTTAATTAGTTGGCCTGTGGATTCCGGGTCCTGGGTTACGCTTTACTTCATTCATTCAACCCAGCGGTGGCAGAGACCACTGTCTGACCACGCAGGGTCTGTGCTCCTCTCCTGTAGCATGGAATCGTCACAGGGGAGGAGCTCTCTAAACAGAAACTATTTCCTCAGTATCGAGGCCGGGGAAGAGGGCATATGATTAGTTCTTGCCCAGAGAACGTAAGCTGACGTTACTCGTGCTACTTGGTGTTTACAAAGCAGATGTGCCTTCCCAAGGCTCTTTTCCCAACCACCAGCTGAGCAGAGGGGACTCAGGGCTTAAAGGATGATGGGGCTATGAGACAGAAGAGCCTAGGTCTCTGAATGAGCACCTGGAAAGCCGTCTACCAGGAAGACACAGCATGAAACCAACTTTTATTGTGTGAACTATTGGGGAATTCTGGGCTAGCTTTTACAGTACCTACAGCACTCCCTATTAGTAGTAGTAATGATAATTTAGTGTCTGTTAAAACAGTGCTTGGCACATAGTAAACGCTACTTAGTTCAGGCCACCATCAGATTATTGACAGGAACGCTCAGCTGATCTCTGTGCCTTTAGTCATGTCTGTGTCCCCTCTAGATCGTAAGCTCTGCGAAGGCAGAGTCTGGCTGTGCTCATTCACGCCGTGTATCCCCATCATGTAGCATAGGGCTTCCTGTGCACTAAAAATGACTAGGATCCTTTCTGCCCCATCACTCCCTGGCTCATATACTCCTCTCTTGGTTTTTATTATCTAGCGCCCTTCTCCCCCTTATACCAACCCCACCCCCCCAATACACACACACACACACTCAGTCCCAGAGGTCTCACTTGAGCCCTCCTTCCAGCCCTCATGCTGGCAATTCTCTCACATCCCACCCCTCTCCTTCCCTCCTCCCCCCTTTCAAGCTGCTTATAGCTCAGCCTCTGTGAATTTTTGCCTGGCTTTGTCTAGAACTGATTCTTCCAACGTTTAGTTATCCAGTTGTTTTGCATATCTTCTCCTAGAACTTTGCTTGCATTTGCAATAAATCCTGTGTGTCTAACACACACTCATTCCCGTTCCCTAAGCTCCACTGCACACTCCCTCAGGGAAGAATCGAGGCTCCCTCTTTCATGAGAGCTCCTTAGTGAGTGCTGAATCCAACCATTTTCTTTGTATAATCCTCTAACTAGCATCTTCTAGGACACCTCTAGGGCCAGCTTTTTTGTGTGTGCGTACTTCAATTTGGAGGATTTAAATGGAAATGCATCCATAAATCTAGAATGAAATACATTATTTACCAAAATAAATATCGCTACTGATGCCCTTTGTGACTATGTAGTTTTCCACGAGGGGGAAACCGATTGTTAGAGCATGAACTAAGCAATTAGGGCCAATGTGTAAGTGTCTTCATAACAAGTAATAGTAGCAATACTAATTTCATGTCTATGAAACTAGTGCTTGGCACATAGTAAATGCTCTGAAAACATCTCCCTTAATTCTGACACGATAAAATGGTCTTCTTGTTGTTTCTGAAGAATTGTCTCAGTTTCTTCCTCACCTTTCTTTTTAAAGGAGCCCATAACTGAGGAAGGGGACTGTGCTGGAGACATCTGAAAGGGTCCCGGATGAGGCTTCCAAAAGACAACGGTTTGACGAGCACGGCAGAATGAAGCTGAAAAAGATGCGCTGGGTGTGCCCAGCCTCAGAGATGACCCCCCTGTCTTCCTAGGGTGGCTGCTGCTAAGTTACAGGGAAATCCTAGAAGTTCAATGCCTATTCCTAATATAGACATCATCATCACTACTGTAATTTACCCTCTGCCTATGCTCCGCTCATCACACGGTCAACCAGGTCCTGCCATTTGGTTTGCTAATTGTCCTGGGTCACCTAAAGCACAGGGGAGCAATTCCGGAATGCCGACACCCAGGACCAAAAATCTCTTCAAACCATTCGACTGAGCACTCCTCAAAGAGACATAACCTAGCTCCTAAGGAAATGTGTTTAAGCATTCAGGCGTGCCTCCCCATGCTTTAGAAAAATTATTTTTCATTTGTGTGCTGTACTTTATCACTTTGTGTGCAGGCATCCTATATATTGCGCTGCACAAAAATAATTGATTATTCATGAGTGACAGAGTAATTGGCACTACCCTGGTTATTCAGCTATTTTTATGCATTATAATTACCAGCTTCCGTACACTAGACAGAGTTTAATGTTCTTGAAAATTAATATTATTGAAGGACTTGATACAAACAAATGTAATGTTCTTAAATTTAAAGCTTGTCACACACTGATAGAGTCTCACATGGTTGGGTATGTATTAACATTTTGTTTTAATCATTCCAAACCGATTTATCGCATTGCAGAGCCTGCAGCTCGGGTCAATTCAGTACAACCGAATTCTAGTAAGTGTACAATGTGAATTGAAGTTTGCAATAGTAATATTACATGTTTAATGCTGTGAAGACCTAGAATCTTTTGCTCAATGACCTGCATTATAGCTGAGTTCCCCAAGAGAAAAAAAAGAAAGGAGTCATTTATATACCATCTTAATAAGTGCCTGGTGTGCTCAGGCTGCGTGAAATATATTTAAAAAGCACAATAATATACAACAATGATGTCTATGAACTCCCTGGAAGAAATTCCAATGCACTGTGGTCTGTGAAGCAGGAGCCAGACTTCCCAAGATAAAAGACGAGACTGCAAAGCTGAATCTGGCTCTTAACTTGGTCGTCCTACCCAGAGTGATGGTACCAAAACAGAATATCTTTTGTTATGCTTTTGGTTATATAAATGGAACCCCTCACTTTATTTATTTATTTATTTAATTAATTTATTTTTGCTTTTTATGGCCGCATTCGAGGCATATGGAGGTTCCCAGGCTAGAGGTCTAATCAGAGCTACAGCTGCCGGCCTACACCACAGCCACAGCAACGCCAGATCGGAGCCATGTCTTTGACCTATACTACAGCTCATAGCAACCCAGGATCCTTAACCCACTGAGTGAGGCCAGGGATCGAACCCTCAACCTCATGGTTCCTAGTCAGATTTGTTTCCTCTGTGCCATGATGGGAACTCTGCCACTTCCACTTTTAAATGACTTAATCAAATCTCTCAAAGTGCTTAGTGGTTCATGAAACCTTTTCCTCTTCACTGCTGTAATAATTCCTAGTTTACATCAGCCTTTTTCCTTCCTTTTTTTTTTGTGCCACACTTGCCACATGCGGGAGTATCCGGGCCAGAGATGAAACCCTCACCATGGCAGTGACAACATCGGATCCTAAACCGCTAGGCACCAGAGAACTTCTTTCTTTCCTCTTTTATTCTGTCTGGCTTTGCACATTTAACAGCACAGGAAGTTCTACACGTTTTTCATTGAGGCTGTCCATCTGAGTGGGCTGCCCCCTGCCATAGTTCCCCACTCCCCGCTGCTCATACCCTAGATGAACTGCCGGGCAAGACTGACCATCTGGGGGTGCCTTCCAACTATTCACCTCTCTCCCATCTTAATTTTCCCTCATCCTTCCCTCCCAATCCCATCTAGCTTTTTTCTCTTCCTCAACAGTTGGTACTTACATACTTAATACTGAAGTATTTAAATAGTCCTTTCAACTGCCTGTTCCTAATGCAAGAACTAGATTCATGAACTTTCATTAATCTCATTACTTTCTTTAAGACAATAATTAAAGTTACATTTTGCTCCTGTGGCTCATGATTGCTTTTTTTTTTCCTATGAGTTAGCAAGAGTCCCTTAAAAGAAAATTATTTCCTATCCCCAGTATAATGGCTTAATAGATATGAATAAAAGAATCACAGCATATTTTACTATTATTAGCTTTAAGAATATTAAAGTTAGAAAAGACAGGGGTAGAATCAACCTGAAATTTGGAGCCAAAATTTTAATATTTCTTCCCAATCAGATTAATAGAGTAACATAATTTCAAGCAATTGACTCTATTGTTCTAATACACATTACTTTAGTAATCAAAGTGCCAGCCTGATTAACTCCCATAAATTTGCACAGAAAAAAATGCTTATTACCTCATACCAAATACAAAATTAACTCACAATGAATTATAGACCTAAGATTATAATTCTTACCATGACTAGTAAGAACTAAAACAACAAAACTCTTAGAAGGAAATAGGAGTAAATCTTTGTGACCTCGAATTAGTCAATAGTCTCCTAGATATGACACACAGAAGCACAAGTGACAAAAGAAAAAAAATAGATCAGTTGGACTTCATCAATATTAAAAACTTTGTGCTTTAGAGAACACCATCCAGAAAGAGAAAAGACAAACCATAGAATGAGAGGAATATGTGCAAATTATATATCTGATAAGAGTCTAGTATTCAGAGTATATAAAAAACTTACTACTCAACCCAATTAAAAATGGGCAAAAGAAGTTCCCATTGTGGCTCAGTGGCAACAAACCTGACTAGTATCCCTAAAGATGCCGGTTTGATCCCTGGCCCCACTCAGTGGGTTAAGGATCCAGCATTGCCATGAGCTGAGGTGTAGGTTGCAGACATGACTCTGCTCTGGCATTGCTGTGGCTGTGGCATAAGCCAGCAGCTGCAGCTCCGATTCGACCCCAGCCTGGGAACTTCCATATGCTACAAAGAAAAAAATTGGCCAAAAGATTTGAATAGCTATTTCTCAAAAGATGAAATACAAATGACCAATAAGCCCATGAAAAGATGCTCAATATCATTAGTCATTAGGGAAATACAAATCAAAACCACTATGAGATACTACTTCATACCCACTAAGATGGCTACAAACAAAAAGACAGACAATAACAAGTGCTGACAAGGGTGTGGGGAAAATTAGAACCCTCAAACATGTAAATAGAATGTAAAATGGTGCAACCACTTTGGAGAACAGTTCGGCAGTTGCTCAAAAAGTTAACATAGAGTTACCACATGACCCAGAAATTCCACTTGTAAAAGTTTGAAAACATACATCAAAAAAATTTGAAAACATCTACCCCCACAAAAACTTGTAGAAACAACCCAAATGTCCATTAATGATTATTGAAGGCATAAGCTAAATAGATAATGGTATTATCATTGCAATGGAGTATTATTCAGCCATAAAAAGCAACTGATTCATATTAAAACATGGATGAATCTTGAAAACATTATGCTAAATATTTTCTTTCTTCTGCTTCTTTCAAGTGAAAAACATATGCCACATATTATATGATTCTATTTACATGAACTACCTAGAACAGGCAAATCCATAGATACAGAAAGCAGATTAATGGTTCTCAGGAGCTGAGAAAGCATAAAATGGAGAATGAATTCCAGCAGGTGTGGGATTTCTTTGGGGAACGATTAAAATACTCTGATGAGACTAGGCACTTTCAGGGTAGTATGGGTAAAGATGAATGATTAAAATATTCTGGAATTAGATAGTGGTGATGGTTGTACAACTTGATGAATATACTAAAAACCCCTGAATTGTAGACTTCTAAAGGGTGAACATTGTAATATGCAAATTATATCTCAATAAGTTGTTATTCTTTCGTAAGTGCTAATTGCTAGGAAGTGCTTTGTGCTCTGATCAGCAAAGGAGCTCCCAGAGATGGAGACTGGTTGGTGTCTAAGACCTAGAGTGGATAGAGTACCAGGGTCTTCGTTCTGGCTTTCCACTTTTTGTTCTACTTAATTATTTCAGAAAACTGACTTGTGTTGATGTTATTTTAGTTACGTTAACGTCTGATAACCTCAGTTTTCTAAGATATTCACTCAAGGGAGTTAGAGCCCAAATGTTAAGATTATATATTTCAAGAGGGAGGGGAGAGGGAGTGGGATGGACTAGGAGTTTGGGGTTAGTAGAGGCAAACTATTAATTTAGAATGGATAAGAAATGAGTTCCTGCAATATAGCACAGGGACCTGTGTCCCATCATTTGGGATAGAACATGATGGAAGATAATGTAAGCAAAGGAATGTAGGAGTTCCCATTGTGGCTTAGTAGGTTAAGAACCCAACTAGTTTCCATGAGGATGCAGGTTCGATCCCTAGCCTTGCTCAGTGGGTTAAGGATTGGGCATTGCTGTGGCATAGGCTAGCAGCTGCAGCTTCAGTTTGACCCCTAGCCTGGGAACTTCCATATGCCACAGATGCAGCCTTTAAAACCCAAAAAAGAAAGAAAGAAAGAAAAGGAATGTGTATATGTGGTGTATGACTGGGTCACTTTGCTGTACAGCAGAAATTGGCATGACATTGTAAATCAATTATACTTTAATACAAAAATAAACAAATATTTTAAAAGATTTCCAGACTTCTATACAGTCATGGTCTTCTCTTAAAAAAAAAAAGAGTATACATTGAAGTCAGTACAGTTACTGTTTTAATCCCATCTCCACCAAATGGGAAACTTTGGTCACATTATTTAACCCTGCCAAACCTCATTGATCTTCACGGCAAAGTGGGCGTAACTATACCCAACTCACAGATTGCAGAGAATGAAACAATATGCATAGCATTTATTGGGGTCCTTGACAGGGAGGAAGTATTCTGTAATTGCATCTATTATTAGCTCATCGTTCCTTTCCAGTTCTAAAATCTCTGAGATGTCTAATAGAATTACAATTTAAACAGTATATATCATAAAAATAGCAACAAACATAGAATAATCGCTTAAGCCAACTTAACACAGAGCTTAAAATAATAAGAAAAAGTTCAAGTCCTGTCATTCTGTACAAACACAACAATGTGTCCTTAAATACTCTTTTCCAACTTCTGCCAGTTGCCTGCTTTCTCAGACAGAGTACCCAGTGATAGCTCAGTTTTCCTGAAAACACGAACATTTTCTTTCCATAATCTGGCTAGACTCTAGGCCATGACTTTCTTATCCTCCTTAAGGTTGCTCTGGTGGGTCACAAAATTGATGGATGTGCAAGGTAAGTCTATGATAAGCCGCAGTGACAGAGACTGTTCTGAGTCAGAAAGAAGACACTTTGGTGATGGCCCAGGGATTTTTCCCTACTAATTTTGAGGCCCGCATGCTTGAGATGCAATTTCTTAGACTGCCAAGCAAACACTATGGACATCATTTGCAAAATGACAAAATTAAAGGGACGTCTCCACTAACTGTTTGCTAGACTGACTTCTAGCACTCAAGGTGTCTTCCCTTTTCTTCAAGCAGTGATTTATCTAAAAGCTAATTACCAGCCATTAGCCCCCACCGAGCTTGCCCAGCAGTCTGAGAGTGAAGACAGGGGGGAAATGATATAACTTACCCAAGACACAGACTAATTTTTCTCAAAAAAGAGAGAAACAAGAGTTCCTGTGATGGCTCAGTTGTTAATGAACCCAACTAGTAACCATGAGGTTGCAGGATCAATCCCTGGCCTCGCTCAGTGGGTTAAGGATCCGGGCATTGCTGTGAGCTGTGGTATAGATGGCAAATACGGCTTGGATCCCACGTTGCTGTGGCTGTGGTGTAGGCCGGCAGCTGTAGCTCTGATTAGACCCCTAGCCTGGGAACCTCCATATGCCACAGGTGTGGCCCTAAAAAGACAAAAGACAAAAATAAATAAATAAATAAGAAAAAGAAAAAAGAAAGAAAGAAAGAAAAGGACAAAAAAAGAAAGAAAAAAAGAGAGAAACAAAAAAATAAGGCTAAAAATAATTGTCAGCAATACTACTACCAATAATAATAACAATGACAATAGCAATAGCAAATTCCTGCAAACAAAATCCCTTAGACTGGGTTGTGGGATAATGAGGTGTCATTTTATTTTCAAATGAATACCTGCTACACCAAGAAACAGCAATCTGTGATTAAATCTAAAGCTTTCCAAATCCCTTCAGAGCCTGTGAACACTACCATAAAATAAAAAACACTGTGGAGTCCATAGATCAGTCCATCTCTAGTAAATATGACAACCTAGGGGAGGGAGAGAGCAGGTAGAAACTTCAGATAATCCCTCTAAAACATATTAGGGTTTCTACAGGAAGCCTGTCCTTCGTCTTCAAAGGTGCCCGCAGGGAAATAACAATCCGTTAACACAAACAAATGGTGCCTTGTGTTGAATCACAATCTTGAATATATGAAAACAATACCATTCCACAGATTACTCCATAGTCCCAGGAACTGGCAAAGTACGCAGGCTTCAGCAAGACTGTGGACACACACAATGACATTTAGAATAACACGACTCCATCTTGATCTTGTTCTGCCATCTGTGAAGCTCCACAATTAACACATCCTACTGAGACTTACCATTTCATCAAACTGGAATACTGCATGTAGGTCCACAGGCTTTGTGATACAGTCACTTAGATACACTGATTCACAAGGGGAAACCACAACTTGGGACACATCACAGTAAAAATATTGGGCACTCAAATAAAAAACCTATTACAAAGCCTATGCCTTGGCATGCTTTTGTGAAAGGCAATGGACTCCATGCCTCAGTTTTCTCATCAATAAAGTGGGGATAGGAATTGGATGTATCTTGTAGGGTTGTAAGGAGAATTAAGTAAGTTAACATGTGTAAAACACTTAGACTAGTGTGTAGTGCAGAGGAAGTACCATACAGGAGTCAGTTGTCATTATTTCTACAGGACTAGAGGTGGGGGTGCCAGGAGAGTGCCATTTTAGCCCGACCAACAAAAAATGAGCCCTTTGGTTTGGCCCTTCTGGATGCTTGGACTTCGAAATCTAACCTGACTGATGGTCTGGACCAACAGATAAGCCCCTCTGTTACCAATTTGAGGAGGAGCCCATGAGTTCTCTTTGGTCCAGGTAACTTGAACTCCTGAATATCCAGGGGATGGGAAGGAGCACACTCTGGATCAGCAAACACTAACTAGGAGACGCCTTAAGGAGACCATCTATGTATTACCAATTATGCAGAAAATTATGATACAGCAGAGTCTACCGATAATAACATTGATGCAACAAATTTTGATAACTCAGAAAGCACTTCAAAATCCAATATTCCAGGATCGTTACTATGAATAACAGTGATCACCATACTGGCAGTTTCTTATAAAACTAAAGATGCAAACAATTGTACTCTTGGACACTCATCCAGGAAAAAAATGAAAACTGATGTTCACACAAAACCCAGAATTATAAGTATTCGTAACAGCTTTATTTGCAATCGCCAAAATATGGATATATAACCTACACATCCCTAAACAAGTAAATGGTTAACCGTTGATTGTTTTTCAGTGATATCTTTTAAGACATCATTTGTGCAGAGAAAAAATAAAATAAAAGGAATTCTTAGAAGTGAAAAAAATGCTGATGACCCTGCTCCATCTCAAAGCAACTAAATTTGACTCTGGGAGTGGGAGCGGGGCCCAGGCATCTGTTAGTCATAGAAACTCCCTCCGGTGATTTCAATGGGCAGCCAGGTTTGAGGCCGGCTGCTGGAGACGCTAAGAGCGTAAACCACATGAGGACAGGAATAACATCTCTTTGCCAGCCCGGTATTCGCTGTATCTGGCATGGTGCCTACATACAGTAGGCATCTGGTATATATTTAGTAATATTAAAAATGAGTGGCTAAGATAGAAATGATCAAAGATTGAGACCAAATGTCACTTACTTTGTCGCCTGCTTGGAACCAAAGAGTCAAATTAAGTACAAGATAAAGTGCAGGTTAAGCCTCCAAACCCTTCCCAATCTCCCCAAAAGCGACTGTTGAAAAGCCAAGAAATCCATGATTGCATCAATGGTCATTGTTATTCCCATGAGTTAACAGATAGATACTTTGTCTCTAGGACAGTGAGAGCAAAATCTCATCTCCAGGTAAATGAGGATCTAGAGCCCCTGGCAGCATCAGCCTCACCGGGGAGCTTGTCCGAAATGCAGATTCTCAGGCCCCCTCTCAAAACAACAGAATCAGACAGAATGTGCATTTGAACAACATCTCAGGTCATTCACACCCTCTTTAAAGCTTGAGAAGCACCCATCTAACCCAAGTGGTTGAGAGAACCAGCTGGCTCCATGGGGAAGGTCCACAGCCCAAGAGACATAATAAAGGGTAGGAAGAGACCCTCACATGAGGATGGGGGAAGCAGTGGAACCACATCCAAAGACCATGTTGCAGAGCTTTTTGACCTTCACAAAACCTCCAAAGCATCTGAGGACTTGAATCCTTAACTTCTCAAGTGCAAGTATTAAACCTGAAAGATCAATGAGCAGGTAAACCCATACAGCAAAGGAGAATAGCCTATGGACACCATATAGTGTGTTTATTTTTGCCCCAAAAGATCTGGGTGAAGACAGTGCCCTGAAGAGGTACTGGGTGCCATCCTGAGATGGACTATAGAATGTGGGTGTCTCTGAATTACTGGTGGGGTAGCTGAGGCAAATTCTTTGGGTTTGCTCAGGGAGGCAGAGTGGGTGGGACTCCTTGCTCCCTCACCCACGTGGCCAGAGTTTTATGATCCCCACATGATGTCCATTGAGCTAGGCACTCCCCTCACAGCACCAAAGAACAGCACCGAGACCCCTTAGAAACCCCCACTAGCCTGTCCCCACATCTAGTAGTTTAGGCAGCATGTCAGCACCCTTCCCAGCATTTATGATTGGTGGCTATTATTTTCATCATTTATTTCATCCTAAAAGCAGCCTTTTGAGGCCTTTGCAGACTGAAGGGGATGGCTGTGGTTGTCTTTTCTTTTGTCTCACAGGGAATCTCACACCTGCAAGGAGATGATTTATTTTTGCACGTTCCAGATACCCCTTATGCAAATTTCTCCAGATTCCGATTATCACCTACACAGCCTTTCCTACAGAGTCAGTAACTGACGCCCACCAGAAGTTCACAGAGAACAGCTCCCAAACCAGGGTGAACATCTAGGGAAGAGCTCAAACCTCAACTCACTCCAATTCTTAAGAGGCTCTCTGCCCTCCCAGTAACCTGCCATAGCTACACAGACTCAGAAATACCAGAATGGGAGATCTCAGCTAGGAGGTATGTTGCCACAATTATGCTTTGCCCTGCTTTTGCCCTTGACGAAATTGCTTAAACTATTTTCTGCTCTACACCATCATACACAGAAAACATTTTTCATGCCTGGGCTCTGGCTTGAGGCAGTTTCTGCATTCTGCAATCAGGAGGAAATTGATTAATGTGAATGTTTTAGCTGTGGTTGTTGTTTGTGTATAAACTTTTGTTAAAACAAGTACGGCAGAATAAATGACCCTTATGTAGACACCTATTAAGGCACTAAAAGGCTTGGCTACATTCAACTGAGACGCGTACACATAACGAGGGGAACAATGAGGGGATCAGCAGCTGCAAGAGGTTGAATTGAACACTTCAACAATGGAAAAGTTTTTCAGACCCAAATACCAGCAATCAAAGAGAATTTTTGCAGATAATCCTGGAGAAAGAAAATAATAAAATTAAAAAAAAAAAAATGCTAGCCAACTTTGCACCAGTTAGCATAAGGTGGCCATCTGAAACATGTCAGCTTAAGAGACGACGTACCACCATTCTTTGGTCCAACTGCAGTATTCAGAACTGTTTCCCCAAATAATCCCAGATGGCATGCCACAAAATTTCAATTCATTTTAAAAGCTTTCTTTGCAGTTATTATGTGATTGAAAGTGCAAAAGCAAGTTGCTATTCTCATGGCACTATTTGCATTGGCTATTATCCCCTAAAATCCCCTTTAAACAGCTACATTGTCAGCCCATAGGCCTCATTTAGAACTACAAAAAAGCCCAGATTAATTCGATCAAAGAAAGAGCCAAGTACAAAATGCACTTTTCAAACTGTATCAGAGTGGGTTGCTTTACAGATCGCTTCAGGGCAAGAACCGCAGGGGAAAGAAAGCCCCGAAATAAAGCTTGGTTACGAAGCGAAATAACTTGGTTTGGCTCCTTCTCTGATTTATTGGAGCACCTCGAGACAAAATCTCCAATTAAAAATTCTTAGAGGGAAATATATTTAAACACAAATGCTGACTCGGATGCCCGCAAACAGCAGCATCACATTCATACCCTTGCCTTTCAGCCACCATTCTCCTCGTGTGGGTAACCTGGTTAGTTAGCAGGCATCTCTGAAATCTCACACATTAATAAGCCAAAGGACTCTGCACTGTAAACATTTATATCCAGGTTTTTTTTAATCCCATCCCCAGAGGAAATGTTGTAAGTTACCACAAAATAAGGATTTGCTGGGAAACAAAGGAAAATGGAGGTGACAGGCTTTCTTTTCACAAAACAAAACTTGCTAGGGGTCAGGTGGAATTTGGGGGTGCGAAGCTTGCCGCAAGCCTGCCTTCAGCAGGCAGGCTGATGGGGCTGCCGCCGCGGTTGGTGGGTTGGATTGAGTCTCACCTGGGGGTCTGGAGGTGGGGGAGAAAGCTGGGGTGAGCCAAGCTGAAGTGTGGGTTTCTTAGGGACGCTCCATTGGTTTCCTAGGCAGGGTGAGCAGCGTCCGTTTCCACTGGAGATGGTGTGGGGCGCTGCAGCCGGCCAGCTCCCTCCTCCCTCTCTGCCCGGAGCTGTTCCCCTCAGCCGCTGCTTTTGTGCGCTGAGAACATTTTACTGAGAAGGGATCGGCTGCACAAAGGTAGGGCTCCAGGACGTGTGCAGCAAGTTGTGCAATTGCCTCTTCAGGGACCGAGCAGGGCCAGCTGCTACAAATATGAAAGTGATTTGCACCAGGGAGGAAACAGGCAATTCTGGCTGGGGGTTTCGGTTCAATCTTTCACCCTGGGAGGGATGAACTCCGATTCCTGCTGTTGCCAAAACCACCCTGGAGACAAAACGCATCATGCTGTTCTAATCACATCCCATATAATGTTTGGGAAGGGCACGCTTATCAAGGGGCTCCAACCATTAAGCACTTGTCTCAAAATTCTTGGTCACATGCTCCACTAGAAATGCCCAGGGCTGTTATTCAAATGGCACATAGGTGTTCACCAACCCCCACCAACCAAATCTCATAATCATCCCAAGAATTATCTAGAGAAATCAAATATGGACAGGAAAGCCTGCAAATTGGAAAAGGTACCCACCTCCCACCTTTGAAGTCAGGAAGACAGGGAAAGACGCAAATGGTGAACACTTATAGGAAAGGGATTATATAGACTCAATTGCTTTCAGTGAAGGAAAATATTCAGTGCCTCCCCCCGCCAAATCCTCCAAATTTGTTGCAGTCTTTTCCTGCAACAAAATTGTAACTACAGAAACATGGCACAAAGAAAAATCGTTCTGGTTTTTCAAGAACTGGAAGAACTTTCTGAAATTCTGCAAACATGAACCTGTAAAGGAAAAGGGAAAGACAACCACGTTTACTGATTCCTTATGAGAAAATGACGTCACTGGCAGGAAACAGATCCACAGTCATTTGTTAGTGAGTTTCTATAGACCGTTGCCTGTTTGGAATGGAAATGTTTCCTGCAATGTTTTACATAGGTCTCACTGGAGCCCTAACTGAAAACACAATTACTTCCCTAGATGGTAAATGTTTGTCTCATCATAATTCAAAATTCTTCCAAGCAAAATAAGAAAGGAAGATCAGCACCAGGGGGCTTGTTGGAGTATCTCTCGGTGCTTCCTTGCCCAAGGGTAACAATGGATAGACAAATTGAGCAACCAAGTTAAGGCAACTAAAGAATCAGATCCCTCGAGGATGAAGGTCAATGTCAGTCTACCAGCAAAGGAACTCAGACCAAGGGAGAGAGAGTTCTAGAATGAGTGGTAGAGAGACAAGAAGAAGAGTATCTATTACAGCCAAGGGACAGGCTGCAGCACCAGGGACTGTGGACCATTTTGCTAACTCTCTTACCTTAAATCTTTTCAGAAAGGATGGCTGGCCATCATCTCGTGAGGTACTGAACTCCTTTCTCAGGGAAGACATCAAAAACATCTTGATGTTACAAAAATGAAGGCCACGTGACACCGTACAGTGTGAGAGCCAAATACGCTGGGAGGGTGCAAGTGATGTGAGAGATGCCAGAGCAGAGCTGTTCTCAGCACCTCTTTCTTTTTTTTTTTTTTTTTTTTTGGTCTTTTGTCTTTTGTTGTTGTTATTTCTTGGGCCGCTCCCGAGGCATATGGAGGTTCCCAGGCTAGGGGTTGAATCGGAGCTGTAGCCGCCCGCCTACGCCAGAGCCACAGCAACTCGGGATCCGAGCCGCGTCTGCGACCTACACCACAGCTCACGGCAACGCCGGATCGTTAACCCACTGAGCAAGGGCAGGGACCGAACCCGCAACCTCATGGTTCCTAGTCGGGTTCGTTAAGCACTGCGCCACGACGGGAACTCCAGCACCTCTTTCTTTTGTGCCGGTCCAGACCTTCTCAGTCTCACTCATCCAGGCAAGTTGCAACTGGAGTGACTTTCTCCATGTGGTCTCTGGCCCACTTCAGGCACATTAAAGCTGGTAGGTAGCACCTTGCCCCACGCCAAGCCAAGCTGCTCCAGGCTTCCCAATTGACACCAAGCCCTGCTACACGGACTATTCACACACAGACCCTCACAACCAGCTGCAGGCTTTGCAGGGCCCAGTACAAAGTGAAAATAGGAGACCCTTGTTCAAAAAGCTTTTTTTCTTTCTTCTCCAGGCTCCCCCTTGACCTGTCTTGGTATGTTTTACCTGCTCTTTTTTGTCGTACTCCCTCGGGCAGACAGGCACACACCAGCTGAGTGCAGGCTCTCCCATGTCTAGGGCATCACCCAGGACTGACTTAGGGCGCAAACCCGGAGCTGAAACTATCCCAGGGTGGCAGGGAAGAGAAGAGGCTGCCGTGAGCAGAAACTCCAAGCCCCCCCAACCCATGCTTCATGGTCCCTCAGGTTCCACTTGCAAAGCACAGATTCATAAATAAAATTATTAAGAATTTTATTAATAAAGAAATTATTAATAAAATTATTAAGAATTTCCAGGAGTTCCCGTTGTGGCGCAGTGGTTCCCTAGCCTGGGAACCTCCATATGCTGCGGGAGCGGCCCAAGAAATAGCAAAAAGACAAAAAAAATAAGTAAATAAAATAAAATAAAAAAGAATTTCCAGGCAGCAACAAGAGAGCATTAAACTCCAAGAGTAGGCCCCCTTCTGAGGTCAGCTGACTTCATTGGTCACGTGCCCAGGAAATCGGCCCTGGCACTCACGCATGCCCAGATGAGAGGGTAAACTCACCCTGTGGAGCAAATTTTAACCAATGGGAGTAAACTCTTCTCCCTCCTTAATCCAGACTTACTATCCCTGAGAGCGGGTTCTCGGAAAACTGTCCTGTAAAAAACAAGTCACACTTGATTCCAACTGCAAGTTGGGCATTTTTGTATTTGGTCTCTTTCCTTGCTTCACTCTTCTTCATCCTGTTTGAGCTGCATCCCCATTAAAGCGACAGCACATGAGCCATTTCCACAGGCTCTGAATTTTGGGCACCTGAAGCTAAGACCATCAGTTAACTGAAAAAGCAAGGAAACAAGGAACATACTCTAAATATTTTATTTTTATTTAATGTTTTATTAAATGCTATTTTAAAATGTTTAGACATGCATTCGTTTGTCAATTTTCCAAAGGTTGGGTTTTTTTTTTCAAAGATTGGTTTCACTGATTTAAGTTCTACTTTGTCTTTGTTTAATAAATCACAACCATAATGCATCATTTACAATTTGTGGACTTGATTTATTAAAAGTAAAACAGGAGTTCCCGCTGTGGCACAGTGGCTTAAGAAACTGACTCCAGGGAGTTCCCGTCGTGGCTCAGCGGTTAACGAACCCGACTAGCATCCATGAGGTCACAGGTTTGACCCCTGGCCTTACTCAGTGGGTTAAGGATCTGATGTTGCTGTGAGCTATGGTGTAGGTAGTAGGCGTGGCTCAGATCCCGCCTTGCTGTGGCTCTGGAATAGGCCAGCAGCTACAGCTCTGATTGGACCCCCAAGCCTGGGAACCTCCACATGCCCTAAAAAAAAAAAAAAAAAAAAAAAAAAAAGAATCCGACTCCAGTGGCTCAGGTCTCTGCAGAGATGTAGGTTTCATACCCGGCCTGGCACAGTGTGTTAAAGGATCCGGTGTAACCACAGCTTCAGTGTACGTCACAGCTGT
This sequence comes from Phacochoerus africanus, assembly GCF_016906955.1. NCBI lineage: Eukaryota > Metazoa > Chordata > Mammalia > Artiodactyla > Suidae > Phacochoerus > Phacochoerus africanus. The sequence goes on along the minus strand of NC_062559.1, from coordinate 20,682,677 downwards.
GGCTCAGATTCAGTTCTTGGCCCAGGAACTTCATATGCCATGGGTATGGCCATTAATTAACTAATTAATTAAAATAAAACAATAATTTAAAGATACCTTATTTTTTTGGACGCCCATGCCATTTGGAAATTCCCAGGCCAGGGATCTAACCCATGCCACAGCGGTGACAATGTAGGATCCTTAACCTGCTGAACCACTAGGAAACTCCTAAAGATACCTTTAAGGCAAACTTGAATGCATAATTTCTCTAAATTTGTATAGTTTTCTTTTCTGATCCTTAACAGTTGCCCCGCCAAACCTAACTTGGCAGCACTATTTTACTGAGTATCTATATTGTCATTCCAAAATTTTCAGCTTAGTTGCACAGTAATGATTCTTTTTTTACTACTTTTTCACAAGTTTACGTAATAGTTAGTTAAGTTGCAATCACAAGTATATTACCTGTAAACAGGTTAACATTCAAACAGGTTTATATCATGACGATTCCAAAGACAATCACATCTAAATACATGGACATATAAATAGGTTTGAGGGCAAACACAATCCATTGCTGGTAACATTCAGCTCCACTGTAGGTATGGAAAACCATGGTGTCCTTATCTTAGTGATTCTCCAAGTGCGCCTCCAGACCAGCAGCATCCACACCTCCTGGAAACTGCTTAGAAAGGCAAAATACTCAGGCCCCCTCCAGACCTACTGGAAGTGAAGTTTAGAGATTCAAATCTCAGGAGTTCCCACTGTGGCTCAGCAGAAAAGAACCCAATTAGTATCCATGAGGATTAGGGTTCAATCTCTGGCCTCATTCGGTGGGTAAATGATCCCACAGTGCTGTGGCTCTAGGGTAGACCAGCGGTAGCTACAGCTCCCATTCGAGCCCTGGCCTGGAAATGTCTGTATGCTGCAGGTATGACCCTGAAAAGCAAAAAAAAAGAAAAAGAAATTCAAGTCACATGCAAGCATGAGAAGCACTGTCCCAGAGAACTGTTTACTACCCTGGAGTAGTCACATGACGAGCAACAACTAGTACATTTGGTTGAGGAAATAAGTGTCCTCAATTTAACAAGTTGGTTAATTGGAGGTCAGTTAAAAGAGCTTCTACTCTGTTTTGTTAGGATTAGGTTTGACTTCAAATAAACAAAAAACCTAAAACGACAATAGTTTATGTGACTATAGTTAATACTACTAAATGTACACTTAAAAGTGGTTATGACGGTAAAGTTTGGGTTATTTTTACTGGAATTAAAAGTACATTAAATAAAATTTAAATTTAAAAATAGCAGCTTAAGGAGTCCTTGACGTGGCACAGGGGAAACGAACCCAACTAGGAACTATGAGGTGGCGGGTTCGATCCCTGGCCTCACTCGGTGGGTTAAGGATCCAGTGTTGCCATGAGCTGTGATGTAGGTCACAGACATGGCTTGGATCTGGCATTGCTGTGGCTGTGGTGTAGGCCAGCATCTACAGCTCTGATTAGACCTCTAGCCTGGGAAGCTCCACATTCCACGGGTGCGGCCCTGAAAAGACAAAAGACCAAAAAAAAAAAAAAAAAAGGCAGCTTAAGCAAATTAGAAATTATTCTTTTATCTAGAAGAAATCCAGGAAACAGTTCATTACCTGTACAGAATTCCAGGAAGTGACCAAGGACTCAAGTGTCTTCTGCCTTACTCTCCACCATCCCTAGTGTGGGACACTTGTCCTCATGGTCCAAGGGGGCTGCTAGAGCTTCCGCCACTGCATCTACATTCCAGGCAGCAGCATGGAGCAAAGCAAAAAACAGAGGTATGCTCACCCTCCCTTGATAGGAGCCTTCACAGAAACCTCGCACAATGCTTCCTTTTAACAGCCCATTGTCTGGTAATCACATGGCTTTTCATAGCAGCAAGGAAGCTGGCTCATGTCTTTTACTTTGAGACACAATGTGCCCACTCAGATATTACTGAGACGAGGAGAATAAACAGGAGACAAAACACCAGCTCTATCACACATTGTAATTGTCAAATCATACCTGCCATTACCCATCCCCCAAATGAAGGAATGTCTAGAAGTGCTGTGGAAACATTTCTAGACATTGCTGTAGTAAAAACGCACATAGATTCAGCTTTCTTTTGAGAAAAACAAATTCACATTTTTCATGAGATTTTTAAAGGGAAAAGGAGGAAGAAGAATAACCAAGGCCTGTTATATGCCAACCACTGTGACTTTGTATCTACCCTCTCATTGCTCGTCCACCACCAGGTGTGGTAGGAAGACTTTCCGTGATAATCAGGATGAGCTAGATTCGATGCAGTTAAAAAGAAAACTCCTGGGAGTTCCCTTATGGCTCAGCTGGTTGACAATCTGGCATTGGCATTGCTGTGGCTCTGGTTCAGCTGTGGTAAGAGTTCAGTGCCTGACCTGGGAACATCTGCATGCTGCACGCACAGTCAAAAAACAAACAAAAAATCCCTCAGGTCTCCCACATGACCTTCCATCATCGTTCAGAACCACTCTTTTCCTGAAAAAAAAAAAAAAAAAAAAAAGGCTTCTGCAGCATTATTCCTAGAATTCATCAAGCTAGTGAAAAAAATAACAACTTGCTGAAAATTAGGTTCTGCCCAACTTGGTTCACACTGCCTGCAGCCCAGGGGAAAAAAATCCCCGTGACAGCATGGACACCAGCCCTCTAGTGGAGAAGACACTTACTTTGACTTTCATGTTGCACTGCAATTAGATGTGTCAAAATTTTGTCTTAAATTGCCCTTTTGCAAGGAAGTAATAACGAATGTTATAATGGGAAATACATTTTTTCGATGATGAGGTTATATAGCAGACTAATCACTTTTGCTTTTATGAAGAATCAAGTGCTGGTGTTGTTATTAGGGATTGTCAGCTAAATAATTTAAGCTGTGCTATTTACGTAAGTCCCTAATTACTGCTGGGATTTGTATTAAGATGGAGTTAATGGTCTTTTCTGTCATAGCTCTTCTGTAATGTGATGACTTTTGTGAGCTTCCTCCTTCTAATTGCATAAAACAACTAAAGCACTCTGTTAAGGACAAATGGGTAACTAAATAATGATGAGTCAAAACCCCCCTAATTAAGACATGAGTGCCAGAGCTGAGCCCAGAGCCGCTTAGGGGCACACTTCGAATCATTACTGGATGTCTCAAAAGCCAACTGTGTGTTAATGTACCAGGGGAAATAGCCAGTATTATCCATCCAAGTATCTTCATCAGTACATTCCCCTGAGCTTCTGGTGTCAAGACTTTAACGCTGTAAGCAATAGAGTGCTGAAAGTAGATAATTTGACACCGCATTTGGAAATAAATCTTATTATGTGGGTCCTCATTCCACCTCTCAACTCCTCAGTCCGCTTCTGGATCCATAAAGATTTTAGGGTTTTTTTTTTTTGGTCATTTTTGCTATTTCTTGGGCCGCTCCCGCGGCATGTGGAGATTCCCAGGATAGGGGTCCAATCGGAGCTGTAGCTGCCAGCCTACGCCAGAGCCACAGCAACTCGAGATCCGAGCCGCGTCTGCAACCTACACCACAGCTCACGGCAATGCCGGATCCTTAACCCACTGAGCAAGGGCAGGGACCGAACCCGCAACCTCATGGTTCCTAGTCGGATTCGTTAACCACTGCGCCACGACGGGAACTCCGATTTTAGGTTTTGAAAAGAAGTGACCCTTGGACAATTGCAGACTTTCGGTCTTTCTTACGACTTCATGGCAGTGTTTGCTGGCCTGGACTCTGCCCCAAGGCAGTTCACTGCAAACAACCAGGGGGTGGAGAGAGAAGCGTCATGGACTCCAGACACAGGACTCAGGACATAGGTCACATGTTGGGTTCTAAGCTTGCCAGCTTGCTGGAGCATGAGAAGTGCAAGGCCAAGAGAGGAAGAGCAGAACCCAGCTGCACGGGGAGGATGGGGGCAGGAAGAGACTACTTTTCCATCCAGATAGGAGACTTCAAAGGACTAAGCCGGGCCTGAAGACAAAACAAGGTGACCAAGAGGAGCGGCTCCTAATTCGAAGCTGCAAACCAGAAATGGGAGACACAAAAGGAGCTGGAAGGAACTATAAGATGCATTATTATATTTTCCCCTCTTAATTTCCTTAAATGCATATTTTGTGTCCTACAGTCTCCTTGTATAGTATGAAAAGTTGGTGTAGACAAGCTTTGCTGGTCTATTGATTGGGTAATTCCTACATCGCCACCAACCATATTTCTGTGTGTGCGTGTCTATGTTTTACTTCCTCCTAAAGTGTTCAATATCTATCTTTTACACCTTAATTAAAAACTCGGCATGAGTTCCTCATTTGGAAAGAGGCGGGGTCTTTGATGCTAGCTGAGGGAAGGGGTAAATCAATACAGGGCTTAGCACACACACAGTGTGTTCACACCTCCAACGCAAGACCTGCATTGACCACGTGCTGCTGGAGCTCAAGGATGCGCTATCAAGCAGAACACAGATTCGGGAGTCACACATAGTGGCAATTACCATAAAGAAACTGGATGGATACCCAAGGGCCTCTTACAGTGATGAAAAAATCAAATACGGATCCCAAGTTCAGAGCAACATTTTCCAGTGGGAGGAGGAAGAAGAGACAAGTCACAGAGGTAAGAAGAGAGGAAGAAAGAGGAGAAAGAACAAAGAGGTATTGCTCCCAAGGAGAGAAGTTTTGGGAAAAGATGGTTCATGGTGTCAGAGGCCACAATGGTCCAGCACATCATAGATCTGGAGAAAGAGGCTCTTCTGTTGGGAGGCTCAGGAAAGGGTAACACCTAGAGAAGAAAAAGTGGGTGCCTCATGGAACCACAAGGTAAATTTCAGAGGAGGATCTATGCCTTTTGCTTATGGGACAAGGATTTCACAATGAAATCCCACCTGGGGGAGCCTTTGCTATATGGGGTAGAAAGTTGGGAGGAGGGGAATTTTGTCACCTATGCTAATTTTTTTTGCCAACACCCATGGCATCTGGAAACGCCCAGGCCAGGGATGGTATTCCAGTCATGGCTGCACCTATGTCCTAGCTACAGCAATGCCTATCCTTAACCTGCTGCACCACAGTGGGGACTCCCACCTATGCTAATTACAAGTAATTTTTGGACCATGCCAGGGCTCACAAATAGGAGGCTCCGCCACCAGACCAGGGATCACACATCCCCAGGACCTCCGGGGCACCTGTGTAGCTGGGTACCACATACTTTCCCAGCATTGTCCTCAGCGAATCACTCATTTCCTTGAGCTGCCATAACAAAGTACAATCTAGGAGGCTTTAAACAACAGAAATGTATCCTTTCATAGTTCTGGAGGCTGCACGTCCAAAATCAAGGTGTGGGCAGGGACACGGTCTCTCTGAAGGGACCTTGCCTCTTCCTAGCTTCTTCTCCCCAATCCTTGGCGCTCCTTGGGCTGTGGCTACATCACTTCAATCTCTGACTCCAACGTCATGTGGTCTTCTTCCCCATCTGTGTCGGAGATGTCCTCTCCTCTTCATTATTTTTTTATTTTTTATTTATTTTTGGCTGTGCCCATGGCACATGGAAGTTTCTGGGCCATGGATTGAACTCGTGCCACAGCAGTAACCCAAGCTGCTACAGTGACACTGCCAGACCCTTAACCAGCTGCACCACAGGAAACCTTCATCCTCCCCTCTTCTTATAAAGATAATAGTCATTGGATTAAGACTTGCTTGAATCCAGGAAAACCTCCCCTTAATGAATTACAACTGCAGAGACATGGCTTCCAAATAAGCTCACATCCTGAGGCTCCAGGAAGATGTGAATTTGGGGGACACTACTCAGCTCAGGACACTGAATAGGTGAGCACCTCCCTAGGAGAGTCAGTCATGTCTTGAAGAGTCGGACAGGCTGCCTGGTCATTTCTCTCTCCTCCCTCCACCATTCAATCCCCTTTTCCCCTCAACTGTGCCCCATGGAGGAGTGGGCAGTAGTTCTTGAGGCATCGTTTTGGGCCAGGCTGCCTTAACCATCTTTCATGGGAAGTGTGCTGGCCGGTTGTGCACACAAGCAGAGGCCTAGGAACACAGGGCCCCTGAATGCACTCCTGACTGACCCAGTCGCATGGCTGGCACACGCTCAGCCCCTGCTCATTCTCAGACACAAAAGCTGACTACATTTTCAGCTTCTGATCTTTCACTTTACACTGGGTGCAAACGTACCTTGATTCCCTGAGATGATGTCTTCATGGGCTGGTCCTTTCCTAACAGCCACTGGGACATGGCCCAGCATTACTCATTGTCACTCACTGTCCTGAAAGTCCTCACTCAGCCTAAGACCAGGATGCGTACTTCTGCTCGAGGCTCTCGTCTTCCTATCTACTCATCCAGGACTTGACAACTCTTAGAAACAAGTGAATGGAGCTGTCCTGATGATCCACATGGTATCTGACAACCTCGAAGCAGGCATACTGGATGATGCTCTTCTTTTATTTACTTATTTATGTGTCATTTTTTAAGGCCACACCCACCGCATATGGAGGTTCCCAGGCTAGGGATTGAATCAAAGCTGTTGCTGCTGGCCTATGCCACAGCCACAGCCACATCAGATCTGAGC